>NC_053391.1:270399519-271847986 GCF_905171765.1 Bufo bufo | reverse complement strand
ATTTACCTTAATTCTGGCCGTTGCTTCACTATATAGCAATTTGACCCATCCAATAAATTCCTGACCCAGATTCATCCTATGCATGACATGCCAGAGGAAGGACCACTCCACCCGATCAAACGCCTTAGCGGCGTCCAAAGATAGGATGGAGCGGTCCTCCCCCCCGCCAATCTGAATATTAAGGATGGTCCGGCGTATATTAGTCTGGATCTGTCGCCCGGGAATAAACCCTGTCTGATCTATGTGGACTAGGCCGGTTATTACTTTTTTTAGCCTATTAGAAAGGACTTTAGCAATTACTTTGTAATCTGCATTAAGCAGCGATATAGGGCGATAATCCTCGACTTTATTACCATTTTTCCCTTTCTTAAGAATCAGCGTAACCGTTGCCTCCGTCAAGGACGGGGGCAGCTTTCCGCATTTGCTAGATTCGTTCAGAACCTGCAGCAACCCGGGCAGAAGCACCCCCGCATGGCTCTTGTATATGCCAAACGGGAGTCCATCCGATCCAGGCGCCGAGGAGCCCCGGGTCTCATGTAAGGCCGCCTGTAACTCATCTAAAGAAATGGGGGCACTCAGAGGGGCCGCAGCCGAATCCGACAGCGCCGGAATCTCAACCTGTTCTAAAAAGTGATCTGTCTTAGTCCTTGTATCGTCCACACCGGAGCAATATAAATTGCCAAAATATTTTAAAAATTCTCCCTCCATCTCCACTCCCCTTTCCAATCTACGCCCATCATCCGTCAGTATTTGTCTGATTTTCTGGGGTGGTTTTTGATTCGCCAAAATAGAAACCAATAACCTACCCGGGGTGCCGCCCTCGCAGAAATCTTTGTAACCCATAAAGAATAGTTGATTCTGAGCTTTTTTCCTCATAAAAGTTATATAATGGTCTTTAGCGGATTTTAACTTAATGCGTGTACTCGCGTCATTCTGGAGTCTAATACAGCCCTCCTGATATGCAATGTTTACTTCCAACTTTTTTTGCTCCTCAAAACATTATTTTCTTTTTTTTTTTATTCTGGAAAAATATAGCCCGCGAATAAACGCCTTCATGGCATCCCAAACATAGTGTATGTGTGTTGTACCAATATTCTCTTGCCAAAATTGTATGAGTTCTTTATCAATCCCTACTGAATCATTTAATATGGTTAGCCAGTGCTCGTTCAGTCTGAACGATCTACTAATACCGGATTGTTGGCCGGTCTTCATCACCAATAAAATCGGTGAGTGGTCAGAGATGCCATGGATCTCATTTGTCATTTTTAAAATCGAATCGAGCATCTCGCCGTTGGCCAGGGCAATATCAATCCTGGACATCGCACTATATGATTTACTGAAACAAGAGAACACCTGTTTGTTACCATACAGCCATCGCCAGACATCTATTAGTCCTAACTCCTCACAGAACCCTCGGGGTAGGGCGTGCTTTCCCTGCGCACTTTTCCCCGCAACTGAGATTCTATCCAGCGCCGGGTCCAGCACGCAGTTAAAATCGCCGTTCTGTAGTTAATAGTGTTAACAATGTCTGTATTGCATATTCCAGTAATCTGGGCCTAATATAGTGTCTATAATCTGTGATGTTCTGTATAAAATGCTGTACTACATCACAAAACCTTGTATTCCAGATTCCAATGCTCTGGGCCTTATATAGTGTCTATAATCTGTGGTGTTCTGTAGCCAATAGTGTACTAAATCAGAAAACAGTGTGTGTATTGCAGTTTCCAATAAACTGGGCCTAATCTGTGGTGTTCTGTTACCAATACTGTACTGCAACAGAAAACTGTGTCTACATTACAGATTCCAAAGCCTTATATAGTGTCTAAAATCTGTGGCGTTCTGTAGTTAATAGTGTAATACATCTGAATACAATGTCTGTATTGCAGATTCCAGTAATCTGGGCCTAATATTGTGTCTATAATCTGTGGTGTTCTGTATACAATGCTGTACTACATCAGAAAACCTTGTATTGCAGATTCCAATGCTCTGGGCCTTATATAGTGTCTATAATCTGTGTTCTGTAGCCAATAGTGTACTAAATCAGAAAACAGTGTGTGTATTGCAGATTACAATAAACTGGGCCCAATCTGTGGTGCTTTGTTACCAATACTGTACTGCAACAGAAAACTGTGTCTATATTACAGATTTCAAAGCTCTGGGCATTATATAGGGTCTATAATCTGTGGCGTTCTGTAGTTAATAGTGTAATACATCGGAAAACAATGTCTGTATTGCAGATTCCAGTAATCTGGGCCTAATATAGTGTCTAAAATCTGTGGTGTTCTGTATACAATGCTGTATTACTTTAGAAAACCTTGTTTTGCAGATTGCAATGCTCTGGGCCTTATATAGTGTCTATAATCTGTGGTGTTCTGTAGCCAATAGTGTACTAAATCAGAAAACAGTGTGTGTATTGCAGATTCCAATAAACTGGGCCCAATCTGTGGTGTTCTGTTACCAATACTGTACTGCAACAGAAAACTGTGTCTATATTACAGATTCCAAAGCTCTGGGCCTTATATAGTGTCTATAATCTGTGGCGTTCTGTAGTTAATAGTGTAATACATCGGAAAACAATGTCTGTATTGCAGATTTCAGTAATCTGGGCCTAATATAGTGTCTATAATCTGTGGTGTTCTGTATACAATGCTGTATTCCTTTAGAAAACCTTGTATTGCAGATTCCAATGCTCTGGGCCTTATATAGTGTCTATAATCTGTGGTGTTCTGTAGCCAATAGTGTACTAAATCAGAAAACAGTGTGTGTATTGCAGATTCCAATAAACTGGGCCCAATCTGTGGTGTTCTGTTACCAATACTGTACTGCAACAGAAAACTGTGTCTATATTACAGATTCCAAAGCTCTGGGCCTTATATAGTGTCTATAATCTGTGCCGTTCTGTAGTTAATAGTGTAATACATCGGAAAACAATGTCTGTATTGCAGATTCCAGTAATCTGGGCCTAATATAGTGTCTATAATCTGTGAAGTTCTGTATACAATGCTGTACTACATCACAAAACCTTGTATTGCAGATTCTAATGCTCTGGGCCTTATATAGTGTCTATAATCTGTGGTGTTCTGTAGCCAATAGTGTACTAAATCAGAAAACAATGTGTGTATTGCAGTTTCCAATAAACTGGGCCTAATCTGTGGTGTTCTGTTACCAATACTGTACTGCAACAGAAAACTGTGTCTACATTACAGATTCCAAAGCCTTATATAGTGTCTAAAATCTGTGGCGTTCTGTAGTTAATAGTGTAATACATCTGAATACAATGTCTGTATTGCAGATTCCAGTAATCTGGGCCTAATATTGTGTCTATAATCTGTGGTGTTCTGTATACAATGCTGTACTACATCAGAAAACCTTGTATTGCAGATTCCAATGCTCTGGGCCTTATATAGTGTCTATAATCTGTGTTCTGTAGCCAATAGTGTACTAAATCAGAAAACAGTGTGTGTATTGCAGATTCCAATAAACTGGGCCCAATCTGTGGTGCTTTGTTACCAATACTGTACTGCAACAGAAAACTGTGTCTATATTACAGATTTCAAAGCTCTGGGCATTATATAGGGTCTATAATCTGTGGCGTTCTGTAGTTAATAGTGTAATACATTGGAAAATAATGTCTGTATTGCAGACTCCAGTAATCTGGGCCTAATATAGTGTCTATAATCTGTGGTGTTCTGTATACAATGCTGTATTACTTTAGAAAACCTTGTTTTGCAGATTCCAATGCTCTGGGCCTTATATAGTGTCTATAATCTGTGGTGTTCTGTAGCCAATAGTGTACTAAATCAGAAAACAGTGTGTGTATTGCAGATTCCAATAAACTGGGCCCAATCTGTGGTGTTCTGTTACCAATACTGTACTGCAACAGAAAACTGTGTCTATATTACAGATTCCAAAGCTCTGGGCCTTATATAGTGTCTATAATCTGTGGCGTTCTGTAGTTAATAGTGTAATACATCGGAAAACAATGTCTGTATTGCAGATTCCAGTAATCTGGGCCTAATATAGTGTCTATAATCTGTGGTGTTCTGTATACAATGCTGTATTCCTTTAGAAAACCTTGTATTGCAGATTCCAATGCTCTGGGCCTTATATAGTGTCTATAATCTGTGGTGTTCTGTAGCCAATAGTGTACTAAATCAGAAAACAGTGTGTGTATTGCAGATTCCAATAAACTGGGCCCAATCTGTGGTGTTCTGTTACCAATACTGTACTGCAACAGAAAACTGTGTCTATATTACAGATTCCAAAGCTCTGGGCCTTATATAGTGTCTATAATCTGTGCCGTTCTGTAGTTAATAGTGTAATACATCGGAAAACAATGTCTGTATTGCAGATTCCAGTAATCTGGGCCTAATATAGTGTCTATAATCTGTGAAGTTCTGTATACAATGCTGTACTACATCACAAAACCTTGTATTGCAGATTCTAATGCTCTGGGCCTTATATAGTGTCTATAATCTGTTGTGTTCTGTAGCCAATAGTGTACTAAATCAGAAAAACAGTGTGTGTATTGCAGTTTCCAATAAACTGGGCCTAATCTGTGGTGTTCTGTTACCAATACTGTACTGCAACAGAAAACTGTGTCTATATTACATATTCCAAAGCCTTATATAGTGTCTAAAATCTGTGGCGTTCTGTAGTTAATAGTGTAATACATCGGAAAACAATGTCTGTATTGCAGACTCCAGTAATCTGGGCCTAATATAGTGTCTATAATCTGTGGTGTTCTGTATACAATGCTGTACTACATCATAAAACCTTGTATTGCAGATTCCAATGCTCTGGGCCTTATATAGTGTCTATAATCTGTGGTGTTCTGTAGCCAATAGTGTACTAAATCAGAAAACAGTGTGTGTATTGCAGTTTCCAATAAACTGGGCCTAATCTGTGTTGTTCTGTTACCAATACTGTACTGCAACAGAAAACTGTGTCTATATTACAGATTGCAAAGCTCTGGGCCTTATATAGTGTCTATAATCTGTTGCGTTCTGTAGTTAATAGTGTAATACATCGGAAAACAATGTCTGTATTACAGATTCCAGTAATCTGGGCCTATTATAGTGTCTATAATCTGTGGTGTTCTGTATACAATGCTGTATTACCTTAGAAAACCTTGTATTGCAGATTCCAATGCTCTGTGCCTTATATTGTGTCTATAATCTGTGGTGTTCTGTAGCCAATAGTGTACTAAATCAGAAAACAGTGTGTTTTGCAGATTCCAATATACTGGGCCCAATCTGTGGTGTTCTGTTACCAATACTGTACTGCAACAGAAAACTGTGTCTATATTACAGATTCCAAAGCTCTGGGCCTTATATAGTGTCTATAATCTGTGGCGTTCTGAAGTTAATAGTGTAATACATCGGAAAACAATGTCTGTATTGCAGATTCCAGTAATCTCGGCCTAATATACTGTCTATAATCTGTGGTGTTCTGTATACAATGCTTTACTACATCAGAAAACCTTGTATTGCAGATTCCAATGCTCTGGGCCTTATATAGTGTCTATAATCTGTGGTGTTCTGTAGCCAATAGTGTACTAAATCAGAAAACAGTGTGTGTATTGCAGATTCCAATAAACTGGGCCCAATCTGTGGTGTTCTGTTACCAATACTGTACTGCAACAGAAAACTGTGTCTATATTACAGATTCCAAAGCTCTGGGCCTTATATAGTGTCTATAATCTGTGGCGTTCTGTAGTTAATAGTGTAATACATCGGAAAACAATGTCTGTATTGCAGATTCCAGTAATCTGGGCCTAATATAGTGTCTATAATCTGTGAAGTTCTGTATACAATGCTGTACTACATCACAAAACCTTGTATTGCAGATTCTAATGCTCTGGGCCTTATATAGTGTCTATAATCTGTTGTGTTCTGTAGCCAATAGTGTACTAAATCAGAAAAACAGTGTGTGTATTGCAGTTTCCAATAAACTGGGCCTAATCTGTGGTGTTCTGTTACCAATACTGTACTGCAACAAAAAACTGTGTCTATATTACATATTCCAAAGCCTTATATAGTGTCTAAAATCTGTGGCGTTCTGTAGTTAATAGTGTAATACATCGGAAAACAATGTCTGTATTGCAGATTCCAGTAATCTGGGCCTAATATAGTGTCTATAATCTGTGGTGTTCTGTATACAATGCTGTACTACATCAGAAAACCTTGTATTGCAGATTCCAATGCTCTGGGCCTTATATAGTGTCTATAATCTGTGGTGTTCTGTAGCCAATAGTGTACTAAATCAGAAAACAGTGTGTGTATTGCAGATTCCAATAAACTGGGCCCAATCTGTGGTGTTCTGTTACCAATACTGTACTGCAACAGAAAACTGTGTCTATATTACAGATTCCAAAGCTCTGGGCCTTATATAGTGTCTATAATCTGTGGCGTTCTGTAGTTAATAGTGTAATACATCGGAAAACAATGTCTGTATTGCAGATTCCAGTAATCTGGGCCTAATATAGTGTCTATAATCTGTGGTGTTCTGTATACAATGCTTTACTACATCAGAAAACCTTGTATTGCAGATTCCAATGCTCTGGGCCTTATATAGTGTCTATAATCTGTGGTGTTCTGTAGCCAATAGTGTACTAAATCAGAAAACAGTGTGTGTATTGCAGATTCCAATAAACTGGGCCCAATCTGTGGTGTTCTGTTACCAATACTGTACTGCAACAGAAAACTGTGTCTATATTACAGATTCCAAAGCTCTGGGCCTTATATAGTGTCTATAATCTGTGGCGTTCTGTAGTTAATAGTGTAATACATCGGAAAACAATGTCTGTATTGCAGATTCCAGTAATCTGGGCCTAATATAGTGTCTATAATCTGTGGTGTTTTGTATACAATGCTTTATTACATCAGAAAACCTTGTATTGCAGATTCCAATGCTCTGGGCCTTAAATAGTGTCTATAATCTGTGGTGTTCTGTAGCCAATAGTGTACTAAATCAGAAAACAGTGTGTGTATTGCAGATTCCAATAAACTGGGCCCAATCTGTGGTGCTTTGTTACCAATACTGTACTGCAACAGAAAACTGTGTCTATATTACAGATTACAAAGCTCTGGGCATTATATAGTGTCTATAATCTGTGGCGTTCTGTAGTTAATAGTGTAATACATTGGAAAATAATGTCTGTATTGCAGACTCCAGTAATCTGGGCCTAATATAGTGTCTATAATCTGTGGTGTTCTGTATACAATGCTGTATTACTTTAGAAAACCATGTATTGGAGATTCCAATGCTCTGGGCCTTATATAGTGTCTATAATCTGTGGTGTTCTATAGCCAATAGTGTACTAAATCAGAAAACAATGTGTGTATTGCAGATTCCAATAAACTGGGCCCAATCTGTGGTGTTCTGTTACCAATACTGTACTGCAACAGAAAACTGTGTCTATATTACAGATTCCAAAGCTCTGGGCCTTATATAGTGTCTATAATCTGTGGCGTTCTGTAGTTAATAGTGTAATACATCGGAAAACAATGTCTGTATTGCAGATTTCAGTAATCTGGGCCTAATATAGTGTCTATAATCTGTGGTGTTCTGTATACAATGCTGTATTCCTTTAGAAAACCTTGTATTGCAGATTCTAATGCTCTGGGCCTTATATAGTGTCTATAATCTGTGGTGTTCTGTAGCAAATAGTGTACTAAATCAGAAAACAGTGTGTGTATTGCAGATTCCAATAAACTGGGCCCAATCTGAGGTGTTCTGTTACCAATACTGTACTGAAACAGAAAACTGTGTCTATATTACAGATTCCAAAGCTCTGGGCCTTATATAGTGTCTATAATCTGTGCCGTTCTGTAGTTAATAGTGTAATACATCGGAAAACAATGTCTGTATTGCAGATTCCAGTAATCTGGGCCTAATATAGAGTCTATAATCTGTGAAGTTCTCTATACAATGCTGTACTACATCACAAAACCTTGTATTGCAGATTCTAATGCTCTGGGCCTTATATAGTGTCTATAATCTGTGGTGTTCTGTAGCCAATAGTGTACTAAATCAGAAAAACAGTGTGTGTATTGCAGTTTCCAATAAACTGGGCCTAATCTGTGGTGTTCTGTTACCAATACTGTACTGCAACAGAAAACTGTGTCTATATTACAGATTCCAAAGCTCTGGGCCTTATATAGTGTCTATAATCTGTTGCGTTCTGTAGTTAATAGTGTAATACATCGAAAAACAATGTCTGTATTACAGATTCCAGTAATCTGGGCCTAATATAGTGTCTATAATCTGTGTTGTTCTGTATACAATGCTGTATTACTTTAGAAAACCTTGTATTGCAGATTCCAATGCTCTGTGCCTTATATTGTGTCTATAATCTGTGGTGTTCTGTAGCCAATAGTGTACTAAATCAGAAAACAGTGTGTGTATTGCAGATTCCAATATACTGGGCCCAATCTGTGGTGTTCTGTTACCAATACTGTACTGCAACAGAAAACTGTGTCTTTATTACAGATTCCAAAGCTCTGGGCCTTATATAGTGTCTATAATCTGTGGCGTTCTGAAGTTAATAGTGTAATACATCGGAAAACAATGTCTGTATTGCAGATTCCAGTAATCTGGTCCTATTATAGTGTCTATAATCTGTGGTGTACTGTAATCAATGCTGTACTACATCAGAAAACCTTGTATTGCAGATTCTAATGCTCTGGGCCTTATATAGTGTCTATAATCTGTGGTGTTCTGTAGCCAATAGTGTACTAAATCATAAAACAGTGTGTGTATTGCAGTTTCCAATAAACTGGGCCTAATCTGTGGTGTTCTGTTACCAATACTGTACTGCAACAGAAAACTGTGTCTATATTACAGATTCCAAAGCTCTGGGCCTTATATAGTGTCTATAATCTGTGGCGTTCTGTAGTTAATAGTGTAATACATCGGAAAACAATGTCTGTATTACAGATTCCAGTAATCTGGGCCTAATATAGTGTCTATAATCTGTGTTGTTCTGTATACCATGCTGTATTACTTTAGAAAACCTTGTATTGTAGATTCCAATGCTCTGTGCCTTATATTGTGTCTATAATCTGTGGTGTTTTGTAGCCAATAGTGTACTAAATCAGAAAACAGTGTGTGTATTGCAGATTCCAATATACTGGGCCCAATCTGTGGTGTTCTGTTACCAACACTGTACTGCAACAGAAAACTGTGTCTATATTACAGATTCCAAAGCTCTGGGCCTTATATAGTGTCTATAATCTGTGCCGTTCTGTTGTTAATAGTGTAATACATCGGAAAACAATGTCTGTATTGCAGATTCCTGTAATCTGGGCCTAATATAGTGTCTATAATCTGTGGTGTTCTGTATACAATGCTGTACTACATCAGAAAACCTTGTATTGTTTTCCATTAGGTGAGAATACAAAGCAGGGATGGCATTTTGGGAGAAATAATGCTGGCTAGGTATCTTCCAGCAAAGCTAATCGCACGCCATTAGCTCCCTAACGGCAGCAAACTACTGAATTGTACAGCAGCGACTGCACTGTCAGAAACTAGGCCAGGTGGGAGTTAGGTTTGCACACCACTGGATTGCTGGGCGTGTAAATTTGTTTCCTAGCCACGCATTCCATTATTGATGGCTGATGTTGGAGCAGAGGTGGAGTCTGAACAGGAGAAGCAGAAAGTGATGACACTGATGTGAAAGACCCCAATACCGTTTATGCGGCCTGGCTGCCACAAGGGAGACGATGAGAAGGAGGAAACTCTTCTTGTGGTAGTTGGCGGTTGGCGGGCACCTCTGTTTGCCCACGGAATTGGGTGATGCTGCTGGTTCAATAGAACTATGGTGACTATGCTTGTGTTTGACTGCCCATAGCTTATTTTACTCTTGCAGAGCTTGCAAGGGACAATGTTGCTGTCTTCCAGCAGTGTGGAGAAAAAATGCCAGACAGAAAAAACTCGTGTAGAGCTAGAAGCAGCCGAGCTCTGGCACGTTTTGGGACTAATTTGCTGACAGGGTCAGTGGCATTACCAGTTCCCAAAGCAGATGTGTCCCTGGCAGTCCTTTGGGAGGTTCTGGTCAGACATTGCCCCTGCTCTTTATTGTTGCTGCTGCCACCACCCTCCTCCTGTGATGTTACTTCCTCTTAACCCCTTAGGGACACAGCCTTATTTCACCTTAAGGACCAGGCCATTTTTTTCAAATCTGACCAGTGTCACTTTAAGTGGTGATAACTTTAAAATGCTTTGACTTATCCAGGCCATTCTGAGATTGTTTTTTCGTCACATATTGTACTTCATGACACTGGTAAAATGAAGTCAAAAAAATATATTTTTTTTGCATAAAAAAATACCTAATTTACCAAAAATTTGGAAAAATTAGCAAATTTCAAAGTTTCAGTTTCTCTACTTCTGTAATACATAGTAATACCACTAAAAATTGTGATGACTTTACATTCCCCATATGTCTACTTCATGTATGAATTATTTTGGGAATGATATTTTATTTTTTGGGGATGTTACAAGGCTTAGAAGTTTAGAAGCAAATCTTGAAATTTTTCAGAAATTTACAAAAAAACTATTTTTAGGGACCACTACAGCTCTGAAGTCACTTTGCGAGGCTTACATAATAGAAACCACCCAAAAATGACCCCATTCTATAAACTACACCCCTCAAGGTATTCAAAACTGATTTTACAAACTTTGTTAACCCTTTAGGTGTTGCACAAGAGTTATTGGCAAATGGGGATGAAATTTGAGAATTTCATTTTTTTGCCTAATTTTCCATTTTAACCCATTTTTTCCACTAACAAAGCAAGGGTTAACAGCCAAACAAGACTGTATCTTTATTGCCCTGACTCTGCCGTTCACAGAAGGAAAGGAATGCCATACGGCTTTTGGAAGGCAGATTTTGCTGGACTGTTTTTTTTTTACACCATTTCCCATTTGAAGCCCCCCTGATGCACCCCTAGAGTAGAAACTCCATAAAAGTGACCCCATCTAAGAAACTACACCCCTCAAGGTATTCAAAACTGATTTTACAAACTTTTTGTCACAGGGTTCCGAAGGTGCACACGGTCCCCCATTTCCCGCAGACCTGTTGCTTAGCTTTGGGAATGAGGATTTGTGCTTGACCTCATTCCCAGGGCGGATTTGCTGGCTGGGTGGCTCCCTGCTCCTAGTCTGCCTTGAGCGCCGAGCTGATCACTCGGTGCTCGACTTGTTGGCCTGTCGGTCATGTGACGCTGGCCACGTCACATGACCCTCACTCCCCACTATAAATAAAGGCAGCCTGCTGGCCACAGGTTGCCTGTTAATTTCTAGGTTCCTGGCTATTTGTTGGACTACTGAATACTTACCTGATCCTGTTCCCTGACGATCCTCTGCCTGCTCCTCCTGTACTGCGCATCCATCCTGGTATTGTGACCTCGGCTCCCACCTGGCTACTCTCTTAGGACTCTTCTTGTACTTTGCTACTCTCCTTTATATTTGACCCCGGCTTCTCCTGACCATTCTTTGCTTAATCCGTTGTACTGCGTAGCTCTCTTGGTTCTGACCCGGTCCGTTCATGTTCCGTATTTTGTCTTGTCTGTCTTCCCTGCACATATCCTAAGTTAGGGACTGCCGTCCAGTTGTCCCCTGTCATCAGGACTCGTGAGGCAAGTAGGCAGGGCCACGGGTGAGGGTGGAGCGCAGTGGTCACTACCCTTCCCCCTGTGTGTGTGTGTGGACGTGACCGTTACAGATTAACAGGCCCAACAACCACTGTATCATGAATCCTCTTATTACCCTGACTGACCATGTCTATAACTTGACACAGATGGTGCAGGAGCTAGGAGGGAAACTCCGTTCTTTTGAGTTAGGGCAAGGTTCTTTCACTCCTCTGCCCCCCAGTCCACATGTTGAACCCCAGATCAAGCTCCCAGAACCCTTTTCTGGAGACCGGAGGAGGTTTCTCTCCTTTAAGGAGAGTTGCAAACTCTACTTCCGTTTGCGCCCCGTGTCCTCCGGTCCCGAGAGCCAACGAGTGGGGATTATTATTTCTCTACTACAGGGTGATCCCCAGGACTGGGCATTCTCGTTACCTCCTGGGGCCAGTTGTCTGACTTCCGTGGAGGTTTTTTTTCAGGCCCTGGGTACCCTCTATGACGAACCAGACAGGGCCCTGGTAGCCGAGACGGCTCTTAGGGCACTGGTTCAGGGCCATCTCCCTGCGGAGGAGTATTGCACCCAATTCAGACGGTGGTGTGTCCCCTCTGGATGGAATGAACCATCCCTGAAGAGTCAGTTTAGGTCTGGTCTGTCTGATATTTTAAAAGATCTATTAGTCAGTTATCAAGTTCCTGAGACCTTAGAGGAGATGATGACCCTAGTTGTCCGACTTGACCGACGAGTTAGAGAGAGACGAAAGGAACGACAGTTCTGTTCTCAGATGGTGGTCCAGCCAGAGGCCTTTTCCAGGGACAATACTGAGGTCTCCACCGAGGATCCCATGCAGGTTGGCATGACCCGAGGTAATCTTCGTCGCAGACGCGGAGAGTGCTTCTACTGTGGAGATCCTGGCCATTGGATCAACAAGTGTCCTAAGAGGGTCCTCTCTGACTAGTCTCCTAAGGCAAGACAACCTAAAGACCAGGTACACCCTGATTTTTCTAAATATAAGCTTTTGGTACCCATAACAATTTCTCTGGGGGTTAATAAGTGGCCGGGTAAGGCCTTTATTGATTCTGGTTCAGCGGCCAGCTTTATTGACTTAGAATTTGCTAGTAAATTGGGTATTCCAATGTTTGCTTTACCTACACCTATCCATGTCATGGCTATTGATGCTACTCCCCTGATTGGTGGTACGGTGAGGTCATGAACCTCTGAAATTTCTCTGACTGTGGGTGTGTGCCACTCTGAGAGATGTTCTCTTTTTGTCTTGGAGAACCTACCGGTTGAGGTGGTACTAGGGTTGCCTTGGCTCCGTTTACATAACCCCACAATTGATTGGTTCAAAGGAGAGTTGGTGAAATGGGGATCTAAGTGTGACTCATGCCTGTCCGTGGTCCAGGCTGGGGTTTCAGTAAGGTCTAATACATTACCTTCAGTTATTAAAGAATATTCTGATGTATTCTCAGCCCCTATTCCAGAGGTTCTACCGCCCCATAGACCTTATGATTGCACCATAGAGCTAATAGAGGGTGCCGAATTTCCTAAAGGGCGAATTTATAATCTTTCAGGTCCCGAACGCAAGGCTATGGAAGATTATATTAACCACCTGCCATCTGGGCCATTTGCCCCCTTCCTGACCAGGCCACATTTTGCAAAACTCACATATCTCACTTTATGTGGTAATAACTTTGGAACGCCTTTATTTATCCAAGTCATTCAGAGATTGTTTTCTCGTGACACATTGTCCTTCATGATAGTCATAAATTTGAGTCAAAATATTTCACCTTTATTTATGAAAAAATCCCAAATTTACTCTTTCTGAGGCTTGCTCTACTAAGTGGCTTCTTATTAAGTGGAGTTAAAAAATAAGGAGTTCTAGAGCTGTGTGTGGTTTTGTGGGAGTGATTGCAGGTGGCTGAGTGTGGATTGCAGCAGAGATCATTGAAAGTTAAGTGTTTGTATTTTGTACTTGCATTTAAAATCGTTTTTTTTTTTTTTTTTTTTTTTGCTTAATTAAGGCGAGTGCCTGGGGCAACCAGGTGCTATAAATTGAGCCACTTATACTCTTCAGAGCCTGCTCTTTCTGAGGCTTGCTCTACTAAGTGGCTTCTTATTAAGTGGAGTTAAAAAATAAGGAGTTTAAGAAAAGGAGTTTGGAAACTAAGGTTGGATATAATTTCCTTGTGTGTTGTTGGCTTAATTTTACGTGGTCCTTCAACTACAGCAGACAGGGTCTAAATCTAAATCATTTATACTGTTTTACTTTTTTACTGTTGTAATCCCCATTTAGTATGTGTTGCACAATTTACAACGCAGTCCAGTGCACATCTTGCATGATGTATGCAGTCCTGGAACAGCCGTTCGAGGGTGTATATCTTTGTTCTAGATGTGAGCAAATTACCCGTTTGGAATCGCAGATCGAGTCTCTAAATGGGCAAGTTGCAACACTGAGAGGCATTGATAATTTGCAAAAAAGTTTGCTTCTCACCGAGCAAGCACTCTTTGGGGTAGATGAGGGGGAGGGTGACAGAGAGGAGGCTGAGGAAAGTGAGGTAGCTAGCTGGGTAAAAGTTAGAAAGCGGGGTAGAGGGAAGAGTGCCAGGGAGGCTAGCCCTGATCTGACACACCCCAACAAGTTTGCCCGTTTGGCAGATGAGGGGGATGTCAGTCCGGGGACGGCACTGCTGCAGCCAGACACTTCCTCTGCCAGTCAGGGGAATGTCAGCTCCAGTAAGCAGGGAACCAGGAGAGCAGGGCAGGCCAGACAGGTGCTGGTAGTGGGAGACTCCATTATTAGGGGAACAGATAGGGAAATCTGTCACAAAGACCGTGATCGCCGAACAGTGTGCTGTCTTCCTGGCGCTAGAGTTCGACACATCGCGGATCGGGTTGACAGATTACTGGGAGGGGCTGGAGACGATCCAGCGGTCATGGTCCATATCGGAACCAATGACAAAGTTAGAGGTAGGTGGAGAGTCCTTAAAAATGATTTCAGGGATTTAGGTCAAAAGCTGAGGGCAAGGACCTCTAAGGTAGTATTTTCCGAAATACTGCCTGTACCACGAGCCACACAAGAAAGGCAATGGGAGATTAGGGAGATTAACAAGTGGCTCAAGAACTGGTGTAGGATGGAGGGGTTTGGGTTCCTGGAGAACTGGGCCGATTTTTCTATCGGCAACAGGCTCTATCGTAGGGACGGGCTGCACCTCAATGGGGAAGGGGCAGCTGTGCTGGGGAGAAAGATGGCTAGAAGGTTGGAGGAGTGTTTAAACTAGGGACTGGGGGGGAGGGTAATTACGTTATAGGATGGGAAGATAGTGCAGATAGAGACCGGGGGCAAGGTAATAAGAATGGGGGAGGAATGGAAGGAGGGACTAGAACAATTCAGAAGGAAAGGTGTAGGGTAAAAAATATACATAAACCTCTCAAATGTATGTATACGAATGCCAGAAGCCTGACTAATAAAACTGGTGAACTGGAATTAGTGATGTGTGAGGAGGACTATGACATAGTGGGAATAACTGAGACATGGCTGGATGATAGCTATGACTGGGCAGTTAATGTACAAGGTTACAGTCTGTTTAGAAAGGATCGTCAAAACCGGAGAGGGGGAGGGGTCTGCCTTTATATAAAGTCCTGTCTAAAGCCCACAGTCCGAGAAGATATAAGTGAGGGACATGAACATGTGGAGTCACTATGGGTAGAGATACATGGAGCTAAAAACAACAATAAATTACTAATAGGAGTTTACTATAAACCACCTAATATACCAGAGTCCACAGAAAATCTACTACTAAACGAGATAGACGAGGCGGCAAATCATAATGAGGTGGTTATTATGGGGGACTTCAACTACCCAGATATAGACTGGGAAACTGAAACTTGTATATCTCATAAGGGAAACAGGTTCGTGGCTATAACCAAAGACAATTACCTCTCCCAACTGGTTCAGGACCCGACTAGAGGGACGGCCATACTGGACTTAGTATTAACCAATAGACCTGACAGAACAACAGACGTGCAGGTCGGGGGACACCTGGGAAATAGTGACCATAAAGTAATAACCTTCCAATTATCATTCAAAAGAGCGTTTCTACAGGGAGGAACAAAAATACCAAACTTCAAAAAAGCTAAATTTAGCCAACTAAGAGAGGCCATAGGCCAAACTAACTGGGACAAAGTCCTCACAAATACAGACACAAAATGGGATATCTTTAAAAACATCCTAAAAACTCATTGTCAGAGGTACATACCGTATGGTAATAAAAGGTTAAGGAACAAAAAGAAACCAATGTGGATAAATAGAACTGTAAAGAAAGCAATAAATGACAAAAAGAAAGCATATAAAACACTAAAACAGGAGGGTTGCACGGAAGCACTGAAAAACTATAAGGAAAAAAATAGAACATGTAAAAAACAAATAAAAGCGGCCAAACTAGAGACCGAGAGATTAATTGCCAAAGAGAGTAAAACCAACCCTAAAATGTTCTTCAATTATATAAATGTTAAAAAGTATAAAGCTGAAGGTGTTGGCCCTTTAAAGAGTAATGAGGGGGGAGTCGCAGAGAGCGACGAGGAGAAAGCAAAGCTGTTAAATATTTTTTTCTCCAATGTATTCACTGAGGAAAATAAATTGTCAGATGACATGCAGAATGCAAAAATAAATTCCCCATTAAAAGTGTCCTGTCTGACCCAGGAAGAAGTACATCAGCGGCTTAAAAAGATTAAAATAGACAAATCGCCAGGACCGGATGGCATACACCCCCGTATCCTAAAGGAATTAAGTAATGTCATATCCAGACCCTTATTTCTGATATTTGCAGACTCTATACTGACAGGGAATGTCCCACAGGATTGGCGCGTGGCATATGTGGTGCCAATATTCAAAAAGGGGCCAAAAACAGAGCCTGGAAACTATAGGCCGGTAAGTTTAACATCTGTTGTGGGTAAACTGTTTGAAGGTTTTCTGAGAGATGCTATATTAGAGCATCTCAACGGAAATAAGCAAATAACGCCATATCAGCATGGCTTCGTGAGGGATCGGTCATGTCAAACTAATTTAATCAGTTTCTATGAGGAGGTAAGTTCTAGACTTGACAGCGGCGAATCAATGGATGTCGTATATCTGGACTTCTCCAAAGCATTTGACACTGTACCGCATAAAAGGTTAGTATATAAAATGAGAATGCTCGGACTGGGAGAAAACATCTGTATGTGGGTAAGTAACTGGCTGAGTGATAGAAAACAGAGGGTGGTTATTAACGGTACACATTCAGATTGGGTCACTGTCACTAGTGGGGTACCTCAGGGGTCAGTATTGGGCCCTATTCTCTTCAATATATTTATTAATGATCTTGTAGAAGGCTTGCATAGTAAAGTATCAATTTTCGCAGATGACACTAAACTGTGTAAAGTAATTTACACTGAAGAGGACAGTATACTACTACAGAGGGATCTGGATAGATTGGAGGCTTGGGCAGATAAGTGGCAGATGAGGTTTAACACTGATAAATGTAAGGTTATGCACATGGGAAGGAAAAATGCAAGTCACCCGTACATACTAAATGGTAAAACACTCGGTAACACTGACATGGAAAAGGATCTAGGAATTTTAATAAACAGCAAACTAAACAGCAAAAACCAGTGTCAGGCAGCTGCTGCCAAGGCCAACAAGATAATGGGTTGCATCAAAAGGGGCATAGATTCCCGTGATATGAACATAGTCCTACTACTTTACAAATCGCTAGTCAGACCACACATGGAGTACTGTGTACAGTTCTGGGCTCCTGTAAACAAGGCAGACATAGCAGAGCTAGAGAGGGTTCAGAGGAGGGCAACTAAAGTAATAACTGGAATGGGGCAACTACAGTACCCTGAAAGATTATCAAAATTAGGGTTATTCACTTTAGAAAAAAGACGACTGAGGGGAGATCTAATTAATATGTATAAATATATCAGGGGTCAGTACAGAGATCTATCCCATCAGCTATTTATCCCCAGGACTGTGACTGTGACGAGGGGACATCCTCTGCGTCTGGAGGAAAGAAGGTTTGTACACAAACATAGAAGAGGATTCTTTACGGTAAGAGCAGTGAGACTATGGAACTCTCTGCCTGAGGAGGTGGTGATGGTGAGTACAATAAAGGAATTCAAGAGGGGCCTGGATGTGTTTCTAGAGCGTAATAATATTACAGGCTATAGCTACTAGAGAGGGGTCGTTGATCCAGGGAGTTATTCTGATTGGAGTCGGGAAGAAATTTTTTATTCCCCTAAAGTGGAGAAAATTGGCTTCTACCTCACAGGGTTTTTTGCCTTCCTCTGGATCAACTTGCAGGATAACAGGCCGAACTGGATGGACAAATGTCTTTTTTCGGCCTTATGTACTATGTTACTATGTTACTATGTTACCCAAAAATTTGAAAAATTCGAAATTTTCAAAATTTCTATTTCTCTGCTTTTAAAACAGAAAGTGATACCTCATAAAATACTTATTACTTAACACTCCCCATATGTCTACTTTATGTTGGCATAATTTTGGAAATGTCATTTTATTTTTTTAGGACGTTGGAAGGCTTAGAAGTTTAGAAGCAATTCTTCTAATTTTTAAGAAAATTGCCAAAACCCACTTTTTAAGGACCAGTTCAGGTCTGAAGTCACTTTGTGGGGCCTACATAGTGGATACCCCCATAAATGACCCCATTGTAGAAACTACACCCCTCAAGGTATTCAAACCCGATTTTTAAAAACTTTGTTAACCCTTTAGGCGTTCCACAAGAATTAAAGCAAAATGGAGATCAAATTTTTAAATTTCACTTTTTTGGCAGATTTTCCATTTTAATCAATTTTTTTCTTTAACACATCGATGGTTAACAGCCAAACAAAACTCAATATTTATTACCCAGATTCTGCGGTTTACAGAAACACCCCACATGTGGTCATAAACTGCTGTATGGGCACACGGCAGGGCGCAGAAGAAAAGGAACTCCACATGGTTTTTAGATGCCATGTCCCATTTGAAGCCCCCTGATGCACCCTTACAGTAGAAACTCCCAAGAAGTGACCCCATTTTGGAAACTAGGGGATAAGGTGCCAGTTTTATTAGTACTATTTTTGGGTACATATGATTTTTTGATCATTCATTATAACACTTTATGGGGCAAGGTGACCAAAAAATTGGTTGTTTTAGCACAGTTTCTATTTATTTATTTTTACAGCGTTCACCTGAGGGGTTCAGTCAAGTGACATTTTTATAGAGCAGATTGTTACGGATGTGGCGATACCTAATATGTATACTTTTTCTCATTTATTAAAGTTTTACACAATAATAGCATTTTTGAAACCAAAAAATTATGTTTTAATGTGTCCATGTTCTGAGAGCTATAGTTTTTTTTATTTTTTGAGAGATTTTCTTATGTAGGGGCTCATTTTTTGCGGGATGAGGTTTTATTGGTACTATTTTGTGGGACATACGCGTTTTTGATCACTTGGTGTTGCACCTTTTGTGATGCAAGGTGACAAAAATTGCTTGTTTTGACACAGTTTTTTGTTTTTTTTTGCGGTGTTCACCCGAGGGGTTAGGTCATGTGATATTTTTATAGAGCTGGTTTTTACGGACGCGGCAATACATAATATGTATACTTTTTTTTATTTGTTTCACTTTAACACAATAATAGCATTTTTGAAACCAAAAAAAATGATGTTTTAGTGTCTCCATGTTCTAAGAGCTATAGTTATTTTATTTTTTGAGAGATTTTCTTATGTAGGGGCTCATTTTTTGCGGGATGAGGTGACGGTTTTATTGGTACCATTTTGTGGGACATACGCGTTTTTGATCACTTGGTGTTGCACCTTTTGTGAAGCAAGGTGACAAAAATTGCTTGTTTTGACACAGTTTTTTTTTTTTTTTTTTTACGGTGTTCACCCGAGGGGTTAGGTCATGTGATATTTTTATAGAGCTGGTTTTTACGGACGTGGCAATACCAAATATGTCTATTTTATTATATTTTTTCTATTTTTAACATTTTTTTTTCATTCCTTACTTGGGGACTTTTTTTTTTTTACATGTGAAACTTTTTTTTATTTTTTTATTTTCAACCTTTTATTTTTATTTTTTTTATTTTACACTTTTCGTCCCCCATAAGGTCATACAAGACCTCTGGGGGACATTTCCTTCACTTTTTCTTTTTTTTTTCACTGTTGATTTCTCCTGTAACTGGGGCTGACATAGTAGCCCCAGTTACAGGACAAATACACCCCTAGAGAGGCTGTACAGCAGCAATCCAGCGCTGTACAGCCTCAGAGCAGGGCTGATCGAGGTCTCTGAGAGACCTCACACAGCCCCTGCACTCTCCGGTCACGGCGGTCACATGACCGCCGGGCCGGAACAGGAAGCGCACAGCGCTTCCTGCTCTGCACACACAGCGCTCGGTGAGCGCTGTGTCTGCAGCGATCTACAAGGCAGGGACACCTGGGCACTGTCCCTGCCTTCTCTAAGGGTTGCCCTGCTGTCACTGACAGCGGGCAACCCGATCAGCAGCTGCACGATTAGCGTGCAGCTGCTATTTCTGAAAGGACGTTTTAAAACGTGCTTTCAGAAATAGAGGTCCACCCATAGGACGTTTATATCCTATGGGCGGACGTAAAGCGGTTAAGGAGAGCCTTGCTAATAGACCTTCAGGGCATATTAGACCTTCAGTCTCTCCTATGGGAGCAGGATTTTTCTTTGTTAAAAAGAGGGATGGTGGTCTTAGGCCTTGTATTGATTACCGGAGACTAAATAAGATCACTGTCCAAAATAGATACTCTCTCCCATTGATTCCGGATTTATTTAACCAGGTTCTGGGGGCAACCTGGTTTTCCAAGATTGACCTGAAAGGGGCATACAATCTAATCCGAATCAAGGAGGGAGACGAATGGAAGACAGCGTTCAATACTCCGATAGGACACTTTGAATATCAGGTGATGCCTTTTGGACTCAGCAATGCCCCAGCTGTGTTCCAAAACTTAATGAACGATATTCTTAGAGAGTTTTTAGGTAAATTTATTATTGTCTATCTTGACGACATTTTGATATTCTCTCCTGATTTCGAATCTCATGTGTCTCATGTCAAACAAGTATTAGAGGTGTTGAGGGAGAACCAGCTATCCGCTAAGCAAGAGAAATGTGTCTTTGGTGTACAGGAGATACTGTTTCTAGGGCATGTTTTGACTCCTCACACCTTTAAGATGGATCCTGGTAAGGTTTTAGCAATTAAGGAATGGGTAAGGCCTTCATCCTTAAAGGCTTTACAACGGTTTTTGGGTTTCGCTAATTACTATCGTAAATTTATCATGAATTTTTCTGTAATTGCTAAGCCATTGACCGACCTTACTAAGAAAGGGGCGGATTTGGAGAATTGGTCTACCAAGGCCATTTCTTCATTTGAAACATTAAAAAAGGCATTTAGTAGCGCTCCCATTCTGATCCAGCCTGATCAGGAGAGACCCTTTATTGTGGAGGTAGATGCGTCCGAGGACGGCGCAGGAGCAGTTCTTTCACAGGGTCCTGCTAGCCTCACTAACCTGAGACCGTGTGCCTTCTTCTCCAGGAAATTCTCTCCCACGGAGAGAAACTACGACATTGGGAATAGGGAGCTGCTGGCTATTAAATGGGCATTTGAGGAGTGGAGGCATTTTTTGGAGGGGGCAAGACATCGAGTAACTGTTGTCACTGATCATAAAAACCTAATGTTTCTCGAGTCGGCTAAGAGGTTGAATCCCCGACAAGCCCGATGGGCTCTGTTTTTTACCCGTTTTGATTTCTCCATTACGTTCATGCTGGGAAGTAAAAATGTGAAAGCAGACGCATTATCCCGGAGCTTCCATGCCTTTCAACCCACTGAGACGCCGCCTGAATCCATCCTACCAGCAAACATCTTCTTAGCAGCTCTAACCCAGGATATCTCGGCTCGCATTAAGGCTGAACAACATCTGGCACCGGCATCCACCCCAACAGATAAGTTGTTTGTTCCCGTACAATTTCGTCTCCAGCTGTTGGGGGAGTGTCACGATTCAGCCTTTTGTGGACATCCGGGTGTTGAGGGCACTAAGGATCTGGTTTCTAGATCCTATTGGTGGCCCACTCTGACCAGGGATGTCAAGTCCTACGTGTCAGCCTGTGAGGTTTGTGCCAGGTCTAAGACACCTAGGACTCGCCCTGTGGTAACCTACGACCCCTACCCATTCCCAGTAGACCCTGGTCCCATATCTCGATGGACTTTATAACTGACCTACCGCTGGCAGAGGGTAAGACTGTGGTTTGGGTAGTGGTCGATAGGTTTAGCAAGATGGTTCATTTCATTCCCCTGTCTAAACTTCCGAATGCTAAAACCCTGGCGTCAATTTTTGTGAGAGAGATTGTTTGTTTACATGGCATCCCGTGTGCAGTTTGTGTCCAAATTCTGGAGGGCCTTCTGTCAAAGATGTAAAATTTCATTGTCTTTTTCTTCCGCCTACCATCCTGGGAGTAATGGGCAGACTGAACGCCTTAATCAGTCTGTGGAACAATTCTTGAGGTTGTATGTTGCTGATGACCAGCAATTATGGGTCAAATTCCTTCCGTTGGCTGAATTTGCTTTGAATAACCGTGTCAACTCTTCTGCTGGGGTCTCCCCTTTCTTTTGTAACCATGGTTTTCATCCCCGTTTTCATTCTGGGTCGTCCGTCTCCTCCTCTAACCCTGAAGCGGATAAACTCTCCTCCCAACTGTGCACAGTTTGGGCCCGGGTTCAATCAAACCTAGAAACGGCTCAAAGTTCTCAAACTCAAGGCCGATAGGAGACGTTCAAGGGGGGTGAACTTTCAGGATGGGGATAAAGTATGGTTGTCCTCCAAGAATCTATCTCTCAAGGTAACTTCTAAAAAATTTGCTTCTCGTTTTATTGGACCATATAAGATCACTGAAGAGAGTACGCTGAACCTTAAGTAGAGCGTGTGGACTGCTGAGGGCGCACGAAACAACCGATCAAAGACAGTATTTTAAAATACTGTCTTTGATCGGTTGTTTCGTGCGCCCTCAGCAGTCCACACGCTCTACTTAAGGTTCAGCGTACTCTCTTCAATTTCACTACCCTAGTGGCAGGGTGGCTCCTGCCCAAGGCGTTAGGACGAATCTTGGCTGCACCAACCGTCTCTTATCCATACTCGATCTCCATTGCAGTTGCATCCAATTGATGCAACCGCAATAGGTGAGCAAACCATTTCTTTTATTTGAAATTTGTTTTGTTGAATTTACTTACCCTATGAGCGCCTTCTCTATCCCATTGGCCATTATTTGCCATATAAGATCACGGAAGTGATTAACCCGGTATCTTTTAGGTTGTAGCTGCCCGAGTCATTCCACATTCATAATGTGTTCCATAAATCTCTGCTTAAAAAATATTTTGAACCGGTAGTACCATCAAAAGCCTCGCCTCCGCCGGTTCTTGTTAATGATGCTGTCGAGTATGTGGTGTCTAAAATAGTGGATGTCAGGAAGGTGTGTAATGCCTTGCAGTACCTGATTCACTGGAAGGGGTATGGACCTGAAGAGAGATGTTGGGTACCTGCTAGGGAGGTTCATACTCCTAGACTTGTTCGTAAATTTCATTTAGAACACCCTGAAAAGCCATCACCTGAAGTCTTGGGTCCGGTGGCCCCTCGTAAAAGGGGGGGGGTACTGTCACGGGGTTCCGAAGGTGCACTCGGTCCCCCATTTCCCACAGACCTGTTGCTTAGCTTTGGGATTGAGGATTTGTGCTTGACCTCATTCCCAGGGCGGCTTTGCTGGCTGGGTGGCTCCCTGCTCTTAGTCTGCCTTGAGCGCCGAGCTGATCACTCGGTGCTCGACTTGTTGGCCTGTCGGTCATGTGACACTGGCCAGGTCACATGACCCTCACTCCCCACTATAAATAAAGGCAGCCTGCTGGCCACAGGTTGCCTGTTAATTTCTAGGTTCCTGGCTATTTGTTGGACTACTGAATACTTACCTGATCCTGTTCCCTGACGATCCTCTGCCTGCTCCTCCTGTACTGCGCATCCATCCTGGTATTGTGACCTCGGCTCCCACCTGACTACTCTCTTAGGACTCCTCTTGTACTTTGCTACTCTCCTGGTATTTGACCCCGGCTTCTCCTGACCATTCTTTGCTTAATCCGTTGTACTGCGTAGCTCTCTTGGTTCTGACCCGGTCCGTTCATGTTCCGTATTTTGTCTTGTCTGTCTTCCCTGCACATATCCTAAGTTAGGGACTGCCGTCCAGTTGTCCCCTGTCATCAGGACTCGTGAGGCAAGTAGGGAGGGCCAAGGGTGAGGGTGGAGCGCAGTGGTCACTACCCTTCCCCCTGTGTGTGTGTGTGTGGACGTGACCGTTACACTTTTTTAACACTTTAGGTGTTGCACAAGATTTAATGGAAAATTGAGATACAATTTAAAAATTTCACTTTTTTGGCAGATTTTCCATTTTAATATTTTTTTTCCAGTTACAAAGCAAGGGTTAACAGCCAAACAAAACTCATTATTTATGGCCCTGATTCTGTAGTTTACAGAAACACCCCATATGTGGTCGTAAACTGCTGTACGGGCACACGGCAGGGCGCAGAAGGAAAGGAATGCCATACGGTTTTTGGAAGGCAGATTTTGCTGGACTGTTTTTTTTGACACCATGTCCCATTTGAAGCCCCCCTGATGCACCCCTAGAGTAGAAACTCCAAAAAAGTGACCCCATTTTAGAAACTACGGGATAGGGTGGCAGTTTTGTTGGTACTAGTTTAGGGTAGATATGATTTTTGGTTGCTCTATATTACACTTTTTGTGCGGCAAGGTAACAAGAAATAGCTTTTTTGGCACCGTTTTTTTTTTGGGTTATTTACAAAATTCATCTGACAGGTTAGATCATGTGGTACTTTTATAGAGCAGATTGTCACGGACACGGCGATACCTAATATGTATACAATTTTTTTTATTTATGTAAGTTTTACACAATGATTTCATTTTTAAAACAAAAAAAAGTTTTAGTGTCTCCATAGTCTAAGAGCCATAGTTTTTTCAGTTTTTGGGCAATTATCTTAAGTAGGGTCTAATTTTTTGCGAGATAAGTTGACGGTTTGATTGGCACTATTTTGGGGTGCATAGGACTTTTTGATCGCTTGCTATTACACTTTTTGAGATGTAAGATGACAAAAAATGGCTTTTTTTACACCGTTTTTATTTTTATTTTTTTATGGTGGTCACCTGAGGGGTTAGGTCATGTGATATTTTTATAGAGCCGGTCGATACGGACGCGGCGATACCTAATATGTATAATTTTTTTTTATTTATGTAAGTTTTACACAATGATTTCATTTTTGAAACAAAAAAAATCATGTTTTAGTGTTTCCATAGTCTAAGAGCCATTGTTTTTTCAGTTTTTGGGCGATTATCTTGGGTAGGGTATGATTTTTGCCGGATGAGATGACGGTTTGATTGTTACAATTTTGGCGTACATGCAACTTTTTTGATCACTTTTATTACCTTTTTCGGGAAGTAAGGTGGGCAAAATTTCAATTTCATCTTAGTTTTTTATTTTTTATTTTTATGGCGTTCACCTTTCGGGTAAAGTAACATGACCATTTTATAGATCAGGTCGTTACAGACGCGGCGATACCAAACATGTGTAGGGAATTTTTTTTTTTTTTCATTTTTAATCAGTGATAAATTTGTTTTTTGACTTACTTTTTTCCCCACTTTTTTTCACTTTTTTTTTTACCCAGACCCACTTGGTTCTTGAAGATCCAGTGGGTCTGATGTCTGTATAATACAGTACAGTACAATATATAGTGTACTGTACTGTATTTTACTCACACTTTTTCTGAACAGATCTATGCCTTTAGCACAGATCTGTTCAGCACCATAGACAGCAGGATGCCTGAGAAGGCGTCCTGTTGCCATGGGAACCTTCCCCGTCTGCTCAGTAGTGGCCAGAACTGCGCAGACTTCCCCGTAAAGAGGGGGGCTGTCTGGGGGCTCTCTCCCTCTCCATCAGGGGGCTGAAAAGGCACAGCAGCCCCCCGATGGGAGAGGGAGGGAGCTCCCTGAGCTGTTAACCTTTTCCATACAGCGGTCCGTACGGACCGTGGTATGGAAAGGGTTAAGCGGCTGACATTGCATCACAGATGTCTGCCGTTTATACCAAGGTGTCAGCACATTGCACTGTACACCAACGATTATTCAAGGGGAGGCGGGCGGGGGATCGCTCACCGCCCGCACCGCCCGCAACCCTCCCCCTGCTTCTCCCGCCGCCATAAAATCATTCGGGGGTGCAGGGGGGGGTTGAATAAAACTATATTTTAGGCATATAAAGTTCCCAACCGCGGGGATCAGAAACTGCTGAAAGCGCAACAAACTGCAGGTCTGAATTGACCTGCGGTTTGTTGCGATCGCCGACATGGGGGGGTCACAGGACCCCCCCGCGCATTTAGCCGAGGTGCCTGCTTAATGATTTGAGCAGGCACCTTGTTCCGATCACAGCCGGCCGGGCGGCAGTGATCGGAAGAACACATGACGTACCGGTACTTCATGTGTCCTTAAGTACCAGGACATCATGACCTACCGGTACGTCATGTGTCCTAAAGAGGTTAAGCACCTCGATCTAGCTCCCAGGTCCTGTCTAACACACAATAATCATCGTCCTCACCTGACACTTTAATCAGATTGTGATGTGATATGATGTACATATCATGGTGGGATCCTAGGCCTCCCTTCCAGTTCCCTGCTCTGTATTTGCCCCAACTGTCACTGTCACTACCCCATTGCCATTACCGTGGTCACGGGTGCCACTATTACCATGACCATCACAGCTATGCATGGGGTCCCCCACCTCCTCCTGAACCTCCTCCTCAGGGCGGTTCAAACGCTGACTTCTCTCACACAAGTCATCAACAGGGAGACTCTTGACAATCTACCATAGGACTTAGTGGAGGCATCCCACTAGGAAGGGGCAGTGAAGACAGAGAGGACGGCACTGAAAAGCTTCTCTGAGGCTGTAAGGAGGAGCAGGAGGAATGCTTCTCTAAGCCACTGTGTTAGACTCGGACGTGATCTCCAAGTCATCCTGCTGTGAGAAGTGCAAAAAATGCACCAAAATGATACGCAACTGACAATACTAGCTAATTCCTCAGGCCGATGTTAAAAGCTGAGAACTTTGCCAATATCTTCCAGTCAGGAACATATCGGAGCCCCTCATGCACCACGTCACGGTGTCTCAGCACGCATGGGGTCCTACCACTCAACTGCCCGTGGTGTGTGAACAGGGTCTGAATCAGTGCTAGAAATCAACTCACAGCCAGACTCTCACATGCCTCCATAGTGTTATCACCAATGCACTGTGAGGTGGGATAGAGCTGTGAGCCGCACCCACAACAGACCATGTGACACAGAAGCTACCAGGTGCAAAAGAATGTTACCAACAAAATAAAGTTGCACATGCCATACACCTAAAGACAGAAAACTTTTTTCAGTGTTAAGACATGGAGCAAAGAACTCTGGGAATGAGGGATCACCCAAAATTCCATGCATGCAGCCAGTCAGCAGCCCCTGTGATGTCACAGCCCTATAAATAGCCTCAGCCATCGTGGATTCAGCCATTTTCCAGTGTACTTAGTGCAGGGAGAGATGTGACAGGTGCTAGGGACACTGCTAGGAAAGACTTTATTGTGCTGAAAAATCAGTTTAGAAATTCAGGGAAAGATTATTCAAGGTGTAGGCAAAGGATAGGAGGCATTATCTACACTATAAAAGGAGAGCAGGGTTCAATAGGAGAGTGTACAGCCTGGGTAATATGAGCGATTACTGTTACACCTTGCTGCACTAATTGGGGATCCAAATTGAAGTTATACTGCTGCTTTAAGGTTGTTTGCACTATATGATACATCAGTAATTCCAGCAAACCTTGCTTGTTATTGGGGTGCAAGTTCTGTGTGATACAGCCATTTACGGGGTGTATTAATAGGAAATATATATGTACATCCTAGCAGCAGTTTTGTGTTGATATTACATTGTTTCACTTTTTTTGGGGGGTGTATTAATAGGGAAAAAAAGGAAAAAATATGTCATAAGTGTCGTTCAGCCGTGAAGTTACATTGTACTACAGCCATTTACATGGTGTATTAATAGGAAAGATACATACGGTACGTCCTATTAGCCATTCTGCGGCGAATTTTGATTGTTATACTTTTTTGGGGGGTTTATTAATAGAAAAAGAATACGTCTTAATTGCCATTCTGCGGTGAAGAAACATTGTACAACAGTTATTTATGGGGTGTTTTAATAGGAAATATACCTCCGTCCTAGTAGCCGTTCTGTGGTGAATTTTTTTTTTTTTTTTTTTTGAGGGGGGTGTATTTAATAGGAAAAAAAAGGAAAAAAAATGTCATAATTGCCATTCAGCGGTGAAGTTACATTGTACTACAGCCATTTACAGGGTGTATTAATAGGAAAGATACGTACGTCTTATTAGTCGTTCTGTGGGGAATTTTGATTGTTATATTTTCCTATTAATAGGAAAAAGAATATGTCTTATTAACCGGTCTGCAGTGAAGTTACATTGTACTACAGCCATTTACAGGGTGCATTAATAGGAAAAAGAATACGTCTTATTAGCCGTTCTGCGGTGAATTTACATTGTCATACAGCCATTGTTGGGGCTTATTAATAGAAAAAATAAGTACTTATTATTAGCCGTCCTGCAGTAACATGGTAACATAGTATATAAGGCCGAAAAAAGACATTTGTCCATCCAGTTCGGCCTGTTATCCTGCAAGTTGATCCAGAGGAAGGCAAAAAAAAACTGTGAGGTATAAGCCAATTTTTCCCACTTAAGAGGGGGGGGGGAATTCCTTCCCGACTCCAATAAGGCAATTAGAATAACTCCCTGGATCAACAAACCCTCTCTAGTAGCTGTAACCTGTAATATTATTACACTCCAGAAATTCATTCAAGCCCCTCTTGAATTCTTTTATTGTGCTCACCATCACCACCTTCTCAGGCAGAGAGTTCCATAGATGATGGGAGAGATCTCTGTTCTGTCCCCTGAAATATTTATACATAGTAATTAGATCTCCCCTAAGTCTTCTTTTTTCTAAAGTGAATAACCTTAATGTTGATAATCTTTCAGGATACCGTAGTTGCCCCATTCCAGTTATTACTTTAGTTGCCCTCTTCTGAACCCTCTCCAGCTCTGCTATGTTGGCCTTGTTCACAGGAGCCCAGAACTGTACACTGAACTCCATGTGTAGTCTAAATAGTGATTTGTAAAGTGGTAGGACTATGTTCTCATCTATGCCCCTTTTGATGCAACCCATTATCTTATTGGCCTTGGCAGCAGCTGCCTGACACTGTTTTTTACTGCTTAGATTGCTGTTTATTAAAATTCCTAGGTCCTTTTCCATGTCAGTCTTACCCAGTGTTTTACCATTTAGCATGTACGGATTATTTGAATTATTCCTTCCCATGTGCATAACCTTACATTTGTCAGTGTTAAACCTCATCTACCACTTCTCTGCCCAAGTCTCTAATCTATCCAGATCCATCTGTAGTTGTATATTGTCCTCTTCAGTGTAAATTACTTTACACAGTTTAGTGTCATCTGCAAAATTTATATTTTACTGTGCAAGCCTTCTACAAGATCATTAATAAATATATTGAAGAAAATAGGGCTCAATACTGACCCTGAGGTACTCCGCTAGTGACAGTGACCCAATCTGTGTACCATTAATAACCACCCTCTGTTTTCTATCATTGAGCCAGTTACCCATATACAGATGTTTTCTCCCAGTCCGAGCATTCTCATTTTATATACAAACCTTTTATGCGGTACAGTGTCAAATGCTTTGGAGAAGTCCAGATATACGACATCCATTGATTCGAGTCTAGAACTTACCTCCTCGTAGAAACTGATTAAATTAGTTTGACATGACCGATCCCTCAAGAAGCCATGCTGATATAATGTTATTTGCGTGTTTTCATTGAGATCCACCAAGATAGCATTTCTTAGAAAACCTTCAAACTGTTTACCCACAACAGATGTTAAACTTACCGGCCTATAGTTTCCGGGGTCTGTTTTTGCACCCTTTTTGAATATTGGCACCACATTTGCTATGCGCCAATCCTGTGGAACACTCCCTGTCAGTATATAGTCTGTAAATATCAGAATTAAAGGTCTGGCTATGATATTACTTAATTCTCTTAGGATACGAGAGTGTATGCATCTGATCCTGGCAATTTGCCTATTTTAATATTTTTAAGTCGCTATTGTACTTCTTCCTGGGTCAGACAGGACACTTTTAACCTCTTAAGGACACATGACGTACCGGTACGTCATGATGTCCTAGTACTTAAGGACACATGACGTACCGGTACGTCATGAATGGTTCCGATCACCGCCGCTCGGCGGGTGGTGATCGGAACCCGGTGCCTGCTCAAATCATTGAGCAGGCACCTGGGGCAAATGCGCCGGGGGGTCCTGTGACTCCCCCATGTCGGCGATCGCAGAAAACCGCAGGTCAATTCAGACCTGCGGTTTTCTGCGTTTCCGGGTTATTCGGGTCTCTGAAGACCCGATAACCCGGAACAGGATGGTGATGGTGGTGTGATTTCACTCCACCAATAACCATCCAGCGATCCTGAGTGGTGATGGTGTTCCGGAGCCGAGGAGAGAGGAGCTGCCTGCACGTGTGTCCGCCATCGCTGCCAGCACCCCGATCTGTCCCCCCAGGACCCGATCTGTGCCCCTAGCACCCCATCAGGTACATAGGGACAGCATAGGGAAAGTTTGGGTTAGGCAGGGAAAAAAAAGGGAAAGTTAGTTTGTGAACTTTTCATTGCATCACCCTAGTTAGGGTGTCTGGGGTCCATAGCACAGCTATGATGGTGGAGCAGACGAATCTGTATGCCCAACAGTTCGTCGCTCAACACCCGGGCTCCTTTTTGGCCAGGCCCGGTGGCTGGACGCCGGTCAGTGCAGCCGAAATGAGGACATTTTGGGGTCTCGTCCTGCATATGGGCCTGGTCAAGAAACCCAGTGTCAGGCTGTACTGGAGTGGGGACATCCTATACCAGACCCCACTTTACAGTACGGCTATGACATGCTCCCGGTTTGAGGCCATCCGGAAATGTCTGCATTATTCCGATAATGCAGCATGTCCCCCCCGAGGTGATCCTGCCCATGACCGTCTGTATAAGATACGGCCGGTCATCGATCACTTTGGGGCAAAATTCATGGAGGCCTATGTACCTGGAAGGGAGGTCGTGGTTGATGAGTCTCTCATTGCGTTCAAGGGGAGACTCATTTTCCGCCAGTATGTGCCCTCCAAGCGGGCGAGGTATGGCGTGAAGCTATACAAAATTTGTGAGAGTACCTCAGGGTACACTTACAAATTTCGTATATACGAGGGGCGAGATTCCCGGATTCAACCCCCAGAATGTCCCCCCACTCTGGGTGTTACCGGGAAACTTGTGTGGGACCTTATGCACCCACTGCTGGATAAGGGTTACCACCTGTACGTGGATAACTTTTATACCAGTATCCCCTTGTTCCAGTCCCTTGCCGCCAGATCCACGTTCGCTTGTGGGACCGTGCGGAAAAATCAACGCGGCCTCCCTGCCCTCCCCCTCCAGGTACCTATCCCCAGGGGTGAGACCCGTGCCCTTACCACTGGAAACCTGTTGCTGGTCAGGTATAAGGACAAGAGGGATGTCCTTATGCTGTCCACAATTCATGGTAACGGCATCACCCCTGTCCCTGTGCGAGGTACCGCGGCAACGGTCCTCAAGCCCGATTGTATCGTCGCCTACAATCGGTATATTGGAGGAGTTGATCTCTCTGATCAAGTCCTCAAGCCATATAATGCCATGCGCAAAACCCAGGCATGGTACAAAAAAGTTGCGGTCTACTTGGTACAGGTTGCCATGTACAACTCTTTTGTACTATCCCGGAGCGCTGGCAGCACAGGGACATTCCTCCAGTTCTATGAGGCAGTCCTCATGGCCCTGATCTTTTCGGACCGGGAAAGAGCAGGCCGGAGTATCTCGGGAACTGTAGGCGCCCGGATCGTCCCTGGCCAACACTTTCCAGGTGTGGTCCCCCATACTGGAAAGAAGGGACGAACCCAAAAAAGGTGCAGAGTGTGTCACAGGAGGGGGATACGGAAGGACACCACTACTCAATGTGACACGTGCCCCGATCATCTGGGCCTCTGCATTATTGGTTGCTTCAGGGAGTATCACACTTCCATGGAGTACTAAATTTATATCCCAATTTAGCACTGACATCGGAGAAAAAAACTGGTTCTCAGACTTGAGACAAAAAAACGAAAAACTAAAACTAAAATAATTTATTAAAAGTAGACATATTCGGTATTGCCGCATCGGTAATAATCTCCTCTATAAAAATACCCCATGACCTAACCCCCCAGATTAACACGGAAAAAAAAAAAAGGTGCAAAAAAAGTTTTTTTTTTGTCACCTTACATAACAAAAAGTTTAATAGCAAGCGATCAAAAAGTCATATAGCCCCCAAAATAGTGCCAATAAAACCGTCCGCTCGTCCCGCAAAAAATAAGCCCCCACATAAGATAATCGGATAAAAAAATAAAAATAAATGAAACTTAGACTTTAGAGATACAAAAATTTTTTTTTGTATCAAAAAGGATAATATAGTCTAAAACCTAAATAAATGTAAAAAAGTAGACTTATTAGGTATCGCCGCGTCCGTAAGAATCTCCTCTATAAAAATACCCCATTATCCAACCCCCCAGATTAACACGGTCAAAAAAAACAGTGCAAAAAAAGATTTTTTTTGTCACCAAACATAACAAAAAATTTCATAGCAAGCGATAAAAAAGTCATATAGCCCCCAAAATAGTGCCAATAAAACCGTCCGCTCGTCCCGCAAAAAATTAGCCCCCACATAAGATAATCGGATAAAAAATAAATAAAAAATGACACCTAGACTTTAGAGATACAAAAAATTTATTTTTGTATTAAAAAGGATAATATAGTCAAAAACCTAAATAATTGTAAAAAAAAAGTAGACTTATTAGGTATCGCCGCGTACGTAAGAATCTCCTCTATAAAAATATCCCATGACCTAACCCCCCAGATTAACACGGTTAAAAAAAAAACGGTGCCAAAAACAAATTTTTGGCACTTTTTCATTTCAATCCGTTTTTTCCGGTAACAAAACAAGGGTTAACAACCAAACAAAAGTTAATATTTATTACCCTGATACTGCAGTTTACAGAAATGCCACATTTGTGGTCGTAAACTGCTGTATCAGTAAAAGGGAAGGACCGACATGGTTTCTGGAAGGCCGATTTTGATGGCCTTTTTTATTGACCCCATCTAATAAACTACACCCCTCAAGGTATTCAAAACTGATTATACAAACTTTATTAACCCTTTAGGTGTTCCTCAACAGTTAATGGCAAATGGAGATGAAATTTCAGAACTTCAATTTTTGGTAACCTTGCCTCACAAAAATGTAATATAGAGCAACCAAAAATCATATGTACCCTAAAAATAGTCCCCCAAAAAGTGCCACCTTATCCCGTAGTTTCCAAAATGGGGTCACTTTTAGGGAGTTTCTCATCCAGGGGTGCATCAGGGGGATTGAAACAGGACACGGTGTAAATAAACCGGTCCATAAAAATCAGCCCTCCAAAAACCAAACGGCGCACCTTTCACTCTACGCCCCGCTGTGTGGCCGTACAGTAGTTTACGGCCACATATTAGGTGTTTCTACTCTAGGGGTGCGTCAGGGGGGTTGAAATGGGACATGGTGAATATAAACCAGTCCATAAAAATCAGCCTTCCAAAAACCAAATGTCGCACCTTTCACTCTACGCCCCGCTGTGTGGCCGTACAGTAGTTTACGGCCATATATTGGGTGTTTCTGTAAACGGCAGAGTCCAGGCAATAAAGATACAGTCTTGTTTGGCTGTTAACCCTTGCTTTGTTAGTGGAAAAAATGGGTTAAAATGGAAAATTGGACAAAAATATTTAATTCTCAAATTTCATCCTCATTTGCCAATAACTCTTGTGCAACACCTAAAGGGTTAACAACGTATGTAAAATCAGTTTTGAATACCTTGAGGGGTGTACTTTCTTAGATGTGGTCACTTATACTGAGTTTATGCTCTAGGGGTGCATCAGGGGGGCTTCAAATGTGACATGGTGTAAATAAACCAGTCCATAAAAATCAGCCTTCCAAAAACCAAACGTCGCACCTTTCACTCTACTCCCCGCTGTGTGGCCGTACAGTAGTTTACGGCCACATATTGGGTGTTTCTGTAAACGGCAGAGTCAGGGCAATAAAGATACAGTCTTGTTTGGCTGTTAACCCTTGCTTTGTTAGTGGAAAAAATGGGTTAAAATGGAAAATTAGACAAAAAAATGAAATTCACAAATTTCATCCCCCATTTGCCAATAACTCTTGTGCAGCACCTAAAGGGTTAACAACGTATGTGAAATCAGTTTTGAATACCTTGAGGGGTGTAGTTTCTTCGATGGGGTCTTTTTTGGATGGTTTTCCATTATGTAAACCTCGCAAAGTGACTTCAGACCTCAACTGGTCCCTAAAAATTGAGTTTTTGTAAATTTCTGAAAAATTTCAAGATTTGCTTCTAAACTTCTAAGCCTTATAACATCCCCAAAAAATAAAATATCATTCCCAAAATAATTCAAACATGAAGTAGACATATGGGGAATGTAAAGTCATCACAATTTTTGGGGGTATTACTATGTATTACAGAAGTAGAGAAACTGAAACTTTGAAATTTGCTAATTTTTCAAATTTTTTGGTAAATTAGGTATTATTTTGTACAAAAAAAATAATTTTTTTGACTTCATTTTACCAGTATCATGAAGTACAATATGTGACGAAAAAAAACAATCCTCAGAACGGCCTGGATAAGTCAAAGCGTTTTAAAGTATCAGCACTTAAAGTGACAGGTGGTCAGATTTGCAAAAAATGGCCTGGTCCTTAAGGTGAAATAAGGCTGTGTCCCTATGGGGTTAATGGGGAATTTACTTTTACATTCTGCATTTCATCTGACAGTTTATTTTCTTCAGTGAATTCAATGGAGAAATATTTAATAGCTTTGTTTTCTCCTCGTCGCTCTCTACAACTCCCCCCTCATTGCTCTGTAGAGGGCCGACACCTTCTGATTTTTATACTTTTTACCATTTATATAATTGAAGAACATTTTAGGGTTAGTTTTGCTCTCTTTGGCAATTAATTTCTCGGTCTCTAGTTTGGCAACTTTTATTTGTTTTTAACATACTCAATTTTTTTCCTTATAGTTTTTCAATGCTTTCTCGCTACCCTCCTGTTTTATTGATTTAAATGTTTTCTTTTTGTCATGTATTGCCGCCTTTACAGTTCTATTTATCCACATTGGTTTCTTCTTGTTCCTTAACCTTTTATTCCCATAAGGTGTGTACCTTCACAATTAGATTTTTAGGATGCTTTTAAAAATATCCCATTTTGTGGCTGTATTTTTATTTTTGAGGACTTTGTCCCAGTAAGTTGGGCCTATGGCCTCACTTAGTTGGCTAAAGTTAGCTTTTTTGAAGTTTGGTATTTTTGTTCCTCCCTGTAGAAAAGCCCGTTTGAAGGATAATTGGAAGGTTATTACTTTATGGTCACTATTTCCCAGGTGTCCCCCAACCTGCACATCTGTTGTTCTGTCAGGTCTATTGGTTAGTACTAAGTCCAGTATGGCCGTCCCTCTAGTCGGGTCCGGATCAGTGGGAAAGGTAATTGTCTTGGTTATTGCCAAGAACCTGTTTCCTTATGAGATGTATAGCTATCATCCAGCCATTCCCACGATGTATAGTCCTCCTCACACATCACTAATTCCAGATCACCAGTTTTATTAGTCAGGCTTCGGCATTAGTACACATACTATTTAAGAGGTTTATGTATATTTTTTACCCTACACCTTTCCTTCTGACTGTTCTAGTCCTCCTTCATTCTCCCCCAGTCCCACTACCTTGCCCCCCGGTCTCTATCTGCACTATCTTCCCATCCTTTAACGTAATATCCCCTCCTACCCGTCCCTAGTTTAAACACTCCTCCATCCTCCTAGCCATCTTTTCCCCCCACACAGCTGCCCCTTTCCCCATGATGTGCAGCTCATCCCTACGATAGAGCCTGTAGCTGGACAGAGAAGTCGGCCCAGTTCTCCAGGAAAGCCAAACCCCTCCATCCTACGCAAGTTCTTGAGCCACTGGTTAACCACCCTAATCTCCCGCTGCCTTTCTTGTGTGGCTCGTGGTACAGGCAGTATTTTGGAAAACTCCACCTTTGAGGTCCTTGCCCTAAGCTTTTGACCTAATCCGTAAAATTATTTTTCATTGGTTCCGATATGGACCATGACCGCTGGGGTCTTCTCCAGCCCCTCCCAGTAATCTGTCAACCTGATCCACAATGTGTCGAACTCTAGCGCCAGACAACACACTGCTCAGCGATCACGGTCTTTGTGACAGATTGCCCTTTCTGCACCTAATAATAGAGTTTCCTAATAATAGGTCTCCCACTAGCAAGCCCCTGTCTGGCCTGCCCTGCTCTCCTGCTTACTGGAGCTGACATTCCCCTGACTGGCAGAGGAAGTGTCCGGCTGCAGCAGTTCTGGCCCTGAACAGACATCCCCCTCATCTGTCAACCGTGCAAACTTGTTGGGGTGTGACAGATCAGGGCTAGCCTCCCTTGCACTCTTCCCTCTACCCCACTTTCTAACTGTTACCCAGGTAGCTACTTCACTTTTTCATCAGCCTCCTCGCTTTCACCCTCCCCCTCAACTACCCCATAGAGTGCTTGCTCAGTGAGAAGCAAACTCTTTTCTAAATTGTTAACGCCTCTCAGTGTCGCCAATTTAGATACTCGATATAAATTTAATTTAGTTTCTGCCAGGATTTGAACTCACAACCTTCTACATTAGAGCCAAGAACCTTAATCACTACGCTATAGAGCTGCATGAATTTACATTGTCATACAGTCATTGTTGGGGTTTATTAATTGGAAAAATAAGTACTTCTTATTAGCCGTTCTGCATTGAACTTACATTGTCATTCTGTGGAAATTTTTGGGATACAGCCGGTTTGGCGCAAATTCCTTGGTGAAGTGCTGAGTTTCTTCTGTAGGGACTGAATAATCGTCTATTAGCCGTTCAGTGGTGACTTTTTTTGTGATACAGCCTGTTTTGCATAAATTGCTCAGTGAATGCAGAGTTTCTTCTGTAGGGACTGAATAATCGTCTATTAGCCGTTCATTGATGAAATCTTTTGGGCTACAGCTTGTTTTGGGGTGTACAAATAGGAAATCTAATTGTGTCTATTAGCTGTTCAGTGGTGATATTTTTTTGTGATACAGCCTATTTTGTGCAAATTGCTCGGTGAATGCTGAGTTTCTTCTGTAGGGACTGAATAATCGTCTATTAGCCGTTCATTGGTGAAATTTTTTGGGCTACAGCTTGTTTTGGGGTGTACAAATAGGAAATCTAATTGCGTCTATTAGCCGTTTAGTGGTGTCGTGTCGTCGGTCGTGTCTTAGTATCAATTGTTTTTTATTAAGAATTTTTTTAAATTTACATGAACAGACAAATAAGGACAATACAGAAACAGAAACAAGCAAAACAAAAATAAAGCAAAAGTAACATCATATATCATGTCACTCCCCAGTAGAGTACATCAGCACAAATGGTCAACTACAGTTGTTACCACATACCATCCAGTAGAGGGGGTAGTGGGTATGTTGGCAAAATAACCATGGTAGCCATTAGGTTTGTGGGCTTTTTATACTAGATTGCAAGGATGGGTGCGTAAGATAGTTCGCATTGCATATGAAAGTTAAGCAAACTGGGCAGGGGCGTACATAGAAATCATTGGGCCCCATAGCAAAAATCTGAATTGCGCCCTCTAACCCCAACCCACCTACCCACCTGTGGCCCATTCCACTACTAATTAAACCATTAGGGACAAATAACTAAAAAAGTAACTACAAAATAATATTTTCTGTAAGGTTTTGCTCTGGAAATTATTAACGTATATTTAAGTAGACATGGTTCCATGTGTATGTGGCCTACTACTGACAATATAAAGCCTCAAGGGGTGTTTCTCATTTCAAAACTATTCCCTATCCACAGGATGTGTACACTGCTCAGATATCTCTCCGGAATTCCCAAATTAATAGAACGGCTGTGCATCTGTGCGACCTGGCCCTCCGTTCATTTCAGGGGTACAGGGCCTCCATTCTCGTGGATAGGGGAGTAAGTTGAAAGAACCTGAATAACCCTTTAAAGCAGGGATGTCCCACCTTCAGCCATCCAGCTTACTGCAAAACTACAACTTTCAAACATGCTCAGACTGTAGGACGCGTAGGTTGGACATCCCTAATAGTGATGAGTGGCAGGGGCAATATGAAATTTGAATATTCGTCAAAATATTCGTGATTCGTGATATTCGAGAATTATTTTTCAATTGCGCTATTATGCGCGCACGCACGCACTATTAGCTAGTAAGTGAAGTGATGAAAATGGTTTGGAAGCAACTTTCGAGATGGGTGAGGAAGAAGTCCTGATCACGGTAAGTAATTGTACATTACAGCACTGTTTTAGAATAACAATTCCATGCATGTCATAACAATAGCTTTATATGCAGATAGAGTTTTTCAAAGCATACGAAATCGCGCAAATTGCCACTATATCGATTCGAATATTTAGCTCGCTCAATACATACAACTTAATCTTTAATCAGGTCTGACAACATAATATTGATTTTTGAACTTAGTATTGTTGGGACATCACAGCACTATTTTCTGTAGCATGTATGGTATGTACAGCAGAGAAATCTCTCTTACAATGCACATTGCCATTTATTTTCTGCCACACACACACTATATACTATAATAACACACTGCAATACATAGTCTATAGATTAAAGTTTTTGTCCTGTTTGTCAGGAAAAGCTTTCTGGTTCATTTAGCGTTACCCAGGGTAACGCTAAATAGCAGCGGGTACGCAATACTTGGCCACCGGCCGTTGGTACCCTGCATCACAGACCCACGTACCCATTCATTAAAATGGGTCCGCCGATTCCAAATATCCGAGTGTTTCTGGCTGTGCCTCCGAATCATAAAAAAGTAGATAGTGCACTATTTTTTTTGCAGAACGGACAGATCACAGACCCTTTCAGTGAATGGCCCTGGGATCCATCGTCAGCAGACGCAAGGTGTTGCTCGTGCATTGGGGGACAACTATTGTGGTCCCCAATGCATGGAAGGGCCGGCACTAATTAGGATTTGTTATGAGTTCTGAGTTGTTTGTCAAAATTCCGAACATTGTGTGTGATTATAGGTGTTCCCCTTCCGTCCGTCCGCCACCGATCTTCTAAAGAGGATCTGAGGGTGGTGGAGGTCTCTGAGGAGGAGGAGGAGGAAAAGTAGGATGGAGAGCAGGCCGGACCCTCTGGGAAGCAGGATGCCTTTCCCCCACCTGAAGTGGGCGAAGTTGTGGAGGTCAAGGCAGAAGCCACCCAGGGGTCGCTTCCCCCACCCCCCACCAAGAGGGTAAATATGTGTACACATCAAAATAAATCTGTACCCATAACATTTACAGAAAACATTAACTCTTTCTACCCCATGTCCAGTTTTCAACATCCTTTCAAGTCCATTTTTAGCAAATCTGTCATGTGTCACTTTATGTGCTATTCATTTTAAAACGCTTTTACTTTTCCAGGCCATTGTGAGATTTTCTCGTCACATATTGTACTTCATGATGAAAGTCTTACAATATAGTCCATAACATTTAATTAACATTTTTAAAAAAAATCCTGATTTTTATCACAAATTTGAAAAAATTTGCTTAATTTATTAAATATCTCTACCTTTTATACTAAATAGCAATACCTTCAAAAATAGTTATTACTTAACATTTCCATTATGTCTACATTTAATTTATTCTTGACGTAACAAAGCTTAGAAGTTTATAAGCAAATATCCAAATTTATACGAAAAATTACTAAACCAATTTTTTAACGACAATTCATTTAATAGTGCCCGGCGAGTGCTGGCCATTCACGGTAGGATTGGACTTGGTTACACGGTCCGTGACTTGTGGCGCTCTGGGGCGAAGGGGTTGGGCGCTAAGGGTTCAAATGATCGTGGTTAGGATTGTTGCCTTCAAAGCTTACGTCCTGTGTACTGCATTTACTTTTTGTCCTATACACCATTTCACTACATAGAGCTGCGTTCATACGTCCGCTGTTGCATCACATTAATACTCTGCTCACTTTCAGATTGCATTCATACGGCTGCTTTATACCATGCTCCTCATGCTCATACTCAGAGCTGTGCCCATACCATTTTTTTAGGCACCACTCACATCCAGAGCTGCATTCACCCACTTGTTCTTACATCATGTGTTATACTCTGCTTCCACTTAAAGCTGCATTTCTTTTCATTGCTACATAATGGTTACTCAGTATTCTTACTAGGGCTATCAGCACACCACTCTGATACTGCTCTTCCGATAAACATAGCTGCTTACGTTTCTTTCCTCGGTGGTTTGTTACATTTCTTAGACCTACCTTTTTCTGTTTACTTGGGGAGAGAGAAAAAAAATATAAAAAAAATTGGTGGTGTTCTTTAGTCCTGGTTTGCATTCACTCAGACTGGTCTCCTTTACTTCTGGTTCGCATTCACTCAAATTGATCTCCCGCCCCAGTTAACATAATAGCTCCCTAGCGGTCAGTGGGCCAATAGGAGTAAGTTCCTACTATGTTTTCACAGTTGTTCATTCGTTTGTCACGACAAGGGTCTTCTCTTAGCGAACTGCAATGCCTCTGACTCTTGTTTTTCTCCCATCTGTTTCAATTTCACGGTTCGCGGTTGGTTTAATGTTCGTTCATGCAATGGTTCGGATCACCTAATGTCTATGTATTTTCCATTAGGTCTGGCTCACATTTTAATTACTTATCGTCACTGTAAGGTCATCCCAGGTCAGTCTCTTGGCTTCGGGGGGGGCCTCATGGCTTCGGGGGCCCGTTGACCGTTCTTCATGTTGTTCGTTAGGGGTACAATATGGTTGTAGGCTGGTTAGCATCCTAGGTTTATTTTCGGAGAGGGTCATGGTTATGCGAAGTCCCCAAGTCATACTGATGCTGCATAAGTGGTTTTATAAAAAAATATATTATATATATAAAACTGCCATTAGAGTCTCGCACGCATGGCTCTGCCATTAGAGTCTCTCACGCATGGCTTCTCCCTTTAGTGTTAAACATATGACTCCCCCAATAGTCTCTCACGCATGGCTCCACCATTATAGGTCTCTCACATATGGCTTCTCCCTTTTAGTGTTACATATGACTCCGCCATTAGAGTCTCTCACGCATGGCTTCTCCCTTTTAGTATTACATATGACTCCGCCATTAGAGTCTCTCAGCCATGGCTCTGCCATTAGAGTCTCTCACACATGGCTTCTCCCTTTTAGTGTACACATATGACTTCGCCATTAGAGTCTCTCACGCATGGCTCTGCCATTAGAGTCTCTCACGCATGGCTTCTCCCTTTTAGTGTTACATATGACTCGCCATTAGAGTCTTTCACGCATGGCTCTGCCATTAGAGTCTCTCACGCATGGCTTCTCCCTTTTAGTCTTACACATATGACTCTGCCATTAGAGTCTCCTCTCGCATGGCTTCTCGTTTTAGTTCACCACACATGGCCTCCGCCATTAGAGTCTCTCTCACATGGCTTCTCCGTTTTAAGTTTTACACACATGGCTCTGCCATTAGAGTTTCTCACGCATTGGCTTCTCCCTTTTAGTGTTACACATATGACTCCGCCATTAGAGTCTCTCTCGCATGGCTTCTCCGTTTTAGTTTTATACACATGGCTCTGCCATTAGAGTCTCTCACGCATGGCTTCTCCGTTTTAGTTTTACACATATGGCTCCGCCTTTAGTCTCTCACGCAATAGCTTCTCCTTTAGTGTTACACATATGACTCCGCCATTAGAGTCTCTCACGCATGGCTCCACCATTAGAGTCTCTCACGCATGGCTTCTCTCCCTTTTAGTGTTAATATGACTCCGCCCATTAGAGTCTCTCACGCATGGCTTAGCCATTAGAGTCTCTCACGCATGGCTTCTCCGTTTTAGTGTTACACATATGACTCCGCCATTAGTCTCTCACGCATGGCTTCTCCCATTTTAGTGTTACATATGACTCCGCCATTAGTCTCTCAGCACGGCTTTCTCCCCTTTTAGTGTTACACATATGACTCAACCATTAGAGTCTCAACGCATCGGCTTCTCCGTTTTAGTTTTACATATATGACTCCCGCCATTAGTCTCTCACGCATAGCTTCTCCCTTTTAGTGTTATATATGAACTCCGCCATTGAGTCTCTCACGCATGGCTCTGCCATTAGAGTCTCTCACGCATGGCTTCTGCGTTTTAGTTGTACACATATGTCTCCGCCATTAGTCTATCTCGCATGGCTTCTCCGTTTTTAGTTTTACACATATGACTCCGCCATTAGTCTCTCACGCATGGCTTCTCCCTTTTAGTGTTACACATGTCTCCGCCATTAGAGTCTCTCACGCATGGCTCCGCCATTAGAGTCTCTCACGCATGGCTTCTCCGTTTAAATTTTACACACATAACTCCGCCATTCGAGACCAGCTGCGTGGTCCCACAACAAGTAAGTTCCATGTCTTTTTCTGCCTTCGGACCCGCTTGGCTCGGTCATCTGTGGCTCGCAATACAATTTTCTTGGTCGGGTGCCATGTATGGCTGCGAAGCCGGCAGTAGTAAGAGGGTATATGTTTCGTCAAAGTGACAGGTACCACGCCCCTTTTACACGCCCCCTTTTTATATCGCTTGATATAAAGTTTATATCGCATGACATAAAGTTTATATCGCAGGCTATTAGGATTTATATCGCTTGATATTAGGTTTATATTGGCACTTCTCAGATGCCTGCTAAACTGCAGTGTCCGTCATATTGCTAAAATCAAGTTTTCCCAGACCTGTCACAGACTGTGGTCATGTAATCAAGCCTTTGCTAATGCAAGGGTCATGGCCTCTTGCGTGAACATTGCTTAATTCAAGATTTCCCAGACCCATGTCCCCGGAGCTGCCCCTACAAGGTCGTGACACCTGTCAAGGACGTCAAAGCAGGGCTTTTAGGGTCGGTCACAGTAATTATTCTTGTAATCGAGACTTTTCTAATGCACGGGTCATGACCTCTGGCAAACACATTGCTTAATTCAAGATTTCCCAGGTCACAGAATGCATTTCTGTAATCGATACGGGTCTAAATGACTTTTCTACAGACATGCTCATTAAAACATCTGGACATTGCCATGGCTTTGATATGATTTTATATCAATTTTATACAATTCACAACTTTCATTTAAATAAAATCTTATTGATAAGCCCATTCACGGCCGTTGATACGCTTTTGATATAAAATTAAGATTCATTCATAAAAAGACCTATAATGAACATATCATTTCTTATAAAGCATAATTTAACTAGTCATTATAAATAAATTTTGTAATTTTATAACATTTCATAACACATTTACAACATTTAACTTGTCATATAAAAGCGACCCATTTGATATGGCTTTTGATATGAGTTTATATCAATTTTATACAATTCATAACTTTCATTTAAGTAATATCTTATTGATAAGCCCATTCAGGGACTGTTGATACGCTTTTGATATAAAAGATACACACTATCAACATATAAAGCTTATAAAACATAATTAACTAATGGGGGCTACAGCAAAATAAGAATCTGCTAATCGCAAACACCACAGGGTATCGTTTTACAACAGCAACCGCCTATATAAAACAGGGCCCAGTCTCTGCATTGCTATCACAGAGAGACTTGGGCACATAGAAGCATTGACCCTACAAGGTATAAGACACTTAAAAGGTAAGCACCATTTGTCTGTTATGCTTTTAAATCTTTCACTATTCTTGAAATATAACTTATGTTAGCTGTGTCTGATTATTTATAATTCGTAATGCATCACTAAATGTCTTTTTCTTTACCACATACAAATGTTGCAATATTTTAACTAGCAATATCTTTCACTATTTATTGAATATGACTTCAATCTATACCTCGAATCTATCTATCTATATATACTATCTATCCATTTAGCTATCTATGTATCCAAACATCCAATACCCCAACTATCTAAATTCTATCAATTTATCAATCTATCTATTAATCTATCTATCTATCTATCTATCTTTCTATCTATCTATCTATTAATCTATCTATCTTTCTATCTATCTATCTATTAATCTATCTATCTGTCTATCTATCTATCTCTCTTCTATCTATCTATCTATCTATCTATTAATCTATCTATCTATCTTTCTATCTATCTATCTATTAATCTATCTATCTGTTATCTATCTATCTTCTTCTATCTATCTATCTATCTAGTTAATCTATACTATCTATCTATCTATCTATCTATCTATCTATCTATCTATCTATCTATCTATCATTTAGCTATCTATGTATCCATACATCAAATACCCCAACTATCTAAATTCTATCCAATTTATCTATCTATCTATCTATTAATCTAATCCTACTCTATCTATTCTATTAATCTATCTATCTGTTTACTCTTTCTATCTAGCTTATCTATCTATCTTTCTATGTATCTATCTGTCTATCTATCTATCTATATATCTCTATCCTATCTTTCTATCTACTCTATCTATCTGTCTACTCTATCTATAGATCCTATCTATCTACTTAATCTAATCTTTATCTATCTATCTATCTATCCTAATCTATATCTATCTATCTGTTTATCTATCTATCCTAATCTTATCTATCTATCTTTCTATGTACTCTATCTGTCCTATCTATCTATCTATCTACTACTATCTCCTCTCTCTTCTATCTATCTATCTGTCTATCTATCTATAGATCTATCTATCTATCCAGATATCTATCTTTCTATTTATAGGGGTTAAAGCGGCCCCCTACAAATGTTGTTCTATTATTAACTAGCAATATACATTTCGTTTAGATGGATTCTTACCAAAATTTATGGGGCGATGACAATATACCCGATGCGCAGAAGCTTATCGCGGCGATGATTTCTATGAGTCGTACATTAGCGGTGGTGGGGCGCAATTGCTTAAGACGCGTCGCCAGTATGGCGTTATATCATACTGACATTTCAAGTGAACCCGATTACATCCGACGTCTCCTTGCTAGTCGGTAAGTATAACCATCTTAGGCTTTTATTACGTATATAGTTCTTAGATCTAGTTATATTTCATGCACGTTTATTACAGACGAGCAAATCGAGACATTTTAAGAATAGCGAACAGAGCCGTCGATACTGAAAATACAGAACATTCAAGCATTGAAGTTACTAACAACCGCAATTATGATGCGCTAAAGGAGAACGATCCATCGCGAGTTATCGATCTCACAACCCCCTATCGAAATGAAAATAAAACAGCAGACCAGGCTAGCCAGAACACGTAAGGATCGCTCAACTACTTTGATGTTGTCTGTTTTAAAATTATCTATATTTCTAATACACTTTTTAAAACACAGCGCTTGAAGAAATGTGTATACAATTGATGACATCGCGACACTCTCCGAAGATGCCCTACAAAGCGTCGCAAGCGGGGGAAAGCTCGTAAGGAACAAAACGCATTGCTGCTGTAATATATTTTAAACAATGTCTATAAGTCTAATACTTAATTTTTAATGCAGCGCTGAAAAGAAAAATAGCTCCGACCGGTGTCTCCAAAGAGGTATCAAAGAAATCTAACACAACGGGTAAGGCTCCCTATACAGCAGCTCAAAAAAACAATGTCTATAACTTTTAAGCGGGTATAAACAATGGTGTTTAATCAAACCTTGTAATTTAAAGTTTTTCAGCTGCCGGATAGTAGCGCAAGGGGCAATAGAAATGTTTCATGCCCCGAACCACCAGAGTCGGTCACCAACGCCCGCGACAGTTGGCTGTCTGAAAATCCCGCAATGCCGATTATCCGCTGTCCTGATGCTCGTAAGTTAATATTACACGGCGCGCTGTTTTAATTAGAACCGCTTGATGTTCTTAATACTTACAGCGGGATGCTTGTCTTTAAATTTTTAATAAAAGACATAATGACATATCTAGCTATCAATTTAGCTACCTAGATATCCAGCTATCTATCAATTTATCTATCTATCTATCCACTTATCTATCTATGTATCCATATCCATATCTTAATGTTTGTCTTTAAATTGCAGCCAAAGAAAAAGAAGCAAACAAGCCAGAAACCGTTAAAGAGAGACGACGCTCGACCACAAACAGCATCAGGAACAGTTTACACCGATAGCGGGAGTTCTAACAACGCCGCGACCGGTTCTGCAGAGTGGTGAGCCAACTAGCGTAATAAATGAGATTACAGTATATGCGACATAACACGGTACCCCAATACACAGGATGTAATACCTAGTAAAAAGCGCATCACATTTGATACGCCAGACACATGCAGCAACGTACAACAGATAAGCGAACCCCAACAAAGATACGCACCTCTTGTCCACTCCTGTTATTGTCGGGGGTGGAGAGACGTACGACGCGATGAGGGATATCGCGAAATGTAATGACAAAATGGCCCGCGTGGCATTGCATTTAAAATGTTACGTTAAAGACTTACGTCTTTAGCGTTTAACAGACCCAACAAAAATACTGAGGGACAAATTCACGCTACGCGTACAAATGCATACGCCTGATTACGCATCTTGACGCTCTTGAAAAAGAGCTGCTATGCAGAGACTGACTAGTGATGACTGGTGGAGGTGGACAACCTTTTAAAAGCGCAAAAACAACTGTAAGTGCTAGGGTTAGAAAGTTAAAAAAAGCTATAAAAATCAGTTTTTCAGTTAAACGTTCTAAAATAGCTAGAGAAAAAAGGCATCGCAGGCGTAACAATGGGCCTCCAGCACGTCCGAACAAAATAGTTAGCAAAAAAAGACAGGATTGTCGTAACAAGACTGGGGCGTCGGCTCGTCTGAACGCTGGACAAACACATCAGCAACCGCAGCCCGCGCAAGCGGGGCACAGTCGTCCAAACAGCTCGCGCACTAATAGACCTTCAGATACGCAATCAAAGCGTATTCATTCAGGCGACCCACAAAATGGCGACCGGCCCTACAACACGGCTATTACAGACGAACCCCCTGAACCACAAAATGTTAGATCCGTTTATCTAGAAAGTGTATATCATCAAGAGCGTGACTTAGCGAATTTTACCAGTACCATGTCCACGGAAACACTTCAGATTCGCTAACTCTCGAAGCATTCGCTCATTTGTTGACCGCTCTTGATGCAATACACGCATTCTATACAGACATTGTTAGATAGGGTTTTACGGGACGCCGATCCGGGTGATTCATACAATAAGTTTTAGACGGCGGCGAAACGTTTGATTCGATTTTTTCTAATAGGTATTCTAGAGAAGGGTTTAGAGCCGAAACCATTTTTGGACAATATAGCTAACGCTTTACAGAGATACCGCGGAGTGCATAGCCGGTAATACACTCTAAACTAGTTGTCATCATTGTTAGGGGCCGCCGTGGTGGGGCCAGAAGACGTTTGGGTGGTGTCGCGTATAGTCGGATTACTTGATCGTAAAATAAAACATTTATACGATTTTAATAATTATGATAACTAAGTCTGTCTGGCCGCTAGTGTTTACGCAATTTTGGAGGGTTCTGCTGTTGAGCGACGTCTGCCCTTGTTAGAGAAAGCTCACAACTGCATAGAGACTTACAATATACCCGAGGGGTATTTGGTGTCTTTTACGGACATTGCTGAATGAAAAAAAATTAAACATCACAATTAAAATTTTGTACCACAATAGGGGACAGTGGCGTTATTATCACACAGCCCGCACAGCTAAAGAAAAGATCATCTATATATTGCACCATGAAAAGCATTATTATGGCATAAAAAATCTAAAAGCCTTTATCGGTTCGATTATTTTTTGCGAGTTTGTTGCACTGTATACAAAACATAACTACCGACACGGGTGTATGAGTTTTGTAAAGCGTGCCAGACCACGAATTGTGTTGAGCAGTCTAATAATACACGTATGCCCGATATGTAGGACTTATTGCCGTTCAGCGGCATGTTTGAACACATAGAAACCTGTCACTTAGTGATAAAGCTCTTTGTAAGAAAAAAACTTTTTGCGGATTTTGTTACATGTATATAGGACTGCGGCGATGAGCACACAATAGTAACGGTTTAAAATGACCACATCTGCGGCGGGGCAGGTTGACAAATTTGACGACCATGTTTGTTACATGCAGCCCTTACACCCCCAAAAAAATGACTGACAAGTATATCTTTCTACCGATTTTGAATGCATGCAAGAAACAGGCTTGCATATACCCAATTTCATTTACGCAACCACACTATACGGCCCCAACTCCTGGCATTTTAGCGGAAAATCTGTACGCTTGACTTTGTGCGATTTTTTGCCGACGGTAAGTTTTCGGGTTACCGTTTATAGCGCACAATGCGGACGCTACGACGCTTATTTTGTTTTACAGGAGTTGTGTAATGAAAAATTTAAAATTGATATTTATAAATCAAGGCGGTCGGTTAATGTGCGTTACCCTGAAGGACTTAAAATTAGGTTCTTAGACTCGCTGAATTTCATGCCTATGAAGTCAGCAAGATGCAGAGGCTATGGGTTTCTTCAGGCGCCAAGGGTCACTTCCCGCATTTTTTCAACACGGCAGAAAATCAAAACTACATAGGCGCCCTACGGCCGCTAGGTATTACGGAGTCGATTACATGATGCCCGGGTGAGAAAAAAGAATTCACAGATTGTACGAGAAACATAAAATGACACCTTTATTTTCAGAAAGAGTTAAAAGCTTACTGTAAGCAGGATGTTGAAGTTTTGAGAAGGGCTTGTGAAAGTTTACAGGGGACACGATTATGGCCCATGACGAACAAAAAGTGCCTGCAATACATTAAACTTGAAAAGAATACAGAACGGTCACTAAATGTATTGATCCACTCCAACTTATCACATTGGCGTCGTGTGCATGGCCATGTAATCGGTTTAAATTTCTACCCAAAAATACCATAGCGATTATCCCTGCAGATAATTACCACAAGACCCAGAAACGCTTTTCAACACCCGCTATACAGTGGCTCATGTACCTTGAACTGTGAAGGCATTTCTATACAACATGCGTTAAAGGGCGGTGAAAAAAAGATCGGTAAATATTTTTTGGACGGGTATTCTTTTGTTAACGGTAAACACGTCGCTTTTGAATTTCAGGGCTGTTTTTATCACGGGTGTCCTGTGTGCTATAACGAGCAGGACAGCAACGAGCTTACTAAATCGTCCTACGGTCAGCTATACCAATCTTTCCTAGTCAGGAAAAGCCGACCTACAGAGACAAGGCTTACGGTCCGCGTCTGTGGGAAACGAGTGGCGGGAAATGATTGCAACGATTTGGGGGTCACAAGACTTTCTGATTTAAATGAAATTCCCGACTCCTTTGGATCCTCGTGACGCGCTTTACGGTGGGCGCACTAACGCCATTAAACCTTTATCACAAGGTGCAGGCCGATGAAACAGTGCATTATTACGATTTCACAGTCTGTACCCCTTTTGTTAATAAACTAAGCTTACCCTGTTAGGACACCCAAAAATCATTTATGATCATTTTGGCTACATCCAAAAATACTTTGGCATTGCCCGAGTTAAAGTGTACCCGCCCAGAGATTTATTTTTTCCGGTCCTGCCTGTAAAGCTAAATAAAAAACTAATGTTTCCGCTATGTTACACATGCGCCCTTGAGCTGTCATAAAGACATTTGCAGCCACACAGACGACGAGCGGTCCCTAACCGGTACATGGTGCACCATAGAGATAGTTTTTGCTGTTGAAAAAGGTTACAGGATTGCCGAGATCTACGAGATCTGGCATTTTCGAATACAACAGACGATTTGTTCGCCCCGTACATCAAATTACACCTCAGAGATAAACAGGAGGCTTCCGGTTATCCCAATGGTGTAAAACGGTATCTGAAAAACGGCTCTTACATAGCGGCATTTTTAAAAAAGAAGATGTCTGCTTGCGATTGATAAGATATCTGTAAACCCAGCAAAAAGACAAATTTCAAAACTGTTCCTAAACTCTCTGTGGGGTAAGTTTGGCCAGCGTTCTAACTTGTCACGTACAGCATAGTCACGGACCCTGATGAGCTTTTCAAATTAGCTTTTGTGCCGTATTACGACCTCTCGAGGTTTAAGTTCATCGATGACGATACGGCAATAGTCAATTGGCGCTATGTAAAAGAGCGCTACACCCACAACAAAAACACAAACATTTTTTATAGCCTGTTTTACAACCGCCTATGCCAGACTCGAATTATACAAGCTCCTAGACAGGCTACAGGAACGTTGCCTTTATCACGACACAGACTCCGTCATATTCGTGAGTAAGGGGTCTGAATGGACGCCACCCTTGGGTGATTTTCTCGGTGAACTAACTAGTGAAATACCCGACGACGCCCACATTACCGAGTTTGTATCCGCTGGTCCAAAGACTTACGGCTACAAACTTAACAACGGGAAAACCGTATTGAAGGTTAAGGGCATAACACTCAATGTCGCTAACACACGACTTGTTAATTTTGACAGTTTAAAAGACCTTGTGCTGGACTACTCCCACAACAACGACGCCGAGACGCAGAAAACAATAGGTATCGAGCAAGACGGCATTTACAGAAATAGGAAGCGCCTGACCATAGAGACAAGACCATTACGTAAAACGCAAAAGTGCGTCTATACAAAGAGACAGCTGACGGCTGACTTTACAACGGTGCCTTTTGGCTATTAAACATGACTGCGCATTTTCAACACCCTTTTTCGTGTATCCTAGCAGGGCCCTCAAATTCTGGAAAGAGTTTTTTTGTTAAAAATGTATTAATGCACAAGGATGCTTTAATGTCGCACAAACCTGATAATGTCATTTGGTTTTACGCATGTTGGCAGAAATTGTATGATGAACTAACCCGTTTGTTTACAAATATCAGGTTTATCGAGGGGGTCCCGCAAAATTTTACAGACGCTGATCTATTTCCAACGGATAAGGTAAATTTGGCGGTTGTTGATGATCTTATGGAGGCGGCTTGTGAAAATCTTGAAATACAAAACGCATTCACCAAATACGTACACCACAGAAATTTGAGCATTATGTATCTCGTTCAAAACGTTTTTTGTCAGGGTAAGAAAAGCCGAACCATAAATTTAAACACTAAATACATGGTCCTTTTTAAGAACCCTCGTGATAAATTACAGGTTATTACGTTGGCTCGGCAGATGTACCCCGGTAAAACACGTTTCTTTTTAGAAGCTTTTGAAGATGCTACACACAAGCCTTACGGCTATTTACTTGTAGATTTAAGATCTGACACGCCTGAGGACCTACGACTAAGAACCGGTCTGTTCCCGCCAGATCTGCCGGTTGCTTATGTGTGCAAAAAGAAGCTCTAAAATGAGGTATCTCACATCTTTATGGTTATTTTTGATAGCGGCGCTGGTGCTGTAAGGATGTCGAACAGGATCCGGCGTAATTGGGATCTTTTAAAAGCATTAGTCAAACAAATCTGAAGGCCCGAAATCAATATTACGTAACGCCCAGTAATGATTTGATATCGGCTATTGGCGAGATAGCGCTCAATATCATTAAAGGAAAGATCCCTCTTAAAGAGCGCCAAAAAAAATATATTGAAAAAATGGCGTAGGGCTATAAAGAAATTAAGTGTTAAAAAGTTACTCCATTAAAGGCAAGAAGCGCATTGTGAACCAGAGCGGCGGGTTTTATAGGAGCTTTGCTCGGTTTTGCTATACCTTTAATCACTAGCCTGATAGCTAATACAGCCGGTGGTTCATAATGCAGTATGCCGAGGAAAATGTTCCTGGTTTCCAAAAATGAAATGGATAGGCTTAAAAATACCTCCGTAGATGCAACAGATATACGCCAAACAGCCCTACGGCGCTTAGATGTTGAGATTAGCGAAATACTACACAGAAATGACCTTTCAGATGATGAAAAAATTAAGAGCTACACAGTCGTGTTACAGAGGTACTTAATGCTCAACAAACACACCGGTAAAGAAATGCATGGTATACCCCTGATTACACAGCCACAAAACCGATCAACAACAATTGTCAAATGCAACCACAATCAGCCCAGCTCTAACGAGATACTTGACAGTATTAATACACGTTATAGAAAAAATGCCGAACTATTGTTAAGTAAACTGTACCGCGCTGGTAATAAGCCGTCCTGGAACGCTATGGGTGAGTTCATTTACAAAGAACAAACTGTACCCGGATCCAACATTATTGACCTGATTCGAACAGCTACCCAGAGTCACGGCTTGCCTAATATTAAACCTCGCGGTTGGGACTATTTTATGGAGACTATCGCACAGCTGAACGCCCCGTCAACGGTTATCGGTAATACAAGAACAAGAGAACTTTTCGATAATTTGAAAAAGCGGTCGCTGAGTGAGCCCTATGACGAGGCTCGAAGCCCTTTTACACCCCTGGTGTTATTAAGATCGCCTACTGTGTCGCCGCGTGGCTCATTATTACCTAAAAAGAGGCTCCCGCCCTTGTTGCAACCTGCTTGGTTAACGTAAATTTTCTTACTTTGGCGATTGTATATAAACTTTGTTTTTATTTGTTTTACATACATTTTTACTTTGCATGTATATAAATTGCTTTGTGTATAATGTCTTATAATGTTTTATTTACTATACATAAACAGTTTTAAATAAAAATGTATTCTGTTTTTTCTTTTTACAATAAATATAATAGCTTGATTATTTAAAATGTATAAACAGTTAGGACGTGTTGTTGAATAGACACTGTTTAAAACACAGCTAAAATGACTGCAAAAAGCAAAATATTGCGAAAACAGTACTACACGCCAAAAGCCGTCGGCTCTTACGGGGGCATTGAATCCTTATTCAGAGAAGTACGTAAATTTGGAATAAGAAAAGACTCTGTAAAAAACTGGTTGAGCAACGAGGATACTTACACATTGTACAAACCTGTTAAAAAATCCTTTACAAGAAACAAGGTTATGGTGTCTGATATCGATGCTCAATGGCAGGCAGATCTTGTGTCGATGATGGATTTTTCTAAAGAAAAATAATGGTGTAAAATACCTGCTGACGGTCGTTGATATTCTATCTAAATATGCCTGGGTGTCGTGCCTTTCAAATAAGTCCGGCGCTACCGTGGCTACCGCTTTTGAGCAGATATTTAAGTTAAGCGGCCGAACCCCCCGAAAGCTCCAGACTGATCGGGGCCGTGAGTTTATAAACAAACCTATGAGGCGTCTTTGTGAAACCTATAAAATACATCATTTTTTAACTACAAACGCTGTTAAGGCAGCGTTGGTCGAGCGTTTTAATAGAACGCTAAAAACTAAGATGTGGCGCTATCTTAGAGAACAAAACACGTACAGGTACATCGACAAGTTACAAGACTTGGTGTATAGTTATAACCACACATACCACCGAACTATAAGGCGGCGCCCCGTCGATGTGACAAAAGAGGACTCTTTAACCGTTTGGAAAAATATCTACGGGTGTTACGAGACTATTAAAAAAAGTTAAACCGTTATTAAAAATAGGTGATCACGTCAGAATTGTTCGTTATAAGGGTGTTTTTACAAAGGGTTATGAACAAACCTATACGGACGAGATATTTAAAATTCACTCTGTAAGCAATAGGGGCCTCAGACCCCTTTATAAGCTGAAAGACCTGTCCGATGAGTTCATTGAAGGCTCGTTCTACCCCGGAAGAAGTCCAAAAGTAACTCTCGACAAGCTAACGAGTTTACAGGATAGAAAAAAATACTGAAAAAGAAGAAAGTTCGGGGTAAAAACGTTTGTGTTTTGTAAAGAGGATAGGTTACCCTGACAAGTTTAACTCTGGGTGCCTGAAAAGCAGTTGATGCGTCTGTAAACTATGGAGGACGGATCGTTTTTTATCACGTTACCTGCAAACGCCTCCGCCAAACTTTATCCCGAAAACAGCATCGCCGATACACCACTAAGTTAGCAAAAGCGGTGCATCTTCGCGGCCCTACGAAGTGGCTTTAGTGGAGATTCAGTATCCACATACGTGGGAAACCTTTGGCCCCGGAGATGGTCGTATTCTACGTAGCACAGCGCGACGAACCGTTCAGCGAGCTTTTTGTTAAATCGGGTATTACTCCAATATGCAAGATCTCATCAAAGCATTAATAGCAAACTTGAATCTATAAAAATACCTCCCGATCAATTGCGTCTAAGATACAACGATATTGACAGAACCGTTTATGTACTGAATTCACCAACATACAAGTTCATGCCTTGTGTGAAGTTGGGGAATATTTTGGGGCTGACGGGGTATTCGAAAGCTCCGTCGCTCAAGAATGTCGACACCGAGCACATCACTATCCGCTACAAAGGACCCGGCTTACCTGTTTTAGAACATCATGTTGGCGGTATAAAGGGGCTTGCTCTAGTTTCATCAAAAGAGAAAAAAATTAATGCCGATATTAAAGCCGGTTTTTATACATTGTTTGTATGTACCGATATCGTCCAACATCAACTTGTTGGCGATAGTTACGTACAACTTTTAAGAACTGTCGAGCTAGGCGGTAAAAATGGTGATATAGTCACGCAAAAGTATCACCGTCCGGACTATATACCTGTTTGTAAGCATCATTTTGACACGGTTACAATATCGATACTGACGGATCAGGCTAAACCTGTTAAATTCAAATACGGTAAGACTATTGTGCGATTACACTTTAGACCGCGCGCGGTGACGACGCACTAAAATGTTGTCCCAGAGAGTGTACGGTGACCCTGACGCATATACGCATTATTACATAACGCAAGCCGGACATGGCTTGGACGGTTTTCACGGTACTGAATTCATGCATGGTTCTGGACTCGCCGGGTTATTTCGGGGGCTGTTCCGCCGTGTAGTTCCCCTATTTAAGAAAGGTGTGGAGCTTGCAAAACCGCACGTGAAAACAGCCGCCCGTAACATCGCTAAAGACGTTGTCACTACGGCTTCGACCGCCTTTATGGATCGTATAAATAGGTCGTCGCAGAGCCAGGCTGGCTCTGGTGTCGTACAAATACGTAAAAAAATGCGTAAAAGGAAACGTGAACGCGCTGCCGTTGTCTTACCAACTTTTATGAATAAAGTATCACAACCTAAGAGACGTCGCCGCCAGAAAACAAGAAGTCGCTCACCGAGTCACATCTTCTAGGACAGACGCTATGGCTTTCGTGCATGACGCACTCCGCCGAGTATGGGCAAATCAGAGTTGGATATCTTTCAAATACCGCGCTACCCAAACAAGCATTGAAAATTCGCTTTAGGTAGAGGTGCAGCCAATCGGCAGCAATCACTGGACAAGGCCCCTTTGGAAATTCTACATCACGGGCCAGCGGTGGTATATATTACGACCTTAATAACACATTGTTACCGTCGTTTGCAAAATCGTTAGTGTCCTGATAACATCACCCCATACAGAAGGATCCCCGCGTTGTCACTATTAACTACCCTATGAGGAGTCTTATTAATCAACTGGAGATAACGCTCGGCGACACGCTGATTTTCAAGAAGCAGCAACCTTTATACGTTTAGAGCGTATATAGAATCCCTAATAAATTATCATATTCACAGACTTTAGCGTCCCAATTTACAGCCGGTTTATTCTATAAAGACACAGCGGGACATCATGATGACCGGGTTCTCGACGGGCGTAATGAAGGCTTCAGCAAGAGAGCAAAGTATTCAGCCCGATCTAGGAGTGTTGAATTAATGGGCCCCATTTACGCCGATATATTTAATCAACCGAAGTTAATACTGAACGGTTTAGATCTAAAGATAAAATTGACAAGAAACAAAGACACTTTCTGCCTTATGTCGGCCGAGGCGGCCCATTTTAAAGTACAAATACAGCACGCTTCCCTGTTTGTCAAAAGAGTACAAGTATCGCCCGTTGTAAGAATCGGTCACAGTCGCGCTCTGTTAACAGCTAACGCAAAGTACTCGATCGATCGGGCGTCACTTAAAGTGTATAGCGTGCCCGCCGGTACCCGCATATGTAACCACGAGAATCTTTTCCTCGGAAACCTACCAAAAACAGTAATACTAGCGTTTGTGGATAACGAATCATTTTCCGGGAGTTACCAAAGAAATCCTTTGTGCTTCAACCACTATAATGTGAATTATGCAGCCTTATATTTGGATGGTCAACAGATACCGGCAAAACCTTTTCAACCTAACTTCCAAGACGAATCAGCTGTTCGTGAATATATGTCCCTAGTACATATTTCGGGGAAACACAAGGCCGACAACGCTTTATCCGTCGATCGACACGAGTTTTTGAACGGTTACACTTTGTTCGCTTTTGATTTATCGCCGGATCAAGAGCCCGGCGGTCATTTCTCTCTAGTAAAAACTGGCAATCTGCGAGCTGAAATTAGATTTGCCGAACCGATTGCGAACACAATTAATATGATTGTATATTCAGTTCATGAAAATATTATTGAAATAAATAATTGTAGGGAGGTATTATATGATTTTCAATAGACATGAATAATTATGAAATTGCCTGTGTTATTAAAGCTGATATTAACGCCAGGCACATATTTAAAGGTGTATTCCCGTGTGATTTATTACCGGGGGGTAAAATCATCGACAGGCCGGCGGCATACATTGTAAATACGGAAAATTCGCATCAGCGGGGGAAGCATTGGATTTTAATTATATTATACCCGAATGATATATCTATTTTTTTTGATAGTTATGGTTTATCCCCCGCAAATGAAATATTTCCTGGCGACTTTATGCAGTTTTTATATAAAAATTCTAAGACTATAAGATATCAAAACAGACAAATACAAGACGCCGTTAGTTCCGTCTGCGGCCATTACTGTATCTATATCTTACAATGTCTCGCTAAAGGAATATCTTTTGAAAATGTTTTAAAAATGTTCACTAACGATTTTAGAAAAAATGACCGTATTGTGCGATCATTTGTAACAAAACGCATGAAACGCTTGTGTATACGAAGCTGTAATTACAAGCAAACGTGTCTGTCCCTACGGGAATGTTGCAAATAACGAAGTGAATAAAATTTTTTAACCGAATTATATTTGTCATCGTTTTTATTTTAATACTATTATATTAAATTAATATCAGGCACTATACATTTTAATATCAAACACTATAAATTTTAATAGCAAACAATATAAATTTTTTAATAGCTAACAATATAAATTTTAATAGCAAACAATATACATTTTTTAATAGCTAACAATATAAATTTTTATAGCAAACAATATAAATTTTAATAGCAAACAATATAAATTTTTAATAGCTAACAATATAAATTTTAATAGCAAACAATATAAATTTTAATAGCTAACACTATAAATTTAATAGCAAACAATATAAACCTAATATCAAGCGATATAAATCCTAATAGCCTGCGATATAAACTTTATATCATGCGATATAAACTTTATATCAAGCGATATAAAAAGGGGGCGTGTAAAAGGGGCGTGGTACCTGTCACTTTGACGAAACATATACCCTCTTACTACTGCCGGCCATGGGAGAGGCGTCTGTATGGACTACTGGCGAATGATTGGATGCTACTGGAATGAACAAAGAGACTCCATTCCACTGTGAGAGGAAGTTATCCCACATCAGCAAATCAGAAATGGCATTCTGATCCAGGTGAACTGGGCTATCTTGGCATGGTGCACCAGCAGTCTTGAAATAAACGATCTGCCCTGCGGAATGATCCGCATGGCAAAATTCAGCATGCCGAGGAGTGACTGTAGATCTGCCTTGGTGGTGACCCTCACTTGGGCTAGTCTGCGAACGACCGCCTTGATTTTGGCCAACTTGTCCTGTGGAAGACTGGCCTTCATGTCTACTGTGTCTAAGTGTATGCCTAGAAAGGTAATCCCTGTGCTAGGGCCTTCGACCTTGTGTGGGGCCAATGGAATTTTAAGGTCTTCAAATGCTGTGCACAGGACCTGTAAATCTTGAGGCTCTTGATTTGGGGATTCTAACAGGAGAAAGTCGTCCAGATAATGGATAACATGATTTACCCTGAAGGTATTGGACAAGACCCAATGCAGCGCGCTGGCCAACTGGTCAAATAACCATGGGCTGGACTTTGACCCGAAGGTCAATTTGTTCGCAAAATAATAAGATCTCTGCTATTTCATGCCGTGCCACTGCCATAACTGTGGTTGGATGGGCAGTAACTTGAATGCATCAGTGATATCTGCCTTTGACAACCAAGTACCCTTCCCCAATTTAATTATGACCTGGATCGCCTCGTCTATGGATGCGTATCTCATGGAGAATTCCTCTGAAGGAATTAACAAGTTCAAACTTGGTGTTTGCACATGAATGTGGGGCCGACAAGTCATAAATTAGGCGTTTTTTATTGTTGAAATTCCCAGTCACAATGCTTACTGGATTGACCCTCCAGCATGCAAAGGGAGGTTGGCTGAAAGGACCTATCAAATAACCCCTGTCTAATTCGGTGCTGATTAGTTGTGTTACCGCCTCTGGGTCTCTAGCTGCTGACTGCAAATTCCCGCACTCAAATGTGGTCTGTGGGAGGGCGAGAAGACCGGTGTGGAAGCCGTAGATCAAACCGTTGATGACGAACTGCACCCATTCTGGGTGTGGATGGGCAGACAAGAACTGAGCGAGCAGCTCCACGTTAACCACGCTTAGTCACGCCGGGCCTTGATTTTTCTGAGGGCATGCTACGCGTGTATGGGCTCTGAAACATATAGCACATAGGTGTAGTAACCTACACTGATTATAATGACAAACTGCGTAATTATAATTATTGCATATCTGGCTTTTCCCAAGGTATTTTTATGGGATGCCCCGAATGATGACTTGTTACTGGACGGACCTGGGGCTGAACTAGACTGAACTGCTTCCGCTGCGTAGCCCCTATTAGAACACCAACCCGCCGTGTGGGAATATGAATTGCAGACGGGGCAGGTCGGAGCTTTCAGCCCTGCAAAATGGCGACAGAACAACTCGGTGTCTATGTTAGACCAATCCAGTATATGTTGGCACTGTGTCAAGGCGGCTGCCGCTTTAGCCGAGAATGAACGATGCTAATCAAAAAACACTGTGCCGCCATACTTATACCCTAATTCCACTACTTTATACATGTATAAGTCTAGCTCAGCCCTCCTATGCGGGTTAGCTGTGCAAATGATGTCTCGGTATAGGCTGAATGCTAGCACAAACTCTGTGATATTAAGCTTCCTGTTTAACCTGGCATCCTTAGACTTCAGGATGACAGAAACCTCACCGCATGCTATGGTCTTAATGTCCGGGGCCTCATGTGTGGCAATGAGCAGGGATGCCAGATTGACGTCCCTACCCTCCAATATATCCTGCCTGATATTTGCCGGAATTAAGTGAGATGGGGTGATCGTGGGAACCTGAGAAGACCCACCAGAAACGCTGGACTGCCCTACCGCAGCTACCGCTGGTGTTGGTGCCGCCAAAATTGATGCAGCAGAACTGGCCTCCACCGACTCCATCCTGGCCTGTAAGTCCATCATGGACGATGCCATGGTGTTGATGACGGCGTGTAGCTGTGTGAGCGATGTTTGAATGGTTCCCATGGACACCTCATCTTGGCTCACGGGCGGTGCATCTGTCATCAGGAGACGATATAACTCCGCTTTCCTTGCGGAGGCAAGAAAGGAGATGCCCCTCCTCCGCAGCTCGGCGGATGATTTCGGAATAGTCCAGGAACGTAAGGATGGCCCCGCGCTTCGCTCAGACTGGGTGTCCCCACTGTCCCGAGATGCGGAAGAGCCTCCTGGAACGAATTCTTGCGACATCTTCCTATCGGCCAGTAAATGAGAGCCATTAGTACCCCCCTACCTCAAACTATGACTGAAAACATCGTGCCCATGTGCCCGACCGCCGTAATCACCAGTGGATCCCAACCAACCTGCGCTTTGCTGTGGCGGACTTTACTGTGCAACCGCCACCTGCTACGTGCGTAATTGTGCCACCTGTGGGTCTGCCGTGACCAATCCTGTAGGCAGGACGGAAATCGTAGTCTGTTTGGCTGGTGAATGTTGCCTGCCATATGACTTGGCCTCACTCTGTGACCTGATCGTGGTGGTCGTTTACCATGTCTGTGACTGACTTGCCTGAAGCCGTGACGGGAATTGGTGTCGAGTCTGTAGTCGTGACAGACATGACCTGGCAGCACCTGTGGCATAGCCCTGAATATGTAATGTCATGCGCTGATTCGTGCTTGTGGTCGTGACAGGACTTCGTTGCTAGTCTGTAGACGAGCTTGACGAGCAGATGGTGTGCCTGTAGTCGTGACAGGACATTATGCCGAGTCTGTGGACGTGACAGATGTGTTACCAAGACTGCCTGTAGTTGTGACAGGAAATTTTTTATTTTTATTTTTTCTCTAAGTCTGTGGTCGTGACAGACGCTTTAACAAAAATGCCTGTAGTCGTGACAGGACTGTATGCCAAGTCTGTGGACGTGACAGACGCGTTTATTTGGAATGCCCGTAGTCGTGACAGGACTTATATATGTCTGAGGTCGTGACAGACCTGCCAGTGAAGTTTTTTTTTTTTTCATTCCCCCCCCTTCCTCCGCCTATAGGCCTGGGGATAGCATGAACAGTTTGTGGTCACCCCTTCACCGCTGCCCAGAACGTGATGGGTAAATGACCGTTTGCATGCCGTAGTCCGGGCACTGATACCTACCTTATCAGACCGTCTATTTGCCTGTAGTGTCACGGATGTGACACGTAACTCTGGAAACATAAATTGTTTAAATTTTTATTTTGTTTTTTTTCATGGTCGAGAACAGCCCCCTGTAACAAGGAAAAGGGAAGCATCAGCTGCCATGCACGTGACCCGCAGAGGGTGCCCGCACCCCACGCCGACCGCAGCTACGCTGAACTGATAGTCGGCGGGCATGCGAGTACCCCTGCCATCATCGGAGTGCCTGACATGCCCGCAGCCTGCCATGGTCAGGTGTCCCTGGTAACAGTAAATACGCTGCCAGGTAGGTTTTGCGCCATCGAATGTTTCAGAATGTGTTATACGCAGCACATGCTGTGATTGGACCCGCCTACCACTAAGATAACATCAGTGCAATACTGCCTATGGGACATGCTGAGGAACAAGCAAATTATGTTATTTCATTTATTACTAGTGTACCACATGACCATGACAATGTTCCTATACCCTGCCCTAACATATTGTACCTATGTATCTAGACATGGTACCCTTCCCCCAGGCCACCGGAGACCATGAGGCATGATACTGGCCGTATCCGCTAGGCGGCACTGAGCGGCGGCGTGCTCTCGCAAGAACAAGCGGCGCGGCCTGACACCGCTGACGTCAGCCACCAACTCATGCCGGAGTGCCCCGCCGCCCAGAGGACCTAAGTTGCAAACTGCTGGCCTCCCCTACCAAAGATCGGCGCACTACATACCCGCAGACCCCGATGGGTCCCACGTAACAGCCCCCGTCTTACTTGCTGTCGCGGCGAAGAGCTCAAACACGCACGCTGCCCGACCTGTGGAGCCGAATTAACCCGGAAGTACTGGACGCCTCCTGACCCCTGAACTGCCATCGCCGTGCAGCAGGTAAAAGGCTGCTGCCTTTTAACCGTACCTGGCCCCGCCTCCCCTCGCACAAATACAGAAATGTTAACCATTGCTTAACACGTAACTTTATGGGGCTTACATAGTGTAAACAACCCATAAATCACCCAATTTGTTTTAACTACACCCCCCAAGCTATTAAAAAATTATTTTGCTAACTTTGTACATCCTTTTGTTGCCTAAAGAAAATTCACTGAAAAAGTGAAAGACATTCCAATATTACATTTTTTATTATATTTCATGCAACTCATCAAGGATTTACAGCAAAGCTAAACACTTAATCTATTACCCTGAATCCGGAGTTTACAAAAACACCCCATGTGCAATCAGAAACTGAAGTATGGGCACACAGCAGTGTTCATAGTGGAAGGAGCACCATATGGTGTAAGGAGAGAGGGTTTAGCTCAAATGGTAATTGGATATGTCACATGTGAAGAAATCCAAAGCTAACCTAAAGGCGGAAAACTAAAAAAGCTACCCCGTTCTGGAAACTACACTCCTGAAGTAATTTTTCAAGCTGTGTAGTGAGCACTTTTACCCATCAGGCATTTCACAAATTTTGTAAACGCTTTATTTGTCATGAAAAAGTTATTCCCCCACATTTTTAACTAAACACACCACACATTTAGTTCCCTATTTCCCCCAAAAAACACTAACACCCCATATGTGCCACTCTATGGGCAACTATACAAACTACAGTAATAGAAAAAAAAACTGGACACAAACTCCATATTCGACATATAAACCATTTACTAACCAAATAACTAACATTATACACTACTGAACTATCATTAACTAACCAACTGTATAATTATTATAATAAATATCGTTAAATAACTGATTAAGATGTCAATTAGCAGTGCTTACACAAATACTACACACTATAAATTAATTCCCTTTAGAAATGAATTTCTTATTATTTTGTTATTTTATTACAATAATCATTAAAATGGGGAAAAAAAATGCAGCAGACTCAGAAAAGAGCAGGGACAGACATCTGGGTGCAGCTACGGAGTCTGAACAAAAGGGTGCAGCAGCTGGAGGAGATGCAGCGTACCGATCTGCAGGAATTATGTGACCTCCAGGAGCTACTGACCAAATTGCCATAGATAAAATTTTTGGTTATTTAAACATTATTAATAAATCGTTTTTTTCAGTTTTAACATGTGCTTTCGTGTTTTAATAATGTTATACTATGGTGTAATTTTAAACTATAACTTTGCTGTAAGAACCCTTTATTCCGGGTGCAAATTCTTCATGATCAGGACAGACAACAGCAGCAGTTAATGGTAATGTTGTATTATAAGGCCTACACATAACTTAAAAGGATAAGGACAATAGCAACAGGTAATGGTATCGTTGTATTACAATGGCTAGACATCCATTAGAAGGATAAGGACAAAAGAAGCAGGTAATGGTAATGGTGTATATAAGGCCTACACATAACTCAGAAGGATAAGGACAACAGCAGCAGTCAATAGTAATGGTGTATTATAAGGCCTACACATAACTCAGAAGGATAAGGACAACAGCATCAGCAGATAGATGGTAAGTTAACGGTGTAGTTGAAGGCCTACACATAGCTCAGCTAAAGTCTGCAGGAACAGACAGCAGCATGTTCTTAGCTTGCAGCAGGAAAATGTTCACAGGAATGGACCCTGCCATACTGGTGAAACTACTAAAATAAAGTTATGCAACCCCAACAGCAGTATGTTTGTTCTTCGATTACATCAGGAATGTCATTCCATTCATTAAAAATTTAATATTTTCCATAATAAACTTTTAGTCCAATTTTTTTTTAAATAGTTTGGGTGTAAGGCAGCTCTCACCTGCTCCACAACACCCTCCGGGCACGGACACCGCACCTGGATGCGGGGATGCAAAAGCAATTTTAAAGGAAAGAGAAGTCCAACTCAGGTCAGGTGTGAATACGTAGCTTCTTTATTTCAGCGGTTGTAAAATTCCACACAGCAAGGTGTAACAAGTGATGCGTTTCAGACCTCTATAGCATCAGGATCCTTTCTTCATGACAAACACGAAATACTGTGGGAGCACCCCCTGATAAATCCCTGTCCGATCATCAGCAGATGCTGATCACCTGGGAGAGGGAGGCACCAGGAAGAGGTCCCACAGATCCTCAGTTAAAAAGTACAACATATAGAGTATGGCTAAATGATTAAATAAAAAAAAACGTGGGAGGAAGCAATGTGTTCATAAATGGTATCACGTATAACTGCATAAAAATGCAGCACATGATAAACATGAAGTTATATCTAACTATAAGGGACACAACATTGGATACACATATGATATGTAGAATACAGACAATGCTACACATTAGCCATTTTCTAATATTGCAATATGAGGTTATGACGTTTGTTGAGACCTAATGGCTGACGGGATCCCAATTGGAAAATCCAAAAGGCCTCTCTGTTAAGAAGTTTCCTTCTGTGATCCCCCCCTCGAGGAGGTAAGAAACCCCTCTCTATGCCCTGCACTTTTAAACCTGATGTGTCCCTAGCATGTAAAACCGCAAAATGAAGACTGGCAGCTGAGACATTGCGGTTCTTGTAATGCGGTATATCAGAGATGTGTTTTCATATCCTATTCTTCAGGGGATTAATTGTGCAACCTACATATTGCAGTGAACACAAATCGCAGGTAATCAGGTATACCACATATTTGGAATTGCAATTGATATGCGATTGTACAATATATTAAATGTTTTACCATCTACTGTGGACCTGAAGACCTTATCAATAACCATGTGATCACAGCAAATTAAAATATTTCTTCATGATTTTACAGATTTCCGGAAATTCATGACTATATTGGGTTACAAAGTGGGTAGTATGTTTGTCTTTCTTGGGGGGATTGGCAGGTGTTTGATTTATATGAAGCCTTGGAAATACTAACTTGTTTCTGTCCATATCAGACACTATTTTATTAGCTTGTTCTATGTTGCCGGGTGTATATGCCCTCCGCAACAACCTAGTCCGTATCTCAGAGGCTTCCTTATTGTAGATATCAAAATCTGAACAATTGCGACGTGCCTGTATTAGCTCTCCTTTTGGAATGTTTCGGATGGTATGAGGTGGGTGGCATGAGCGTGCAAATAGTGTGGTATTGCCCGCCAATTCTTTGCGGTACGTAGATGTATTAACCCTACCAGCTGTGGAGTTGCCCCTCAGGCACAAATCCAGAAATGTAATTTCTGCAGTATTGAACTAAAAAATAAATTGAATTGTATCCAAGCACGAATTAAAATAAGCGACCAACTCTGGTATGGACGCCACACCACCGGACCATACCATAAGCAGGTCATCGATGTACCGTCCATACCAGAGCAGGCGATCCACAAAAGGGGAGGTGTCGATGAGGAGGAAGCGACCCTCCCACCATGCCATAAATATATTGGCTATGGAGGGAGAGAACTTAGCCCCCATCGACACCCCTGACAACTGCGAATAAAAAAATATTGGCTCAGTTCTAAAGGCAGTTTTAGATGCGGACATCGCAAATGCATTTTCTGTGATCACATGGTTATTGATAAGGTCTTCAGGTCCACAGTAGATTGTAAAACATTTAATATACAATCGCATATCAATTGCAATTCCAAATATGTGGTATACCTGATTACCTGCGATTTGCGTTCACTGCAATATGTAGGTTGCACAATTAATCCCCTGAAGAATAGTATACGAAAACACATCTCTGATATACCGCATTACAAGAACCGCAATGTCTCAGCCGCCAGTCTTCATTTTGCGGTTTTACATGCTGGGAACACATCAGGTTTAAAAGTGCAGGGCATAGAGAGGGTTTTCTTGCCTCCTAGAGGGGGGGATCACAGAAGGAAACTTTTGAACAGAGAGGCCTTTTGGATTTTCCAATTGGGATCCCGTCAGCCATTAGGTCTCAACAAACGTCATAACCTCATATTGCAATATTAGAAAATGGCTAATGTGTAGCATTGTCTGTATTCTACATATCATATGTGTATCCAATGTTGTGTCCCTTATAGTTAGATATAACTTCATGTTTATCATGTGCTGCATTTTTATGCAATTATACGTGATACCATTTATGAACGCATTGCTTCCTCCCACGGTTTTTTTATTTAATCATTTAGCTATACTCTGTATGTTGTACTTTTTAACTGAGGATCTGTGGGACCTCCCCCTGGTGCCTCCCTCTCCCAGGTGATCAGCATCTGTTGGTGATCGGAGAGGGATTTATCAGGGGGTGCTCCCACAGTATTTTGTGTTTGTCATGAAGAAGGACCCTGATGCTATAGAGGTCTGAAACGCGTCACTTGTTACACCTTGCTGTGTGGAATTTTACAACCGCTGAAATAAAGAAGCCACGTATTCACATCTGACCTGAGCTGGACTTCTCTTTCCTTTAAAAAGATTTTTTTTTTAAAGATTGTAAAGGCCCCAATATTGTCCAATATATTTGTATATACAGTACAGACCAAAAGTTTGGACACACCTTCTCATTCAAAGAGTTTTCTTTATTTTCATGACTATGAAGGCATCAAAACTATGAATTAACACATGTGGAATTATATACATAACAAACAAGTGTGAAACAACTGAAAATATGTCATATTCTAGGTTCTTCAAAGTAGCCACCTTTTGCTTTGATAACTGCTTTGCAGACTCTTGGAGCTTCAAGAAGTAGTCCCCTGAAATGGTCTTCCAACAGTCTTGAAGGAGTTCCCAAAGATGCTTAGCACTTGTTGGCCCTTTTGCCTTCACTCTGCGGTCCAGCTCACCCCAAACCATCTCGATTGGGTTCAGGTCCGGTGACTGTGGAGGCCAGGTCATCTGGCGCAGCACCCCATCACTCTCCTTCATGGTCAAATAGCCCTTACTTTTAAAGTTTTCCTAATTTTTCGGCTGACTGACTGACCTTCATTTCTTAAAGTAATGATGGCCACTCGTTTTTCTTTACTTAGCTGCTTTTTTCTTGCCATAATACAAATTCTAACAGTCTATTCAGTAGGACTATCAGCTGTGTATCCACCTGACTTCTCCTCAATGCCACTGATGGTCCCAACCCCATTTATAAGGCAAGAAATCCAACTTATTAAACCTGACAGGGCACACCTATGAAGTGAAAACCATTTCAGGGGACTACCTCTTGAAGCTCATCAAGAGAATGCCAAGAGTGTGCAAAGCAGTAATCAAAGCAAAAGGTGGCTACTTTGAAGAACCTAGAATATGACATATTTTCAGTTGTTTCACACTTGTTTGTTATGTATATAATTCCACATGTGTTAATTCATAGTTTTGATGCCTTCAGTGTGAATCTACAATTTTCATAGTCATGAAAATAAAGAAAACTCTTTGAATGAGAAGGTGTGTTCAAACTTTTGGTCTGTACTGTATATATATATATATATATATATATATATATATATAGAGAGAGAGAGAGAGAGAGAGAGAGAGAAAGAGAGGGAGAAAACCAAATGCCACATCCTTTCCTCAAGAAATTGTGCGTTTACTAAGGCCCCTTTCACACGGGCGAGTTTTCCGCGCGGGTGCAATGCGTGAGTTGAACGCATTGCACCCGCACTGAATACCGACCCATTCATTTCTATGGGGCTGTTCACATGAGCGGTGATTTTCACGCATCACTTGTGCGTTGCGTGAAAATCGCAGCATGCTCTATATTCTGCGTTTTTCACGCAACGCATGCCCCATAGAAGTGAATGGGGTTGCGTGAAAATCGCAAGCATCCGCAAGCAAGTGCGGATGCGGTGCGATTTTCACGCACGGTTGCTAGGAGACGATCGGGATGGAGACCCGATCATTTACTATTTTCCCTTATAACATGGTTATAAGGGAAAATAATAGCATTCTGAATACAGAATGCATAGTAAAATAGCGCTGGAAAGGTTAAAAAAATATTAAGAATTATTTAACTCACCTTAATCCACTTGCTCGCGCTGCCGGCATCTCGTCTGTCTCCTTTTTTTCTGAACAGGACCTGTGGTGAGCATTCATTCCATGACCTGTGGTGACGTCACTCCGGTCATCACATGATCCATCACATGATCTTTTACCATGGTGATGGGTCATCTGATGGATCATGTGATGACCGGAGTGATGTCACTACAGGTCCTGGAATGAATGCTCACCACAGGTCCTGTTCAGCAAAGAAGGAGACAGACAAGATGCCGGCAGCGCCAGCAAGTGGATTAAGGTGAGTTAAATTTTATTTTTTATTTTTTTAACCCCTCCAGCGCTATTTTACTATGCATTCTGTATTCAGAATGCTATTATTTTCCCTTATAACCATGTTATAAGGGAAAATAATACAATCTACAGAACAACGATCCCAAGCCCAAACTTCTCTGAAGAAGTTCGGGTTTGGGTACCAAACATGCGCGATTTTTCTCACGCGAGTGCAAAACGCATTACAATGTTTTGCACTCGCGCGGAAAAATCGCGGGTGTTCCCGTAACGCACCCGCATATTTTCCCGCAACGCCCGTGTGAAAGAGGCCTAAACAAAAAGCAAATTTTTGCTCCACACAATGGGACCTTTATCACGCAGTGACAAAAGTGAATAGTGCCAAGTACAAAGCTAAATACCCAATTAGGATATTTTTCAAACTAAAAATATTATTAAGTGCATCAACAAAAAAGTGCCTGCTTCATAATGTGAGTATGAATAAAGTATATTTTAAATGATAAGGTACATAATAGACAAGTATCCATACAGTGAAGAGAATAATAATTTCACTAACACTATGTTGCTTAATAATATGTGCTTAATTAATCAGAGTAACAAGTAAAAAAAAAAGTTAAAAAACCAATGAAGTTTTAAAAAAAACAGCTGTTCCGATAAAAAAAATTGGAGTTGGCGAAGAACTAACCAGCATGGATCCGAGATAGCGTCCCGTTTTGTTAACTCTGCATGTCGGAGCATAGCTTCCTCCTAAGTGCCAGAAACACACATGTGTTCGCATCAATTGAGGAACATGCAAAGGCTGCGAGCGTCCATACTCAGGTTGTTCACATGATAAAAGATCACGTGTTCGCACCTGAAATTGAACGCAAACTGAGCCACAAACACATCATATCTATGCGGTCACATGATCACAACTATGGAAATAAGTATAATCACTCGCAAAATGGTGACATGGCTTAAAGAACATTATATATTACACATTTTATACAGCAAATTTTAAAATTGTGTTTAGATAAAATCAGCATGTGCTAATTATCATCACATATTTGTCAAGAAGTAACATAAAATATAAATGTATATATCGATATCTACATGTGGCATTAACGCTCCATTACCAAATGAGTATAACGCCAGTCACACCCAACTATGTCGAGAGGTCAACACGGAAGTCAGGCATCTTGTTCAGGACGACAGACAACAGCGTGTCTGAAGCTAAATCCGTATTTATAAAAAAAATGTATAAAATAAAATAATACAACTTTATTAAGTTCGTCAATCAGTCCTGTACAATGTTAACTGCTCAAGACATTTTGACAAAGGAAGGCCACATGCGTTTCCCACCTTTCTATAGTAAGAACCACAACAGGGCCCCCCAAAACCCAAGTTAAGCAAAATAATAAAATATAAAATAAAATAAAGTAAGAACAATTAAATTTGTGAATGAAGCGTAACACCTCATGATTCTATTTTATTTTTCAATTTTTTTTTTATATATATATATAAAAGTAGAAATATTGACAATATATGATGAACAGAGCACATGCGCAAATATGAAACATGCACACCAGTTTAAGAGAATTATAATACTCATTTGTTTACAAGTCCTAGGGCGAATAAGTGGTCCATGCTGAATGTCCTCCGCAGGATCAGGACAGACAGCATCAACAGGTAGTTTTTAAAATTGTATTATACTGCCGACACATAACTTGGCAGGATAAGGGCAGACAATAGTAGGTAGATCGTAACGCAACTGTATAAGGCCTACACATTGATGGGCCAAACTCAGCAGGATCATGACACACAGCAGCATGTAAATGGTAACTCTGTAGTATCAGGGCTAAACATTGCTTGACTCAACACTGCAGGATCAGGACAGACAGCAGCAGCAGGTACATGATAACGGTCGAGTATATGGCCTACACATAGCTCGGCCTAACTCAGCAGGGCAGGCACCAGCAGCTAAAGGTAAGGGTGTACTATAAGGCCTACACATAACTCAGCATGATCAGGACAGACAGCATCAGCAGCAGGTTAACTGTCAAGTATTAGGCCTACACATAGCTCAAACTACAGATTGGCGTGGTATTAAAAAGCAGGAAGTGCTCAACCCCATATGCAGTGGTGCATCTATACAGGGGGGGGGCAGATCCTGCACTTGTGGCCTGCTGCTAATGGCAATCTCCAGCAAAAATGCATACAATGGAGGATGCCTGCAGTGGACCACAAGTACCACAATGTCTGAGCCCGAGCACTGCGCCAAGGTTTCACAAGTAGCTCGGGACCTAACGCTAAACCTACCTGGGCCGTATGGGCAATACCAGGAGCCAGTGGGCGAATTACAGGAGCGCAAGGTCCAACTCAAAGCAATCTCCCAGTAACCTCCAGCATGTGACCATGCATACAATGGGAGGAGGCAGAGAGCTCTGAGCCACACCCAAGATTGGCTGATATAGCCCAGGCCTTACATGTGCACCAGAATGCTGCCTGTGGATGAAAATAAAGGCACATTCAGACTAGGAGTTTCTACACCTCCAAAATATTCAAAATACAAACTACAGATTGGCGTGGTATTAAAAAGCAGGAAGTGCTCAACCCCATATCCAGTGGTGCATCTATACAGGGGGGGCAGATCCTGCACTTATGCCTGCTGCTAATGGTAATTCCCAGCAAAAATGCATACAATGGAGGATGCCTGCAGCGGACCACAAGTACCACAATGGATAGTAACATAGTAACATAGTACATAAGGCCGAAAAAGACATTTGTCCATCCAGTTCGGCCTATCCTGTGTAGGATATCCTACACAGGATAGCAAATGTGTGGATGTGATAAACAGTAAAAATAATATTACAAAAACAAAGACAGGTGGACCTGTCAGAGAACCTTCGTCTGGAGACATTACCAGTCTCTGGAGATTGGAGTTAGTCTCTGGGTGGTTATAGATCATTGAGCCGGGCAGGCAGCGCGGTGGAAGTCCAGCATCCCACCGGCTCAGTCCTGTCTCTGTCTACTGAGCTAGGCTAGCCAATCAGCAGCAGGCTACTAAGACTGCTAAATGCTGATTGGCCAGTTCAACACCCAGACCGACAGAGGAAAGCGCACTGGCATAGGTTGGCTAGGGACTGTCTGTCACTGCAGAAGCCGGCAGGAAGATTGATAAAATATGTAAGGGGAGGGGGGAATCAGGGCCCTTCTGAGCCCCAGATAGGGAGAAGTGATAGTGGAGACACTGCAGCTATGTTACTGTAATCAGGGGCAGGGCCTTCCATCCACTCCGCCTCCCCCCCCCTTCACGGGCCCCATAGCAGCTGCGTGGTCTGCCGCTATTGTAGGTACGCCACTGCAACTGGGCTACTTCAGAAATATTGCGCATATGAGAGAGTTTCCAATTTCTGGTTGTGAGTTTTCAGGAGACAATGAGAATGTGGGCAACCGCCCATCTGAATTCAGAAGGGATGTCCTTTATTCCTATAATTAATATAGTTAATTCTGGGGTTAGTGGTATAATCAGGCCTGTCACCTCCTCAATCAGATCTGAGACTCTGCTACATAAATTCATTACAAATGGGCAATGCCACCACATGTGGGAAGGGGAACCTCTGCTTCCACATAAGCGCCATCTTAGGGGTGAGTATGTAGCAGAGAAGTGTTCTATTCGATCCCGGGTCAGGTACCATCTCATTTGTATCTTTCTATTTTGCTCAACGTGGTTTATGCACTTGGAGGCGGTTACTGCCCAATGCAGATCAGTTAGACATCTTTCCAGAGGGAATTCGCTACCTAGTTCTTGTTCCCATCTATTCATGTATGTAGGTTTCATTAATTCTGAAGCCCAAGAGAGGGGGTAGACAGACAGTGTTTAATCTGGAGGTATTGGAAAAATACCTTGTTAGGGAGGTCAAACATAGAGTGTAGAGACTCAAAGTCAAGGAGTCTCCCATTAGGGATTAGATATTCCAATGCAGCGATTGGGAGGTCTATCCCCCGCAGGTCCAGACATTTGCTAGTTTGTAAGAGGTGTTTCCATGCAAAGATGGAGGCATGCAGTGTCCAAAAAGGGAGGGAAGTTCGGATTAACTAAGACGTGAGCTGCCAGGAATGTTTTCAGGGATTTCCTCTTCACAAAATGTTCCTCAATCTAGATCCATTTTTGCAGGCGAGCAGGTAGCCACCATTCCCTGACATGATCCCCTAGACTAGCAATGTAATACTGTAATACGTATAAAGGTTTGGGACCCCCAGTCAACCTTTCCTCAAAGGAGGATATAAGGTAGGGCATTGACTCTAGGATGTTTCTCCCCCCACACGAACTGTAGCATAGAGATCTGCAATTTCTGTATATAGATTTGGGTATTTTTAGAGGTATGCACCGAAAGCGGTACAAAATCTTTGGTAGGATAAACATCTTTACTGCATTTATCCTCGCGATCCAGGACAAGCAGAGAGAGGAGTACTTAAGATAATCCTTTCTTAATTTATCCGCTAAAGCATTAAAGTTGAGAGGATCACGCTTTTATTAGCAGGGGGTAATAGGATTCCTAGGAAGGTGATATGGCCATCAGTCCACTTGAACTTAAACCTCTGCTGGATGTGGCCTCTGGCTTCATCTTGGAGATATGAAGGGAGAATGGTAGATTTGGAGACATTTAGCTTATAATAGGATACATCAGAGAACTGCTGAAGAATGGATGCAGCCAACCCCAAGGAGTTGATTGGATATGTCATCATATATAAGCCGATGACATGCAACTGATTTCCAACTCTAACACCAGCAACTTGGGGGAGTTATCTGAGCAGTTCGGCTAGGGGTTCCATCACCAGTGTGAAAACCAGGGGAGATAATGGGCACCCCTGTCTAGTTTCATTAGTAATTTGTAATGGGGAAGAAAGGAAGCCAGAGGCCAACACCCGTGCAGAGGGAAAAGACTAGAGACCCATAATGGCAGTAAGTATGTTTTGCTGAAAACAGTACTTGTGGAGAACCTGCTCCAGGAACCCACAGTGGACTCGGTCAAAAGCTTTCTCTGCATCAAGGGATATGAAGATCCAGGGTGTTCTGGATATTTCTGCTACCTGGATCAGGTTCAACATTCTCTTAGTTCTGTCTCTACACTGCCGTCGGGCTACAAAGCCCACCTGGTCTGTTGCCACTAATGATGGCAAGACATGGTTGATACGTGTAGCAAGTACTTTAGCAAACAGTTTCAAATCGACTTTTAGCAGTGATAATGGACGGAAGTTAGCTGGAGGGCCTGGGGCCTTATGTGGCTTAGATGCTAGTATAGCTTTTTGGATTTCTTCAGGGAAAATTGGACTATTGAGGGCCTCCATCTCCAAAGAAAATAGAGAAAGAAAGGAAATATCCTGTAGGAAGGCCGCAATGGAGACATCTGTGGGTTGGGTAGTGTGACTATCTTCTTTTATATTATATAAGGTAGAATAATAGAACGTAAAGGCATCAGCTATCTGCTGGGGATGAGTGACAGTAGGTGTATCGGCTAGAGTTAGCGATTCAATCTTAATGGTAGCTGTTCTACGGTTAAGGCGTCTAGCTAGAAGGGCACCGGCCCTGTTCCCCATTTGATAGTGGTTAGCTCTCAATTTCTGCATGGAATATTCATGTTTATATAATAATAGTCCCCTTAATTGAGTGCGAAGCAACTAAATCTGCTGTTGCAGTGAAGCAGTCGGGCTTGCCTTTTGTTCTGCTTCTAAAACTGCTAGATTATTAGTGATTATGGGTCAGTTGTTGTTTTCTCTCTTTTTTAAGTCTGGAGGCCTATTTTAACAGTAGACCTCTCACATAGGCTTTGTGAGAGCACCAAAGAGTCGACACAGAGACACAGAGACTTCTGTGGTGTCATTAAGAGCAAAAAAGGTTTGCAGTTCACAAATAAGCATATCCGACCGCTCCTTACTATGTGGCAAGAACGGATTGAGCCTCCACGCAGGAAGAGGAGGTCTGGGGAGACCAGTATCAGTCATAAGACTAATAAGCGCATGATCGGACCATGTAATGCTCCCAATAACCGTCTCAGACGCTCCAAACAATAGGTCTTTAGAAAAAAAAAGTAATCTAGGCGTGATTGAGATCGGTATGCTGAGGACATGAATGTAAAATCTCTCTCCCAGCATGTTGGTATCTCCAAATGTCGTGGTAGCAAGTCTCTCCGAACAACTGACGGATGTCAGGCCTAGGGAAGCTGGCCACTCTGGAGCAATCAATGTCAGAGTTGACTGGGATGTTGAAGTCGCCCCCTATAATTAACGCCCCTACAGCTATTTTTTGCAATTTCTTGAAGAATCTATGGAGACAAGAGATCTGGTTGGAATTAGAAGCATACAAGGCAGCAATGGTGTACAATACATTGTCCAGATAACATTTAAGAATTATATATCTTCCCACTGTTTCAGTAATACATTCATGCCGCCGGAAAGCCACAGTTGATCTGACCCCCACAGCTACTCCCGCTTTCCCCTTCTTGATAGATGGGGAAAAGAACATGCGATGTGAGCATTTGCGGGAGTCAGACTCTATTAGGTGTTGTCTCCTGTGCCATAAATATATCACAATGCGAGGATTGGGCCTCCTTCCAGAGCAATGATGTCTTGAAAGGGGAGTTCAATTCCTTTACATTAAGAGAAATGTTTTTCAAATCCATATTAAATGAGCGAAGAGAGGATACTGGAATGTCCAAAATCCCATCCCCCTAGACAGGTGTGTCCTATAAAGAGAGATTCTGTTATCCAGATTGCAGGGAGGAGAGCTCACTCATCTGAAGGCGTCATAGAGTAGAGGGAGCGACAAAAGGTGAATATAAAAATGGAAAAAATGAAGAAAGAAAAAAAAACAGATAAACTGTAATAAACCCGATGCTGAAGCCATCAGGCCCTGGGCTTTTACCGTTGGGGATGGAACAGATAATTTCTTCTATTTCTTCTTGATTAAAAGGTTCTGAAAGTAGGGCCTTTTGCGCATTATCTAATTTTGGGAGATCTATTTTATCTAGATATTCCTTGACCTCCTTGGGATGATGGGATTGTGGAATTGGGTTCTGTTTTTATGTTGTATAGTTTTTTGTAATAGTCATGAAAAGCTTCAGCGATATTTCTGGGGATAAACTCTAGCTTACCTTTGTCATTCTTAATCTTGTGAACAATTGTTTTGCTTCTCTGTTTCTGAACTAATCTAGCTAAGTCTTTACCACATTTATTCCCATTCAGAAAGTGTCTGTATTTGCTGTAGTAAAGGTACCTCTCTGAGGTCTGATCAATCAAATCTCTTAACTCACTTCTTATCATTATTAGTTCTTTTTCTTTCTCTCTAGAGCAAGATTTTTTGTGCTCTTTTTCTAGAATCCTTATCTTGGCCATAATATTTTCCATTTTTAAATTTCTTTCCCTTTTTTTCTTGGCCCCTAGTTGCATAAGGTGGCCTCTAATGACCGCCTTGTGAGCTTCCCACACTGTAGCCCAGTTAACTTCTGTTGGTTTATTTTCCTCAAAAAATAACTTGATTTGTGAGGCTATAAAGTTCTGGTCAATTTCTAATTTTAATAGAGATTCGTTAAGTATCCATGATGTCCCTGTAGTGTTTGAGGGTGTAATGTTAATTGTGGCTAGTAAGGGGGAGTGATCTGAATAGGAGAAAGTGTCGTATAGGGTTTTCCTGATTTTGTCTAAATTATTTTGTCTAATGTATAGGTGATCTATCCTAGAATATTGATTAAGGACTGAGGAGAAGAATGAATAGTCTTTCTCTCCCGGGTTTTCAAATCTCCATATGTCCACTAGTTGTCTTTCTTGTAGGATGTTCTTAACCGTTTTTAATCTTTTGTGGGGAAGGGAAGATTTTCCTCTTGATGTGTCTAAGGATGGGTCTAGCGAGATGTTGAAGTCTCCACCCACAATTAACGTTCCTTCCTGGAATTTGTCTATAATCTTAAACACATGTTTAAGGAACCTCACCTGATTTCTGTTTGGCACGTATAAATTGACAATTGTGTGGAGGATTCCGTTAATGTGGCCTTTAAGCATAACGTATCTCCCTTCTTCGTCTATTACCTTATCTATGTCAATAAAATTAATGTTTTTGTGAATAAGAATAGCTACACCCTTTCTCCTTCTAAGTGGTGTGTTTGAGTTATACCATCTTGTGTATGCTCCCTTTTTAGTGTAAGGAGTGTAAGACTTTTTGAAGTGGGTCTCCTGGATCAGGGCAATTCCTACCTTCTCCTTTTTAAGGTATTCCAGAATCTGGTTTCTTTTCTTTGGGACGTTTAAGCCGTTGACATTGTACGTGGCTATTATTAGGTCTTGCATACTGAAAGTATAACGTGAGAGAGAATTTTACGTATGTGACATTTCAACAATGTAAATAAACATATGAAACAAAAACAACAAAATTGTAACTGAGTGCTGTACATCTCGTGAAATACGAGCCTGTTGTACAGCTTTGAAACTGTGTGTGGTAAGTCACCAGCAACACTTGAGCTAGCCCTTAAAGCTCAGTGGATGCTGGGTTAAAGTTTGACTTGTAAAGAGGGGACTTCCTGGGGGGAAGGACCGTTCCCTCTAATTGTTGGTGGGCCCCCGTCTCCGCCCCAACTCGGGTCGATGACGGGATGACCGAGGACCACCAACAAGCTAACGAAGAATGAAAGAGGACCAGTACGTCCCCGGCGTCTAGTTTAGTAACTAGATTATAAGACGAAAAAATACACAAGGTGTCACTTCAAGTCAATTTTATCACCGCATTTAGTTAAATATTTCAATTGTGTGGGACAGGGTCTGGACTTTAGGCCAGAAACGCTCACTGCAAATATAACAGTAATCCCAAAAGAAGAGAAAGATCCTTCCCTTTGCCAAAATTATAGGCCAATCTCCCTTTTAAACAACGACCTGAAAATTTTTACAAAAGCTCTAGCCAACAGACTTAAAAAAGTCATCCCAGATATTATTAACTATGATCAGGTGGGTTTCACACCAGGAAGAGAAGCCAAAGACAATATCTTAAAAACATTACTTGCTATGGAATATAGTAAAAACAAATCCATACCTCTTGCGCTTATTTCAACCGACGCGGAAAAAGCGTTCGATCGCCTCAACTGGAATTTCCTCTTGGCTTCTCTGACTAAGTTTGGCCTTCCTGAGAAGTTTATTAGTAAAATTAAAGCCTTATACTCCCAACCTTCAGCTTCAGTGGGCGTGAACGGCACAAGGTCCAGATCATTTACTATACAAAATGGAACTAGACAGGGATGCCCCCTCTCACCTCTTCTCTTTATTATTTCATTAGAACCCCTATTAGTCAAAATTAGACAAAATGAAAACATTACAGGGTTAAATACACCTAATATGTCCCACAAAATAGCGGCCTTTGCTGACGACATATTATTTTTCCCATAGATACCTATGGGAAAAACTCATATTTTAAGATTAACTTAAATAAATCTACAATTTTTAATGTAAATATAGACAAACACACCTGGGAAAAAGTTAAATCTATTAGTCGCCTGAACCCGTCCACCACCCATTTTAAATACTTAGGGGTCTACATGGCCTCCTCGCAAAAGGAATTGTATGATCTAAACTTCACACCCCTCTTAGCCAGCTTAAAAAAAGACCTATCAGGATGGAATGATTTATTCATCTCCTGGATGGGGAGGGTCAATATAATCAAGATGATAGCCCTCACTAAAGTATTATATTTCCTACAAAGTATCCCTCTAAACATTCCCCAAAATTTTTTCAGAACACTAAAGAGAATAATACTTTCCTTCATCTGGAAGAAAGGCCAACACAGAACTGCTTATAACATTTTAACAAAAAAAAAAAAACAGGGGGTCTTGGTCTGCCAGACTTTGAAAAGTACCGAGATGCAGCGACCATATCTAGAATTCTAGAATGGAAAATTAGACCAATAAGGAAACCATGGGTAGACCTGGAGGAGAGTTGTGCGTGTTGCCCGCTCAACCAGGTTACATGGAAAACCGCTTACAATAGCGACCTATACAAAGAAACTAAAAGGTCTCCCTACACGAATAATACAATTAAAATCTGGCAGAGAAAACAAAAAAAGGCCAAAATTATTACTCCCGACCCCGGTAATCTTCCACTCTTCACATTATTACCCAAAAAACTTAGATCTATTAGAAATAAACTACTCAATTGGAAACCAGGGTGTGACACCACTTTAAAAGATGTACTAAATGGGGAAAACCTCATGAACTGGGACTTATGCAAGAACTCAAATGTAATTCCTAAATTAACGGAAAAGGAACACTCTAAATTATACAAACATATTTCAACACTAAATACCAAAGTTAATCAGCTTTCCCACTTCAAAGGTATTACCAAGATGATATTGACAAAAAGTCCTTCCCCCCATTGTATCTCCACCATTTATTCAATACTTATCGAAGGAAGTCCCCCACCACCATATATTGATAGCTGGGTAAAAGAACTAGGCAAACCCCTAAACGAAAGGGAAAAGGATATGATTCTAACATCATGTATTCCTAAGGTCACTTCAGTGAGGTTACAAGAATCACATTACAAGTTGCTATCTAGATGGTACAGAACACTGGTACTTTTAAATAGGATCAATAGCAACATACCTGCGAAATGTTGGAGATGTGAGGACCAAGAGGGTTCCCTTTCCCATATATGGGTACAATGCGACAAAATCGCACCATTATGGGAGAAATTTAACCTCATCCTATCTGAAATCTACAGCTATCCTATTAAATTAGAAAGAGAACTGATTTTACTTGGCTTAGCTAAACAAGATAACCGTATAATGAGAGATAGACTTTTCCCCTTTCTAATTATTACCCTTAAAGCCCTGATTCCTAAATACTGGATGAGTACCGACATCCCGACCATTAAAGAATGGCTTTCAGAAATCAACCTGATAAATAGTTTCGAAAGAATTAAATGGTCCTCTATAGGGAATTATAAAAAATACCTGGAAATCTGGTCTAAATGGAACAGTTTCATCTCTTCAGAGAAAATTAATGTATACCTAAATTGACAGGTCTTTGCTAGCAAAGGTCGCTTGCTATCAGAATCTACGTGACATGTGACATTATTCTTTGTTTTCCTGTTTTTTGTTCATGTTTGTTAACTAGCTCTTCCCTCCCCTCTCCTTCCACCCCCTCCTCCCCCTCCCTTTCCCCTCCCTTCCCCTCCCTTCTTACCATGGATAAGCATACAACACATTTTTTATTACTAGAAAAAGGAGGAATATGAAGATCTTCTTACAAGCTTTCATGTATTAAAAGCCTCGCTTGTATGCTTTATGTTCATCTTGCCTTAAATTCTGCCTTGCAGTTTAAAGCTGTATTGAATATTATACCGAAAATCATTTTGTAAACCTTTATTTTGAATGTCATGCTTTTCCATTGTTATGTTATTAAAACAATTTTGTTTGAAAATTTTTTTTTTCTAAATAAACTTAAATTTACAAGATAAACTGTAATAAACGGCAAAAAATTGCAGAAGTCTATCTGCAGGCGACGTCATCAGTCTCCAGGAGGTAGAAGAAGGACCCACTATGAAGTCCTGGAACCAATAGGGTTTAAACACCCGGTGAGGCATCTCAGTGTCCCAAACAGGAGGAGTAGAGGATGTGTAACATTTCAGACATTTTCCCATTCAGGAGCCATTTTAGCCGGTCTGGTAGAGGTATGAGGTAAGGTGGATATAAGACCCCACAAATGCAGCATAGACTGCATTTGCATGTGTGGAGTACGCCTTTATGGTAAATCAAAGGTTTCACCGGGAACCCCTATCTGTACCGAACATTGTTCTCCCGCAGGATCTTAGTAGCAGGTGCAAACTCCTTACGTTTAGCCAAGGTGCTTGCCGACAAGTTGGGATAAACTGAAACTCCTGCAAACAATTCCGATGGTGTGGCGTTCTTACGGAGTTTTTGGAGAAAGGCATCTTTTATATGATAAAAAGGATTGTTTGGCCAGTACGTCTCTTGGGGTACTCGGGTCAAGGACAGATGGCTTCGGGATTCTATGAATTCTATCCACAGTGAGATCTAGCTCTGTCGCCATAGGAACGGCAGCTTTTATAAGCTCTTTCAATAGGGCCTCAAGGGTGTCTGGGACCACCGATTCTAGGACTCCCCGGAGATGGACATTGTTCCATCTATTGTGGTCTTCTATGTCTTGGATCTTAGTGGCCAGTCTTCCTCCAAAGCTTCATGTGCGTCTATAAGGGAGTTATGTGAGACGGAAAACTCTGCCATCTTGCCGTCAACATGAGCAGTGTGGTCACCCAAAGCCTGCAAGTCCCTTTTAGTCTCTCTTATCATACTTTGCATGTCATCTCGTAACGAGGTCCTTAGGAAGTCGAGCAAGTGCTCATAGTGTGTTCTGAGAGCGGTTGAGATGAAGGCGATACATAGGACTCCCTGGGCTCCAAGTCCGCAGCAGGTAATGAGTGCATCGAGGAGCGCGTGGGTGTCTGGTCTGCTGCTAGGCCTGAGGCTGGAGGAGTCGCCTTGTTGAAGAACTAGCTTCCTAAGCTTCCCCATCATGGGTAGGTTTGTTGAGGCACTAGATTTCTCACTCTGGGGTTCTGGGGTGGCCGATATGTGCTGATGTGCGGGTGCTATGAGTGGAGCGATCAGATCAAGCAGCCGCCGCTATTGCATGCAGGCCACGCCCCCTCTAGCGGTCATGTCTTGACCAGCAACCCAGTGATATCAGACACCCCCAATCGAGAGTTGGTGGGTTCCTTTGACACGACACTTAGTTGGCATGGCCCGGGAGCAGACCCTGTGCCCCCAACTGACCTCAACCTGCCTCTGTCATTTTCTGTTCCCTCGGCGCAAGAAGTATTGTATGCTGTCATGCCTCATCCTGACGGTGTGCGGAGGTCGGCCAGGATAGCAGCACGAGTTTAGTGTTTTGTTTTGGAGCCGTGCTGGATCCGCCTCCCATCAGGTGCACTGGGTGGGGTTATGAGTTTAAATAGCACTCCACCCCAGTGCTCTGAGCGGATTATATTATTCACTTAGGTCTTGGAAGCTGGAGAGGAAGGTTGTCTGTTCCAGCGCAGAGAGATAAGTGTGGTTTCTTGTTTGATTGTTTGGTGTCATCTTCCCCATCCAGGTTCTGTGCGAGCAGGCTGCTCCTATTTCCCCTCTTCACCATCTCAGGGAATTTAGGGTGTTTCAGTCCAGGCACGGGGACACTTCATACCTACCACAAAGGTATGCATGTGGGCTGAGCAGTGCAGGGAGAGAGGTCAGGGATAAGTTAGGAGGTGACCCTTCCCCTGCCTCTCGCCTAGAGCCTGGTTGGTGGTTTAACTGTTAGTCTTTGTGCACGTCCGCCGTGACAGCTCCACTTTTCAGCGAGGACGAGCTACTAGAGGACAGTCAGCAGCTACTTCCCAGCCAAGATCTGGAGGACACATCCGCCGCTTCCTCCAGTAGGTGGGAAAGTAGTGATGATGAGAGTCGCGTGGGAGCAGGTGTTGTGAGCGGTCAGGCTCCTGGCCCTGAGACCGTTGAGGGGGATATTAGTGATGTGCAGACAGTAGCGGATGATGATTATGTAGCCACTTGCACTTGGGAGCCAGGTGAAGAAGGGGCTTCATCATCATTAAAATTATATGAAAGTAAACTTAAATTCGCCAATATATTATCCCAATCTTCGAGGGAAATTCACAGATAATCAATTTGCCAAGCCTTTTGTGCAGGAGAACGTGTATTATTAAATCATGTTTTAAGCAACACTTATTCCCTATAAATGAATAGACAAAGCGGCCACTCTGTGGCCTCTTCATGCTGCTGCCAACTCCACAATCTCTCGTTGTCGTGCCACTCTGTGGACCCCTCATGCTGCTGCCACCTCCACACTATGTCACCTTGCCACTCTGTGGCCTCCTGTTGCTGCAGTCACCTCCACACTATGTCACCTTGCCGATCTGTGGTCTCCTGATGCTGCCGCCACCTCCACACTCGGTCATTGTGCCACCCTCTGGCCTCCTCTTGATGGTGATGCTGCCGCCACCTCCACGCTCTGTCATTGTGCCACTATGTGGCCTCCTACTGGTGCTGCTGCTGCCGCCACCTCCAGACTTTGTCATTGTGCCACTCGATGGCTTCCTCATACTGCTGCCACCTCCACACTCGGTCATTGTGCCACTCGGTGGCCTCCTCATACTGCTGCCAACTCCAAATTCTGTCATTGTGCCACTCTGTGACTTCCTCATGCTGCTACCACCTCCATACTCTGTCATTGTGCCACTCGGTGGCCTTCTCCTGATGCTGATACTGTTGCTGCTGCCACCTACAGACTCTGTCATTGTGCTACTCGGTGGCTTCCTCATACTGCTGCCACCTCCACACTCGGTCATTGTGCCACTCGGTGGCCTCCTCATACTGCTGCCACCTCCACACTCTGTCATCATTGTGCCACTCTGTGACTTCCTTATACTGCTGTCACCTCAAGACTCTGTCATTGTGCCACTCGGTGGCCTTCTCATACTGCTGCCACCTCACCACTATGTCATTGGTCCACTCTGTGGACTTCTTATGCTGTTCCCACCCTCCCCACTTCATGATTTGTCCACTATTTAGCCTTTTGGCCTGGCTGACATCATCATTTATTTGACCCTTCTTCTGATCTGTCAGAAGGAAGGAAAAATGACACGCACAACGGATCCTGTCTGTGTAGCAGCTGTAAGGCCTGTATGGTCCCATCAGAATTGGCATATGATTTGGAAGCCAGAAGCAGGAGTGGGTACAAAACACAGAAGACATGCAAATATTCATTCACGTGTCATCTCTGTTTTAGATCTAGTCCTGTTTTTTTTGGGCATTAGCAATACTGATGGATTATTGAGCAAATGCTGACCGAGTGAAAGCTCTACAGACAGGATCCGTTTTTTGTGGGTTATTGTTCTGACGGATCAGAGGAAGGTCAAATTAATCCGTGACGTCAACACAGACTTACTCTGTCAGGGGGGCTCTACTTGTATAATATAGGACTGGGATACAGCCTTGTTGAACGGTTCAACTCCATTGATTTTGAGATCGACCTTTACAAGGCTACTCGTAGGTTACATCTTCACAAAATGTTTAAAGATGTACCATCCCGACCTCCAGCAATTAAAGAAGATGAAATACCAGCTGTAACCAACCTTTTGCGGTTTGACATAAATAGCCATAGACATAATAAATCCACCTTTTGTCCCCCTATGCTGGCCGGAGCTGGCATCGACATCTTCCATAAGCATGTTCTAAGGGACATTAGGGCCCTGGTATATCCTGAAGCTGAGGACAACCTCACTCATGGTGAGAAAGCTGCCCTGAAATGGATTAGTAGTTTGGAGAATGTCGTGGTAAAATCTGCCGACAAAGGGGGCAATGTGGTGTTGTTAACTAAGACGTATTACTTGCAGGAGGCTAGTGTAATGACCGGCGTCACGCAAAGGGCGGGAAATGGGAAGGCCCTGTCCAAGGGATAGGGAAAGGTGGTGACCCCTGACTCACCTTGTGGCTGGCACCTGACTGCCCTGACGTCCCTAGACGGGTTCCTCACCCATACGCCGATCACGTGCCTAAACCCTGGCTTTCCCTAAGATGAGCCCTGTGTAGTGAACGGGGCGGTGGGATCACTAGTCCGCACCACTAACACTAAAGGAAAACACCAAGGAGAGGACAGACAATGCAGACAAAACATATAATCCCAGGTGGGCGACAACAGCAGACCACCAAGGCCCACAGGGATCCGGAGGGTAACACTCTGGAACAACAACCAGGGAAAACAATTACTCAGCTCCAGTGGGTCAGTATAGAAGTCCAGGCAGGAAGCTCTATATCTGGCAACCAGAGAAGTGTGAGAGGGGAATATAAGGAGGTTGGGAGTGCTGGACAAAAAACAGCTGAGGAGAAGGAGCTACGGATCCCTGAGTGAGCCAAAAAGGGTTGCAAGGCAAACCCAGAAAGCTACCATAAAGAAACAGCACTATGTTTCTACATAGAGCGCGCAGCCACCCGCTGCGACTTCCTGACCCCGGGTATAACGGAGTCAGGCGTGGCTCTTGACACCCTCGTGACAGTACCCCCCTCTCTACGAGGGGCCTCCGGACACTCAGGACTAGGTCTCTCAGGATGAGAGGCATGAAAAGCCCGAACTAACCTGTCGGCGTTTACCTCAGACGCTGGAACCCACATTCTTTCCTCGGGACCGTAACCCCTCCAATGCACCAGATATTGAAGAGCGCGGCGGACCCGATGAGAATCAACAATTTTGGATATTTGAAACTCTAGATTACCATCCACAACAACAGGAGGGGGTGGCAGGGGTGACGGCGACTTATGGAAGACGTTATGGATTTTAAAAGTCTGAGGTAGCTCCAGGCGAAAAGCCACGGGGTTAATGATGGCTACAATTTTGTAAGGGCCAATGAACCTAGGACCCAGTTTCCAAGAGGGAACCTTTAATTTAATATTCCTAGTAGACAACCACACATAGTCATTCACTCCTAGGTCCGGACCTGGCGACCGTCTCTTATCAGCCATGCATTTATATTTACCTCCCATATTTTTCAAGTTAGCTTGCACCTTCTGCCATACCGATGAAAGAGATGATGAAAACCGTTCCTCTTCGGGAACCCCAGAAGACCCCCCCTCTTTGAAAGTACAGAATTGGGGATGAAAACCATATGCACCAAGAAATGGTGACTTACCAGTAGATTCCTGACGGCAATTATTTATGGCAAACTCGGCTAACGGTAAATATGATGATCACACCTCTTGGTTTTCAGACACAAAACATCTTAGATATGTCTCAAGGTTTTGGTTGGTATGCTCAGTCTGTCCATTCGACTGAGGATGGAAAGCTGAGGAAAAGGACAAGTGTACCCCCAAACGGGAACAAAAAGCTTTCCAAAACTTAGAAATAAACTGGGTTCCCCGATCCGAAACAACATCGGAAGGGACCCCGTGAAGCTTCACGATTTCACTGATGAATACCTGAGCAAGAGTCTTAGCATTAGGTAGTGCGGGTAACGCAATGAAGTGTACCATTTTGCTAAACCTGTCCACTACTACCAAGATAACTGTTTTACCCACAGACAAAGGTAAGTCAGTGATAAAATCCATTGACAGATGTGTCCATGGTCTATTGCGAATGACAAGTGGCAATAAAGACCCTGCAGGACGTGTATGAGAGACTTTCACGCGCGCACAAGTAGAACAGGAAGACACAAAATCCATTACATCCGGACGCAACCTTGGCCACCAAAAACGATGAGACAATAGCTCCAAGGTTGCTTTACTACCCAGGTGCCCAGCAAGTGCCGAATTATGATGTTCCTTTAATAATTCGAGACGCAGGTTCAACGGTACAAACAATTTCTCTGAGGGGCAAGAGACCGGGGCGTCCCCCTGGGCCTCTAACACCTTCCCCTCCAGAACAGAGTGTACCGCAGAAACAACCACTCCTCTTTGTAGAATGGGTACCGGATCACTCACATTACCCCCTCCAGGGAAACAACGAGATAGTGCATCTGCCTTGGTATTTTTTGCCCCAGGACGATAGGTAATAACAAAGTTAAACCTGGTAAAAAATAGCGACCACCTAGCTTGTCTAGGGGTGAGACGCTTAGCTGATTCGAGGTACAGAAGGTTTTTGTGGTCCATAATCACAGTGACGGGGTGGATTGCCTCCTCTAAAAAGTGACGCCATTCTTCAAACGCTAGTTTAATAGCTAATAGTTCCCTATTGCCAATATCATAGTTATTTTCTGCTGCAGATAGTTTTTTAGAAAAGAAAGCACAAGGACGCCATTTGCCAGGAGACGGACCCTGAGACAGCACAGCCCCCACTCCCACCTCTGACGCATCTACTTCAACAATAAAAGACTGGGAGACATCAGGTTGGATTAGTACAGGTGCCGAGGTAAACCTCTCTTTTAGAGAGGAAAAAGCAATTTTAGCGGCGTCAGACCATTTAGAAAAATCAGTCCCCTTCCTAGTCATGTCAGTAAGGGGTTTTACAATCACCGAATAATTTTTAATGAATTTTCTATAGAAATTAGCGAAGCCCAAGAACCGTTGCAGTGCTTTGAGGTTCTCAGGAAGATCCCAATCTAAAATTGCCTGGACCTTCCTAGGATCCATACGGAAACCTGAAGCAGATAATAAATAACCTAGGAACTGTATTTCCTGAACGGCGAAGACACACTTTTCAATTTTAGCATATAATTTATTCGTCCGTAGGACCTGCAGTACCTGTCTGACATGCACCTCATGTGTTTTCAGATCAGACGAATAAATTAAAATATCATCTAGGTATATAACCACAAACCTGCCGATAAGATGACTAAAAATGTCATTAACGAAATGTTGGAAGACAGCAGGAGCATTGTTCAGACCGAAAGGCATGACTAGATTTTCATAATGCCCCTCAGGGGTGTTAAAAGCTGTCTTCCACTCATCCCCTTCCTTAATACGAATCAGATTGTAGGCCCCCCTAAGATCAAGTTTGGAGAACCACCTAGCACCCGCAATCTGATTAAACAGGTCAGGAATGAGAGGAAGAGGGTATGGGTCTCGGATGGTTATCCGGTTTAGTTCGCGGAAATCTAGGCAAGGACGCAGGCCCCCATCTTTCTTTTTAATGAAGAAAAACCCTGCAGCCATGGGTGAAGAAGAGGGTCTGATGTGTCCCTGAGCCAAGCTCTCGGAGATATAATCTTTCATGGCTTGTCTCTCCGGACCCAAAAGATTATATAACCTGGTCTTGGGTAATTTTGCACCGGGAATCAGGTTAACCGGGCAATCATAAGGACGGTGAGGTGGTAACTTCTGACAACCCTTTTCAGAAAAAACGTCCTCAAAGTCCGAAATAAATGTAGGTAGGGTAGCTATGGAGGCGACTAAGCAATTGCTATTTAAGCAATTTTCTCTGCAATGCTCACTCCACTCCAATATCTCCCTGGCCTGCCAATCCACCACTGGATTGTGCGCTATCAACCAGGGAAGACCCAACACCACCGGAGTGGGAAGCCCCTCCAGAACATAACATGAAAGCAACTCGTTATGGTGGTCCCCTACCCGAAGGTGTAAGTTATGGACAATGTGAGTGAGGTTTCTCTGAGACAGAGGAGCAGAATCAATAGCGAATATGGGAATAGGTCTCTGTAGCGTACAGAGAGACAAACCCATAGTGTGGGCAAAATCGGCATCTATCAAATTTACTCCTGCTCCACTGTCTAGAAAAAAAGAAATAGTCTCCATCTTAACGCCAAAAACAACAACCGCTGGCAACACAAATTGCGATGTTCGTATGGAGGAAACGTATACCCCCCGGCTGACATCCTCCACACAGCCTGGGGTTAGTAGTTTTCCGACGGTTTTTTGTTTTTGAGGAAGGAAGGACAGACATTAATAAAATGACCCCTCTCCCCACAAAAAAACAAACCCCACGCCTATGGCAGGCCTCAGGAGGACGGACCTGACGAGTAGTTCCTCCTAGCTGCATAGGCTCGTCTAAGTCCGTACAGACTAACTGCTGCTTGGGAGGGGTTACCAATTGCTCCGGTTTTTTCAATCTGTCCCTAAGACGTCTATCTATTCTGATAGCAAGGGACATAACCGCATCAAGGAAAAAGGGAGTCTCATACAGCGCTAGCGCATCCTTAATCCTTTCGGATAACCCAGAGCAGAACTGACTCCTGAGAGCCGGGTCGTTCCACTGGGTATCCGTAGCCCACCTACGGAACTCTGAGCAATACTCCTCTGCTGGCCGCTCTCCCTGTAGGAGTCTCCGTAATTTTGATTCAGCCAGTGCGACTCGGTCAGGGTCGTCATATATGAGACCCAAGGCCCCAAAAAATTCATCCACTGACCAGAGAGCCTGGGAATCAGCGGGTAAAGAGAACGCAGGATTGCGGGTCCCCCTGCAGCAGGGAAATAACAACCCCCACCCGCTGTTCTTTATTACCAAAGGAGTAAGGGCGCAGTTTAAAATATAATTTACAGGCCTCACGGAACGTCACAAATTTGTCCCTTCCCCCAGAAAATCTGTCAGGAAGAACAACCTTGGGTTCCGCAACAACCTGGTTACCTGTAGCAACCACTGGGCTTGCGGTCTGTTGTAATTGCTGCTGTTGCTGGAGGACCGACGCCTTCAATCCTGCCACCTCCAAAGACAGGCCTTGAAGTTGCTTTGACAAAGCAGCAACTGGATCCATACTGGATTCTAAGTAGGTAGAAAGAAATTTATTTTATTTTTTTTACCTACACAAAATAAGGGCCAGATATAATGTAATGACCGGCGTCACGCAAAGGGAGAGAAATGGGAAGGCCCTATCCAAGGGAGAGGGAAAGGTGGTGACCCCTGACTCACCTTGTGGCTGGCACCTGACGTCCCTAGACGTGTTCCTCACCTGTACGTCGATCACGTGCCTAAACCCTGGCTTTCCCTAAGATGAGCCCTGTGTAGTGAACGGGGCGGTGGGATCACTAGTCCGCACCACCGACACTAAAGGAAAACACCAAGGAGAGGACAGACAATGCAGACAAAACATATAATCCCAGGTGGGCGACAACAGCAGACCACCAAGGCCCACAGGGATCCGGAGGGTAACACTCTGGAACAACAACCAGGGAACACAGTTACAGAGCTCCAGTGGGTCAGTATAGAAGTCCAGGCAGGAAGCTCTATATCTGGCAACCAGAGAAGTGTGAGAGGGGATATAAGGAGGTTGGGAGTGCTGGACAAAAAACAGCTGAGGAGAAGGAGCTACGGATCCCTGAGTCAGCCAAAAAGGGTTGCAAGGCAAACCCAGAAAGCTACCATAAAGAAACAGCACTATGTTTCTACATAGAGCGCGCAGCCACCCGCTGCGACTTCCTGACCCCAGGTATAACGGAGTCAGGCGTGGCACTTGACACCCTCATGACAGCTAGTAAGCAGTTGGAGGACAATACTGTGTATGAAAAGTTAGGGAGCGATCCCACAGCAGTTCGTTGTCCAAGTTGAAAGACTTGCTATGTAAATATGTAGCAGCCGACTTTATCCCAGCAGATATGTTAGATAAGTTAATACCCCGATATCCAAGTAAACCCAACTGGTACTTTGTCCCCAAAGTTCACAAATCGCTCACATCACCCCCCGGCCGCCCGATTGTGGCGGGCATCGGGTCGGCCACTGAGTCCCTGTCCAAATACCCCTCCTTTTCAGTGCCCCCACCTATCTCAGCGACACCGGTGATTTCCTCCGCGCCATCAGAAGTTTTGAGTGGCGGGAGGGACTCAGCCTGGTGTCGCTGGATGTGGAGAGTCTTTACACACGCATACCTCATACTGCTGGAGCAGAGACTGTTGGTAAGATTCTTAACAGAACTGAGAAAAGTGTCACTTACATGAAATTTGCCAGGGAAGAACTTATTTTTATCCTCAGTAATAACACTTTTAAATTTGGCGTGCAGTGGTACAGGCAAAGAGTTGGTACAGCGATGGGTACCCCTGTATCCTGCACATATGCCAATTTATTTTTGGCGGTGTTTGATATGTGTTTTCAATAGACAATCCTTTTGCAAAGTACATCCAACACTTTTTAAGGTATGTCGATGACATCTTCATTATATGGTCAGGCACTGAAATGCAATGCAGGGATTTTGTCGCTTACTTATTTGTTTTAAAAATTATTTTTATTGGTTTTAAAACAACGAAATTGTACACTAGTTGTTTGCCCCACCAGGGCAGCAGTATAAGAATACAGCTGATGCAGTACAATTCAATGAAGAAAAAAACAACTACAAAGAATGGGGGGGGGGGGTCTGAGGGGGAAAAGAAGGGAGGGGATGAGGAAATTGATTTTGCTGCAGTTATGTAGTACATGGATAAACATTTATTAAAACGTTGGTGTGTGTGCTCACAACCAGTAATCTGTGTTTATGTTAGTTCGAGAAATCCCTATATTCTTTCCAAGGTTTCCATATAGCTTCAAATCGTTGTGGCGTTCGGGCCTCCCAGTGTGCAATTTGCTCCAGGCGGTATAATTGATCACACCTTTGAATCCAATGTTTTAATGGGGGTGATTCTGCTTTTTTCCAGTAAACTGCAATGAGTAGTCTGGACGACGCTAGCAAAATCTGGCTCAATTTTTGTGTGTCCCTGGGAGACTTGAGATTCCCGAACACCCCAAAGAGACATAGCTTCGATGAAACTGGTATGGATATTTCACAAACGTCCGAGATGACTTTGCAAATCATTTGCCAGTAGGATGCAATTTTAGAACATTTCCACCATAAATGGCTGTGAGTGCCTATTTCAAGATCACATCTCCAGCAGACCGGGCTGCATTCAGGAAACATACGGTTAATTCTCTGTGGTGTGTAGTACCATTGGGTTAGTACTTTATAACTGTTTTCTTGTAGTTTGACACACCTGGACACCCTATGGGGGGCCTTAAGGACATTGTGTAGCTCCTTCACTGAGAATTGGATATTTAGTTCACTTTCCCATTTTGAGATGAAGGGAAATTTGTCAGGGCGTGTTAGGGCCAATAGCAGGCTGTATAATTTGGATAACTTTCATTTTGGTTCTTTTGTTTGAAGGGCTAGTTTCTCAAAAACAGATTGTTCTGAGGTCACAGTGAGATTTTTAAGGTGGGATTTCATAAAGTGAATAAAATGGGCTATTTGGAAATTGGAAAGGCTGGTTATTATAGGGTGTTTTTTCAATTAGTCGAAAGTTGGGATGTCATTATCTGGGCATAGAGATAAAACCGGTGTGGTAACAGTTTTGGCTCTGTCGGATAGGGTTTCCCAGAACTGGGTTGAGGAGGGGCAGAGGACATCACGAACTTGCATCAGGGTGTGGTAATTTGGTAATAGGTGATCTTTCCATTTAGAGTCTTTCCACATGTCAAAAGTGTATTTAGTGATATTGTTATATGTTTGTAGTTTAGCATTCTTTTGGGATTGGTCAAGGAAGATTAAAGAGTGAAGTGGAAGGTTTAACATATTGTATTCAGTGATTAGGTCTAGTCGGTTCGAGTAAGGTCTGAGCCATTCTAGGCATCTAAGAGCAATTACTGCTTTGTGGTAGGTATATAATTCCAGAATACCGAGCCCACCATTCGTGGGGTGCTGTGCCATAAGTGTGAGAGGCAGTCTAGATCTCTTACCACCCCAAAGGAATTTTGATAGGATCCCTTGCATTTTTGTAAAATAAGCTTTGGGGATTGGAATAGGCAATGCTTGAAGGTAGTAAAGAACAGTGGGCAGGAGTACTGTTTTGATGAGCATCCTGCGACCAAACCACGATATAAATGGAATATCCCAAGAACCTATCAAGTCTTCTAATCGTTTTGGCAGTTTTTGAAAAATCCGGAGTTAGTGTTATCCCTAAGAATACTATCGATTCAGTGGTCCATTGAAAAGGGGTGGTTTTTTGTTAAGTGGTCATGACTTGTGGTTTCAGGTTCACATTTAGGACTATGGATTTAGCTAAGTTCACAGAAAAATTGGATAGGGAGTGATAAGACTGCAGTATAGACATAATTGCTGGAAAGGCTAGATTTGGACTAGTGATAAGTAGGAGTACATCATCAACAAATGCAGCTGTTTGATGAGTTATGGACCCTACTTTCATTCCCTCGATTTCAGCATGTTGTCTAAATGATTGAAGAAGTGTTTCTATAACCAACACAAACAGTAGGGGAGAGAGGGGGCAGCCTTGGCGTGTGCCGTTTGATATTGTGAATACTAGGGAGAGGGTGCCATTCACCAGGATGCGTGCTGTAGGTTTATAATACATTGCCATAACCCCAGTTATGAATATATTCGGGATTCCAAATTTTGCTAACGTTTGTGTCATAAAGAGCCAATCCACTCTGTCAAAAGCTTTCTCCGCATCCATGCTTAACATAGCTAATGGTGATTTGGACTTGGTAGCTAGTTGTATAAGGTTTATAACCCTGATAATGTTGTTTTTCCCTTCCCTTCCAGGTATAAAGCCCACCTGTTCCGCTGAAATAAGGTCCGGTAAGTAAAGTTTTAATCTGTTGGCAAGCATTTTTGCATAACGTTTAAGGTCATTATTGAGGAGCGAAATTGGCCTATAGTTTGAGCAGAGTGAGTGGTCTTTATTAGGTTTAGGGATAAGGGATATTTATGCAGACAACATATCTCTGGTGAATGGTTTTCCCTCTCTTGCCTCGTTACAAACTGCCAGGAGTCGGGGTAATAAGGACTCTTTAAACGAGGAGTAGTAAAAGACTGGCAGGCCATCTGGTCCGGGACTCTTGTTCATTGGAGAATTTTTTTAAAGCTAGCTGCAGTTCCGCTAGAGTATACGGAGCAGATAGCTTTTTGGCTTGCTCAGTAGTTAAAGTAGTGAGTTTGAGTGTATCTAGCCAGTTTTGAATATGTTGTTTTTTCTCACTAATTTGGGACGGGGTTGGATTAACTTGTAAATTATATAATTGACTGTAGTAATTACAAAACTGTTCAGCAATGAATTCTGTTTTATATATTACTTGCGAGTTTTGGGATTTTATGTGAGAGATGTAGGACGCTATTTTTTGTTTTTTGATTTTGGACATGAGTACTTTCGTAGCTTTATTGCCGTGGGCGTAGTATTTATATTGAGTGGATAGAAACTGTTTAGCTGTGTTGGCATTTAGTATATTTTTCAGTTCTGATCTTAGGGTGTCCAGGTGTGCCAAAGTATCTTCTTTTAATAATCTCCTGTGCTGTGTCTCCAATTTAGAGATAGCTGAGGTGAGTTCTTCTATTTTCTTTAACTTCTGTCTTTTAACATGAGAGCCCAAAGCAATTAGATGGCCTCTTATAACAGTTTTGTGAGCGTCCCAAAGTACAGCTTGGGATAGGTCTGCTGATTCATTTAAGTTGAAGTACTCCTTTATCAGATCAGATAATTTTGGGATAGTAGAGCTATTCAGTAATGTTTCATTTAACCTCCACCTATTTTCCACTTTAGGCATGTTGGGAATAGTACATGTGAGGAAAACTGGGGCATGATCTGACAGAAGAATATTCCTAATCCTGGATGAGATACAATACTGAAGTGCTTGCGTATTTAGGAATATGTAATCTAATCTTTGATAGGAGTGGTGAGAAATAGGTATAATCTTTTTCGTTGGAGTGCATTGCCCTCCAGACGTCTATAAGGCCCTGTTGGGAAAGTACCTTCTTTATTTTACATAGTGATATTTTTGACATTGATGAGGATCCAGTGGAAGAGTCGAGGTTGGGGACTAATGCGACGTTAAAGTCTCCGCCTAGGATGATAATGAACTCTGCAAAATTCGCAAGTTTCTTTGTGTTTTCCAGAAGCCATGTGGTTTGCGCAGTATTAGGTACATATATATTACAAAAAGTGAATAGCTGGGGACCTATCGTCCCTTTTACAAAGATATATCTACCATCCCTGTCCACCAACGTGTCTTGAAGTATAAACGGAGTATTTTTATGGATGGCTATGCTGACCCCTTTTGTGGCCGTTAATGGAGAAGTACTATGAAACCATTGGTTATATAGCATATGTTATAGCTTTGGAACATGGTTTATGCGAAAGTGGGTTTCTTGCAATAAAGCTACTTGCACTCTCATCTTATGCAAATAATGACATATTTGGCTCCTTTTTGATGGTGCGTTTAGACCTCTAACATTGTATGTACATATATGTAAGCTAGCCATGCAAATATAATCCTAGTTTGTGAACAGTCATCCATACCTAAATCCAGTACCGGTAATGTGAGTAACAATAGGAGGGGGGGGAGGAAAGGAGTAGGATAGAGGGGGGAGGACCTAAAGCAAAAAAAAGGAAAAAAACAGTAGTAACAGTTAATTACAATATAATACTTAAAGGAGGGTCTCCAAGTAAGAGACATGTGGACTGGGGAGGGGGTCTACAATGGGTGGACCGAGTCCCCATTTGAGCTAGCTGTCATGGGATATAAAGACATTTAATCAGAAAGACATAAGGGACATTGGCAGAAAAGTGAAGTGACTTGTTAGGACTAACTGTAATTTTTCCTTTTGATTAGAAAACCATTTATCATAACACTTAACTAATATAACCCAACATATATAGGACTATCACAACTTGTTGAGGAGATAGTAGTGCTGAAGGAGGGTGAATTCAGAAGTAGGAGCCAGGAAGAGTAGATACAGAGCTAGGGTTAGGGAAGGAGAGTTAAAGGAGAATTGTGCAGAAACACCAGATAATAATGCCTGCGAAAAACAGGTCAGGGGTTTCTATTTTAACAGATAACAGGAGTTATTGTGACCTAGCCTTTGTAGGACATCAGAGTAAATGTGTATAGACTGTGTTTTAGTTCCGTCCTGTGTTGATCGGTCATCAGACGGGTAGTTGTCCCTGGGCCTTCCTTGGTTTCTGCCTCTTGGTTGTTCCTTCTTGCCAGGAATTCCTTACGGGTAGTGCAGGTAGCGAAGCTAGATTTTGCGCAGGGCACCAGCCCTGAATATCCAGGTCTTTAATGTCCAGGACGTCACATACTCTCTGTAAGTCAGCATGCGCCCGGATGACTTGCTTCCTGAGCGGTGTAATAATTAGTAAACCGAATGGGTGAAGCCACCAATATGTTATCTTCTTTTGCTGCAGGATGTCCAGAAGTGGTTTCAGGTGCTGTCTCTTCCTGAGAGTCATGGGCGATAAGATGCCACCTCTCAAGACACTGCGCCATTGGTCATCTGTTGACAATACAGGTAAGTGCCTTCTTACAAATCTGCGAGTATTGTGTGCTATAAGCAGTAACAAAAACAGGCAAACAAATGAATAAGTCACGGCATTCTCGTTTGCCTGTTTTTGTTACTGCTTATAGCACACAATACTAGCAGATTTGTAATATAGTAAGAAGGCACTTACCTGTATTGTCAACAGATGACCAATGGCGCAGTGTCTTAAGAGGTGGCATCTTGTGCTCATCCCGTAGAGCACCCACGCTGGGTAACAGACTCTGCCCTTCCTTATATTCTGAGGGGGCACGAGCCTCTCCAGTGTGGCTGCTTGGTAGCTATAAATGTGGGCGTAAAATTTGTATGTGTTGCTCTTATATGCGACCTGGCAAGCAAGTTTTTTCCTATGCCATGAATCAAAGTTTTTCCATCAAACAATACATCAACTGTAACACCACTCATGTGGTGTATTGTATCTCATGCACTCTCTGTTCCCTCCAGTACATTGGTTGCACCACTAATGGCCTTAAGGTTAGACTATGCAGGCACATCTCTGACATTCCTCATTCACATGCCAGAAATGTGTCTGCAGTCAGCCTGCATTTTTCAGCGGTGCATGGTGGTGATACAGAGGGTTTAATTGTGCAAGGCTTGGAAAGGGTTACTCCACCATCCAGGGGTGGTAATTATAAAAAGAAGCTTTTGAACCGTGAGTCTTTCTGGATCTTCAAAATGGGATCCACTGTAACAAGTGGACTTAATCGGAAACACGACTTGATGTTACATTATTGAATTTTTGATCCATGAGCTGTGTGTGTTCTTTTGTTTTAATTCATCATGCCTTTTAGCATGTGTTGTTAATTTCATTTGAGGAGTAGCTTGTAGTTAGTGCGTCCACCTGTTTCTAGGGGGAGACGCTATATATCCAACCTCCTCCTCAGTATGTGTATGTCATGAGGAAGGATCGCTATTGTTCCTGATCCGAAACATGTAACTAGAGTGTAACTGGCTTTTACCCGCACTGAAAAATAAAGGTAACATTTTAATCGAGCTGGACCCCTTCTTTCTTTTTTGCTTTGCTAACGCCATGGTTCCTGGCTTGGTCCGTGCTCGGTGTGACGGGGTTTGAGCATGCCTATATTTTTTCTTTCTGCCTACCTGTATTCACAATACCAATACCATTATAAAATTTGCAGATGACACGACCGTGATAGGCCTAATCTCCAACAATGATGAAACAGCCTATAGGAAAGAGGTTGAGAACCTAGAGAGATGGAGTAAGAACAACAACCTCATACTCAATACCAAGAGAACAAAGGAGCTAATTCTGGATTTTAGGAAGAAGAAACGAAATGGACACCATACCATTAGCATTAATGGTGGAAACGTGGAGATAGTTCAAAGTTTCAGATTCTTGGGAGTTCATATTAGTCAGGACCTGTCATGGATAAAAAACACAACAGAAATTACCAAAAAAGGCCTTCAGAGGCTTTATTTTCTGAGGAGTCTGAAGAAAGCACAGCTCCCAAAACAGCTGCAAGTCAATTTTTACAGGTGCACCATAGAATTCTGTTATCACATACTGCATTACAGTGTGGTACTCCGGCTGCTCTTCTGAGGACAAGAAGACCCTCAAGCGCATCATCAGAATGGCTGGCAGAATCACTGGTACTCAGTTACCATCACTGGATGACATTTTCACTGCTCGCTGCAGCAACAGGGCAAAGATTATCTGCGGGGATCCAACTCACCCCGGCCACAGCCTTTTCATTCCCCTACCCTCTGGTAGGTGTCTTAGAGCCCTACATGCCCGCACCACTAGGCTGAAGAACAGCTTTTACCCCCAAACAATCAGTCTCCTAAATGCTCGGAGATTATTGCCCCTTCCTAGGATATAAACTACCACAGACTGAAAGTGACTGCTGCATTCATGAACCCATGATGATCTCTTGTCTGCAGTGGTGTCTGAATCAGTGTGTATATATACTCATAAGCACTTCCTACTTTGCTCTTGCTATATATATGCTGTGAACTGTGAATAGTAATGCTTTCTAGTGCAATGTTTTTTTTTTGTTTTTTTTTCTAATTGTAATGCTTTAGTTTAAATGTCAGTTCTTGTTCCTCTCTCCATGGCATCTAGGATTGCTCCAAACAACATTTCATTGTATTGTACATTGTATTACATTGTATTGTACAGTGACAATAAAGGCATCTTATCTTATCTTATGTTAAGTTCTCTTTGAATGTTGGAGGGACCTCCATGGAATTTTTAGATGTGTTAACATCTGTCCAGGAAGGTAGTTTACAAACTACTGGCTATCGTATACCGTCAGCCACTAACTCCCTATTGCATTTCAATAGCTTCCACCCTAATAGTGTCAAGAAATCTGTCCCATATGGCCAGTTCATCCGACTCAGAAGAACTAACAGCACACTGGAGGGATACACTAGACAGTCTGAGGAGTTGAAGAACAGGCTGCTTTGTAGAGGGTATTCTGAAAAAGAAATAGAAATTGCCAGGAGGAAGGCAGGGTCTTTTTCACAAGAATAACTTCTTAGTAGGGCAAAACGCAGTATGCATAGTAAAAAAAAGATAGGTTTGTATTCACATTCAAATATAGCCCAGTAGCAGAGTTGATAAAGCGCATCATCTATGAAAACTGGGATATCCTAAAAGATGAAACCAGTTTATCTAGCCTTACTAGAAGTAGACCGATAATAGCCTTTAGAAGGTGCCATACTATCAAAGATAAAATGGTCAGAAGTAGAGTACGAACAAGGGGATCAAATAATTGGTTGACAATAAACAGACCAACAGGCAACCACAAATGTAGATATTGCTCCTTTTGCACTTTCAATAGCCAACTTAAATATCTCACTTTCGGGGGAGTCTCACACATGGTTACACAATTTATTACGTGTAGAAGCAATTATGTTGTCTATCTTGTCAAATGTACAGGGAGTGCAGAATTATTAGGCAAGTTGTATTTTTGAGGATTAATTTTTTTATTGAACAACAACCATGTTCTCAATGAACCCAAAAAACTCATTAATATCAAAGCTGAATATTTTTGGAAGTAGTTTTTAATTTGTTTTTAGTTTTAGCTATTTTAGGGGGATATCTGTGTGTGCAGGTGACTATTACTGTGCATAATTATTAGGCAACTTAACAAAAAACAAATATATACCCATTTCAATTATTTATTTTTACCAGTGAAACCAATATAACATCTCAACATTCACAAATATACATTTCTGACATTCAAAAACAAAACAAAAACAAATCAGTGACCAATATAGCCACCTTTCTTTGCAAGGACACTCAAAAGCCTGCCATCCATGGATTCTGTCAGTGTTTTGATCTGTTCACCATCAACATTGCGTGCAGCAGCAACCACAGCCTCCCAGACACTGTTCAAAGAGGTGTACTGTTTTCCCTCCTTGTAAATCTCACATTTGATGATGGACCACAGGTTCTCAATGGGGTTCAGATCAGGTGAACAAGGAGGCCATGTCATTAGATTTTCTTCTTTTATACCCTTTCTTGCCAGCCACGCTGTGGAGTACTTGGACGCGTGTGATGGAGCATTGTCCTGCATGAAAATCATGTTTTTCTTGAAGGATGCAGACTTCTTCCTGTACCACTGCTTGAAGAAGGTGTCTTCCAGAAACTGGCAGTAGGACTGGGAGTTGAGCTTGACTCCATCCTCAACCCGAAAAGGCCCCACAAGCTCATCTTTGATGATACCAGCCCAAACCAGTACTCCACCTCCACCTTGCTGGCGTCTGAGTCGGACTGGAGCTCTCTGCCCTTTACCAATCCAGCCACGGGCCCATCCATCTGGCCCATCAAGACTCACTCTCATTTCATCAGTCCATAAAACCTTAGAAAAATCAGTCTTGAGATATTTCTTGGCCCAGTCTTGACGTTTCAGCTTGTGTGTCTTGTTCAGTGGTGGTCACCTTTCAGCCTTTCTTACCTTGGCCATGTCTCTGAGTATTGCACACCTTGTGCTTTTGGGCACTCCAGTGATGTTGCAGCTCTGAAATATGGCCAAACTGGTGACAAGTGGCATCTTGGCAGCTGCACGCTTGACTTTTCTCAGTTCATGGGCAGTTATTTTGCGCCTTGGTTTTTCCACACGCTTCTTGCGACCCTGTTGACTATTTTGAATGAAACGCTTGATTATTCGATGATCACGCTTCAGAAGCTTTGCAATTTTAAGAGTGCTGCATCCCTCTGCAAGATATCTCACTATTTTTGACTTTTCTGAGCCTGTCAAGTCCTTCTTTTGACCCATTTTGCCAAAGGAAAGGAAGTTGCCTAATAATTATGCACACCTAATATAGGGTGTTGATGTCATTAGACCACACCCCTTCTCATTACAGAGATGCACATCACCTAATATGCTTAATTGGTAGTAGGCTTTCGAGCCTATACAGCTTGGAGTAAGACAACATGCATAAAGAGGATGATGTGGTCAAAATACTCATTTGCCTAATAATTCTGCACTCCCTGTATATGCAGAGCTTTTTATATAGGCAAGACCATACCTCTTTGAAAGGTTTAGAGAGCATCTTAGCTCCTTGAAGACCGTGAAAAACTGCACTAAGCTGATTGAGCATGTTCGCAATTCACACGGAGGCGATCCGCACTGCCTTAACTTCGCAGGGATTGAGCTGGAGCTGAATATGCCCTACGGGGGTAACAGGCACCGCACACTCCTAAGGAGAGAGGCTAGGTGAATCGTGAAGGCAGCCGCACTTGGTCCTCTCGGAATGAACGATAGGAATGATTTGAGTGTGTTCATTTGACAAAGTTTGTTGCTGTCATTATCTGCCTTAATCGTATGCATGCTTTGTTTTGTTGCGATTACTTGTTTTATGTAATAGTGATTATTTGATCAGCGTCTAAGTTGCCATAACAACCAGACGCAGTGTCTATAAATACTGACACACTAGGGAGGTGAGGTCAGTGGCCAGACGAAGCGCAAGTTAGCGCGAAACGGCCGTCGCCGCTCCTGTGTCCATGAAGCTCTTATGTTATGCTCCTGCCGGATTGGTTTTACAATGAAGAATAATGGACTGTTTTTATTTAGCAGTGGTGAATGCCGCCCCTTCTTTTATATTTTCATCTCTTTTGTTACAATTTATTGAGACTTTTGCTTTTGGGCTAAGCACCACGATCACCGGCTGTCACATTGACAGGGTGTTCCAAGACCTGGTGCATTTCAACGTGATACGCAACAGTGCCACCCTACTCTCTTTGCTTCTAAACACAAACTTACTACTGACACCCTCTCTACTCTGTCAGGCGGGTTACTACAAGTGTCACGAGGGTGTCAAGAGCCACGCCTGTCTCCGTTATACCGAGGTCAGAAGTCGCAGCGGGTGGCTGGTGCTCTATCTATAAAAATAGGCTGTTTCTTTATGGTAACTTTCTGGGTTTGCCTTGCAACCCTTTTTGGCTCACTCAGGGATCCATAGCTCCTTCTCCTCAGCTGTCTCTTGTCCAGCAATCCCAACCTCCTTATATTCCCCTCTCACACTTCTCTGGTTGCCAGATATAGAGCTTCCTGCCTGGACTTCTATACTGACCCCACTGGAGCTGTGTAGCTTGGTTCCTGGTTGTTGTTCCAGAACGTTACCTTCCGATCCCTGTTGGGCCTTTGTGTCTGCTGTTGTCGCCCACCTGGGATTATATGTTTTGTCTGTATTGTCTGTCCTCCTCCTTGGTGTTTTCCTTTAGTGTTAGTGGTGGCGGACTAGTGATCCCACCGCCCGTTCACTACATAGGCTCATCTTATGGAAAGCCAGGGTTTAGGCACGTGATCGGCGTACGGGTGAGGACCCGTCTAGGGACGTCAGGGCAGTCAGGTGCCAACCTCAGGTGAGTCAGGGGTCACCACCTTTCCCTCTCCCTTGGACAGGGCCTTCCCATTTCCCTCCCTTTGCATGACGCCGGTTCATTACAACAAGGCACAGTGTTCTACAGGATATTTGTAAACATAATTTTTTAAAGTTTTTTAAAGGAATTTGCCGCGAATGTATTCTGCGAACCGGCGAATCGAATTTTGGAAATCATTGAGCAGGCACCTTGGGTCAATGCGCCGGGGGTCCCGTGACCCCCTGTGTTGGCGAACGCCACAAACCGCAGGTCAATTCAGACCTGCGGTTTGCGGCTTTTCCTGGAGGTTGCGGCAGTGATCGGCGGTGCCATTGGGTCCCCGTGCGGCTGTAAGGGGGACCCGATGGCATGAAAGGCAGCGCGATGCCTTCCTTAGGCATCGGCGTAGCCTTCCGGTGACGAGCCTGTGGGATCCAGCCCCCTGGATCTCACAGGCCGGAAGCTGTATGAGTAATACACACTGTATTACTCATACAGCCAATGCATTCCGAATACAGAAGTATTGGAATGCATTGTAAAGGGAATCAGACCCCAAAAGTTGAAGTCCCAAAGTGGGACAAAAAATAAAGTGAAAGAAAAGGTTGGAAAAATAAAGATTTCCCCCTACAAAATTCAAAGTTTAACCCCTTAAGGACTCAGCCCTATTTCACCTTAAGGACTTGGCCATTTTTTGCAAATCTGACCAGTGTCACTTTAAGTGCTGATAACTTTAAAACGCTTTGACTTATCCAGGCCGTTCTGAGACTGTTTTTTCGTCACATATTGTACTTCATGACACTGGTAAAATGAAGTCAAATTTTTTTTATTTTTGCTCAAAATAATACCTAATTTACCAAAAAATTTGAAAAATTTGCAAATTTCAAAGTTTCAGTTTCTCTACTTCTGTAATACATAGTAATACCCCAAAAAATTGTGATGACTTTACATTCCCATATGTCTACTTCATGTTTGAATTGTTTTGGGAATGATATTTTATTTTTGGGGATGTTATAAGGCTTAGAAGTTTAGAAGCAAATCTTGAAATTTTTCAGAAATTTACAAAAACTCAATTTTTAGGGACCAGTTCAGGTCTGAAGTCACTTTGCGAGGCTTACATAATAGAAACCACCCAAAAATGACCCCATCTAAGAAACTACACCCCTCAAGGTATTCAAAACTGATTTTACAAACTTCGTTAACCCTTTAGGTGTTGCACAAGAGTTATTGGCAAATGGGGATTGAAATTTGAGAATTTCATTTTTTGCCTAATTTTCCATTTTAACCCATTTTTTCCACTAACAAAGCAAGGGTTAATAGCCAAACAAGACTGTATCTTTATTGCCCTGACTCTGCCGTTTACAGAAACACCCCATATGTGGCTGTAAACTACTGTACGGCCAGACAGCGGGGCGTAGACTGAAAGGTGCGCCGTTTGGTTTTTGGAAGACAGATTTTGCTGGACTGGTTTTTTGACACCATGTCCCATTTGAAGCCCCCTGATGCACCCCTAGAGTAGAAACTCCATAAAAGTGACCCCATCTAAGAAACTACACCCCTCAAGGTATTCAAAACTGATTTTACAAACTTTGTTAACCCTTTAGGTGTTGCACAAGATTTAATGGAAAATAGAGATACAATTCAAAATTTCACTTTTTTGGCAGATTTTCCATTTTAATATTTTTTTTTCCAGTTACAAAGCAAGGGTTAACAGCCAAACAAAACTCATTATTTATGGCCCTGATTCTGTAGTTTACATAAACACCCCATATGTGGTCGTAAACCGCTGTACGGGCACACGGCAGGGCGCAGAAGGAAAGGAATGCCATACGGTTTTTGGAAGGCAGGTTTTGCTGGACTGTTTTTGTCCCATTTGAAGTCCCCCCTGATGCACCCCTAGAGTAGAAACTCCAGAAAAGTGACCCCATTTTAGAGAACTACGGGATAGGGTGGCAGTATTGTGGGTACTAGATTAGGGTACATATGATTTTGGTCGCTCTATATTACACTTTTTGTGCGGCAAGGTAACAAGATTAGCTTTTTTGGCACCGTTTTTTTTTTTGTTATTTACAACATTCATCTGACAGGTTAGATCATGTGGTAATTTCATAGAGCAGGTTGTCACGGACGCGGCGATACCTAATATGTATACAATTTTTTTAATTTATGTAAGTTTTACCCAATGATTTCATTTTTAAAACAAAAAAAAAGTTTTTGTGTCTCCATAGTCTAAGAGCCATAGTTTTTTCAGTTTTTGGGCGATTATCTTAAGTAGGGTCTCATTTTTTGCGGGATGAGAGGACGGTTTGATTTGCACTATTTTGGGGTGCATATGAATTTTTCATCGCTTGCTATTACACTTTTTGTGACGTAAGATGACAAAAAATAGCTTTTTTTGCACCGTTTTTATTTTTATTTTTTTACGGTGGTCATCTGAGGGGTTAGTTCATGTGATATTTTTATAGAGCCGGTCGATACGGACGCGGCGATACCTAATATGTATACTTTTTTTACATTTATGTAAGTTCTACACAATGATTTCATTTTTGAAACCAAAAAAATCATGTTTTAGTGTTTCCATAGTCTAAGAGCCATAATTTTTTCAGTTTTTGGGCGATTATCTTAAGTAGGGTCTCATTTTTTGCGGGATGAGATGACGATTTGATTGTTACAATTTTGGCGTACATGCGACTTTTTTGATCACTTTTATTACCTTTTTTGGGAAGTAAGGTGGGCAAAATTTCAATTTCATCATAGTTTTTTATTTTTTATTTTTATGGCGTTCACCGTTCGGATAAAGTAACATGACCATTTTATAGATCAGGTCGTTACGGACACGGCGATACCAAACATGTGTAGGGAATTTAATTTTTTTCATTTTTAATCAGTGATAAATGTGTTTTTTGATTTTTACTTTTTTTTTCACTTTTTTCACTTTTTTTTTACCCAGACCCACTTGGTTCTTGAAGATCCAGTGGGTCTGATGTCTGTATAATACAGTACTGTACTCTATATAGGGTACTGCATTGTATTTTACTTACACTGAACAGATCTCTGCCTTCAGCACAGATCTGTTCAGCACCATGGACAGCAGGACGCCTGAGACGGCGTCCTGTTGCCATGGGAACCTTCCCCGTCTGCTCAGAACTTCGCAGACGGGGAAGGGTGAGCACGGGGCTGCGGGAGGCTGTATGGGGGCTCTCTCCCTCTCCCATCGGGGGGCTGCAAAGGCACAGCAGCCCCCCGATCGGAGAGGGAGGGAGCTCCCTGAGCTGTTAACCTTTTCCATACAGCGGTCCGTACGGACCGCTGTATGGAAAGGGTTAAACGGCTGACATCGCATCATCATATTAGGTATCGCCGCGTCCGTATCGACCGGTTCTATAAACATATTACATGACCTAACCCCTCAGATGAACACCATAAAAAAAGAAAATTTAAACTGTGCTAAATAAACCAATTTTTTGTCACCTTACATCACAAAATGTACAAAAGTAAGCGATCAAAAAGGCGTATGGCCACCAAAATAGTACCAATCTAACCGTCACCTCATCCTGCAAAAAGTGAGCCCCTAACTAAGACAATCGTCCTAAAAATAAAAAACTATGGCTCAGAATATAGAGACACTAAAACATCATTTTTTTTGTTTTAAAAAAAGCTGTTATTCTGTAAAACTTAAAGGGAACCTGTCATGTGGATATTTGATTATAATCTAACTAATTATTTACAATCATTAACTACTAAAAAGTACCTTAGATGTATTCACTTACTGGTGTGACAGATGGTTATCTCATAATATACACACAAAGATGCCGCATGCCGCATGCTAATAAGCTGATTCGAGTCCGGCGTGATGTCATTGAGTCCAGCGTATATTTAATTCAGAGCTATAGCCACTCCTCTGCCCACCTGCTGCTGGTTCATATGGAAACAAACTGTCATTCAGCAGAGAGGTGGGCGGGGAGAGCCAGGAGCTCATGAATATTCATGACTCATCATTAGTAGCTGGAGCTTTTCAATACCAGATGTTGGCAGATTGACTGGGTCAATTAAAGAAAGTGACCCAGCATTGTGCTAAGAGAATCAGTCACTTATTTATGTTGCCCTTAGTTAGGACACCATAAAAGTGGTGACAGGTTCCCTTTAAGTAAATAAAAAAAAGTATACATATTAGGTTATCACCGCGTCCGTTATAACCTGCTTATAAAAATATCACATGACCTAACCCCTCAGATGAACACCGTAAAAAAATTAAAATAAAAACGGTGTAAAAAAAGCAATTTTTGTCACCTTACATCACAAAAAGTGTAATAACAAGCGATCAAAAAGTCATATGCACCCAGAAATAGTACCAATCAAACCGTCATCTCATCCAACAAAAATAATACCCTACCCAAGAAAATCGCACAAAAAATGAAAAAACTATGGCTCTCAGACTATGGAGACACTAAAGCATGATTTTTTTTTTGTTTCAAGAATGATATTATTGGTAAAACTTACATAAATAAAAAAAGCATACATATTAGGTATCGCAGCATCCGTGACAACCTGCTCTATAAAAATACCACATGATCTAACCTGTCAGATGAATGTTGTAAATAAAATAAGAAACGGTGCAAAACAGTTATTTCTTGTTATCTTGCCTCACAAAAAGTGTAATATAGAGCAACCAAAAATCATTTGTACCCTAATCTAGTACCAACAAAACTGCCACCCTATCCTGTGGTTTCTAAAATGGGGTAACTTTTTTGGAGTTTCTACTCTAGGGGTGCATCAGGGGGGCTTCAAATGGGACATGGTATCAAAAAAACAGTCCAGCAAAATCTGCCTTCCAAAAACCATATGACATTCCTTTCTTTCTGCACCCTGCCGTGTGCCCGTATAGCAGTTTACGACCACATATGGGGTGTTTCTGTAAACTACAGAATCAGGGCCATAAATATTGAGTTTTGTTTGGCTGTTAACCCTTGCTTTGTTACTGTGAAAAATGGATTAAAATGGAAAATTTGCCAAAAAATTGAAATTCTGAAATTTCATCTCCATTTGCTAATAACTTTTGTGGAACACCTAAAGGGTTAACAACGTTTGTAAAATCTGTTTTGAATACCTTGAGGGGTGTAGTTTCTTCGATGGGGTCACTTTTATGGAGTTTCTACTCTAGGGTTGCATCAGGGGGGCTTCAAATGGGACATGGTGTCAAAAAAAACAGTCCAGCAAAACCTGCCTTCCAAAAACCGTATGGCATTCCTTTGCTTCTGCGCCCTGCCGTGTGCCCGTACAGCGGTTTACGTCCACATATGGGGTGTTTCTGTAAACTTCAGAATCAGGGCCATAAATATTGAGTTTGGTTTGGCTGTTAACCCTTGCTTTGTAACTGGAAAAAAATTATTAAAATGGAAAATCTGCCAAAAAAGTGAAATTTTGAAATGTATCTCTATTTTCCATTAATTCTTGTGGAACACCTAAAGGGTTAACAAAGTTTGTAAAATCAGTTTTGAATACCTTGAGGGGTGTAGTTTATAGAATGGGGTCATTTTTTGGTGGTTTCTATTATGTAAGCTTCGCAAAGTGACTTCAGACCTGAACTGGTCCCTAAAAATTGGGTTTTTGAAAATTTCTGAAAAATTTCAAGATTTGCTTCTAAACTTCTAAGCCTTGTAACATCCCCAAAAAATAAAATATCATTCCCAAAATGATCCAAACATGAAGTATACATATGGGGAATGTAAAGTAATAACTATTTTTGGAGGTATTACTATGTATTATAGAAGTAAAGAAATTGAAACTCGGAAATTTGAAATTTTTTACACATTTTTGGTAAATTTGGTATTTTGTTTATAAATAAAAATGATTTTTTTTTACTTCATTTTACCAGTGTCATGAAGGACAATATGTGACGAAAAAACAATACTCAGAATGGCCTGGATAAGTCAAAGCGTTTTAAAGTTATCAGCACTTAAAGTGACACTGGTCAGATTTGCAAAAAATGGCCAAGTCCTTAAGGTGAAATAGGGCTGAGTCCTTAAGGGGTTAAGGAAAAACAGATGGGGTTGTGAGCAAACAATTAATATTTATAGCTTTAACTTTTATATTACAGTACGTCATTGGAAAATGCCAATATCCACAGTTCTTGGTTTCCTACATTGATGCCTTGGATATTGGGATCAGAAAAAATCAGATGTAGCAGAAGGTCTAATGAAAAATTTAATAGTTCCCGGCGAACATTGCTTCTTCGCGTTCGCCGCGGTGGGCGAACATATGCGATGTTCGGTCCGCCCCTGTCACGAGGGTGTCAAGAACCACGCCTGACTCCGTTATACCCGGGGTCAGGAAGTCGCAGCGGTTGGCTGCGCGCTCTATGTAAGATAGGGCTGTTTCCTTATGGTAGCTTTCTGGTTTGCTTTGCAACCCTTTTTGGCTCACTCAGGGATCCGTAGCTCCTTCTCCTCAGCTGTTCCTTGTCCAGCACTACCAACCTCCTTATATTCCCCTCTCACACTTCTCTGGTTGCCAGATATAGAGCTTCCTGCCTGGACATCTATTCTGACCCTCTGGAGCTGTGTTGCTGCGTTCTCTGGTTGTTGGTCCAGAACGCTACCCTCCGGATCCCTGTTGGACCTTTGTGGTCTGCTGTGGTCGCCCACCTGGGTGTATGTGTTTGTCTGTATTGTCTATCCTCTCCCTGGTGTTTCCCTCTTAGTGTCAGTGGTGCGGACTAGTGATCCCACCGGCCTGTTCACTATCTAGGGCTCATTTTAGGGAAAGCCAGGGTTTAGGCACGTGATCGCCGCACGGGTGAGGAACCCGTCTAGGGACGTCAGGGCAGTCAGGTGCCAGCCGCAAGGTGAGTCAGGGGTCACCACCTTTCCCTCTCCCTTGGGCAGGGCTTTCCCTTTTCCCTCCCTGTGCGTGATGCCGGTCATTACAGCCCCATATTCGTCATCATTGTGTAAACTTTGACCCTGTACCTCACAGTCAGCAGACACATTCCAGCCAATCAGCATCATACCCTCCCTCCCAGACCCTCCCACCTCCTGGACAGCATCCATTTTAGATTCATTCGGAAGCTGCAGTGTCACAAATTTGACTAAGTTGTATTCGCAATGCGATTAATATAGGTTATATTAATCTAGTTATGCCTTTCGGTCTGACCAATGCTCCTGCCGTCTTTCAACATTTCGTTAATGACATTTTTAGTCATCTAGTCGGCAGGTTTGTGGTAATATACCTAGATGATATTTTAATTTATTCGTCTGATCTGAGAACACATGAGGTGCATGTCAGACAAGTACTGCAGGTCCTACGGATGAATAAATTATATGCTAAAATTGAAAAATGTGTGTTCGCCGTTCAGGAGATACAATTCCTAGGTTATTTTTTATCTGCTTCAGGTTTCCGTATGGATCCTAGGAAGGTCCAGGCAATTTTAGATTGGGATCTTCCTTAGAACCTCAAAGCACTGCAACGGTTCTTGGGCTTCGCGAATTTCTATAGGAAATTCATTAAAAATGATTCACTTATTGTAAAACCCCTTACTGACATGACTAGGAAGGGGACTGATTTTTCTAAATGGTCTGACGCCGCTAAAGTTGCTTTTTCCTCTCTAAAAGAGAGGTTTACCTCGGCACCTGTACTAGTCCAACCTGATGTCTCTCAGCCTTTTATTGTTGAAGTCGATGCGTCTGAGGTGGGAGTGGGGGCGGTGCTGTCTCAGGGTCCTTGTGCTTTCTTTTCTAAAAAACTATCTGCAGCAGAAAAGAACTACGATATTGGCAATAGGGAACTATTAGCTATTAAACTAGCGTTTGAAGAATGGCGTCACTTTTTAGAGGGGGCAGTCCACCCCAGTCCACTACAGTCCTGAAAGACTCATCTGATCTCTACTGTAAGGAAAGCACCCCAAAAAGCCCTTTTTAGGGCTAGAACATCAGTCTGCTTTTTTTTTTCCTGTGTAATCTAATTGCAGTTGCCTGCCTGCCAGCGTGTGTGTCAGGCTCACAGCGTATACTGTGCCCACTTGCCCAGTGCCACCACTCATATCTGGTGTCACAGTAGCTTGCATTTAAAAAAAAACAAAAACTTTTTTAACTGTAATATAATAGCAGTCAGTTGCCGGCACGCGCGTGTGTTTCATGCCCTGTAAGTGCACAGTGTCACCAGCGCAACTCATATCTGGTGTCACATTCGATTCCATTTAAAGAAAAACAACAATTTTGACTGTGAATAAATAGCAGTCAGTTGCACACACGTGTTTGTGTGTTTAAGGCCCAGCTGCAAGTCCATAGTGTAACTTCAGTGCAACTCATATCTGGTGTCACATTCGATTCCATTTAAAGAAAAACAACAATTTTGACTGTGAATAAATAGCAGTCAGTTGCACACACGTGTTTGTGTGTTTAAGGCCCAGCTGCAAGTGCATAGTGTCACTTCAGCGCCATTCATATCTGGTGTCACATTCGATTCCATTTAAATAAAAACAACAAGTTTGACTGTGAATAAATAGCAGTCAGATGCACACACGTGTTTGTGTGTTTAAGGCCCAGCTGCAAGCGTATAGTGTCACTTCAGCGCCATTCATATCTGGTGTCACATTAGATTCCATTTAAATAAAAACAACAATTTTGACTGTGAATAAATAGCAGTCAGTTGCACACACGTGTTTGTGTGTTTAAGGCCCAGCTGCAAGCGCATAGTGTCACTTCAGCGCCATTCATATCTGGTGTCACATTCGATTCCATTTAAATAAAAACAACAATTTGGACAGTGAATAAATAGCAGGCAGTTGCACACACGTGTTTGTGTGTTTAAGGCCCAGCTGCAAGCGCATAGTGTCACTTCAGCGCCATTCATATCTGGTGTCACATTCGATTCCATTTAAATAAAAACAACAATTTTGACTGTGAATAAATAGCAGTCAGTTGCACACACGTGTTTGTGTGTTTAAGGCCCAGCTGCAAGCGCATAGTGTCACTTCAGCGCCATTCATATCTGGTGTCACATTCGATTCCATTTAAATAAAAACAACAGGGGCGTGGCTTGGCCGCTGAGAGGAATGGCCGCTTGATCTCACAGCTCCTGCACCTCAGCGTGTTCAGAGAAGCTTCCCAGAGCTACGGACTCTGCCTCCTCTGTGCCTGCATTGGCGATAAAAGCTGGACACCTTCCTGGACAACATGGGCAAGTCGAAAAGGCAGCTTCCCAGGCTGCAAAGCGGAAACCTTGATGGCTTCTTTGAGCGGGGCCCAGCTAAAGATGGCGCGGGCTCCCGCACCGGAATGCGTACCTCATCTCCTCATGGCAGCGCGTCGCCGAGAAGCCCTTCTGGATCCGCCTCACCTCCGCTAGAGCCCGACATCCTCTCTTTAACAGAAACGGAGTTTCCTTCGCTCCCACCGACGCCTAGTGACCTGGGAACCCCAGGGGCTACAGCTACTCAGAGCGGCGCCACTGCTGACCTGGCAGGGCTCTCTCCATCTTGCAGCCCCCAGAAACAAAAACCGCGTATGGACACATCATGCCCTCCTGAGGTCAGTACGGGATCATGGGCACAAGTTGTGATGTCCCCAGCAGTGGTTCCTTTTAATGCATATCAGGCCTCAGATAAGCCCTTATGTGAAGATTCCATGAAAAATATGCTGATGGCCTTGCACCAGTCCCTGCGTGCAGACATGGCAGGGCTGATTAACCCCCTGGCGTCCAAAGTCAAAGAGACTTCAGATAAGCTTTTGCATGTGGAGAACAAAATGGCAGATTTTGCCACTTCACAGAACAATATTATAGATGCTCACAATGATTTAGCTGATGAACTGGAGACTGTTAAGAGCAAGCTAGCGGATATGGAGGACCGTTCCAGAAGGAACAATGTGAAATTCCGGGGTATTCCAGAAGAAATAGCTCCCCGAGATTTACAAGCATATCTCAAGAGCCTCATAAAAGCCTTGTTACCTAAAATACCGGTCCCTGACATGATCATCGATAGGGCACACAGACTTCCAAAACCACCACACCTTAGCGCTGATGTTCCAAGAGATACGATTGCTCGGATCCATTTCTTCCACACTAAGGAAGCCTTAATGTTAGCAGCTAGAAACTGCAACAAACTGCCTGCTCCTTTTCAAACAGTCAGACTTTTTGCTGATCTTTCCATGGCGACATTGAGACAAAGGAGAGAATTGCAACCGATCACCCTGGCTCTCAGGGATAATAATATTCCGTATAAGTGGGGCTATCCGCAGAAATTGCTGATCCGTAAAGATGAAAAAACTCACGTGGTGAAATCTGTCTCAGATGGACGAGAACTACTATTGTCATGGGACATTTCTCCCCAGATGGAAAGAAGAGGGAATCGTACCCGGGACGATCGAATATCCGCATTTGGTACTCGAGAGGACTGACTTCCCTACACGGAACTTACAAGGTTTCTGATAAAACACAAGGAAGCTGTTACCAATATAGTGCCACAGTCGACAGAGGTTTATTGACATGGAGACCAGATTGCATTCTTCACAACGGGTCTGTTGTCTAACCTTTTATTTTAGGTGCGGTCTCTATGCTGAAAGACTCCGTGTACTTGAGGCTCCTCTCAGCCTCATTAGTGGACTTACGCCACCTTTGTCGCACAGACGGGCTCTGCTGTCTGGTGTTTAACTTCTTCCTTCTGTTTTCCCTAACCCAATTATTTCTCTTCACCAATTGCCACTTTAACCATCTCTCTGTGGCTACTTGTCATTTCTGCTTATTGTTAGGCAGTTGCCTACTGTTATTGGAGTTGGTTTGATAATCTGTTATTGTCTGTCAGACCGTACTAAATTTGGTTCCTCCTTCCACTCATATGGGTCTTAAAATCCTATCACTGAACGTTAAAGGACTTAACTGTCCACAGAAGAGATCATATGTCTGGAAAGAGGCAACCAAAGCTGGAGCGGACCTCATTTGCATCCAGGAAACTCACTTACTACAGGCGGATGCTAAACGTGTGCATAATCGATCTTTTCCTCATGTATTGCATTCTCATTTTAGCAAGAAGTCTAGAGGGGTATTCATAGCTGTCAAGAACTCAGTGGCCTTTACTATTATCTCCTCAAAAGTGGACTCCAACGGCCGATACATCATCCTGGTATGTTCCATCAATAACATCACCTACACAATAGTCAATGTATATGCGCCTAACAATCGCCAAATTACTTTCCTGAGAAAATTACTGAAACAACTAAACTCATTGAAACAGGGAAAGGTAATTGTCTGTGGGGATTTTAACTTGGTGATGGATCGGTCGTTGGACACTTCCAACTTAACCAGGCGTTCTGGAGGGGACTTAGCCTCTCTCTTTCATGCAGAGGGACTCATTGATGTGTGGAGAGCTCAACATAGCGTGGAAAGAGATTACACATTTTTCTCTGCTCCTCATCTCTCATACTCACGTATTGATATGTTTCTTGTAGATCAAGCCACCTTATTGCATACAATTTCATCCAACATTGGGCTCATTCAATGGTCCGACCATGCCCCTATACTATTGACCTTAGAGGATTTATATCAGTTTCCACGTGCTCCCATATGGCGTAACGACACGTATTTATTTTCCAACCCTGATACAATTAAGGAGTTGTCTGCTGAGTTGCAGGAATTTTTTAACTTCAATGTTGGCTCGGTCGCGGATGAATATATCCTGTGGCAGTCCCATAAGGCTTTTATTAGAGGCTCCCTGATTAGATTAAAATGCAAATTGCGGAAAATTAGAGAAAGAGAGATATCTCAACTGCTTAAATCTATTGCAGATCTTGAAAATCGCAATAAGCTATTACCGACAACTCAAGTGTCCTCATTACTGAAGGCAGAGAGAGATAAATTAGGAAGTCTGTTATCTCGTGACTATTCTAGATCCCTGCTCAGGTTGAGGTCGAGATATTATGCCCAGGGGAACAGGGCTGGCAAGCTACTGGCCAGTCAACTCAAGGCCCAGCAAACCAAATCAAAAATCCCATTCCTCATACATCCGACATCTAAAGCGAAGCTTCTAGATCCTAGAGACATTGCTGAACAATTCCGTAGCTATTATCACAGCCTTTATAACCTTAAAGAAACAGTTACTCTACCCGATAGCTACTCTGAATTGGTGGAGAATTTTCTGAATCAATCTGATTTACCTACCCTTTCTCCCAACCAGCTTCTTTTGTTAAATGCCCCCCTCACGTCCCTTGAACTCCAAAAAATAGTAGTCACTCTCCCACCCGGTAAATCCCCAGGCCCAGACGGGTTGTCTAATGAGTACTACAAACATTTTTTTCCTGTACTGTCCCCCTATTTACTGGATATTTTCAATCGAGCTCTTGAGGGAACCCCATTCCCATCTGAGATGCTCACAGCCCTTATAGTTACCTTACCAAAACCTGGTAAACCCCCGGACACTCCTCAAAATTTCAGGCCAATCTCATTGCTGAATTCAGATATCAAACTTTTCGCCAAGTTGACTGCCAGTAGATTGTCAGCTATTCTCCCTTCCTTGATCAAAGACGACCAGACAGGATTTGTTAAGGGTCGTATTTCATCAGATAATACTAGGAGATTGATTAATCTGTTTGACCATGCTGAGTGTAATAATATCCAAATGTTGGCGGTGACGCTAGACGCTGAGAAAGCGTTCGACCGTTTACATTGGTCGTTCGCGTTCTCAGTAATCCGCAAGATGGGTTTTCATGGTTGCATATTGAACGCTTTCTCTAGTTTATACGCCTCCCCTATGGCCAAAGTATGGGTTAATGGGGTGTTATCGGTCCCTTTCCAGATCACCAATGGGTCCTGTCAAGGGTGTCCCCTGTCACCCCTATTGTTCATCTTGGCTCTGGAGCCTTTAGCTCAGCGTATTAGAAAAACTCCCCTTGTTCAAGGAATAAATATTGGTGGAAGAGACCATAGAATCTCGCTATATGCTGACGACATCATCCTCACATTATCGAGCCCCCTCCAGTCGTTGAGATCCGCTTTTGACATAATAGCACATTTTGGCACACTTTCGTATTACAAGATCAATAATTCCAAGTCACAAGCTCTTTTACTTAATATCCCTCAGACAGATGCCAGGGAGCTAAAATCCCGTTTTTCACTAGACTGGCAGGATATGGAACTCCCATATTTGGGGATCAAGTTGACGTACCCCTGCTCTCTCCTATATAAACAGAATTACGAGCCTCTCCTTGAAACTATGTCATCTGATTTTTCCCTTTACACCATGAAAGATGTATCATGGGTTGGCAGGGTGGCAGCGTTTCAAATGATGACGCTCCCTAAATTGGTTTATATATTTAGAGCTCTCCCTATCCCAGTTCCTGACCAGTTTTTTCGAAAGGCGCAGGCAATATTATCCAAATATATTTGGAAATCATCTAAACCCAGAATTACCCAAAGACAGCTTTTTCTAAGGAAAAAGGTCGGTGGTCTAGGACTGCCCTGTATAGGGGACTATCACAAGGCTATTGGCTTATCACTTGCCAGGGAATGGTGGGACAGAGACTGCGATAAAGCATGGCATCAAATTGAATCCCATTCACTTAAGGAGGGCTCGTTGAGGGATCTACTCATCAGTATATTGTGGAAGGGGAAAATTCCTGATCTTTCTCTCCGGACAATGAAACATGTAGGGAAGCTCTGGTTACACTTTCATAATACGTGTGCAGACTCTACCGACACCTTGTTTTCACACTTGGATACCCGTTCACTGAAATGGATTTTGAAAGATATCAATCTTAGCAGATGGCGGGATCAGGGCTTCGAGAGAGTTTCTCAGCTTATTGGTCCTGAGGGTGTTCTCTCGTTTAACAAAGCTCAGCAGATGTTTCAGCTTTCAGCTAGAGAGATATTTAACTACCTTAGGGTAAAGCACTTACTGGAGTCTATTATTTCTAAGCCTCCCTCCGTACATGTGGGGATCCTTCAGCTTTATTATTCGCGAAATTTACTAGGGAAAGGAGCAACAGGAAATATATACGAATATATGGGAGACAAATCTAAGTTTGCTAAATCCAAACCATTCCTGAAATGGGAGCGAGACCTGGGTCGTACGTTCTCTGGAGAGGACTGGACCTGTGCAATAAGTTTCTTGACCTCTAACTTTAAATGTGTTACACATTATGAAGCTGGGGTTAAGACACTCCTAAATTGGTACTTTACACCCAAGAGGCTACATATAATATACCCTACTTCTTCTCCTCTGTGCTGGAGGGGATGTGGAGTCGTGGGCTCATTGCTCCATATTTTGTGGGCATGCCCAATTATCACTGGTTTCTGGAAACAGGTGTTTGTACTGCTGAGGGAATTATCTGGCCATGACATTTCCCCTTCTCCAGATCTCGCTCTTTTATTCTTGGGTATCCAACGCATTCATCCATCATATAGACCCATCACGGGGCGTGTTTTACTTGGAGCTAAATTAGTCATAACCCGCCATTGGAAAAAAGTGATCTCTCCTGATATTTCAGAGGTGGTAGCGGAGTTGAATAACACTTGTCGTTATGAGAGAATGATTCCCCCCTCAATGCTCCCTCCTGCTAAGTATAGATATACCTGGAGACCCTGTATTGCACACTCGAAATTCTCCCAATAAGTGACCTTTACAGATCGTGTTTATATAGAGGAAGGTGCATAGACTCACTCTCAGATATCTTTCTATTTGGGTCCCTCCTGTAGTTTAGCCTACTGATATGACAGATACGTTACTGTACGAATTGGTTGTGGTACCTTGGTGTTTATGTAAAAACACTTCACTGGCATGCCTTTGTCCGTTTGGTAATATCATTGCAATATAATATTGTTTTACTTGATCTTGATTTGTGGTTTCTAACTGTCAATGTTATGCCATACCTTCCATGATAATGGAAATTTTGTTACTGGATCTACCTCTTTGGTGGTTGCACCCACCTTAACATGTCTATGTTTAGCCATGATATGCTGATACTTTTGTTGAAAATATATCAATAAAAATGTTGAAATCATAAATAAAAACAACAATTTTGACTGTGAATAAATAGCAGTCAGATGCCTGCACGTGTTTGTGTGTTTAAGGCCCAGCTGCAAGTGCATAGTGTCACCAGCGCAACTCATATCTGGTGTCACAGTAGCTTGCACGCATAGTACAACTTAACGAATCAAAAAAAAAATGACAGGCAGAAGCAGGCCACCCCGCAGGGGCCGTCGTGGTCGTGGTGCTGTGATTCCCTTTGGCCCTAGAATAATGCCCAGTGTTCAGAGGCCACGTACCCTGAACTTGAAAAGTTCTGAGGACATAGTTGACTGGCTAACACAGGACACCCAATCTTCTACAGCTTCCGCTCGGAACCTTGATGCACCATCCTCCTCCAGCTCAGCTTCGGGCACCTTTCAAGTTACCACTCTCCCGCCTGCAGCCACCACCAACACTAGCACCACAGCCGCTTCACTTGATCTGTCAGAGGAGTTATTTACACATCAGTTAGAAGAAATGAGTGATGCGCAACCATTATTGCCAGAGGATGTAGATAACAGGCAGGGGCGTAGCTAGAAATTACTGGGCCCCATAGCAAAAAAAATGTATGCCCCCCCCCCCCTTTTAAATAATGCAGCTGCACCTGCCAGGCTTGAGCAGGTATATGTGTGAATATGGATTATGAAAGATACTGAGATCTGGCTGTGCCTCACTGTGAGGTACAGCCAGATCTTAGCATCTTCCCTATTCACACATATACCTGCTCAAGCCTGGCAGGCGCAGCTGCATTATTTAATAGTGTGGTGTGGTAATGGTTAATGGCATTTTGGCGAAGAAACAGCCACCTAGGCTACTTTCACACTTGCGGCAGTGTGATCCGGCGGGCAGTTCCGTCATCGGAACTGCCCGCCGGATCCGCTGATTTTGATGTGACTGAAAGCATTTGTGAGACGGATCCAGATGCGGATCCGTCTCACAAATGCATTGCAAGAACGGATCCGTCTCTCCGCTTGTCATGCGGACAGACGGATTTGTCTTGTATTTATTTTCACATGCATGCGCAGGCCGGAAGGACAGATCCGGCACTAATACATTCCTATGGGGAAAAATGCCGGATCCGTCCTTGTGGGCCCTTGGGCGATAAAGTCTCAGTGGGCCCCCTTACATAGTGATAACTCTCTGAGTATAGATAATGTAGTAGATATCACCTGCAGCCCTATGTAACAACACAGATAACACAGTACTGGCTATCTGAGTACAGAAAATGTAGTAGTGTTACTTGCAGTCCTATGTAAAACTACAGATAACACTAGAGCTGATAATGTGGTAGTGTTACCTGCAGTCCTATGTAAAAACCACAGATAACGCTAGAGCTGATAATGTGGTAGTGTTACCTGCAGTCCTATGTAAAAACCACAGATAACGCTAGAGCTGATAATGTGGTAGTGTTACCTGCAGTCCTATGTAAAACCACAGATAACACTAGTGTAGATCATGTGGTAGTGTTACCTACGTGCTTAGTGTGCCTCCCTGTGCCTCTCCCATGGGACTCCATGCTGGTGGCGCTGCCTCCTCTTCCATTTTCTTCTTGCCCCGCACAGAACGTCTGATGCAGCTGCGTCAAGACAAAAGCAACACTGTGGGCATGGTGATGGTGACACACAGGGAGACACACACAGACAGACACACACAGGTGACAGACACACACACACAGGGACAGGGACACGCACAGGGACAGACACATACATATAGACAGACACTTATACGATGGTGAGATCTTCACAGCACCTGCTGTGTATGGGGCAGGCTCACCGCCGCAGTCCGCTCCATCCATTGTCTCAGCACCGCATAGTGAGTGGAGCACAACACTGCCTGCATGGCCCTGCTTATAATAAGCTGGGCCATGCAGGCAGCCGCCTAAGACAGTGGTGAAAACCCAGTGACAACTCAGACTTCTTTCACATCACCGTTCAGCCTTTCCGTTCTCCTGTTCCATTTAGGAGCAGGAGAATGGAAAGGACGGATTCGGCACATAACTCAGCCAAACCGATCCTAAGGCCCCTATAGACTATAATGGGGTCTGTTAGGTGTTCGCTCAGAAGAAGATTTTTGAATCGGAGACAAAAGTCTTGCATGCACTACTTTTGTTTCTGCTCCAAAATCATCTTCTGAGCGGAAACCTAACAGACTTTATTATAGTCTATGGGATCCGTAGGCTCCGTTATGTTCCGAATCTGTCCTTTCCATTCTCCTGCTCCTAAACTGAGCAGGAGAACGGAATGGCTAAACGGTGATGTGAACGAAGCCTCATATTGATCCTTTCTATACGGGCCCCCTTCTCTCTCTGTACAGGGAACACTGACAACTGTTGCGGTCCTCTTCTTTTGCATCCCGATTGAAATGAATGGGTCCGTACACATTACGCAAAATTGTGGCACGGAGGCGGACCCAGAATTACGGTCGTGTGACTGGACCCTAAAGGTGGGTCATCAGCGATACTTGGTGGTGACAGCCGCGCTGAGTGACAGTAACTACTGACAAGACCTACTAAGGACACACTCTAAAGATTTAGCATGGACAAGTACTACTTCTCCATGCTAAATCTTACAGCGTGTCCTAATTATAATTAAATGGCACATCATGGGAGGAGAGTGGTGCTGGCTGAGACTCACTATTTGGCTAATGGAAAAAGCTCAGTCACTGTGACATGGCTGAGCCTTAAGGGGTTAAAATTAAACAACTGGACAAAAGAAGGAAAAATTTTTTTAAAAAAAGGACCTTACTAGCTTACTAGTTTGAAGACAGGCCAGCAGCAAGCAGGACAGGAAGCAACTCTGCAGTGATGGTAGAAAGGCAGGAGCAGCCATACTGAGTGGTCACCCGCTGGTGATCACAGAAGAACGTGGGGCATGTCAGGAGCACGGAGGACTGCAGAAGGAGGAGGCAATGAACGGGTTATTTTCCTGGGACCCGGCCCCTCCTTCTGCAAGTCTCTCTCTCTCTCTCTCACACAAGGCTGAGGCTCCCGAGCTCTTTTCCCTGGCTGTGTGAGGAGGCAGAGCCAAGGATCGCAGCATCGCACAGTGAGTGAGAGGCAGCACACTGCCTGCATGGCCGGGCTTATCATAAGCCGCCGGGACATGCAGGCAGCCGCCCGCGACATTTGGGACCTATCATATGCAGCTGCAGGAGTGAGCTGGCACAATGGGCCCCGGCACTCGACCCACCCACACTCCAGCAGCTCACCTCGCACGCAGCTTCCTATTCTTGTACGTGCCGCTCCAAGTCTGCGACTCCACCTCCTCCACTTTCCGGCCAACCACCTCCCAGACTGCCTCTCTATCTCCGCCCTCCGGCTCCGAGTCCGACCGCCCCCTATCACAGCACCACGCCCGGCCCACTCGCCACATGAATTTTATTTTTATTTTTTTAATCCCCAGTCGCGTAAGGCCCCATAGCCATTGCTATGGCTGCTATGGCGATCCCTACGCCACTGATAACAGGGATATGTCTCAGTCAGGCAGCATTACACACATGGACGTACGGTGTGATGATGATGATGTTGTACCCTCTGCTGCTTCCTTTGCTGAGTTGTCAGATACAAGTGAAGCAGTTGATGATGACGATGTGTCCGTGGATGTCACATGGGTGCCCGCTCGAAGAGAAGAAGAACAAGGGGAAAGTTCTGATGGGGAGACAGAGAAGAGGAGGAGACGAGTTGGAAGTAGGGGGAGGTCGTCGCAAGGAGCTAGTGGCACAGTCAAACAGCATGCATCGGCACCCGGGGTCAGCCAGACAGCACGCCAATCAACGCATGCTTTTGACACCACCAGAATGCCGTCATTGCAGAGCTCAGCAGTGTGGCATTTTTTTTGTGTGTCTGCCTCTGACAACAGTGATGCCATTTGCAACCTGTGCCAAAAGAAACTGAGTCGTGGGAAGTCCAACACCCACTTAGGTACAACTGCTTTGCGAAGGCACATGATCGCACATCACAAACGCCTATGGGATCAACACATGAGTACAAGCAGCACACAAACTCAAAGCCGCCATCCTCCTCCTGGTCCAGCATCTTCAGCCACGTCAACCACTGCTGTCCTCCTTGCCCCCTCTCAACCATCCGCCACTCCGTCTCTCACCTTGAGCAGTTCCTGCTCATCTGCCCACAGTCAGGTGTCTGTCAAGGACATGTTTGAGCGTAAGAAGCCAATGTCACAAAGTCACCCCCTTGCCCGGCGTCTGACAGCTGGCTTGTCTGAACTCTTAGCCCGCCAGCTTTTACCATACAAGCTGGTGGAGTCTGAGGGGTTCCAAAAATTTGTAACTATTGGGACACCGCAGTGGAAGGTACCCGGCCGAAATTTCTTTGCACAAAAGGCAATCCCCAACCTGTACTCGATTGTGCAAAAGGAAGTAATGGCATGTCTGACACACAGTGTTGGGGCAAGGGTCCATCTGACCACTGATACCTGGTCTGCAAAGCACGGTCAGGGCAGGTATATCACCTACATTGCGCATTGGGTAAACCTTCTGACGGCTGCCAAGCATGGAATGCGTGGCTCTGCAGAGGAGTTGGTGACACCGCCACGACTTGCGGGCAGGCCTGCTGCCACCTCCTCTACTCCTCCTACTCCATCTTCTTCCATAACCTCCTTGGCTGAGTCCTCTTCTGCTGCTGCGTCTTGCTCCACATCAACGGCACCCCCCCAGCTCCCCAGGGGCTATTCCACATCCCGGATACGGCAGTGTCACGCCGTCTTGGGGTTGACTTGCCTTAAAGCAGAGAGTCACACCGGACCAGCACTCCTGTCCGCCCTGAACACACAGGTGAATCAGTGGCTGACTCCGCACCAACTGGAGATCGGCAAAGTGGTGTGTGACAACGGAAGCAATTTGTTGGCGGCATTGAATTTGAGCAAGTTGACACATGCCGTGCATGGCACATGTGTGTAATCTGATCGTACAACGCTTTGTGCATAAGTACCCAGGCTTACAGGACGTCCTGAAGCAGGCCAGGAAGGTGTGTGGTCATTTCAGGCGTTCCTACACGGCCATGGCGCACTTTTCCGATATTCAGCGGCGAAACAACATGCCAGTGAGGCGCTTGATTTGCGACAGCCCGACACGTTGGAATTCAACACTTCTAATGTTCGACCGCTTGCTCCAACAAGAAAAAGCTGTCAACGAGTATTTGTATGACCGGGGTGCTAGGACAGCCTCTGCGGAGCTGGGAATTTTTTTGCCACATTACTGGACGCTCATGCGCAATGCCTGTAGGCTCATGCGTCCTTTTGAGAAGGTGACAAACCTAGTCAGTCGCATCGAAGGCACCATCAGCGACATCATACCATTTGTTTTCTTCCTGGAGCGTGCCCTGCGAAGAGTGCTGGATCAGGCCGTAGATGAGCGTGAAGAGGAAGAGTTGTGGTCACCATCACCACCAGAAACAGCCTTATCAGCATCGCTTGCTGGACCTGCGGCAACGCTGGAAGAGGATTGTAAGGAAGAGGAGTCAGAGGAGTAATGTGGCTTTGATGAGGAGGAAAACCAACCACAGCAGGCATCCCAGGGTGCTCGTTGTCACCTATCTGGTACCCGTGGTGTTGTACGTGGCTGGGGGGAAGAACATACCTTCAGTGAGATCACTGAGGACGAGGAACGGGACATGAGTAGCTCGGCATCAAACCTTGTGCAAATGGGGTCTTTCATGCTGTCGTGCCTGTTGAGGGACCCTCGTATAAAAAGGCTGAAGGAGAACGACCTGTACTGGGTGTCCACGTTACTAGACTCCTGGTATAAGCAGAAAGTGCCTGAAATGTTACCGAATTACCGCAAGTCGGAAAGGATGCAGCAGTTCCAAAATAAATTAAAAATTATGCTTTACACAGCGTATAAGGGTGATGTCACAGCACAACGGGAATCTAACAGGGGAAGAGGTGAAAGTAATCCTCCTCCTCCCACGACCACGCCGGCAAGGACAGGACGCTTTACAGACGTGTTGTTGATGGAGGACATGCCAAGCTTTTTAAGTCCTACGCATCGCCACAGCCCTTCGGGGTCCACCCTCAGAGAACGACTCGACCGACAGGTAGCAGACTACCTCGCCTTAACTGCAGATATCGACACTCTGAGGAGCGATGAACCCCTTGACTACTGGGTGTGCAGGCTTGACCTGTGGCCTGAGCTATCCCAATTTGCGATAGAACTTCTGGCCTGCCCCGCTTCAAGTGTGCTGTCAGAAAGGACCTTCAGTGCAGCAGGAGGTATTGTCACTGAGAAGAGAAGTCGCCTAGGTCAAAAAAGTCTAGATTACCTCACCTTTATTAAAATGAATGAGGGATGGATCCCGAAGGGACTGACAGTGGGCGATACATTTGACTAAAAAAGGCCTGATGAGATGAGCTGCCTTGGGCTAAAAATGGTCCACACGCTGCTGTATTTTATCTCTGAATGCCGGATGACTTGCGTGACTTATCCGCCACCAACTAGGGTTCAAGCCGCAATGTTTTAGGGCACTTTCTGCCTGGGAAACAAACATAAATTTTTCTTGCCGCTGCTACAGCAGCGAAGTAAAGGATCCCAGCAGACGTGACTTGATGCTCATTGTAATTTTATTGCAAGATAACAAAATGTCCCATATTCTAGGACGCGTTTCGGCTAAGGTAGCCTTTTTCAACAGTTGAAAAAGGCTACCTTAGCCGAAACGCATCCTAGAATATGGGACATTTTGTTATCTTGCAATAAAATTCCAATGAGCATCAAGTCACGTCTGCTGGGATCCTTTACTTCATTGCACGTGGAAACCGGTCCTGGTCCCGCGCGGCGTGCATCAGAGCGAGTGCTGAACGATTTATCTTGATGCTGCTACAGCAGCGGCTGCAACAATACCTAATTTTTCAGGCATGTGTACATGCCTAATTTTTCTGGCCTCTGGTGCTGCACTGTGGCATCAAAAACCAAACAAATAAAAAGGCACATACATGTGTCAATTCCCCTTCGTGATCATTACCTTGTCGTGGTGAAGGGGCTTGCGTATCACAATGAAGCGACCACCTCTATGAGTGTGTTAGCAATGGCAATGTTGGCACACCCCAGATGATAAGGTCATTGCTTCATTGTGAAAAGACCAAAAGCGATCGGCTGGATAATTTTGCATAGAAAAAACATAAATTTTCTTTGTGATCATCTAAGGTGATCATTAAAGCCTACTAGGCCAACAATGGGCCCACACTGCAGAATCATTGTTTTCTGTGTCACTTAACTGTCACTGAACTACCTCAACATGACCATAGGCTTTGAAAATCCCTCATCGCCTGCAATCTCCCAAACGTGCGCACGAGCACAGTCATAACTACACCAAGATTGATGCATAGAGGTATAAAATTTATGTCATGAGTGTGTCAGCTATTGACAACTCTTTGCGGTTGTCTAAAATCTATTCCATACATGTCCCCTGATAGGGGACATAACAGGGATTAAACTGATAAGAATAGTACTACTTAACACACCACTCATATCTGGTGGCACATTGGATTGCACGCACAGGGCCCCAAATTGGAATTAAGAGGACCGACCAAGCATCTTTTTCCATCTCCCGGTTCCTAAAACCGATTCCATATACACGTCCCCTTATAGGGGACATAACAGGGATTAAACTGATAAGAATAGTACTACTAACACACCACTCATATCTTGTGGCACATTAGATTGCACGCACAGTGCCCCAAATTTGAAGTAGGAGGACCGACCAAGCATCTTTTTCCATCTCTCGATTCCTAAAATCTATTCCACATACACGTCCCCTGATAGGGGATGTAACAGGGAATAAACTGATAAGAATAGTACTACTTAACACACCACTCATATTGGGATTGCACAGTACATTACACAGCGCACGCGCAGTGCCCCAAATTGGAATTAAGAGGACTGACCAAGCATCTTTTTCCATCTCCCGGTTCCTAAAATCGATTCCACATACACGTCCCCTGATAGAGGACGTAACAGGGATTAAACTGATAAGAATAGTACTACTTAGCACACCACTCATATCTGGTGGCACATTAGATTGCACGCGCAGTGCCCCAAATTTGAAGTAGGAGGACCGACCAAGCATCTTTTTCCATCTCCTGGTTCCTAAAATCGATTCCACATACACGTCCCCAGATAGGGGACGTAACAGGGATTAAACTGATAAGAATAGTACTACTTAACACACCACTCATATCTTGTGGCACATTAGATTGCATGCGCAGTGCCCCAAATTTGAAGTAGGAGGACCAACCAAGCATCTTTATCCATCTCCCGGTTCCTAAAATTGATTCCATATACACGTCCCCTGATAGGGGACGTAACAGGGATTAAACTGATAGGAATAGTACTACTTAACACACCTTATAATAATAATAATAATACTAGTGAACGTAACAGGGATTAAAGTGATAGGAATAGTACTACTTAACACACAGTACTGTGTTACTTTATGTTGTATTGCTAGAATTGCTAGAATTGACGAATATAGCACTATATTCTCAATCTTCGTTATATTCTAGCAATACAACCATTAGGAACTCAGATCTAAGTTGTAATCGCAATGCGATTAATATAACCTGTATTAATCGCATTGCGATTACAACTTAGATCTGAGTTCCTAATGGTTGTATTGCTAGAATAGACGAATATAGCACTATATTCTCAATCTTCGTTATATTCTAGCAATACAACCATTAGGAACTCAGATCTAAGTTGTAATCGCAATGCGATTAATATAACCTGTATTAATCGCATTCCGATTACAACTTAGATCTGAGTTCCTAATGGTTGTATTGCTAGAATTGACGAATATAGCACTATATTATCAATCTTCGTTATATTCTAGCAATACAACCATTAGGAACTCAGATCTAAGTTGTAATCGCAATGCAATTAATACAGGTTATATTAATCGCATTGCGAATTTAACTTACCACACTCTTCGTCAACTACGTAATTTTCCATGGGAGTTTTGCCATGGATCCCCCTCCGGCATGCCACAATCCAGGTGTTAGTGCCCTTGAAACAACTTTTCCATCACTATTGTGGCCAGAAAGAGTCCCTGTGGATTAAAAAATTTGCCTGTCGAATGAAGTCTATGGCGGTTCGCCCGGTGCGCGAACATTTGCGGAAATTCCCGTTTGCGAACGGAAAATTTTATGTTCGCGACATCTCTAATAGCGGACAGCCCTGTCAAGTGAATCAATATAAGCAGAGTGGTTGGGTACGCATTTTGGGTATGCATTTGCATGTGGTAAAGAAAATTTACAAAAGTCGTACCAAAAGTACAGAGGGTAAGGGAATTGTTTAGGAATGTCCAAGAAACTTTGTCAAATTCTTTCTCAGCATCTAAGCTGAGAAGCATCTTGGGAAGGCCCGGATGCGATTGGGCTGCTACAGTGGCTGCTATTGCTTGCCCAACAACTTTATGGTAATGGTAATGAGGTGAGGATGGAGGGAAGGAGAATCTGTAGGTGATTGGCTAATATTTTTTTGAGGATTTTATAGTCCTCATTTACTAAAGAGATTAGAATTTAGGACATTAGGATTTAATCAAGGTTGGTAAAGAGAAATGTGACTCCATCTTGTCTGCTCTAAATATGTAAAGAATTGTGATAACATCTCACCCGCGCACTGTTTCAAGTTCCCCCGCTGTGAGTTAAGTTTCGCTTATCTGTCCCAGGACAGATTCTGGGAATCGTCCAGAACTAGTACAAACGTTCTTGCCTTATTCAGGGTTATTCGGCCCAACTGCATACATTCTTATATGTGACTGATTAAAACCTATTCTTTTTGCTTACTGCACTTACACATACCATATGAGGATGTTCCGGTAGTATGTGTATGAGCAACAATGTGTATCTTTATGATTGGTTTAACGCTATTGTTATGCAAACTTTTCTACTGCCTATATAAGGCCAAGCTATAGCATAATAAAGTTAGAGTATTTCTCAGTGATACCTGGGTGTGTGTCATGTTATTGCCGGCTGAGAAATATCTCTCCTGACGTCAGTAAGATCAAATCAAGGTGGTCGTAGAGGTCCAGAAAGGTCCGAATCCTTTCAGTCGGGCCCTTCACTGGTTTTGGGATAAGAATATCACAAGATTCATGCAAGAGCAGAATAGTGGTGTTATCTACAGTACATATACAAGATTATAAAGGGAGGTTAAAGTAGGTAAAATATATGGTTTCAATAGTTTATAGTTTTCTCCACAGTCCATCTGGGCCAAGGGATTTGTTGGCATTCAGGTGGGAAATTCACTAGAGATGGGTTGAGACAGCGTGGTTTGTTGTTCTGGAGACAGTTTGGAAAATGTGTTGGCTTTAAGCAGCTCCCACATTTTTTGGTCATCATGTGAAGAGGCTTTATATAACATCTGGTAATATTTATCAAATTCCTACTGAGTAAGCGAGGGATCAGTTGTATACTGTATGTATTGCTTGACAGTCATTAATCTCAGTTTCAGAATTTTATTTTTTATTTTTGTTGGTTTGGTTAAAGTTGCAAGTAATTTGCCTAGTTTGTTACCCCATCTATAGAACTTGTTTTTAAACGAATTGCAAGACTATCCCACTTGGCCTAACAGAAAGGTGTCAAATAGTTGTTGGGCACCTAAATATTTTCTTTTAGTTTTGCGGTGGAGATATGTAGCATGTGAGCATCGATTAAGGAGTTGTATAAGGAGTTGTATTTGTCGGCTTGTGTGCGGATTCGATGAGACATACATAATAATATGACCTCTCATAAATGCTTTTGAAGATCTCCAAAAAGGCAGGCATCATCCATGTAGATAATGTTATCATCAACTTAATTTGCCCATGTGGTTATGAGGAATTGTTTTAAGTCATGTGAGTTCAAGTAATGTTGAACAAGTAGTGTTGAACAACGCCAGTTTCTGCTTGTTGTGTTGGAATCGTCTGCGATAATGATATTATGGCTATAATATAAGATAAGGGAGTAAAAGAAGTCAACAAATTGTCAATTCTGAAGTAGTAATTATGAAAGTTACAGTAGAAAGTGTAATTTCAGGCAGTGGAAATCATGAGGTGAGTAGACTAAACAGTCTATTGTTGGGTCTATCACAGTATTATAATACCCCCCTCCACCTCTGATAATTATGTGCAATGTTTTAGTGAGTAGTCAATCACAACGGTCAATATGACCAAAAAATCCCACTAGGGACCCACCCAATATATACTCAAGAACTATTTAAATTAACCAAAAATTATATGTGCCCAAATATTGAAATTCAAATTAACTGTCTTTGTCTCCGAGTCTCTGATCAGGGCTCTCACTTATATGTCTTTGACAGGAGGTGTACTGATATGGCAGGGATTGTATTCCTCTGATCCCCAGAGCTAACTCTTTATACTTCTGACATTTTATTTTTACTTTATTATTTTTTTGTTGGTTTATTACTTTTTTATTATTTCCTTAACTTATATTGATCAGAATGATGATAGGGGCAATTATACAATTTTTGCCAGTGCATTACTCTCATCACAAGGTTTATGATGGCAGCTGCTATTGTAGCCTACATCAACCACGGAGCTCTAATTAGTATATATTATTATTTTCATATTACACAATCCCTTTTAGCTTCAAGAGACGTTAGATGCACTCAGACATGTCGTGCCTATTGTTGTTATAGCCAATAAACTATTTATATTGCTGCTATCTGGCAATCCCTTTAACCTCAAGGATCGTTACTAGAGATGTCGCGAACATAAAATTTTCCGTTCGCGAACGGCAAACGCGAATTTTCGCAAATGTTTGCGAACGGGCGAACCGCCATAGACTTCAATAGGCAGGCGAATTTTAAAGCCCACAGGGACTCTTTCTGGCCACAATAGTGATGGAAAAGTTGTTTTTAAGGGGACTAACACCTGGACTGTGGCATGCCGGAGGGGGATCCATGGCAAAACTCCCATTGAAAATTACATAGTTGACGCAGAGTCTGGTTTTAATCCATAAAGGGCATAAATCACCTAACATTCCTAAATTGTTTGGAATAACGTGCTTTAAAACATCAGGTATGATGTTGTATCGATCAGGTAGTGTAAGGGTTATGCCCGCTTCACAGTGACAGACCAAACTCCCCGTTTAACGCACCACAAACAACCGCAAACAGTCCATTTGCACAACCGCAAACTCCCCATTTGCACAAGGTTGGATACCAAGCTACCCATGTCCAGTTCCTTGTCCTCACTGATGTCATTGAAGGTCTCTTCCTCCACCCAGCCACGTACAACACCAAGGGTCCCCGAAAGGTGACAACAAGCCCCCTGGGACGCCTGCTGTGGTTGGTCTTCCACCTCCTCAAAGCCACCTTCCTCCTCTGACTCCTCTTCTTCAGACTCCTCTCTCTGCGTTGCCTCTCTCTGCGTTATTATAAGGTGTGTTAAGTAGTACTATTCCTATCAGTTTAATCCCTGTTACGTCCCCTATCAGGGGACGTGTATATGGCATCAATTTTAGGAACAGGGAGATGGAAAAGGATGCTTGGTCGGTCCTCCTACTTCAAATTTGGGGCACTGCGTGTGCAATCTAATGTGCCACCAGATAGTTGTGGTGTGTTATGTTGTTCTATTCTTATCAGTTTAATCCCTGTTACGTCCCCTATCAGGGGACGTGTATATGGCATCGATTTTAGGAACGGGGAGATGGAAAAAGATGCTTGGTCGGTCCTCCTACTTCAAATTTGGGGCACTGCGCGTGCAATCTAATGTGCCACCAGATAGTTGTGGTGTGTTATGTTGTTCTATTCTTATCAGTTTAATCCCTGTTACGTCCCCTATCAGGGGACGTGTATATGGCATCGATTTTAGGAATGGGGAGATGGAAAAAGATGCTTGGTCGGTCCTCCTACTTCAAATTTGAGGCACTGCGCGTGCAATCTAATGTGCCACCAGATAGTTGTGGTGTGTTATGTTGTTTTATTCTTATCAGTTTAATCCCTGTTACATCCCCTATCAGGGGACGTGTATATGGCATTGATTTTAGGAACGGGGAGATGGAAAAAGATGCTTGGTCGGTCCTCCTACTTCAAATTTGGGGCACTGCGCGTGCAATCTAATGTGCCACCAGATAGTTGTGGTGTGTTATGTTGTTCTATTCTTATCAGTTCAATCCCTGTTATGTCCCCTATCAGGGGACGTGTATATGGCATCGATTTTAGGAACGGGGAGATGGAAAAAGATGCTTGGTTGGTCCTCCTACTTCAAATTTGGGGCACTGCGCGTGCAATCTAATGTGCCACCAGATTGTTGTGGTGTGTTATGTTGTTCTATTCTTATCAGTTTAATCCCTGTTACGTCCCCTATCAGGGGACATGTATGGAATAGATTTTAGACAACCGGAAAGAGTTGTCAATAGTTGATACACTCATGACCTAAATCTTATACCTCTATGCGTCAATCTTGGTGTAGTTATGACTGTGCTCGTGCGCACGTTTGGGAGATTGCAGGCGATGGGGGTTTTACAAAGCCTATGGTCGTGCTGAGGTAGTTCAGTGACAGTTAAGTGACCCAGAAAACAATGATTCTGCAGTGTGGGCCCATTGTTGGCCTAGTAGGCTTTAATGATCACCTTAGATGATCACAAAGAAAATTAATGTTTTTTATATGCAAAATTATCCAGCCGATCGCTTTTGGTCTGTTCACAATGAAGCAACAACCTTATCATCTGGGGTGTGCCAACATTGCCATTGCCAACACACTCATAGAGGTGGTCGCTTCATTGTGATACGCAAGCCACTTCACCACGACAAGGTAACGATCACGAAGGGGAATTGACACAGGTATGTGCCTTTTTTTTTGTTTGGTTTTTGATGCCACAGTGCAGCACCAGAGGCCAGAAAAATTAGGCATGTACACATGCCTGAAAAATTTGGTATTGTTGCAGAAAAATGTATGTTTGTTTCGCAGGCAGAAAGTGCCCTAAAACATTGCGGCTTGAACCCTAGTTGGTGGCGGATAAGTCACGCAAGTCATCCGGCATTCAGAGATGAAATCCAGCAGCGTGTGGACTATTTTTAGCCCAAGTCAGCTCATCTCATCAGGCCTTTTTTAGTGGAATGTATCGCCCACTGTCAGTCCCTTCGGGATCCATCCCTCATTCATCTTAATAAAGGTGAGGTAATCTAGACTTTTTTGACCTAGGCGACTTCTCTTCTCAGTGACAATACCTCCTGCTGCACTAAAGGTCCTTTCTGACAGGACACTTGAAGTGGGGCAGGCGAGAAGTTCTATCGCAAAATTGGGATAGCTCAGGCCACAGGTCAAGCCTGCACACCCAGTAGTCAAGGGGTTCATCGCTCCTCAGAGTGTCGATATCTGCAGTTAAGGCGAGGTAGTCTGCTACCTGTCGGTCGAGTCGTTCTCTGAGGGTGGACCCCGAAGGGCTGTGGCGATGCGTAGGACTTAAAAAGCTCGGCATGTCCTCCATCAACAACGCGTCTGTAAAGCGTCCTGTCCTTGCCAACGTGGTCGTGGGAGGAGGAGGATTACTTTCACCTCTTCCCCTGTTGGATTCCCGTTGTGCTGTGACATCATACTGTGCTGTGTAAAGCATACTTTTTAATTTATTTTGGAACTGCTGCATCCTTTCCGACTTGCGGTAATTTGGTAACATTTCAGGCACTTTCTGCTTATACCGGGGGGTCTAGTAGCGTGGACACCCAGTACAGGTCGTTCTCCTTCAGCCTTTTTATACGAGGGTCCCTCAACAGGCAAGACAGCATGAAAGACCCCATTTGCACAAGGTTGGATGCCGAGCTACTCATGTCCCGTTCCTCGTCCTCAGTGATCTCACTGAAGGTATGTTCTTCCCCCCAGCCACGTACAATACCACGGGTACCAGATAGGTGACAACGAGCACCCTGGGATGCCTATTGTGGTTGGTCTTCCTCCTCCTCCTCCTCAAAGCCACATTCCTGCTCTGACTCCTCTTCCTCACAATCCTCTTCCAGCGTTGCCGCAGGTCCAGCAAGCGATGCTGATAAGGCTGTTTCTGGTGGTGATGGTGACCACAACTATTCCTCTTCACGCTCATCTACGACCTGATCCAGCACTCTTCGCAGGGCACTCTCCAGGAAGAAAACAAATGGTATGATGTCGCTGATGGTGCCTTCGGTGCGAATGACTAGGTTTGTCACCTCCTCAAAAGGATGCATGAGCCTACAGGCATTGCGCATGAGCGTCTAGTAAAGTGGCAAAAAAATTCCCAGCTCCGCAGAGGCTGTCCTAGCGTCCCGGTCATACAAATACTCGTTGACAGCTTTTTCTTGTTGGAGCAGGCGGTCGAACATTAGGAGTGTTGAATTCCAACGTGTCGGGCTGTCGCAAATCAAGCGCCTCACTGGCATGTTGTTTCGCCGCTGGATATCTGAAAAGTGCGCCATGGCCGTGTAGGAACGCCTGAAATGGCCACACACCTTTCTGGCCTGCTTCAGGACGTCCTGTAAGCCTGGGTACTTATGCACAAAGCGTTGTATGATCAGATTACACACATGTGCCATGCACTGCACATGTGTCAACTGGCCCAAATTCAATGCGGCCAACAAATTGCTTCCGTTGTCACACACCACTTTGCCGATCTACAGTTGGTGTGGAGTCAGCCACTGATCCACATGTGCGTTAAGGCGGACAGGAGTGCTGGTCCGGTGTGACTCTCTGCTTTAAGGCAAGTCAACCCCAAGACGGCGTGACACTGCCGTATCCGGGATGTGGAATAGCCCCTGGGGAGCTAGGGGGGTGCCGTTGATGTGGAGCAAAACGCAGCAGCAGAAGAGGACTCAGCCGAGGAGGTTATGGAAGAGGATGGAGTAGGAGGAGTAGAGGAGGTGGCAGCAGGCCTGCAAGTTGTGGCGGTGTCACCAACTCCTCTGCAGAGCCACGCATTCCATGCTTGGCAGCTATCAGCAGGTTTACCCAATGCGCAGTGTAGGTGATATACCTGCCCTGACCGTGCTTTGCAGACCAGGTATCAGTGGTCAGATGGACCCTTGCCCCAACACTGTGTGCCAGACATGCCATTACTTCCTTTTGCACAATCGAGTACAGGTTGGGGATTGCCTTTTGTGCAAAGAAATTTTAGCCGGGTACCTTCCACTGCGGTGTCCCAATAGTTACAAATTTTTGGAACGCCTCAGACTCCACCAGCTTGTATGGTAAAAGCTGGCGGGCTAAGAGTTTAGACAAGCCAGCTGTCAGACGCCGGGCAAGGGGGTGACTTTGTGACATTGGCTTCTTACGCTCAAACATGTCCTTGACAGACACCTGACTGTGGGCAGATGAGCAGGAACTGCTCAAGGCAAGAGACGGAGTGGCGGATGGTTGAGAGGGGGCAAGGAGGACAGCAGTGGTTGACGTGGCTGAAGATGCTGGACCAGGAGGAGAATGGCGGCTTTGAGTTTGTGTGCTGCTTGTACTCATGTGTTGATCCCATAGCCGTTTGTGATGTGCGATCATGTGCCTTCGCAAAGCAGTTGTACCTAAGTGGGTGTTGGACTTCCCACGACTCAGATTCTTTTGGCACAGGTTGCAAATGGCATCGCTGTTGTCAGAGGCAGACACACAAAAAAAATGCCACACTGCTGGGCTCTGCAATGACGACATTCTGGTGGTGTCAACAGCATGCGTTGATTGGCGCGCTGTCTGGCTGACCCCGGGTGCCGATGCATGCTGTCTGACTGTGCCACTAGCTCCTTGCGACGACCTCCCCCTGCTTCCAACTCGTCTCCTCCTCCTCTCTGTCTCCCCATCTGAACTTTCCCCTTGTTCTTCTTCTCTTCTAGCGGGCACCCACGTGACATCCACGGACACATCGTCATCATCAACATCACTTGTATCTGACAACTCAGCAAAGGAAGCAGCAGAGGGTACAACATCATCATCATCACACCGTACGTCCATGTGTGTAATGCTGCCTGACTGAGACATATCCCTGTTATCTACATCCTCTGGCAATAATGGTTGCGCATGACTCATTTCTTCCAACTGATGTGTAAATAACTCCTCTGACAGATCAAGTGAAGCGGCTGTGGTGCTAGCGTTGGTGGTGGCGGCAGGCGGGCGAGTGGTAACTTGAAAGGTGCCCGAAGCTAAGCTGGAGGAGGATGGTGTGTCAAGGTTCCGAGCGGAAGCTGTAGAAGATTGGGTGTCCTGTGTTAGCCAGTCAACTATGTCCTCAGAACTTTTCGAGTTCAGGGTATGTGGCCTCTTAACACTGGGCATTATTCTAGGGCCAAAGGGAATCACAGCACCACGACGGCCCCTGCGGGGTGGCCTGCGTCTGCCTGTCATTTTTTTTTAGATTAGTTAAGTTGTACTATGCGTGCAAGCTACTGTGACACCAGATATGAGTGGCACTGTGCACTGGCAGAGTAGACGCTGGAAGTTGGCAGAGTAGACGCTGTAGGCCTGACACACACGCTTGCAGACAACTAACTGCTATTCAATCTATTACAGTCAAAATAGATTTTTTCTTTTAAATGTGCACCACTGTTACACCAGATATGAGTTGCACTGGTGTGACACTGTGCCCTGGCAGGCCCTGAAACGCACCCGTGTGAAGGAAAATGACTGCTATTATTTCACAGTCCAAAAAGTTTTTTTTTTTTTAAATGTGTACCACTGTTACACCAGATATGAGTTGCACTGGTGTGACACTGTGCCCTGGCAGGCCCTGAAACGCACACGTGTGAAGGAAAATGACTGCTATTATTTCCACTGTTACACAAGATATGAGTTGCACTGGTGTGACACTGTGCCCTGGCAGGCCCTGAAACGCACACGTGTGAAGGAAAATGACTGCTATTATTTCACAGTCCAAAAAGTGTTGTTTTTTTAAATGTGCACCACTGTTACACCAGATATGAGTTGCACTGGGTTGACACTGTGCCCTGGCAGGCCCTGAAACGCACACGTGTGAAGGAAAATGACTGCTATTATTTCACAGCCCAAAAAGTTTTTTTTTTTTTTTAAATGTGCACCACTGTTACACCAGATATGAGTTGCACTGGGTTGACACTGTGCCCTGGCAGGCCCTGAAACGCACACGTGTGAAGGAAAATGACTGCTATTATTTCACAGTCCAAAACGTTTATTATTATTTTTTAATGCAAGCTATTGCGACACCAGATATGAGTGATGGCACTGGGCAAGTGGGCACAGTATACGCTGTGAGCCTGACACACACGCTGGCAGGCAGGCAACTGCAATTAGATTACACAGGAAAAAAAAAAAAAAGCAGACATTATTACAGTCAAAAAAGTTTTAGTTTTTTTTAAAATGCAAACTATTGTGACACCAGATATGAGTGGTGGCACTGGGCAAGTGGGCACAGTATACGCTGTGAGCCTGACACACACGCTGGCAGGCAGGCAACTGCAATTAGATTACACAGGAAAAAAAATAAAAAAGCAGACTGATGTTCTAGCCCTATAAAGGGCTTTTTGGGGTGCTGTCCTTACAGCAGAGATCAGATGAGTCCTTCAGGACTGTAGTGGACACTGAATACACTAGCCTAGCTATCGATTTCTCTATTAAATCAACAGCAGCTACACTGTCCCTCCTCTCACTAAGAATGCAGCTTCCGAATGAATCTAAAATGGATGAAATGTGGGGGATTGGGTCAGCACAACCCGTATGTAGGTGCATATCACTATGGCGAAATACATATACAAACGGAAAATGCAAATGTGATCGCACTCTACATCCAGCACTCTGCCCTGCCTCAAATGGATGCTGTCCAGGAGGTGGGAGGGTCTGGGAGGGAGGGTCTGCTGCTGATTGGCTGGAATGTGTCTGCTGACTGTGAGGTACAGGGTCAAAGTTTACTGAATGATGACGAATAGGGGGCGTACCGAACATCTCATATGTTTGCCCGCCGCGGCGAACGCGAACAAGCTATGTTCGCTGGGAACTATTCGCCGGCAAACTATTCGGGACATCTCTAATCGTTACATGTACTGTGATATACTATTCTCACTGCCATCATAACTAGAGTTGAGCGAACACCTGGATGTTTGGGTTCGGGATCCGAACCTGACCCGAACTTCGTCCCGAACCCGAACACCATTGAAGTCAATGGGGACCCGAACTTTTCGGCACTAAAAAGGCTGTAAAACAGCCCAGGAAAGAGCTAGAGGGCTGCAAAAGGCAGCAACATGTAGGTAAATCCCCTGCAAACAAATGTGGATAGGGAAATGAATTAAAATAAAAATAAAATAAATAAAAATTAACCAATATCAATTGGACAGAGGTCCCATAGCAGAGAATCTGGCTTCACGTCAGCAGAGAATCAGTATCTTCATGCCATAGCAGAGAATCTGGCTTCATGTCAGCAGAGAATCAGTCTTCATGTCATAGCAGAGAATCAGGCTTCACGTCACCCACCACTGGAACAGGCCACTGTCACACATTTAGGCCCCGGCACCCAGACAGAGGAGAGAGGTCCCGTAACAGAGAATCTGGCTTCATGTCAGCACAGAATCAGTCTTCATGTCATAGCAGAGAATCAGGCTTCACGTCACCCACCACTGGAACAGGCCACTGTCACATATTTAGGCCCAGGCACCCAGGCAGAGGAGAGAGGTCCCGTAACAGAGAATCTGGCTTCATGTCAGCAGAGAATCAGTCTTCATGTCATAGCAGAGAATCAGGCTTCACGTCACCCACCACTGGAACAGGCCACTGTCACATATTTAGGCCCCGGCACCCAGACAGAGGAGAGAGGTCCCGTAACAGAGAATCTGGCTTCATGTCAGCACAGAATCAGTCTTCATGTCATAGCAGAGAATCAGGCTTCACGTCACCCACCACTGGAACAGGCCACTGTCACATATTTAGGCCCAGGCACCCAGGCAGAGGAGAGAGGTCCCGTAACAGAGAATCTGGCTTCATGTCAGCAGAGAATCAGTCTTCATGTCATAGCAGAGAATCAGGCTTCACGTCACCCACCACTGGAACAGGCCACTGTCACATATTTAGGCCCAGGCACCCAGGCAGAGGAGAGAGGTCCCGTAACAGAGAATCTGGCTTCATGTCAGCAGAGAATCAGTCTTCATGTCATAGCAGAGAATCAGGCTTCACGTCACCCACCACTGGAACAGGCCACTGTCACATATTTAGGCCCAGGCACCCAGGCAGAGGAGAGAGGTCCCGTAACAGAGAATCTGGCTTCATGTCAGCACAGAATCAGTCTTCATGTCATAGCAGAGAATCAGGCTTCACGTCACCCACCACTGGAACAGGCCACTGTCACATATTTAGGCCCCAGGCACCCAGACAGAGGAGAGAGGTCCCGTAACAGAGAATCTGGCTTCATGTCAGCACAGAATCAGTCTTCATGTCATAGCAGAGAATCAGGCTTCACGTCACCCACCACTGGAACAGGCCACTGTCACATATTTAGGCCCCGGCACCCAGACAGAGGAGAGAGGTCCCGTAACAGAGAATCTGGCTTCATGTCAGCACAGAATCAGTCTTCATGTCATAGCAGAGAATCAGGCTTCACGTCACCCACCACTGGAACAGGCCACTGTCACATATTTAGGCCCAGGCACCCAGGCAGAGGAGAGAGGTCCCGTAACAGAGAATCTGGCTTCATGTCAGCACAGAATCAGTCTTCATGTCATAGCAGAGAATCAGGCTTCACGTCACCCACCACTGGAACAGGCCACTGTCACATATTTAGGCCCAGGCACCCAGACAGAGGAGAGAGGTCCCGTAACAGAGAATCTGGCTTCATGTCAGCAGAGAATCAGTCTTCATGTCATAGCAGAGAATCAGGCTTCACGTCACCCACCACTGGAACAGGCCACTGTCACATATTTAGGCCCCGGCACCCAGACAGAGGAGAGAGGTCCCGTAACAGAGAATCTGGCTTCATGTCAGCACAGAATCAGTCTTCATGTCATAGCAGAGAATCAGGCTTCACGTCACCCACCACTGGAACAGGCCACTGTCACATATTTAGGCCCCGGCACCCAGACAGAGGAGAGAGGTCCCGTAACAGAGAATCTGGCTTCATGTCAGCACAGAATCAGTCTTCATGTCATAGCAGAGAATCAGGCTTCACGTCACCCACCACTGGAACAGGCCACTGTCACAAATTTAGGCCCCGGCACCCAGACAGAGGAGAGAGGTCCCGTAACAGAGAATCTGGCTTCATGTCAGCACAGAATCAGTCTTCATGTCATAGCAGAGAATCAGGCTTCACGTCACCCACCACTGGAACAGGCCACTGTCACATATTTAGGCCCCGGCACCCAGGCAGAGGAGAGAGGTCCCGTAACAGAGAATCTGGCTTCATGTCAGCAGAGAATCAGTCTTCATGTCATAGCAGAGAATAAGGCTTCACGTCACCCACCACTGGAACAGGCCACTGTCACATATTTAGGCCCCAGGACCCAGGCAGAGGAGAGACGTCCCATAACAGAGAATCTGGCTTCATGTCAGCACAGAATCAGTCTTCATGTCATAGCAGAGAATCAGGCTTCACGTCACCCACCACTGGAACAGGCCACTGTCACATATTTAGGCCCCGTCACCCAGACAGAGGAGAGAGGTCCCGTAACAGAGAATCTGGCTTCATGTCAGCACAGAATCAGTCTTCATGTCATAGAAGAGAATCAGGCTTCACGTCACCTACCACTGGAACAGGCCACTGTCACACATTTAGGCCCCGGCACCCAGACAGAGGAGAGAGGTCCCGTAACAGAGAATCTAGCTTCATGTCAGCACAGAATCAGTCTTCATGTCATAGCAGAGAATCAGGCTTCACGTCACCCACCACTGGAACAGGCCACTGTCACACATTTAGGCCCCGGCACCCAGACAGAGTAGAGAGGTCCCGTAACAGAGAATCTGGCTTCATGTCAGCAGAGAATCAGTCTTCATGTCATAGCAGAGAATCAGGCTTCATGTCACCCACCACTGGAACAGGCCACTGTCACATATTTAGGCCCAGGCACCCAGGCAGAGGAGAGAGGTCCCGTAACAGAGAATCTGGCTTCATGTCAGCAGAGAATCAGTCTTCATGTCATAGCAGAGAATCAGGCTTCACGTCACCCATTACTGGAACAGGCCACTGTCACATATTTAGGCCCCGGCATCCAGACAGAGGAGAGAGGTCCCGTAACAGAGAATCTGGCTTCATGTCAGCAGAGAATCAGTCTTCATGTCATAGCAGAGAATCAGGCTTCACGTCACCCACCACTGGAACAGGCCACTGTCACATATGTAGGCCCAGGCACCCAGGCAGAGGAGAGAGGTCCCGTAACAGAGAATCTGGCTTCATGTCAGCACAGAATCAGTCTTCATGTCATAGCAGAGAATCAGGCTTCACGTCACCCACCACTGGAACAGGCCACTGTCACATATTTAGGCCCAGGCACCCAGGCAGAGGAGAGAGTTCCCGTAACAGAGAATCTGGCTTCATGTCAGCACAGAATCAGTCTTCATGTCATAGCAGAGAATCAGGCTTCACGTCACCCACCACTGGAACAGGCCACTGTCACATATTTAGGCCCAGGCACCCAGGCAGAGGAGAGAGGTCCCGTAACAGAGAATCTGGCTTCATGTCAGCAGAGAATCAGTCTTCATGTCATAGCAGAGAATCAGGCTTCATGTCACCCACCACTGGAACAGGCCACTGTCACATATTTAGGCCCAGGCACCCAGGCAGAGGAGAGAGGTCCCGTAACAGAGAAGCTGGCTTCATGTCAGCAGAGAGTCAGTCTTCATATCATAGCAGAGAATCAGGCTTCATGTCACCCACCACTGGAACAGGCCACTGTCACACATTTAGGCCCCGGCAGCCAGACAGAGGAGAGAGGTCCCGTAACAGAGAATCTGGCTTCATGTCAGCAGAGAATCAGTCTTCATGTCATAGCAGAGAATCAGGCTTCACGTCACCCACCACTGGAACAGGCCACTGTCACATATTTAGGCCCAGGCACCCAGGCAGAGGAGAGAGGTCCCGTAACAGAGAATCTGGCTTCATGTCAGCACAGAATCAGTCTTCATGTCATAGCAGAGAATCAGGCTTCACGTCACCCACCACTGGAACAGGCCACTGTCACATATTTAGGCCCAGGCACCCAGGCAGAAGAGAGAGGTCCCGTAACAGAGAATCTGGCTTCATGTAAGCACAGAATCAGTCTTCATGTCATAGCAGAGAATCAGGCTTCACGTCACCCACCACTGGAACAGGCCACTATCACATATTTAGGCCCGGGCAGACAGACAGAGGAGAGAGGTCCCGTAACAGAAAATCTGGCTTCATGTCAGCACAGAATCAGTCTTCATGTCATAGCAGAGAATCAGGCTTCACGTCACCCACCACTAGAACAGGCCACTGTCACATATTTAGGCCCCGGCACCCAGACAGAGGAGAGAGGTCCCGTAACAGAGAATCTGGCTTCATGTCAGCACAGAATCAGTCTTTATGTCATAGCAGAGAATCAGGCTTCACGTCACCCACCACTGGAACAGGCCACTGTCACATATTTAGGCCCAGGCACCCAGGCAGAGGAGAGAGGTCCCGTAACAGAGAATCTGGCTTCATGTCAGCACAGAATCAGTCTTCATGTCATAGCAGAGAATCAGGCTTCACGTCACCCACCACTGGAACAGGCCACTGTCACATATTTAGGCCCCGGCACCCAGACAGAGGAGAGAGGTCCCGTAACAGAGAATCTGGCTTCATGTCAGCAGAGAATCAGTCTTCATGTCATAGCAGAGAATCAGGCTTCACGTCACCCACCACTGGAACAGGCCACTGTCACATATTTAGGCCCCGGCACCCAGACAGAGGAGAGAGGTCCCGTAACAGAGAATCTGGCTTCATGTCAGCACAGAATCAGTCTTCATGTCATAGCAGAGAATCAGGCTTCACGTCACCCACCACTGGAACAGGCCACTGTCACATATTTAGGCCCAGGCACCCAGGCAGAGGAGAGAGGTCCCGTAACAGAGAATCTGGCTTCATGTCAGCAGAGAATCAGTCTTCATGTCATAGCAGAGAATCAGGCTTCATGTCACCCACCACTGGAACAGGCCACTGTCACATATTTAGGCCCAGGCACCCAGGCAGAGGAGAGAGGTCCCGTAACAGAGAAGCTGGCTTCATGTCAGCAGAGAGTCAGTCTTCATATCATAGCAGAGAATCAGGCTTCATGTCACCCACCACTGGAACAGGCCACTGTCACACATTTAGGCCCCGGCAGCCAGACAGAGGAGAGAGGTCCCGTAACAGAGAATCTGGCTTCATGTCAGCAGAGAATCAGTCTTCATGTCATAGCAGAGAATCAGGCTTCACGTCACCCACCACTGGAACAGGCCACTGTCACATATTTAGGCCCAGGCACCCAGGCAGAGGAGAGAGGTCCCGTAACAGAGAATCTGGCTTCATGTCAGCACAGAATCAGTCTTCATGTCATAGCAGAGAATCAGGCTTCACGTCACCCACCACTGGAACAGGCCACTGTCACATATTTAGGCCCAGGCACCCAGGCAGAGAGAGAGGTCCCGTAACAGAGAATCTGGCTTCATGTAAGCACAGAATCAGTCTTCATGTCATAGCAGAGAATCAGGCTTCACGTCACCCACCACTGGAACAGGCCACTATCACATATTTAGGCCCAGGCAGACAGACAGAGGAGAGAGGTCCCGTAACAGAAAATCTGGCTTCATGTCAGCACAGAATCAGTCTTCATGTCATAGCAGAGAATCAGGCTTCACGTCACCCACCACTAGAACAGGCCACTGTCACATATTTTGGCCCCGGCACCCAGACAGAGGAGAGAGGTCCCGTAACAGAGAATCTGGCTTTATGTCAGCACAGAATCAGTCTTCATGTCATAGCAGAGAATCAGGCTTCACGTCACCCACCACTGGAACAGGCCACTGTCACATATTTAGGCCCAGGCACCCAGGCAGAGGAGAGAGGTCCCGTAACAGAGAATCTGGCTTCATGTCAGCACAGAATCAGTCTTCATGTCATAGCAGAGAATCAGGCTTCACGTCACCCACCACTGGAACAGGCCACTGTCACATATTTAGGCCCCGGCAGACAGACAGAGGAGAGAGGTCCCGTAACAGAAAATCTGGCTTCATGTCAGCACAGAATCAGTCTTCATGTCATAGCAGAGAATCAGGCTTCACGTCACCCACCACTAGAACAGGCCACTGTCACATATTTAGGCCCCGGCACCCAGACAGAGGAGAGAGGTCCCGTAACAGAGAATCTGGCTTTATGTCAGCACAGAATCAGTCTTCATGTCATAGCAGAGAATCAGGCTTCACGTCACCCACCACTGGAACAGGCCACTGTCACATATTTAGGCCCAGGCACCCAGGCAGAGGAGAGAGGTCCCGTAACAGAGAATCTGGCTTCATGTCAGCACAGAATCAGTCTTCATGTCATAGCAGAGAATCAGGCTTCACGTCACCCACCACTGGAACAGGCCACTGTCACATATTTAGGCCCCGGCACCCAGACAGAGGAGAGAGGTCCCGTAACAGAGAATCTGGCTTCATGTCAGCAGAGAATCAGTCTTCATGTCATAGCAGAGAATCAGGCTTTACGTCACCCACCACTGGAACAGGCCACTGTCACATATTTAGGCCCCGGCACCCAGACAGAGGAGAGAGGTCCCGTAACAGAGAATCTGGCTTCATGTCAGCACAGAATCAGTCTTCATGTCATAGCAGAGAATCAGTCTTTACGTCACCCACCACTGGAACAGGCCACTGTCACATATTTAGGCCCCGGCATCCAGACAGAGGAGAGAGGTCCCGTAACAGAGAATCAGTCTTCATGTCATAGCAGAGAATAAGGCTTCACGTCACCCACCACTGGAACAGGCCACTGTCACATATTTAGGCCCAGGCACCCAGGCAGAGGAGAGAGGTCCCGTAACAGAGAATCTGGCTTCATGTCAGCAGAGAATCAGGCTTCACGTCACCCACCACTGGAACAGGCCACTGTCACATATTTAGGCCCCGGCACCCAGACAGAGGAGAGAGGTCCCGTAACAGAGAATCTGGCTTCATGTCAGCACAGAATCAGTCTTCATGTCATAGCAGAGAATCAGGCTTCATGTCACCCACCACTGGAACAGGCCACTGTCACACATTTAGGCCCCGGCACCCAGACAGAGGAAAGAGGTCCCATAACAGAGAATCTGGCTTCATGTCAGCACAGAATCAGTCTTCATGTCATAGCAGAGAATCAGGCTTCACGTCACCCACCACTGGAACAAGCCACTGTCACATATTTAGGCCCAGGCACCCAGGCAGAAGAGAGAGGTCCCGTAACAGAGAATCTGGCTTCATGTAAGCACAGAATCAGTCTTCATGTCATAGCAGAGAATCAGGCTTCACGTCACCCACCACTGGAACAGGCCACTATCACATATTTAGGCCCAGGCAGACAGACAGAGGAGAGAGGTCCCGTAACAGAGAATCTGGCTTCATGTCAGCACAGAATCAGTCTTCATGTCATAGCAGAGAATCAGGCTTCACGTCACCCACCACTAGAACAGGCCACTGTCACATATTTAGGCCCCGGCACCCAGACAGAGGAGAGAGGTCCAGTAACAGAGAATCTGGCTTCATGTCAGCACAGAATCAGTCTTCATGTCATAGCAGAGAATCAGGCTTCACGTCACCCACCACTGGAACAGGCCACTGTCACATATTTAGACCCAGGCACCCAGGCAGAGGAGAGAGGTCCCGTAACAGAGAATCTGGCTTCATGTCAGCACAGAATCAGTCTTCATGTCATAGCAGAGAATCAGGCTTCACGTCACCCACCACTGGAACAGGCCACTGTCAAATATTTAGGCCCCGGCACCCAGACAGAGGAGAGAGGTCCCGTAACAGAGAATCTGGCTTCATGTCAGCAGAGAATCAGTCTTCATGTCATAGCAGAGAATCAGGCTTTACGTCACCCACCACTGGAACAGGCCACTGTCACATATTTAGGCCCCGGCACCCAGACAGAGGAGAGAGGTCCCGTAACAGAGAATCTGGCTTCATGTCAGCACAGAATCAGTCTTCATGTCATAGCAGAGAATCAGTCTTTACGTCACCCACCACTGGAACAGGCCACTGTCACATATTTAGGCCCCGGCATCCAGACAGAGGAGAGAGGTCCCGTAACAGAGAATCAGTCTTCATGTCATAGCAGAGAATAAGGCTTCACGTCACCCACCACTGGAACAGGCCACTGTCACATATTTAGGCCCAGGCACCCAGGCAGAGGAGAGAGGTCCCGTAACAGAGAATCTGGCTTCATGTCAGCAGAGAATCAGGCTTCACGTCACCCACCACTGGAACAGGCCACTGTCACATATTTAGGCCCCGGCACCCAGACAGAGGAGAGAGGTCCCGTAACAGAGAATCTGGCTTCATGTCAGCACAGAATCAGTCTTCATGTCATAGCAGAGAATCAGGCTTCATGTCACCCACCACTGGAACAGGCCACTGTCACACATTTAGGCCCCGGCACCGAGACAGAGGAAAGAGGTCCCATAACAGAGAATCTGGCTTCATGTCAGCACAGAATCAGTCTTCATGTCATAGCAGAGAATCAGGCTTCACGTCACCCACCACTGGAACAAGCCACTGTCACATATTTAGGCCCAGGCACCCAGGCAGAGGAGAGAGGTCCCGTAACAGAGAATCTGGCTTTATGTCAGCACAGAATCAGTCTTCATGTCATAGCAGAGAATCAGGCTTCAGTGGAACAGGCCACTGTCACATATTTAGGCCCCGGCACCCAGGCAGAGGAGAGAGGTCCCGTAACAGAGAATCTGGCTTCATGTCAGCAGAGAATCAGTCTTCATGTCATAGCAGAGAATAAGGCTTCACGTCACCCACCACTGGAACAGGCCACTGTCACATATTTAGGCCCCAGGACCCAGGCAGAGGAGAGACGTCCCATAACAGAGAATCTGGCTTCATGTCAGCACAGAATCAGTCTTCATGTCATAGCAGAGAATCAGTCTTTACGTCACCCACCACTGGAACAGGCCACTGTCACATATTTAGGCCCCGGCATCCAGACAGAGGAGAGAGGTCCCGTAACAGAGAATCAGTCTTCATGTCATAGCAGAGAATAAGGCTTCACGTCACCCACCACTGGAACAGGCCACTGTCACATATTTAGGCCCAGGCACCCAGGCAGAGGAGAGAGTTCCCGTAACAGAGAATCTGGCTTCATGTCAGCACAGAATCAGTCTTCATGTCATAGCAGAGAATCAGGCTTCACGTCACCCACCACTGGAACAGGCCACTGTCACATATTTAGGCCCAGGCACCCAGGCAGAGGAGAGAGGTCCCGTAACAGAGAATCTGGCTTCATGTCAGCAGAGAATCAGTCTTCATGTCATAGCAGAGAATCAGGCTTCATGTCACCCACCACTGGAACAGGCCACTGTCACATATTTAGGCCCAGGCACCCAGGCAGAGGAGAGAGGTCCCGTCACAGAGAAGCTGGCTTCATGTCAGCAGAGAGTCAGTCTTCATATCATAGCAGAGAATCAGGCTTCATGTCACCCACCACTGGAACAGGCCACTGTCACATATTTAGGCCCAGGCACCCAGGCAGAGGAGAGAGGTCCCGTAACAGAGAATCTGGCTTCATGTCAGCAGAGAATCAGTCTTCATGTCATAGCAGAGAATCAGGCTTCACGTCACCCACCACTGGAACAGGCCACTGTCACATATTTAGGCCCAGGCACCCAGACAGAGGAGAGAGGTCCCGTAACAGAGAATCTGGCTTCATGTCAGCACAGAATCAGTCTTCATGTCATAGCAGAGAATCAGTCTTCACGTCACCCACCACTGGAACAGGCCACTGTCACATATTTAGGCCCCGGCACCCAGGCAGAGGAGAGAGGTCCCGTAACAGAGAATCTGGCTTCATGTCAGCACAGAATCAGTCTTCATGTCATAGCAGAGAATCAGGCTTCACGTCACCCACCACTGGAACAGGCCACTGTCACATATTTAGGCCCAGGCACCCAGGCAGAGGAGAGAGGTCCCGTAACAGAGAATCTGGCTTCATGTCAGCAGAGAATCAGTCTTCATGTCATAGCAGAGAATCAGGCTTCATGTCACCCACCACTGGAACAGGCCACTGTCACATATTTAGGCCCAGGCACCCAGGCAGAGGAGAGAGGTCCCGTAACAGAGAATCTGGCTTCATGTCAGCAGAGAATCAGTCTTCATGTCATAGCAGAGAATCAGGCTTCACGTCACCCACCACTGGAACAGGCCACTGTCACATATTTAGGCCCCGGCACCCAGACAGAGGAGAGAGGTCCCGTAACAGAGAATCTGGCTTCATGTCAGCACAGAATCAGTCTTCATGTCATAGCAGAGAATCAGGCTTCACGTCACCCACCACTGGAACAGGCCACTGTCACATATTTAGGCCCAGGCACCCAGACAGAGGAGAGAGGTCCCGTAACAGAGAATCTGGCTTCATGTCAGCAGAGAATCAGTCTTCATGTCATAGCAGAGAATCAGGCTTCATGTCACCCACCACTGGAACAGGCCACTGTCACATATTTAGGCCCAGGCACCCAGACAGAGGAGAGAGGTCCCGTAACAGAGAATCTGGCTTCATGTCAGCAGAGAATCAGTCTTCATGTCATAGCAGAGAATCAGGCTTCACGTCACCCACCACTGGAACAGGCCACTGTCACATATTTAGGCCCAGGCACCCAGGCAGAGGAGAGAGGTCCCGTAACAGAGAATCTGGCTTCATGTCAGCACAGAATCAGTCTTCATGTCATAGCAGAGAATCAGGCTTCACGTCACCCACCACTGGAACAGGCCACTGTCACATATTTAGGCCCCAGCACCCAGGCAGAGGAGAGAGGTCCCGTAACAGAGAATCTGGCTTCATGTCAGCAGAGAATCAGTCTTCATGTCATAGCAGAGAATCAGGCTTCACGTCACCCACCACTGGAACAGGCCACTGTCACATATTTAGGCCCAGGCACCCAGGCAGAGGAGAGAGGTCCCGTAACAGAGAATCTGGCTTCATGTCAGCAGAGAATCAGTCTTCATGTCATAGCAGAGAATCAGGCTTCACGTCACCCACCACTGGAACAGGCCACTGTCACATATTTAGGCCCCAGGCACCCAGACAGAGGAGAGAGGTCCCGTAACAGAGAATCTGGCTTCATGTCAGCAGAGAATCAGTCTTCATGTCATAGCAGAGAATCAGGCTTCACGTCACCCACCACTGGAACAGGCCACTGTCACATATTTAGGCCCAGGCACCCAGACAGAGGAGAGAGGTCCCGTAACAGAGAATCTGGCTTCATGTCAGCACAGAATCAGTCTTCATGTCATAGCAGAGAATCAGGCTTCACGTCACCCACCACTGGAACAGGCCACTGTCACATATTTAGGCCCAGGCACCCAGGCAGAGGAGAGAGGTCCCGTAACAGAGAATCTGGCTTCATGTCAGCACAGAATCAGTCTTCATGTCATAGCAGAGAATCAGGCTTCACGTCACCCACCACTGGAACAGGCCACTGTCACATATTTAGGCCCAGGCACCCAGGCAGAGGAGAGAGGTCCCGTAACAGAGAATCTGGCTTCATGTCAGCAGAGAATCAGTCTTCATGTCATAGCAGAGAATCAGGCTTCACGTCACCCACCACTGGAACAGGCCACTGTCACATATTTAGGCCCCGGCACCCAGACAGAGGAGAGAGGTCCCGTAACAGAGAATCTGGCTTCATGTCAGCACAGAATCAGTCTTCATGTCATAGCAGAGAATCAGGCTTCACGTCACCCACCACTGGAACAGGCCACTGTCACATATTTAGGCCCAGGCACCCAGGCAGAGGAGAGAGGTCCCGTAACAGAGAATCTGGCTTCATGTCAGCACAGAATCAGTCTTCATGTCATAGCAGAGAATCAGGCTTCACGTCACCCACCACTGGAACAGGCCACTGTCACATATTTAGGCCCCGGCACCCAGACAGAGGAGAGAGGTCCCGTAACAGAGAATCTGGCTTCATGTCAGCACAGAATCAGTCTTCATGTCATAGCAGAGAATCAGGCTTCACGTCACCCACCACTGGAACAGGCCACTGTCACATATTTAGGCCCCGGCACCCAGACAGAGGAGAGAGGTCCCGTAACAGAGAATCTGGCTTCATGTCAGCACAGAATCAGTCTTCATGTCATAGCAGAGAATCAGGCTTCACGTCACCCACCACTGGAACAGGCCACTGTCACATATTTAGGCCCAGGCACCCAGGCAGAGGAGAGAGGTCCCGTAACAGAGAATCTGGCTTCATGTCAGCAGAGAATCAGTCTTCATGTCATAGCAGAGAATCAGGCTTCACGTCACCCACCACTGGAACAGGCCACTGTCACATATTTAGGCCCAGGCACCCAGGCAGAGGAGAGAGGTCCCGTAACAGAGAATCTGGCTTCATGTCAGCAGAGAATCAGTCTTCATGTCATAGCAGAGAATCAGGCTTCACGTCACCCACCACTGGAACAGGCCACTGTCACATATTTAGGCCCCGGCACCCAGACAGAGGAGAGAGGTCCCGTAACAGAGAATCTGGCTTCATGTCAGCACAGAATCAGTCTTCATGTCATAGCAGAGAATCAGGCTTCACGTCACCCACCACTGGAACAGGCCACTGTCACATATTTAGGCCCCGGCACCCAGACAGAGGAGAGAGGTCCCGTAACAGAGAATCTGGCTTCATGTCAGCACAGAATCAGTCTTCATGTCATAGCAGAGAATCAGGCTTCACGTCACCCACCACTGGAACAGGCCACTGTCACATATTTAGGCCCAGGCACCCAGGCAGAGGAGAGAGGTCCCGTAACAGAGAATCTGGCTTCATGTCAGCAGAGAATCAGTCTTCATGTCATAGCAGAGAATCAGGCTTCACGTCACCCACCACTGGAACAGGCCACTGTCACATATTTAGGCCCCGGCACCCAGGCAGAGGAGAGAGGTCCCGTAACAGAGAATCTGGCTTCATGTCAGCACAGAATCAGTCTTCATGTCATAGCAGAGAATCAGGCTTCACGTCACCCACCACTGGAACAGGCCACTGTCACATATTTAGGCCCCAGGCACCCAGGCAGAGGAGAGAGGTCCCGTAACAGAGAATCTGGCTTCATGTCAGCAGAGAATCAGTCTTCATGTCATAGCAGAGAATCAGGCTTCACGTCACCCACCACTGGAACAGGCCACTGTCACATATTTAGGCCCCGGCACCCAGGCAGAGGAGAGAGGTCCCGTAACAGAGAATCTGGCTTCATGTCAGCAGAGAATCAGTCTTCATGTCATAGCAGAGAATCAGGCTTCACGTCACCCACCACTGGAACAGGCCACTGTCACATATTTAGGCCCCGGCACCCAGGCAGAGGAGAGAGGTCCCGTAACAGAGAATCTGGCTTCATGTCAGCAGAGAATCAGTCTTCATGTCATAGCAGAGAATCAGGCTTCACGTCACCCACCACTGGAACAGGCCACTGTCACATATTTAGGCCCAGGCACCCAGGCAGAGGAGAGAGGTCCCGTAACAGAGAATCTGGCTTCATGTCAGCACAGAATCAGTCTTCATGTCATAGCAGAGAATCAGGCTTCACGTCACCCACCACTGGAACAGGCCACTGTCACATATTTAGGCCCCGGCACCCAGACAGAGGAGAGAGGTCCCGTAACAGAGAATCTGGCTTCATGTCAGCACAGAATCAGTCTTCATGTCATAGCAGAGAATCAGGCTTCACGTCACCCACCACTGGAACAGGCCACTGTCACATATTTAGGCCCAGGCACCCAGGCAGAGGAGAGAGGTCCCGTAACAGAGAATCTGGCTTCATGTCAGCAGAGAATCAGTCTTCATGTCATAGCAGAGAATCAGGCTTCACGTCACCCACCACTGGAACAGGCCACTGTCACATATTTAGGCCCAGGCACCCAGGCAGAGGAGAGAGGTCCCGTAACAGAGAATCTGGCTTCATGTCAGCAGAGAATCAGTCTTCATGTCATAGCAGAGAATCAGGCTTCATGTCACCCACCACTGAAACAGGCCACTGTCACATATTTAGGCCCAGGCACCCAGGCAGAGGAGAGAGGTCCCGTAACAGAGAATCTGGCTTCATGTCAGCAGAGAATCAGTCTTCATGTCATAGCAGAGAATCAGGCTTCACGTCACCCACCACTGGAACAGGCTACTGTCACATATTTAGGCCCCGGCACCCAGACAGAGGACAGAGGTCCCGTAACAGAGAATCTGGCTTCATGTCAGCACAGAATCAGTCTTCATGTCATAGCAGAGTATCAGGCTTCACGTCACCCACCACTGGAACAGGCCACTGTCACATATTTAGGCCCCGGCACCCAGACAGAGGAGAGAGGTCCCGTAACAGAGAATCTGGCTTCATGTCAGCACAGAATCAGTCTTCATGTCATAGCAGAAAATCAGGCTTCACGTCACCCACCACTGGAACAGGCCACTGTCACATATTTAGGCCCAGGCACCCAGGCAGAGGAGAGAGGTCTCGTAACAGAGAATCTGGCTTCATGTCAGCAGAGAATCAGTCTTCATGTCATAGCAGAGAATCAGGCTTCACGTCACCCACCACTGGAACAGGCCACTGTCACATATTTAGGCCCAGGCACCCAGGCAGAGGAGAGAGGTCCCGTAACAGATAATCTGGCTTCATGTCAGCAGAGAATCAGTCTTCATGTCATTGCAGAGAATCAGGCTTCACGTCACCCACCACTGGAACAGGCCACTGTCACATATTTAGGCCCCGGCACCCAGACAGAGGAGAGAGGTCCCGTAACAGAGAATCTGGCTTCATGTCAGCACAGAATCAGTCTTCATGTCATAGCAGAGAATCAGGCTTCACGTCACCCACCACTGGAACAGGCCACTGTCACATATTTAGGCCCCGGCACCCAGACAGAGGACAGAGGTCCCGTAACAGAGAATCTGGCTTCATGTCAGCAGAGAATCAGTCTTCATGTCATAGCAGAGAATCAGGCTTCACGTCACCCACCACTGGAACAGGCCACTGTTACATTTTTAGGCCCAGGCACCCAGGCAGAGGAGAGAGGTCCTGTAACAGAGAATCTGGCTTCATGTCAGCAGAGAATCAGTCTTCATGTCATAGCAGAGAATCAGGCTTCACGTCACCCACCACTGGAACAGGCCACTGTCACATATTTAGGCCCCGGCACCCAGACAGAGGAGAGAGGTCCCGTAACAGAGAATCTGGCTTCATGTCAGCACAGAATCAGTCTTCATGTCATAGCAGAGAATCAGGTTTCACGTCACCCACCACTGGAACAGGCCACTGTCACATATTTAGGCCCAGGCACCCAGGCAGAGGAGAGAGGTCCCGTAACAGAGAATCTGGCTTCATGTCAGCAGAGAATCAGTCTTCATGTCATAGCAGAGAATCAGGCTTCACGTCACCCACCACTGGAACAGGCCACTGTCACATATTTAGGCCCCGGCACCCAGGCAGAGGAGAGAGGTCCCGTAACAGAGAATCTGGCTTCATGTCAGCAGAGAATCAGTCTTCATGTCATAGCAGAGAATCAGGCTTCACGTCACCCATCACTGGAACAGGCCACTGTCACATATTTAGGCCCAGGCACCCAGGCAGAGGAGAGAGGTCCCGTAACAGAGAATCTGGCTTCATGTCAGCAGAGAATCAGTCTTCATGTCATAGCAGAGAAGCAGGCTTCATGTCACCCACCACTGGAACAGGCCACTGTCACATATTTAGGCCCAGGCACCCAGGCAGAGGAGAGAGGTCCCGTAACAGAGAATCTGGCTTCATGTCAGCACAGAATCAGTCTTCATGTCATAGCAGAGAATCAGGCTTCACGTCACCCAACACTGGAACAGGCCACTGTCACATATTTAGGCCCAGGCACATAGGCAGAGGAGAGAGGTCCCGTAACAGAGAATCTGGCTTCATGTCAGCAGAGAATCAGTCTTCATGTCATAGCAGAGAATCAGGCTTCATGAAACCCACCACTGGAACAGGCCACTGTCACATATTTAGGCCCAGGCACCCAGGCAGAGGAGAGAGGTCCCGTAACAGAGAATCTGGCTTCATGTCAGCAGAGAATCAGTCTTCATGTCATAGCAGAGGATCAGGCTTCACTTCACCCATCACTGGAACAGGCCACTGTCACATATTTAGGCCCCGGCACCTAGACAGAGGAGAGAGGTCCCATAACAGAGAATCTGGCTTCATGTCAGCACAGAATCAGTCTTCATGTCATAGCAGAGAATCAGGCTTCACGTCACCCACCACTGGAACAGGCCACTGTCACATATTTAGGCCCAGGCACCCAGGCAGAGGAGAGAGGTCCCGTAACAGAGAATCTGGCTTCATGTCAGCACAGAATCAGTCTTCATGTCATAGCAGAGAATCAGTCTTCATGTCATAGCAGAGAATCAGGCTTCATGTCACCCACCACTGGAACAGGCCACTGTCACATATTTAGGCCCAGGCACCCAGGCAGAGGAGAGAGGTCCCGTAACAGAGAATCTGGCTTCATGTCAGCAGAGAATCAGTCTTCATGTCATAGCAGAGAATCAGGCTTCACGTCACCCACCACTGGAACAGGCCACTGTCACATATTTAGGCCCCGGCACCCAGACAGAGGAGAGAGGTCCCGTAACAGAGAATCTGGCTTCATGTCAGCACAGAATCAGTCTTCATGTCATAGCAGAGAATCAGGCTTTACGTCACCCACCACTGGAACAGGCCACTGTCACATATTTAGGCCCAGGCACCCAGGCAGAGGAGAGAGGTCCCGTAACAGAGAATTTGGCTTCATGTCAGCACAGAATCAGTCTTCATGTCATAGCAGAGAATCAGGCTTCACGTCACCCACCACTGGAACAGGCCACTGTCACATATTTAGGCCCAGGCACCCAGGCAGAGGAGAGAGGTCCCGTAACAGAGAATCTGGCTTCATGTCAGCACAGAATCAGTCTTCATGTCATAGCAGAGAATCAGGCTTCACGTCACCCACCACTGGAACAGGCCACTGTCACATATTTAGGCCCAGGCACCCAGGCCGAGGAGAGAGTTCCCGTAACAGAGAATCTGGCTTCATGTCAGCAGAGAATCAGTCTTCATGTCATAGCAGAGAATCAGGCTTCATGTCACCCACCACTGGAACAGGCCACTGTCACATATTTAGGCCCAGGCACCCAGGCAGAGGAGAGAGGTCCCGTAACAGAGAATCTGGCTTCATGTCAGCAGAGAATCAGTCTTCATGTCATAGCAGAGAATCAGGCTTCACTTCACCCACCACTGGAACAGGCCACTGTCACATATTTAGGCCCCGGCACCCAGACAGAGGAGAGAGGTCCCGTAACAGAGAATCTGGCTTCATGTCAGCACAGAATCAGTCTTCATGTCATAGCAGAGAATCAGGCTTCAAGTCACCCACCACTGGAACAGGCCACTGTCACATATTTAGGCCCAGGCACCCAGGCAGAGGAGAGAGGTCCCGTAACAGAGAATCTGGCTTCATGTTAGCAGAGAATCAGTCTTCATGTCATAGCAGAGAATCAGGCTTCATGTCACCCACCACTGGAACAGGCCACTGTCACATATTTAGGCCCAGGCACCCAGGCAGAGGAGAGAGGTCCCGTAACAGAGAATCTGGCTTCATGTCAGCACAGAATCAGTCTTCATGTCATAGCAGAGAATCAGGCTTCACGTCAACCACCACTGGAGCAGGCCACTGTCACATATTTAGGCCCCGGCACCCAGACAGAGGAGAGAGGTCCCGTAACAGAGAATCTGGCTTCATGTCAGCAGAGAATCAGTCTTCATGTCATAGCAGAGAATCAGGCTTCACGTCACCCACCACTGGAACAGGCCACTGTCACATATTTAGGCCCAGGCACCCAGGCAGAGGAGAGAGGTCCCGTAACAGAGAATCTGGCTTCATGTCAGCACAGAATCAGTCTTCATGTCATAGCAGAGAATCAGGCTTCACGTCACCCACCACTGAAACAGGCCACTGTCACATATTTAGGCCCAGGCACCCAGGCAGAGGAGAGAGGTCCCGTAACAGAGAATCTGGCTTCATGTCAGCAGAGAATCAGTCTTCATGTCATAGCAGTGAATCAGGCTTCACGTCACCCACCACTGGAACAGGCCACTGTCACATATTTAGGCCCAGGCACCCAGGCAGAGGAGAGAGGTCCCGTAACAGAGAATCTGGCTTCATGTCAGCACAGAATCAGTCTTCATGTCATAGCAGAGAATCAGGCTTCACGTCACCCACCACTGGAACAGGCCACTGTCACATATTTAGGCCCCGGCACCCAGACAGAGGAGAGAGGTCCCGTAACAGAGAATCTGGCTTCATGTCAGCACAGAATCAGTCTTCATGTCATAGCAGAGAATCAGGCTTCACATCACCCACCACTGGAACAGGCCACTGTCACATATTTAGGCCCAGGCACCCAGGCAGAGGAGAGAGGTCCCGTAACAGAGAATCTGGCTTCACGTCAGCAGAGAATCAGTCTTCATGTCATAGCAGAGAATCAGGCTTCATGTCACCCACCACTGGAACAGGCCACTGTCAAATATTTAGGCCCAGGCACCCAGGCAGAGGAGAGAGGTCCCGTAACAGAGAATCTGGCTTCATGTCAGCACAGAATCAGTCTTCATGTCATAGCAGAGAATCAGGCTTCACGTCACCCACCACTGGAACAGGCCACTGTCATATATTTAGGCCCCGGCACCCAGACAGAGAAGAGAGGTCCCGTAACAGAGAATCTGGCTTCATGTCAGCACAGAATCAGTCTTCATGTCATAGCAGAGAATCAGGCTTCACGTCACCCACCACTGGAACAGGCCACTGTCAGATATTTAGGCCCAGGCACCCAGGCAGAGGAGAGAGGTCCCGTAACAGAGAATCTGGCTTCATGTCAGCAGAGAATCAGTCTTCATGTCATAGCAGAGAATCAGGCTTCATGTCACCCACCACTGGAACAGGCCACTGTCACATATTTAGGCCCCGGCACCCAGACAGAGGAGAGGTTCATTCAACTTTGGGTTGCCCCGCGATATAATGGTAAAATGAAAATAAAAATAGGATTGAATGAGGAAGTGCCCTGGAGTACAATAATATATTGTTAAGGGGAGGTAGTTAATGTCTAATCTGCACAAGGGATGGACAGGTCCTGTGGGATCCATGCCTGATTCATTTTTATGAACGTCAGCTTGTCCACATTGGCTGTAGACAGGTGGCTGCGTTTGTCTGTAATGACGCCCCCTGCCGTGCTGAATACACGTTCAGACAAAACGCTGGCCGCCGGGCAGGCCAGCACCTCCAAGGCATAAAAGGTTAGCTCTGGCCAAGTGGACAATTTGGAGACCCAGAAGTTGAATGGGGCCGAACCATCAATCAGTACGTGGAGGGGTGTGCACAGGTACTGTTCCACCATGTTATTGAAATGTTGCCTCCTGCTAACACGTTCCGTATCAGGTGGTGGTGCAGTTAGCGTTGGCGCGGTGACACTGCAGAAAGACGCAGCAGTTGGCACCTGTGTTTCGTCATCATCAGAGACATGCTGAGGTGGTATTCCCATGTCCTCATCATCAGGAAACATAAGTGGTTGTGCGTTAGTGCATTCTAGCTCTTCCACCCCTGGGGAAGGGCTAGGTGGATGCCCTTGGGAAACCCTGCCAGCAGAGTCTTCAAACAGCATAAGAGACTGCTGCATAACTTGAGGCTCAGACAGTTTCCCTGATATGCATGGGGGTGATGTGACAGACTAATGGGCTTGGTTTTCATGCGCCGGGCAGGCCAGCACCTCCAAGGCATAAAAGGTTAGCTCTGGCCAAGTGGACAATTTGGAGACCCAGAAGTTGAATGGGGCCGAACCATCAATCAGTACGTGGAGGGGTGTGCACAGGTACTGTTCCACCATGTTATTGAAATGTTGCCTCCTGCTAACACGTTCCGTATCAGGTGGTGGTGCAGTTAACGGTGGCGTGGTGACAAAACTTTTCCACATCTCTGCCATGCTAACCCTGCCCTCAGAGGAGCTGGCCGTGACACAGCTGCGTTGGCGACCTCTTGCTCCTCCTCTGCCTTCGCCTTCCACTGGTTCCCCTGTGACATTTGGGAATGCTCTCAGTAGCGCGTCTACCAACGTGCGCTTGTACTCGCGCATCTTACTATCACGCTCCAGTGTAGGAAGTAAGGTGGGCACATTGTCTTTGTACCGGGGATCCAGCAGGGTGGCAACCCAGTAGTCCGCACACGTTAAAATGTGGGCAACTCTGCTGTCGTTGCGCAGGCACTACAGCATGTAGTCGCTCATGTGTGCCAGGCTGCCCAGAGGTAAGGACAAGCTGTCCTCTGTGGGAGGCGTATCGTCATCGTCCTGTGTTTTCCCCCAGCCATGCACCAGTGATGGGCCCGAGCTGCTTTGGGTGCCACCCCGCTGTGAACATGCTTCATCCTCATCCTCCTCCTCATCCTCCTCGTCCTCCAGTAGTGGGCCCTGTCTGGCCACATTTGTACCTGGCCTCTGCTGTTGCAAAAAACCTCCCTCTGAGTCACTTCGAAGAGACTGGCCTGAAAGTGCTAAAAATGACCCCTCTTCCTCCTCTTCCTCCTGGGCCACCTCCTCTTCCATCATCGCCCTAAGTGTTTTCTCAAGGAGACATAGAAGTGGTATTGTAACGCTGATAATGGCGTCATCGCCACTGGCCATGTTGGTGGCGTACTCGAAACAGCGCAACAGGGCACACAGGTCTCGCATGGAGGCCCAGTCATTGGTGGTGAAGTGGTGCTGTTCCGCAGTGCGACTGACCCGTGCGTGCTGCAGCTGAAACTCCACTATGGCCTGCTGCTGCTCGCACAGTCTGTCCAGCATGTGCAAGGTGGAGTTCCACCTGGTGGGCACGTCGCATATGAGGCGGTGAGCGGGAAGGCCGAAGTTAAGCTGTAGCGCAGACAGGCGAGCAGCGGCAGGGTGTGAACGCCGGAAGCGCGAACAGACGGCCCACACTTTATGCAGCAGCTCTGACATGTCGGGGTAGTTGCGAATGAACTTCTGCACCACCAAATTCAGCACATGCGCCAGGCAAGGGATGTGCATCAAACCGGCTAGTCCCAGAGCTGCAACGAGATTTCGCCCATTATCGCACACCACCAGGCCGGGCTTGAGGCTCACCGGCAGCAACCACTCGTTGGTCTGTTGTTCTATACCCCGCCACAACTCCTGTGCGGTGTGGGGCCTGTCCCCCAAACATATGAGTTTCAGAACGGCCTGCTGACGTTTACCCCGGGCTGTGCTGAAGTTGGTGGTGAAGGTGTGTGGCTGACTGGATGAGCAGGTGGAAGAAGAGGAGGAGGAAGCTGAGTAGGAGGAGGAGGAGACAGGAGGCAAAGAATGTTGCCCTGCGATCCTTGGCGGCGGAAGGACGTGCGCCAAACAGCTCTCCGCCTGGGGCCCAGCCGCCACTACTTTTACCCAGTGTGCATTTAGGGAGATATAGCATCCCTGGCCGTGCTTACTGGTCCACGTATCTGTGGTTAGGTGGACCTTGCCACAGATGGCGTTGCGCAGTGCACACTTGATTTTATCGGATACTTGGTTGTGCAGGGAAGGCACGGCTCTCTTGGAGAAGTAGTGCCGGCTGGGAACAACATACTGTGGGACAGCAAGCGACATGAGCTGTTTGAAGCTGTCTGTCTCCACCAGCCTAAATGACAGCATTTCATAGGCCAGTAGTTTAGAAATGCTGGCATTCAGGGCCAGGGATCGAGGGTGGCTAGGTGGGAATTTACGCTTTCTCTCAAATGTTTGTGAGATGGAGAGCTGAACGCTGCCGTGTGACATGGTTGAGATGCTTGGTGACGCAGGTGGTGGTGTTGGTGGTACATCCCATGTATGCTGGGCGACAAGTGCCAACGTCCCTCCAGAGGCGGAGGAAGAGCCCGAGGCGGCGGCAGCAGCAGAAGAGGCCGAGGCGGCAGCAGCATAAGAGGTAGCAGGGGGAGCCTGAGTGACTTCCTTGTTTTTAAGGTGTTTACTCCACTGCAGTTCATGCTTTGCATGCAGGTGCCTGGTCATGCAGGTTGTGCTAAGGTTCAGAACGTTAATGCCTCGCTTCAGGCTCTGATGGCACAGCGTGCAAACCACTCGGGTCTTGTCGTCAGCACATTGTTTGAAGAAGTGCCATGCCAGGGAACTCCTTGAAGCTGCCTTTGGGGTGCTCGGTCCCAGATGGCGGCGGTCAGTAGCAGGCGGAGTCTCTTGGCGGCGGGTGTTCTGATTTTGCCCACTGCTCCCTCTTTGTCTTTTGCTACGCTGTTGGCTCGGTCTCACCACTGCCTCTTCCTCCGAACTGTGAAAGTCAGTGGCACGACCTTCATTCCATGTGGGGTCTAGGACCTCATCGTCCCCTGCATCGTCTTCCACCCAGTCTTGATCCCTGACCTCCTGTTTAGTCTGCACACTGCAGAAAGACGCAGCAGTTGGCACCTGTGTTTCGTCATCATCAGAGACATGCTGAGGTGGTATTCCCATGTCCTCATCATCAGGAAACATAAGTGGTTGTGCGTTAGTGCATTCTAGCTCTTCCACCCCTGGGGAAGGGCTAGGTGGATGCCCTTGGGAAACCCTGCCAGCAGAGTCTTCAAACAGCATAAGAGACTGCTGCATAACTTGAGGCTCAGACAGTTTCCCTGATATGCATGGGGGTGATGTGACAGACTAATGGGCTTGGTTTTCATGCGCCATCTGTGCGCTTTCTGCAGAAGACTGGGTGGGAGATAATGTGAACGTGCTGGATGCACTGTCAGCCACCCAATTGACTAATGCCTGTACCTGCTCAGGCCTTACCATCCTTAGAACGGCATTGGGCCCCACCAAATATCCCTGTAAATTCTGGCGGCTACTGGGACCTGAGGTAGTTGGTACACTTGGACGTGTGGCTGTGGCAGAATGGCCACGTCCTCTCCCAGCACCAGAGGGTCCACTAACACCACCATGACCATGTCCACGTCCCTTACTAGATGTTTTCCTCATTGTTACCGTTCACCACAATAAGAAAAATATTATTCAGGCCAATGTATTGAATTAAAATTCAGGCCTTTTTTTTTACAGACACCTAACACTGTCTGGCTATCTATTTAGGTACCGTATTACACTAATACAGGCACACCAGTAATGACAGATTTAGCTGAATATAAATGTGAGGCCTATTTTTTAGGCGCTGTGTGACAGGTATACGTTTAATCACAGCATTAGACTTGTATCTGCACTGTAGCGTGTGTGTTAGGTTTTTCAGAATGACCCTATCAGCACCTTGAATCTAATATACCCTTTTAGGGATAGATTTAAAGTAGGCCTGATACAGCAGAAACCACTAATTTTGAGAATGGCAAATTTGGGAATTGTTTTTCAACCCAGAACAAAAACTGTGCTTTTACGGTCACTAAAAATAACTTGACCAGCTAAAACAGTACTGATTTGGAGGAATATAAATGTCAGGCCTATTTTTTAGGCGCTGGGTGACAGGTATACGTTTAATCACAGAATTAGACTTGTATCTGCACTGTAGCGTGTGTGTCAAGTTTTTCAGAATGACCTTATCAGCACCTTGAATCTAATATACCCTTTTAGGGATAGATTTAAATTAGGCCTGATACAGCAGAAACCACAAATTTTGAGAATGGCAAATTTGGGAATTGTTTTTCAACCCAGAACAAAAACTGTGCTTTTACGGTCACTAAAAATAACTTGACCAGCTAAAACAGTACTGATTTGGAGGAATATAAATGTCAGGCCTATTTTTTAGGCGCTGGGTGACAGGTATACGTTTAATCACAGAATTAGACTTGTATCTGCACTGTAGCGTGTGTGTCAAGTTTTTCAGAATGACCCTATCAGCATCTTGAATCTAATATACCCTTTTAGGGATAGATTTAAATTAGGCCTGATACAGCAGAAACCACTAATTTTGAGAATGGCAAATTTGGGAATTGTTTTTCAACACAGAACAAAAACTGTGCTTTTACGGTCACTAAAAATAACTTGACCAGCTAAAACAGTATTGATTTGGAGGAATATAAATGTGAGGCCTATTTTTTAGGCGCTGGTGACAGGCTCAACTTGCCCCTGATGTAGTATATGGCTAAAAAATAACCACACTATTGATGGTTAAATGCACTTGGGTGACACAGGCTCAGCCTGCATTGATGGTTAAATGCACTTGGGTGACACAGGCTCAGCCTGCACCTGATTTAGTATATGGCCAAAAAATAACCACACTATTGATGGTTAAATGCACTTGATGAAAGCTTGACCCTGATGTAGGATATAGCAAAAAATAACCACACTATTGATGGTTAAATGCACTTGGGTGACACAGGCTCAGCCTGCACCTGATGTAGTATATGGCCAAAAAATAACCACACTATTGATGGTTAAATGCACTTGATGAAAGCTTGACCCTGATGTAGGATATAGCAAAAAATAACCACACTATTGATGGTTAAATGCACTTGGGGGACAGGCTCAGCCTGCACCTGATGTAGTATATGGCCAAAAAATAACCATACTATTGATGGTTAAATGCACTTGATGAAAGCTTGACCCTGATGTAGGATATAGCAAAAAATAACCACACTATTGATGGTTAAATGCACTTGGTGGTAGCTTGTGCTGGCGCACCACAAGCCGCAAAATGGCCGCCGATCACCGAAAAAAAAAGTGAGATAAAAACGCTCTGGGCAGCCTAAAAAAGTGAGCAATTGAATATCAGCACTTCAATGATCCACAGCTGTAGATCGATCACTGAATGAAGTCTTTTGGAGGAGTTAATCTGCCTAATCTCGCCCTAACGTCGCAGCTGCAACCTCTCCCTACGCTTGTATCAGCAGAGTGACGTGCAGCGCTACGTGACCCAAGCTTATATGGAGGCTGGGTCACATGCTGCACTGGCCAATCACAGCCATGCCAATAGTAGGCAAGGCTGTGATGGCCTCTTGGGGCAAGTAGTATGATGCTTATTGATTGGCTGCTTTGCAGCCTTTCAAAAAGCGCCAAGAAAGCGCCGAACACCGAACCCGGACTTTTACGAAAATGTTCGGGTTCGGGTCCGTGTCACGGACACCCCAAAATTCGGTACGAACCCGAACTATACAGTTCGGGTTCGCTCATCCCTAATCATAACCAATGCACTATTTATATAGGGCTTTGCCTATTAGAATATATGCACTGTGATATTGCCCTTATGTAGCACGATCCTCTTAATTACTAGAGGTGGCTACATTACAAGTGTCCACATTCTGAAACATTGTTGCTCACACACACACATGGCTTCTGCCTGCCTCTCTGTGCTCTTCTTGTCATGCATTCATCTAAGTCTACTTTCACACTAGTGTTTTTTGCGGATCCGTCATGGATCTGCAAAAAAGCTTCTGTTACAATAATACAACCGCATGCATCCGGTTGTATTATGTCTTCTATAGCCATGATTGATCCGTCTTGAACACCACTGAAAGTCAATGGGGGACGGATCAGTTTTCTATTGTGCAAGATTGTGTCAGAGAAAACGTGCCAGGACGGATCCGTTTGGCACTGCTTCATCAGGCGGACAGCTCAATCTAAAAAGCAAACGCAACCCCTCCTGACATGTCCGTCTTCATCAGGGGAGAAGGGGGTTAGTTGTTTTAGTGAGTAGAAACTGGTATATCTTAGAGAAGAAAATAGCATTATGTGTGTTAGGAGCATAGAGTATCTGTTATTGTGGATAATGATGGATGGTTTGGACAAGGTCGGAGCCTTATGCAGTCCTTTTCGTGGCTTTTTGTTGCCTCATGTATTCTTTGGGGCTCTAGTGGAGGGGTCATTGAATCGGCCGGACATGTTCCTGTTTTCCCTGGTGAGGGAGGGTTTCTTATAGGATATAATAATAAAGCACACGTCACTTTCAACGGTTAAACTTTTTTTAGAATACAATATACGAACTACTTGTTTTTAACACTATATATTGATACAGTCCTGATCAAAAGTTTAAGACCACTTGAAAAATGGCAAAAAATCATATTTAGCATGGCTGGATCTTAACAAAGTTCCAAGTAGAGCTTCAACATGCAACAAGTAGAAATGGGAGTGAGACAAAACATTTTTTGAGCATTCAATTTAATGAAAACAACGAATAAACTGAAACAGGCTGTCTTTCAGCTGATCAAAAGTTTAGGATCACACCTCCCAAAAAAAACTAAACCCCCCCAAAACAGAAATCCAACTTCCAAACATGAACTCAGTAATGAGTAGCTCCGCCGTTATTGTTTATCACTTCAAAAATTCGTTTCGGCATGCTTGATGCAAGCGTTTCCATGAGGTGAGTGGGAACATTTTCCCAAGTGGTGAAGACGGCTGCACGAAGGCCATCTACTGTCTGGAACTGTTGTCCATTTTTGTAAACTTCCCTTGCCATCCATCCCCAAAGGTTCTCAATTGGATTTAGATCAGGGGAACACGCAGGATGGGCCAAAAGAGTGATGTTATTCTCCTGGAAGAAGTCCCTTGTCCTGCGGGCATTGTGTATCGTAGCATTTTCCTGTTTAAAAACCCAGTCGTTACCACACAGACGAGGGCCCTCAGTCATGAGGAATGCTCTCTGCAACATCTGGGCATAGCCAGCGGCCGTTTGACGCCCCTGCACTTCCTGAAGCTCCATTGTTCCACTGAAGGAAAAAGCACCCAGACCATTATGGCGCCCCCTGCACTGTGGCGCGTAGAAAACATCTCAGGTGGGATCTGCTTGACATGCCAGTAACGTTGGAAACCATCAGGACCATCAAGGTTAAATTTTTTCTGCTCTCTTGCAAAGTCCAAACGAGCAGTTCTGTGGCGTTCAAGGAGACGAGGTCTTTGAAGACGTTTTTTGTTTTTGAAGCCCTTCTGTCTCAGATGCCGTCTGATGGTTATGGGGCTGCAGTCAGCACCAGTAAGGGCCTTAATTTGGGTTGAGGATCGTCCAGTGTCTTGACAGACAGCCAATTGGATCCTCCGGGTCTTCCACTTGACAATGAATCCACATCTTTGCACAGATTTGGCCTTTTAAAGGCATGTGGTCCTAAAATTTGGATCAGCTGAAAAACAGCCTGTTTGAGTTTAATCGTTACTTTCAATTAATTGAATGCTCAAAAAATGTTTTGTCTCACTCTCATTTCTTCTTGTTGCATGTTGAAGCTCTACTTGGTACCTTGTTAAGATCCAACAATGTAAAATATGATTTTTTGCCATTTTTCAAGTGGTCTTAAACTTTTGATCAAGACTGTATGTCACTATATGTAAATGATTTATTCATCAATATTTATTATTAATTTACACAATTATAAATATATGAAATGTTTTTGCATCTTTTGCACAATGTGTTATAGGTTTGAGTATTTTTGTATCGATTATGCTTCTGAATATGTTAGACCACACATTGTAACTTATATTTGTTCTATACTTGTGCTATATACAGGATGATATTGGCAGACAATATTTATACTTTTTTCTCCTGTACAGGGCAAAAGTTTTTTCTTTCCCTTTCATTTCCCTTCTTCTTTTTAATGGTGCACCTTACTCAGATCTTGTACTTCTCTTGCACCATAATAACAATTAATTATTCATTTATTTACTAGTGGCCTCTCTTTGCCCTCTAGGATCAGGTTAGGTGGTGTCTAAACGCTGACTATAGGTGCTCTATGTCTCTGCAATTTTATTACTCAGTGTGCTATTTTATTATGGTTTGGAACTTGCGGTCATATGTGTATATAACATTTACATATATGTATTTATTGGCTGTATCTCTAGTTGTCCCGCTACCCCTTTATGAAAGATGCGATGTCCATGTAGCCTTGTTTCTCTATAAATCTTTATAACTATAACTATGATGCTCCAGTACTCATAATGGCTTAAGGACCTGGGTGACGTTGGACTGACGTATTGGTCACATGTACCCCTCGTGATCAGTGCGTCATCGCCGCTTAACGCCAGGTCCTATACCTCTTTGCCTGCTTGGTTCTCCTCTTAATCACATGATTTGAGATGCAATGCCTGATTGAAAAGCATCGTCCCAGGACACATCTGGTACCAATTTTTCTTTATTTGATTATGGGAAGACGTTATAAAAAGAGTTTGTGTAATCGTTTCTTATCCCCGGAAGAAGCCAGGTGTTACTGGCGAAACTACGTCGGGATGAGGCGGCTGAGGGTTCCACACGCATTCTTGGGTAGTTATTTGTTTATCCTTTCCACACATAGGTCTGTTTATGCCTTACTTTTTAATTATTATGTCTGATGGCCTCTATTGTCTTACTGGCTTGCTTGTGTGTGGCTTCTCTCTGCAATCTATATACCCTTATGTGTTGACCCCTCAGCCTCCTCTAGGGTTGTTTTTTCCTCACTGAAGGTTTCCCCCTTCTTTGCTGCTGTTTTTATCAAGTATATTTTTATATACATGTCAAATTAATGTATGTTTAATAAAGACTCTTTCATGTTTATATATACATGTGTTTGGTGCTAATTTTGGGTGTGTAATGATGTCTAGGTAAATAATCTGGCCTTAGGATCACTGTACAAGTCATGGATAGTGTAGTAACAGAGTAAAATAGTTACTGCTGCGATTTGGTATGATAGGGATCAAAGAAGCAGTCAACTATCCAGGATACATTTAAGGTACAGGAATCACCTGTTTTCCAGTGAGTTTGGTGTTGGTGGACTAGGTGAGGTTTAAATTTATGTAGATGGGAAATAACTCTTTTTATTTTTATTGGGGTATTGCGCCTGGACACATTCCAGAACAGTATCTTTAGAGAAGAACTGGTTGTGGTCAAAATACAAGTTGCTTGGATTGCCCATTCCACTCAGATGGCCCCGCAGGCCAAAATAAATATTGGGAAAGTCCATGCGTCTCCCTACGGAAAGAATCATAGGAAACAAGGAGGGTAATGAAACAACAGACAAAGAAAACAAGAGCATTATGGGCTCAGTTAACACTAAAACTGTAATAATAAACAGTTCCATGCAGTAGAAACATAGGAGAGTCCACTCCGTAAGTGAATCCAACCCTCTGGAAAGACATGACGTTTGGATCAAGGGATCCTTGAAGAGGTGCACACGATTCCCCACATCATCCTCAGTCTCGCTGAGTATTGAAGTTGGAACTTGATGTTGTTATTAACGAGGTGTTTGCAGATTTATGTAAATGCCTGGCTATTTATGGCCACATAGGATGAGAAATCTTGAAACATCAGGATTTTTTGGCCATTAACCTATAGCAATTGTTTCTTTCTGTAGCTACGGAGAATACTTTCTTTAGTTAAAGGGCATCTGTCAGCAGATGCACATGAGATCAATACAGATGCCTTTAGCTGCCAAGCACACATGTAACCAGTCAGCCAGTTTCATAGGTACAGATCTGCCCACAAATGCCCTTTAAGAAGTGAAAGAACTTGTCAATGGTAGGGTATGGATTGTTGTACTAGGGTGGTCTTTACCCAGTTTGTGAACTCTTTCAATTGGTGGCATCAGATGGCAGGTTGGTAGGTCTAGAGCTGCCTTTGATAGATGGGATCCCAATAAAGCAGTGGTTTCTGTTCTCCAAGTAGTCTCAGAGTGTACAATTTCTTATCTTTTGCTAGGAGTTTGAGTTCTGTAGCGCAGTTAAGGTATCCGCACACGTGCTGATGCTTTGATCTGCCTCACCAATCTGCTGTGTGTTAGAGGTGATTAAAGGTGTTGTCTCACTTCAGCAAATGCCATTTATAATCTAGACAATGTTAATACAAGGTATTTACTAATTGTCCATATCGTCTCCTTTGTTGGCTTAATTTTACCATTGCCTTATACACTGGTCATTATTAGTGATTAAGGCCACCACTGCAGCACAGATATGAGATGGCAGGGACAGGAGCTGCTACACATCTGTGACTATGCACACTCCTGTGGTCCCGTCCACCAGAGAGGCCCGGCGCATTTTCATATAGTATGCAAACACGGGCCACCGCTGCTGGATTACAGTATAGCTGTAACCCCTGGAAACTAGCAGTGTATAACACGATGGAAAAATGAATGAAACCAGCAATAAGGACAATCACAACACATTAGTAAGTGCCTTGTATAAACTTTGTCTACATGATAAATGCCATTTGCTAAAGACAGAATATTATTTATGGAGGTGTGCAGGACATTAAGGAGAGCAATTAAACTGATAAGGTGGCGTGGCTAGGCTGCCGAACGAGATGGCCGCTTGAGTGAAGAGCTCCTGCACCTCAGCGACTGTAATTTTGCCTGCCCGTCTCAATTCATACCGAGGTGGCACCTAACTGCTCCCACAGATGCACAACTCCCCCGCTGACACTATGGAGAAAAGAAAGAAGCACCTACAGAGGCTGCAGGACGGTAACCTGGAGAACTACTTTGACTGGGGAAGATCCAAAGATGGCGCCGATGTAACAGACAAGGTCGCACTGGGATCCCATATCAGCGCAATGTCGCCGGCTCTCACAGCTCGCTCACCCTCTCCACCGGACATATCCGCCATCACTAACCTGCTGCATGTGTCGCCTCCGTCGCTCCCACTGACACCAGAGGAGGCCAGAGCTCCAGTGCAAGCTCCGCATGGGATCCAAAATGGCGCCTGTTCTCTGGCGCAGTGGGACCAGCTGCTTAGATTCCCTCATCCCCAGCTGACTACAGTGAATTCCGGAGGCCAACCACAGCTAAGTGAGTACACTTCTCACAACACTGTACCCCTAGATCCCTTCCAATTGCTTCCCACCTCTGATAAACCTGTCACTGAGGACTCTCTCAAAACCATGCTACTAGCCCTAAAATCCTCCCTGCAGGCAGATATTGCAGGACTGATTAATCCTCTCTCTGCAAGACTGCAGACAACAGAGGACAAGATACAGCATGTGGAAACAAAAATGGGTGACTTTGCAACATCCCAAAATGCTATCATTGATGCCCACAATGCCCTGGCTGACGAGTTGGAAGCTGTTAAGCTAAAAATGGAGGACCTGGAAGATCGTTCCAGACGGAACAACGTAAAATTTAGGGGTATTCCTGAAGACGTTGCCCCCTAGGAACTGGAAGCCTACCTAAAAGGGCTAATAAGGGCACTTTTACCACAGATTCCAGCACCTGATATGGTTATTGACAGGGCCCACAGACTTCCTAAACCTCCACATCTTGGCCCTAATATCCCGTGCGACACTTTAGCGCGCATCCACTTCTTTCATACTAAAGAGGCACTCATGGCTGCGGCACGAAACAAAACCCCATTACCTGCTCCATACCAGAAAGTCAAACTTTACACAGACCTTTCTATGGCCACCCTCCGCCGACGCAGAGCACTACTGCCTATCACGACTGCCCTCTGAGACCATGATTTCCCCTACAAATGGGGTTATCCCCTGAAGATTCTCATCCGCAAAAACGGACAAACACATGCTATCAAGACCCTGGAAGAAGGGAAACAACTACTCCATCTCTGGTAGATTCCATTGTCCTCAAGTAATGCGGACGCTGACCCCACCTCCATAGCTCCTGCTACCCCACACACATCAGAGGGCTGACGCCCTGAGTTTATCCCCTATAGATGAAAACTTACAAACCAGGACTTCCGCAGTTGCGGTATACTGTTTATTCCTACCTCGTTGGGACTCTCTGTGATATCCTACTTGGGCGTCCTAACAGCACCTCACGCGAATTGGTGCAGGTCCTCTGACACCACTCACCCTTTCGGTTTATTCCAACTCTAGCACTGAACTCTCGCCCTGTTTCTATCTAGACGGTTGCTACCGTCCTGTTCATCACCTACCGAGTTTTAGATGGTTGTCCCCATCTCATTTGTCTTGTTTGTTGCTCTTCCCACCCTCCCTCTTTCCTCCCTCTCTTCCCCACTATAGAGCCTAAATTACTTGCAGTCTTGACATATTGATATTGTATACCAGAATTGTGTTTTCTTCACCTTTTCAAGTGTTAGGATAGCTATCTCCTTTTAATATCATGGGTCTTAAGATCATGTCCCTTAATGTTAAAAGCCTTAACTGCCCTCAGAAAAGGTCTTATATGTGGAAAGAAGCTCTAACTGCTAATGTTGATGTTTTGTGTATACAGGAAACCCATTTACTGCAAGCAGACGCCGATAGAGTACATCACCGTCTGTTTCCCACTATCCTGCATTCACACTGTGACAAGAAAAAGAGAGGTACCTTAATCGCTGTCAGGAACACTGATGCCTACACTACCATTAAGACCAAAATTGATCCACAAGGTCACTACATTATTCTAGTTTGTTCCATCAATAACATTACATACACACTGGTCAACCTCTACGCCCCTAATTCCCACCAGTTGGCTTTTTTACATAAACTTATGCGCAAGGTGAATAAACTCAAACAACGGAAGGTAATCCTCTGCGGGGATTTCAACACAGTCTTACAACCTGCTATTGACTCCACATCCCCTACAAGACGACCAGATGCAGAGGTTGCTTCCTTCTTGCACTCTGAAGGTCTTACGGACGTGTGGAGAGCTCAGCATAGCCTAGAAAAGGACTTTTTTCCCCCAATACATATGTCATACTCGCGAATAGACATGTTTGTGGTAGACCACTCCTCACTACTCCACACACTTTCCACTGACATTGGCCTTATTAAATGGTCAGATCACGCCCCGATCACCATCACCCTTGAGGAACAGTTTCAATCACCAAGAGCCCCTATTTGGAGGAATAATACATTTCTCTTCAATAACCCGAAGCATGTATTGGAACTTTCCGCACACTTAAATGAATACTTTCACTTTAACAGCGGATCAGTTTCAAACAAATTTGTCTTGTGGCAAGCCCACAAAGCGTACATACGGGGCTCTTTGATTAAACTGAACTCCACTGTAAGGAAACTTAGAGAACGAGACATTACACAAACCCTAGAGCACATTGCTACTCTGGAGGCAATAAACAAACCCGCTCCAACCCCTCAGTGTTCCAATGAACTTAGAGTAGCATGGAATAAGCTTAGTAGCCTGCTACTCCAAAACTACCATAAATCCCTCCTCAGGCTTCATTCTAAATATTATTCCCAAGGCAACAAAGCAGGCAGACTCTTGGCGCAACAACTAAAAGCTCAACAGTCAAAGTCCAAAATACCACATCTATTACACCCCACAACTAAAGCAAAACTGATAGATCCCCGAGACATTGCCAACCAATTTAAAATGTACTATCAAACACTCTACAACCTAAAAGATAACACCCCTCTACCAGAAACTTATTCTACTTTAGTGTTGGAATTCCTCTCGCAGGCTTCCCTTCCTACACTCACTCAACCACAATTGCAATCCCTCAATGCACCATTCTCAATCACAGAAATCAAAAAGATAATTACATCACTCCCTATGGGCAAATCTCCAGGTCCCGATGGACTCTCTAATGAATACTTTCGCCAATTTCAACCTGTTCTTGCTCCCTACATGCTGGAAATGTTTAATGCGGTACAGGAGGGACACTCCTTCCCCCCGGACATGTTGGAAGCATTAATAGTCACTATCCCAAAACCTGGCAAAGTACCAGACACACCCCAGAACTTCCGGCCTATCTCACTGCTTAATTCTGACATAATTTTTTTTGCCAAGATCATTGCCAATAGACTAGCTCTACTCCTCCCTTCACTGATCCATCCTGACCAAACTGGATTTGTGACTGGTCGACAAGCATCTGATAACACCAGACGGATTGTAGACTTGTTTAATTACGCTGAAATGAATAATCTCCCAATGCTTGCGATCACATTAGATGCAGAAAAAGCGTTTGATGGCCTGCACTGGGATTACACATTTTCTACTCTCCGTCATATGGGCTTTTCGGGACAAATACTACAGGCTATCCACAGCTTATACTCTTCTCCTTCCGCGAAAGTCTGGATTAACGGAGTAGTGTCAGATCCATTTGGAATTACTAACGGATCTAGACAGGGATGTCCCCTATCACCTTTATTGTTTATTCTGGCACTAGAACCCTTGGCACAAACTATAAGGAACTCACCTTCAATAGCTGGAATGGAAATAGGAGGAAGATCCCATAAAATCACACTCTATGCAGATGATATCATCCTCACATTAACGGACCCTATCAACTCTTCTAGACACCGCCCTCAATACGATCTCACATTACGGATCCCTTTCCTACTATAAGATTAACAACACTAAATCTCAAGCTCTCCCCATTAACATACCAGAAACAGCCTCTCTAAAATCCTTCCATGATCTGGACTGGCAAACATCAGAGCTCCCATACCTGGGAGTTAAGATTACTTTGCCTTGCTCCCTACTTTATAGTAGAAACTACCACCCCCTTCTAGCCACCATGTTGAATGACTTTAACAGCTTCTCTATGAAAGTATTGTCCTGGGTGGGTAGAGCAGAATCTTTCCAAATGATGACCCTCCCCAAGCTTATATATATATTTCGTGCCCTCCCGATCCCGGTCCCTACTACATTTTTCAAAAAAGCACAAACGATTCTGGGAAAGTACATCTGGGGACCATCCAAACCCAGAGTAGCCCGGGCATTATTGTCCAAGAAAAAACATGCTGGCGCACTAGGCCTCCCTGATATTAAGGACTACTTCCGAGCAATAGCACTCTCCTTTGCCCGCGAATGGTGGTCCTCAGATGACACAAAGGCCTGGATCCAGATCGAATCACACACAATAAAACACGCCACTTTAAAAGACTATTTGATCCATTTGTTGTCGAACCCATCCCAGCCACATAACGACCTACTAACGATAAAACATGTTAGCAACCTATGGTCCACAATTCACAGAACACAGAAAGACTCAAATTCCGCCCTCCTACCACAAGCCACTATAAGAACACTGGAACTAAGCATCACGGACATTAACCTGATAAAATTGGCGAGGAAAAGGGATCACTTCCAGATCTCAAATCATGTCAGACGGCCTACTCCTCCCCTTTGACTCACTTCACCGCTTATTCACATTGCCGCATACAGAATTCTATAACTACCTGAGAATCCGACACTTTATTGCAAAAATTACACAATCTCCACCCCCAATAAACTCTGACATATTGAGACTATTTCAATTCCCATCCCTCTTTAAAAGACACACCACACGACATGTGTACAACATATTAGGAGACAAAGCCACTTTCACCAAAACCTTACCCATTAAAAAATGGGAACTAGAGTTAGGGAAGTCCTCCCTAGACGAGAACTGGGTTCTAGCTATCAGATTCCTGGTTTCTAACTTCAAATGTGTCACCCATTACGAAGCTGGGCTGAAGACCCTCTTACATTGGTACTTTACTCCACAGAGACTGAATACAATCTACCCCTCATCCTCCCCCCATTGCTGGAGAGGATGCGGCGCTAGAGGCTCCCTCCTTCACATTCTGTGGGCATGTCCCATACTCACCCCCTATTGGCACAGTGTCTTTGACTTGATTTCTGGGTTATCAGCCCAGATTATAGAACCTCTTCCTGGATTGGCTCTCTTGTTCTTGGGTATACACAACATCCCCCCAGCACACAGGAACGTTGTGGGACATATCCTACTCAGCGCCAAGCTGATTATTACGCGTCACTGGAAGCAACTAGCTTCACCAACCATAGCTGAGGTCATACAGGAGGTCAACACGTCATGCAGATATGAACACTCAATGCCACCCACGATTATCTCCCTCAAATCCAGGCAACTCACTTGGGGTCCATGGCTCCATAACCCCAACTATTCCCCCTGAATTACAGAGATACTCCATCTACCTAGGACAAGAGTGGAATAACGGAAATTTTACCTATTACCTCTCTACCCCTCTTTCCCATTCCCCCTTTCCCTCCCCCCCTTACCTTTCACTGTTGTGGTCTATTTGTTACGGGTCTTATCATACCCTACTCTCACTATGCAAACTACCTATGTATAATGTCGTTCTATAAGCAAGCCTATTGTATAGGCATACATTGTTGTACATCAAAATGCTATGGCATCTGGCTTTTTCTTTTTGTCCCACCAAAACACCAATAAAAACTATTTACTCTAAACTGATAAGGGGCATGGAGAGTCTTAGTAATAAGGAAAGATTAACAGAATTAAATTCATTTAGCCTTGAGAAAAGACGTCTAAGGAGAGACATGATTAACCTATACAAATATATAAATGGCCCGTACAAAAAGTATACAGAAAAGCTGTTCCATGTAAAATGCCCTCAAAAGACAAGGGGGCACTGCTTCCCACTGGAGAAGAAAAAGTTTAGTCTCCAGAGGCGCCAAAGCTTCTTTACTGTAAGAACTGTGAATCTGTGGAATGGTCTACCTCAGGACCTGTATATTACTGAGAATATGTATACAGTTAAGTATTAGAGAATATTTATCACTGAGCAAAATTTGAAAGCCTACTATTAAAAACTTAATCTTTAATATTTATACAAAACAAAATAATCCCATTATACAAAACAATCAATATGAAAACTATTCTATTATCAATGTTGCTGTGCAGGATACCCACATTCTATTGTAGGGTAAAGTATATACAATGTAATAGCTGTCTGGCACAATGTGGTCACTCACTGTTTGTAGTTAAGGCAAAGAAGTGAAGCAAATTGCTCACCATATACGTGCAGATTTCTCCTCCAAGGTTCTTTCCATCAAGTAACTTTTGGATATCACATCTCTATTGAAGAAAAATAAGTTGCAGATACATCCGCTAACTCACCCTACTGTGCTATGAGTCCCTAAAAGCGGAATAATCGCCCCGCCTATTAGCGGATGTATCTGCAACTTATTTTTCTTATGAAAATGTGTAGAAATCTGGGTCTCGCTCCCCTTTTTCTACAATTTGCATCCCCACCTATTACTTGGTTGAATTTATGTATTTTTTCAACCGTTTTATTAATTGAGATAAATACCTTACTTACTTGCTGATGCTGCCACCCTGCCTGACTTTTTAAAATATCGCTCCTGCGCCCCCTGTGTTCCCCCGTAGTTTTCCCGCTCAGTATGCTAATCCTGAGCATCAGTACAGTGAGTAGGAGATGCCAGGATTTCTCAATGGGCGTCTCCTTCTTCCTGGCTGTGCCGCAATCCGATCACAGCGGAGAGCATCACAGCCAGGGAGAAGGGGAGTTCTGCAAAGTCACTGGTGTGGTGAATTTGTCCTTCGGGAACGATGTGGAAGCTCAGCAGGCTTAATTATTGGCTTTTTATTCTGGAGCAAATCTAATATGTGGCTGCTCAGCAAGTTACCACCCCCGGAAGAAATCAACACAGGTACCTGTGAAAAAGTTTGTGAATGTGAACCAAAATGAGTTATGCAGGTATTTTTATTAAAGATTATATACTTCACAAATACCCTCAACCTATGTATTGTTTAATGGAAGGTTACTCTTGGATGACAACTTGCTTTCAGTATCATTGGATTGTTGGTAAGATGTATGTCATGGAGTTGTGCTCATTGGTTGCATGACTTTTCCAGGTGAAAGAATATATTTTTGTCTACATATGCTGTTCTCTGATTACTACACCGTTGTGTTTACCCCATTACCCTCCATGTTTTGTGGTTTCAGTCTTTGACCAAGAGTGAATGTACAGATAAGTGAATGTATTAAAATTTGTTTCAGTTCAATTCATCCAAATTCTACCAACAAACTCAATTCGGGTGCCCAAGTTGAAAGTGTTTTAAAATGTCTGGAAATTCCCTTTTTATCTATAAGAAAATTCTACCCAAATGAATGTGAACAAATTCTGATTATACTGAATAAAATTATTTTCAAAAATTCAGGTTGAAGTTCTATTCTAACTAATCGTTTTGCTCCTCTTTAATTGAAAGCTTCCAGACAGATTTTCTTTTTTTGTCGCAATACACACTAAGCCACAGTGGAGAGCAGATACAGGTTGTTGATGTGCTATTGCGATGTTATTACTACATGACAAACGCTGTTAATCTTCTGTTTCCTTTTATCATTTATTTCTAGGTGGAGTGTACCAAAGTAAAAGCAACAGGCCTTGTGCATGACTTTACTTGTCATACAAATGTTTCTGATTGATTTTTAGCCATGATATTCCAACAGTGTGTTCCAGCCACAGTACCTCATATGTTCTCCAGAATATAGTCACTACATACATCCATACAGATATGTAAACCTACACTTCATACATGCAGAAATACAGATGCTTAACACATACATCGAAGTATACATACTCACCACATGGTCACATATGCAACACATTCACTGGATATATAATATTTAAAACTAAATGAATAGACCAGCACTTCGACACCTACATAGTAACATAGTATATAAGGCCGAAAAAAGACATTTGTCCATCCAGTTCAGCCTGTTATCCTGCAAGTTGATCCAGAGGAAGGCAAAAAAAACTGTGAGGTAGAAGCCAATTTTCCCCACTTAAGGCAATCAGATAACTCCCTGGATCAACGACCCCTCTCTAGTAGCTATAACCTGTAATATTATTACACTCCAGAAATATATCCAAGCCCCTCTTGAACTCTTTTAGTGAACTCACAATCACCACCTCCTCAGGCAGAGAGTTCCATAGTCTCACTGCTCTTACCGTAAAGAATCATCTTCTATGTTTGAGTACAAACCTTCTTTCCTCCAGGCGCAGAGGATGTCCCCTTGTCACAGTCCTGGGGATAAATAGATGATGGGAGAGATCTCTGTACTGACCCCTGATATATTTATACATAGTAATTAAATCTCCCCTCAGTCGTCTTTTTTCTAAAGTGAATAACCCTAATATTGATAATCTTTCAGGGTACTGTAGTTCCCTCATTCCAGTTATTACTTTAGTTGGCCTCCTCTGAACCCTCTCCAGCTCTGATATGTCTTCACAGGAGACCAGAACTGTACACAGTACTCCATGTGTGGTCTGACCAGTGATTTGTAAAGTGGTAGGACTATGTTCTCATCACGGGCATCTATGCTCCTTTTGATGCAACCCATTATCTTATTGGCCTTGGCAGCAGCTGGCTGACACAGGTTTTTACAGCTTAGTTTGCTGTTCACTAAAATTCCTATGTCCTTTTCCATGTCAGTGCTACCCATTTAGTATGTACGGGTGACTTGCATTATTCGTACCCATGTGCATAACCTTACATTCGTCAGTGTTAAACCTCATCTGCCACTTCTCTGCCCAAGCCTCCAATCTATCCAGATCAATCTGTAGCAGTATACTGTCCTCTTCCTTGTCAATTACTTTACACAGTTTAGTGTCATCTGCAAAAATGTTTATTTTACTGTGCAGGCCTTCTACAAGACCATAATAAATATATTGAAGAGGATAGGGCCTAGTACTGACCCCTGAGGTACTCCACTAGTGACAGTGACCCAATCTGAGTGGGTACCATTAATAACCACCCTCTGTTTTCTATTACTGAGCTAGTTACTTACCCACATACAGACATTTTCTCCCAGTCCAAGCATTCTCATTTTATATGCTAACCTTTTATGTGGTACAGTGTCAAATGCTTTGGAGAAGTCCAGATATACGACATCCATTGATTCGCCGCTGTCAAGTCTAGAACTTACCTCCTCATAGAAACTGATTAAATTAGTTTGACATAACTGATCCCTCATGAAGCCATGCTGATATGGCGTTATTAGCTTATTTTTATTGAGATAGCATCTCTTAGAAAACCTTCAAATAGTTTACCCATGACGGATGTTAAACTTACCGGCCTATAGTTTCCGGGCTTTGTTTTTGGACCCTTTTTGAATATTGGCACCACATTTGCTATGCGCCAATACTGTGGAACACTCCCTGTCAGTATAGAGTCCTTAAATATCAGAAATAAGGGTCTAGCTATGACATTACTTAATTCTGTTAGGATACAGGGGTGTATGCCATCTGGCCTTGGTCGATTTGTCTATTTTGATCTTTTTAAGACGCCGCTGTATTTCTTCCTGGGTCAGACAGGGCACTTTTAATGGGGAACTTACTTTTACATTCTGCATTTCATCTGACAGTTTTCTTTCTTCAGTGAAAACAGTGGAGAAAAAATATTTAATAGCTTTGCTTTCTCCTCATCACTCTCTTGCTTTTTTGAAGTTTGGTATTTTTGTTCCTCCCTGAAGAAACACTCTTTTGAATGATAATTGGAAGGTTATTACTTTATGGTCACTTTTTCCCAGGTGTCCCCCAACCTGCACATCTGTTGTTCTGTCAGGTCTATTGGTTAATACTAAGTCTAGTATGGCCGTCCCTCTAGTCGGGTCCTGAACCAGTTGGGAAAGATAATTGTCTTTGGTTATTGCTAAGAACCTGTTTCCTTTATGAGATGTACAGGTGTCAGTTTCCCAGTCTATATCTGGGTAGTTGAAGTCCCCCATAATAACGACCTCATTATGATTTTCCGCCTTGTCTATCTCGTTTAGCAGTAGATTTTCTGTGGACTCTGGTATATTAGGTGGTTTATAATAAACTCCTATTAGTAATTTATTATTGTTTTTGCCTCCATTCATTTCTACCCACAGTGACTCCACATGTTCATGTCCCTCACTTATATCTTCTCAGACTGTGGGCTTTAGACAGGACTTTACATAAAGTCAGACCCCTCCCCCTCTCCGGTTTTGGCGATCCTTTCTAAATAGACTGTAACCCTGTACATTAACTGCCCAGTCATAACTATTATCCAGCCAGCCATGTTATTCCCACTATGTCATAGTCCTCCTCACACATCGCTAATTCCAGTTCCCCAGTTTTATTAGTCAGGGTTCTGGCATTAGTATACATACATTTAAGAGGTTTATGTATATTTTTTACCCTATACCTTTCCTTATGAACTGTTCTAGTCCCTCCTTCCATTCCTACCCCAGGTCTCTATCTTCCCCTCCTATAACGTAATTACCCTCCCGCAGTCCTTAGTTTAAACACTCCTCCAACCTTCTAGCCATCTTCTCCCCCAACACAGCTGCCCCTTCCTCGTTGAGGTGGAGCACGTGCCTACGATAGAGCCTGTAGCCGAGAGAGAAGTAAGCCCAGTTCTCCAAGAACCAAAACCCCTCCTTCCTACACCAGTTCTTGAGCCACTTGTTAACCTCCCTAATCTCCCACTGCCTTTCTTGTCTGGCTCGTGGTACAGGCAGTATTTCGGAAAATATTACCTTTGAGGTCCTTGCCCTAAGCTTTTGACCTAAATCCCTAAAATCATTTTTAAGGACGTTCCACCTACCTCAAACTTTGTCATTGGTTCTGATATGGACCATGACCCCTGGATCTTCTCTAGCCCGTCCCAGTAATCTGTCAACCCGATCCGCGATGTGTCGAACTCAAGCGCCAGGAAGACAACACACTGTCCGACGATCCTGTTCTTTGTGACAGATCGCCCTATTTGTACCCCTAATAATTGAGTCTCCCACTACCAGCACCTGTCTGGCCTGCCCTCTCCTGGTGCCCTGCTTACTGGAGCCGACATTCCCCTGACTGGCAGAGGAAGTGTGCGGCTGCAGCAGTGCTCTCTCTGAACTGACCTGTGAGAGATAGGTTTTATATATCTTTATATATGTACTGTATTACTCTTTTCTGTCCACAAGATGGCAGCTAACCAGCTGTGTGAACCTCATGTGCATTTTATTTGTCTTAAGGTCATTGTAGGTGGAAAGGGGGGATATAGGTTGCAATTTTAAAATGTGCCAATGAAACTCAGGGATAAAGTTGGCAAACTACACGCATTTTGGCAAGGAGCCAATAACCTTTTCTTAAGGAGCACCCGTTTTGTGATGTCATGTCTGCTATTTAAGTAGTAAACGTATCTTGAATAAAGCGCTCTTGCTCAGGGGGACGAGAAGATCTTTTCATGAAACCAACTTGTGTGTCTGGTCTCATTATGAAAGCAGTATGGCATATGCATACTTATACTTCTAATTGATTTGGCACCACACAAATAAGATGAGAATCGCTTAAGTTGCGATAACACACCCTGGCAGCCATAGCAAATAATAATTAGTGTATGCTTATGAAGATATAGGATAACAATTGGCAAATAGAACATGATGCAATCATATACAAAGCATCAACCACACATAAAAAATAATAAAAATACATAAAAATAATCTCTTGTTTGGCTCTTACTGACAATGTGCGCACGCACAGATAGAAAATTGCAGGGCCCATGCGATCAAAGTTACTTCCTAGTCAGGAGTGTACAAATGTCCACCACCTGATATTTTACTTCAATTCACTATTCCAAAAGGTGCAAATGAATAACATGTTTATATATGCTTGGCCATATATCGTGTTCAGTTACAGTCAGAAAATTATGCTACTGAGGGGCCAAAATGGCTCTGAAACACATCTAACAGTTATATGTGGAGTGATACTTGCCACCAGTAATCACCATCTCCATCGATACCTGTATTTGTAAGCGGTGAGAGGAAGGAGGAGAGCAGTACTGTACAGATGACAGTGGAAGTACACGCCATGAGTAAGAAAACTGAGCACCAGAAATCATACCATGCCACCTAACACGTGTACACTGGTGAACTACGAGTGTTAGAGAAGCAAGACAACACTGCATGTACATGATGGCAGAGAGGAGAGGAGAAGAGAACTGCATTAGGAGCTACACTGACGAGGGTAACCATGTTTTGAACTTTTGACCTTCACGCTCCATATCTCACTATCCACTACAGCTTAGAACATGAGACTACCATCATTTTATAGACAATCATCCTGACTAAATTGCATAAATTGGACTTGCAACTATTTAGCATATGATTAGTTATGCAGATTCTTGTACTGTAACTGCATTATTACTGTTTTGCTCCTAAAATTCTAAACTGTAATTTTTATTTTGTTAGTATTCTGTAAATCCACCTTTAGGCTTTCAACACTGCCTGAATCCTCTCAATCAGATTCAAGCATGTCTTGACAGAAATCTGTCCTGAGGTCTCTTCTACACGTTCCCAATGTTGGTGCATACTGGTCGACTCACTTGGGTACAAATGCAGCTTTTTGTTCAACTCTACCCAAGTGTTTGATTGGGTTGAGGTGTGGGGACTGTGGAAGGCAATCCAGCACCTCTACTTCCAGAACCATTTTTTCGCCAATCTCGATGTATTTTTCAGGTCGTTGTCCTGCTGGAACACTATGTCGTCCTTTTCATATCCATAGTACTCAAGTGTACGAATTAACTCGTCTTGTAGGATACTCGCATATAGCTCAGCACTGAGACCACCAATCGATCCTGGTAAAGTATCCAACTCCTTTAGCTGTGAAACAACCCCATATCATCAGGCTTCCTCCACCGAACGTGACAGTTCCTTTAATTTCACGATCCGTTAGCCCCTTTTCCCCATGTTTCTACCAGACCCATTTGCACCCATCAGAGCCCAGTGTATTGACTTTCATCTCATCGCTCCAACTCTGCGCTACTGTCCACTGTTCGTACTTTTTTGCAAACTCTACCTGACACTTCTTATGAGGATATTGAAGTTGAGGCTTCTTCACCTTTTTTCGGGCCACCATTCCAGACTTGGGTAATGTACGTCGCATGGTGCTTGCACAGACATCTGTGATCTCACTATTACAAAGCATACGATCCACTTCTACTGCTGTGTTTCTCGTGCCAGAACTGATAAACCTTGTGATGAGCAGACTTGTTGACTCCAATATTTTGCCTGGACGTCCACCTCTTGACTTTGGAATGGATGGATGGACTTCATTTCATATTCTTCCAACTGGCATGACACTCACATGATGCAGTTTGGCAATTTTTTTGGTCGAGATACCGCTATCGATCAGCTGGATGATGCTGTTTCTCTTTTCTTGGGAAATCTTCTTTATGACTGCTTGTGGAATTGAACCGGTGACCTTTCCCTTGGGAATCAACCTAATAACACACTGAGCTATTAGGTTGATTCCTAATAAAACATATTGTAATTTGTAGTATACAAGAAGAAAAAGATTGTATTACAACCAGTTGCAAGTACAATTTATGTATGAGATAGTCAAGATGATTGTCTATAAAATGATGGTAGTCTCGCGTTCGAAGCTGTAGTGGATGAGATATGAACCGTGAAAGTCAAAAGTTCAAAACATGGTTACCCTTTTGCTCGTCAGTGTACATTACATTACATTTATACAGACAGGTTGCCCTTTACTACAGGAAGTGGTAAAAAGCACAAAGCTCTTTCTCATTTGTTATCTGCCACATACAATATGTGCACTCCTCAAATAGGTACCGCAAGAAGTTTGAATTTTAATATATATTTATGCCAAGTATTACTAAGACTATTCTTAAATTGCCAGTCATCATATAAGATGACTAAATATCTGGAAAACACGTTATTCATTGGAAACTTTTGGAATAATGAACTGTAGTAAAATGTCAAGTGGTGGACATTTGTACACTACTGACTAGGAAGTAACTTTGATCACATGGGACCTGTGATTTTTTTTATTTTTTTTATCTACATGTGTGCACACTGTCCGTAACAGCCATGCACATACAAGAAATTATTTTTATGCATTTTTATTATTTTTTATATTATGTAAATGTACAGTGCCTTTAAAAAGTATTCATACACCTTGAACTTTTCCACATTTCACCAACAAATTTAACCACCTCAGCCCCCACAGCTTAAACACCCTGAAAAACCAGGCCACTTTTTACACTTCTGACCTACACTACTTTCACTGTTTATTGCTCGGTCATGCAACTTACCACCCAAATGAATTTTACCTCCTTTTCTTCTCACTAATAGAGCTTTCATTTGGTGGTATTTCATTGCTGCTGACATTTTTAAATTTTTTGTTATTAATCGAAATTTAACGATTTTTTTGCCAAAAAATGACATTTTTCACTTTCAGTTGTAAAATTTTGCAAAAAAAACGACATCCATATATAAATTTTGCTCTAAATTTATTGTTCTACATGTCTTTGATAAAAAAAAAATGGTTTGGGTAAAAGTTATAGCGTTTACAAACTATGGTACAAAAATGTGAATTTCCGCTTTTTGAAGCAGCTCTGACTTTCTGAGCACCTGTCATGTTTCCTGAGGTTCTACAATGGCCAGACAGTACAAACACCCCACAAATGACCCCATTTCGGAAAGTAGACACCCTAAGGTATTCGCTGATGGGCATAGTGAGTTCATAGAACTTTTTATTTTTTGTCACAAGTTAGCGGAAAATGATTATTTATTCTTTTTTTCTTACAAAGTCTCATATTCCACTAACTTGTGACAAAAAAATAAAAACTTCCATGAACTCACTATGCCCATCAGCGAATACCTTGGGATGTCTTCTTTCCAAAATGGGGTCACTTGTGGGGTAGTTATACTGCCCTGGCATTCTAGGGGCCCAAATGTGTGGTAAGGAGTTTGAAATCAAATTCTGTAAAAAATGGCTGGTGAAATCCGAAAGGTGCTCTTTGGAATGTGGGCCCCTTTGCCCACCTAGGCTGCAAAAAAATGTCACACATGTGGTATCTCCGTATTCAGGAGAAGTTGGGGAATGTGTTTTGGGGTGTCATTTTACATATACCCATGCTGGGTGAGAGAAATATCTTGGCAAAAGACAACTTTGTATAAAAAAAATGGTAAAAGTTGTCTTTTGCCAAGATATTTATCTCACCCAGCATGGGTATATGTAAAATGACACCCCAAAACACATTCCCCAACTTCTCCTGAATACGTAGATACCACATGTGTGACACTTTTTTGCAGCCTAGGTGGGCAAAGGGGCCCATATTCCAAAGAGCACCTTTTGGATTTCACTGGTCATTTTTTACAGAATTTGATTTCAAACTCCTTACCACACATTTGGGCCCCTAGAATGCCAAGGCAGTATAACTACCCCACAAGTGACCCCATTTTGGAAAGAAGACACCCCAAGGTATTCTCTGATGGGCATAGTGAGTTCATGGAAGTTTTTATTTTTTGTCACAGGTTAGTGGAATATGAGACTTTGTAAGAAAAAAAGAAAAAAAGAAAAAATCATCATTTTCCACTAACTTGTGACAAAAAATAAAAAATTCTAGGAACTCGCCATGCCCCTCACGGAATACCTTGGGGTGTCTTCTTTCCAAAATGGGGTCACTTGTGGGGTAGTTATACTGCCCTGGCATTCTAGGGGCCCAGATGTGTGGTAAGGAGTTTGAAATCAAATTCTGTAATAAATGGCCGGTGAAATCCGAAAGGTGCTCTTTGGAATGTGGTCCCCTTTGCCCACCTAGGCTGCAAAAAAGTGTCACACATGTGGTATCTCCATATTCAGGAGAAGTTGGTGAATGTGTTTTGTGGTGTCATTTTACATATACCCATGCTGGGTGAGATAAATATCTTGGTCAAATGCCAACTTTGTATAAAAAAATGGGAAAAGTTGTCTTTTGCCAAGATATTTCTCTCACCCAGCATGGGTATATGTAAAATGACACCCCAAAACACATTCCCCAACTTCTCCTGAATACGGAGATACCACATGTGTGACACTTTTTTGCAGCCTAGGTGGGCAAAGGGGCCCATATTCCAAAGAGCACCTTTCGGATTTCACTGGTCATTTTTTACAGAATTTGATTTCAAACTCCTTACCACACATTCATGGAAGTTTTTATTTTTTGTCACAAGTTAGTGGAATATGAGACTTTGTAAGAAAAAAATAAAAAAAGAAAAAAATCATCATTTTCCACTAACTTGTGACAAAAAATAAAAAATTTTAGGAACTCGCCATGCCCCTCACAGAATACCTTGGCGTGTCTTCTTTCCAAAATGGGGTCACTTGTGCGGTAGTTATACTGCCCTGGCATTCTAGGGGCCCAAATGTGTGGTAAGGAGTTTGAAATCAAATTCTGTAAAAAATGACCAGTGAAATCCGAAAGGTGCTCTTTGGAATATGGGCCCCTTTGCCCACCTAGGCTGCAAAAAAGTGTCACACATGTGGTATCTCCGTATTCAGGAGAAGTTGGGGAATGTGTTTTGGGGTGTCATTTTACATATACCCATGCTGGGTGAGAGAAATATCTTGGCAAAAGACAACTTTTCCCATTTTTTTTATACAAAGTTGGCATTTGACCAAGATATTTATCTCACCCAGCATGGGTATATGTAAAATGACACCCCAAAACACATTCCCCAACTTCTCCTGAATACGGAGATACCACATTTGTGACACTTTTTTGCAGCCTAGGTGGGCAAAGGGGCCCAAATTCCTTTTAGGAGGGCATTTTTAGACATTTGGATACCAGACTTCTTCTCACGCTTTGGGGCCCCTAAAATGCCAGGGCAGTATAAATACCCCACATGTGACCCCATTTTGGAAAGAAGACACCCCAAGGTATTCAATGAGGGGCATGGCGAGTTCATAGAAGCAAAAAAATTTTGGCACAAGTTAGCGGAAATTGATTTTTTGTTTTTTTTTCTCACAAAGTCTCCCTTTCCGCTAACTTGGGACAAAAATTTCAATCTTTAATGGACTCAATAAGCCCCTCAGCAAATACCTTGGGGTGTCTTCTTTCCAAAATGGGGTCATTTGTGGGGTGTTTGTACTGCCCTGGCATTTGAGGGTCTCCGTAATCATTACATGTATGCCCAGCATTAGGAGTTTCTGCTATTCTCCTTATATTGAGCATACGGGTAATGAGCTTTTTTTTTTCCGTTCAGCCTCTGGGCTGAAAGAAAAAAATGAAAGGCACAGATTTCTTCATTCGCATCGATCAATGTGGATGAAAAAATCTCTGCCAAAAAAAGAAAAAGGAGGGGAAAGGTGTCTGCCAGGACATAGGAGCTCCGCCCAACATCCATACCCACTTAGCTCGTATGCCCTGGCAAACCAGATTTCTCCATTCACATCAATCGATGTGGATGAATAAATCCTTGCCGGGATTTTTTTTTTTTTATATATATACAAAGTGTTTGCCAAAGTATATGAACACCGCCACCTCCTCAGCTCATATGCCTCGGCAAACGTATCTTTTACTGCAGAGGAGAAATCTCGTCTTGCAGCGCCGCATACACCGACTTGCGTGTAATCTGACAGCAGCGCAATGCTTCTGTCAGAATGCACATCAGTGCTGCAGCTAGTCGATCGGTTGGTCCACCTGGAAGGTAAAAAAAACAAAACAAAAAAGAAAAAACCAGGCCGCAACGCAATAAATTTATTAACTGTTGAACAGAACATAGAAACTTTTTTTTAACTTTTTGAACTGAACGTTAACCTTTTTTATTTACCGGTAGTTTTTTTTACCTTTATAGAACAAACCTCTCCTTCCCCATGGGACAATGTGCAAAGCGCAAATCGCCCAAAGATGTGGCGAAGTACGTTATGCACTTTATCCCAGGTGAAAGGAGAGGTTTGCAGCAGCTGTGAGTAAAAGGGCCCTAATAGCCCTGTGTGCCTGTCCTGTGAGATGCAATCCCTATGCTAAGTGTACCTGTGTGTGGTACTTCCGGAAACATTTACCAAAGCATAGGGCAGGGTGGTCAGGACAGAAATAGCGGTTGTCACGCCTTATTCCACTCCTACTACAGACACAAATTTTTTTTCGGGGTGGCGGTTGGGTTGAGGTACCAGCAACGACACTGGGGAAATGTCGCTCGTGTAGACGGCTAACTACACTGGTGGATGGGGCCACGGAACCTCCTGGATACAGGAGGTTCTCGATGATCTCTTCCTGGAATTTGAGGAAGGATCCTGTTCTCCCAGCCTTACTGTAGAGAACAAAACTATTATATGCAGCCAATTGAATTAAATATACAGACACCTTCTTATACCAGCGTCTGGGTCTGCGGGAAACTAAATAGGGAGCCAACATCTGGTCATTGAGGTCCACCCCTCCCATGAGCGCATTATAGTCGTGGACTGAGAGGGGCTTTTCAATGACACGGGTTGCCCTTTCAATTTGGATTGTCGTGTCTGCGTGAATGGAGGAGAGCATGTAAACGTCACGCTTGTCTCTCCATTTCACCGCGAGCAGTTCTTCATTACACAAGGCAGCCCTCTCCCCCCTTGCAAGACGGGTGGTAACGAGCCATTGGTGGAAGCCCACGCGACTAGTTCACGCGGTGCCACAGGCGCAAATCCGTTCTAGAAACAAATGCCTAAAGAGGGCCACACTTGTGTAAAAGTTGTCCACATAAAGATGGTACCCCTTGCCGAATAAGGGTGACACCAAGTCCCAGACTGTCTTCCCACTGCTCCCCAGGTAGTCAGGGCAACCGACCGGCTCCAGGGTCTGATCTTTTCCCTCATAGATCCAAAATTTGTGGGTATAGCCTGTGGCCCTTTAACAGAGCTTATACAATTTGACCCCATACCGGGCACGCTTGCTTGGGATGTATTGTTTGAAGCCAAGGCGCCCGGTAAAATGTATTAGGGACTCGTCTACGCAGATGTTTTGCTCGGGGGTATACAAATCTGCAAATTTCTGGTTGAAATGGTCTATGAGGGGCCGAATTTTGTGGAGCCGGTCAAAAGCTGGGTGGCCTCTGGGACGGGAGGTGGTGTTGTCGCTAAAATGCAGAAAACGCAGGATGGTCTCAAATCGTGTCCTGGACATAGCAGCAGAGAACATGGGCATGTGATGAATTGGGTTCGTGGACCAATATGACCGCAATTCATGCTTTTTAGTTAGACCCATGTTGAGGAGAAGGCCCAGAAAAATTTTAAGTTCGGAAACTTGGACTGGTTTCCACCGGAAAGACTGGGCATAAGAGCTTCCCGGGTTGGCGGATATAAATTGTGTGGCATACCGATTTGTTTCTGCCACGACTAAGTCCAAGAGCTCCGCAGTCAAGAACAGCTCAAAAAATCCCAGGTCCGAACCGATATGAGCCGTCTCAACCCGAACTCCAGACTGGGCGGTGAAAGGGGGAACTAATGGTGCAGCTGAAGTTGGTGACTGCCAATCAGGGTTTGCCAGCACCTCAGGGATTCTAGGGGCTCTACGGGCCTGTCTGCGCGGTGGCTGCGACGGGGTAACTACTGCACGTGCCACCGTACCAGCTTCAACTGCCCTTCTGGTGCTCGCCACGTCACCATGTTGTACGGCAGTGCTGGTACTAGGTCCAGGAAGGGCTGCGCTGCTGGTGTATGCCTCACCACGTGATCCGGCAGCGACAGCCCCACTCTGCTGCTCTTGAAACGGATCCTGCACAACCTGTGGTCTAGCGACACGGGGCCGGGTACGCCTAGTTCTATCAGGGACCTCCACCTCCTCGTCCGAAATTTGGGTCAGAGAGCCACTGCTTTCTACAGGTTCATATTCTGACCCGCTAGATTCGTCAGATGAGGGTTCCCATTCCTCATCCGACTGGGTCAGAATCCTGTAGACCTCTTCAGAAGAATACCCCCTGTTTGCCATTTGGACTACTAAATTTAGGGGTATTCCCTGAGACTACCCAAGAAAAAAAGCAAGCCTGTCTTACAAAGGGGAGGCTAGCGAAGTACCGGAGGCCGCTGCAGTTGATAAAAAATATCAAAACTGATTTTTTTTATCGCCGCAGTGCGTGTAAAGTGATTGTGCAGTGATCAAAAAACTAAATTTTTTTTGTCACTGCGGCGGGGCGGGTGTGGGTGAACGCACGTGTGGGCGACCGATCAGGCCTGATCGGGCAAACACTGCGTTTTGGGTGGAGGGCGAACTAAAGTGACACTAATACTATTATAGATCTGACCGTGATCAGTTTTGATCACTTACAGATACTATAAAAGTACAAATGCTGATTAGCGATACGCTAATCAGCGAATCAGTGACTGCGGTGCGGCGGGCTGGGCGCTAACTGACGCTAAACTACCTAACCAAGGGGCCTAAACTATCCTAAAACCTAACAGCCAATACTAGTGAAAAAAAAAAGTGACAGTTTACACTGATCACTTTTTGTCTTTCACTAAGTGATTGACAGGGGGCGATCAAGGGGTTAATTTGGATGATGGGGGTGATCTGGGGCTAAGGGTAGTGTTTGGTGGGTACTCACAGTGAAGTCTGCTCCTCTGCTGGATCCAACCGACGAAAAGGACCAGCAGAGGAGCAGAGAAGCCATATAACAGATCATATTTACTAATATGATCTGTTATCTGGCTTCTGATTAGATTTTTTGAAAATCGCCAGCCTGCCAGCCAATGATCGTGGCTGGCAGGCTGGTGACGAAATACTTCTTTAACTTTTGCCGGCCCGCGATGCGCATGCGCGGGCCGGCAATGCCCGAAATCTCGCGTCTCGCGAGAGGACGCACCGGCGCGTCCACCCAGAGAAACAGGACCGCCGCAAAGACGCAATCCTGCGTACGGCGGTCCTGAGGAGGATAAATATATATATATTTTTGGGATTTTATATGATAGCCCAATGCAAAGTAGCAAGTATGTGTGAAGGGAAAAGAAAATAATACATGGTTTTCAACATTTTTAATAAATTAAAATCTGAAAAGTGTGGTAGGCATTTGTACTCGGCCTCCTGCACCCTGATGCCCCTAAATAAAGTCAACCAAATAGTAAATAGAGTTCACCTGTGTGTAATTTATTCTCAATATAACTACAGCTGTTCTGTGAAGGCCTCAGTGGTTTGTTAGTGAACATTAGTGATAAACAGCATAATGAAATACAAGGAACATACCAGAAAAGTTGTGGAGAAGTGTAAAGTAGGGTTAGGTTATGAAAAAAATATCCCAAGCTGAACATCCCATGGAGCACTGTTCAATCAATCATGCCAAAATGGAAGGAGTATGGCACAACTGCAAACCTACATGGTCATCCACCTGTACTGACAGCCCAGGCAAGGAGAGCACTAATTAGAAAGGCAGCCAAGAGGCCAATAGTCACTTTGGAGGAGCTGCAGAGATCCACAGCTCAGGTGGAAGAATCTATCGACTGGACAACTTTTAGTCGGGTACTTCACAAATCTAGCCTTTATGGTAGTGAGGCAAGAAGAAAGCTATTTTTGAAAGCAAGCCATAGGAAGTTGCGTTTACAGTTTGTCAAAAGCCATGTAGAAGCCATGAGGAAGAAGGTGCTCTGGTAAGATGAGACCAAAGGTGAACTTTTTGTCCTAAATGCAAAATGCTATGTGTGGCAGAAAACTAACATCACACTGAATACCTCTTCCCCAATGTGAAACTATGCTTTTCTTCAGCAAGGACAGGGAAGCTGGTAAAGTTGATGGGAAGATGTATGGAGCGCAATACAGGGAAATCCTGAAGGAAAACCTGGTAGAAGCTGCAAAAGACTTAACACTGGGGCGGAGATTCACCTTCCAGCAGGACAAGAACCTTAAACATACAGCCAGAGCTACAATGGAATGGTTTAGATCAAAACATATTCATGTGTTAGAATGGCTCAAAGTCCAGACCTAAACCCCATCGAGAATCTGTGGCAAGACTTGAAAATTGCTGTTCACAGACGCTCTCCATCCAATGTGACTGACCTTGAGCTAATTTGCAAGAGGAATGGGGAAAAATTTTAGCCTCTAGATGTGCAAAACTGGTAGAGAAATACACCAAAAGACTTGCAGCTGTAATTGCAGCAAAAGGTGGTCCTGCAAAGTACTGCCTCAGGGGGGCTGAATACAAATGCACGCCACACATTTCAGATTTTTATTTATTAAAAATTTTAATAATAATGTATCATTTTCTTTTCACTTCACACATACTTGCTACTTTGTGTTGGTCTATCACTTAGAATCCCCAAAAAGTGCAATTCAGTTTGTGGGTGTAACATGAAAAAATGTGGAAAAATTCAAGCTGTATGAATACATTTTCAAGGCACTGTATGTATTATGTTTGTTGGATTGTATTAAATTGTATGGGAATCAATTTAATATAGAATAATAAAGAATTTTATCCAATAACTTCATAAGCATACACTAATTATTGTTTTCTATCGTTGAAAGGGTGTGGAGGTGCTAGTCTATTTATTTACTTTTATATATAGAGGCTTTTCTGGTTTTGGACAGCCAGTAATACCATAGAACTCACAATTATTCATCAACCAGACAAGGTGAGACACCTACTTCTTGTATTTTATAGCTGGTGAGAAATGGGTGGGGCCATGAACAGCTCATCAGGAGTGAGATAATGTCACATGCTACAGGAGGGCCTGCTGCAATTGCAATACTTGATATAGTATAATATTATTATTAAAGGCGCATATCTAATATATATGCCTTAGTGTTGTCCTGTGTTGGTTTGTAGAATAAATACTGCCATCATGTGCTTAGATGACCATGACACACTAAGGCATTTATGTCCCTGATTGTTTCCTTAATGATCAAGCAGAGCACTCAGAGCGCTCTACTGGATCAATGAGGGAGGTCTGCACGCTTCTCGCTCTCCCTGTCGGACACTGATCTGAATGATTAGTACAGGTAGGATGGTGAGGTGCAGGCTGTGTTCCTCTTCAATCTTGAAGAGGAGCACAGCCATCTCCATGCTCAAAGGTCCTGAGGTACAGTGAAATATACTGGAAGCTAAAGGACCTTTGATAATGTCATGAGTGGGAGTGAGTGACCAGAACCAGGAAGAGAATAGTGATCTCTCAGGCTCCATTCAGACATCCGTAGAATGGGTAAAACCAGCACAATGTAACAAAAGTCCAGCTCACCAAATCCTCTGTGTGCATGGATCAGCCGAGGCAGGGCTCCATACAACAGCTTACAGCACTGCTGGATTTTCTTCTTTTGTAATCCGTAGAATGGGTCCACATCCGTTCCTCAATTATCCGGAACGGGTATGGACCGATTCATTCTCTATGGGGCCGGAAGAGATTCGGAGAGCACACTATGTGCTCACGACATCCGCATTTCCGGAGCGCGGCCCCGATCTTCTGGTCCGCAGCTCCGCAAGAAAATAGAGCATGTCCTATTCTTGTCCGCAATTGCGGCCAATAGTCATTTCTTTGGGGGCGCCGGCCGGGTGTATTGCGGATCTGTAATGCACTACGGACGTCTGAATGGAGCCTTAATAAAGATAATAGAGTGTGTGTGTGATGTATATTTAGAAGACTGTGTTTGTTAGGTGTATAGCAGTGCTGTGTGTGTATGTCAGCTGTGTAGCAAGACTGTTTGTCATGCGGTGTACAGTTAGGTGTACAGCTGTGTTTGTTAGGTATATATGGAGTGTTGTGTGTATATGTCAGCTGTGTAACAGGACTGTGTTTGTCATGGGGTGTTTGCAGATGTGCTGTGTATGTATGTTAGTTGTGCATCAGATCTGTGTTTGTCAGGTGTGTATGCAGAAGTACTGTGTGTGTAAGTTACTGACCTTGAATCTCCACCCCCTTTCATTAAACCACCAGGGACAGTTTAATGAGTAGAAAATATTTATTACTAATTTTCTGTTGTCCAGAGGTGTCTTATAGTCCGGAAAATACAGTACACATGTTTGGGGGTCTATGTTTAGTGGCTCCTGTGCCTAGCGGTTCCTGCTGCCCAAGCTTGGGGTGGGAATTCTACCTGTGTCTATGAAAGTAGGCCATTGGGGAAACATAATCACAGAGTGTCATATACTAGTGTGAAGAGCTATCATCAAAATGTATCACAGAAATATTAGCTATTCAATTAAAATGTAACTTTTAATGGATAATAATTAAGAGAGGTATTGATTCCAAATATTTATTGATGTACAAATGCCAGAATAAAGGTAGAATCAAGACCCACCGTGGACATCAGGGCAGTAGGTCATTCATTAATGAAGGTAAGAGATATAGCACTTACAGTTAGATGGTTCATATATAGCTGGATCAGGTCTGGTGAGGTCAGGAGGAGTTGTTATCCCTGATGATGCCCTGAGGTGTCTACCCCTGCCTACAGGTAGAGCACCCGCCCAGAAAGGGGCGACCCCACCTCTCTGTGGCTAAACCCTTTTCTTACCCTCACGTGACCCTAGGTGTTACCTCACGGTGGGTTGACTGGTTCTCCCTCTGTATTGTAGGACAAAGATATCAGTCCTAGATGGTATAAGTTTTGTTTTGTCCCGACGCGTTTCCCCAAGTAAAAGGTCCTTGGTTCCTCAGGGGACTTTGCTGGTTATATTCCCATAGCCGAAGGATGGTGGCTATATGCTGGCGATAACAGTGGCTGATGATACGCAGCCTCTATGTCTTAATGCAGGGTTTAAATAGTGGAGTTTTGGCGCCACATGAATAGTACCGCCCCTTCTGATTTGGGAGTGATTGATATCTAAGATGGCCAATCGTTAGTGATGCCCCACTATGCCGGTTATATCATTGGTCTAGGGTCTGGGTGTCAGGATAGTGAGATACCTGTCAGACAGTCCCGCTGCTGGTTTCCTCCGAGAGCGCCGGTAAAACTATACGTCATGTCCGGTCATGTGATCGGGAGCTCAAACCTCACATGATCACTATTTCCTCTCTGTGGAACGCAAGCCTAGCCGGCTGTGGAACGCATCGTACATCAATTGTGTTAGTTACTACGATCAGTCTAATTTTACCACTATTATTTGATCTAAAACCCTGCAATTAAGTACAGAAATTAGAATGAAATACATATTATAATAGATCGATATCTCAGATTGATACGCAATATAAGAAGATATATAAGACTTATGAACCTATTCCGGTTCAATTATATTCTGGAAGCCTGGTCTTATTAATACATTTACGGATCCCATGTTTTATGGTTAGTTGACTGGAGACATAGTTGGAACAAGGTGGGGGGGGGGAAGAATCACATTAGATGAAGCATGTATAGGAAATTTGTTCATTGAGTCCCTGGGGATAAACTGTTTTCAGTCTATGGATCCACTGGGCTTCCTTTCTCAGTATTATGTTATCCCAGTCACCACCCCTGGGTGACTGTCTCACTACCTCAACCACCTGAAACGTAAGTATTTTAACATCCCCACCATGATATTCATTAATGTGGCGTGCTATCGGTTTATCCCTTTTGTTCCTTATATCGCCTAGATGTTCGCCTACCCTTCGCCTGAATTCACGTTTGGTTTTGCCAATATAATTTAGTGGACAGTCACACGAACACATATATATTACTCCCTGAGTTCGACAGTTGGCAAAGTCATAATTTTTATATGTGATACCTGTGCTACTGCTACTGAAGGAGTTGGATTTTAATATGTGTGGGCAGCAGACACAGTCATTACCACATTTATATGTTCCTGGAGGTCTATTCCCAAGCCAGATGGGATCACTTCGTGGTCTTCGGTAATGACTGTGTATTACTCTATCCCGTAGTGATCTGCCACGTCTGTACGTGATGGCGGGGGTAGTTGGTAAGAATTCCGCTATGTCAGGATCGGAAAGTAAGATACCCCAGTTGTTACTCAGGATGTCCCTCACTTTCCGACTTTGTTTGTCAAAGGTACCGATAATTCTTGTAACCGTATCAGTTTGACAGGAGGGGGCATTTGTCGTAAGAAGAGAATGACTATCTCTCTGGTTAGCATGTTGGAATGCCTCCCTTAGTACCTGATCCGGGTATCCCCGCTGTAAAAACCTATCCCGTAGGTCTGCAGATTGTTTATAGAATGCGGAGTGGGATGAACAATTTCTCTTCATGCGTAAGTATTGGCCCCTTGGGATGCCTCGTTTGAGGCTTACTGGATGGTAGCTGTCCCACTGAAGCAAACTATTAGTGGAGGTGGGTTTCCTATAAGTTTCAGTATATAGTTGACCCAGATGTTTAGATATACAAACATCAAGAAATGCCAGGGTTTTCTGATTTATTTCGGATGTAAACTTAAGGCCTATCTTATTGACGTTTAGATGTTTCACAAAGTTTGAGAATTCCTCTTTCTTACCATCTCATAAAATGAACACGTCATCGATGTAGCGACCCCAGCATATAATATTGGGGGCCCATCGATGACATGATTCATTGAATACCAACGTGTCTTCCCACCAGCCCAGGAACAAGTTAGCGTAGCTGGGCGCACATGGGCTACCCATCGCTGTGCCCCTGAGCTGGTGGTAAAAGCGCGTTTCAAACAAGAAATAGTTATGCGATAATGTAAATTCTAAGATTTTAATAACAAAATCTGAATGACGTTGGTATTGAGTACCACGAGTGCTTAAATAGTACCTAATCGCGGAAATGCCCCAAAAATGGGGTATGCTGGTATACAGTGCCTCAACATCTATAGAGGCTAGATAGATGGTATCTGCGACTTCAATATTTTCGACTTTGAGCAATAAATCTGTGGTGTCTCTAATGTGGGATGGCAGGGAGAGAACAAAGGGTCTCAAAACTTTATCAATATACGAGCTGACGCCATATGTGAGGGAATCCACACCAGAGACAATTGGGCGTCCCTTTAGTGGTGGATATCCCTTATGGATCTTGGGGAGCGCATAGAAGGTCGGGATCTGCCGGTGACAGGATAGCATAAAACCCATTTCTTCCTTAGATATTAGTCTGTCGTCAAGTGCTTGGATTAGTATGGTCTCTAGTTCATCATTAAACTTCACAGTAGGATTTGAGGGTAAGATAGTATAGCACGTGGTCTCATTTAATAGGCACAAACACATATCCCTATACATATCATGATTCATAATAACAACATTGCCCCCTTTGTCAGATGGCTTAAATATGATTGTAGGGTCTTTCTCAAGTTTAATTAGGGCCTGCATTTCATCCTTGCTCAGGTTACTGTCCTGGATCTTTTGTGATCTCTCTAATTTATTCAATTGGTCTGTTACCAATTTAACAAATAGATCTATGACTAACGTATCCTGAGGGGGTGGCGTTTTCCTACTTTTCATTTTAAGGTCAGTAAAGGGACCTAGACCACGTGTTTATTCATCCTCATCTAGTAGGGAGCTTAGAATCCGTACCCCCTCTAAATCGGATCTGGAGATACCAAGTTTATTGCATTCATCCTCATCATGATTTTTAAAGAACTTACGCCATTTAAGTTTACGGATAAACAGATTAATGTCTTTAATCCATTCAAACGAATTAAAGTTAGTTGCAGGGACAAACGAGGCCCCTGCCCAGGAGGTCCTTTTCCTGTTCCGTTAATAGTCTATCCATAAGATTAATGATTTGGTTTTGGGAAGGCGTTACTTGGTTCTGTTTGTTCGTTGAAAAGAAGCTTGTTCCCTGTCTCTTAATTGGTACGGAAACTGGTTCCCCCCACTTGTCATTTCTAAAAAAGTAGTAGTATTCTGTATGGGCTGTGGGATTTGAGAACCAGAGGATGTTAATAAGGACGAGGAAGAGCATGCTTGTGATGGGGTTGTTGGTCCATCGTTCCTTTTTGTTGATTCCGATAGGGGGCCCGCATATATCCCCGATTTGACTTTGGTGGCCATCTCTTATTTCTACCCCTTCCCCTACTATTACCTCTGCCCCGAAAGGATGGTACCCCTCTCTCTGTGTCCGAGGATTCAAGGTCAGTAGAGGACACGTCAGTTTGTATAGAGTCCTGGGGATTTGTTTGTAGAATATTAAAGGCCCGTTTTTCTCGAAACTCCCCCAGGTCACAAACAAATTGTCTGTGTTTACGGTCTTTTAGAACAATTTGATATCTTTCAATGTTTATTCTAAGTGTACTTTCACGTCGGCCAAACTCTGGATCTTCTTTATAGTTCAGAGCAGATTCAATCAGTGAATTCAAATGATTGGAGGCTTTCTCTAGGATTATACGTTCTTCCTCCAACAGAATTTGCATGAATCTGATTGAACTTGAGACAAGTTCATTCTCCCATTTTTCCAGCAGTTGGGCCGATCGTGATCGTTCTGCCGGTACTAAGTTAACCCTAAGACCCTTAGGTATTATTTTATTGAAGTCGCAGATACCATCTATCTAGCCTCTATAGATGTTGAGGCACTGTATACCAGCATACCCCATTTTTGGGGCATTTCCGCGATTATGTACTATTTAAGCACTCGTGGTACTCAATACCAACGTCATTCAGATTTTGTTATTAAAATCTTAGAATTTACATTATCGCATAACTATTTCTTGTTTGAAACGCGCTTTTACCACCAGCTCAGGGGCACAGCGATGGGTAGCCCATGTGCGCCCAGCTACGCTAACTTGTTCCTGGGCTGGTGGGAAGACACGTTGGTATTTACGTTGGTATTCAATGAATCATGTCATCGATGGGCCCCCAATATTATATACTGGGGTCGCTACATCGATGACGTGTTCATTTTATGGGATGGTAAGAAAGAGGAATTCTCAAACTTTGTGAAACATATACTGAAACTTATAGGAAACCCACCTCCACCAATAGTTTGCTTCAGTGGGACAACTACCATCCAGTAAGTCTCAAACGAGGCATCCCAAGGGGCCAATACTTACGCATGAAGAGAAATTGTTCATCCCACTCCGCATTCTATAAACAATCTGCAGACCTACGGGATAGGTTTTTACAGCGGGGATACCCGGATCAGGTACTAAGGGAGGCATTCCAACATGCTAACCAGAGAGATAGTCATTCTCTTCTTACGACAAATGCCCCCTCCTGTCAAACTGATACGGTTACAAGAATTATCGGTACCTTTGACAAACAAAGTCGGAAAGTGAGGGACATCCTGAGTAACAACTGGGGTATCTTACTTTCCGATCCTGACATAGCGGAATTCTTACCAACTACCCCCGCCATCACGTACAGACGTGGCACATCACTACGGGAGAGACTAATACACAGTCATTACCAAAGACCACAAAGTGATCCCATCTGGCTTGGGAATAGACCTCCAGGAACATATAAATGTGGTAATGACTGTGTCTGCTGCCCACACATACTAAAATCCAACTCCTTCAGTAGCAGTAGCACAGGTATCACATATCAAAATTATGACTTTGCCAACTGTCGAACTAAGGGAGTAATATATATGTGTTCGTGTGACTGTCCACTAAATTATATTGGCAAAACCAAACATGAATTCAGGCGAAGGGTAGGCGAACATCTAGGCGATATAAGGAACAAAAGGGATAAACCGATAGCACGCCACATTAATGAATATCATGGTGGGGATGTTAAAATACTTACGTTTCAGGTGGTTGAGGTGGTGAGACAGTCACCCAGGGGTGGTGACTGGGATAACATAATACTGAGAAAGGAAGCCCAGTGGATCCATAGACTGAAAACAGTTTATCCCCAGGGACTCAATGAACACATTTCCTATACATGCTTCATCTAATGTGATTCTTCCCCCCCCCCCCCTTGCTCCAACTATGTCTCCAGTCAACTAACCATAAAACATGGGATCCGTAAATGTATTAATAAGACCAGGCTTCCAGAATATATTTGAACCGGAATAGGTTCATAAGTCTTATATATCTTCTTATATTGCGTATCAATCTGAGATATCGATCTATTATAATATGTATTTCATTCTAATTTCTGTACTTAATTGCAGGGTTTTAGATCAAATAATAGTGGTAAAATTAGACTGATCGTAGTAACTAACACAATTGATGTACGATGCGTTCCACAGCCGGCTAGGCTTGCGTTCCACAGAGAGGAAATAGTGATCATGTGAGGTTTGAGCTCCCGATCACATGACCGGACGTGACGTATAGTTTTACCGGCGCTCTCGGAGGAAACCAGCAGCGGGACTGTCTGACAGGTATCTCACTATCCTGACACCCAGACCCTAGACCAATGATATAACCGACATAGTGGGGCATCACTAACGATTGGCCATCTTAGATATCAATCACTCCCAAATCAGAAGGGGCGGTACTATTTAAACTCCACTATTTAAACCCTGCATTAAGACATAGAGGCTGCGTATCATCAGCCACTGTTATCGCCAGCATATAGCCACCATCCTTCGGCTATGGGAATATAACCAGCAAAGTCCCCTGAGGAACCAAGGACCTTTTACTTGGGAAAACGCGTCGGGACAACAAAAAAACTTATACCATCTAGGACTGATATCTTTGTCCTACAATACAGAGGGAGAACCAGTCAACCCACCGTGAGGTAACACCTAGGGTCACGTGAGGGTAAGAAAAGGGTTTATCCACCGAGAGGTGGGGTCGCCCCTTTCGGGGCGGGTGCTCTGCCTGTAGGCAGGGGTAGACACCTCAGGGCATCATTAGGGATAACAACGCCTCCTGACCTCACCAGACCTGATCCAGCTATATATGAACCATCTAACTGTAAGTGCTATATCTCTTACCTTCATTAATGAATGACCTACTGCCCTGATGTCCACGGTGGGTCTTGATTCTACCTTTATTCTGGCATTTGTACATCAAGAAATATTTGGAATCAATACCTCTCTTAATTATTATCCATTAAAAGTTAAATTTTAATTGAATAGCTAATATTTCTGTGATACATTGGGGAAACATGCAAAGGGACCTCCACATTGGTTTGTCCTGGATATTTTGTGTATGATGCCTTTGGGTTACAGCTACAGGTGCATCTCAATAAATTAGAATATCATTGAAAAGTTAGTTTATTTCAGTAATTCAATTCAAAAAGTGAAACTCATATATTATATAGATTCATTACACGCAGTGATCTATTTCAAGGGTTTATTTCTTTTCATGTTGATAATTGACTAATGAAAAACCCAAAAGTTAGAATCTCAAAAGATTTGAATATTATCTAAGAGAAATAATAATAAAAAAAAAAATTAATACAGAAATATTGGCCTACAGAAAAATATTTACAGTATATGCACCCAATACTTGGTCAGGGCTCCTTTTAAATGAATTACTGCATCAATGCAGTGTGGCATGAAGGTGATAGCCTGTGTCACTGCTGAGGTGTTATAGAAGCCCAGGTTGCTTTGATAGCGGCCTTCAGCTCGTCTGCATTGTGGGGTCTGGTGTCTCATTTTCCTCTTGAGAACATCCCATAGATTCTCTATGGTGTTTAGTCAGGCGAGTTTGTTGGCCAATCAAGCACAGTGATAACGCAGTTATTAAACTGGGTAATAGAACTTTTGGCAGTGTGGGCAGGTGCCGAGTTCTGCTATAAAATGAAATCAGCATCTCCATAAGGCTTGTCAGCAGAAAGAATCATGAAGTGCTCTAAAATGTCCTGGTAGATGGCTGCGCTGACTTTGATATATGATATACTGTAACACAGTGGACCAACACCAGCAGATTGCATGGCTCCCCAAACCATCACTGACTGTAGAAACCTTACACTGGATCTCAAGCAACGTGGATTGTGTGCCTCTCCACTCTTCGAGGCTCTGCAAAATTTACTTTCATCAGGAGTTTGGACCACTGAGCAATAGTCCTTTTTCTCCTTAGCCCAGGTAAGGCACTTTTCACATTTACTCTGGGTCATGCGACAGTTGTGGCTCATGCCCTGGATTCGTCTGTGTGTAACTCCAGCCGCAGTCCCCAAAAGTCTTGAATGGACTTTTCCTGACATTCCTGGCTATGTTTATCCCTGTTGCTTGTGCACTTTTTTCTACCAAACTTTTTCCTTGCACTCAACTCTCTATTAATTTGCTTGGATACAGCACGCTGTGAACAGCCAGCTTTTTTTTTTTTTTTAGCAATGACCTTTTGTGGCTTACCCTACTTATAGAGGGTGTCAATGACTGTGTTCTGGACAACTGTCAAGTCAGCAGTCTTTACCATGATTGTGTTGTCTACTGAACCAGACTAAGTGACCATTTAAAGGCTTAGGAAACTTTGCACATGTTTTGTGTTGATTAGCTGATTAGAGAGTGACACCATGAGTCTACAATATTGAACTTTTTCCCAATATTCTAATTTTCTGAGACACTGCCTTTTGGGTTTCCATTAGCTGTAAACCATAATCATCCACATAAAAAAAAAAAAAAAAAAATGCTTAAAACAGATCACTCTGTGTGTAATGAATCTATATAATATGAGTTTAACTTTTTGAATTGAATTACTGAAATAAATGATATGCAAATGTATTGAGATGAACCAGTATTATTCCTAATTCCATTCTATATATAGATTGCAGTCATTGTCTTGGAATAAGAACTCTTTCTTAAGTGGATGCATTTTCTATTACAGTAACCATCCTGGGATGGGTTATCTACTACCAATATAATGTACACGTTAGAAAAAAATATATAGAAACCATGTAAGACTCAAACATGCGGCAAAAGCAGTCAGTCAACACAAACAAATATTTGCATTTGTAATTCTATGAAATTCTTAATTGTCATTGTGTGAAATAGTTTATTGTCTTCCACATTTTTCACCTCTCGCTCCCCTTTAAGTCTCATTATATCCACTTATATTTTAGTTTATAACATTAAAGAATACACTGTTAACTTTGAGATGGACACATTTTAAATGGGAACATTCACAAAAAAAATCTAATAAAAATTATTGTTGAATATATGTTTTCCAATGGTACAACTTTATAAATACATAAAAAACAACATGCTACATGTTACCAGAATGGTACTGTCCATAATATTCTGTTCTAAAGACATCCAGGAACTGGAATAAAGTAAAAGGCAAACAATAGAGCAAATTGTGTACAAATGAGGAGGGGAATGTTTTGCACATCCCACCCTAAGGCCACTGATGTCTCAGGGTATATTCATAAAGGGCCAGTAATTGTGCAGTAGAGAGTGGTAAAAAGGAGGCAAAAAATGCACACAGTATTTATATGCAGTTTTTTTTAAATATATAACTGCCCTATGTGAATATACTTTTGTGGGTTGTTTTAAGCACCATGATAAATCTTGCTTGGCCAGAAAAAACAGCATCAAAATGTTAGGCATTCTAACAGGGGAACTTTAAAATAATCCCTTACTAGCACCTGTGATCTTTTGTATAAAAGTCAATGATTCTCAATTTTGAAAACAACTTTACAATTGTAAAAACTTTCTGCTGCAATGGTTTTCAATTTCTTACAATGAATTCTTTAATCCACTTCATGAAGTATAATAGACTGTATACTGAGCTTATAATAAACAAAATACAATGGTCCATCAAGTTACAATATTAATTGGTTATGAGATGACCATTGTATGTTGAAACCATTGTAACTTGAGTCCATAACTCTATGGAAAACTATTAATTGGTTCCAAAGCCCTCAAATGTCATCCCAAGGTAACAATTTAAGAAAGATAACTAAGACAGATAAGGAAGGTCCTATCATATAACAAGAATAGCTGATGAATGCTCTAAATCACTTTCTCTGATGAGGACATGATCTTCTTCAGGGTCTGTATAGTACACAGTGTACCAGAAAAATAAAATGGAGCCACCATCATCATCTGACATCAAAAGGAGCAGCTCATCCTGGCACAGAGGTCAGTATAGGGCATGTAGGGTACTGGACTGTATTGCAAAGACGCCAATACAAATGTTTTAACTGAGAAATGTTCATGGTGATTGATTGGATCTGAGACTGAGGCACTGTATGTTGAGTCTAGATTAAACTTACGGTGCTCAGGAAAGACCGTTGTAAGTTAAAAATATTGTATCCTGAGGCAGGCTCGGACTGGGCCACAAGGGAACAGGTGAATCACCTGGTGGGCCCCGAGCAAGGTGCCGCTTTGTATCTTGAGGGACCACTGTATTAAACTGGAGCCTATAACTGTTTTAACTTCTGTAAGTCACTGTTTTTCATACAGAAACACTACAAGTAGCTCAACATAAGAAAATGTGCATTTCAGCAAAATGAATTGGGCTGAAAAAAGTTAATATAATTGCTTTATTTTCTGTTCATTATTTAATATTGCTAAATCTGTCATTTTCCAATTTGCAATTTCTATTAAAGTTTTATGTTCAATATTGATATACTGGGAAACCAGCTACTGTATATCAACTGGTAGTGGCCAAATGAAGATGGTGAAATGTCCTAACCATTTCAAATTACTCTATCGATCTATCTATCTATCTAATACAACAGCACATGATCAGAGCTATTGATTGATATTTGTACGTCAAGAATCGACTTATTCTATTTTTTTAAAAGAAACATTCATATTAGCCATAGTGGGGGTAAACATAGGAGGCATAGATCCATGTCTTGCAGGCAGGTATTTTTGTCAGCAGTATAATATTCCTTCAGCCCATTCGTTAGGGTCATTTACATATACAAAATGGCTCTAAAGCACCAAGAAGTCTTAAATTCAAGTCCTGACAGAATGAATAATGGGAGAAAGGTATCTGCAGGTGTTCCCCTGAATCTGACAAACTGATCTTAGCACCAATGCCATATGGCTTTGTATAACCCCAAATACCAGCCATCATTCTCCTACTCTCATAGTATTAAAGTGGATTTGTTATTGTGCTAGGAGGGCAGCATATAACAGTGTTGTATATACTAAGCTCAAGGGATATATATATAATTTTCTATGAGATTCAGTACATGTAGAAAGCAGTAAGATTAGTTATTTCCCCTGCCAATAAAGTGGGATTCAAAATATTTCTGAGCGAGTTCATGAGTTTGTAAAATCTGTAAATAGGGAGACTTGTGAATGAATGCACGACTTTCTATATGAGTACTATCTACTATATGCAGTGTTTTTACATGCATATATTCAGTCAAATTTATATATCTCACGCTCAGCATTTTCCCCTCTATCACATGACCTCCTCGGATATGGAACCATAGACAAAGCTACTCATTAGTGTACTAACCCCCTGAAGTTGCTTACCTGTAATAAACCAAAGAAAAAGTAAAGTGCATTTTAGATAAATTGAAAGTCAGCACTACAAATACATTAATTTAAACAGCACAAAATGCTGCTAAAATGTTTGATAATAGTATCATGTCTGCAACCGTTCTACATAAAATATACACATCTGGAATAAAACTATTCTAAATCTTGAATGTTTCATTTTATTTACTTAGGAAGCCCCTTAGTAATGCTGTTATTTCTAAATAAATACCCAACATAAAGGGGTTTACCAGCATAGGAGCCAACCAAACCAATGCTTTAAACCTGTGTCCAATTTAAAAAAACACTTATCTGTCCACAGTCCTGCCTTTGCATCGCTGCTGTCCTGTTTCTGGCCGTTTTCCTGTCTCTGCCAGACGGGCAGTGGCTTGGTCTCATGACCTATGTGGCCAATCACTGGCCTAAGCAGTCATATGCTAGCACTTAGAGACGTGCTGTTCTAGCATGAGTGCCCACTGAATGGCTATAGCAGTTACAGGACCAAGCCCCTTCTAATCGAACAAGGACAAAAAGCTGCTAGGAAGGGGGCAGCACCGTGGAAATTTGGGGATTCTGAGCAGGTGGCTTTTTTTTGTTTTTAAATTGGGCACAGGTTCTTTGGAGCTTTGGGTTGATCAGCTCTGGAAAATCCCTTTAAATGAGAGTTGATTTCACTTATTAGTGCTGTTACACAAATTTACACAATATTCTTGTCATAATAGCTGTGGTGTAAGAAGAGATCTTCTGTAATTATGAGTCCAAAGATATGATAACGTACTAATAATTACTGACCGAAAAATGTATCAAAAGGGGCAAAACAAGTTCATTGTCTCATAGAACTCAGCATAGTTGAGTGATCTACAGTGCTTTATAGAAAAACACACAATAGGTTTGATGCACTATATCAATGCTGACACTGAATTTAGCATACATTCCTATATTTAAGCTATATTGACTGAAATGTTTAAAATACTGATTTCAATAACCTTTTCAGGTTGTAATGAATTATTGATCATTTGCTTTAAGTTATTTGGGTTAGGCTTGTCAGAGTTCTGCAACAATGTAGAATATCAATAATTTTAGGATAAATTTTTTTTTTTGCAAATTACAAAGCAATATATTTAAAAACTGAATTAAAAATAATTCTAAATTCTTAAATGACACATCCAAATTAGGTCTATTAACATTACAGTTATGTTGTATACTGAATATTGTGTTTAATATAATGGTTTACTGCTGCTGCTAATAAATTGCCATACCGTACTTTGCTTCACAAGGCTCTTTACTGTACAGTGCTTGGTAATTACATCTTACAGAATGATACCCTTACCCAGAGGTGTAGCTAGCAGGTGGGTGGCTGCCTAGGATCCACTAAGGAGAGGTGTCCACCAAGGGCACAGATGTTAATTGTGTACGGGAGCAGAGTGCACTCGCTCAAGGCCTCTGTAGGCGTGATCACCGCCGGACCTCAGGTTACACTGTGCCTGTTCTAAATTCTAGGTCAAAACCCCCTGACAATTAAATTAAAATTAAAATTTTCAGTGTGTGCATTGATGGAGTGGGTGGCCCCAGAACTTGGAACAGACACACGCCACAGCTCAGTCTTAACGTAATTCTGTACAGGGCTCCAAGCTGGCGCCGTCTTCTCCCACTTGCCATGCTGCTGCTACCAAAAGAGGAGCAACTTCAGCACAGCAAGAAGGAGGAAGAGACACTAATTTGGAGCCCCATGGAACAGGCACAGGCCACTGTAGGTAGAATCTACTGTACTACATTACCAACAATCAGAGTGTTATCACTATGTTATCTGTGGTGTTACTTTACATAGGACTGCAGGTAACCTCTACTACATTATCTGTACTCAGTTATCATTGTGTTATCTGTGGTCAAAATCAACCCAGCAGTAGTCTGGTGGTGGCCAACGAAGAAGACATATGTTGTATAGTAGCATATACAGAACTCTTGTTCAATTGGAATTCAATATAACTACTGATATTAGGCTGGGTATCCACATTCTGGTTTTGTTTAGGTTTTTGAAGCCAAAACCAAGAGTGCACTGAATAAAAGAGGAGTAGTAGCACCTGTCCTATATCCAGTTTTTTATTCCCCTTAATGATTCACACCTGGGTTTGGCTTAAAAAACATCAACAAAAAACCTGAAAACTGTGGAAACCCAGCCTTAGGATGCACTTCTGTAGTTGTAAACACACATTGGGGGCCCACTGGGTTGGGTGAACTCCTAGCTATGCCTCTGCCCATACCCTTAAGGGTACGGCCACATGATCAGGTTTCCTGATGCAGTTTTGGAAGCCAAAACCAACAGGTAATAAAAATAAAAAAAAAGAAGTATCTGTCCTTTATACTTTCTCTCTTTTTATGACCCACTCCTGATTTTGACTTCCAAAACTGCATTAGGAAATCTGACCATGCAGCCGCACTGAAAATTAGAAAAATATATCTGACTTCAAATTTTCTAAAAACAAATCATATAGCAGTATATATGTCCCCATTATTATGTCTAGCATGCTTTTGTGAGAGGGAGGGGAGTTCCAACTGGCAAAAGAATAGCATGAGAAATATGCATAACAGAAGAAAATATATTTTGGTTAGGTCCACACAGTGCAGTTTAATGGACCTTTTGGTGTGTTTGGATATTTGATCTTTTCCTTTTCTTGAATTCACTCCTTGGTTTTGAAATAAAATACATCAAACCCTAGATCAAAACTGGACTGTGTAAACATTATTTTCAGAAGGGTACTTCCAAAAACTGACAATTATGTTTTTAATAATATCACCAAGGAAGTACGGTTATACCAATAACAGTCTTGAAACATAACATTCTAGTTTCCAATTAGCTGGCATCCACGTAGTAATTCAGACTCAGTACTTAGGTGTGGGAGGTAAGGTTAACATATAAGAAATAAAATAAGTAGGAACTTCCTCCTAGAACTTGATTTGAATTTGCCATTATAAAAAAGAAAAAAATAACATGTAATAAAAAAAGCATATGTGGCAACACTTGCTTTTTGATTTCTGAGCCAGGTTGACATAATTATTCAAAATTGAGGTGAAATAAGGTAATAAAAATCTGAATGCATCTGAATAATATAATTCCGCTTCATTTTGCAACTATGGTATTGTATAGAGAATAGGTATCCTATTGTGGTTTCAGACTGCTTTCGGAAGATATTTGAATCTTCAGATGGTGGAAGATAGATCACCGTCACACATCGTCTCTTGGTCAGGTGATTCAATATAGTTGGCTGCTTCTTGGAGTTTTAAGAGCATTGCCATCTGCAAGACAAAAAAAAAAGAATAAATCCAGTATCTCAAACGTTTTCTCTTGTGTTTTGGCTAAGGCTATTTTCACACCAGCGTTTAAGTTTTCCGGTATTGAGTTCCATCATAGGGGCTCAATACCGGAAAAAAACGTTCCAGTTTTGTCCCGATTCATTGTCAGTGGGGACAATACTGAACTGAACCGAATGCTCCAGAATGCATTCTGTTCCTTTTAGTTGCGCTCCCAGACCAGAGTGCAAACAGCAGCATGCTGCGGTTTTCTTTCTGTCCTGGTATGCGGAGCAAGACGGATCCAGCATGATTCCCAATGCAAGTCAATAGGGGCGGATCCTTTTTCTCTGACACAATAGAAAATGGATCCGTCCTCCATTGACTTTCAATGGAGTTCATGACGGATCCGGCTTGGCAATGTTAAAGATAATACAACCAGATCCGTTCATAATGGATGCAGATGGTTATATTATCAGTAACGGAAGCGTTTTTGCTGAACCCTGCCGGAACCAGCAAAAACGCTAGTGTGAAAGTAGCCTTACTTGGCTGATAAAAGGAATGTGAATGGATTCCTTGGATAACTACAGCACAGGTGAATAAAAGAAATACTGTAATATATCTTAGAGAAAAATGCCTCAACATGAATGGCCTTCAGTATGCTTGATCCTTTTATTTTCATGTAGATTATCCACTGCCAGACATGTCTCACATCAGTATTGAATCAAAAGAAATGGACGGCACTGTGCTTATTTTAAAGTCCGGGTGCACGGTCAATAGGTCGGATCCCCACAGGCATATAATAACGAGACCGGCACTCCGTAATTTCTTTGCAGAGTAGAAAACTTCTTTATTCGTCACCCATACGTGACACGCGTTTCGGCACAAATGTGTGCCTTTATCATACAACAGGTGATAGTAGCTCAATCCCACATGTAAAACACACCATTTAAATACACTTTTTAAATAACCCGCCCCTTAATCACATGAGTAATCACGTGACTGTGGCTGAAGACATCCGCCCCCCCAGTCACATGACCATGACATCATGTTGCTACGTGACACTAATGCAAACAAAACTTAATCTGAGAAAAAAATAGAACAAGGCAGAGTATATTATATATTGCTGTGAGATCTAAGTAGTTAAGTCAGCAATCTATTATACAACCAAATGCCCAACATATTACAATATATATATTTGTTGTTTGATCGTCATACGTTCCACAGGCTAGTTTCAAATGAAGCTGTTCAATGAGTATTCCTTATTTAGACCCTTAGGAGCAAGCGTCTCAAGCCAGTGGATCCAATATGCTTCACGTTGGTGGAGCATCTGGATTCGATTCCCTCCACGCCGAGGTAAGGTCACTTCCTCTATAATTTGAAAACGCAGTTGTGAAATGCAATGTTTTTTCTCAATAAAGTGTTGAGGGATAGGTAACAAAATGTTCTCTTTCCTAATTGTGGATTTGTGTTTCCCCACTCGATCTTTTATGCGCATTGTGGTCTCTCCAACATAACACAACCCACACGGACATTTTAGTAAGTAAATGACAAAACTACTGTCACATGTAAAATAGCCCCGAACTGGGATTTGTTGTCCTGTGTGAGGGTGTGATATGTTGGAGCCCTTAATAACGCTTGAACAGTGGACGCAGTTCAGACAGGGAAATGTTCCCTTCCTGACTGTGGAGAGAGTGAGCTGTCGTAAAGAAGTCCTGTCGCTACCTATGTCCGCCCGAATGATTTTATCTTTGATGTTCTTATTACGTTTGTAACACATCATAGGTAGTTCCCTAAATTCCTGGATTGTGGGATATGATCTTTGTAAGATGTTCCAGTGTTTATAAACCACTGCTTTTACTTGATCCATCCAGGGATGATATTTGACAATCAGTGGTACTCGCTGTCCTTTCTCTGTCTTTTTTTGTTGTTCTATAGGGTTTTCTACCTTGTTTCTCTGTTCCTGCAGAAGCTGGGAGGGATAGCCTCTATCTACAAATTTTGGTGTCATTTCCTGCATCCTAAGACTACGTGTGTCTGAGTCCATTACAATGTTAGCCACTCTTTTAAATTGCGAATATGGCAGTGATTTTTTTTACGGCTGGAGGGTGATTACTGCGGAATGATAACAGGCTATTTCTGTCTGTTTCTTTGACATGTAAATCAGTTGTAATCCATTGAGACCCTTATGTCCTTTATGGACAACATCAACAACATAAGACCTGAATTGAAATTCACCCTGCACCAAGATTTACAACGTGTATCTTTCCTTGATACATGGGTGATCAGGGGAATGAATAATAGGATTACAACTGATTTACATGTCAAAGAAACAGACAGAAATAGCCTGTTATCATTCCGCAGTAATCACCCTCCAGCCGTAAAAAAATCACTGCCATATTCGCAATTTAAAAGAGTGGCTAACATTGTAATGGACTCAGACACACGTAGTCTTAGGATGCAGGAAATGACACAAAAATTTGTAGATAGAGGCTATCCCTCCCAGCTGCTGCAGGAACAGAGAAACAAGGTAGAAAACCCTATAAAACAACAAAAAAAGACAGAGAAAGGACAGCGAGTACCACTGATTGTCAAATATCATCCCTGGATGGATCAAGTAAAAGCAGTGGTTTATAAACACTGGAACATCTTACAAAGATCATATCCCACAATCCAGGAATTTAGGGAACTACCTATGATGTGATACAAACGTAATAAGAACATCAAAGATAAAATCATTCGGGCGGACATAGGTAGCGACAGGACTTCTTTACGACAGCTCACTCTCTCCACAGTCAGGAAGGGAACATTTCCCTGTCTGAACTGCGTCCACTGTTCAAGCGTTATTAAGGGCTCCAACATATCACACCCTCACACAGGACAACAAATCCCAGTTCGGGGCTATTTTACATGTGACAGTAGTTTTGTCATTTACTTACTAAAATGTCCGTGTGGGTTGTGTTATGTTGGAGAGACCACAATGCGCATAAAAAGATCAAGTGGGGAAACACAAATCCACAATTAGGAAAGAGAACATTTTGTTACCTATCCCTCCATACTTTATTAAGAAAAAACATCGCTTTTTACAACTGCGTTTTCAAATTATAGAGGAAGTGACCTTACCTCGGCGTGGAGGGAATCGAATCCAGATGCTCCACCAACGTGAAGCATATTGGATCCACCGGCTTGAGATGCTTGCTCCTAAGGGTCTAAATAAGGAATACTCATTGAACAGCTTCATTTGAAACTAGCCTGTGGAACGTATGACGATCAAACAACAAATATATATATATTGTAATATGTTGGGCATTTGGTTGTATAATAGATTGCCGACTTAACTACTTAGATCTCACAGCAATATATAATATACTCTGCCTTGTTCTATTTTTTTCTCAGATTAAGTTTTGTTTGCATTAGTGTCACGTAGCAACATGATGTCATGATCATGTGACTGGTCATGTGACTGGGGGGGCGGATGCCTTCAGCCACAGTCACGTGATTACTTATGTGATTAGGGGGCGGGTTATTTAAAAAGTGTATTTAAATGGTGTGTTTTACATGTGGGATTGAGCTACTATCACCTGTTGTATGATAAAGGCACACATTTGTGCCGAAACGCGCGTCACGTATGGGTGACGAATAAAGAAGTTTTCTACTCTGCAAAGAAATTACGGAGTGCCGGTCTCGTTATTATATGTCTCACATCAGTGTCCTCCCCTCTCTCATTCACAACACAGTGCATGCCCAGCAGAGCATGCATGTATGTATATGGAGGAATCATGAGATGGGTCAAACACGTCTTTGCCCAATATTCATCTCATGCGTATGGCTCGTTTTATATTTATTGTTTCCTACTAACTCTTAAAGCCTACTCATACATACAGATTATTAGCACTTTTCAAACAATTTAAAGAGATAGCAATTATTAATGGAGTGTTTAAATGTCATGCCTTATATGCCATAATTTATTATTGCTCAACCCCCCCCCCCCCCCAAAAAAAAAACTTCAACAAAAACCTAACTTAATCTCCTTATTTTTCTGGCTCTTGTTTTGTCAGATATCACAATTGTAGCCCTCCGATGCTATTGCAAATGAGTCAAAGTTTAGGAGGAGTTTTTTTTTTTTACTACACAGTGAGTGTGTCCACTTTGTTGGAAGGAATCTGCTAGTTACTAATAATATAAAATACATTTGGTACAACCTGTAGTACATACTCAGTACCAGACACAGTACATACAAAGGTGGGGAAAGGTGGCACCCTTCTGTTAAAGAAAAAAAACGCCACAATGGTCACAGAAATAACTTGAAAATGACAAAAGTAAAAATAAATAAAACTTTACTGAAAATCGGGCATTGCTTTTGAATTGTGGTTCTACAGAATAATTTAAAAAAAACAAACTAATGAAACTGGTCTGGACAAGACAAAAATGATGGTACCCTTAACTGCAATCACGTGCAGTGGATGCTCTTAGCCATTCTTGGATGTTGTTAGCTGTGTGTATTGGGTCACTATCCTGTTGGAGGACCCATGACTTACGACTGAGACCAAGCTTTCTGACACTGGGCAGCACTGGGCATTTCGCTCCAGTGCTAGATGCAGCCACAAAACATAACAGCCTCCTCCATGTTTTACAGAAGGTACAATGTTTTTTTCTTTGTATGTTTGATTTTGCATCCGTGAACACAGAGCTAAGGAGACTTGCCAAAAAGCTCCAGTTTTGTCTCATCTGTCCAAGGACACTCTCCCAGAAGCTTTGTAGCTTGTCAATATGAATTTTGGCAAATTTCGGTCTCGCTGGTTTCCTCCTCGGCTGTCTTCCATTAAAGGGCTTTTCCAAGATTTTTATACTGATGACCTATCCAGAGGATAATGAGACCCCTGCCAGCTGTTTGAGAAGACACTGGCACTCCTGTGAGTGCAGTGGCCTTCTCTCTGCTTTTTCTAGGCTGAGTAACGACTAATTCATGTGTCACATGGCCTATGAGCAGCTCAGCCCCATTCAAGTGAATGGGGCTGAGTGTGATAAAAAGCACAGCTGATATACAATGTAAGGAGCTGTGCTTGATAAGCTGCGAGAAGGCAGCAGAGTTCAAAGGAGTGCTGGTGCCTTCTCAAAACAGCTAATCGGCAGGGGTCCCGGGTGTCTGACCCTCACCGATTAGATACTGAAGACTTAACCTGAGGATAGGTCTCAGTATAAATATCTTGAAAAACCCACTTTGGACTTAAGACAGTGAGCAGAAGGTGATGGTAATTAAGGCTCTTTGGTTACCATTCGTATTATCCATCTCTTCAATTTGTCATAAATTTTCCTCTTGCGGCATGTCCAGGGTGGATGGCTCAGTCCTGTAGACAAACTTCTGAATAATATGTGAAACTGTAGTAGCAGGAGCATCAAGTTGTTTGAAAATGGTCTTATAGCCTTTACTTTTAACATGTTTGTCTATATTTTTCTTTCTACTCTCCTGAGACAACTCTCTCCTTAGCTTTGTTCAGTCCATGTTCAGTGTGGTACACACCACTATACCAAACAGGACAGTGACAACTTTTCACCCTGTAAATAGGCTGATCGATTACAAGTTTAAAGACAGCTGTGATGCTAATTATAGGACACACCTTAGTTTATCATGTTCCTATGCTCAAATTATTTTCAAGGTACCATCATTTTTGTCAAGGCCAGTTGAAATAGTTAGTTTTTTTAAATTATTCCATTAAACCAGAATTCTAAAGCAATGTCTGATTTTTATTAGTTGATTTTCAGTAAATTTTGCCTGGTTACACAGTGATAATTCCATACTTCACTGTATAATTGGGAAGATTTGCCTTTTAGCAGCTTTGGAAAGCTGAATAGCATGTGGAGTAGGGTTGTTTCGATACCAAAATTTTGATTCGGTTTCGATACCATAAAAAAGTATTGCGATACTCGATACCACGCGAAAAAAATAAAACTCCAAGAAACCAGCGTGAATTCCACATTTTATGGAACGTTTGGCCCTTAATCTAACAGTTCTATCCTATTTTTTGGGGGGACAAGGTGACAAAAAAATAAAAAATGGCGAATCGCGCAGTTTTGTATCAATTTTTTTTCTTTTACAGCATTCACCGCATAAGAGATATTTTTTTATATTTTAATAGTTCCGACTTTTTGGACGTGGCGATATGTAATATTTTATTTATTTATTGCTTATATATTTTTTATGCAAAATTGGGAAAGGGGGTGATTTCTACTTAATATTTTAGTGTATTTTTTTTTACTTTTTTTTTTTACAGTTTATTTAATAACTATTTCCCCCTTAGGGGCTAGAATCTGGGATCTTTTAATCCCTTGTCCTATTCACCCTATTAGGGTGAATAGGATCTCACACTCTCCCTGCTGCCCTGTGAATAGCGCACACAGGAGCAGGGAGCGGACCATGGCAGCCAGGGCTTCAGTAGTGTCCTGGCTGCCATAGTAACCAATAGGAGCCCCAGGCTCCAATCAGAAGCTGCCACTGCACCACCAATGAGAGGAGGTAAGGGGACTCTGTGGCCACTGCCACCAATTATTTTAATACTGGGGACGCACTGCGCCACCAATGAAAATTAACATTTAATATACAAATACAATCAGCGGCAGTTAACCCCTTAGGTGCGGCACCTGAGTGGTTAATTGCCGCGGATCGCAGCGAGCTGTCAGAAGTCGGGTGCCGGCAATGTGTTTCTGCCACCTGTATTTGTAATGTATTAAACGTTAGTTATCATTGGTGGCGCAGTGCGCCCTCCCCTTCTCCGCCCCTCTGCGCTCTCATTGGTGGCAGCCGCAGCACAGGGGGAGGGAGAGACTGCCTCCTTCTCCCCGTGCTGCTGAGGGAACATGGCCGTGCTGAGAGCAGCACGGCCATGTTCTCTGATACTGCACAGCCTCGTATCGATAAAAGGCAAATCCCGGTATTGTATTGATACCGATCTAAAAGTATCGATTGGGTATCGAAAGTTCGATACCTGAAACAACCCTAATGTGGAGGTACAGTATACTGGAGACCAAACTACATATATAGTACAGTATATACTCATAGTTGTCCTGATATTAAGGAATTATTTATCAAGCAGAAATATGTCTAAATTAGGCACATTTCAGGCGCAGATTGTGAAGCAACAGCTCCCGCCAGGTCTAAAAAAGTGGGCGGGGAAGGGGACGCAGGCACGTCTCATTTACTATTTTCTACGCCTGTATTAGGCTTAGAAAAAGGTCTAAATTTAAGACAGCAAGGAAGCTGTTCTTACATTTAGAACTGGCGGAGGATCCGCTAAAGTTATGAAGAGGCCTGCACCTCTTCATAACTTAGGTGAAGCCACTGCCAACTATAGGGGTTATTAAGCCCGACGTCGAAAACGCCAGTCTCAATAAATGTGCCCCATAGTGTATACAGAATATATGTTCTAAGTGTGGCCCTAATATATTTCTGCAGAGGTTGTTACCCAGCTTTCCTAGCATGCTGCATTGTACAGCTGCATTGATGACTGCAGAATATGTTGCCCTGGTACCTTATAATAGATTCACACAGTGTTTTAAGGCATCTGGGGAACGCCTCCGTTGCCTAGGTGCTGTGGCAGGTCCTTGAGCATGCGTATTGTGAAGGAGGGGACGCCAGTGTCTGGCATGTTACCGGGACTGGCGTGAAGTGCAGGGATAGCATGGAGATCCTCATACACAGGTAATCTATAGGGGAATATGTCCACTTCATCACTTTATATGCTGTTTAATTACTTTGATGATAATTAAGTATTTGTTGAATGTTCAGTTAATTGAATCATGTTTTGTGTAAATGGAAGTATACTCCCACTGGGGGGCGGAATTATATACATCCATTATTGTATCCACCCATACACACTATTTAAGGCACACTGGGATATGGTCACTTACTGCTTGATAAAGACCAACTGAGGTCGAAACGTCGCTGTATACTGGCTGCTTGAGTGAATAAATCACCACTATTTTCATCATTTACCGGCGAGTGCTGCGGATTATTGAATTGTCTGGATGAGTTGGGACCCCCAGCCAGGATCCCTATCTGCGCGCACCATTTGGCTTGTAAGCCATTTTCTGGTCAGTACCCAAATGAGTGGGATGAGTAGTGCTGCCAACCCCTGAATTTTCTGACTCAGAATATCACCATCTTTTTAGCTTCGTCAAGGGCATGGACTTCCAGTTTCCAGCAGGAGGCTTTCTCGCTTTTGTGATTACCTCTATTAACCCTTTAAGTCCCTACCAAAAATAGTTAAACTTCCCCAGTTAACATGGTTTTATAAGACTTTAAACGTTAAATGCTTGGGTGTATAGGGAGAGGAATTACCAGTAGAAATTACCAGTAGAAAGAGGGAGGTGCTCATGCCGCTCTACAGAGCACTAGTGAGACCTCATTTGGAGTATTGTGCTCAGTACTGGAGACCATATCTCCAGAAGGATATTGATACTTTGGAGAGAGTTCAGAGAAGAGCTACTAAACTGGTACATAGATTGCAGGATAAAACTTACCAGGAAAGATTAAAGGACCTTAACCCCATAGGGACACAGCCTTATTTCACCTTAAGGACCAGGCCATTTTTTGCAAATCTGACCACTGTCACTTTAAGTGCTGATAACTTTAAAACGCTTTGACTTATCCAGGCCGTTCTGAGATTGTTTTTTTGTCAAATATTGTACTTCATGACACTGGTAAAATGAAGTCAAATTTTTTTTATTTTTTTGCACAAAATAATACCTAAATTTACTAAAAATTTGGAAAAATTTGGAAATTTCAAAGTTTCAGTTTCTCTACTTCTGTAATACATAGTAATACCCCCCAAAATTGTGATGACTTTCCCCATATGTCTACTTCATGTTTGAATTGTTTTGGGAATGATATTTTATTTTTTGGGGATGTTACAAGGCTTAGAAGTTTAGAAGCAAATCTTGAAATTTTTCAGAAATTTACAAAAACCCAATTTTTAGGGACCAGTTCAGGTCTGAAGTCACTTTGCGAGGCTTACATAATAGAAACCACTCAAAAATGACCCCATCTAAGAAACTACACCCCTCAAGGTATTCAAAACTGATTTTACATACGTTGTTAACCCTTTAGGTGTTTCACAAGAGTTATTGGCAAATGGGGATGAAATTGTCACGAGGGTGTCAAGAACCACGCCTGACTCAGTTATACCCGGGGTCAGGAAGTCACAGCGGTTGACTGCGCGCTCTATGTAAGATAGGGCTGTTTCCTTATGGTAGCTTTCTGGGTTTGCTTTGCAAACCCTTTTGGCTCACTCAGGGATCCGTAGCTCCTTCTCCTCAGCTGTTCCTTGTCCAGCACTCCCAACCTCCTTATATTCCCCTCTCATACTTCTCTGGTTGCCAGATATAGAGCTTCCTGCCTGGACATCTATTCTGACCCTCTGGAGCTGTGTTGCTGCGTTCTCTGGTTGTTGGTCCAGAACGCTACCCTCCGGATCCCTGTTGGACCTTTGTGGTCTGCTGTTGTCGCCCACCTGGGTGTATGTGTTTGTCTGTATCGTCTGTCCTCTCCCTGGTGTTTCCCTCTTAGTGTCAGTGGTGCGGACTAACGATCCCACCGGCCCGTTCACTATCTAGGGCTCATTTTAGGGAAAGCCAGGGTTTAGGCACGTGATTGCCGCACGGGTGAGGAACCCATCTAGGGACGTCAGGGCAGTCAGGTGCCAGCCGCAAGGTGAGTCAGGGGTCACCACCTTACCCTCTCCCTTGGGCAGGGCTTTCCCTTTTCCCTCCCTGTGCGTGACGCCGGTCATTACATTATATCTGGCCCTTATTTTGTGTAGGTAACATTTTTTTTTTTAAAGAAAATAAAAAATGTTTTTTTACCTACTTAGAATCCAGTATGGATCAAATTGCTGCTCTGTCCAAACAATTTCATGGCCTGTCTTTGGAGGTGGCAGGATTGAAGGCGTCGGTCCTCCAGCAACAGCAGCAATTACAATTGACCGCAAGCCCAGCGGTTGCTACTGGTAACCAGGTTGTTGCAGAACCCAAGGTCCCTCTCCCTGACAGATTTTCTGGGAAAAGGGACAAGTTTTTGACATTCCGTGAGGCCTGTAAATTATACTTTAAACTGTGCCCTTACTCCTCTGGTAATGAAGAACAGCGGGTGGGGGTTGTTATTTCCCTGCTGCAGGGAGACCCGCAGTCCTGGGCGTTCTCTTTACCTACTGATTCCCAGGCTCTTCGGTCAGTGGATGAGTTTTTCAGGGCCTTGGGTCTCATATATGACGACCCTGACCGAGTCGCACTGGCTGAATCAAGATTACGGAGACTCCTACAAGGAGAGCGGCCGGTAGAGGAGTATTGCTCTGACTTCCGTAGGTGGGCTACGGATACCCAATGGAACGACCCGGCTCTCAGGGGTCAGTTCTGCTCAGGGTTATCCGAAAGGGTTAAGGATGCACTTGCATTATATGAGACCCCCTTTTCCCTTGATGCGGTTATGTCCCTTTCTATCCGAATAGATAGACGCCTTAGGGACAGGTTGAAAAAACCAGAGCCATTGGTAACCCCTCCCAAGCAGCAGTTAGTCTGTACGGACTTAGACGAGCCTATGCAGCTAGGAGGAACTACTCGTCAGGTCCGTCCTCCTGAGGCTCGCCGTAGGCGTGTTTTTTTTTTTTTTTTTGTGGGGAGAGGGGTCATTTCATTAATGTCTGTCCTTCTTTCCTCAGAAACAAAAGACAGTCGGAAAACTACTAACCCCAGGCTGTGTGGAGGATGTCAGCCGGGGGGTATACATTTCCTCCATACGTACATCGCAATTTGTGATGTCAGCGGTTATTGTTTTTGGTGATAAGACGGAGACTATTTCTTTCTTTCTAGACAGTGGAGCAGGGGTAAATTTGATAGATGCCCATTTTGCCCGCACTATGGGTTTGTCTCTCTGTACGCTACAGAGACCTATTCCCATATTCGCTATTGATTATGCTCCTCTGTCTCAGAGAAACCTCACCCACATTGTTCATAATTTACACCTTCGGGTAGGGGACCACCATAACGAGATGCTTTCATGTTATGTTCTGGAGGGGCTTCCCACTCCGGTAGTGCTGGGTCTTCCCTGGTTGGTAGCGCACAATCCAGTGGTGGATTGGCAGGCCAGGGAGATATTGGAGTGGGGTGAGCAGTGCAGAGAAAATTGCTTAAATAGCAATTGCTTAGTCGCCTCCATAACTACCCTACCTACATTTATTTCGGATTTTGAGGAAGTTTTTTCTGAAAAGGGTTGTCAGACGTTACCACCTGATTGTCCTTATGATTGCCCGGTTAACCTTATTCCCGGCGCAAAATTACCCAAGACCAGGTTATATAATCTTTCAGGTCCAGAGAGACAAGCCATGAAAGATTATATCTCCGAGAGCTTGGCTAAGGGACACATCAGACCCTCTTCTTCACCCGTGGCTGCAGGGTTTTTCTTCGTTAAAAAGAAAGATGGGGGCCTGCGTCCTTGCCTAGATTTTCGCGAATTAAATCGGATAACCATCCGAGACCCATACCCTCTTCCTCTCATTCCTGACCTGTTTAACCAGATTGCGGGTGCTAGGTGGTTCTCCAAACTTGATCTTAGGGGGGCCTACAATCTGATTCGTATTAAGGAAGGGGATGAGTGGAAGACAGCTTTTAACACCCCTGAGGGGCATTATGAAAATCTAGTTATGCCTTTCGGTCTGACCAATGCTCCTGCCGTCTTTCAACATTTCGTTAATGACATTTTTAGTCATCTAATCGGCAGGTTTGTGGTAATATACCTAGATGATATTTTAATTTATTCGTCTGATCTGAAAACACATGAGGTGCATGTCAGACAAGTACTGCAGGTCCTACGGACGAATAAATTATATGCTAAAATTGAAAAATGTGTCTTCGCCGTTCAGGAGATAAAAAAATAACCTAGGAATTGTATCTGCTTCAGGTTTCCGTATGGATCCTAGGAAGGTCCAGGCAATTTTAGATTGGGATCTTCCTGAAAACCTCAAAGCACTACAACGGTTCTCGGGCTTCGCGAATTTCTATAGGAAATTCATCAAAAATTATTCACTTACTGACATGACTAGGAAGGGGACTGATTTTTCTAAATGGTCTGACGCCGCTAAAGTTGCTTTTTCCTCTCTAAAAGAGAGGTTTACCTCAGCACCTGTACTAGTCCAACCTGATGTCTCTCAGCCTTTTATTGTTGAAGTCGATGCGTCAGAGGTGGGAGTGGGGGCGGTGCTGTCTCAGGGTCCGTCTCCTGGCAAATGGCATCCTTGTGCTTTCTTTTCTAAAAAACTACGATATTGGCAATAGGGAACTATTAGCTATTAAACTTGCGTTTGAGGAGTGGCATCACTTTTTAGAGGGGGCAGTCCACCCCGTCACTGTGATTACGGACCACAAAAATCTTCTGTACCTCGAATCAGCTAAGCGTCTCACCCCTAGACAGGCTAGGTGGTCGCTATTTTTTTACCAGGTTTAACTTTGTAATTACCCATCGTCCTGGGGCAAAGAATACCAAGGCTGATTCACTATCTCGTTGTTTCCCTGGAGGGGGTAATGTGAGTGATCCGGTGCCCATTCTTCAAAGAGGAGTGGTTGTTTCTGCGGTACACTCTGTTCTGGAGGGGAAGGTGTTAGAGGCCCAGGGGGACGCCCCGGTCTCTTGCCCCTCAGAGAAATTGTTTATACCGTTGAACCTACGTTTCGAATTTTTAAAGGAACATAATAATTCGGCACTTGCTGGGCACCCGGGTAGTAAAGCAACCTTGGAGCTATTGTCTCGTCGTTTTTGGTGGCCAAGGTTGCGTCAGGATGTATTGGATTTTGTGTCTTCTTGTTCTACCTGTGCGCGCGCAAAAGTTTCACATACACGTCCTGCAGGGTCTCTATTACCACTCGTCATTCCCAATAGACCATGGACACATCTGTCAATAGATTTTATCACTGACTTACCTTTGTCTGCGGGTAAAACAGTTATTTTGGTAGTAGTGGACAGGTTTAGCAAAATGGTACACTTCATTGCGTTACCCGCACTACCTAATGCTAAGACTATTGCTCAGGTATTCGTCAGTGAAATCGTGAAGCTTCACGGGGTCCCCTCCGATGTTGTTTCGGATCGGGTTACCCAGTTTATTTCTAAATTTTGGAAAGCTTTTTGTTCCCATTTGGGGGTACACTTGTCCTTTTCCTCAGTCGAATGGACAGACTGAGCGTACCAACCAAAACCTGGAGACATATCTAAGATGTTTTGTGTCTGAAAACCAAGAGTTGTGGTCATCATATTTACCGTTAGCTGAGTTTGCCATAAATAATCGTCGTCAGGAATCCACTGGCAAGTCACCATTTCTTGGTGCATATGGTTTTCATCCCCAATTCTGTACTTTCAAAGAGGGGGGGTCTTCTGGGGTTCCCGAAGAGGAACGGTTTTCGTCATCTCTTTCATCAGTATGGCAGAAGGTGCAAGCTAACTTGAAAAATATGGGAGGTAAATACAAATGTATGGCTGATAAGAGACGGTCGCCAGGTCCGGACCTAGGAGTGAATGACTATGTGTGGTTGTCTACTAGGAATATTACATTGAAGGTTCCCTCTTGGAAACTGGGTCCTAGGTTTATTGGTCCTTACAAAATTGTAGCCATCATCAACCCCTTGGCTTTTTCGCCTGGAGTTACCTCAGACTTTTAAAATCCATAATGTCTTTCATAAGTCGTTACTCAAAAAATATGTTCCACCTCTAGAACAGTCACCGCTGCCACCCCCTCCTGTTGTCGTGGATGGTAATCTAGAATTTCAGATATCCAAAATTGTTAATTCTCGTCGGGTCCGCCGCTCTCTTCAATATCTGGTGCATTGGAGAGGTAACGGTCCCGAGGAAAGAATGTGGGTTCCTGCGTCTGAGGTAAACGCAGACAGGCTAGTTCGGGTTTTTCATGCCTCTCATCCTGAGAGACCTGGTCCTGAGTGTCCGGAGGGCCCTCGTAGAGAGGGGGGTACTGTCACAAGGGTGTCAAGAACCACGCCTGACTCCATTATACCCGGGGTCAGGAAGTCGCAGCGGTTGGCTGTGCGCTCTATGTAAGATAGGGCTGTTTCCTTATGGTAGCTTTCTGGGTTTGCTTTGCAAACCCTTTTGGCTCACTCAGGGATCCGTAGCTCCTTCTCCTCAGCTGTTCCTTGTCCAGCACTCCCAACCTCCTTATATTCCCCTCTCACACTTCTCTGGTTGCCAGATATAGAGCTTCCTGCCTGGACATCTATTCTGACCCTCTGGAGCTGTGTTGCTGCGTTCTCTGGTTGTTGGTCCAGAGCGCTACCCTCCGGCTCCCTGTTGGACCTTTGTAGTCTGCTGCTGTCGCCCACCTGGGTGTATGTGTTTGTCTGTATTGTCTGTCCTCTCCCTGGTGTTTCCCTCTTAGTGTCAGTGGTGCGGACTAGCGATCCCACCGGCCCGTTCACAATCTAGAGCTTATTTTAGGGAAAGCCAGGGTTTAGGCACGTGATCGCAGCACGGGTGAGGAACCAGTCTAGGGACGTCAGGGCAGTCAGGTGCCAGCCGCAAGGTGAGTCAGGGGTCACCACCTTACCCTCTCCCTTGGGCAGGCTTTCCCTTTTCCCTCCCTGTGCGTGACGCCGGTCATTACAGAAATTTGAGAATTTCATTTTTTTGACTAATTTTACATTCTAAGCCTTTTTTTCCACTAACAAAGCAAGGGTTAACAGCCAAACAAGACTGTATCTTTATTGCCCTGAGTCTGCCGTTTACAGAAACACCCAATATGTGGCCGTAAACTACTGTACGGCCACACAGCGGGGCGTAGAGTGAAAGGTGCGCCGTCTGGTTTTTGGAGGGCTTATTTTTATGGACCGGTTTATTTACACCGTGTCCTGTTTCAACCCCCCTGATGCACCCCTGGAGTAGAAACTCCCTAAAAGTGACCCCATTTTGGAAACTACGGAATAAGGTGGCATTTTTTGGGGGACTATTTTTAGGGTACATATGATTTTTGGTTGCTCTATATTACATTTTTGTGAGGCAAGGTTACCAAAAATTTAAATTCTGAAATTTCATCTCCATTTGCCATTAACTGTTGAGGAACACCTAAAGGGTTAATAAAGTTTGTAAAATCAGTTTTGAATACCTTGAGGGGTGTAGTTTCTTAGATGGGGTCACTTTTAGGGAGTTTTTACTCTAGGGGGGGCATCAGGGGGGCTTCAAAAGGGACATGGTGTCAATAAAAAAAGGCCATCAAAATCGGCCTTCCAGAAACCATGTCGGTCCTTTCCTTTTGTGGCCTCCCTTTTACTGATACAGCAGTTTACGACCACAAATGTGGCATTTCTGTAAACTGCAGTATCAGGGTAATAAATATGAACTTTTGTTTGATTGTTAACCCTTGTTTTGTTACCGAAAAAAACTGATTGAAAAGGAAAAGTGCCAAAAATAGCGTTTTTAGCACAGTTTTTTTTTTTTTTTTTTAACCATGTTAATCTGAGGGTTAGATCATGGGATATTTTTATAGAGGAGATTCTTCCGGACGCGGCGATACCTAATAAGTCTACATTTTTTTACAATTATTTAGGTTTTTGACTATATTATCCTTTTTGATGCAAAAAATATTTTTTTGTATCTCTAAAGTCTAAGTGTCATTTAACCACCTCAGCCCCCAGTGCTTAAACACCCTGAAAGACCAGGCCACTTTTTACACTTCTGACCTACACTACTTTCACCGTTTATTGCTCGGTCATGCAACTTACCACCCAAATGAATTTTACCTCCTTTTCTTCTCACTAATAGAGCTTTCATTTGGTGGTATTTCATTGCTGCTGACATTTTTACTTTTTTTGTTATTAATCGAAATTTAACGATTTTTTTGCAAAAAAATGACATTTTTCACTTTCAGTTGTAAAATTTTGCAAAAAAAACGAGATCCATATAGAAATTTTGCTCTAAATTTATAGTTCTACATGTCTTTGATAAAAAAAAAAATGTTTGGGTAAAAAAAAAAAATGGTTTGGGTAAAAGTTATAGCGTTTACAAACTATGGTACAAAAATGTGAATTTCCGCTTTTTGAAGCAGCTCTGACTTTCTGAGCACCTGTCATGTTTCCTGAGGTTCTACAATGGCCAGACAGTACAAACACCCCACAAATGACCCCATTTCGGACAGTACACACCCTAAGGTATTCGCTGATGGGCATAGTGAGTTCATAGAACTTTTTATTTTTTGTCACAAGTTAGCGGAAAATGATGATTTTTTTTTTTTTTTTTTTCTTACAAAGTCTCATATTCCACTAACTTGTGACAAAAAATAAAAACTTCTATGAACTCACTATGCCCATCACGAAATACCTTGGGGTCTCTTCTTTCCAAAATGGGGTCACTTGTGGGGTAGTTATACTGCCCTGGCATTTTAGGGGCCCAAATGTGTGGTAAGGATTTTGAAATCAAATTCTGTAAAAAATGACCTGTGAAATCCGAAAGGTGCTCTTTGGAATATGGGCCCCTTTGCCCACCTAGGCTGCAAAAAAGTGTCACACATCTGGTATCTCCGTACTCAGGAGAAGGTGGGGAATGTGTTTTGGGGTGTCTTTTTACATATACCCATGCTGGGTGAGATAAATATCTTGGTCAAATGCCAACTTTGTATAAAAAAATGGGAAAAGTTGTCTTTTGCCAAGATATTTCTCTCACCCAGCATGGGTATATGTAAAATGACACCCCAAAACACATTCCCCACCTTCTCCTGAGTACGGCAATACCAGATGTGTGACACTTTTTTGCAGCCTAGGTGGGCAAAGGGGCCCATATTCCAAAGAGCACCTTTCGGATTTCACAGGTCATTTTTTACAGAATTTGATTTCAAACTCCTTACCACACATTTGGGCCCCTAGAATGCCAGGGCAGTATAACTACCCCACAAGTGACCCCATTTTGGAAAGAAGAGACCCCAAGGTATTCGCTGATGGGCATAGTGAGTTCATGGAAGTTTTTATTTTTTGTCACAAGTTAGTGGAATATGAGACTTTGTATGAAAAAAAAAAATATCAGCATTTTCCACTAACTTGTGACAAAAAATAAAAAATTCTAGGAACTCGCCATGCCCCTCACGGAATACCTTGGGGTGTCTTCTTTCCAAAATGGGGGTCACTTGTGGGGTAGTTATACTGCCCTGGCATTTTCCAGGGGCCCTAATGTGTGGTAAGTAGGTAAATGACCTGTGAAATCCTAAAGGTGCTCTTTGGAATATGGGCCCCTTTGCCCACCTAGGCTGCAAAAAAGTGTCACACATCTGGTATCGCCGTATTCAGGAGAAGTTGGGGAATGTGTTTTGGGGTGTCATTTTACATATACCCTTGCTGGGTGAGAGAAATATCTTGGCAAAAGACAACTTTTCCCATTTTTTTATACAAAGTTGGCATTTGACCAAGATATTTCTCTCACCCAGCATGGGTATATGTAAAATGACACCCCAAAACACATTCCCCACCTTCTCCTGAGTACGGCGATACCAGATGTGTGACACTTTTTTGCAGCCTAGATGCGCAAAGGGGCCCAAATTCCTTTTAGGAGGGCATTTTTAGACATTTGGATACCAGACTTCTTCTCACGCTTTGGGGCCCCTAGAATGCCAGGGCAGTATAAATACCCCACATGTGACCCCATTTTGGAAAGAAGACACCCCAAGGTATTCAATGAGGGGCATGGCGAGTTCATCGAAAAAAAAAATTTTTGGCACAAGTTAGCGGAAATTGATATTTTTAATTTTTTTCTCACAAAGTCTCCCGTTCCGCTAACTTGGGACAAAAATTTCAGTCTTTCATGGACTCAATATGCCCCTCACGGAATACCTGGGGGTGTCTTCTTTCCGAAATGGGGTCACATGTGGGGTATTTATACTGCCCTGGCATTCTAGGGGCCCTAAAGCGTGAGAAGAAGTCTGGAATATAAATGTTTAAAAAATTTTACGCATTTGGTTTCCGTGAGGGGTATGGTGAGTTCATGTGAGATTTTATTTTTTGACACAAGTTAGTGGAATATGAGACTTTGTAATAAAAAAAATAAAAAAATTCCGCTAACTTGGGCCAAAAAAATGTCTGAATGGAGCCTTACAGAGGGGTGATCAATGACAGGGGGGTGATCAGGGAGTCTATATGGGGTGATAACCACAGTCATTGATCACGCCCGTGTAAGGCTTCATTCAGACGTCCGTATGCGTTTTGCGGATCCGATCCATCTATCAGTGGATCCGTAAAAATCATGCGGACGTCTGAATGGAGCTTTACAGGGGGGTAATCAATGACACGGGGGTAATCAATGACAGGGGGGTGATCAGGGAGTCTATATGGGGTGATCACCACAGTCATTGATCACGCCCCTGTAAGGCTTCATTCAGACGTCCGTATGCGTTTTGCGGATCCGATCCATCTATCAGTGCATCCGTAAAAATCATGCGGACATCTGAATGGAGCTTTACAGGGGGGTAATCAATGACAGGGGGGTGATCAGGGAGTCTATATGGGGTGATCACCACAGTCATTGATCACGCCCCTGTAAGGCTTCATTCAGACGTCCGGATGCGTTTTGCGGATCCGATCCATCTATCAGTGGATCCGTAAAAATCATGCGGATGTCTGAATGGAGCTTTACAGGGGGGTAATCAATGACAGGGGGGTGATCAGGGAGTCTATATGGGGTGATAACCACAGTCATTGATCACGCCCGTGTAAGGCTTCATTCAGACGTCCGGATGCGTTTTGCGGATCCGATCCATCTATCAGTGGATCCGTAAAAATCATGCGGACGTCTGAATGGAGCTTTACAGGGGGGTAATCAATGACACGGGGGTAATCAATGACAGGGGGGTGATCAGGGAGTCTATATGGGGTGATCACCACAGTCATTGATCACGCCCCTGTAAGGCTTCATTCAGACGTCCGTATGCGTTTTGCGGATCCGATCCATCTATCAGTGCATCCGTAAAAATCATGCGGACATCTGAATGGAGCTTTACAGGGGGGTAATCAATGACAGGGGGGTGATCAGGGAGTCTATATGGGGTGATCACCACAGTCATTGATCACGCCCCTGTAAGGCTTCATTCAGACGTCCGGATGCATTTTGCGGATCCGATCCATCTATCAGTGGATCCGTAAAAATCATGCGGATGTCTGAATGGAGCTTTACAGGGGGGTAATCAATGACAGGGGGGTAATCAATGACAGGGGGGTGATCAGGGAGTCTATATGGGGTGATCACCACAGTCATTGATCACGCCCCTGTAAGGCTTCATTCAGACGTCCGGATGCGTTTTGCGGATCCGATCCATCTATCAGTGCATCCGTAAAAATCATGCGGACATCTGAATGGCGCTTTACAGGGGGGTGATCAGGGAGTCTATATGGGGTGATCACCACAGTCATTGATCATGCCCCTGTAAGGCTTCATTCAGACGTCCGGATGCGTTTTGCGGATCCGATCCATCTATCAGTGCATCCGTAAAAATCATGCGGACATCTGAATGGAGCTTTACAGGGGGGTAATCAATGACAGGGGGGTGATCACCACAGTCATTGATCACGCCCCTGTAAGGCTTCATTCAGACGTCCGGATGCGTTTTGCGGATCCGATCCATCTATCAGTGGATCCGTAAAAATCATGCGGACATCTGAATGGAGCTTTACAGGGGGGTGATCAATGACAGGGGGGTAATCAATGACAGGGGGGTGATCAGGGAGTCTATATGGGGTGATCAGGGGTGATCAGGGGCTAATAAGGGGTTAATAAGTGACGGGGGGGGGGTGTAGTGTAGTGTAGTGGTGCTTGGTGGTACTTTACTGAGCTACCTGTGTCCTCTGGTGGTCGATCCAAACAAAGGGGACCACCAGAGGACCAGTTAGCAGGTATATTAGACGCTGTTATCAAAACAGCGTCTAATATACCTGTTAGGGGTTAAAAAAAACACATCTCCAGCCTGCCAGCGAACGATCGCCGCTGGCAGGCTGGAGATCAACTCTCTTACCTTCCGTTCCTGTGAGCGCGCGCGCCTGTGTGCGCGCGTTCACAGGAAATCTCGGCAATCGCGAGATGACGCGTATATGCGTGACTGTGCGCAGCGCTGCCACCTCCGGAACGCGATCCTGCGTTAGGCGGTCCGGAGGTGGTTAAAAAAATTTTTTTTATCCGATTATCTTATGTGGGGGCTAATTTTTTGCGGGACGAGCGGACGGTTTTATTGGCACTATTTTGGGGGCTATATGACCTTTTGATTGCTTGCTATTAAACTTTTTGTTATGTAGGGTAAAAAAAACAACAACTTTTTTTGCACCTTTTTTTTTTTTCTGGACCGTGTTAATCTGGGGGGTTAGGTCATGGGGTATTTTTATAGAGGAGATTATTACCGACGCAACAATACCTAATGTGTATACTTTTAATAAATTATTTTATTATAGTTTTTTGGGTGTCTCAAGTCTGAGAACCAGTTTTTTTATCCGATGTCAGTGCTAAATTGGGATATAAATTTAGTACTCCATGGAAGAAGTGTGATACTCCCTGAAGCAACCAATAATGCAGAGGCCCGGATGATCGGGGCACGTGTCACATTGAGTTGTGGTGTCCTTCCGTATCCCCCTCCTGTGACACACTCTGCACCTTTTTTGGGTTCGTCCCTTCTTTCCAGTATGGGGGACCACACCTGGAAAGTGTTGGCCAGGGACGATCCGGGTGCCTACAGTTCCCAAGGTACTCCGGCCTGCTCTTTCCCGGTCCGAAAAGATCAGGGCCTTGAGGACTGCCTCATAGAACTGGAGGAATGTCCCTGTGCTGCCAGCGCTCCGGGATAGTACAAAAGAGTTGTACATGGCAACCTGTACCAAGTAGACCGCAAATTTTTTGTACCATGTCCGGGTTTTGCGCATGGCGTTATATGGCTTGAGGACTTGATCAGAGAGATCAACTCCTCCCATATACCGATTGTAGTCGACGATACAATCGGGCTTGAGGACCGTTGCCGCGGTACCTCGCACAGGGACAGGGGTGATGCCATTACCATGAATTGTGGACAGCATAAGGACATCCCTTTTGTCCTTATACCTGACCAGCAACAGGTTTCCAGTGGTAAGGGCACGGGTCTCACCCTGAGGTACTCTCACAAATTTTGTATAGCTTCACGCCATACCTTGCCCGCTTGGAGGGCACATACTGGCGGAAAATGAGTCTCCCCTTGAACGCAATTAGAGACTCATCAACCGCGACCTCCCTTCCAGGTACATAGGCCTCCATGAATTTGGCCCCAAAGTGATCGATAACCGGCCGTATCTTATACAGACGGTCAAAGGCAGGATCACCTCGGGGGGGGACATGCTGCATTATCGGAATAATGCAGACATTTCCGGATGGCCTCAAACCGGGAGCGTGTCATGGCCGTACTGTAAAGTGGGGTCTGGTATAGGACGTCCCCACTCCAGTAATGCCTGACACTGGGTTTCTTGACCAGGCCCATATGCAGCACGAGGCCCCAAAATGTCCTCATTTCGGCTGCACTGACCGGCGTCCAGCCACCGGGCCTGGCCAAAAAGGAGCCCGGGTGTTGAGCAACGAACTGTTGGGCATACAGATTCGTCTCCTCCACCATCAGATTTACCAGTGGGTCACTGAAAAAATGACAAAAAAAAGTCATATTCAGTGTAGCCCACTGTGGAAATCTGGATTCCTGATTGGCCTACAAAATCAGGAATCACGGGCTCGTATCGCTCTGGGCTACACCAGACTAGTTCACCGACAGGGTACTCCGGTGGATTTAACTGGTGGGCCGGGAAACCAGTACGAGCCCCAGAGCTGCTCGTACCAGGCTGGGCCACAGGGTCCCTAACATGGTGATCCCCTTGCTCCGCCTGGCGGCGTCTCCGCCGCCTTGAGGGCTCATTATCATCGCTGGATGATGAGGAGGACGGGGATGACAACAGGAATGTGGGGTCATCCTCGTCCTCACTGGGACTCTCAGAGTCAGAGGCAAGTTGGGCGTATGCCTCCTCGGCCGAGAACGTCCGGCGGGCCATAGGGGAGTGTGTGTCTGCGTGTGTATGTGCGTGTGTGGAAATCTTTATTTTGTGTGCGTGTGTGTGGAGGCACGGGTGTTCACGAACTCACCCTAAAACTAACAGAAAAAAATTAATAAAAAATAACTAAAAAAAGGCCCAAAAAAAAGTGAAAAAAAAAATTTCTAAACCGCTGATCAACCGTCCGAAGTTGATCAGCGGTGGGGTGTGCGATGCGCTAACAGTGGCCGGACGCTAAGAGTGCCGGCCACAGTCAGCGTACACAAAAAAAAAGAAAAGAAATCCTGCACCCCAAAAAAGTGTGAAGGGGGGCAGGGGGGGGGGGGGGGGCAAGCGGCAGCAGCCCTGGGGGGTCTAGGGTCACACAGCTGTGCTGTGGACAACAGATACCCTAACTTCAGGTGATGCAACCCCCCGGCGCATTTAGCCTAGGTGCCTGCCGGCGGCAGTGATCAGAACCATACATGACGTACCGGTACGTCTTGTGTCCTTAAGTACCAGGACATCATGACGTACTGGTACGTCATGTGTCCTTAAGAGGTTAAAGGATAACTGTCACATTTAGAACCTAATTTCAATTTCCATATATGTAGTTACTAATAACATTATATTCCAGAATCAGTTACTATTAGACTGACTTACCACATATTTAATAAGATTCAGCCCTTAGCAACCAGTCTGCATAAAACTGCAATTTCACTATTCAGTTAAGATGGCCGCCACTGCCCTCACCCTGAGGCTAATCCCGCCTTCCCTCACTAGCCAGTAACAATAGCCCCCCAAAAGTGTCAGTAACCAGAGCCCTCCCCCTTAAGGGTTAATCTCCTGCAGCACAAAGGGGTCCTCTTACCACATGTTGCTTTCATTTATACACTGAGCAGATGGCAGATCTCCATTCCCTGTTGTGCGCTGCTTCGATCCTGCATTCTCCAGCTCTGCTGAGTGAGGGAGCATCTGCCAAGCGCAGGGACAGGGAGAAGTGCACACAGCCCAGGCACTGTTATCAGCTGCTGGGGAGGACCTGGCTTTAATCATTTACTTACAGTCCCTGGCTGTCAGTAATGTGACCCTGCACGCAGCGTGCTCCGTCCTTCAACAGATAGACGGACCATGCCTAGCAACCCTATTTTAAGCACAGGTAAAAGTAGGCAGTAGAGGAACAGAAATGTGGAATTAAGGGGTAATTGAATACACAGTGAAAAGTTTAAATAGGGCCACCAAGGTGATATTAATCACCACAATCCAATACTCCAAAAAAAAAAAAAAATACGACAGTTATCCTTTAACATGTATAGCTCGGAAGAAAGACGAGACCTAGGGGATATGATAGAAACTTTTAAATACATAAAGGGAATCAACAAGGTAAAAGAGGAGATAATATTTAAAAGAAGAATAACTGCTACAAGAGGACATAGTTTTAAATTAGAGGGGCAAAGGTTTAAAAGTAATATCAGGAAGTATTACTTTACTGAGAGAGTAGTGGATGCATGGAATAGCCTTCCTGCAGAAGTGGTAGCTGCAAATACAGTGAAGGAGTTTAGGCATGCATGGGATAGGCATAAGGCCATCCTTCATATAAGATAGGGTCAGGGGCTATTCATAGTATTCAGTATATTGGGCAGACTAGATGGGCCAAATGGTTCTTATCTGCCGACACATTCTATGTTTCTAAATTATACAAAAACAATTCTATACAGGGCGGGATGATTTAAATCAAGATTCATATATCCTGGACATAGTTGTGTCAACCATTAAAAAACCCCACTCAAATAAGAAAGCCCTTTTATCACAGGGTCATATTTAGTGTTCATGTTGCCTTAGACACTTTAGTGCCGCCTCTCCCACTGTTGTCCATACAATTTAGATAGCTGATGGCCAAACACTCCCTAGGTCATCAGCTATCCCTCCCAACTCTCCAATACGCATGCATGCTTAACTCAAAGCCACACTGCAAAAAAAAAACTGGGCAGATTATATTAACCCTTTCGCTACCAGCGTTGTACATGTATGCCGCTGGAGCAATGGGTAAACATGGTGCCCGCTCGTGCAGTGTATTGAAGCTGAAATTCTTATTTTGGCCAGCAGGTGGCAGGTCAACATAAGAAATGATCAATTCTTGTACCAATATAAGACATAATGGTACAGAATAAAAAAAAAAATTATATAAAAAAAATATAGAAAATTTAAATCACCTCCCTTTCCGTAGAATAAAAAAAAAAAATATAAACATCATGGGCATTACCGTGTCTGAAAACGCCTGTACTATTAAAATATAAAAATATTTTTCCAATACGGTGATTGGCATAATGTAAAGGGTTAAAATGGTCAATTTGAATTTTTTTTCATCACTTTTCTTACACAAAAAATGAAATAAAATGCGATCAAAAAGTCACACACACTCCAAAATAGTATCAATAAAAACTACAGATCGTTCGAGTCCCCACACAGCTCAGTAGCTATAACTATATAAAAGTTATGGGGGTCAGACTATGGTGATGTAAAAAACGGGAACGCCGTAGGGACAAAAACCATAAAATGGTGGAGGAATCGTGCCCAATTTGGAATTTTTTCCCGCTTCCCACTACATATTAAATGGTGGAATTAGAAAGTACAACTTGTGCCTCAAAAAATAAGCCCTCATACAGCTATGTGAATGGAAAAAAAAAAAAGTTATGGCTCAAGGAAAATAGGGAAGAAAAATGAAAAGGCAAAAATTAAGAAATCTCCAGTATCCAAGGGGTTAGGGCTGACATTTCCTACTTCAGTGTTATCAAGAAGCCCACTGAATTTAGATGCATGTAACTTAGCCTGTCCGATCAGTGGCAGGGGTTTGGCTGTTCCTGATTTAACCCTCTGTATGCCGCTGTCAGCGCTGAGCTTGGCATGTATGGGATTTGTGGTACGGCTCCCTCCCTGTCCCAATCGGGTCACGGGGACCCAATGGCTGAGAAGGCAGCCCAATGCCTATGGAAGCCATTTACATGCAGCTCTCCCACCCAGAGATCGGGAGGAGCCATCGCTCTTCCCTACAATTACTTGTTGTTTCCCGGCAACAGATAGTGTTTACACAGCACAATCTGCTGTAGAGAAACAAGGATTTGTGTGTTCACACAAATGATCCAATTACCTGATGAATTAGCATTTCACTCGTTAATCGGGTAATCGGCAGTACATTTACACCACCAGATCATCGCTAACGAGCGTTACTATGAATGCTCTTTACAGATGATCTACGCGATTCTTGCGCCATGTAAAGGGCCATTTAGGTACTAAGGGTAAATACTATAACAGCTCTTTGAGGGAGTAAACATAAATTAGCATCCAGTATATACACATCTAGGCAAAAAGCCACAAAGGCACAATTTTTTGTGTACACACTAGACAAGGATAAAGAACAGAGGCAATATATTGATATAACCATAAATGAGCCATAGATGTCTCACATTTATGAACATATGGACTCATAGAGGACTGCTTGCCTTAGGCCCCTTGCAGACGAGCATGTCCGGATTAGGTCCGGATGCGTCCCGGAGCATTGCAACAAACCCGCGCGAGTAGGAACGCAATTGCAGTCAGTTTTGACTGCGATTGCGTTCCGATGTTCAGTTTTTATCGCGCGGGTGCAATGTGTTTTGCACGCGCATGATAAAAAACCGACTGTGGTACCCAGACCCGAACTTCTTCACAGAAGTTCAGGTTTGGGTTAGTTGTAGTATAGATTGTATTATTTCCCATTATAACATGGTTATAAGGGAAAATAATAGCATTCTGAATACAGAATGCACAGTACAATAAGGCTGGAGGGGTTAAAAAAAAATAAAAAATTATTTAACTCACCTTAATCCACTTGTTCGCGCAGCCGGCATCTCTTCTGTCTTCATCTGTGAGCAATAGGACCTTTGATGACGTCACTGCGTTCATCACATGATCCATCACCATGGTGATGGATCATGTGATGAGCATAGTGATGTCATCAAAGGTCCTATTGCTCACAGATGAAGACAAGGTGCTCCTAGATGAAGACAGATGAAGACAGATGCGTGAACAAGTGTATTAAGGTGAGTTAAATTTTTTTTTTTTTTTTTTTTAACCCCTCCAGCCCTATTTTACTATGCATTCTGTATTCAGAATGCTATTATTTTCCCTTATAACCATGTTATAAGGGGAAATAATAATGATCGGGTCCCCATCCCGATCGTCACCTAGCAACCGTGCGTGAAAATCGCACCGCATCCGCACTTGCTTGCGGATGCTTGCGATTTTCACGCAACCCCATTCATTTCTATGGGTCCTGCGTTACGTGAAAAACGCAAAAAAGGGGAGCATGCTGCGATTTTCACGCAACGCACAAGTGATGCGTGAAAATCAGCCCCATGGAAATGAATGGGTCAGGATTCAGTGCGGGTGCAATGCGTTCAACTCCCGCATTGCACCCGCGCGGAATACTCGCCCGTGTGAAAGGGGCCTTAAAGATCCTGGACCTGCCAATGTTCTGGAGATGTCAGAAGCTTGACGAAATCTTTTACAGGTAGCCAGAGGGGCATAGGGTACTGTAACAATGCCAGCTGGATACTAGACATCGGAACTGGACTTTACCTGCAGCAGTCACATTTCCTACCGGTGTCTCCCAGTGTAACCCCAGTACTTAGGGCTGAATTGTGTAATAGTCTGAAAGTCGCATGGATAATAATATGAAGTATGTAAAACACTAGCAGCTAACAAGAAAGCAAGGAAATGGGACTTCACCAATGAATGACAGGAACAGAACATGATGGTAATGGGACAAAAAGATAATGGCGACAGTAGTCAGATGATGAAGCATATGTATGATAGGGATGATATGTTGATGCTAAACAGATTATTGAACAAACAGACAATACCTGACCTTGAATCTTTTTGTTTCTGAACACTGGCCCTAACGCCAACCCCACTGACTTTCATTGTTCCCAAAGATATTCCTATTAAAAACCTTAATCTGCAACACCCCACTGAGCTGAACTAGAAGGCAAGACCAGTTCCAACCAGGAGCAAAAAAAAGAAACTACAAGACTCAGAAGCAAGGACTGGTTTAGAATAGCCACAAGATCAAAGCTGCAATTTACAAAAAGCAAACTAGGCAAGGAACAAAATACTAGAATGTACAAGGGTTATTAGATCAAATGCACAGTGTTTGCACTATAACCATCGATGCACTGCAGAAGCCAGGAAGTATTTAAAGAGAAGGCTAACCAATCAGGAACTCCAAACGAACCAAAGCTGCAGCAGAGAAATCAGCTGAAACACACTAGTTGTTGCGACAGTTCCATAGCATCTGCCCTAACAACATCATAGATAGAAGAAGAAAAACAGCAGTAGTATTCCTGCTAATTGCAACAATTACCTAATTGTAGGCACTGCCATATAGGTTCCAAGTACTCTGGAATACATATCATAGTGTTGGACGCATGAAGTTTAAAAAATATCCCGAAAAGAAACAGCCAGTGTTACAGTATCTTCTTCTGACAAAGGGAATCAGTGAGTGTATGCAGTTGTCTCCTTTTAAGTAAGGTGGCACAGGAGATTTCCTGAAAAATGCTAATAGTGGTCCTCATAGCTAAGGCTACTTTCACACCTGCGTTTAGGTGCGGATCTGTCTGGTATCTGCATAGACTGATCCGCACCTATAATGCAAACGCTTGTATCCATTCAGAACAGATCAGTTTGCATTACCATGAACAAAAAAAAAAAAGTAAATGGGAGGCGGATCCGTTTTCAATTGCACCATATTGTGTCTGTAAAAACGGATCCGTCCCCATTGACTTACATTGTAAGTCAGGACGGATCCGTTTGGCTCAGTTTCGTCAGACGGACATCAAAACACTGCAAGCAGCGTTTTGGTGTCCGCCTCCAGAGCGGAATAGAGGCTGAACGGAGGCAAACTGATGCATTCTGAACGGATCCTTATCCATTCAGAATGCATTGGGGCTGAACTGATTCGTTTTGGGCCGCTTGTGAGAGACTTGAAACGGATCTCACAGGCGGACCCAGAAACGGCAGTGTTAAAGTAGCCTTAGTTCCACAAGATCTTCCCATGTAATTTTGTCTTTCTGCATTATGCAGCAAATTATATATTATGTAGGATCTCTTTAAAGGGATTCTGTCACCTCGTTTTAGCCTATAGTGATGCAGACATGCACGGCTAGATCGCTGCTAGCATGTCCGCAATATACCTGTCCCATAGCGCTGTGTCCTTTTATTGTGTTTAAAAAATGATTTTATAGATACAGTACAGACCAAAAGTTTGGACACCCCTCATTCAAAGAGTTTTCTTTATTTTCATGACTATGAAAATTGTAGATTCACACTGAAGGCATAAAAATTATGAATTAACACATGTGGAATTATATACATAACAAACAAGTGTGAAACAACTGAAAATATGTCATTCTAGGTTCTTCAAAGTAGCCACCTTTTGCTTTGATTACTGCTTTGCACACTCTTGGCATTCTCTTGATGAGCTTCAAGAGGTAGTCCCCTGAAATGGTTTTCACTTCACATGTGTGCCCTGTCAGGTTTAATAAGTGGGATTTCTTGCCTTATAAATGGGGTTGGGACCATCAGTTGCGTTGAGGAGAAGTCAGGTGGATACACAGCTGATAGTCCTACTGAATAGACTGTTAGAATTTGTATTATGGCAAGAAAAAAGCAGCTAAGTAAAGAAAAACGAGTGGCCATCATTACTTTAAGAAATGAAGGTCAGTCAGTCAGCCCAAAAAATTGGGAAAACTTTGAAAGTAAGGGCTATTTGACCATGAAGAAGAGTGATGGGGTGCTGCGCCAGATGACCTGGCCTCCACAGTCACCGGACCTGAACCCAATCGAGATGGTTTGGGGTGAGCTGGATCGCAGAGTGAAGGCAAAAGGGCCAACAAGTGCTAAGCATCTCTGGGAACTCCTTCAAGACTGTTGGAAGACCATTTCAGGGGACTACATCTTGAAGCTCATCAAGAGAATGCCAAGAGTGTGCAAAGCAGTAAGCAAAGCAAAAGGTGGCTACTTTGAAGAACCTAGAATATGACATATTTTCAGTTGTTTCACACTTGTTTGTTATGTATATAATTCCACATGTGTTAATTCATAGTTTTGATGCCTTCATAGTCATGAAAATAAAGAAAACTCTTTGAATGAGAAGGTGTGTCCAAACTTTTGGTCTGTACTGTATTTAAATGAGCCTGGTAAGGAGCCAGCACAGGAAAGGAACACTATGCCGGCAGTGCGCATGATCGCGAGATTACAGCAATCTAACTGTGAGCAAGGAGATTTGGAGGACGCAGGCGGTGCTGGGCTCCTTCACAGGGGACATGGCTGGGCTCCAAGAAGGTTAGTACAGCCCCTTAGGCTCCTTACCAGGCTCATTTACATATCTATAAAATCATTTTTTTAATAAAATAAAAAGACAGCGCTATGGGACAGGTATATTGCGGACATGCTAGCGGCGATCTAGCAGTGCATGTCTGCATATAGGCTAAAACAAGGTGACAGAATTCCTTTAGGTTTGGCCTTAGAGCTCTATGGGCTCTTTCTACAGTCAAATCCATGGTAGAGTCCTGGATTAGGATAAAACCTTCCTAATCCTGAAATTATTTAATCGTCCCAGTTCTCATGGTCTGGTATAGAGGCCATTTAAATGGTGTTGGCTATCAGGATATCAGTAACTGCAGAGTCATATGAATGTAAGCTTGATTGTATTTCATCTAGAAGTTCAACCTGTATCCCCATTTGGAACACATCATGTTTACTTTCACTTTCATGGTGAGGTCAGAAAGATCTCTACGGTAAATAAAAAGAATGTGCGATGTATCACTGGGATCTTCCTCATCTGCAAGAATCTCATTGTCAGAAAGTGGGAGCAGGTCTTCTATTGGGTCAAGTGCAGAGGCCCGAGACATCTTTGGAGGGCTGCAATATCTCACAGACAATTGTTTAGGGAGGTATTTCTCCAGCTCTGCGAGGACGATAGCCTGACTTAGGGGTACCAATCACATCTTTAAATTGACTCTGCAGAATAGATCCAAAACTTTGGTATTGCAGCCAGGATATTGCGGTTACCACATCCCAGTCGTGTTTTTGTTAGTGGCCCCAGTTTTGTGCTTTCATATCTTTCCATTTGTGGCCACCATCTTGCTTCACTCCCTCAGCGAGATGACATAGTGTAGTACTCACCACCCAATCTTTCAGCATCCGGTCTTCCCTGTGTACTCTCATATAAAGTCCTGAATGTGCTTCTGGGGAAAATAATTTACATTGAACACAACTCTGACCTGATCAGTGCTGTGCCCTGAAGGTTGAAAAGGGAGGGGCTCAAGGCACTGCTGCCCCTACTAGGCCAGTGGTGCAGTACATAATAGGACCCATGTGAAATGACGGAGGAGTGAGCAGAAATGAAAGAAGAAAGACAGGAGGTATGTTGAAACCACAAAAGGTAACAGTATTATATTATAGCAGGGAACTGAAGGGTCACTTTAACTTTGTCTTAACCAGATCAGACCATCTTGTATAATTTCTAAGCAAATATGAAATAGACAGAGAGAAAAGTGTTCGCAGATTATGGCTTCATGAAACTATTCAGATCCCACTTGGAGCAAAGGAGATTTCAGTCCATCATTTACTCATAATGAGCAATACTTGAGTTGTGCACCTAATTGAATAAACAAGCTTGCAGATGTACAGAGTATTGTCTGCTCCTAAAAAATAAAGATTACAATGGATGGAACCTGATGGTGCTGTCTATCCTTCTAATCCTACGGTCTGCCACGTCCCACCAGCGAAGATTTTCAAAGTGTTCCATTACACGAACAGAACTTCCTGTCTGTTTAGTTAGAACTCATCTGTCTTTCTAATAATTGCTTAAATATGTACACATATTACTGTTTTTGACAGCGTGCACAAACTTTAAAGTATAGTTTCATAGTACAGTTGAAAAGAAGACAGTTAGGTCCATATATATATATATATATATATATATATATATAGAGAGAACAAAGAAGTAGGACTGCACTCCAAGATAGTGATAAAATCAGCAAGTGGTTTATTCACCCATAATATGGCAAGTCTTGCGACGTTTCGGCTCACAAGAGCCTTCCTCAAGCATGGTAACAGTGAAAGTGAGAGCATTATAAAGGCATTTACAAAGTGTCCAACCCATAAGGGTGTGGTTACAATCAATTACAATTGCAAACATACGATGCATAGCAATACAAATAAAGTGCATGTGCATAAAGTGAGCAGTGGTATACAATTCATGACTAAGGGATGCCATCCCTACAAAGTGTATTAAAATGTATGTGATACTTCATCTAAGCTAAAATCACAATTATATAGGTGATAATATGATGAAGGTGGATCACAGAAGTCAAACCGTAGGAAGCAATGGGGCCCGCACATACCATGGCGTTCTTTGTGCGTCTCCAGGTCCTCATTGCGCATGACCACACTGACATCATCCGATGCATCACAGTGTAAAGGTCAAGCGCTCGCGCTCTGCCTGGGTCGACATGAGAGCGCCATTTTACATAAGGGAAAGACACCTAAAGGTTACGTACAGGTTATCTATTTAACTGTTGTCCACACGGAACAATCATATCTCCGACCGCTGCAGGGATCTCCTACATATATCAGCAAATGGAGATATGATTGTTCCGTGTGGACAACAGTTAAATAGATAACCTGTACGTAACCTTTAGGTGTCTTTCCCTTATGTAAAATGGCGCTCTCATGTCGACCCAGGCAGAGCGCGAGCGCTTGACCTTTACACTGTGATGCATCGGATGATGTCAGTGTGGTCATGCGCAATGAGGACCTGGAGACGCACAAAGAACGCCATGGTATGTGCGGGCCCCATTGCTTCCTACGGTTTGACTTCTGTGATCCACCTTCATCATATTATCACCTATATAATTGTGATTTTAGCCTAGATGAAGTATCACATACATTTTAATACACTTTGTAGGGATGGCATCCCTTAGTCATGAATTGTATACCACTGCTCACTTTATGCACATGCACTTATTTGTATTGCTATGCATCGTATGTTTGCAATTGTAATTGATTGTAACCACACCCTTATGGGTTGGACACTTTGTAAATGCCTTTATAATGCTCTCACTTTCACTGTTACCATGCTTGAGGAAGGCTCTTGTGAGCCGAAACGTCGCAAGACTTGCCATATTATGGGTGAATAAACCACTTGCTGATTTTATCACTATCTTGGAGTGCAGTCCTACTTCTTTGTTCTCTATACCATTGGGGATTGCCGTTACCCTACGTTGGACCTTGCACCCACATGCTGGCTGGTGCTCCCACTCGACTTTTTTATATATATATATATATATATATATATATATATATATATATATATATATATATATATATATATATATATACACATATATACATACATACACTGACACAAATTTTTTAATTTTTTTTTGCCTGTTTACTAAAACATATTCCAGTTATAGCTATATAATGGACACAAAGTCCAGACTTTTAGGTTTCATTTGAGGGTATCCACATTAAAACTGGATGAAGGGTTTAGGAGTTTCAGCTCCTTTACATGTGGAACTCTGTTTTTAAAGGGACCGAAACTAATTGGACGATTGACTCAAAAGCAGTTTCATGGGCAGGTGTGGGCAATGCCTTCATTATTTTATTCTCAAATAAGCACATAAAAGGCCTGGAGTTGATTTGAGGTGTGGGGCTTGCATTTTGAAGATTTTGATGAGAAGTAAACATGCGAAAACATAAAAAAAAACATCCGAAAAATTGCTACACTATTAGGAGTGGCAAAATCTACAGACTGGTACATCCTGAGAAAGAAAGAAAGCACTGGTGACCTCAACAATGCAAAAAGACCTGGATGCCCTTGGAAGACAACAGTGGTGGATGATCGCTGAATAATTACCATGGTGAAGAGAAACCCCTTCACAACAGCCAACCAAGTGAACAACACTCTCCAGGATATAGGCATAGCAATATCCAAATCTACCATAAAGAGAAGAATGCATGAAAGTAAATACAGAGGGTTCACTGCACGGTGCCAGCCACTTACTGTCATGCCCCATCCTGACGGTGTGCGGAGGTCGGCCAGGATAGCAGCACGAGTTTAGTGTTTTGTTTTGAAGCCGTGCTGGATCCGCCTCCCATCAGGTGCACTGGATGGGGTTATGAGTTTAAATAGCACTCCACCCCAGTGCTCTGAGCGGATTATATTATTCACTTTTGTCTTGGAAGCTGGAGAGGAAGGTTGTCTGTTCCAGCGCAGAGAGATAAGTGTGGTTTCTTGTTTGATTGTTTGGTGTCATCTTCCCCATCCAAGTTCTATGCGAGCAGGCTGCTCCTATTTCCCCTCTTCACCATCTCAGGGAATTTAGGGTGTTTCAGTCCAGGCACGGGGACACTTCATACCTACCACAAAGGTATGCATGTGGGCTGAGCAGTGCAGGGAGAGAGGTCAGGGATAAGTTAGGAGGTGACCCTTCCCCTGTCTCTCGCCTAGAGCCTGGTTGGTGGTTTAACTGTTTGTCTGAGTGCATGTCCGTCGTGACATTATAATCCGCCCAAAACTTTGACTGTCATTGCTCAGCGGTTTTATAATGGCGTCAATTGAGGCATTAGTTGACCGCATGCAGGGGCTATCCCTAGAGGTTGCGGAGCTGCGTGGTTCGGTCGCACGGTGTCAGAGTGCTCTGGCATCAGGAGGAGGTCAAGTTTGTGTGGAACCTAAAGTGGCTCTTCCTGATCGATTTTCAGGGGGTACGGATGACTTTGTCCGTTTTAGAGAGTCCTGCAAATTGTACTTTCGGCTGCGTCCATCTTCATCAGGTGATGAGGGTCAGAGGATAGGAATAATTATTTCTCTGCTTAAAGGGCACGCACAATCCTGGGCCTTTTCTCTGCCGCCTGGTTCTCGGGCCTTCCGGTCGGTGGAGGAATTTTTTAAGGCTCTGGGATTGATCTACGACGACCCAGATCGTGTCTCGATGGCAGAGTCGAGAATAAGTAATTTATTTCAGGGGGAATATACTGCAGAGGCTTATTGTGTTGAGTTCAGGAGATGGGCTACTGAATAAGAGTGGAATGATCCTGCGTTACGTAGCCAGTTTTGTCACGGGTTATCTGAAAGACTGAAGGATGCCCTTGCTTTTCATGAATACCCAGACTCTTTGGAGAACGCCATGTCATTAGCAGTACGGCTAGACAGACGTATCAGAGAGAGGTATAGGGCTTCTCCTGCACGAGGTATCCCTTCTGTGAGTGGTTTCGTCTCTACTGCCTCCCCGGGTGATGTTACTGGTAACGCGGGGGTAGCAGAGGAATCCATGCAATTGGGTCAGATTTCTTTTCATTCGGATAGTAGAGACTTTAGGAAATCGCACAAACTATGTTACTATTGTGGAAAGAGTGGTCATTTTGTTTTTGCTTGTCCTCATGTTAAACCACAGGTGGTAGAGAAAAAAAAAAAACAAACTTCCCTGACCGTTCCCGTTTTCTCCTTCCAGCTATGGTGGCGCTGGAGTTAAGAAAGCTTTTTTTAGAGGTGTTCCTTGATTGTGGTGCTGGTGTAAACCTAATTGACTTTCTTTTCCTCCAAGATTTAGGACTAAGTACTTGCACTTTAGAGAACGAGATGTTTTTTCAATTGATTCTTCCCCTCTTTCTCAAAGAAGCCTTACTCACATTGTTCATGGTATTCCCTTAAGGGTGGGTGATTCACATGTGGAAATTATTTCTTGTTTCGTCATGAAGGATTTGTCAGCTCCTATAGTTTTGGGGTTGCCATGGTTGACTAAACATAACCCAATTATAGACTGGCAAGCGAGACAAATCATCGGTTGGAGTGAGTTTTGTTCGGATAATTGTTTTGGCACTTCTATCTCTGGTGTGTCCACTTCGGCTTTACCTCCGTATCTCTCAGATTTTGCTGATGTCTTTTCGGAGGGTGGGGCTCAGGAATTGCCCTCTCATCGTGACTATGATTGTCCAGTCAATCTCGTCCCAGGGGCTAAGTTGCCAAAGTCTCGGCTTTATAACCTTTCTCAACCCGAAATAGAGGTCATGCGAAAGTATGTCGCTGAGAGTTTGGCAAAAGGGCATATTAGACCATCTAAGTCTCCAGTGGCAGTGGGGTTGTTCTTTGTGAAGAAAAAGGATGGATCACTGAGACCGTGTTTGGATTTCCGGGAATTGAACCGTATTACAGTCCGGGATCCATATCCCCTGCATTTGATCTCTGACCTTTTTGATCAGATTGTTGGAGCCAAGGTGTTCTCCAAGTTGGATTTGAGAGGGGCCTACAATCTGATCAGAATCAAGGAGGGGGATGAGTGGAAAATGGCCTTCAATATGCACGAGGGTCATTTTGAGAACCTGGTTATGCCTTTTGGGTTGACGAACGCTCCAGCAGTATTTCAGCGATTCGTCAATGACATTTTTCATCATTTGGTGGGGAGGTTCGTAGTAGTTTACCTGGATGATATTTTAATTTATTCTCCTGATCTGAAGACCCATCAGGATCAGGTGAGACAGGTTTTGACGATCCTTCGGGAGAATAAATTATATGCTAAATAGGGAGAAATGTTTGTTTGCGGTGCAAGAGCTTCCGTTCTTTGGATACCTGCTTTCTGATTCTGGTTTTCGTATGGACCCAGAGAAGGTCCGGGCGGTTCTGGAATGGGACCGACCAGAGAATCAGAAAGCCTTGATGCGGTTCTTGGGGTTTACGAATTATTATAGAAAATTTATTTCAAACTATTCTACCATAGTAAAACCTCTCACTGATATGACCAAGAAGGGCGCCAACGTCTCTGTCTGGTCGGATGAGGCATTGCAGGCCTTTTCGGCTATTAAGGAGCGTTTTGCGTCCGCTCCCATTCTGGTGCAGCCGGATGTGTGTCAGCCATTTGTAGTGGAGGTTGATGCATCAGAGGTGGGGGTTGGAGCGGTACTGTCACAGGGTTCATCCCCGGGCAAGTGGGTCCCGTGTGCCTTTTTCTCCAAGAAGCTCTCGGTCGCCGAGAGGAATTATGATGTTGGAGATAGAGAGTTGTTGGCTATCAAGTTGGCCTTTGAGGAATGGCGCCACTGGTTGGAGGGGGCAGTTCACCCCATTACGGTATATACAGACCATAAGAATTTGGCATACCTGCAAATCTGCCAAGCGTCTGAACCCTAGGCAAGCCAGATGGTCACTGTTTTTTACCAGGTTCAATTTTGTGGTTACCTTTCGCCCAGGGGTCAAGAACGTCAAGGCAGATGCCTTGTCTCGCAGCTTTCCTGGGGGAGGTGATTCAGAGGATCCTGCGCCGATTTTAGCGGATGGGGTGGTGGTCTCCGCTCTATACCCTGAATTGGAGATGAAGGTGTTGGGAGCTCAGGAGGGGGCTCCTGGTTCTTGTCCCCCAGGGAGGTTGTTTGTTCCTGAGGGCCTGCGATACAAGGTGTTCAAGGAACATCACGATACTGTCCTTGCTGGACATCCTGGTGGTAAGTCCAACTGTGATCTGGTGTCCCGGAGGTTCTGGTGGCCAGGGTTACGTAAGAGCATTGAGAATTACATGACAGCCTGTGAAACCTGCGCTCGGTCAAAGGTTGCTCATACTCAACCGGCTGGTTCACTTCTTCCATTGTCTATTCCGTCTCGTCCTTGGACGCACTTGTCTATGGACTTTATTACGGATCTGCCGAGTTCCTCCGGGAGAACAGTGATTTTGGTGGTGGTTGACCGTTTCAGTAAAATGGCTCACTTTATATCACTAACTAGTCTGCCTAACGCTAAGACTCTGGCGCAGATTTTTGTGGATAATATTGTGAAATTGCATGGTATTTGTCACGACCGCTATCCCAGCAGCAGTCGTGTCGCACCAGACGGAGGGGAAGGGGGACCCTTATCTACGGATGGGAAATAGAATGGCCACCCCTGACTAAACCTAAGCTGGCACCTGTCTGCCCTGATACCCTAGACGGGGTGTGAACCCGTGCGGCGAGCAGGATGCCTAAACCCTCAGTCACCCTAACAAGACTAGACTGGGGAAAAGGCAGATGGGAGCACTAGTCACCATCACTCACGTCTAGGAGAACAACAGGGGAAGACAGCAACAAACAATCTATAGCAGAGATAGACTTATCCAGTCACGAGCAGCGAAGGCGATCCCAAACACGACAGTCCACGCCGGACAAGAGCTCCACAGCAACACCGTCAAACGATCTCCTTCAAAGTCAGAATAGCACTAGAAGTAAGGACTAGATCTGGCAATGACTGCAAGTGAAACTGAAACTAATATAGTAGCTGGGAGTGGCAGACAGGACTCACCTGAGAAGGATGCCTACAAACTCCAGTCAGGACAAAAAGGTCACAAGGCAAAACCCGGATGACATACCCTGAACCACAGAGCAAACTCACAAGCTATCGCGAGTAGCAAGTCGCTGCGACCTTCTCCTCCCAGACCTGTCTGATCAGTCACAGTCGTGACAGTACCACCCCCTTTCTACTAGGGGGCCCCCGGACCCTCAAGACCAGGCCTCTCCGGATGGGAGCTATGAAAAGCCCGAATGAGTCTGCCCGCTTTTAGCTCTGATGCTGGAACCCACATTCTCTCTTCGGAACCATAACCTCTCCAGTGCACCAGGTACTGAAGAGAGCGGCGAACATATCGTGAATCAACAATCTTTTCTACCTGAAACTCAAGACTGCCATCAACAACCACCAGTGGAGGCGGTAGTGGCAATGGTTCAGGAGGTTCCACATATCTCTTAAGCAGAGATCTATGGAAGACATTATAGATCCTTAGAGTCTGAGGTAGCTCCAGACGAAAAGCCACCGGGTTAATGATCTTAATTACCCTATAAAGGACCAATAAATCTCGGACCTAATTTCCACGAGGGAACCTTCAACTTGATATTTCTGGTAGACAACCACACCAAGTCATTCACCCCAAGGTCCGGACCTTCAGAGCGCTTCCTATCAGCCGCACGTTTGTATCTACCACCAATTCTCTTCAAACTTTCTTGCACACTCTGCCACACTGAAGAAAGTGAAGACGCAAATCGTTCCTCCTTGGGAATCCCAGACGGCTTCCCCTCACTAAACGTACAAAACTGAGGATGGAAACCATACGCACCAAAAAATGGTGACTTATCGGTGGACTCTTGACGACGATTATTAAAACTCGGCTAACGGTAAATAACATGACCATTCCTCCTTATTTTTGGAAACAAAGCATCTCAAATATGTCTCTAGGTTTTGATTGGCACGTTCAGTCTGACCGTTGGACTGTGGATGGAAAGATGAAGAAAACGACAGATGAACCCCTAAATGAGAACAAAAAGCTTTCCAAAATCTATTAACAAATTGGGTACTACGATCCGAAACAATATCGGAAGGGACCCCGTGAAGCTTCACGATGTGGTCAATAAAAACCTGAGCCAGTGTGTTAGCATTAGGCAATGCGGCAAGAGCAATAAAGTGCACCATTTTACTGAATCTGTCAACAACTACAAGAATAACAGTCTTCCCCGCTGATACTGGTAGATCCGAATGAAATCCATTGATAGGTGCGTCCAAGGGCCTGTTGGGGATGGCCAGAGGTAAAAGACGCCCTGCCGGACGAGTATGATCTACCTTTAGAACGAGCACAGGTAAGCACATGCAGACACAAAATTCATCACCTCCTGGCGCCACTTAGGCCACCAGAACCGACGAGACACTAACTCAGAGGTTGCCCTACTACCTGGGTGTCCTGCCAGTGTGGAGATTATGGTGTTCTTTTAGTATCTCCAGCGTAAATTTTCTGGCACAAACATTTACCCGAGGGGCAGGAGGCCGGGGCGTCCCCCTGAGCTTCCAACACCCTCCCCTCCAAACCCGAGTGTAATGCAGAGACCACCACCCCCTTTGCAAAATGGGCTCTGGTACATCAACATCACCCCCTCCCAGGAAAACTTCGGGACAATGCATCCGCCTTAGTATTTTTTGCCCCCGGGCGATAGGTTATTACAAAATTAAACTAGTAAAAAATAACGACCACCGAGCCTGTCTAGGGGTGAGACGTTTTAGCAGACTCCAGATATAAGTTTTAGTGGATCAGTAATCACAGTGACGGGATGAACCGCCCCCCTCCAAAAAATGACGCCACTCCTCAAAGGCCAACTTATAGCCAAAAGTTCCCTGTTGCCAATATCATAGTTCCTTTCTGCAGTAGACAATTTCTTTGAAAAGAAAACACAAACGGACGCCATTCACCAGGGGACGGCCCTGAGATAGTACCGCTCCCACCCCCACCTCTGATGCGTCAACCTCTACAATAAAAGGAAGCGAGACATCTGGCTGTACGAGAATAGGGGCTGAGATGAATCTCTCCTTCAGAGATGTAAAGGCAGTTTTGGCTGCATGTGACCATTTGGAAAAATCGGATCCCTTTCGGGTCATGTCAGTCAGTGGTTTGACCACCAAGGAATAGTTCTTTATAAACTTCTATAAAAATTGGCAAACCCCAGGAAGCGTTGCAATGCCTTCAGGTTCTCAGGCAGATCCCGATGGACATACCCGTAACCACGGAGCAAACTCACAAGCTATCGCGAGTAGCAAGTACCGCTGCGGACCTTCTCCTCCCAGACCAGTCAGGATCAGTCACAGTCGTGACAGTCATTCCTTCGGATGTGGTCTCTGATATGGGCTCGCAGTTGTCTCCAGGTTTTGGAGGGCATTCTGCTCTCCGGCTTGCATTCAACTTTCTTTCTCATCGGCTTTTCATCCGCACGTTCGAATGGACAGACGGAGCGTACTAATCAAAACCTGGAGACCATCTTGGGTGATTTGTGGCTGAGAATCAGGAGGACTGGTCCTCATTCTTGTCCTTAGCAGAATTTGCTGTGAATAACCGTAGGCAGGGAGTCCACGGTTTAAGTCGCCATTTTTTGGCGCATACGGTTTCCATTCTCAGTTTGGTACCTTTTCTGGGACTGGTTCCATCTGGGATGCCAGAGGGATGAGAGATACTCTTTCTGCCTATCCTCCATCTGGCAGAGGATTCAAGGGAATTTGGAGAAGGGTGAGAGGTATAAACGAATGGCTGACAAGAGACGTGTGACTGGTCCGGACCTGTGTGTGGGTGATCTGGTATGGTTGTCCACTAAGAATATCAAGTTGAGGGTGCCATCTTGGAAACTGGGTCCAAGATTTATTGGTCCGTATAAAATTTCTGCGGTGATCAATCCTGTAGCGTTTCGGCTGGATCTTCCGCAGACTTGGAGGATCCATGATGTGTTCCACAGGTCGTTACTAAAAAAATATGTGAAACCAGTGGAACCATCGCCATTGCCTCCTCCTCCTCTTCTGGTCGAGGGAAACTTGGAGTTCGAGATCTCCAGGATTCTCGACTCTAGAATTCTTCGGGGTTCCCTTCAGTACCTGGTACACTGGAGGGGATACGGCCCTGAGGAGAGGACGTGGGTTCCGGCGCTAGATGTCAACGCCAGCCGACTGGTGAGGGCTTTTCAAAGGTCCCATCCGGATAAGGTTGGTCTGGGGTGTCCGGAGGTCACCCGTAGAAGGGGGGGTACTGTCATGCCCCGTCCTGATGGTGTGCGGAGGTCGGCCAGGATAGCAGCACGAGTTTAGTGTTTTGGAGCCGTGCTGGATCCGGCTCCCATCAGGTGCACTGGGTGGGGTTATGAGTTTAAATAGCACTCCACCCCAGTGCTCTGAGCGGATTATATTATTCACTTTTGTCTTGGAAGCTGGAGAGGAAGGTTGTCTGTTCCAGCGCAGAGAGATAAGTGTGGGTACTTGTTTGATTGTTTGGTGTCATCTTCCCCATCCAGGTTCTGTGCGAGCAGGCTGCTCCTATTTCCCCTCTTCACCATCTCAGGGAATTTAGGGTGTTTCAGTCCAGGCACGGGGACACTTCATACCTACCACAAAGGTATGCATGTGGGCTGAGCAGTGCAGGGAGAGAGGTCAGGGATAAGTTAGGAGGTGACCCTTCCCCTGTCTCTCGCCTAGAGCCTGGTTGGTGGTTTAACGGTTAGTCTGAGTGCATGTCCGTCGTGACACTTATAAGCCTCAAGAATAAGAAGGCTAGATTAGACTTTACTAAAAAAACATCTTAAAAAAACAGCACACTTCTGGAAGAACATTCTTTGGACAGATGAAACCAAGATCAACCTCTACCAGAATGATGGAAAGAAAAAAGTATGGTGAAGGCATGGTACAGCTCATGATCCAAAGCATACCACATCATCTGTAAAACACGGCGGAGGCAGTGTGATGGCTTGGGCATGCATGGCTGCCAGTGGCACTGGGTCCCTAGTGTTTATTGATGATGTGACACAGGACAGAAGCAGCCGGATAAATTCTGGGGTTTTCAGAGACATACTATGTGCTCAAATCCAGCCATGGCGTCCCTCCGAAATACTACCTGTACCACGGGCCACACAAGAAAGGCAGCGGGAGATTAATAAGTGGCTCAAGAACTGGTTTAGGAAGGAGGGGTTTGGGTTCCTGGAGAACTGGGCCGACTTTATCGGCTACAGGCTCTATCATAGGGACGAGCTGCACCTCAATGGGGAAGCGTGTTGGGGAAGAAGATCACTAGATGGTTGGAGGAGTGTTTAAACTAGGGACTGGGGGGAAGGGAAATTACATTATAGGAGGGGAAGATAGTGCAGATAGAGACCGGGGGCAAGGTAGAGGGACTGGGGGAGGAATGGAAGGAGGGACTAGAACAGTTCAGAAGGAAAGGTGTAGGGTAAAAAATATACATAAACCTCTCAAATGTATGTATACTAATGCCAGAAGCCTGACAAATAAAACTGGGGAACTGGAATTAGTGATGTGTGAGGAGGACTATGACATAGTGGGAATAACTGAGACATGGCTGGATGATAGCTATGACTGGGCAGTTAATGTACAAGGTTACAGTCTGTTTAGAAAGGATTGTCAAAACCGGAGAGGGGGAGGGGTCTGCCTTTATGTAAAGTCCTGTCTAAAGCCCACACTCCGTGAAGATATAAGTGAGGGACATGAACATGTGGAGTCACTGTGGGTAGAGATACATGGAGCTAAAAACAATAATAAATTACTAATAGGAGTTTACTATAAACCACCTAATATACCAGAGCACACAAAGTCATAATGAGGTGGTTATTATGGGGGACTTCAACTACCCAGATATAGACTGGGAAACTGAAACTTGTATATTTCATAAGGGAAACAGGTTCTTGGCAAGAACCAAAGACAATTACCTCTCCCAACTGGTTCAGGACCCGACTAGAGGGACGGCCATACTGGACTTAGTATTAACCAATAGGCCTGACAGAACAACAGACGTGCAGGTTGGGGGACACCTGGGAAATAGTGACCATAAAGTAATAACCTTCCAATTATCATTCAAAAGAGTGTTTCTACAGGGAGGAACAAAAATACCGAACTTCAAAAAAGCTAAATTTAGCCAACTAAAAGAGGCCATAGGCCTAACTAACTGGGACAAAGTCCTCAAAAATAAAAATACAGCCAGAAAATGGGATATCTTTAAAACCATCCTAAAATCTCATTGTGAGAGGTACATACCGTATGGGAATAAAAGGTTAAGGAACAAAAAGAAACCAATGTGGACATGGACATGAACACTGACATGGAAAAGGATCTAGGAATTTTAATAAACAGCAAACTAAGCTGCAAAAAACAGTGTCAGGCAGCTGCTGCCAAGGCCTATATGATAATCGGTTGCATCAAAAGGGGCATAGATGCCCGTGATGAGAACATAGTCCTACCACTTTACAAATCATTAGTCAGACCACAAATGGAGTACTGTGTACAGTTCTGGGCTCCTGTGAATAAGGCAGACATAGCAGTTCTGTAAAGAAAGCAATAAATGACAAAAAGAAAGCATATAAAATACTAAAACAGGAGGGTAGCACGGAAGCACTGAAAAACTATAAGAGACCGAGATTGATTGCCAAAGAGAGTAAAACTAACCCTAAAATGTTCTTCAATTATATAAATGTTAAAAAGTATAAATCTGAAGGTGTCGGCCCTTTAACCACTTCCGGACCGCCTAACGCAGGATCGCGTTCCGGAGGTGGCAGCGCTGCGCACAGTCACGCATATATGCGTCATCTCGCGAGACGCAAGACTTCCTGTGAACGCGCGCACACAGGCGCGCGCGCTCACAGGAACGGAAGGTAAGAGAGTTGATCTCCAGCCTGCCAGCGGCGATCGTTCGCTGGCAGGCTGGAGATGTGTTTTTTTTAACCCCTAACAGGTATATTAGACGCTGTTTTGATAACAGCGTCTAATATACCTGCTACCTGGTCCTCTGGTGGTCCCCTTTGTTTGGATCGACCACCAGAGGACACAGGTAGCTCAGTAAAGTACCACCAAGCACCACTACACTACACTACACCCCCCCCCCGTCACTTATTAACCCCTTATTAGCCCCTGATCACCCCTGATCACCCCATATAGACTCCCTGATCACCCCCCTGTCATTGATTACCCCCTGTCATTGATCAACCCCCTGTAAAGCTCCATTCAGACGTCCGCATGATTTTTACGGATCCACTGATAGATGGATCGGATCCGCAAAACGCATCCGGACGTCTGAATGAAGCCTTACAGGGGCGTGATCAATGACTGTGGTGATCACCCCATATAGACTCCCTGATCACCCCCCTGTCATTGATTACCAACCTGTAAAGCTCCATTCAGACGTCCGCATGATTTTTACGGATCCACTGATAGATGGATCGGATCCGCAAAACGCATCCGGACGTCTGAATGAAGCCTTACAGGGGCATGATCAATGACTGTGGTGATCACCCCATATAGACTCCCTGATCACCCCCCTGTCATTGATTACCCCCCTGTAAAGCTCCATTCAGATGTCCGCATGATTTTTACGGATGCACTGATAGATGGATCGGATCCGCAAAACGCATCCGGACGTCTGAATGAAGCCTTACAGGGGCATGATCAATGACTGTGGTGATCACCCCATATAGACTCCCTGATCACCCCCCTGTCATTGATTACCCCCCTGTAAAGCTCCATTCAGATGTCCGCATGATTTTTACGGATGCACTGATAGATGGATCGGATCCGCAAAACGCATACGGACGTCTGAATGAAGCCTTACACGGGCGTGATCAATGACTGTGGTTATCACCCCATATAGACTCCCTGATCACCCCCCTGTCATTGATCACCCCCCTGTCATTGATCACCCCCCCTGTCATTGATCACCCCCCCTGTCATTGATCACCCTCTGTAAGGCTCAATTCAGACATTTTTTTGGCCCAAGTTAGCGGAATAATATTTTTTTTTTCTTACAAAGTCTCATATTCCACTAACTTGTGTCAAAAAATAAAATCTCACATGAACTCACCATACCCCTCACGGAATCCAAATGCGTAAAATTTTTTAGACATTTATATTCCAGACTTCTTCTCACACTTTAGGGCCCCTAGAATGCCAGGGCAGTATAAATACCCCACATGTGACCCCATTTCGGAAAGAAGACACCCCCAGGTATTCCGTGAGGGGCATGGTGAGTTCATGTGAGATTTTATTTTTTGACACAAGTTAGCAGAATTTTTTTTTTTTTTTCTTACAAAGTCTCATATTCCACTAACTTGTGTCAAAAAATAAAATCTCACATGAACTCACCATGCCCATCAGCGAATACCTTGGGGTCTCTTCTTTCCAAAATGGGGTCACTTGTGGGGTAGTTATACTGCCCTGGCATTCTAGGGGCCCAAATGTGTGGTAAGGAGTTTGAAATCAAATTCTGTAAAAAATGACCTGTGAAATCCGAAAGGTGCTCTTTGGAATATGGGCCCCTTTGCCCACCTAGGCTGCAAAAAAGTGTCACACATCTGGTATCTCCGTACTCAGGAGAAGTTGGGGAATGTGTTTTGGGGTGTCATTTTACATATACCCATGCTGAGTGAGAGAAATATCTTGGCAAAAGACAACTTTTCCCATTTTTTTATACAAAGTTGGCATTTGACCAAGATATTTATCTCACCCAGCATGGGTATATGTAAAAAGACACCCCAAAACACAGGGGCATATTGAGTCCATGAAAGATTGAAATTTTTGTCCCAAGTTAGCGGAAAGGGAGACTTTGTGAGAAAAAAATTAAAAATATCAATTTCCGCTAACTTGTGCCAAAAAAAAAAAAATTTCTATGAACTCGCCATGCCCCTCATTGAATACCTTGGGGTGTCTTCTTTCCAAAATGGGGTCACATGTGGGGTATTTATACTGCCCTGGCATTCTAGGGGCCCCAAAGCGTGAGAAGAAGTCTGGTATCCAAATGTCTAAAAATGCCCTCCTAAAAGGAATTTGGGCACCTTTGCGCATCTAGGCTGCAAAAAAGTGTCACACATCTGGTATCGCCGTACTCAGGAGAAGTTGGGGAATGTGTTTTGGGGTGTCATTTTACATATACCCATGCTGGGTGAGAGAAATATCTTGGTCAAATGCCAACTTTGTATAAAAAAATGGGAAAAGTTGTCTTTTGCCAAGATATTTCTCTCACCCAGCAAGGGTATATGTAAAATGACACCCCAAAACACATTCCCCACCTTCTCCTGAATACGGCGATCCCACATGTGTGACACTTTTTTGCAGCCTAGGTGGGCAAAGGGGCCCATATTCCAAAGAGCACCTTTAGGATTTCACAGGTCATTTACCTACTTACCACACATTAGGGCCCCTGGAAAATGCCAGGGCAGTATAACTACCCCACAAGTGACCCCATTTTGGAAAGAAGACACCCCAAGGTATTCCGTGAGGGGCATGGCGAGTTCCTAGAATTTTTTTATTTTTTGTCACAAGTTAGTGGAAAATGCTGATTTTTTTTTTTTTCATACAAAGTCTCATATTCCACTAACTTGTGACAAAAAATAAAAACTTCCATGAACTCACTATGCCCATCAGCGAATACCTTGGGGTCTCTTCTTTCCAAAATGGGGTCACTTGTGGGGTAGTTATACTGCCCTGGCATTCTAGGGGCCCAAATGTGTGGTAAGGAGTTTGAAATCAAATTCTGTAAAAAATGACCTGTGAAATCCGAAAGGTGCTCTTTGGAATATGGGCCCCTTTGCCCACCTAGGCTGCAAAAAAGTGTCACAGTTGGGGAATGTGTTTTGGGGTGTCATTTTACATATACCCATGCTGAGTGAGAGAAATATCTTGGCAAAAGACAACTTTTCCCATTTTGTTATACAAAGTTGGCATTTGACCAAGATATTTATCTCACCCAGCATGGGTATATGTAAAAAGACAGCCCAAAACACATTCCTCAACTTCTCCTGAATACAGAGATACCAGATGTGTGACACTTTTTTGCAGCCTAGGTGGGCAAAGGGGTCCATATTCCAAAGAGCACCTTTCGGATTTCACAGGTCATTTTTTACAGAATTTGATTTCAAACTCCTTACCACACATTTGGGCCCCTAGAATGCCAGGGCAGTATAACTACCCCACAAGTTTGGCATAACTACCCCATTTTGGAAAGAAGAGACCCCAAGGTATTTCGTGATGGGCATAGTGAGTTCATAGAAGTTTTTATTTTTTGTCACAAGTTAGTGGAATATGAGACTTTGTAAGAAAAGAAAAAAATAAATAAAAAATCATCATTTTCCGCTAACTTGTGACAAAAAATAAAAAGTTCTATGAACTCACTATGCCCATCAGCGAATACCTTAGGGTGTGTACTTTCCGAAATGGGGTCATTTGTGGGGTGTTTGTACTGTCTGGCCATTGTAGAACCTCAGGAAACATGACAGGTGCTCAGAAAGTCAGAGCTGCTTCAAAAAGCGGAAATTCACATTTTTGTACCATAGTTTGTAAACGCTATAACTTTTACCCAAACCATTTTTTTTTTACCCAAACATTTTTTTTTTTATCAAAGACATGTAGAACAATAAATTTAGAGCAAAATTTCTATATGGATCTCGTTTTTTTTGCAAAATTTTACAACTGAAAGTGAAAAATGTCATTTTTTTGCAAAAAAATCGTTAAATTTCGATTAATAACAAAAAAAGTAAAAATGTCAGCAGCAATGAAATACCACCAAATGAAAGCTCTATTAGTGAGAAGAAAAGGAGGTAAAATTCATTTGGGTGGTAAGTTGCATGACCGAGCAATAAACGGTGAAAGTAGTGTAGGTCAGAAGTGTAAAAAGTGGCCTGGTCTTTCAGGGTGTTTAAGCACTGGGGGCTGAGGTGGTTAAAGAGTAATGAGGGGGGAGTCGCAGAGAGCGACAAGGAGAAAGCAAAGCTGTTAAATATTTTTTTCTCCAGTGTATTCACTGAGGAAAATAAACTGTCAGATGAAATGCTGAATGTAAAAATAAATTCCCCATTAAAAGTGTCCTGTCTGACCCAGGAAGAAGTACAACAGCGACTTAAAAAGATTAAAATAGACAAATCGCCAGGACCGGATGGCATACACCCCCGTATCCTAAGGGAATTAAGTAATGTCATAGTCAGACCCTTATTTCTGATATTTGCAGACTCTATACTGACAGGGAATGTCCCACAGGATTGGTGCATAGCAAATGTGGTGCCAATATTCAAAAAGGGTCCAAAAACAGAGCCTGGAAACTATAGGCCGGTATGTTTAACATCTGTTGTGGGTAAACTGAAGGTTTTCTGAGAGATGCTATGTTAGAGCATCTCAACGGAAATAAGCAAATAACGCCATATCAGCATGGCTTCATGAGGGATCGGTCATGCCAAACTAATTTAATCAGTTTCTATGAGGAGGTAAATTCTAGACTTGACAGCGGTGAATAAATGGATGTCATATATCTGGACTTCTCCAAAGCATTTGACACTGTACCACATAAAAGGTTAGTATATAAAATGAGAATGCTCGAACTGGGAGAAAACGTCTGTATGTGGGTAAGTAACTGGCTGAGGGATAGAAAACAGAGGGTGGTTATTAGTGGTACACACTCAGATTGGGTCACTGTCACTAGTGGAGTACCTCAGGGTTCAGTATTGGGCCCTATTCTCTTCAATATATTTATTAATGATCTTGTAGAAGGCTTGCATAGTAAAATATCAATTTTCGCAGATGACACTAAACTGTGTAAAGTAATTAACACTGAAGAGGACAGTATACTACTACAGAGCGATCTGGATAGACTGGAGGCTTGGGCAGATAAGTGGCAGATGAGGTTTAACACTGACAAATGTAAAGTTATGCACATGGGAAGGAATAATGCAATTCACCCGTACATACTAAATGGTAAAACACTCGGTAACACTGACATGGAAAAAGGATCTAGGAATTTTAATAAACAGCAAACTAAGCTGCAAAAACCAGTGTCAGGCAGCTGCTGCCAAGGCCAATAAGATAATGGGTTGCATCAAAAGGGGCATAGATGCCCGTGATGAGAACATAGTCCTACCTCTTTACAAATCATTAGTCAGACCACAAATGGAGTACTGTGTACAGTTCTGGGCTCCTGTGAATAAGGCAGACATAGCAGAGCTGGAGAGGGTCCAGAGGAGGGCAACTAAAGTAATAACTGGAACGGGGCAACTACAGTACCCTGAAAGATTTTCAAAATTAGGGTTATTCACTTTAGAAAAAAAGGCGACTGAGGGGAGATCTATTTACTATGTATAAATATATCAGGGGTCAGTACAGAGATCTATCCCATCATCTATTTATCCCCAGGACTGTAACTGTGATGAGCGGACATCCTCTGCGTCTGGAGGAAAGAAGGTTTGTACACAAACATAGAAGAGGATTATTTACGGTAAGAGCAGTGAGACTATGGAACTCTCTGCCTGAGGAGGTGGTGATGGTGAGTACAATAAAGGAATTCAAGAGGGGCCTGAATGTATTTCTGGAGTGTAATAATATTACAGGCTAAAGCTACTAGAGAGGGGTCGTTGATCCAGGGAGTTATTCTGATTGCCTGATTGGAGTCGGGAAGGAATTTTTTATTCCCCTAAAGTGGGGAAAATTGGCTTCTACCTTACAGGGTTTTTTTTTTGCCTTCCTCTGGATCAACTTGCAGGATGACAGGCCGAACTGGATGGACAAATGTATTTTTTCGGCCTTATGTACTATGTTACTATGTAGATGAACAATGACCCAAAACATAAAGCTAAAGCAACCCAGGAGTTTATTAAAGCAAAGAAGTGGAATATTCTTGAATAGCCAAGTCAGTCACCTGATCTGAACCCAATAGAGCATTTCACTTATTAAAGACTAAACTTCAGACAGAAAGGCCCACAAACAAACAGCAAGGGAAAACCGCTGCAGTAAGGACCTGGCAGAGCATTAAGGAGGAAACACAGCGTCTGGTGATGTCCATGAGTTCAAGACATCAGGCAGTCATTGCCAACAAAGGGTTCTCAACCAATTATTAGAAATTAACATTTTATTTACAATTATTTAATTTGTTCAATTACTTTTGAGCCCCTGAAATTAAGGGATTGATTAAAAAAATGCTTTAGTTCCTCACATTTGTATGCAATCATTTTGTTCAACCCACTGAATTAAAGCTGAAAGTGTGAACTTCAACTGCATCTGAATTGTTTTGTTCAAAATCCGTTGTGGTAATGTACAGAGCAAAAATTTGAATAATGTCCAAATATATATGGACCTAACTGTACGTCTATCGAGTTGAATCAACAATTGATAGGGAATGTAAATTAATGGCAAGGGGGTAGGAAAACAGACTTTTACTCAATTACATAAACTTTAAGGTTATTTAGTTATATGAAATCATTTAAAGGTCCCTTAACACAGGATGAATATCATATTAACACTTGTTCCACTAATTAGCACATGTAAAAGTACCGCCCACTATTTGGCACAGTTAAATCTTATTAATCGTAAAAGCATCATTGATGATGACACCTAAATCATTTTTTCTAGGCACTAGATCATGTTGTGTAAACAAGGATCCGCTGCCCAGAAACAATTAATCTGTAAAGGGACAAGCAATCACAGCAGTGATCACTCATCCCCATACAGCGGAGATGATTGCTGCAGGTAAAACATGCTTTTTCCTGATAATTGCCAGCTCAGTAAGCCCATATAATGGTAGGCTAGGTGAGTTTTTGTTTTGGAGGTACTAGAAGGGAATCATTCTGTGTGGGTGCATTTAAGGGGGCATCATACAGTGTTGGGACACTTAAGCAGGAACTGTCATCACAAAATGCAATACATTCTGAAAGCACCATGTTATAGAGCAGGAGAAGCTGAACAGATTCATATGTATTTTTTGTGGGAAAATATTCAGTAAAACCTGAATTTACATTTATATCTTTGCTTTTACTCTTCCTATGGACAGCCATTAGTACAGGTAGGGGGTGATATCAGTGATTGATAGCATTTTGCGTATTTGTGCATATGGAGATAGCTGTTAGTCACTGATATAACCCCTTCCCTGTACTAATAGCTGTCCATAGGAAGAGTAAAAAGCAAAGATATAAATGTATAAATTACAGACTTTACAGAATCTATTCCCACAAATATATATATCTGCTCAGCTTCTCTATAACATGGTGCTTTCAGATCATGCTGTCCAAGGGTACTAAGGCGGTCTTTAATGGGACACAGTAACAGTAGGGAGGCTAAGTACTAAGGGAACATCACTACTATGAACAGAGACTTAGGCCTCTTTCATACGGAGTTCCCGAATTTGCTCCGGATGCGTCACGTGTGCATTGCGATAAAACCGTGCGAGTAGGCACGCAATTGCAGTCAGTTTTGACTGCGAATGCGTTCCGATGTTCAGTTTTATCTGCGCGAGTGCAATGCATTTTGCACGCGCGTGAGAAAAACTGAATGTGGTACCCAGACCCGGACTTCTTCACTGAAGTTCGGGTTTGGGTTAGGTGTTGTATTCATTTTATTATTTTCCCTTATAACATGGTTATAAAGGAAAATAATAGCATTTCTTAATACAGAATGCTAACTGAAATTGTTGCTTGAGGGGTTAAAATAAAAATAAATTAACTCACCTCATCCAATGACGTCAGCGCAGGTCCTGCTGAATGACGTCAGCAGGACCTGCAGCTGCGTCACCGTTGCTCACCACGTGGTGAGCACGATTACGTCATCAAAGGTCCCTTTTGCAGGTCCTGAAAGAAGACGATGCTGGCTGCGCGAACAAGTAGATGAGGCGAGTTAATTATTTATTTATTTTTTTAACCCCCTCAAGCAACATTTTAGTAAGCATTCTGTATTAAGAATGGTATTATTTTCCTTTATAACCATGTTATAAGGGAAAATAATACAGTAAATTGCTTGCGGATGCTATGCGATTTCACGCAATCCCCATTCATTTCTTGGGGACTGCGTTGTGTGAAAAAACGCAGAATATAGAACATGCTGAGATTTTCACACAAAGCACAAGTGAATGCGTGAAAATCACCGCTCATCTGCACCAGCCCCATTGAAGTTAAATGGGTCCGGATTCCGTGCAGGTGCATGCGTTCATTTCACGCATTGCACCCGTGCGGAATTCTCGCCCGTGTGAAAGGGTCCTTAGGGTAATCTTTATATGAGGAGAATTATGGGGGCATCATTACTGTGAGGAGCCTCATCATTACTGTTTTTAGGGCACAATGGAGATTGAGTAGGGATTTGTGTGTTTAAGAACAGTATTGTGTGAGCCATATCTTTATTTTTTTGTTCACATAGCTGTTTGAGGGCTTGTTTTTGCAGGACAAGTTTTTACTGTTTCATACAAATGTACATGCACAGTGGAAGCCCGGAAAGGGTTGAACTGAAAAAAATTGATGAACTATGCATGCCACACTTCCTTTCACAGTTAGAAGTTATGCAAATAGACGTCCTTTTGCCTGGGGCTGCACACATTGACTTTTGTCTATGACAGCCTCAAAAGCAAATGTTGCATGCATGCAATTTGAAGTTTCTAGATGGTCCTTAAAGAAAAGGCCCACCAGCAACAATGTAATGAAAATTTTTAATTATTTCAGTAATTCAATTTTAAAAAAGTGAAACTTATATTTATATAGATTAATTACAGAGTAATCTATTTCAAGCATGTATTTCTTTTAATGCTGATGAATATGGCTTTAGAGCTAATAAAAAACCCAAAAGTCAGTACCTCAAAAAATTTGAATATTGGGAAAAAGTTCATATATATAGACTAATGGTGTCCCCACTCCTAATCAGCATTTAACACAAAACACCTGCAAAGGTTTCCTAAGCCTTTTAAATGGTCCCCTCGGTCTGGTTCAGTAGCCTATACCAACTTGGACAGTTGTATAGAAGACAGTCACCGACATCTCCACAAGGAGGATAAGCACAAAAAGGTCAATGCTAAAGAAGCTGGCTGTTCACAGAGTGCTGTATCCAAGCATATTAATGGAAAGAAATAAAAAATTTGGTAGAAGAAGGTGCACAAGCAACAGGGATAACCACAGCCTTGAAAGGATTGTCAAGAAAAGGTTTGAGGCTGGAGTCAGTGCTTCAAGAGCCAGGATATGGGCTACAACTGTTGCATTCCTTGTGTCAAGCCATTCATGACCCAGAAACAACGTCAAAAGCGCCTCACCTAGGCTAAGGAGAAAAAGGACTGGAGTAAATTGAAAGTAAATTTTGCATTTCATTTGGAGAACAAGTTTCCAGAGTCTGGAGGAAGAGTGGAGAGAGAGGCACACAATCTAAGTTGCTTGAGGTCCAATGTGAATTTTCCACAGTCTTTGATGGTTTAAGGAGCCATGCCATCTGCTGGTGTTGGTCCACTATGTTATATAAAGTCCAAAGTCAGTGCGCAGTCTACCTGGAAATTTTTGAGTATTTAATGCTTCCCTCTGCTGACAAGCTTTATGGAGATGCCGATTTCATTTTCTAGCAGGATTTGGGACCTGCCCACACTGCCAAAAATATCAATACCTGGTTTAATAACCATGGTATCATTGTACTTGATTGGCAAGCAAACTTGCCTGACCTAAACCCCAAAGAGAATCTATGGGATATTGTCAAGAGGCTGATCACCTCCATGCCACAGCGCATTGATGCAGTTATTCATCCAAAAGGAGCCACAAACAAGTATTGAGTGCATATACTCTACAGACTTTACATTAGGCCAACATTTCTGTATTCAAATAATTTTTTTAATTGGTTCTTATATAATGTTTAATTTTCTGAGATACAGATTTTTGGGGTTTCATTTCCTATAAGCCCATGATCATTAGCATTACAAGAAATGAACTCTTAAAATAGATCACTATGTGTCTAATGAATCTATATAATATAGGAGTATCACTTTTTTGAATTGAATTAGTAAAATAAATTAACTTTTTGATGATATTCTAATTAATTAAGTTACACTAGTACACAGTGTATACATGTACATCATGCCTGAATTGTCTTCTGAATATGATATAGTCCGTGCATGGTCTGTGGTATATGCAGGGGCGTACCTACCAGGGAAGCAGGGAAGCAGCTGCTTCGGGCCTGGGCTGACAAGGGGCCTGGCAAGCAGTAGTAAACAGTCAGACTGGCCCACATCCCCCCTCTACACTCACTTCACTGCCGCTTTAGAATGTCCTCGGATCAGAGCAGCGAGCTAAGCCCCGCCCATCAGCACGGACCATTAATAGAGGAGCCTGGCTGCTTAATAGTGCAGCCAGGGCTCAGAACAGTGTGCTACAGGGAGATCCTGTCTCCCCTCCCTCTCCTAACTATTAGTACAGCCCAGCTTCTGCTACAGAGACTGCTCTGTAGTCGGCAGTAACAGGAGGGAGAGGGGAGACAGGAAGTGCTGCAGAAAGAAGATGCTGTTCCTGTCACTATCAGGAGCCCATACATTCCAGGCTTATCCCTGCCAACCCTAGCTGTCCTGCATTCATCTGCTGTCCTTTGCCCCCCTAGCTGCATTCATCTGCTGTCCTTTGCCCCCCTCCCCAGCTGCATTCATCTGCTGTCCTTTCAGAAGCCCCCCCCCCTAGTCCTGTCATGTGGGCCCCTACTAATCTGATGCCCTGCCCTCTAGGCCCCCTATCCATCTGATGCACAATCCTCTGGGACGCCAATGTGCAGCTTGAGGACTGGAATGGGGACTGGAAGATCACGGAGCGGCGGGGGAGCAGGCAAGTATGTTTTTTTCAACAACTGTACAATGCACCGCTAGTTCACATCACATTTTGTCCCACATTTAAGGCTGGGTTCACATCACGTTTTTCCCATCGTTTAACATATAGAAAAAAACGTATTCGGATGCTCATACTGATGCCAAAGACAGTGACATCCGTTCACCATAGAGTTTCTTTGTAAAAAAAGAACGTGGCAGTACTGCATTTTTGTATCGTGTACGTCATAGTCCAGTAAAAACACATGTATGTTATGGGAGTTGTCATCAGCATTTCACTTTTTTAACCCTTCCCATAGCTCCCTGGCATGCTTACATTTAATAAAAATGTTACCTCTGGCATCAATCCTGGACCTAAAGAACCATCAAAAACGATCTTTATAACTTATGCAAATGAGGGCCTCGCAAGTGCGGCATCACAGTAACTATTGCGCATGCGCCGGCTAACAGCGCGAAGCCGGCGCATGCGCATTAATTACTGTGATGCCATACAAGGAATGGCGCATCCAGTGCGCAATGCGCCGGCCGACGGACTGACTGCGCAGGCGTGATGATCTCGGCGGAATAACAAATTAGTAGAAGGTGGTCAGAGGGAAAGGATGGGCGGGCGGAGGTAGGAAGGGGCCGGGGGGACGCAATGAAAGCTGAGCAAGCAGGGCCCTACTGAGTGTAACGCGCCCCTGGGCACTTGCGAAGCCCTCATTTTGCATAAGTTATAAAGAACGTTTTTGATGGTTCTATAAGTCCAGGATTGATGCCAGAGGTAACGTTTTTATTAAATGTAAGCATGCTAGGAGCTATGGGAAGGGTAAAAAAGTGAAATGCTGATGACAGACCTCCCTTTAAAGAATCAAATGCCACTGTATAAAAGCCTGCCTGCCGTTTAAAAATTTGCTGTGGGGCCCAGTAAATTCTAGCTACTCCACTGGTTACCAGGGGCTCAGACCATGGGGACAGAATACGGTGTCAGCCCTGCAGCAATACATACAGGGTGGGCCATTTATATGGATACACCTTAATAAAATGGGAATGGTTGCTGATATTAACTTCCTGTTTGTGGCACATTAGTATATGTGAGGGGAAAACTTTTCAAGATGAGTGGTGACCATGGCGGCCATTTTGAAGTCGGCCATTTTGAATCCAACTTTTGTTTTTTCAATAGGAAGAGGGTCATGTGACACATCAATTGGGAATTTCACAAGAAAAACAATGGTGTGCTTGGTTTTAACGCAACTTTATTCTTTCATGAGTTATTTACAAGTTTCTGACCACTTATAAAATGTGTTCAATGTGCTGCCCATTGTCAATGCAACCCTCTTCTCCTACTCTTCACACACTGATAGCAACACCGCAGGAGAAATGCTAGCACAGGCTTCCAGTATCCGTAGTTTCAGGTGCTGCACATCCCGTATCTTCACAGCCATAGACAATTGCCTTCAGAGACCCCAAAGATAAAAGTCTAAGGGGGGTCAGATCGGGAGACGTTAGGGGCCATTCAACTGGCCCACGATGACCAATCCACTTTCCAGGAAACTGTTCATCTAGGAATGCTCGGACCTGACACCCATATTTGGTGGTGCACCATACTTGCTGTAAAAATTCAGGGAACGTGCCAAGCGTTCAGTGCAATAAAGAGGGAAACACATCATCATGTAGCAATTTCGCATATCCAGTGACCCCCTTAGACTTTTTTCTTTGGGGTCATCTGAAGGCAATTGACTATGCTGTGAAGATACGAGATGTGCAGCAACTGAAACTACGGATACTGGAAGCCTGTGCTAGCATTTCTCCTGCGGTGTTGCTATCAGTGTGTGAAGGGTGGGAGAAGAGGGTTGCATAGTCAAAAACTTGTATATAACTCATGAAAGAATAAAGTTACGTTTAAAACCAAGCACACCATTGTTTTTCTGTGAAATTCCAATAAGTTTGATGTGTCACATGACCCTCTTCCTATTGAAAAAACTAAAGTTGGATTCAAAATGGCCTATTTTCAAATGGCCCGCCATGGTCACCACCCATCTTGAAAAGTTTCCCCCCTCACATATACTAATGTGCCACAAAACAGGAAGTTAATATCACCAACCATTCCCATTTTATTAAGGTGTATCCATATAAATGGCCCACCCATGTAGAATGGGCACCTATCCTAACGCAGGGGTCTACTGTGCTGTACATACAGTGTAGTGTGATGTCATGTTCACCCTCGCCGCAGTGGCGACTCTAGGATCAATATATAGGGGGCACAGAAGATACACAGTCAAAAATGGGCGGCGGGGGCACTAATAATTTTCACACAGCTAATTACACGACTGAAAAATACTAAAGCAGCCGCTTCCCCTGCATCAATGCCCCTGACGCGGGGGGTTAATATAATTAAGGGGTATCAGGGTACATTGGGTGTAATATAATTGAGGAGGGCTATCAGACATAATAAAGGGGTAATATAGCTTACATTACCCCTGTATTACGTCCCTGATAGGATAGAACTCCTTAGTTATGTTACCCCTGTATAATGCACCCTGATACCCCTTATTTATGTTATATTATATAACTAAGGGATATCAGGGTACATTACACAGGGGTAATATAACTGAGGGGTATCAGGGTACAATATAAAAGGGTAATATAACTGAGGAGGGCTATCATGGGACATTATACAGGGGTAATGTAAGCTATATTACCACAGTATAATGCCTGATAGGCCTCCTGAGTTATATTACCCCTGTATAATAATGTACCCTGATACCCCTTAGTTATATGACCCCGCCAGGATCATATAACTAAGGGGTATCCGGGTACATAATTATACAAGGGTAATATAAGTTACTCAGGAGGCCTATCAGGCATTATACGGTGGTAATATAAGTTATATTACCCCCTGTATAATGTACCCTGATACCCCTTGGTTATATTACCCCCTGTATAATGTACCCCTGATTACCCTCAGTTATATAACTGAGGGGTATCAGGGGACATTATGGGTAATATTATAAACTAAGGGGTATCAGGGTACATTATACAAGGGTAATAAAACTGAGGAGGACTCAGTGCTATCATGGGACATTATACCAAGGGTCCTTAGTTATATTACCCCTGTAATAATGTACCCTGATAGCCCTAAGTATAGGAGTATCAGGGTTTGAGGACGGGGTCTGGGCGCAAGCAGGGCAGGCCATGAGGCGAGGTAGTGGGGCTACATACTTTTAAAAAAAAACTTTTTATTCTTACTTTGTTTCTTCTCTAGCTTGCCTAGGGGCCCGGCCAGGGCAGCAGCCAGGCAGAGTTCTTGGAAGTTACCACCACACAGTCCTCCTCTGGACCTCTCCTGTCTCCGAAGCTGGGCCTGGGCTCTGGGCACAGACAGGCTCACCGACCACTAGCAGACGCAAGTAGCAGAGCTGACAGAACAGAAGCAAGCGTTCGTGCAGGCACGCAGCTTTACGTGGTGACGTCAACTCTGAGGCTGCCGCACTCCCAGCCTGCGCCCGCCCTGCACGCTCTGCCTCCGCTGGGTCTGAATGCCGCCCCCACCCCCATCTGTCATGTCTGTCTGTGTATGTTGTCTGTGTTGTGATTTGTGAATCACTCACTCAGTAGTGCGGGCTAGAGATGGGAAGTTCGGATCTTTCACATGAACCGATTCATGAATCAAATCTTCGGTTCACTCGCCGACTCTGCTGAGCTGAGACGCAAGTGAACCGAAAAGCTTAGGTGGTGTGCATGCTTCGATTCACTTGCTGACTCGCTGAGTCGGCTCTTGGCACTTGGTCTGAGCTCTGACTGAGTGAGGAAGTGTAGGGAAGCGGACAGGACTCAGGAGCCGTGGTGTGCATTGTTGTGCAATGCATGTGTAGTACAGTCTATATGAACCACATGAAGTTTCACCAAATATCCGGTCTGCAGGTTTGCAATAGGGTCATACCAAGATACAGGAGCTGCAGCAATGAGCACTTGTTAAATATAGTTCCATATATTCATAAACTGTTAGCAGAGAGACAGGACATGCTAAATAAACCTCTTCAAATGTGCTATTAGATAACTGAGGAAAGTTTTAACAGACAGTCTTGACAGTGGACTCTTCCAGAAAGCCCCCTGTGTATTCTGCTACTTGGTTTGGTCTCCTCAGTGCACTGCAGAAATTTACTGTGAAGGAGGTAGGATCTGTGTCTAAGTTCTCTAAAGCTAAAGTTCATTTATCTGTTGTAAAAAATTATGATATATACCCATAATAGTTCTGTAGAATGTAAAGAGGTGACTGTATGTTTTTTTTAGCAGCCTTTAAACCCCGCAGCACATGCTAGGCTGAGTAGATGATGTAGAGTTATAGAGCCATGTGCTCTTCCTAAAATGGCTGTAAGACATGCTGTATTCCAGGTCACCCTGCTGCAATATCCTTGTAAATGATTTTCTCTTGTTCATTTTTCTGTATGCTTTGTTATATCCTGTAACACGTATGTGGGAATGTAATATAATGACTGCCTGTTATGATATAGGTGGGCTGGTGACCTGGCTGTATACCAGATAGTGGCAGTGTTTCCCTGTTGTATTACAGGTATGTTGCTGTTATCTTCATATACTTGTTCAATGTAAAATCCACTATACGATCACTGTTTTATAATATATTTAGAGTGCAGACATTTACTGTGAAGGAGGTGGGCTGGTGACCTGGCTTTATACCAGATAGTGGCAGTGTTTCCCTGTTGTATTACAGGCTCCTGCCAAGTGCACTCCACCTCAATAAAGCTTTAACCCACAGAAGACCTGAGTGTCGTCCCTTAGAGTCCACTTAGAGTTTATGCCTGGAGGAGCTGGTGACCGAGTGAGTGCGAAAGCTGGAGGTGTCGCAGATGGTGTAAGGAAAAGAGGGTTACATTTGGTGCCGTGACTCGGATCTCATCATTCTGCTCAAAGTGACCAGTGAAGATACCTAAAGTCATTAGCAGCAATCCAGACAAGTGGACACGTGTAACAAGCGGACTGCATCTGAAAGGTTTGACTAAGAGACTGCATTCTTCTGGAACTTTCTAAAATGAAAAATATATCAGAACACCGCAGACCTCCCCCAGGACATTACTACTCCACCCCCTTGGTACTAGGGAGGGGTTCTCCATGGTATAAACAGTCACAGAATATGAATGCATCTGATAGCCATGATGTTAATGCAGGTTTTTCCACAACAGTAGGCCAGACTGGGAGCTTATTTACAAGGTCTAAGTTATTTGCATCTAATGATTCTGGTGTACCAGGAGTGTCAGACCAGAACAGGACATATGCAGAAAACATGAGCCATGTTACTGACTCCCATGATAGACGTACATTCAGCGATATGCAGAACGCATTTCAGAATTCGCAGGTTCTGTCAGATGTAATAAGGGAGGTTGGGCAGCAGATTAGCCACTCTATAATAGAAGGTCTGTCAGCTCATAATAGCAAACAGGATTCCTTCACACCAGAGAGTTACCAGCAAACTCAGGATTGGGCTAAATTAAATTTTGTACTATAAGCAAATGTAAAAGAACCGCCAATATTCCGGGCAGATGAGAGTGATAAGTGTAGTGTGTATGAGTGGGAGGAGATGATGCAGTCTTTTCTTGATAAGAAAGGTTACCAAACTGTTGAGCGTGGTAAAGAGATGATGGATAAATTGATGGGCCGTGCAAAAAAACTAGTGAAAATTGGGGTGAGGAATAATCCAACTATTGATATAAAGAAGGACCCAAGTGCTATTTACAATATACTGAAACAACATTTTGGGGAAGTTATCTCCACCGTGACTCCCTTGGCAGACTTTTATTCCACACTGCCTAAACCTGGTGAGAGTAGCCTAGATTACTGGATTCATTTAAACAGTGTCATTGACCTCGCTAATGAATGTCTAAAAGGGCGGGGAAAGTGTGTGGAGGACCCAGGGCATGGGGTAACAATGATGTTTATCCGACACTGTCCAGAATCAGAATTGCAAAGCATGCCTAGGTGTAAACCTGCCGAGAGATGGACAGTCAGTGAGGTACAGGAAATGATGGTTAGTACCACAGAGCAAAAGGTTGAGGGCTTGAGTCTTGTAACAAAAAAATTAGAAATTTCTGAAGACTTAACCCCTACAGAACCTAAGGTAAAGAACATAGTCCACTTATGCAGTAAGGCGGCTAGATGTTTCGAATATTAACAAATTAATTGCATTGCTTGAAAAGGTTGTACCAGTTCAATATACTTGCCAACATCCTGGGCACCAGCAGCAGGTTTTGCAGTTCCTGGAAAAAGGCCTGCTGCTTGTCACATCTGTAAAAACAGTAACCACTCTACCAGGCGCATTCTATGATGAACCACTGTGATTCCTCTGATGGCAACCTGGCCACCAGAGGCAGGCATGTCCAATGAAAGGTCGCAACAGTTAAACTAAAAAAGCCTGCACTTAGAGGGGTATGGTGTAGGCACAAGTTCCAGACCCCATCTACTGATGAATCTGGAGATATGGAAGTGTTATATAATCAGTGTGTTCAGGAAAGGCCAAAAGAACACAGGTGATATTTCAACACTTGCAGAAAATTGCTCCCTATGACAACTTGTTCCATACTAACTGTTACGGTTCAAGAAAAGTGTAAGTTAACTGCTATGATTGACAGTGGCTCAATGGTGTGTAGCATCAGTGAGCAAACTGAGCAGAAACTTATACAGTCCAAATTGCTGAAACCATGCTTTGCCATACTAAATGATATTGTACTTGTGGTGGTTGTGGTAGTATTAAAGTAAAGCCAAAGTCCGTTTATATGACATACACCTAGAATGTTTGACTGTAAAATGATTGTTCCAATGCTAGTAGTACCAGGACAAGTAGATGATATAATTATTGGAACAAATGTGATTAGGCATACCGGTATTACTCACCAGTTAAGAAAGATGAGAGTTTTTGGGCAATGTTAGCTACTCCTGAGGAGGGCAGTGAAGCCAGGCTGAGCACTTTCATGAATTTACTAGCCCATGTGACCCGGATGGAGAGGTGATATGGATCCCAGAGAAAGTGGGCCTGTAAAGTTAATTCCTGCCATTACTATGCAACCATTTCAAGAGCATTTTGTGTGGGGGAAAACTTGAAAAGAAGGCAACGTTATCAGTTGGTAGTACAGTTATTGTGGAGCCCCACTACATCCAAGACATGTCCAAGAAATGTCCTGATAGGGCGTACAGTCACACATATTGTGGGCGACAGATGGATCCCTGTAAAATTGATTAATACAACAACAAGCCAGATCACAATTAGAAGAAAACGCAAAATAGCTTGAAGTACACCCTTGTATAGCTTTAGAAGATCTTGATCTTGGTGGCAAAGCAGAAGTACTGCTATCCCAGCAATGCTCAGCACAAGAAGATACTCTTAATAGCACTAAAAGGAAAGATAAGCGTTCTACTTTAGATGATTCTGAATGTAAAAATATAAGAACAATGCTGAAAAATCTTGGATTAGAGGAAGTGAATATAGACTCATGTGAAGTGCAGAGTACTGGAAGCAAAAGTTAGGTGAGTTGATTGTTTCTAATGAACAGATCTTTTCTAGAGGAAGGCTGGATGTGGAGAAGCCGAGGGCTTTTGTCATCGAATACGTCTAACTGACGACAGACCCTTTCGTCTTCCTTATAGAAGAGTCCCTCCGGCACACTTCAAAAAATGTGTGATGTTTTGAAATGAAATGGAAGAAAAGCTAATTATTCGTTAAGTCTAGCAGTGAATGGGCATCACCACTTGTGTTGGCATGGAAACCATCAGGAGAACCCAGAATCTGTACAGATTTCCGTTGGCTGAATGCAAGAACAATTAAGGATGCCTACCCTTTACCAAATCAGGCTGATGCTCTGGCATCCCTTAGTGGAAACTGTTGGTTCAGTACAATGGATTTAACATCGGGTTTTTACAACATTCCAATCCATGAGGATGATAAAAAGTACACAGCTTGTATCACACCTGTTGGGCTATTTGAGTACAACCGTATGGCACAAGGGTTATGCAACAGTCCTTGCAACTTTTCGCTCGGATGATGATGTCAATTTTTGGTACCAAAACTATCTGGGGTTGTTATGCTATCTAGATGATTGCTGTGTGTTTGGCAAGAATGAATAAGAAGCTCTTGACGAGAATCCAGTGGTCTTCAGGCGATTACATGAATACAATTTAAAGTTAGCACCAAAGAATGAAATTTTTAAGAAGCACTAGTGAAGTTTTTGGGCCTCATATCATAAGACCAGATGGAATGCCACACGATCCAGATAAGGTATCAGCGATATACAAGCGTTGCTGCAATGACTGATGAAGAAGAATGGCAAAACACCATCGGTAAAGAAGATCAGATCATTTCTGGATATTGGCGAATTATTATTCTCAACTCATACCAGGATTTTTCAAGAATAGCGAAACCATTGATACAACCCAACATCCAGAGCTGACACAAAGAAAAGGGAAGTCAAAAAGTTTCAAGCGAAAGCAGGCGATGACAAGAAGGCTGAGTCCGGAAAGTTGGAATGAAGAATGTCAGAATGCATTTAAGAATTTGAAGGATGTTTTTCAGAAGACAGTGACATTGAAGCATCCAGATTTTAACAAGCCCTTTATTTTGGCTACTGATGCCTCTATGGGTGGACTTGGAGCAGTACTCAGTCAACTATCTGAATGTGGGAAGACAGTACAGCCTCTCTCTTTTGCCAGTAAAACTTTAACAAAAGTCAAGATATCCAGCTCATCGATTGGAATTTTTAGCTTTAAAATGGGCAGTTTGTGACAAATTTAGCCACTGGTTAAAAGGACACAGATTCACAGCATGGACAGACAACAATCCTCTAACCTACATTATGACCAAGCCAAAGTTGGATGCTTGTGAACAAAGATGGGTTGCCAAGCTTGCACCTTACAACTTTGATTTAAAATATGTGCCAGGAACACAGAATATTCCAGTTGATCTTCTGAGTCGAGAGCCATTTGTCAGACAAAGTATCAACAGCAAGATAGGAAAGCGAACCATACCAAGATTTACTGAAGTTGTGTACAACTGTTGAGAAGGACTCTATTCAGGAGTCATTTCTAAGCTATCAGTGAACCATCAGGGAGTTTTTAATTACGAACAATGAAGTTAAAGCTATGTTCGAAAATCATTTGCGACCAGGAGTTGTTACCAAACCATATACAGTCCTGCTAGGACAACATGTGAATGCTGTGCTGCAGTAGGGAATTGTCCCCACTCCCCAAATTTTCGTTGGGAGACCTTCAGACGGAATCAAATTGAGATGATGAACTGGCAAGGGCCATATATTTTGTTCAAAGTAGAAGAAGTCCATCCAGAAGAGAATGCCGTTATTGAATCTCAAAACACTTTGCGGTTGTTGTAAGCACTGGGATAAATTGAAGTTAAATAATGAATTCTTTATAGGATTTCATAAACATGGATCAGGAAGCAAAATTTATAATTTGTTGTCCCTTATTCACTTAGGAGTAATGTTCTAAAGGGTATTCATGATGACGCTGGACATCAAGGTCAGGACAGAACGATCTCTTTGGCCCGAGAACGATTTTTTTGGATTCACATGGAAGCAGACATCAAAAGCTATATGAGACAGTGCAAGAGATGCGTAGTGAGCAAGACTCCGGATCCAGAAGGAAGAGCCCCTCTTGAATCCATAGTTACAAATCATCCATTAGAACTTGTATGCATTGATTTTTGGTCCGCAGAGAACAGCAGAAACGAAAGTGTTGATGTGTTAGTGTTTTTTTTTTTTTTTTTTTACAAACTCTTCTTTCACTTTTCCATTCAAACACATCAATTCAACAACCACACCTCGGTATCCACAGGAAACACCCGCATCCTCACCCTCTCCAAAACAGTCCAATCCCTCTGCACACACAAAATTGTCTCCACTCCCCTTTCACCCACCCACCACCCCTGTGGGGGGAGGGAGAGGGGCGGGACGACAAAAAGAAATAAAATAAAAGTCAAATATCAAACTTTCTAACAATCCAGCCCTAAAGTATCCAGTTTTTCCAAACTTCATCAATACTTTTAGCTTTTTTTTATTATGGCCCTCCATCGCCCGTTCTTCCTTAATCAAATTATCGACTGCTTTTCTCCACTGTCCCACTGTCGGAGGATCTGCCCCTATCCATTTCTTAAGTATAAGGAGTCTAGCTTGAACACCTTACAGAGAACCGTTCGTATATCTCTAATTAAATTCAGATGTTTGGTTGCCCCTAGTATGCAAATCACAGGATCTTCAGGTATTTGGACCTTCAAAATTAAGTTAACAGTCTCTACTATTTCTGTCCAATATCTAAACAATCTTGGGCATCTCCAAAAACAATGTATTAAGTCGGCACTCTCTATCCCGCATTTTGTACATTTATCCCAGGCTCTCAGACCCATTTTTTTCAATATCCATGGGGATCGATGCAACCTATGGACTACGAAAAACTGTGAAATCTTAAGTGAGCCCCTATCAGAGACCACGGAATAACTTCTGAGGGCATCTTTCCATTTCTCTTCCGTAAAAGATTGAAGTTCATTTTCCCATTTTTTTTGGGCGAGTATTATAATCCGTTTCTTTTTGCCCTCCATCAATATCCTGTATCTTTTTGCGGTTATTCCTCCACTTTCGCCCTCTTTACTGAATTTATAAATTGTATCAGATTTTTCTATTTCTATATCTGTCGTCCTGCAATGCTGTCCGCAACGCATTTCCTAAGCTGAAAGTATTTATACATATCTTTTTGGGGGATCCCGAACTCTCTAACTATTGTATTAAAGTCTTTCGGTTTACCCTGTTCGAATATCTGGCCAAGGTATTTCATCCCTTTTTTTCCCCAATCTATATAGGGCTTAATCGTTTGCAATTCCTTGAGATTTATATTTTTCCAAATAGGTGTATAGTGCAAAAACCCTTTAATATATAGTATTTTTTTAATCTCCACCCATATATATTCCAATAAATTTAATATTCTATTCCCTGTATTCTTTTTCCCCAGTGTACCCGATTCCAAAACCTCTAAATAGTTCCATTCCTCTTTCCACCCAAATCTATTTATAACCTGTTTACCCACTAAACCATTTAAACTACCTTTTATGTGACCATATTGTGATATTAAATAATAAAAAAAACAATTTGGAACAGCCAATCCGCCCTCTCTCACTGGGAGCTGTAGCACTTCTTTCTTTATCCTAGGGATAGCACCCTTCCAGAGAAAATACCCCATTAAACTATCAAGTAACTTAAAGATACTCTGTGGTAACCTCAATGGGGCGTTTTGAAGGACGTAAAGTATTTTAGGGAGAAAAATCTTTTTTATTAAATTTACCCGACCTTGTATTGACATTGGTAATTTTCGCCAAATATGTATTTTGATCCTAAGTTCTTTAAATAAAGGGAGAGTGTTAGTGGTTACAGACCACTTTACAAAACTATCTCATGCATTCCAATGTCAGAACCAAACTGCAAAGCAAGTGGAACGCAAACTTTGGGACAATTTCTTCTGCATATATGGATTTCCAGAAAGATTGCATTCTGATAGAGGAGCTAATTTTGAAAGTGAACTAATTAGTGAACTTTTACAGATTGCTGGTATTGAGAAATCTCACACAACACCATACCATCCTATGGGAAATGGTCAAGTAGAGCGTTTCAACCGTACACTAGGAAGCATGCTGCGATCTCTACCGCCAAGATCAAAGAATAAGTGGCCACAGAAGATTCAAACGCTAACCTTTGCATATAACTGTACTGCACATGAAACCACGGGTTATCCACCTTTTTCCTCATGTTTGGAAGAACTCCTAGACTGCCTGTTGACATAATGTTCAGGAATGTGTTACGAGATGAAACGGTCAAGGACTATGATGAATTTGTTGCTGCTCTAGGAACAGACTTGAAGGAAGCAATTGAAATAGCACAGAAACACTCTAGCAAAGAGCAAAACAAACAGACCAGAGGATATAACCAAAGGATCAAGGGTTTACCAATCAGTATTGGAGACGACGTTCTTCTTGTGAATAAGAAAGAAAGAGGAAAACGTAAACTTGCTGATATTTGGGAGTCAACTGTTTACAGAGTTGTTAACACCAACCCAAAGACGCATATCTTCCAGATACATAACTTAAAGACTGGAGAAGTCCGAGTAGTTCATCGCAACTTGATCTTACCAGTTAACTTTTTGCCCATTGATTTGGGAGAAGAAGAATTGTCTGAGGTGGCTTCCGCTTTATCGGATTATGAGGTGGAAGAACAGATTGATGAAGAACAAGTAGATTCCTTCAGTTATAATCACAATAGAAATACAGAGAGAATTCTTGACCAGATATCAGGAACTGAAGAATGTAGTTCAGTATTATTTGGTTCTGATGAAGAGCTTTTGCAAAATGCCAAAGACACTGGGATATCCCTACCAGAGGACATTCTAAGAGATGGTCCATCAGACTTTGATCCTTGCTATGATAAGCAAGACTTACAAACCAGTCATTAAAGGTGACTTATTCAAGACATTATCTTTGTCAGAGGTCAAACTGCTCAAACTTGGAGTTCTATAACCATCTTCTGAGAAGAGGCAGACCAATCTAAGCCAGTCTGATTCAAACAGGGGAACTCAAACGAGAGTTGAAGAACGGTTAGACCAGTAAACAGACTGATCTGACTCAGTGAATACCAGGATATCTAGGTGCCTAGAAGAGGAGAGTTACTAGAAGAAGTAGTACTGTAGTTCCTTATAATTAAATATATAAATGTAGGACATTTAGGGTAGATATCACAGAAAACAAAACATGTTTCTGCAGTATGTAGGTGCTGAGTTGAGGAGCACAAAGTTGTATGTCTTAACAAAGGGGATTCTGTAATATTTCTGGCATTAAGCATTGTGTAGAGAGGCACTTTGTAATACTTACTACGTGAGGGGAGCGCAAACCCTCCAAGTAGTCCTTAAGTGGTCCTTCAGAAGAGAGTCCAAGAAACAGTTATCCTGTATAGACATATGCTCACATACCTTAGAATGTCCAAACTGAAGTATACAATTTTGTTCTCATTGGAGTTTTCTATCACGTTAAATTGTACTGTTTAGTGTTATATATTTGGTGAAATTCAGGAGGGGTAAAATGTAGTACAGTCTATATGAACCACATGAAGTTTCACCAAATATCCGGGTCTGCAGGTTTTGCAATAGGGTCATACCAAGATACAGGAGCTGCAGCAATGAGCACTTGTTAAATATAGTTCCATATATTCATAAGCTGTTAGCAGAGAGACAGGACATGCTAAATAAACCTCTTCAAATGTGCTATTAGATAACTGAGGAAAGTTTTAACAGACAGCGTCTTGACAGTGGACTCTTCCAGAAAGCCCCCTGTGTATTCTGCTACTTGGTTTGGTCTCCTCAGTGCAGACATTTACTGTGAAGGAGGTAGGATCTCTGTCTAAGTTCTCTAAAGCTAAAGTTCATTTATCTGTTGTAAAAAGTTATGATATATACCCATAATAGCTCTGTAGAATGTAAAGAGGTGACTGTATGTTTTTTTTTTAGCAGCCTTTAAACTCCAAAGCACATGCTAGGCTGAGTAGATGATGTAGAGTTATAGAGCCATGTGCTCTTCCTAAAATGGCTGTAAGACATGCTGTATTCCAGGTCACCCTGCTGCAATATCCTTGTAAATGATTTTCTCTTGTTCAATTTTCTGTATGCTTTGTTATATCCTGTAACACGTATGTGTGAATGTAATATAATGACTGCCTGTTATGATATAGGTGGGCTGGTGACCTGGCTGTATACCAGATAGTGGCAGTGTTTCCCTGTTGTATTACAGGTATGTTGCTGTTATCTTCATATACTTGTTCAATGTAAAATCCACTATACGATCACTGTTTTATAATATATTTAGAGTGCAGACATTTACTGTGAAGGAGGTAGGCTGGTGAACTGGCTGTATACCAGATAGTGGCAGTGTTTCCCTGTTGTATTACAGGCTCCCGCCAAGTGCACTCCACCTCAATAAAGCTTTAACCCACAGAAGACCTGAGTCCCTTAGAGTCCACTTAGAGTTTATGCCTGGAGGAGCTGGTGACCGAGTGAGTGCGAAAGCTGGAGGTGTCGCAGATGGTGTAAGGAAAAGAGGGTTACACATGGTCACCCACAGTGACAGTCAGACAGTACAACCAAGTGAAGTGAATGCACAGGGAAAATTGTATGTGCTAAGTTGATAACAGTAACACTGGCTGATAATAAAATAGTCCACAGTCCGCACAGACATCACACAGGAAAATAACTAGTGTGAACCCACCCTTAGTTATATAGCTACTGAATGAGACAGAAGTTTCAGAAGAAGGGATGCCTTTAACATATATCTCCTTGAGAAGCCAATTTGATCCTAATCATCTCTCTGCTGACTGCTGTCTGTCCCTTAATCTTATCACTGCTGCAACAAAAGCATCAGCCTCAGTGTAAAATATTCTAGTGACTCACGGTTCTTTTAACTCAAAGAATCGAATGAGTCTATAACTAAGTCGGATCTTTAGATTCTTTTAACCTGTAGACTCATTCGATTCTTAGACTCCCTGTATTGTGTGACCTGTGTGACTCAGTGCTGCTAGTGCTTGCCTGAGCTCTGATTGGTTGCAGGCCGGGGTTGGTGGTGAGGGGAGGGGCTGGCAGAAGCCTGCTTCCACTCTAGGATCAGATTACGCTCCTCCCTGCTGCCAGCGTCTCTGCTCTGCTATCTGACTGAGCTGTTTTTCACACGGATCAGCTCAGTCAGGTGAATCGACTCCTCCAGTTCAGTGAACTGAATCGATTCAAAAGAACGATTCGTTCATGAACCGGACAGTGCGGGCGGGCGCAGCAGAGAATCAGCGGGGGGGGGGGGGTCCGCATTCGTGATGCGGAATGCACACGGAAGGGTGCCCATTTATTGCTGATCCGCATATGCGGTCCACAATACGGAATGGCTGGCCCCTTTCACACGAACGATACTAGTTTGCTCCAGATGCGTTCAGGGTGCATTCAGTGAAAGGCCTCATGCAAACGGATCCGTCCCCATTGACTTTCAATGTAAAGTCAGAAGTCCCTATTATACCATCGGATCGGAGTCCCCATCACCATGGGAACGCCTCTATGTTAGAATATACCATCGGATTTGAGTTAGATCGTGAAACTCAGATCCGAAAGTATATTCTAACACAGAGGCGTTCCCATGGTGGCCTTTCACTGAATGCACCCTGAACGCATCTGGAGCAAACTAGTATCGTTCGTGTAAAAGAACTGTGTACATGACTGCCCCCTGCTACCTGGCAGGTGCTGCCAGGCAGCAGGTGGCAGACCCCCCCTCCCTTGTATTTAACAATTGGTGGCCAGTGCGGCCGCCCCCCCCCCCCCTAATTAAAATGACCGACCCCCCATCATTGGTGGCAGCGGAGAGTTCTGATCGGAGTCCCAGTTTAATCGCTGGGACTCCGATCGGTGACCATGGCAACCAGGACGCTACTGCAGCCCTGGCTGCCATGGTTACTTAGCAATTTTAGAAGCATTATACTTACCTGCGATGTCTGTGACCGGCCGGGCGCTCCTCCTACTGGTAAGTGAAAGGTCTGTGCTATAAGCAATGCGCCGCACAGACCTGTCACTTACCAGTAGGAGGAGCGCCCGGCCGGTCACAGACATCGCAGGTAAGTATAATGCTTCTAAAATGGCTAAGTAACCATGGCAGCCAGGACTGCAGTAGCATCTTGGCTGCCATGGTAACCGATCGGAGCCCCAGCGATTAAACTAGGACTCCGATCGGAACTCTCCGCTGCCACAAATGATGGGGGGGTCGGTCATTTTAATTAGGGGAGGGAGGGAGGGGGGGGGGCGGCCGCACTGGCCACCAATGTGTTAAATACAAGGGAGGGGGGGGGGGCGGCCCGCACTGGCCACCAATGTGTTAAAAACAGGGGAGGGAGGGGGGGCCGGCTGCACTGGCCACCAATGAGTTAAAAACAGGGGGGGGAGGGGGGCCGCACTGGCCACCAATGAGTTAAATACAGGGGGGGAGGGGGGGGTCTGCCCCTTGCTGCCTGGCAGGGGGCAGTCATGTACACAGTTCTTTTAGTATATTCTAACCTGAAGCGTCCCCATCACCATGGGAATGCCTCTGTGTTAGAATATACTGTCGGATCTGAGTTTTCACGAAGTGAAAAATCAGATCTAAAAAGCTTTTATGCAGACGGATCAGCAGATCAGTCTGTGTGAAAGTAGCCTACGGACAAGGATGACGGACGCGGATGGCAATCTTGTGTGCATCCGTGTTTTTTCACTGACCCATTGACTTGAATGGGTCCGTGAACCGTTGTCCGTCAAAAAAATAGGACAGGTCATATTTTTTTGACGGACAGGAAACACTGATGCGGCTGCAAAACTGTGCATTTTCCGATTTTTCCATGGACCTATTGAAAGTCAATGGGTCCGTGTGAAAAAAAAAACGGAAAACGGAACAACGCCGCGCAGGTCCTGCTGAATGAAGATAGAAGATTGCATTGCGATTTTCAAGCACCCCCATTCACTTCTGTGGGGCCTGCGCTGCGTGAAAAACGCAGAATATAGAGTATGCTGCGATTTTTACGCAACGCACAAGTGATGCGTGAAAATCACTGATCATGTACACAGCCCCATTGAAGTGAATGGGTCCGCGCAGAAAATCTCGCCCGTGTCAAAGGGGCCTAAGACTTTGACACGGCCCCCACAACAGTATGATAGAATGACACTACATGACAGATAGGGTGTGTGTGTATGTATAAAGGATGGCGTGGCAGCCTGGTCTGGTCTAGATCGTGACTAGCCAAAAGGAGCGGGGTTTACACGGGGGGGGGGGGGCATACAAAAATTCGCTGTGGGGCCCAGTCACCTCTAGTTACGCCCCTGGTATATGGCTATGTTTTTTCATCATGAATTTTGTACCTCTTCGTGACTTTAGTCCATACAAAATATATGGAAATGACATGACAATATTAAATATATACAGTATGTTCCGTAATACCCAATAATTACTTTGCAACAAGATTATTATTTTTTGGTTAATTAGAAAAGTCATTCTGTCAAAATGGAATTCTTGGGGTCATTTATCAAACTGGTGTAAACTAGAACTGGCTTAGTTGCCCATAACAACCAATCAGATTCCACCTTTCATTTTTGACAGCTCCTTTGGAAAATGAATGGTGGAATCTGATTGGTTGTTATGGGCAACTAAGCCAGTTCTAGTTTACACCAGTTTGATGAATGACACCATCTGTGTCACAAAATTGGCATTATACACTGCTCAAAAAAATAAAGGGAACACTTAAACAACACAATGTAACTCCAAGTCAATCACACTTCTGTGAAATCAAACTGTCCACTTAGGAAGCAACCACTGAGTGACAATCAATTTCACATGCTGTTGTGCAAAATGGATAGACAACAGGTGGAAATTATAGGCAATTAGCAAGACACCCCCAATAAAGGAGTGGTTCTGCAGGTGGTGACCACAGATCACTTCTCAGTTCCTATGCTTCCTGGCTGATGTTTTGGTCACTTTTGAATGCTGGCGGTGCTTTCACTCTAGTGGTAGCATGAGACGGAGTCTACAACCCACATAAGTAGCTCAGGTAGTGCAGCTTATCCAGGATGGCACATCAATGCGAGCTGTGGCAAGAAGGTTTGCTGTGTCTGTCAGCGTAGTGTCCAGAGCATGGAGGCGCTACCAGGAGACAGGCCAGTACATCAGGAGACGTGGAGGAGGCCGTAGGAGGGCAACAACCCAGCAGCAGGACCGCTACCCCTGCCTTTGTGCAAGGAGGAACAGGAGGAGCACTGCCAGAGCCCTGCAAAATGGCCTCCAGCAGGCCACAAATGTGCATGTGTCTGCTCAAACGGTCAGAAACAGACTCCATGAGGGTGATATGAGGGCCCGACGTCCACAGGTGGGGGTTGTGCTTACAGCCCAACACCGTGCAGGACGTTTGGCATTTGCCAGAGAACACCAAGATTGGCAACGGCCACTGGCGCCCTGTGCTCTTCACAGATGAAAGCAGGTTCACACTGAGCACATGTGACAGAAGTGACAGAGTCTGGAGACGCCGTGGAGAACGTTCTGCTGCCTGCAACATCCTCCAGCATGACCGATTTGGCATTGGGTCAGTAATGGTGTGGGGTGGCATTTCTTTGGAGGGCCGCACAAGCCCTCCATGTGCTCGCCAGAGGTAGCCTGACTGCCATTAGGTACCGAGATGAGATCCTCAGAACCCTTGTGAGACCATATGCTGGTGCGGTTGGCCCTGGGTTCCTCCTAATGCAAGACAATGCTAGACCTCATGTGGCTGGATTGTGTCAGCAGTTCCTGCAAGACGAAGGCATTGATGCTATAGACTGGCCCGCCCGTTCCCCAGACCTGAATCCAATTGAGCACATCTGGGACATCATGTCTCGCTCTATCCACCAACGTCACGTTGCACCACAGACTGTCCAGGAGTTAGCAGATGCTTTAGTCCAGGTCTGGGAGGAGATCCCTCAGGAGACCGTCCGCCACCTCATCAGGAGCATGCACAGGTGTTGTAGGGAGGTCATACAGGCACGTGGAGGCCACACACACTACTGAGCCTCATTTTGACTTGTTTTAAGGACATTACATCAAAGTTGGATCAGCCTGTAGTGTGTTTTTCCACTTTAGTTTTGAGTGTGACTCCAAATCCAGACCTCCATGGGTTAAAAAATTTGATTTCCATTTTTTTATTTTTGTGTGATTTTGTTGTCAGCACATTCAACTATGTAAAAAACTAAGTATTTCAGAAGAATATTTAATTAATTCAGATCTAGGATGTGTTATTTTTGTGTTCCCTTTATTTTTTTGAGCAGTGTATATCTGCACTGTTTTCTGAATTACAAAATAGTGTTATATATCAATATGTTTTTCTGTGTCACAAAATAGCATTGTATTTCACAAAATAGTAATACTTGGGGAGCCTGTTGGTTCCTCTAACCCAGGAGGGACCAGATTTGGTGCAATATTTGACTACAAGATAGCCTCCCTAAGCCAATACCAGAGATGTTCCCTGGCCGAGCAGGTCAGAAAAAGTGTAGAAACCCTAGATGCAACAATTAGCTCCACTTTGTAGCCAGATTTTTGGCGCAGACATTAATAAATCTAGGCTATTTTATTAATTTATTTGCACCAGGCATTATATTATAATGACATAGTAAAATGTATAAGTGTAACATGTGTATGATTGAATTGTAATAAACATATTGCACTCTCCCCCACTACCCTTTTCAAACTGTAAACTTTAGACTGGTGGTGAAATAATGTGCAAAATTTATCAAAGTCGCTTATGCTGGATAATAAATTTGGTGAATCTTTTGCCATTTTTGTTTAACCTTTTGCCTACCGCCGCACAACTTTATATGTCCCAGCGGTAGGCTCCTATCTGAAACCCAACGTATAAAAACTCTGGGTTACATTGCGATCTGCCGGTGGCCCATACCACTGCAGATTGCTGTGACCACGGTGTCTTAGACAGCTGCAGTCACAGGAAGAAGTGCAGAAACCAGTAGTCGCGGTCATTAGCTGCGGATCCCTGCTGTTTAAAACAGTGGAGACCCGCTGGCCATGGCGTCCACTGAACGTGCGAGTGGGAACCATGTTTACCCATTGCTCCAGCGCCGTACATGTATGGCGCTGGTAGTGAAAGGGCTAAAATCTGCTGCAGAAAACTGCCACCAAATTTTCCACCAGGGAATTCGCTATCAAAACGCCACCAACAGCCTCCAATTGACTTCAATCGAAAAATACTATCATGTGCACATGGTAGCATTTCTTTTTCCTGCTACTAGTTTCAAATATGATTCAGAAGTGGCCACCAAAATGCTTCTGAATTTTCCCACTCTGGATTAGATAAACAGTGAAAAAAACTCTTTATAAACCTCTTCTAAAACACTTGCAAATGAGGACAAACAGGCAGAGAACATGCATCCATGAAACACACTATAGAACTCAGTTCTCGGGAGACTAGGCAGACAGCTATAAGCTCCGTCACTGAACAGACAGAATCTGTGCAGATCCAACAAAATCTGTGTTGCAAAGCCAGAGGCACGACACAAACTCAGGACATACAGTATATAGCAGACTTAACTAACTCACTAGTCAAAACAGATACAAACACAAGACCAGGGAAGGGGTTTTCCGAGATTTTTATACTGATGACCTATTCTCTGGATAGGCCATCAGTATGTCATCAGTGGGGGTCCAACTCCTGGGACACCCACCGATCAGCTGTTTTCCTCTCAGCTTTTCCTAGGCCAGTGACGACACATTCATTGGTCATTTGGCTTTGTCAGCCAACCGGCGAAACGCGTTGGGTAAGGGTAAGTGAGGGACACTGGGATGGATATTGCGCACAGACTTTCATGACATACACTAACCTAAAGAATTATTAGGAACACCATACTAATACGGTGTTAATTCTACGTGGCATTGATTCAACAAGGTGCTGATAGCATTCTTTAGAAATGTTGGCCCATATTGATAGGATAGCATCTTGCAGGTGATGGAGATTTGAGGGATGCACATCCAGGGCACAAAGCTCCCGTTCCACTACATCCCAAAGATGCTCTATTGGGTTGAGATCTGGTGACTGTGGGGGCCATTTTAGTACAGTGAACTCATTGTCATGTTCAGAAACCAATTTGAAATGATTCGAGCTTTGTGACATGGTGCATTATCCTGTTGGAAGTAGCCATCAGAGGATGGGTACATGGTGGTCATGAAGGGATGGACATGGTCAGAAACAATGCTCAGGTAGCCCGTGGCATTTAAACGATGCCCAATTGGCACTAAGGGGCCTAAAGTGTGGCCAGAAAACATCCCCCACACCATTACACCACCACCACCAGCCTGCACAGTGGTAACAAGGCATGATGGATACATGTTCTCATTTTGTTTATGCCAAATTCGGACTCTACCATTTGAATGTCTCAACAGAAATCGAGACTCATCAAACCAGTCAACATTTTTCCAGTCTTTAACAGTCCAATTTTGGTGAGCTCATGCAAATTGTAGCCTCTTTTTCCTATTTGTAGTGGAGATGAGTGGTACCCGGTGGGGTCTTCTGCTGTTGTAGCCCATCCGCCTCAAGGTTGTGCGTGTTGTGGCTTTACAAATGCTTTGCTGCATACCTCGGTTGTAACGAGTGGTTATTTCAGTCAACGTTGCTCTTCTATCAGCTTGAATCAGTCGGCCCATTCTCCTCTGACCTCTAGCATCAACAAGGCAATTTCGCCCACAGGACTGCCGCATACTGAATGTTTTTCCCTTTTCACACCATTCTTTGTAAACCCTAGAAATGGTTGTGCGTGAAAATCCCAGTAAACTGAGCAGATTGCGAAATACTCAGACCGGCCCGTCTGGTACCAACAAACTATGCCAAGCTCAAATTGCTTAAATCACCTTTCTTTCCCATTCTGACATTCAGTTTGGAGTTCAGGAGATTGTCTTGACTAGGACCACACCCCTAAATCCATTGAAGCAACTGCCATGTGATTGGTTGACTAGATAATTGCATTAATGAGAAATAGAACAGGTGTTCCTAATAATTCTTTAGGTGAGTGTAGGTGGATGCTTTGACATCGTTGGGTGTTTCTTCATGCACTTGCACTTTATACAGATGTATTTTCTGGCTTATGAACTGCTGGCTTTATAGGGTATTGGATGCCACACACCAAATGCCCTATACTTATACATCAGGCATCAAATGGGAGTTATTTATATTTTGTTGGAGTCTTTGGTGTTTTTTTTATTTATTTCATATATTTCCATGTCTGTATAGGACTATATATTGCACTTGCACTTTATATGTACTACACTTACCCCCTATGTATTTTGCACCATTTGTATCCCGCAAATTTTCTTTCAGTTGTCCCTCTTTTCTGTACAGTGTGGACTTCTATATGTCTTTATGCTACTATGAAATGTAATAGAATTTTTTTTTTATGCGATATTAATAAAGAATTTTTTTTACTATTTGATGGTTGATTTTTGTGCAATAGGGGCATACACATTTTTCTAATAGGTGGTACATATGTAGCCCATATATGTCAGCTATAGGTTTTCTTCTTTATAGAGCTTAATCAAGGACATTTGTTTAGCAGCACTCTTAACTCCTAAGGCGCTAAGGGTGTACTTAATTTTTCACACACAGCTTGTGCAATTTGGTCTAATGTTCGAGAGTACAACAGCCACCATCCAGACCACCGCCAGTGAACCACAAAAAAACTGCTGGCAGCATTCCAAAAACCAATCTGTTTAGTATGAAACTAAGGTTACCCCTAAGTATTCAACAGAGCCCATTGCAAGACAGGATGGACTTGGCTGCTAGGGACCAAGGATACAACTGCAGAGATGATACAAATATTGGTGTGGGCACACATGTAGCAGACCTTCTAGAATGAGCAGAGAGGTAAAAAGAGGAGTGAACAATGTCAAAAACCAGGAGAGACAAACACGAAGAATGCAGTAAACGAGAGGTGAAATCCAGAGAAAATCCAGAGTCGTTACCAAGAGATTAGACATGAGCAGAAATAGCAACCACAAGGATAACCAAAAAACAAGCCAAAAGTCAAATAACCAAAGAAGTCTGTATTAAAATCGCACAGTTCATGAAAACCACCTCAATCACAGGCAATGTTGATTAGAATCAGTCTTAAATCTCCTGCCTTGTTCTAGAATTGCACACAGAATCAGAAACCTGCTTAGATCTGTTTTCAGTCACACTGGCACTCCAGCTGATCAGCTGTGTTCAGGAGCTGTTGTGCCAGAACAGCTCAGTACACTGTGTAGTGGCCAAGCTTGGTTACTGCAGTACTGCTCCCTTTAGGCCTCTTTCACACTGGAGTGTGCGCCCCGTTGCCGTATTGCGGCCCGCAAAATGCGGGCCGCAATACACGAGCACAGTCCGTGGGGCAGCCGCAGCGAATCGCGGACCCATTCACTTGAATGGGTCCGCGATCCGGCCGTTCCGCAAAAAGATAGGACATGTTCTATCTTTTTGCGGAACGGAAGTACGGGGCAAAACCCCACGGAAGCACTTCGTATTCCTTCTGTAGGGTTCTGTTCCGTGGATCCGTTCTGCACCATTCCGCATCTCCGGATTTGCAGACTCATTCAAGTGAATGGGTCCGCATCCGTGATGCGGAATGCCCACGGAACGGCACCCATGTATTGCGGATCCGCAAATGTGGTCCACAATACGGCAACGGGGCGCACACGCCAGTGTGAAAGAGGCCTTAATTTGAGGATAGGTAATAAGAAGTAAAGTTCCATATATTCTCTGTCAAAGTCTGTCTGCAGTTTGGACCATGAGAAAATGGCTGGCAATATTAGTGTCACGGCCTCTGTAACAAACAACATGAAAACAGCCCTAGGGGCCTAGACTGAACACACAAAAACAGTATGGGAAAGATAGTATAAATAAACAAGAACGTTCTCACCCAGGTGTAGGTGTAAACCAGGGGTTCTCTCAGAGGTTGTTCAGGATAGAGCCGGACCTGTAATGGTGGATCGCCATACTGGAAGGTACCAGGCGTATGTGCCCCTTTGCGTTGTTGGGTATCAGGGTGGCTTAGCCCTAGACAACCCTAAAAAAGGGACAGGGGCTAGTACGCCCTACCTATCTACACGAGGAACTTGCCCCGCAAGGGGCGTCCCCGTCCGGATGCCTGACCCTGTAGGGGTGGAATCCCTAATAAACCCTATAAGGGTGTTCCCTACGTGCCACGTTTCAATTCGTGAGAGAAAATCATCAGGGGAGAAAAATGGAAATAACAAGGCTATAGATGGGGCTTGTATAACCAAAAAGAGATGGTAGAGGAGGGGATGTGAGGGTCAGTCAATGTCAAAAATAGGACAAAGGTGTGTAGTCAGACATAGACACACAGAGTGTCCGCAACAAAGACCTCCTGTTTAGGGTATAGGTGCACCAGTGGGTGACATCTATAGAGGACAGAAAATGACCACAGGATAATCAAAATCCAGGGGGGGGGGCGGCTGTCAGCAGAGTATGCCCACCTGTCAGCGTCTTTTGAAGGTGCAGGAAATCGCGCCGGTTGCCCTGTAAAGCCCCACTTCCAGTCATGTGACTCAGGTAAGAGGAAGTCACATGTCCAGTGGAACGCAGGGAAGTGAGCGTGCGTTCCAGGGAGACGCGGTCCGTGGTGCGCGGCGCCATTGAGTGACGTCACACATCATGCGATGAATCACATGATCAGGGGGCTGACCACGGAGAACGTCAAGACTGGAAAAGAACGCCCACCGCCCAAGTGCCAGAGTGGGAGCGGTCAATGGTGTAAACAGGGGGCGGGATTAAGCAACGGGCAATAATGTTGTCGCAAAATGAATGCAAACCAACATGGTTGCAGATGAGGCCCATAGTTAGAGGGATCCCATGGTAACAAGTAATTACATTGGTAAACCAAACTATTAGAGGCAGGCTCTCAGAGAACACCGGCCGCAGGAGAAGTATACCTGGCACAGTGGAGCCATAGAGATTAAAAGTAAGACAAAGAAGAGAAAGTAGTTTAAATAAAACAACTGAAATTAAGCTGCTCGTTTAAGCCCAAAGGGGCCATGGTTTTCAAATAATAAATCCAGCTGCAATATAGCGCGATCCCAGTCTCCTCCACGCTTTGGGGGTAAGATCCGGTCAATGCCCATCACAGAGATGTGGGCTTTACCGTTGTGCTGATTGTGGACGTGATTGGCGACAGGGGTATCTTTAGCCTTTGCTATGTCACTAAGGTGTTCCCCAATGCGTCTGCGGAGCTCATGGATGGTTTTACCCACATACCCCCTGCCACACTCGCATGACAGGAGGTATATGACACCGCGAGTCCTGCAGTTGATAAAATGATGTATACGATATTCCCTGCCTGTGACCGCACTGCTGAAAACTTTCCCAGATTTTAAATAGGGACAGGCGATGCACCCACTGCACCTGTAGCATCCCTTCACGTCAGATCTAAGCAATGTTGAGCCTGACAGATTAGGGGGCGTGAATTCGCTAGACATCAGCGTGTCACGGAGGCTGCGTCCTCGACGGTAAGTAATGTGTGGGTAGTCCCCCACCACCTCTCTCAAGTCTGGGTCTAGTTGAAGGATGCCCCATTTCTTCTGGAGGATGTGTCTAATGTCACCCCGCAGCCCTGTCAAAGGTCATGATGGGGCGGATGATGCTTACAGGTGACACCGTGCAGGGTTTGGGAATGAGGAGAGATGTTCTGTCTGAATGCAGAGCAAATTCGAACGCCCTCCTCAAGACCCTGTCGGGATAACCGCGCTGGCGGAACAGAGTCCGTAGATCAGCTGCTTGTCTGACGAATTCCCGTTTCGTTGAACAATTTCTCCTAAGCCTGAGATATTGTCCTTTGGGAATACCCTGCCTAAGTGGCAGAGGATGGCTGCTCTCCCACCTAAGCAGGGTATTGGTAGACGTCGGTTTTCGGTAAATCAACGTCTCCAATTCGCCAGTTGATGTTTGGGAAATGAGGACATCGAGGAAAGGTAACCTCCTGCCCCCAAACTCACAAGTGAAATGCATGCCGATCTGGTTGTCGTTGAGCATCCCCACCAGCGAGCGGAACGAGGACTCGTTCCCACTCCATATGATGATGTCATCGATGTACCGCGCCCACATGCCAACTTGGTCCATAAGGGTGGAGCGTTCCTCTCTGAAAACCAGGGTCTCCTCCCACCAGCCCAGGAACAGGTTAGCATACGACGGGGCACAGGAACTCCCCATCGCAGTGCCCCTGAGCTGGTGGTAGAGTCTCCCATTAAAGGAAAAGACGTTGGTAGTCAAGGTAAATTCCAAGAGGGAGAGGACAAAGAGGCTGTGGGCGCGGTACTGACATCCACGGGTGCTCAAAAAGTATTCAACTGCCTTGATTCCAAGGGTATGAGGAATGTTTGAGTAGAGGGCCTCCACATCGATACTAGCCAATAGGCTCGCATTCTCAACATGAATACCCTTCAGTTGTTTGAGCAGATGTGTGGTGTCCCGAGTGTACGAGGGTAGTGCAGTAACGAATGGGGCCAGAACGCGGTCCACATAAATCCCTACATTTTGGGATAAATTACCTACCCCTGATACAATGGGACGCCCCTTCAAGGGACGTGTCCCCTTGTGTAACTTGGGCAAACAGTAAAATGTCGCCAAACGGGGATGGGTCGGCAGCATAAATTTATACTCGTCGTCAGTAATGATTGACGCGGTCCTAGCTTCGTCTAAGATGATTTTAAGCTGTGATCTGAATTTGTTCAACTGGTTCAATGATAGAACCTCGTATGTGGATGAATCCCTCAGCAAGGCCTCGCACATGTCAGTGTATTGGCCATGGTCCATGATCACGGTATTGCCCCCCTTATCAGAGGGCTTGATCACTATGGAGTGATCAGTCTCCAAACTAGATATGGCACTGGCATGAACCTGGTCAATGTTGGAGAAATGTGAGGGACGTAGGTTCTCAATTTCTTGCGAGACCGTGCTGAAGAAGACATCCACACACGATAACTTGCCCAGATTAGGGGGCATTTTATTGCTTTTCAGCTTAAGATTGGTGAAAGGTCCCTGACCTTCTTGTTTGTCAAGTTCTCAGTCTAGTCCGTACAGGAGACGGACATCTGCTAGGATGTCCAAAGGTATGCCTAACTCACGGCACTGTTTTTTCTCCTGTAGTTTGTAGAACTTATGCCAGTGGAGCTTTCTGACAAATAGGTTTAAGTCCTTATAGGTATCAAAATGGTTAAAGGAAGGGGTAGGGACAAAAGAAAGACCTAGTTGAAGGACCTCTATCTCGGTGGAGCTAAGAACGCGGGATGAGAGGTTGACTACTTGTGGGCCTAAGGGTTTGGAGGTGGCTGCATACGATTCCGCAGTGGATATGTCTGCTGAGGGCTGGGTAGACCCTGGTATTGGCCCGTCCCCCCTAAAAAACAAGGATTAGGAGTACCTTGGTATTGACCCCGCCCTCGTGAGCTCCCTTTTTGTCGCCCACGGCGGTTGCCTCTCCGAGATGACAGTCTAGAGCCCTTAGACGTAATGTCGGAGTCAGAGCAGTCAGTCTCGGTTGATGACTGGTCAGTTTGGGCTCCGGTAATATCCCTCCTGTTAGCAATAGAAGAATAGACTTTATTGCCTTTGAAATCAGCCAGATCCCTCACAAACTGCATATGTTTGCGCTCCTTAAGGTGGTATTGATATTTTTCAAGGAGGTTATGCAAACGTTTCTCTTTATTCACAAACTCTGCTTCCTGTGAGAAGATCTCAGCTGATTCAATACTTGCACTCAATTTTTTCGTCAAGTTTTCTAGATTATTTTTTTCTTCTATGAGGAGGAGGCGCATTAATCTCAGGGAACTCTCAGTAGCTTCTTTTTCCCATTTACTGAGGAAGCTTGGATTTCTAAATCTGAACCCTGGTAAGAGTGCAATCCTGAGACCTCTGGGCACAATACTGTGCTTGAGGTAACTTTCAGGCTCTGCACCTCCCACCAAGAGAGAATTTGGTCCTTGTAGGTATCGGTCAATTCTTTAAATGCTGCGTTTGAACGATGGAGTGTACTTTTTTTGTGAAAATTCCTTTTCTGAGAAAATCTTTTTAGCCTCAGTCAACCAGTTTTCTGCACTGAAGCCAGTGGCAAGGAAGCCTGCCATGCTTGGTAAAAAGCAAAATAAAGAAACACAGAGAGGCCGGGTTTGACGACAAGATCTAATTACTCCCAAAATTAATGTGGCAAATGTACTGATCCCCTGGGGGACAGAGGGGTAAAACTTAACATTTAATATAGGTAATTCTAAAATAAGTGGACACTAGAGGATGGGCCTCTGTAACAAAACATGAAACAGCCCTAGGGGCCTAGACTGAACATACACAAAAACAGTATGGGAAAGATAGTATAAACAAACAAGAACGTTCTCACCCAGGTGTAGATGTAAACCAGGGGTTCTCTCAGAGGTTGTTGAGGATAGAGACAGACCTGTAATGGTGGATCGCCATACTGGAAGGTACCAGGCGTATGTGCCCCTTTGCGTTGTTGGGTATCAGGGTGGTTTAGCCCTAGACAACCCTAAGAAAGGGACAGGGGCTAGTACGCCCTACCTATCTACACGAGGAACTTGCCCCGCAAGGGGCGTCCCCGTCCGGATGCCTGACCCCGTAGGGGCGGAATCCCTAATAAACCCTATCAGGGTGCTACGTGTCACGTTTCAATTCGTGAGAGAAAATCATCAGGGGAGAAAAAATGGAAACAACAAGGCTATGGATGGGGCTTGTATAACCAAAAAGAGATGGTAGAGGAGAGGATGTGAGGGTCAGTCAATGTCAAAAATAGGACAAAGGTGTGTAGTCAGTCAGACAGACACACAGAGTGAACGCAACAAAGTGTCACGGCTGTATGTGAGCAACAATAGTAATACACAGTACAGAGCTACTGACTGGACCCAGAACTAGGGAGGATAAAGGGTGACCCCTGTCCGACCCTCAACGCTCTCCCTATTCTGCTAAAGCACATGCCCGGATCCAAATGGCGGAACGAGGCATGCCCACGTGCCTAAGACTAATGACCACTGTAACCCCTACAATAGTGGAAGGGGCACGGCCACCAGTGCCCTACTCAGTATATGGAGGGAACCATGGCCACCTCAGATCCAGTCAGAGAATAAACAGGAACACAACAATGTCTGCACACTTAGCTGAAGGTGTTGCAGCCGCAGAGAAGACGGATCCAAGGACAGGCTGGCAATATCCGGAGTGCTAGCTGCAGCAGAACACAGGTCCAGTGAACTGATAGCTACAAGGGAAGAAACTAAAGCCAGAGCTACAACTGAAGTGAGAACTATAATCCACATCCTATCATAGGAGGAGGGGTGATATAAAGGGAGGGAAATCAAACACATGAAGAACAGCTGTGGTGAAAGAAACCAAAAGTAAACAGAGTAGTGAGAACTCCTCCCAGCTCTAGTAGTGACATCATCACAGGGGTGGAGAAACAGAGCTGTGAGAACGTCCCAAAGCTCTGGTAGTGACAGTACCCCCCCCCTCTACGGGTGGACTCCGGACACCTAGGACCCACCTTCTCAGGATGAGCCCTATGAAATGCCCTGATGAGGCGAGTGGCTTTAATGTCCGACACCGGAACCCACATCCTCTCCTCAGGACCATAACCCTTCCAATGAACGAGGTACTGAAGAGAACCGCGGACAATGCGAGAGTCCACAATTCTGGAAACCTCAAACTCCAGATTGCCATCAACCAAAATCGGAGGAGGAGGCAAAGAGGAGGGTACCGTGGGCTGGACATATGGTTTTAAGAGAGATCTGTGAAATACATTATGTATCTTCCAAACCCGTGGAAGATCAAGACGGAAGGCAACAGGATTGATGACTGACAAGATTTTATAAGGCCCAATAAACTTGGGACCCAATTTCCAGGAGGGAACCTTAAACTTAATGTTTCTAGTAGACAACCACACCAGATCACCCACATTCAGGTCCGGACCAGGCACACGTCTCTTATCAGCCACACGCCTATACCTCCCACTCATCTTTTTAAGATTACTCTGAATCTTTTGCCAAATGGTAGACAAAGACGAGGAAAATCTCTCCTCCTCATGTAAACCAGAAAGAGCCCCTCCCGAGAAAGTCCCAAACTGCGGATGGAACCCATATGCACCAAAGAATGGTGACTTATCAGAAGATTCCTGACGACGGTTGTTCAGAGCAAACTCAGCAAGAGGGAGAAATGAACACCAATCCTCCTGGTTCTCTGCCACAAAACAGCGCAAATATGTCTCCAGATTCTGATTGAGGCGCTCAGTCTGACCATTCGACTGCGGATGAAAAGCAGAAGAGAAGGACAGCCGAACCCCCAGGCGAGAACAGAAAGCCTTCCAGAACCTTGACACAAACTGCGTGCCTCTATCGGAAACAATATCAGAGAGAACGCCGTGCAATTTAACAATATGGTCGACAAAAGCTTGCGCCAACGTTTTAGCATTGGGTAAACCAGGGAAAGGTACGAAATGAGCCATCTTGCTAAAACGGTCCACCACCACCAGGATCACCGACTTCCCCAAAGAACGAGGAAGATCCGTGATAAAGTCCATGGACAGGTGTGTCCAAGGACGGGAAGGAATGGGTAACGGGAGAAGGGAACCTGAAGGCCGTGAACGAGGGACCTTAGCGCGAGCGCACGTCTCACAAGCAGCCACAAAACCCTCCACCGACTTACGAAGAGCCGGCCACCAAAATCTCCGAGCAATGAGATCTACCGTGGCTCTACTCCCGGGGTGACCAGCAAGAACCGTATCATGATGCTCCTTAAAGAGTTTGTGACGTAGCTCAGGAGGCACGAACAACTTCCCAGAAGGACAACGGGCAGGTGTCTCAGTCTGGGCAGCCTGGACCTCGGCCTCCAAATCGGAATATAGAGCAGAAACAACTACCCCCTCCGCCAAAATGGGACCCGGGTCCTCGGAGTTTCCTCCTCCTGGAAAACAGCGAGAGAGAGCATCAGCCTTCACATTTTTTATCCCAGGTCGGAATGTAACAACAAAATTGAATCTGATGAAGAACAGAGACCATCTGGCCTGTCTCGGATTCATACGCCTGGCCGACTCCAAGTATGCCAGATTCTTATGGTCGGTAAAAACGGTGATAGGGTGCCTGGCCCCCTCCAACCAATGGCGCCATTCCTCGAAAGCCGACTTGATGGCCAACAACTCCCTATCTCCCACATCATAGTTTCTCTCTGCCGGGGAGAGTTTTTTTAGAGAAAAAGGCACAGGGTCGCCACTTGGCAGGGGAAGGGCCCTGGGACAAAACCGCACCCACACCCACCTCGGAAGCATCCACCTCAACAATAAAAGGTAAGGAAACATCGGGATGCACCAAGACGGGAGCAGACGCAAAATTCTCTTTAACCCCTTAAGGACACATGACGTACCGGTACGGCATGTTTCCCGAGTCCTTAAGGACACATGACGTACCGGTACGTCATGGCTTTAAATAGCGATGCCGGCGCCGCGGGGGTTAATCGGAACGGGATGCCGGCTGAAATCATTTGACCCCCCCGCATCGACGATCGCAGAAAACCGCAGGTCAATTCAGACCTGCGGTTTTCTGCGTTTCCGGTCCATTCGGGTGTCCTGTGACCCGATGAACCGGAAAAAGACTGCGATCGGTGGCGTAATTATACACCACCTATCGCAGTCCGAGGATTTGGAGAGGCGGTGCTGGCCCTGGTGCTGAATGCCGCTGTCCAGGGTGCTGATTGGTGCAGGGGAGAGAGGCGCGAGATTCAAACTTCCTGCGCTCCTCTCTCCCCTCCTCTTCCTGTCCAGCACCCTGACCGTGCAGCATCGTCCAGCACCAGCTCCTGTGTCCCCCTAATCGCCATCCATCACCCTCCTGCACCCATCGCCACCCAGGTAGGTTAGGGTCAGTGAGGGAGAGGCACCGTTAGGCAGGGAAAGAAGGGAAAAGTTAGAAAAAAAAAAAAAAAAAAGCACATTTATTCTAAACTTTTTTGTTTCAGCTTTCAGACCCCAGACCCCCCCTGCCACTTGCCCCCCCGCATCCCCCCCACCAGTCCCCCCCCCCCCCCCACCAGCCCCCCAACCCCCCCACCAACCCCCCCCCCCCCCACCAGACCCTTCCCCCACCACCACTTGTTTTATTTTCTGCGTGCGCTGACTGTCCGGCACTCTTAGCGTCCGGCCACTGTTAGCGCATCGCCCGCCCCACCACCCCACCGACCGCTGATCAGCGTTGAACCACTGATCAGCAAGTTTGAACTTTTTTTTTTTTTTTTTCCTAACACTTGCCCATTTTTTTTGCCTGGACTTTTTAGTATGTGAACACCCGTGCCCCCACACACACGCACATAGAATAAAGGTTTACACGCACGCACATACACACGCACACACACACACCAATGGCCCGCCGGATGTTCTCGGTGGAGGAGGCATACGCCCAGATTGCCTCCGACTCCGAGAGCCCCAGTGAGGATGAGGATGACCCCACGTTCCTTTTGTCATCCGCATCCTCCTCATCATCATCGGATGACGATGAGCCACCAAGGCAGCGGAGACACCGCCAGGCGGAGCCAGGGGCCCCACATGCTAGGGATCCTGTGGCCCACCCTAGTACGAGCCGCCCTGGGGTTCGTACTGGTTTCCCGGCCCACCAAATAAGCCCACCGGAGCCCCCTGCCGATGAACTTAGCTGGTGTCCCCCAGTGGACTTTGAGCCCGAGATTCCGGATTTTGCTGGCAATCCAGGAATCCAGATTCCCACAGTGGGGTTTACTGAAATGGACTTTTTTAGTTTTTTTTTCAGTAACCCACTGGTGAATCTGATGGTGGAGCAGACGAATCTGTACGCCCAACAGTTCGTCGCTCAAAACCCGGGCTCATTTTTGGCTAGACCCGGTGGCTGGACGCCGGTCAGTGCAGCCGAGATGAGGACATTTTGGGGCCTCGTGCTGCATATGGGTCTAGTGCAAAAACCCAGTGTCAGGCAATACTGGAGTGGGGACATACTCTACCAGACCCCACTGTACAGTACGGCCATGACACGCTCCCGGTTTGAGGCCATCCGGAAATGTCTGCATTATTCCGATAATGCAGCATGTCCCCCCCGAAGTGATCCTGCCTATGACCGGCTGTACAAGATACGGCCGGTCATCAATCAAATTCATGGAGGCCTACGTACCTGGAAGGGAGGTCGCGGTTGATGAGTCTCTCGTTGCGTTCAAGGGGAGACTCAGTTTCCGCCAATACATTCCCACAAAGCGGGCGAGGTATGGCGTGAAGCTATACAAAATTTGTGAGAGTACCTCAGGGTACACTTACAAATTTCGTGTGTACGAGGGGCGAGATTCCCGGATTCAACCACCAGAATGTCCCCCCACTCTGGGTGTTACCGGGAAACTCGTGTGGGACCTTATGTACCCACTGCTGGATAAGGGTTACCACTTGTACGTGGACAACTTTTATACCAGCATTCCCTTGTTCAGGTCCCTTGCCGCCAGATCCACGTTCGCTTGTGGGACCGTGCGGAAAAATCAACGCGGCCTCCCTGCCCACCCCCTCCAGGTACCCATCCCCAGGGGTGAGACCCGTGCCCTTACCAGTGGAAGCCTGTTGCTGGTCAGGTATAAGGACAAGAGGGATGTCCTTATGCTGTCCACAATCCACGGTAACAGCACCACCCCCGTCTCTGTGCGAGGTACCGCGGCAACGGTCCTCAAGCCCGATTGTATCGTCGCCTACAATCGGTATATGGGAGGAGTTGATCTCTCTGATCAAGTCCTCAAGCCATATAATGCCATGCGCAAAACCCGGGCATGGTACAAAAAAGTTGCGGTCTACTTGGTACAGGTTGCCATGTACAACTCTTTTGTACTATCCCGAAGCGCTGGCAGCACAGGGACATTCCTCCAGTTCTATGAGGCAGTCCTCAAAGACCTGATCTTTTCGGACCGGGAAAGAGCAGGCCGGAGTACCTCGGGAACTGGAGGCGCCCGGATCGTCCCTGGCCAACACTTTCCAGGTGTGGTCCCCCATACTGGAAAGAAGGGACGAACCCAAAAAAGATGCAGAGTGTGTCACAAGAGGGGGATACGGAAGGACACCACCACTCAGTGTGACACGTGCCCCGATCATCCGGGCCTCTGCATTATCGATTGCTTCAGGGAGTATCACACTTCCATGGAGTACTAAATTTTTATAATCCCCAACAGTCCACTAGAGAACATAAAAAACTATGTCTCTCAGACTTTGGAGACACAGAAACAATTTTTCTTTCCCCAAAAAATATTAGTTTTAGTGCAGGCATCCTCAAACTGCGGCCCTCCAGATGTTGTAAAACTATAACTCCCAGCATGCCCAGACAACCTACAGCCATCAGCAGGGCATGGTGGGAATTGTAGTTTTACAACATCTGGAGGGCCGCAGTTTTAGAATGCCTGCTTAGTGTCTCCAAAGTCTGAGAGCCATACATATTGGGCATCGTCGCGTGCGTAAAAGTCGTCGCTATAAAAATTACTTTTGACAAAACGCCTCGGATGAACGGTGTTAAAAATATAAAATAAAAACGGTGCCAAAACACCTATTTTTGGGCAAAATTTCAATTTGAATCCATTTTGCCGGTAATAAAGCAAGGGTTAACAGCCAAACAAAACTAAATATTTATTGCCCCGATTCTGTAGTTTGCAGAAACACCCCATATGTGGTCGTAAATGGCTATATAGCCGCACGGCAGGGCATAGAACGAAGGGAACTTCATATGGTTTCTGGAAGGCAGATTTTGATGGACAGTTTTTTTTTTGACACCATGTCCCATTAGAAGCCCCCCCTGATGTAGCCTAGACTAGAAACTCCAAAAAAGTGACCCCATCTAAGAAACTACACCCCTCAAGGTATTCAAAAGTTACTTTACAAACTATGTTAACCCTTTAGGTGTTCCACAAAACTAAATAGCGAATGTAGAAACAATTTTAGAATTTAATTTTTTTGTTACATTGCCTCAAAAAGAGTAATATAGAGCAACCAAAAATCAAATTTACCCCTAAAATAGTCCCAAAACAACAACCACCTTATCCCGTAGTTTCCTAGATGGGGTCACTTTTATGGAGTTTCTACTCTAGGGGTGCATCAGGGGGCTTGAAAGGGTACATGGTGTAAATAAACCAGTCCAGCAAAATCTGCCTTCCAAAAACCATATGGCGTTCCCCTTCTTCTATGTCCTGCCGTTTAGCCAAATAGTAGTTTACGACCACATATGGGGTGTTTCTGCAAACTACAGAATCAGGGCAACCCATTCTGAATGTTGTTTGGCAGTTAACCCTTGTTTTACTCCTGGAAAAAATTTATTATATTGGAAAATTTTCCAAAAAATAGAAATTTCAAAATTGTTTCTCCATCTGCCATTAACTCTTGTGGAACACCTAAAGGGTTAACAAAGTTTGTAAACCCAGTTTTGAATACCTTGAGGGGTGTACTTTCTTAGATGTAGTCACTTTTTTGAAATTTCTATTCTAGGGGTGCAACAGGGGGCTTCAAATGGGACATGGTATAAACAAAACCAGTCCTGCCAAATCTGCCTTCCAAAACCCATATGGTGTTCCCCTCCTTCTATGTGCTACCGTTCGGCCAAACAGTAGTTTACGACCACATATGGGGTGTTTTTGCAAACTACAGAATCAGGGCAACCCATTTTGAGTGTTGTTTGGCAGTTAACCCTTGTTTTACTCCTGGAAAAAATTGATTATATTGGAAAATTTTCCAAAAAATAGAAATTTCAAAATTGTTTCTCCATCTGCCATTAACTCTTGTGGAACACCTAAAGGGTTAACAAAGTTTGTAAACCCAGTTTTGAATACCTTGAGGGGTGTACTTTCTTAGATGGAGTCACTTTTTTTAAATTTCTATTCTAGGGGTGCAACAGGGGGCTTCAAATGGGACATGGTATAAACAAAACCAGTCCTGCCAAATCTGCCTTCCAAAACCCATATGGTGTTCCCCTCCTTCTATGTGCTACCGTTTGGCCAAACAGTAGTTTACGACCACATATGGGGTGTTTTTGCAAACTACAGAATCAGGGCAACCCATTTTGAGTGTTTGGCAGTTAACCCTTGTTTTACTCCTGGAAAAAATTGATTATATTGGAAAATTTTCCAAAAAAAAGAAATTTCAAAATTGTTTCTCCATCTGCCATTAACTCTTGTGGAAGACCTAAAGGGTTAATAAAGTTTGAAAAAACAGTTTTGAATACCTTGAGGGGTGTAGTTTCTAGAATGGGGTCATTTTTGGGAGGTTTCTATTATCTAAGCCTCACAAAGTGACTTCAAACCTGAACTGGTCCATATAAAGTGGGATTTTGAAGATTTCTGAAAATTTCAAAATTTGCTTCTAAACTTCTAAGCCTTGTAACATCCCCAAAAAATAAAATATCATTCCCAAAATGCTACAAACATGAAGTAGACATATGGGGAATGTAAAGTCATCACAATTTTTGGGGGTATTACTATGTATTACAGAAGTAGAGAAACTGAAAGTTTGAAATTTTAGCAGTGACATGAAGTACAATATGTGACGAAAAAACAATCTCAGAACGGCCTGGGTAAGTCAAAGCGTTTAAAAGTTATGAGCACTTAAAGTGACACTGGTCAGATTTGCAAAAAATGGCCTGGTCCTTAAGGTGAAATAGGGCTGTGTCCTTAAGGGGTTAATCTTAGAAAAGGCTGTAAGCGCCTCCTCCGACCAAGAGGAAAAATCCGCCCCCTTTTTTGTCATGTCAGTGAGGGGTTTGACAACAGAGGAATAATTCAAAATGAACTTTCTGTAATAGTTCGCAAAACCCAGAAAGCGCATCAATGCCTTCTGATTCTCAGGAAGCTCCCACTCAAGTACAGCACGGACCTTCTCGGGATCCATGCGAAAACCAGAAGCAGAGAGGAGAAAACCCAGAAATTGAATCTCCGATACCATAAAAAGCCATTTCTCCAGCTTGGCGTACAATTTATTTTCCCGCAGAATCTGCAGAACCTGAAAAAGATGATCCTGATGGGTCTGAACATCAGGGGAAAAAATCAAAATATCATCAAGATACACCAATACAAATTTCCCTATTAAACGATAGAAAATACTATTAACAAAATGCTGAAAGACGGCCGGAACATTCATCAGGCCGAAAGGCATAACGAGATTCTCGAAATGCCCGTCAGGGGTATTAAAGGCCGTTTTCCATTCATCCCCCTCTCTGACCCTGACCAGGTTGTACGCGCCTCTCAAATCCAATTTGGAAAACACCTTGGCCCCAACAATTTGATTGAAGAGGTCCGGGATCAGAGGAAGGGGATAGGGATCGCGAATCGTGATACGGTTCAGCTCCCTAAAATCTAGGCAAGGTCTCAGAGAGCCATCTTTCTTTTTAACAAAAAAAAAACCCGCGGCCACAGGTGACTTTGAGGGACGAATATGCCCCTTTTCGAGACTCTCGGAGATGTAAGTTCGCATAGCGATTCTTTCCGGTTGTGAGAGATGGTAGAGGCGTGCTTTTGGCAGCTTGGCGCCGGGAATGAGGTTAATGGGACAGTCAAACTCCCGGTGAGGAGGTAGCTCCTGAACACCGCTCTCGGAAAACACGTCCGAGAAATCAGAGAGAAATGATGGCACCGTTTTAGTAGACACCTCTGCAAAAGTCGCTGTGAGACAATTCTCTCTACAAAAATCACTCCACTCATTTATTTGCCTTCCTTGCCAATCAATAGTGGGGTTATGTCTAGTGAGCCAGGGTAACCCCGAAACTAGAGGAGACGGCAATCCGTTAAGGACAAAACAAGATATATCCTCCACATGAGTGTCACCTACAGCTAGCCGGATATTGTGAACAATGCCCTTCAGAGATCTCTGTGAGAGTGGAGCAGAGTCAATAGCAAAAACAGGTATATCTTTATCTAATGTGCAAACCTGAAAGCCATGCATGGCTACAAATTGAGTGTCAATAAGATTGACGGCCGCTCCACTATCGACAAAAATCTCACAAGAAATGACTTTGCTCTCTAGCGCCACCCTGGCAGACAGGAGAAAACGGGAACTGCAGGTCAGAGGAAAACTTTGCCCAAAGTAGCAGATGAAGCAGAACCTGATGATTTACCTTTTGAGATTTTTCTCTTATCGCTCTTAGTACGGTTCAAGAATCTCCTAGACGGACAAACATTTGCCAAATGACCTATGCCCCCACAACAAAAACAGACCATACTCTGAGGACTAAATCCTCTTTTATCAGGGGCAAGTCGAGCTAGCTGCATGGGCTCCTCCTCAGAGGGGAGCGAGCGAGACAGGATGAGGCCCCTGCACACTGAATGAGTCCGCACCACTGCCCCTAGACTGACAATGGCTGGACAGAGAGGTCTCGTTTCTTTCTCTTAGACGCCTGTCAAGGCGTACCGCCAATGACATGGCAGACTCTAAGGACGTTGGTCTCTCATGGAAAGCAAACGCATCTTTTAATCTCTCCGAGAGACCATGACAGAACTGACTCCGGAGTGCAGCATCATTCCAACCCGAATCAGCTGCCCATCTCCGAAATTCAGAACAATAAAGCTCCGCAGACCGTTTGTTCTGGCAAAAAACACGTAGGTTAGATTCGGCCAGAGCAACACGATCCGGGTCATCATAAAGCTGCCCCAGGGCCACAAAAAATCCCTCCACGGATCGAAGGGAGGGATCCCCTGATGGCAGCGAAAAAGCCCAAGTCTGAGCATTACCCCTGAGCAGGGAAATGACAATCCTCACCCTCTGCTCCTGATTACCAGAAGAGTGAGAACACAAGCAAAAAATGGAGTTTGCATGCCTCTCTGAAATGAACAAAATTCTCACTGCCCCCGGAGAACGTCTCCGGAAGTGAGACCTTTGGCTCGCAACAGACTCCATGAGCCGGAGCAGGGCCCAATGCTTGAAGCTGGGTCATAGATTGACGGAGATCCGCTACTTCCAAAGAAAGACCCTGCATGCGGTCAACCAGGTCAGAAAGCGGATCCATGTCAAAAAAGGACGGTTTTGGTGGATTATAATGTCACGGCTGTATGTGAGCAACAATAGTAATACACAGTACAGAGCTACTGACTGGACCCAGAACTAGGGAGGATAAAGGGTGACCCCTGTCCGACCCTCAACGCTCTCCCTATTCTGCTAAAGCACATGCCCGGATCCAAATGGCGGAACGAGGCATGCCCACGTGCCTAAGACTAATGACCACTGTAACCCCTACAATAGTGGAAGGGGCACGGCCACCAGTGCCCTACTCAGTATATGGAGGGAACCGTGGCCACCTCAGATCCAGTCAGAGAATAAACAGGAACACAACAATGTCTGCACACTTAGCTGAAGGTGTTGCAGCCGCAGAGAAGACTGATCCAAGGACAGGCTGGCAATATCCGGAGTGCTAGCTGCAGCAGAACACAGGTCCAGTGAACTGATAGCTACAAGTGAAGAAACTAAAGCCAGAGCTACAACTGAAGTGAGAACTATAATCCACATCCTATCATAGGAGGAGGGGTGATATAAAGGGAGGGAAATCAAACACATGAAGAACAGCTGTGGTGAAAGAAACCAAAAGTAAACAGAGTAGTGAGAACTCCTCCCAGCTCTAGTAGTGACATCATCACAGGGGTGGAGAAACAGAGCTGTGAGAACGTCCCAAAGCTCTGATAGTGACACAAAGACCCCCTGTTTAGGGTATAGGAGCACCAGTGGGTGACATCTATAGAGGACAGAAAATGACCACAGGATAATCAAAATCCAAGGGGGGGGGGGAAAGGCTGTCAGCAGAGTATGCCCACCTGTCAGCATCTTTTGAAGGTGCAGGAAATCGCGCCGGTTGCCCTGTAACGCCCCACTTCCGGTCATGTGACTCAGGTAAGAGGAAGTCACATGTCCGGTGGAACGCAGGGAAGTGAGCGTGCGTTCCAGGGAGACGCGGACCGTGGTGCGCGGCGCCATTGAGTGATGTCACACATCATGCGATGGATCACATGATAAGGGGGCTGACCACGGAGCACGTAATGACTGGAAAAGAACGCCCACCGCCCAGGTGCCAGAGTGGGAGCGGTCAATGCTGTAAACAGGGGGCGGGATTAAGCACCGGGCAATAATGTCGCAAAATGAATGCAAACCAACATGGTTGCAGATGGGGCCCATAGTTAGAGGGATCCCATGGTAACAAGTAATTACATTGGTAGACCAAACTATTAGAGGCAGGCTCTCAGAGAACACCGGCCGCAGGAGAAGTATACCTGGCACAGTGGAGGCATAGAGATTAAAAGTAAGACAAAGAAGAGAAAGTAGTTTAAAATAAAACAACTGAAATTAAGCTGCTCATTTAAGCCCAAAGGGGCCATGGTTTTACCCTTTTCCAAAGTGCATACCTGGAAACCATGCGTTATTGCAAACTGATTATCAATGAGATTGACAGCTGCTCCACTATCTACAAAAATCTCACAAACAATGTTCTTGCTGTCTAGCGCCACCCTGGCAGGTAGGAGAAAACGGGAACTACAAGTAAATGGCAAACCTTCAATTTCCGCATTAACCTTGCCAATAGTAGCAAATGGAAAGTTTTTAGAGGATTTTTTTCTTTTTGTTTTTCTTTTATTACCCTCAGAAAACTCCATGAATCTCCTAGAGGGGCAAACATTAGCCAAATGATTTATACCCCCACAACAGAAACAAACCCTCCTCTGAGAGCTGAATCCTCTACTATCAAAGGCAAGCAAACCCAGCTGCATGGCCTCCTCCTTAGAGGGGATTGAGAGAGACTGAGACCCCTGCGCACTGAATCAGACAGCCCCACTGTCCTTGGACTGAATATGACAGGAAGGAGTAGTCTCCTCTCTCTCTAAGACGCCTGTCAATGCGAACAGCTAGAGACATGGCTGACTCCAACGATGCTGGTCTCTCATGAAAAGCAAATGCATCTTTCAATCTTTCCGAAAGACCATGGCAAAATTGACTTCGGAGTGCAGCATCATTCCAACCAGTATCAGCTGCCCATCTCCGAAATTCTGAACAATATATCTCTGCGGACTGTTTACCCTGGCATAAAAGACGCAGTTTAGATTCAGCCAGAGCAATACGATCCGGGTCATCATATATCTATCCCAGGGCTACAAAAAATTCATCCACCGATCGGATGGGCCGTGCCCCGACCGGCAGCGAAAAGGCCCAAGACTGAGCGTTATCCCTGAGCAACGAGATGATGATCCCCACCCTCTGCTCCTCATCACCAGAGGAATGGGGAAGTAGGCGAAAATGGAGTTTGCAAGTCTCTCTAAAGCGAACAAAATTCTCACTACCCCCGGAGAACGTATCCGGAAGCGAGATCTTAGGCTCGGAACAAACTCCATGAACGCAAGCAGAACCGGTCACCTGAAACTGAGACACGGTTGTACGGAGATCTGCTACCTCCAGTGAAAGACCCTGCATGCGGTCAATCAAGGCAGAAACCGGATCCATGCTTAAGACGGTTATGGCGGTTTATAATGTCACGGATGGTGTTGCAGAAAGCTGGAACTTATAAATAAACATCCGACTGGCTTAATCCCAAACTAAGGAGCATATGGGTGAGCCCTATAAAACCCCTAGAGCTCTCCCTGACTGCTATGCCCATGCAAAGATCTTTATGGTAGATGATTGCATGCCCTCGTACCTTATACTATGTGACACCTGAAAACCCTATAATAGTGAGGGGACACGACCACTGGCTCCCTGCACTTAATACGGACGGAGTCAGGGTCACCTACAATCAAGCCAGCACAAAACACAAATAAAGGAAACAGACTTATCTGAGGAATCAGGAGAAGCAGGCTCCAGCAGTGAGCACAATCCAGGAAGAAGTATAAACCGCAAAGTGAGGCAGTATGGGAGGGAATATAAAAGGGAGACAATCAGTGCAAATAGGTGATAGCTGGGAGAAGGAAAAGAGATGAGAAAGTGAAACCAAAACAAAGAACATCATACAACAGGTAGAGAAGAACGTCTGCCAGTTATTCTCAGAGCTGGCGATGACAATTAGGTAGTGGCTGGGGAAAACAGCTGTGGTGCAACAACTGGAGTATAAGGGAGTGCGACTGGGCCCTGAGGGAAAGGGGATACACCCAGATCCCTGGGCCAGTGTTTACGTTTAAATTTTGAGTTTATAAATTTTTTTGGATGTTGAAAAGGATACACAGTGGGGAACATTACTGTACATTGGAAGACATTACTAGTATGTAAGCACATACTTTACACTGGGGGACAATATTGTTATAACACAGCAGAGTGGGGGACGTTACTATTCTAATCGAGTGAATGGTCGACCATAACTTTACAGGGGAGGATATTATTATAACAGGACACAATGGGGGATATTACTATTCTAATGGAGCACAGTGGGAAATAACTACTCAAACGGGGCACAGTGGAGGACATTACTATTATAATGGGGCAACAACAATTTGGTGATACTATGTAGATGGTATTATTTGCAAACTGAAAACGTACATAATTTGTGTGCCATTGATAGTATTGTATGGGATTTCTACATAATCTTGCAGTAAAAACACTGTAGCATGTCCATGCCTTGTAAAAGTAATGGCAAACCACATATTTCTGCATTTTTTAACACAACTACAAGAAAACCATACTAAAATGCAGTGGGTTTGCTGTGATTTGCACTACTCACAGTAAAAGAAAAGTAAGCAATAAGGGGGTCATTTACGAACTGATATTGTCACGGTACAAAGGGGGTCATTTACGAACTGATATTGTCACGGTACCTTCTGTGACAGAGGTTAGGAGATCAAAGAGACTGACTGCACGTGAGGTTAACTTACAGTCTCTTGATTCTCAGTGTTGTTGTTTGGTAATGAGCACACCTCTTGTCAGGTGCAGCTGGCGGTCATTACTGCTTCCCTATTTAGTTTGGTTTCACACTTCATACCATGCAGTTGATATTCTCTGCTTGGATTTGGTAGAGTTGGTGTGTGGACCTTACCTGTGTTCCTGCTCATCTATTTTCTAGAAGATAAGTTGTACTGCTCTTTGTATTTGGTTGTTCCCTTGTGCTTATTGTTACTAGGCCTCAGGGAGACACTGGTTCGTTCACCTGGGAAGGAACCAGTAGTCTTATTCCCTTTCACTAGGGCATCTCAGGGCTCCTAGGGTTTAGGTTCCGGTGTAAGTATTTTCCCACTTTCAGGGTCTATACATACTGACAGGAGTCAGGGCCAGATCTAGGGGTTTCCTAGGAGGTGACCTTTCCCTTCTCCCTAGCCTTGAGGCCTAGTTCTTTGTCTTCTCCTTTTTGTTGTCTTTCTGGATATACGCCAGTTTTATGGCATGTTATATCTGTTGCAGATTGCAGCGCAAAGGTTATTTGTGCTGCTATCTGCAACTTTTCCCAGCTCATGCCAGGTCTAAAAAAGGGGGCATGGTGTGGGCAAACCACCAGGCCCGTGTCATTTATCAAAGCAAGGAAGCTTGCTGTAACGGGGTGCCGAAGGCGCACTCGGTCTCCCATCAGCCGCAGACCTGCTGCTTAGCTTCGAGAGCGAGGATCTGTGTTTGACCTTGTTCCCAGGGCAGCTTTGCTAGCTGGGAGGCTCCCTGCTCCTAGGTCTGCCTTGAGCGCCGAGCTCATCACTCGGTGCTCGACTGGTCGGTCTGTCGGTCATGTGATGCTGGCCACGTCACATGACCCTCACTCCCCACTATAAATACAGGCAGCCTGCTGGCCACAGGTGGCCTGTTAATTTTAGGTATCTGGTGATTGTTTTGTTCCTGCATACTTACCTGATCCTGTGTTCCCTGACGATTCTCTGCCTGCTCCTCCTGTACTGCGCATCTCTCCTGGTATCCTGACCCCGGCTTCCACCTGACGATTCTTTGCGGACTCCTGTTGTACTTCGTTTCTCTCCTGGTATTTGACCTCGGCTTTTCCTGACTATTCTCTGCTCATTCCTTAGTACTGCGTAGCTCTCTAGGTATTGACCCGGTCCGTTCACGTTCCGTTATTTGTCTTGTCTGTCTTCCCAGGACGTATCCTAAGTTAGGGACTGCCGTCTAGTTGTCCCCTGTCATTAGGACTTGCAAGGCAAGTAGGCAGGGCCAGGGGTGAGGGTGGAGCGCAGTGGTCACTATCCTCCCCCACTGTGTGTAGTGTACGTTACAGTCACAGATTAACAGGCCGTAACCTAACCACTGTATCATGAATCCTCTGGTGACCCTGACTGACCATGTCTCTAACCTGACGCAGATGGTGCAGGAGCTAGGGGAGAAACTCTGTTCTTTTGAGCTAGGACAAGGTACTTCCATCCCTCAGGCCTCCAGTCCACATTTAGAGCCCCAGATTAAGCTTCCTGAGCCCTTTTCTGGAGATCGGAAGAAGTTTCTTTCCATTAAAGAAAATTGTAAACTTTTTTTCCGTTTGCGCCCCGTATCCTCTGGTCCCGAGAGTCAACGCGTGGGCATTGTCATTTCCCGGTTACAGGGTGATCCCCAGGACTGGGCATTTTCTTTACCTGCCGACGCCTGTTTAACATCAGTGGAGGTTTTTTTTCAGGCCCTGGGTACCCTGTATGATGAACCAGACAGGACACTGGTAGCAGAGACTGCTCTAAAAGTTCTGGTTCAGGGCGATCTACCTGCAGAGGAGTATTGCACCCAATTCAGAAGGTGGTGTGTTCACTCAGGATGGAATGAACCAGCACTAAAGAGTCAGTTCAGGTCAGGTCTGTCTGATAACTTAAAGGATCTTCTAGTGAGTTATCAGCTTCCAGAGACTCTAGAGGAGATGATGACCCTTGTAGTCCGACTTGACCGACGGGTTAGAGAGAGACGACAGGAACGACAGTTCTCTTCTCAGATGATGGTCCAGCCTGAGGTCTATCCCAGAAACAACGCTGAGGTCTCTATGCAGGTCGGCATGACTCAAGGGAATCTGCACCGCAGACGTGGAGTGTATTTTTACTGCGGAGATCCTGAGCATTGGATCAACCAGTGTCCAAAGAAGGCCTTCTCCGTTAAGTCTCCCAAGGCAAGGCAACCTAAAGACCAGGTACACCCTGATATTACAAAATGTAAGCTTTTGGTACCTATAACAATATCTCTGGGGGTTAATAAATGGCTGGGTAAGGCCTTTATTGACTTCGGTTCAGCGGCCAGCTTTATTGACTCTGAGTACGCCATTAGACTGGGTATTCCAATTTTTTCTCTTCCTACACCTATCCATGTCATGGCTATTGACGCCACTCCCCTGGTAGGTGGTATGGTGAGGTCATGTACCTCAGAGATTTCTTTAACCGTGGGGGTGTGCCACTCTGAGAAATGTTCCCTCTTAGTCCTGGAGAACTTACCGGTCGAGGTGGTACTAGGGTTGCCTTGGCTCCGATTACACAACCCCACTATTGATTGGTCCAGGGGGGAGTTGGTGAAATGGGGACCTAAGTGTGACTAGTGCTTGTCTGTGGTAGAATCTGATATATTACCCACGGTCATTAGGGAATATTCTGATGTGTTCTCATAACCTACCCCGGAGGTTCTACCACCCCATAGACCTTATGATTGCGCCATACAGTTAGTAGAAGGTGCCAGGTTTCCTAAGGGTTGTATTTATAATCTCTCTCAGCCGAACGCAAGGCCATGGAGGATTATATTAAGGAAAGCATCGGTAAGGGGCACATTAGACCTTCTGTCTCTCCTATGGGAGCAGGGTTTTTTCTTCGTTAAGAAGGATGGTGGTCTTAGGCCTTGTATCGATTACCGGAAATTGAATAAGATCACTATCCAGAATAGATACTCTCTCCCATTGATTCCGGATTTATTTAACCAGGTTCTGGGGGCAACTTGGTTTTCTAAGATTGACCTGAAAGGGGCATATAATCTAATCCGAATCAAGGAGGGAGACGAATGGAAGACAGCGGTCAATACTCCGGCAGGGCACTTTGAATATCAGGTTATGCCTTTTGGACTCAGCAATGCCTCTGCTGTGTTCCAAAACTTTATGAATGATATTCTTAGAGAGTTTTTAGGTAAATTTGTCATTGTCCATCTTGACGACATTTTGATATTTTCTCCTGATTTCAAATCTCATGTTAGACAAGTATTAGAGGTGTTGAGGGAGAATCAGTTGTCCGCTAAACAAGAGAAATGTGTCTTTGGTGTACAGGAGATACTGTTTCTAGGGCATGTCCTGACCCCTCACGCCTTCAAGATGGATCCTGGTAAGGTACTAGCTATTAAGGAATGGGTAAGGCCTTCAACCTTAAAGGCCTTACAACGGTTCTTAGGTTTTGACAATTACTACCGTAAATTTATTAAGAATTTTTCAGTAATTGCTAAACCGTTGACCGACCTTACTAAGAAAGGGGTGGATTTGGAGAACTGGTCTACTGAGGCCATTACTTCGTTTGAAACACTAAAAAAGGCATTCAGTAGCGCTCCCATTCTGATCCAGCCAGATCAGGAGAGACCTTTTATTGTGGAGGTGGATGTGTCTGAGGACGGCGCAGGAGCAGTCCTTTCACAAGGTCCTGCTAGTCTAACTAACCGTGTGCATTCTTTTCCAGAAAATTTTCTTCAACCGAGAGAAACTACGACATATGGAATCGGGAGTTACTGGCCATTAAGTGGGCATTTGAGGAGTGGAGGCATTTTCTGGAGGGGGCAAGGCATTGTGTAACTGTTGTCACTGACAATAAGAACCTTATGTTTCTCGAATCTGCTAAGAGGTTGAATCCCTGTCAGGCTAGATGGGCACTGATTTTTACTCGTTTTGAATTCTCCATTACTTTCAGGCCTGGAAGTAAAAACGTGAAGGCTGATGCCTTATCTCGGAGATTCCATGCTTTTCAACCTACAGAGGCACCGCCTGAATCCATCCTACCAGCAAATATCTTAGTAGCAGCCTTAACCCAAGATATCTCGGCTCTCATTAAGGCTGAACAACATCTGGCACCGGCAACCACCCCAACAGATAAGTTGTTTGTTCCCATACAATTTCGTCTCCAGCTGTTGGGTGAGTGTCATGATTCTGCCTTTTGAGGACATCCTGGTTTTGAGGGCACTAGAGAGCTGGTTTCTAGATCCTATTGGTGGCTCACTCTATTTAGGGATGTCAAGTCCTACGTGTCAGCCTGTGAGGTTTGTGCTAGGTCTAAGACACCTAGGACTCGCCCTGCTGGTAACCTATGACCCCTACCCATTCCTGGTCCTATATCTCAATGGACTTTTTTACTGACCTGCTGCCGACGGAGGGTAAGACTGTGGTTTGGGTAGTGGTCGATAGGTTTAGCAAGATGGTTCATTTCATTCCTCTGTCTAAACTCCCGAATGCCAAGACCCTGGCATCTATTTTTGTGAAAGAAATTGTACGGTTACATGGTATCCCGGAAAATATTGTATCTGAAAGGGGTGTGCAGTTTGTGTTCAAATTTTGGAGGGCTTTCTGTCAAAGATGTCAGATTTCGTTGTCTTTTTCCTCCGCCTACCACCCTGAGAGTAATGGGCAGACTGAACGCCTTAATCAGTCTGTGGAACAATTCCTGAGGTCGTATGTTGCTGATGACCAGCAATTATGGGTTAAATACCTTCCGTTGGCTGAATTTGCTTTGAATAACCGTGTTAATTCTTCTGCTGGGGTCTCCCCTTTCTTTTGTAACCATGGTTTTCATCCCCGTTTTCATTCTGGGTCATCCGTCTCCTCCTCTAACCCTGAGGCGGATAGGCTCTCTTCTGAACTGTGCACAGTTTGGGCCCGGGTTCAAATGAACCTAGAAAAGGCTCAAAGTTCTCAAAGACTCAAAGCCAATAGAAAACGTTCAAGGGGCGCGAATTTTCTGGTTGGGGATAAGGTGTGGTTATCCTCCAAGAATCTCTCTCTCAAGGTAGATTCTAAAAAATTTGCTCCTCGTTTTATTGGACCATATAAGATCATGGAGGTGATTAACCCAGTATCGTTTAGGTTGGAGCTGCCCGAGTCATTCCACATTCATAATGTGTTCCATAAATCTCTACTTAAAAGATATGTTGAACCAGTAGTACCATCAAAAGCCTCGCCTCTGCCGGTTCTTGTTTATGATGCTGTTGAGTATGTGGTGTCTAAAATAGTGGATGTCAGGAAGGTGCGTAATTCCTTGCAGTACCTGATTCACTGGTAGGGGTATGGACCTGAAGAGAGATCTTGGGTACCTGCCAGGGAGGTTCATGCTCCTAGACTTGCTCGAAAATTTCATTTAGAACACCCTGAAAGGCCATCGCCTGAAGTCTTGGGTCCGGTGACCCTTCGTAAAAGGGGGGGTACTGTAACGGGGTGCCGAAGGCGCACTCGGTCTCCCATCAGCCGCAGACCTGCTGCTTAGCTTCGAGAGCGAGGATCTGTGTTTGACCTTGTTCTTAGGGCAGCTTTGCTAGCTGGGAGGCTCCCTGCTCCTAGGTCTGCCTTAAGCGCCGAGCTGATCACTCGACTGGAATCCTGACCCCAGCTTCCACCTGACGATTCTTTGCGGACTCCTGTTGTACTTCGTTTCTCTCCTGGTATTTGACCTCTGCTTTTCCTGACTATTCTCTGCTCATTCCTTAGTACTGCGTAGCTCTCTAGGTATTGACCCGGTCCGTTCACGTTCCGTTATTTGTCTTGTCTGTCTTCCCAGCACGTATCCTAAATTAGGGACTGCCGTCTAGTTGTCCCCTGGCATTAGGACTTTCGAGGCAAGTAGGCAGGGCCAGGGGTGAGGGTGGAGCGCAGTGGTCACTATCCTCCCTCCTGTGTGTAGTGTACGTTACCGTCACACTTGCATAGATTTAGACTGGAGGTGGATGTGCCGAACTTATGTAGAGGCCGGCGCCTCTTGTCGAATCCACCACCAGCACAGGGGTTATTAAGACTGGCATCTAAAACACCGATCTTAAAAAATGACCATCTAAGTACATACACATACATATACAAACTGCTTTTTAGGGTGTATTCACATGTAATAGATAATCTTCAGTTTTTTTTGTCTCCAGAATATCATAGCAACTGCAAAGTAGATGAGATTTTAACAAATGTCATCAACAGAACGCAGAAAAAAAAAAAAAAAAATGCCCTGCATGAAAATTATTTCAGATCTGTGCCATGTAAATTCTTTCTGTGGATTTCCACCACACAGGCAGCAGCAGTATAACAAGTTGAAAATATGTAGAATGCAAATCCCCTCTCACGGCCAATGGGCATAGTGTTCTGAAGTTCTGGCCACCACAGGTAGGTGGGGTTGACTTGGAAACCCAGCCCTACTCTTTGAACTATCAAGCTACAATAAACTAATAGACATTAAATCTAATGGTCTAGACTCTAGAGGATTCAACCATATTAAGCCAGGTAAACTATCTGGTACGGTGGATCCTGCTAAATAAAATACCACCTGTCTTGTGAAAATCAGTTGTAGTATTCCTGAGAAAAAAAGACTAAAGGAGGAATTTATCATGAGAGGAATGTGTGGTCAGTTTTGCTCGAGTCTGTGTTGGCGTATTTTATGCCACATTTATCTAATATTGCATGTTATTTGATAAATTTGTCTCACCCTTAACCCCTTCCCAACTGCCACCGTACAAGTACGACGCTGTGGGATGTGACTTAAGCCCCAACGCTGTACAGGTATGGCGGTCTCACAAAAAGTGTAATAGCAAACGATCAAAAAGTCATATATACCCCAATATGGTCCAATCAGTCATCTTATCCCCCCAAAAAAAATTTACTTTGTATAAGACAATCACTCAAACAATAAAAAAATATGGCTCAGAAAATGGCAACACAAAAACAAGATATTTTTCCATTTCAAAAATGCTTTTATTGTGTAAAACTTAACAAAAATGTAAAAAAGTCATATTAGGTATCGCCGTGTCCGTAAAAACCTGCTCTATAAAAATATCACATGATTTACCCCGTTAGGTGAACGCTGTAAAAATAAAACTGCCAAAACAGCCATTTTTGGTCACCTTGCCTCACAAAAAGTGTACTATCAAGCAATCAAAAAGTCGTATATACCCCAAAATGGTACCAATAAGACCCTACATAAGACAATCTGGCAAAACATAAAAAATATGGCTCTCAGAAAATGGAAACACAAAAACAAGATTTTATTAATTTTCAAAAATGCTTTTACTGTGTAAAACGTAACAAAAAAGATAGACATATTAGGTATTGCCGCATCCATAACAAGCGGCTCTATAAAAATATCACATGATCTACCCTGTCAGGTGAACGTTGTAAAAATAAATAAATAAAAATGTACCAGAACGGTCATTTTTTTGTCACCTTGTCTTACAAAATAATAAAGAGAATACTCCAGCACCATGCGTCAAAGCTTGTTTATTTGGAATGCGGCGTCGTAACAACGTGACGTTTCGGCCAGAAAGGCCTTTATCAAACTATGTGACAAGAAATTCAAAGAAGCAATAATTACAATCGTGCATCAAATCCAACACATGGTGTAAATTATGAATTATACTAGCATAGGATAATATAGAACACACATGCCCATAGGAGCTTTATGTACAGGAAAAACCCCAAAATATAGATAAACAGACAAAGAAAAAACATCAAATTCAAGTTAATATTCATAGTAGGGTGAATATACTGTTCATATAGTCAAGGGAGGCCTGTGGAGCAAACCATGAACCACAGCCCGATATTCGTTAGATAACCTGGGATCTGGTTGTCATGTTGGCCGGTCCACGTGACGTAGTTGCGGATCTTCCTCTGTTTCTGCGTCGACCTCTGAAGGTGTGTTGGGCGTAGATATCCGGTTGGGTGTAGGGATCACCTTCGGAGCCTGAGTGTGATGAATCTCTTGATTGTGAGCGGTATCTGTATCGACTGTTTCTAGAGGTGGTGGGGTCGGGCCATTTGTAGACCCTGTTGAGTCTGTAATCCACGGTGTCGCGTAGAAATTTGTTTCACTCACAATCAAGAGATTCATCACACTCAGGCTCCGAAGGTGATCCCTACACCCAACCGGATATCTACGCCAAACACACCTTCAGAGGTCGACGCAGAAACAGGGGAAGATCCGCAACTACGTCACGTGGACCGGCCAACATGACAACCAGATCCCAGGTTATCTAACGAATATCGGGCTGTGGTTCATGGTTTGCTCCACAGGCCTCCCTTGACTATATGAGCAGTATATTCACCCTACTATGAATATTAACTTGAATTTTATGTTTTTTCTTTGATGTCTGTTTATCTATATTTTGGGGGTTTTCCTATACATAACGCTCCTATGGGCATGTGTGTTCTATATTATCCTATGCTAGTATAACTCATAATTTACACCATGTGTTGGATTTGATGCACGATTGTAATTATTGCTTCTTTGAATTTCTTGTCACATAGTTTGATAAAGGCCTTTCTGGCCGAAACGTCACGTTGTTACGACGCCGCATTCCAAATAAAGGTAGAGGAAGAAAAAAGAGAGGGTTAGTCCTGTACTCCTGTGGAAGGACATATGGGATTAACACGCAGGGCGCCAGAGGTGGATGCCTAATACCTTCTCTGCTCCTGAGGAAGGGGTTTGTTTAATCCCCGAAACGCGTTGAGCCCACCTGACTTATTTATGTATTAAAGGAATATACCAGAAGTTCCAAGTAGCGGACTGCCGTATTTTCCAGCTACTCTACAGGCAAGCCAGGCGAGGGAGGTGGTTGTTTTGGGTGTCTTGAGCTTTATCCCACTACACCCCTCCCTGGTGAAGTGAGTGTGGTGTTTATCACCTTTTATACGTTTTTACGTTGTCCATTTGATTTTATCTATCAGATGTGCTATGGTTTTATCATATGGTTACTGAGCACTAACAAGCTCTTTCCTCCTCCCTCTTTTATGTTAAGGGGGATCTATTTATTATTGGAGTATATTTTATAGATCTATATATATTCATTCCAATAGCGGTTTGGCGCCACCTGGTGATTTTTCTCCTCTCTCTTTACTGCATTCCAAATAAACAAGCTTTGACGCACAGTGCTGAGTATTCTCTTTATTATTATATGGGGTGGGAACCCAACTCCAAGCAACATTCTCCAGAGTGCCAGGAGGTTGATATCTCTACTTGTCTTACAAAATGCAGAACATTGAGTGATCAAAAACTCTTATGTACCCCAAAATGGTACTAATGAAAATGACACCTCATGCTGCAAAAAATGAACCCTCACATTGAAAACCAATGGTGACCATAAACCAATTCATCAAAATCTGCACTGCAAAAGCCATATGGCGGTGCTTCCCTTTAGAGTCCTGCCATGTCCCCTATAGCAGTTTACCACTACATACAGTGGGATGCGAAAGTTTGGGCAACCTTGTTAGGCTACTTTCACACCTGCGTTCAGGTGTCCGCTCGTGAGCTCCGTTTGAAGGGGCTCACAAGCGGCCCTGAACGCAGCCGTCCGGCCCTAATGCATTCTCAGTGGAGGCGGATCCACTGAGAATGCATCCGCCTGCCAGCGCTCAGCCTCCGCTCCGCTCAGTGAGCTTGCAGCGTTCGGGTGTCCGCCTGGCCGTGCGGAGGCGAGCGGATCCGTCCAGACTTATAATGGAAGTCAATGGGGACGGATCCGCTTGAAGATGACACTATATGGCTCAATCTTCAAGCGGATTCGTCCCCCATTGACTTTCAATGTAAAGTCTGAACGGATCCGCTCAGGCTACTTTCACACTTAGAAATTTTTCTAAGTTATAATGCAGACGGATCCGTCCTGAACGGATGCAAACGTCTGCATTATAGGAGCGGATCCGTCTGATGAAACATCAGACGGACCCGCTCCGAACGCTAGTGTGAAAGTAGCCTTAATCTACATGATTTTCCTGTATAAATCGTTGGTTGTTACGATAAAAAATGTCAGTTAAATATATCATATAGGAGACACACACAGTCATATTTGAGAAGTGAAATGAAGTTTATTGGATTTACAGAAAGTGTGCTATAATTGTTTAAACAAAATTAGGCAGGTGCATAAATTTGGGCACCATAAAAAATAAATGAAATCAATATTTAGTAGATCCTCCTTTTGCAGAAATTACAGCCTCTAAACGCTTCCTGTAGGTTCCAATGAGAGTCTGGATTCTGGTTGAAGGTATTATGGACCATTCCTCTTTACAAAACATCTTTAGCATGGACAGCTCTCTTTAAGTCACACCACAGATTTTCAACTATTTTCAGGTCTGGGGACTGAGATGGCCATTCTAGAACGTTGTACTTGTTCCTCTGCATAAATGCCTTACTGGATTTTGAGCAGTGTTTAGGGTCGTTGTCTTGTTGAAAGATCCAGCCCCGTCGCAGCTTCAGCTTTGTCACTGATTCCTGGACATTGGTCTCCAGAATCTGCTCATACTGAGTGGAATCCATGCGTCCCTCAACTTTGACAAGATTCCCAGTCCCTGCACTGGCCACACAGCTCCACAGCATGATGGAACCACCACCATATTTTACTGTAGGTAGCAGGTGTTTTTCTTGGAATGCTTGTTCCTCCATGCATAACGCCCCTTGTTATGGCCAAATACAGAATTTTTGTTTCATCAGTCCACAGCACCTTATTCAAAATGAAGCTGGCTTGTCCAAATGTGCTTTAGCCCACCTCAAGCGGCACTTTTTGTGCTGTGGACGGAGAAAAGGCTTCCTCTGCATCACTCTCGCATACAGCATCTCCTTGTGTAAAGTGCGCCGAATGGTTGAACGATGCACTGTGACTCCATCTGCAGCAAGATGATGTTGTAGGTCTTTGGTGCTGGTCTGTGGGTTGACTCTGACTGTTCTAACCATTCGTCGCTTCTGTCTATCCGAGATTTTTCTTGGGTCTGCCACTTCGAGCCTTAACTTGAACTGAGCCTGTGGTCTTCCATTTCTTCAATATGTTCCTAACTGTGAAAACAGACAGCTGAAATCTCTGAGACAGCTTTCTGTATCCTTCCCCTAAACCATGATGGTGAACAATCTTTGTCTTCAGGTCATTGGAGAGTTGTTTTGAGACCCCCATGTTGCTACTCTTCAGAGAAAATGAAAAGAGGAGGGAAACTTACAATTGACCCCCTTAAATACTCTCTCATAATTGGATTCACCTGTGTATGTAGGTCAGGGGTCACTGAGCTTACCAAGCCAATTTGAGTTCCAATAATTAGTTCTAAAGGTTTTGGAATCAATAAAATGACAAGTGCCCAAATTTATGCACCTGCCTAATTTTGTTTAAACAATTATAGCACACTTTCTGTAAATCCAATAAACTTCATTTCACTTCTCAAATATCACTGTGTCTCCTATATGATATATATAACTGACATTTTTTATCGTAACAACCAAAGATTTATACAAGAAAAATATGACGATTACAAGGTTGCCAAACTTTCGCATCCCACTGTATAGTGTGCTGCCGTATTCAAAGAAAATGGGTAACAAATTATGGGGTGCTTTTTCTCCTGTTACCCCTTTGAGGGCAAAAGCAACATTATATTGGAAGAAATGTAACTTTTTACTTTCACAGCCAAGTGTTTCTAAATTCCGTAAAATGCTTATGGGGTCAAAGTGCTCAGTACACACTTTAATAAATTCTTTGAGGGGTGTAGTTTCCAAAATGGGGTCACTTTTTGAGGGTTTCCACTGTAGGGGTACATCAGGGTCTCTTCAAATACAATATGGTGCCCAAAAACCATTCTAGAAAAATCAGCTTCCAAAAAACATATGGCGCTCCTTTCCTTCTGACCACTGCCATGTGCCCCTACAGCAGTTTACTACCATATATGGGGTATTTCTGTAAACTTCAGAATCGGCGTAATGCATATTGAGGTTTATTTTGCTGTTAACCCTTGCTGTGTTGCGAGAAAAATTGATCAACATAAAAAAAATCAGCAAAAAAAAAGAAATTTTGAAATTTCACATCCAACATAAAGTAGACATATAGGGAATAGAAACATAGAATGTGTCGGCAGATAAGAACCATTTGGCCCATCTAGTCTGCCCAATATACTGAATACTATGAATAGCCCTTGGCCCTATCTTATATGAAGGATGGCCTTATGCCTATCCCATGCATGCTTAAACTCCTTCACTGTATTTGCAGCTACCACTTCTGCAGGAAGGCTATTCCATGCATCCACTACTCTCTCAGTAAAGTAATACTTCCGGATATTACTTTTAAACCTTTGCCCCTCTAATTTAAAACTATGTCCTCTTGTAGCAGTTTTTTCTTCTTTTAAATATTCTCTCCTCTTTTACCTTGTTGATTCCCTTTATGTATTTAAAAGTTTCTATCATATCCCCTCTATCTCGTCTTTTTTCCAAGCTATACATGTTAAGGTCCTTTAATCTTTCCTGGTAAGTTTTATTCTGCAATCCATGTACTAGTTGAGTAGCTCTTCTCTGAACTCTCTCCAAAGTATCAATATCCTTCTGGAGATATGGTCTCCAGTACTGCGCACAATACTCCAAATGAGGTCTCACTAGTGCTCTGTAGAGCGGCATGAGCACCTCCCTCTTTCCTACTGGTAATGCCTCTCCTTATACACCCAAGCATTCTGCTAGCATTTCCTGCTGCTCTATGACATTGTCTGCCTACCTTTAAGTCTTCTGAAATAATGACCCCTAAATCCCTTTCCTCAGATACTGAGGTTAGGACTGTATCACTGATTTTATATTATGCTCTTGGGTTTTAAGCCGCAGGTGCATTATCTTGCACTTATCAACATTAAATTTTAGTTGCCAGATTTTGATTGATAACTATTTTATGATGTATTACTATCTGTTTTAAAAAATGGAGAAATTCTAATTTAGAAAATTGTGAATTTTTCCAACTTTTTGGTCAATTTTTGGATTTTTTTTAATAAATGAAAGTGAATTATATAAAGTCAAAATGACCACAGTCATAAAGTAAAATGTGTCACTAGAAAACAAAAGCAGAATGGCTTGGATAAGTAAAAGCGTTCCAAAGTTATTACCACATAAAGTAACACATGTCAGATTTGCAAATAAAATGGCCTGGGCAGGGGGGTGAAAACTGGCCCGGGGTAGAAGGGATTAAGTGTGGATTCTGACTGGCCACTGAAAATCTTGATTAGCTCAGCCAATCAGAATCCACTGCTAGGGCATGTACACTAGCTAGTGGACTTGGACAAGAAAAAAAAAAACACACACAGAATTGTGGAAACAAAGGTGTAACTATAATTCATAGGGCCCCATGGCAAAATAAGATGGGGCCCCCCACCACCTAGTGTAAGAAAATGAAAATATCATAAGCAGCAATAATTAAAGCTGAGTATAATAGCACAATATACGAGAAACCAACATAAAAGCAAAAAGCCACCATATTGTTATTCTCCCCAGATAGGTACAATGTTCTTGCTCTGACTGAGCCCCCCACCCTATAAGCCCCATAGCAAGTGCTATGGCTATAGTTACGACCACAGGAGGAAGCCTGCAGCTTTGAGCAGAAGAGCAAAGAACCACAAGTAAGTAGGGATAGAAGGGGGTTAAACCTAAGACTTTTGTCTACAAAAGTCACAAGACAAGTATTATTTTAATCTGTACACATTTTATCAACTGGACAAGAATGTCCTCGGACATAATAAAAAAAAAAGTAAAACCAGTGGCAACTAAATACCTTTTAGCAGCTTTGTCTGCTGGGACCAATGCAAATAAGATGGGCTATTTACAATTTGGTCTAGACATATATTTGTATACAAAACATCAGGAATTAGATTAGTTGAAGCTCATGGAACCGAACTACTATGCCTCTATGTTCACTTTTTTCATACTCACATTCAAAAAGCCAAACTTTTTAATTATTTTCTTTGGCATAGCAGAGGTCTAGATTTTTTGAAATAGTTGTAATTTTCATTGCACCATTCTGGGGTATATCTTGCTGAAATATAGCAACAGCTATAGCTTATAGGGTTATCCAGGAATAGATAATCATAATCGATGACACCGCCATACATCGTATAGTGGCAGTGCTTGGCACTGCAGCTCAGCCCCCATTGACTTAAAGTACAGTAATGTCACTGGCCTAGGAAGAGGTTGGGGCACTCAAGGCCTCTTCTAACAGCTGATCTGCGTTGGTCCTGGGTGGCGCACTCCCGCAGATCTGATACTGATGACCTAATCCTGAGGATAAGTCTTAAATATATTTTCCTGAATAACCCCTCTAATGCTGGTGGAACCTATGCTGACCTGACAGTAGATGATGATTTTGATGTTATAGATACAATAGTTTTTAGTATAGCAAAATAGTAGAACTCGCCCCCTGACATTCTCTTGCTGGCAATAAAATCTTCAATGTCTTATCCCCAAAACAAAAACACAAAGTTTGCCTACACAAAACCAGGGAAGCAGAACAACTTCACACAGACAGGAGATCACCCTCATAAAACCTACTGCTGGCTTATGAGTTTCTCCCCCCCATATCCCCCTAGACCTGAATAAAGGTCAGCTGTGGATACCATCAGATGCAGAAGGGGTCATGTATAAATACCCATACAGATAAATATTCATCGAAGAATACTTGGCCTATTCCATATTTGGGCTGTGTGCTCCCTCATGCTGGACTCAAGCTATTTTCCGGCATCACCAGTGTTAATGACACCTCAATCAAGGAATCAAGAATCTGTAAGCGATGTAATACTTAAGTAAACTCATCAATACTGCCTCTAATTCCCTCCAGTTTGAATATGCACGTGTGAAGAAAATTATGATGGGTTGAATAAAGTAGTAAAAAGTCGCTGTGATGCCCACAAGAAAATATATTTTTAGTGGAGAAAGTTTGAATCAAAACCTTTGTTATTTTGACCTTACAAAACTCATAAAAGGCCAGTAGGAATACACACAAGCCTCTCCATGAAATAACATACGTCAGAGGAAGGGAGCTAGTGGTGGGAATCTGCAGATTTGATTTAAACACCCCTTTACATTGAAAAATTTAGCAGACGATTGTCGGGGAGGAAGCATTCCTTCCCAGCAAGCGACTGCTCGTCAATGAAGGACATCACTGCTTATTCATTGTAAGATTTGTGACTAACAAAAACAGCAATTTTTGGTATTGTTTTTTCTGATGTTCACTGTGAGGGTTTAAATAATAATAATAATAATAAATAATAATAATAAATTGATGATAATTTTATAGTTCATGATCATTCTGGACATGATATATCTTAGATTTTTTTTTACATAAAACAATGGCGTAAGAGAAAAGGTGTTGTTTTTATATTATTCTAACATTTTATGAACCTTTTTTTACTTTACTTCCACTAGGAAACTTGAAATTATGGCACAACGCTGAAATAACATGCTTCTATACGTCTCTATTGTAGTCTAATACAGTCCTGATCAAAAGTTTAAGACCACTTGAAAAATGTCAAAAAATCATATTTAGCATGGCTGGAACAAGGTTCCAAGTAGAGCTTCAAACATGCAACAAGAAGAAATGTGAGTGGAGACAAAACATTTTTTGAGCATTCAATTTAAATGAAAACAACGAATAAACTGAAACAGCTGTTTTTCAGCTGATCAAAAAGTTTAGGACCACATGCCTTTAAAAAGGCCAAATCTGTGCAAAGATGTGGATTCATTGTCATTTTCTGTCAGGTAGTACACGTTGTGATGGCAAAGGCAAAAAAAACTCTCCCTTTTTGAACGTGGTCGGGTTGTGGAACTGCATAAGCAGGGGTCTCTCACAGTGCGCCATCGCTGCTGAGGGTGAGACGCTAGTAAACAGTGATTTGGAATTTCTTAAATTCTTAAATGATCCTGAGGGTTATGGAACAAAGAAGTCAAGTGGAAGACCCAAAAAAAGTTCATTAGCACTGAGCCGGAGGATCCAATTGGCTGTCTGTCAAGGACACTGGGACCAAATTAAGGCCCTTACTGGTGCTGACTGCAGCCCCCCATAACCATCAGACGGCATCTGAGACTGAAGGGATTCATAAAACAAAAAAAAACATCTTCAAAGACCTCGTCTCCTTGAACGCCACAGAACTGCTCGTTTGGACTTTGTTAGAGAGCACCAAACATGGGGACATTCAAAAGGTGGAAGAAAGTTTTATTCTCTATGAGAAAAAATGGAACCTTGATGGTCCTGATGGTTTCTTACTGGCATGACAAGCAGATCACACCTGAGCTATTTTCTACGCGCCACAGTGGAAGGGGCGCCATAATGGTCTGGGGTGCTTTTTCCTTCAATGGAGCTTCAGAAGTGCAGGGGCGTCAAACGGCCGCTGGCTATGTCCAATGTTGCAGAGAGCATTCCTCCTGACTGAGGGCCCTCGTCTGTGTGGTAACGACTGGGTTTTTCAATAGGACAACGCTACTCTACACATGCCTGCAGGACAAGGGACTTCTTCCAGAGAATAACATCACTCTTTTGGCCCATCCTGCGTGTTCCCCTGATCTAAATCCGAATTGAGAAACCTTTGGGAATGGATGGCAAGGAAGTTTACAAAAATGGACAACAGTTCCAGACAGTAGATAGCCTTCGTGCGGCCTGTCTTCACCACTTGGTGAAATGTTCCCACTCACCTCATGGAAACGCTCGCATCAAGCATGCCGGAACAAATTTTTGAAGTGATAAACAATAACGGCGGAGCTACTCATTACTGAGTTCATGTTTGGAGGTTGGATTTCTGTTTTGGGGGGGGCTTTCGTTTTTTTTTTGGAGGTATGGTGCCTATAACTTTTGATCAGCTGAAAAACAGCCTGTTTCAGTTTATTCGTTGTTTTCATTAAATTGAATGCTCAAAAAAATGTTTTATCTCACTCCCATTTCTTCTTGTTGCATGTTGAAGCTCTACTTGGAACCTTGTTAAGATCCAGCCATGATTTTTCAAGGGTCTTAAACTTTTGATCAGGACTGTATATAAAGCTGAGTGTGTGTATATATGTATGTATGTCTGCTAAAGGCAATCCGCACCGTCGAATTTACAATCACGAAATTTGGCACACAGGTACATCAGGTGTCCTGGAAGGTTTTAGACTGAGTCTCAGCTCTCTAGCACGTACCGTTCCTAAGATATTTCCAAAAAAAAAATCCAAATATGGCACCATCTACATGACTTAAATTGGCCAATAGAAGCCTGCAGGTCTTTCATCATATCCCAACTGCTATACACATGGTCCACATGACCCTTATCAGCCAATAGAAGCTCGCAGACCCTTAGTCTCCACTACACACCTGTTTTACACCAGGTGTCCATAACATCTCAGCCATTTTTCTTCACTGCTGTAGGTCAGCTTTAAAGGGGCAGAGGCACTGTGGATGACACTGTTAAGGGAGCGGAGTGCGTGGAGGTCACAGTTAAGATGGCAGGCTGCTGTGGAGGTCACAGTTAAGGGACGGTCCGCTATGGAGGTCAGTGTTAAGGGGCAGATTGCTGTAGAGGCTACTGTTAAGGGGGCTGGGTGTTGTGGAAATCACTGTGAAAGAGATGGGGTACTGTGGAAGTCACTAATAAAGGGGCGGCCGCTGTGGAGGGTCACTGTTAAGGGGGGGGGGATGCTGTGGAGGTCACTGTTAATGGGGCGGGATGCTGTGGAGGTCACTGTTAAGGGGCAGGGAACGGTGGAGGTCACAGTTAAGGGGACGGTACGCTATGGAGGTCAGTGTTAAGGGGCAGGGTGCTGTAGAGGTCACTGTTAAGGGCGGGGTCTTGTGGAGGTCACATTTTTAAGGGAACTGAGCTCTGTGGAGGTCACTGTTAAGGGGGCGGGTAATTGTAGAGATCATTGTTAATGAGACGGGTTCTGTCGATGTCACTAATAAAGGGGCGGCCGCTGTGGAGGTCACTGTGGATGTTACTGTTAAGAGGACAGGCCACTGTGGAAGTCACTGTTAAAGGGGCGGGCTACTGTCACTGTTATAGTGGATACTGTCGATATCTTTTTAACAACATACACAAACATTAAATTAAATAGATGAAATATACCCATGCGATTTGGGGTAGTCCTGCAGTGTGCGTGTCTGTGTGTATAGACATCTATATGTATGTCTGTTCCGCCAAAGTAATCGATATATAGGGTGAGATTTATCAAAACGGGTGCAAAGGAAAACAGGCTTAGTTGCCCAAAGCAACTAATCAGATTCTTTCATTTTTCAGAAATCCATGGGCAACTAAGCCAGTTTTGTTTTGCACCAGTTTTGATAAAATCCCCCCATATACACAAGGACTACCCCTAGTAATCGATAAACATTAAAAAAAAGTTCAAAAAACAAAATCAAAATATGTTAAATATAAAAATACTAAGTCAAGTAACATCTAAGGGCTCATGCACACAAACATATTTTTGTTCTGTGTCCCGTTTTGTTGCACCCTGTATGCAGGACCATTTACTTCAATGGGGCCTCAAAAAACAGAAATGACTCCATGTGCATTCCATGTCCATATGGCTGTTCCGCCAAAAAAATAGAACATATACCATCTTTGTCTGCTCTACGGACAAGGATAAGACTGTTCATTTAGGGGACGGATAATCCGTTCCGCAAAATGCGGAATGCACACGGACGGTATCAGTGTTTTGGGGATCCACAACTTGCGAACCACAAACACCCAGCGGTCGCGTCCTGTGAGCGCTAAGACCGAGTTGACATTAATGTTTATTTTTCCATTGTTCTGATGCAGTAGACCTTTATAATGCTATGTAACCCTTACAGTTCTGAAATGTATTGTATAACACTGACAGGCTGACTGATATACATACTGCAGGACTACCCCTAGTAATAGATATATATACTGCAGTACACATTTATTACGAGGGGTAGTCCGGTGGGTGTGGAGAGATAGATAGATATATATATATATATATATATATATATATATATATATATATATATATATTACACATATACATACACACACACATATACACACTGCAGGACTACATACAGTACAGACCAAAAGTTTGGACACACCTTCTCATTCAAAGAGTTTTCTTTATTTTCATGACTATGAAAATTGTAGATTCACACTGAAGGCATCAAAACTATGAATTAACACATGTGGAATTATATACATAACAAACAAGTGTGAAACAACTGAAAATATGTCATATTCTAGGTTCTTCAAAGTAGCCACCTTTTGCTTTGATTACTGCTTTGCCCACTTGGCATTCTCTTGATGACCTTCAAGAGGTAGTCCCCTGAAATGGTTTTCACTTCACAGGTGTGCGCTGTCAGGTTTAATAAGTGGGATTTCTTGCCTTATAATGGGGTTGGGACCATCAGTTGCGTTGAGGAGAAGTCAGGTGGATACACAGCTGATAGTCCTACTGAATAGACTGTTAGAATTGTATTATGGCAAGAAAAAAGCAGCTAAGTAAAGAAAACGAGTGGCCATCATTACTTTAAGAAATGAAGGTCAGTCAGTCAGCCGAAAAAAATTGGGAAGAAACTTTGAAAGTAAGGGCTATTTGACCATGAAGGAGAGTGATGGGGTGCTGCGGCAGATGACCTGGCCTCCACAGTCACCGGACCTGAACCCAATCGAGATGGTTTGGGGTGAGCTGGACCGCAGAGTGAAGGCAAAAGGGCCAACAAGTGCTAAGCATCTCTGGGAACTCCTTCAAGACTGGTGGGAGACCATTTCAGGGGACTACCTCTTGAGGCTCATCAAGAGAATGCCAAGAGTGTGCATAGCTGTAATCAAAGCAAAAGGTGGCTACTTTGAAGAACCTAGAATATGACATATTTTCAGTTGTTTCACACTTGTTTGTTATGTATATAATTCCACATGTGTTAATTCATAGTTAAATAAAGAATAAAGTCATGAAAATAAAGAAAACTCTTTGAATGAGAAGGTGTGTCCAAACTTTTGGTCTGTAATAATATATATATATATATATTATATATATACACACACACATATATATATACATATATATACACAATATATACACACACACACACACACACACACACACACTGCACTACATATCTAATACTAGGGGGTAGTCCTAGGGGGATAAATACACACACACACACTGCTGGACTATCCCAAAATATACATCTATACATACTGCAGTACATATCTATATGTGTATATATACAGTCAGGTCCATAAATATTGGGTCATCAACACAATTCGAACATTTTTGGCTCTATACACTACCACAATTGATTTGAAATGAAACGAACAAGATGTGCTCTAAATGCAGACTGTCAGCTTTAATTTGAGGGTATTTACATCCAAATCAGGTGAACGGTGTAGGAATTACAACAGTTTGCATATGTGCCTCCACTTGTTAAGGAACCAAAAGTAATGGGAAAAATTGGCTTATCGGCTGTTCCATGGCCAGGTGTGTGTTATTCCCTCTTTATCCCAATTACAATGAGTAGATAAAAGGTCCAGAGTTCATTTCAAGTGTGCTATTTGCATTTGGGAATCTGTTGCTTTCAACTCTCAAGATGAGATCCAAAGAGCTGTCACTATCAGTGAAGCAACCCATCATTAGGCTTAAAAACAAAACAAACCCATCAGAGAGATAGCAAGAACATTAGGCATGACCAAAACAACTGTTTGGAACATTCTTACAAAGAAGGAACGCAACAGTGAGCTCAGGAACACCAAAAGTCCCAGAAGACCACGGAAAATAACTGTGGTGGATGACCGAAGAATTCTTTCCCTGGTGAAGAAAAAACCCTTCACAACAGTTGGCCAGATCAAGAACACTCTCCAGGAGGTAGGTGTATGTGTGTCAAAGTCAACAATCAAGCATACCACCTCATCAGTGAAGCATGATGGTGGTAGTGTCATGGCGTGGGCATGTATGCCTGCCAATGGAACTGGTTCTGTTGTATTTATTGATGATGTGACTGCTGACAAAAGCAGCAGGATGAATTCTGAAGTGTTTTGGGCAATATTATCTGCTCATATTCAGCCAAATGCTTCAGAACTCATTGGACGGCACTTCACAGTGCAGATGGACAATGACCCAAAGCATACTGCAAAAGCAACCAAAGAGATTCTAAAGGCAAAGAAGTGGAATGTTATGCAATGGCCAAGTCAATCACCTGACCTGAATCCGATTGAGCATGCATTTCACTTGCTGAAGACAAAACTGAAGGAAAATGCCCCAAGAACAAGCAGGAACTGAAGACAGTTGCAGTAGAGGCCTGGCAGAGCATCACCAGGGATGAGACCAAGCGTCTGGTGATGTCTATGCGTTCCAGACTTCAGGCTGTAATTGACTGCAAAGGATTTGCAACCAAGTATTAAAAAGTGATAGACATCAATGATAAATGACTCACAAAGTGAGTACACGTGCTAGGCCTGAACGCAAAGTATAAACACCAAAGAGAAAAAGGCTAGCACAACTGGCAATGAATATAAACTTTATTATAATCTCAAAAAGAAAAAGAGAATCCAATAAAAAACAATGATGAACAATACAATAGTGGATGAAGGACACACAGGATAAAACCGGAACACCACACTGGGCAAAATGTAAACCAATACTGGCAAGGTCACAGAAATACTAACTAATGAGTAAATAACCCAAAGGGGCGTATGGTAAGTGGACCCGGTCAGAGCCGTAAACACAATATTAAAACCAGATACAGTACATAAGTATAAAGTGCAAAGTACACTGTACATGGATAATATAATAACGGTTGAATAAATAAATAATGACAAATACCAGAGTTGTGATCCAGAGAGCCCCGATGCACATTTCGCAGAGTACTTTGCACTTTATACTTATGTACTGTATCTGGTTTTAATATTGAGTTTACGGCTCTGACCGGGTCCACTTATCATACGCCCACTTTGGGTTATTTACTCATTAGTTAGTATTTCTGTGACCTTGCCAGTATTGGTTTACATTTTGCCCAGTGTGGTGTTCCAGTTTTATCCTGTGTGTCCTTCATCCACCATTGTATTGTTCATCATTGTTTTTTATTGGATTCTCTTTTTCTTTTTGAGATTATAATAAAGTTTATATTCATTGCCAGTTGTGCTAGCCTCTCTCTTTTGGTGTTTATGCAAGTATTAAAAAGTGAAAGCTTGATTTAGTATTATTATTCTGTCCCATTACTTTTGATTCCTTAACAAGTGGGAGGCCCATATGCAAACTGTTGTAATTCCTACACCGTTCACCTGATTTGGATGTAAATACCCTCAAATTAAAGCTGACAGTCTGCAGTTAAAGCACATCTTGTTTGTTTCATTTCAAATCCATTGTGGTGGTGTATAGAGCCAAAAATGTTCGTATTGTGTTGATGTCCCAATATTTATGGACCTGACATATTATATATACACACACACACTGCCGAACTACCCCTAGTAATATATATATATATATATATATATATATATATATATATATATATATACATACATACATATACACATACACACACACACACACATATACACATATATATACACATACATACATACTGCAGTACATATCTATTACTAGTGGTAGTCCTGCAATATAGTTGGTGAGGACATGGCACACAGAGGGACCAGGCTGAGGGACTGAGTGATGGAGTAGCAGGAGGTAGTGTCAACAAACCTTATAGCAGGAAGGCCGATGTCTCCATGTTTGGAGGGCAGGCAATCGAGTCGGGAAGGGAGGGCTGTCATTAGCTGGCACACATCATGTAACTTCTCCAGGCTAGTATTCTGTCTTATTGGTAGGGGCTGTAGCTCTGTCAGTGCATGGTGTGGGCAGGATGGGGAGGTGTCACCTTGTGGGGGAAACAGAGGATTTTGATCGGCTGAGGCTCTCACACATCGCAGGCCAGTGTGGTCATTACCACACACATTATATGATGACAGCACACTGGGCACAGCAGGGCGGTAACCCGGAATGCTAGCCTCTGCTGTCATTATAATGCACAGTGTATGATAATGACAGAGCAGGAGGCCTGGTGGTTTTCCCGGTAAGGTGCATTGCCAATCCGCCCTGGCGAATTCTGGGGATCACACATGTGCTGGTGCTGTATGGTATAAGTAATCAATGTTGATATTGTTGACATGTGGGATAATATGAAGCTGCAGTGGAGGTGATATGTGTGGGGGTTCTACCAGTGCACATTTCATGCTTAGCCCTGTTTCTTTGATATTTTTTATTTTTTTTGCTCACGCTTGGATTATTTATTTCCCCCATATCAGATTGTAGTATTATCTTCAGTATATTTTGTGGTAATTCCTTTTTTGTTTTTAGTACTGCATTATATGCCCACATGTGTCTGTGTTCATGAACTTTGATTAAGCATTGGTTGGCATCATAAGGTTTAGGTCTTTTTATATTATATGGAATAGGGCTTTTTGTCTCTTTATTTGAACCTAATTGTGGGTTAGTACTTGCATAAATAATGTGTTTGAAAAGGTTTAACTCTTTGTGGATTATTTATTTATTTTGTGAATTCACAAACTGTTTTCTCATTTACTTTCGGTGTAAATATGACTAGTCTCTAGTAACCAGCTAAGGTGTGATCTCTTATCTGACTACCTGTTTACTGTACTGAGCCTGACTATCGATTCTGCTCCTGGTTGCCAGGTGTGGTTGCCAGGTGTGTTCTGGTCCACTAACCTATCGCTGGTATACTGCTGACTGAGATGCAAGCACTTCAGCTCTGTGAGCCTAGAGCAGTCAGCAAAGTGACAGTATATGTGCCAGACCTGAGAGAAAAATGCTGGATATAACAGAAGGTTTAACGGCCATACAAGAAAGAGTGCTGAGTATCTGTCATACAAGGTAAAGCCTATACTTTGATTACAGACTTCCCTGCATTTTGGTAACCGAAAGTCCCCCACCATATTAAAGGAACAGACTGGCCATCTGTTGGAGTACTATTGGGAGTACTGCACCAGCTGTACTGTGGAAATACATACATAGAAAGAGTGGGAGAGAAAGGTAGCACCCCTTGGCTGAATTGGGAGGATTGTGCAGGTTATTTGCAACAGAAATCAGAGGGAACCTCTATACTATCTACACTCACTATATGCTGTCTTGGAAAGCAGTCTATGAACGTGTGTGATAATAGGTGTCTAGTTTGGCCAACACGTATATTTTGTGAACTGCTGAAGTTGCTAGTAAATCAGTTCAATCTATCACCTCTGAGACCAGCTTTGTCATTGCATGGATCAACACCTGCATTGCCACGGCATTATACTTTGCCACCTTATGGGATCCTTGCCTTGCACCCATAAACGCACTGATAATAAGGGCATCCCGAAAACTCCACCAGGCAGGCCTTCACCGGGGGTAAGCCCCGAGGATAAGAAAGGGTGCACCCTTCCCCATCACTGCACGGCTCAGGGAACCACTGTATTACTGCCACTGTGAGTACTACTGACACTGTGAGTACCATTGCCACCATCTGCAACACCAATATCACTATTGTACTCCTCATCTCCCCTCCCAGGCTTGCTGCATACTCATCCTTTTTTCTCATGAACTAAAAAGCATAGCATACAGTACTTTTCTTCATCGTGGGACACATATGTTGGAAGATTTTCCAGATTTACTCCCCAAGGATATACAAAAAACATGATGCTTTCAGAGCCTGAGTGACAATTTATAAAACTAATTTAGGTATACCAGTGGGTCTGACTCCAAGGAAGCTGGTGGTGATTCCTTCACAATGTGTTCTCTAGGTGGTGATGCGAGAGACTGGTACCCACAGTGGGTTGTGGTAAATGTAACAACTTAGACTGGTCCTGTTGTGCCAGAGGCCAGGGTAGTGTGTCTCTAACCCACTCAACTGGGTCTTCCCAGGCAGCTCTTTGTCCATGAACCTATAGTAATGAAGAGAGAAAAAGGTGATGTAGAAAATGTGCAGATTTAATTTCAATTGCAAATCTCAATCGTCATTAGAGACAGTGGGATCTGATTGCTGAGACCACCATGATCTCTAGAATGAGGGGAGAGAAACGTGTGCATATTACTCTTTGCTATTGCGGACGGAATCGAGATGGGCCCATAGACTTCTTTGGAGCCCATCTTGTGCAGTAACGTGAGAGAGCGAAACACGTACACTCTTCTCTCCCTCATTCTAGAGATCAGTGGGGGTTTCAGCAATAAGCCCCTTACTAATCCAAAGCTTTTGATATGTCCCTATAGCATATCATTATTTTTTTTTAATCTTAAAGGGAACCTGTCACCTGGATTTTGGGTATAGAGCTGAGGACATGGGTTGCTAGATGGCCGCTAGCACATCCGCAATACCCAGTCCCCATAGCTCTGTGTGCTTTTATTGTGTATAAAAACCAATTTGATACATATGCAAATTAACCTGAGATGAGTCAGAGCTTGAAAATATGACTCTCTCTGGTCACACAAGTAAGATATGAATCTTTTATGTTAATTTGCATATGTATCAAATCGTGTTTTTTTACACAATAAAAGCACAGAGAGCTATGGGGACAGAATATTGCGGATGTGCTAGTGGCCATCTAGCAACCAATGTCCTCAGCTCTATACCCAAAATCCCGGTGACAGGTTACCTTTAAAACCACCTCAGCCCCCCTAGCTTAAACACCCTTAATGACCAGGCCACTTTTTACACTTCTGACCTACACTACTTTCACCGTTTATTGCTCGGTCATGCAACTTACCACCCAAATGAATTTTACCTCCTTTTCTTCTCACTAATAGAGCTTTCATTTGGTGGTATTTCATTGCTGCTGACATTTTTACTTTTTTTGTTATTAATCGAAATTTAAAGATTTTTTGCAAAAAAATGACATTTTTCAATTTTCAGTTGTAAAATTTTGCAAAAAAAAACGACATCCATATATAAATTTTTCTCTAAATTTATTGTTCTACATGTCTTTGATAAAAAAAAAATGTTTGGGTAAAAAAAAATGGTTTGGGTAAAAGTTATAGCGTTTACAAACTATGGTACAAAAATGTGAATTTCCGCTTTTTGAAGCAGCTCTGACTTACTGAGCACCTGTCATGTTTCCTGAGGTTCTACAATGCCCAGACAGTAGAAAAACCCCACAAATGACCCCATTTCGGAAAGTAGACACCCTAAGGTATTCGCTGATGGGCATAGTGAGTTCATAGAACTTTTTCTTTTTGTCACAAGTTAGCGGAAAATTATGATTTATTTTTTTTTCTTACAAAGTCTCATATTCCACTAACTTGTGACAAAAAATAAAAACTTCCATGAACTCACTATGCCCATCACGAAATACCTTGGGGTGTCTTCTTTCCAAAATGGGGTCACTTGTGGGGTAGTTATACTGCCCTGGCATTTTAGGGGCCCAAATGCGTGCGAAGTAGTTTAAAGCAAAATCTGTAAAAAATGGCCGGTGAAATCCGAAAGGTGCTCTTTGGAATGTGGGCCCCTTTGCCCACCTAGGCTGCAAAAAAGTGTCACACATCTGGTATTGCCGTACTCAGGAGAAGTTGGGCAATGTGTTTTGGGGTGTCATTTTACTATACCCATGCTGGGTGAGATAAATATCTCGGTCAAATGCCAACTTTGTATAAAAAAATTGGAAAAGTTGTCTTTTGCCAAGATAATTCTCTCACCCAGCATGGGTATATGTAAAAAAAAGACACCCCAAAACACATTTCCCAACTTCTCCTGAGTACGGGGATACCAGATGTGCGACACTTTTTTGCAGCCTAGGTGGGCAAAGGGCCCACATTCCAAAGAGCACCTTTCGGATTTCACCGGACATTTTTTACAGATTTTGATTTCAAACCACTTCTCACGCATTCGGCCCCTAAAATGCAGGGCAGTATAACTACCCCACAAGTGACCCCATTTTGGAAAGAAGACTCCCCAAGGTATTCGTGATGGGCATAGTGAGTTCATGGAAGTTTTTATTTTTTGTCACAAGTTAGTGGAATATGAGACTTTGTAAGAAAAAAATATATAAAAATCATTTCCCGTAACTTGTGACAAAAAATAAAAAATTCTAGGAACTCGCCATGCCCCTCACGGTATACCATGGGGTGTCTTCTTTCCAAAATGGGGTCACTTGTGGGGTAGTTATACTGCCCTGGCATTCTAGGGCCCTAATGTGTGGTAAGTAGGTAAATGACCTGTGATATCCGAAAGGTGCTCTTTGGAATGTGGGCCCCTTTGCCCACCTAGGCTGCAAAAAAGGTCACACATTTGGTATCGCTGTATTCAGGAGAAGTTGGGCAAATGTGTTTTGGGTGTCTTTTTTACATATACTCATGATAGGTGAGAGAAATATCTCGGCAAAAGACAACTTTTCCCATTTTTTATACAAAGTTGGCCTTTTGACCAAGTATTTATCTCACCACAGCATGGGTATATGTAAAATGACACCCCCAAAACACATTTGCCCAACTTCTCCTGAGTACAGCGATACCAGTTGTGACACTTTTTTGCAGCCTAGATGCGCAAAAGGGCCCACATTCCTTTTATGAGGGCATTTTTAGACATTTGGATCCCAGACTTCTTCTCACGCTTTAGGGCCCCTAAAATGCCAGGGCAGTATAAATACCCCACATGTGACCCCATTTTGGAAAGAAGACACCCCAAGGTATTCAATGAGGGGCATGGCGAGTTCATAGAATTTTTTATTTTTTTTGGCACAAGTTAGCGGAAATTGATTATTATTATTTTTTCTCACAAAGTCTCCCTTTCCGCTAACTTGGGACAAAAATTTCAATCTTTCATGGACTCAATATGCCACTCAGCGAATACCTTGCGGTGTCTTCTTTCCGAAATGGGGTCACATGTGGGGTATTTATACTGCCCTGGCATTCTAGGGGCCCTAAAGCGTGAGAAGAAGTCTGCAATATAAATGTCTAAAATTTTTTACGCATTTGGATTCCGTGAGGGGTATGGTGAGTTCATGTGAGATGAAATTTTTTGACACAAGTTAGTGGAATATGAGACTTTGTAAGAAAAAAAAAATAATTTCCGCTAACTTGGGCCAAAAAAATGTCTGAATGGAGCCTTACAGGGGGGTGATCAATAGCAGGGGGGGTGATCAATGACAGGGGGGTGATCAGGGAGTCTATATGGGGTGATTACCCCCCTGTCATCGATTACCCCCCTGTAAGGCTCCATTCAGACATCCGTATGCGTTTTGCGGATCCGATCCATGTATCCGTGGATCCGTAAAAAAACATACGGACATCTGAATGCAGCCTTACAGGGGGGTGATCAATGACAGGGGGGTGATCAGGGAGTCTATATGGGTGATCACCCCCCTGTAAGGCTCCATTCAGACGTCTGTATGTGTTTTGCGGATCTGATCCATGTATCCGTGGATCCGTAAAAAAACATATGGACATCTGAATGCAGCCTTACAGGGGGGTGATCAATGACAGGGGGGTGATCAGGGAGTCTATATGGGTGATCACCCCCTGTCATTGATCACCCCCCTGTAAGGCTCCATTCAGACGTCCGTATGTGTTTTGCGGATCCGATCCATGTATCAGTGGATCCGTAAAAATCATACGGACGTCTGAATGGAGCCTTACAAGGGGGGTGATCAATGACAGGGGGGTGATCAGGGAGTCTATATGGGGTGATCATCCCCCTGTAAGGCTCCATTCAGACGTCCGTATGTGTTTTGCGGATCCGATCTATGTATCCGTGGATCCGTAAAAATCATACGGACGTCTGAATGGAGCCTTACAGGGGGGTGATTAATGACAGGGGGGGTGATCAGGGAGTCTATATGGGGTGATCAGGGGTTAATAAGTGACGGGGGGGGGGGGGGTGTAGTGTGGTGCTTGGTGCTACTTATTACTGAGCTACCTGTGTCCTCTGGTGGTCGATCCAAACAAAAGGGACCACCAGAGGACCAGGTAGCAGGTATATTAGACGCTGTTATCAAAACAGTGTCTAATATACCTGTGAGAGGTTAAAAAAAATCGCATCTCCAGCCTGCCAGCGAACAATCACCGCTAGCAGGCTGGAGATCCACTCGCTTACCTTCCGATCCTATATGCGTGACTGTGCGCAGGGCTGCCGGCCTCCGGAACGCGATCCTGCGTTAGGCGGTCCGAAGGCGGTTAATAACACTTTAAAGAGGACCTTTCATGTTTTTTTTTTTTAACTTGGATAAATACCTTTCCTTGCGGGGTATACCTGCTGATGTTGCCACCCTGCCTGTTTTTTTTCTTCAAATATCGCTCCTACGCCCTGCTGCAGTTTATGTTAATACCGAGCATCGTACAGGGAGGAGGAGACGCCTGGGTTTCTCAATGGACGTCTCCTTCTCCCTTGCTGTGCCGAGATCCAATCACAGCGGAGAGTGTCACAGCCAGGGAGCAGGTGAGCTTTTCTTTCTCCCTGGCTGTGATGCTCTCTGTTATGATTGGACCACCTACACAGCCAGAAAGAAGGAGCCGCCCATTGAGAAATCCTGGCGTCTCCTCCTTGTACCGATGCAAAGGATTAACATACTAAGAGAGAAAACTGCAGGGGGGCACAGCGGGGCATACGAGCAATATTTGAAAAAAAAACTGTCAGGTTGGCAGCATCAGCAGGGGGTACCCCGCAAGGAAAGGTATTTATCTAAACTTTACTTTACGGTAATTCAAAAGTGCATATGTGGCTTACCATAAAAGTGAATGCCATGTTTTACAATAAAACCTGGATCGGAATTACCCTTAAAAGGGTTGTCCGGGTTCAGAGCTGAATCGGAAACATATCCTCATTTTCACCCAGGCAGCACCCCTGACTTGAGAATTGGAGCAGTTCATGCTCTGATGCTCTCCTTTGCCCTGCGCTAAATCGCGCAGGGCAAAGGCAGTTCCAGTGACAAACCGGGCTCTCCATAGGGCTGCCAGCCGGAGGCTTCCACCCAGCAGTGACTTCGCCAGCACTGATGGGTGGGCTTTAGCGCTGCCCTAGCCTGTAAAACGACTAGGGCAGTGCTAAATCCCGCCCATCAGAGCCGCTGACGTCACCGAACACTCTCTGAGCGGAAGCCTCCGCCCGGCAGTGTGTTATTGTAAATAAAAGAGCAGTGAGAGCATCAGAGCATGAAATGCTCTGATGCTAACATCAGGGGGCTGCCTGGGTGAAATCATGGGTATGTCCGGGTTCAGCTCTGAACCCGGACAACCCCTTTAAAGACAGTTGGGGTCTCCAATTGTCATGTGCAGGAGGCAGAGATGCTAGAGTGATGTGATTTGTCCCCTACTAGCAGTTTTGCCAGCAGCCATTATACACTGCTGGACAACAGATCCAATTATCCAGGTTCCTCTGCTAAAAAAATGTTCTTATAATAAAAATAGAAATTAAGAAAACACGTCCTAAACCCTACCCAAACCAAACTGCACTGCCGGGATCATCCTATATGACATACAGTTGCAAGAAAAAGTATGTAAACCCTTTGGAATGATATGGAATTCTGCACAAATTGGTCATAAAATGTGATCTGATCTTCATCTAAGTCACAACAATAGACAATCACAGTCTGCTTAAACAAATAACATACAAAGAATTAAATGTTACCATTTTTTTATTGAACACACCATTTAAATATTCATAGTGCAGGTGGAAAAAGTATGTGAACCCTTGGATTTAATAACTGGTTGAACCTCCTTTGGCAGCCATAACGTTTCCTGTAGTTGCAGATCAGACGTGCACAACGGTCAGGAGTAATTCTTGACCATTCCTCTTTACAGAACTGTTTCAGTTCAGCAATATTCTTGGGATGTCTGGTGTGAATCGCTTTCTTGAGGTCATGCCACAGCATCTCAATTGGGTTGAGCGCAGGACTCTCACTGGGCCACTCCAGATGGTGTATTTTCTTCTGTTTAAGCCATTCTGTTGTTGATTTACTTCTATGCCTTGGGTCGTTGTCCTGTTGCAACACCCATCTTCTGTTGAGCTTCAGCTGGTGGACAGGTGGCCTTATGTTCTCCTGCAAAATGTCTTGATAAACTTGAGAATTCATTTTTCATTTGATGATAGCAATCCGTCTAGGCCCTGATGCAGCAAAGCAGCCCCAAACCATGATGCCCCCACTACCAAACTTCACAGTTGGGATGAGGTTTTGATGTTGATGTGCTGTGCCTCTTTTTCTCCACACAGTGTTGTGTGTTTCTTCCAAACAACTCAACTTTGGTTTCATCTGTCCACAGAATATTTTGCCAGTACTGCTGTGGAACATCCAGGTGCTCTTGTGCAAACTGTAAACGTGCAGCAATGTTTTTTTTGGACAGCAGTGGCTTCCTCTGTGGCATCCTCCCATGAAATCCATTCTTGTTTAGTGTTTTACGTATCATAGATTTACTAACAGGGATGTTAGCATATGCCAGAGACTTTTGTAAGTATTTAGCTGACACTCTAGGATTCTTCTTCACCTCATTGAGCAGTCTGCGCTGTGCTCTTGCAGTCATCTTTACAGGACGGCAGCAGTGCTGAACTTTTTCCATTTATAGACCATTTGTCTTACCGTGGACTGATGGACAGCAAGGCTTTTGAAGATACTTTTATAGCCCTTTCCAGCTTTATGCAAGTCAACAATTCTTAATCGTATGTCTTCTGAGAGCTCTTTTGTGCGAGGCATCATTCACATCAGGCAATGCTTCTTGTGAATAGCAAACCCAGAACTGGTGTGTGTTTTTATAGGGCAGGGCAGCTGTAACCAACACCTCCAATCTCATCTCATTGATTGGACTCCAGTTAGCTGACACCTCACTCCAATTAAATCTTAGAGTTGTCATTAGTCTAGGGGTTCACATACTTTTTCCACCTGCACTGTGAATGTTTACATGGTGTGTTCAAAAAAAAAACATGGTAACATTTAATTCTTTGTGTGTTATTAGTTTAAGCAGACTGTGATTGTCTATTGTTGTGACTTAGATGAAGATCAGATCACATTTTATGACCAATTTGTGCAGAAATCCATATTATTCCAAAGGGTTCACATACTTTTTCTTGCAACTGTAGATGTATTTTACATATTTATAATGCATTGCAATCTATGTTATACCAAACAAACATACCAAACATATTAACTTTTGATTTTTATCTCTCAACCCACACCCTACCTGATCTTATGTCTTCAATAAAACATTCTGACAGAGAAGCTTTAGGTTAAGATAATCCATAAATATCACACCTTGACTGGGAAAAGGATAATTTAGAATGTAGTCTTACCACCCAGTGCAACAGCAGCCACCCGGGGCTTATGTATGTGATTGACAATAACGTCAATCGCACACAGTTAATCCCTCAGATGCCATGGTCAAATGTGACCACAGCATCTGGGAGCGCAAAAAACTGAAGCGTGCGCTCCCAGGCATGCACCGGTTCCCCCTAGCAGGGATCAGGGTTGCTGAATAGTGTGTGCGGCAGCCTCAGTCCTCCTGAATGAGGCTGCCCCACATACAGTACAGACCAAAAGTTTGGACACAGCTTCTCATTCAAAGAGTTTTCTTTATTTTCATGACTATGAAGGCATCAAAACTATGAATTAACACATGTTGAATTATATACATAACAAACAAGTGTGAAACAACTGAAAATATGTCATTCTAGGTTCTTCAAAGTAGCCACCTTTTGCTTTGATTACCGCTTTGCACACTCTTGGCATTCTCTTGATGAGCTTCAAGAGGTAGTCCCCTGAAATGGTCTTTCAACAGTCTTGAAGGAGTTCCCAGAGATGCTTAGCACTTGTTGGCCCTTTTGCCTTCACTCTGCGGTCCAGCTCACCCCAAACCATCTCGATTGGGTTCAGGTCCGGTGACTGTGGAGGCCAGGTCATCTGCCGCAGCACCCCATCACTCTCCTTTATGGTCAAATAGCCCTTACTTTCAAAGTTTTCCCAATTTTTCGGCTGACTGACTGACCTTCATTTCTTAAAGTAATGATGGCCACTCGTTTTTCTTTACTTAGCTGCTTTTTTCTTGCCATAATACAAATTCTAACAGTCTATTCAGTAGGACTATCAGCTGTGTATCCACCTGACTTCTCCTCAACGCAACTGATGGTCCCAACCCCATTTATAAGGCAAGAAATCCCACTTATTAAACCTGACAGGGTACACCTGTGAAGTGAAAACCATTTCAGGGGACTACCTCTTGAAGGTCATCAAGAGAATGCCAAGAGTGTGCAAAGCAGTAATCAAAGCAAAAGGTGGCTACTTTGAAGAACCTAGAATATGACATATTTTCAGTTGTTTCACACTTGTTTGTTATGTATATAATTCCACATGTGTTAATTCATAGTTTTGATGCCTTCAGTGTGAATCTACAATTTTCATAGTCTTTGAATGAGAAGGTGTGTCCAAACTTTTGGTCTGTACTGTAGGTTCCTATTGAACATAGTCTCAATAGACACCAATGCTAATGCTCTAGGGTAGTGGTTCTCAACCTTTCTAAAGCCGTGACCCCTTAATACAGTTCCTCATGTTGTGGTGACCCCCAACCATTAGATTTTTTTCCTTGCTACGTCATAACTAATTTTGCTACCGTTATGATGACCCACCAAAAACACGCACAGACACCAATACACCAAATGTTAATTCAAATACACAAGTATTCATTCATAACCACAGAACTTTAGCATAAATAGAAAATATCTGTAAACCAAATAAATAACTTTAAAATAAATAACAACAAATACCCCCTAAAAAATAAATTCGTGGTGCGCACAGTACCCCTCAAATAAACAACTCAGTGGTGCTCACAGTACCCCCCCCAAAAAAATATTAAAATAAAATCAGTGGCACTCAGGGTACCCCTCAAATAAATAAATCAGTGGTGCTTCAAGTCCCCCCCAAATAAATAAATCAGAAGTGCTCAGGGTCCCCCAAATAAATAAATCAGCGGGGCTTCAGGTCTCCCCCAAATAAATAAATCAGCGGTGCTCAGGGTACCCCCAAATAAATAAATCAGTGGTGCATCAGGTTTCCCCCAGATAAATAAATCAATGGTGCTCAGGGTCCCCCAAATAAATAAATCAGAAGTGCTCAGGGTCCCCCAAATAAATAAATCAGCGGTGCTTCAGGTCCCCCCCCCCCCAAATAAATAAATCAATGGTGCTCAGGGTCCCCAAATAAATAAATCAGAAGTGCTCAGGGTCCCCAAAATAAATAAATCAGCGGTGCTTCATGTCCCCCCAATTAAGCCTTGCTCAGCCAAATAATTAAAATAAAATTAGCCAGGCTCAATTAAATCATTGGTGGCAGTGGTGCTCAGCGGCGGTGTCATTAACGAAAAAACTCAGACCTCAGCAGACAGGCGGCCCGACTTACCCATCCAGACGTCAGGCTCCTTCAAGCACAGGCAGTGATAGGACATCACTCCCTGTGCGCGAGGATAAGGGGCCGCTGCCGTTGTGCGGGCGACCCACAATAGGAAGCCTCAGGCGACCCCCCGGAAAGGGCCGATCGACCCCCAAAGGGGTCACGACCCCTAGGTTGAGAACCGCTGCTCTAGGGTCTATGAGAGAAGCAACGTGATGATTGCTTGTTCAACTTCCCTATTGGAACTATAAAAAAGGTGTAAAAAATCTATAAAGGTTTTTAAAAATATTTTTTTTTTTTATAAATATAAAAGTTCAAATTGCCTCCTCTTTCCCCAAAATCAAAACAATAAAAAAAATAAGCATCATGGGCATCGTCGCGTGCGTAAACACTATCATTAAAATATAAAAATATTTATCCCATACAGTGAAATAGAAAAAGAAGTCAAATGTTTTTTGGTCACTTCACCTCCCACAAAAAATGGAATAAAATGTGATCAAAAAGTCAGACACACCATAATGGTATAAATAAAAGTACAGATCGCCCCGCAAAAAATGAGCCCTTACATAGCTCCGTACACATAACTACAAAAAAGATATAGGGGTCAGAATATGTAGATGAAAAGAAAAAAAGAAAAATTTTCAAGGTTTTTGTTTTCAGTATTAAAATGCAAGAAAAACTATACAAATGTGGCATCAGTGTGATCATACTCACCCGGAGAATGAAAGTAACAGATCAGTTTTACTGCATAGGGCACACTGTAAAAACAAAACCTATAGGGGGCGTGGCCAGCAGCCGGCATGTGAGCACGCTTCTGTGAGTAGCTCCACTTACCCTCGATAATCCTTCACCATCCTGACAAACTGCCGACTCCAGGCACAGAGTGGACGGTGTGTAGGAGACGGAGGAGACCCCGCACACCGACTATGGGGCCCAGCAAAGCGCAAACGGCTGCGGAGAAGCTCAAAGAGTTCGCCAGGTCTGAGGCCCAAAGTGGAGCCACGACTCCTACACGTGCGGCTGTTACCCGCGGGCAGGCTGCCCAACAGGCCGATGCAGAGGAAGGCGCTGAGCAGGAGCTTACCCTCAAGGCAGCTTATGAGCAGTTACTAGTGGCAATATCATCATGCCAAACTTCACTCACCGGGAAGCTGGAGGAGGTGAGAGTGTATGTGGGCCTGCTCCGCCATGACATGCAGCAGCTCAGAGATCAGGTCAAAAACACAGAAGATCGCGTGTCTGCGCTGGAAGATCTGACCAGACCCATGGCAGGGAAGATGCAAGACCTGGAGCGATCCGTAGGTCAGTGGCAACAGAAATGTGACGACCTGGAAAATAGATCGCGCCGCAACAATGTGAGGATCTTGGGCCTACCAGAGAAAGCTGAGGGCAGAGATCCTGTGGCCTTCCTAGAGGCCTGGTTTAAAGAGCAGTTCCCTGAGGCACCCTTCTCTCCTGCATATACCATGGAGAGGGCACATAGTGTCCCAGCCAGATACCTCCCACCAGGGGCTCCTCCTAGACCCCTCTTGGCGCGTCTGCTGAATTGGAGAGACCGGGATCTTATCCTTAGCCAGGCCAGAAGCAAGCAAGACATCAGGCATGAAAATGCAAAGATCTCCCTTTTTCCGGATTTCTCTGCAGATCTCCAGAAGAGGAGAGCCACATTTGTTGCAGTTAAACGTCCCCTTCGGGATCTAAATCTTCAATATTCAATGGCTTATCCGGCCCGCCTTAGAGTCATAGACGGCGATAAAACAGTGTTTTTCAATGATCCTCGCGAGGCGGAGGACTGGGCCTCAAGAAAAGCTGCGCGTCCCGGACAGCGCTGAACTTTTCGCTGTCTGTTCACAGCAAGTATTAAAACATTCTCATATGTCTGATTCTAGGGAGACTTGTTCTTGTTTGCCCTGAGCATGACATTATTTAAGATGCAGCACAGCTGATATTGGTCACTTTTTCATGTTCTGGACTGCATTTGATAGTCTTATGTGTGTTCTCACTTAAATGCAGGGCGTTTCCCTGCACACAGCACTAGTCACTTTGTCAACATGTTCCATTGTCATGTATTAGTTTTGCATATATTTGCTGAATGGGGGGTAGGAGCAATACCTGTATGGTTATAACACCTATTTGCACTATACAGGTCCCCGAGTTAAGGGCCACCAAGTTAGTCGGATCAGGATTCGACACCTTTATGTTTATAATGTTATTGTTCTGTATTACGTTTTTGTATGCTCAAGCTTATATGTCTCAAGTGTGGCCATGTCTCTTCATGATAGCAACAGGGGAGTCTCTGCTCTATGTTGATCAAATGCCTAAACTGTCAGTGTATGCAATGTGGATGTGGGTATTTGTCCTTGATCCAAACCTGGTGATTCCATGGCCTCCATGAGAGTGATGTCATGGAACGTGAGGGGACTGGGAGACCCTAATAAGAGGATTGCGATTTTTTCTCAAATACGCTCCTTTAATCCTCATATTCTGCGCCTTCAAGAAACCCACCTCACCCCGGAAACAGGGAACAGGTTGAAGCAGCCCTGGGCGCAACACTTATTCAACTCATATGGGAGCTCTCACTCCAGAGGTGTGGCCCTGCTGTTCCATAGAAGCCTCAGATGCAAGATTCACTACTCAGCTGTGGATCAGGGAGGGCAGTACATCTTCATACATGCTCATATTAACTGTGTCCCATATGTGATTGTTAATCTGTATAATTCCCCTCCTGCATCTTAGCTAACTATCCCAATGCCCGTTTGATATGTATGGGAGACTTTAATCAAGTAGTCAGTGAGGATTTAGACAGATTCAGCTGAAGGGCAGATAGAGGAGGGACGGGAGGGAACAGCACGGTTCTTGCCAGAATATCGCAGGAGATGGGATGGGTAGACATGTGGAGAGCCAGGAACCCACTAAAGAGGGAATACTCTTGCTTTACCCCTGCCAGGGGAGCCCTGTCCAGAATTGACTACTTGTTTGGCAATGCCATAGTATATACTGACCTGGTGAATATTAGGCACGGACCACAGGGCCCTTCCGACCATGCCCCATTGTTGGCGGAGTTGGCCCTGACTGATCATGCCGGCGCTGGCAGTAAGATGCGTATACACCCTTTCTGGCTGTCCTTGTTTGGTTTAAATGACAGAATCCCTGATCAGTTGAGGATGTTCTTTGAGGTACAGGGCGAGTCTACAGACGCTCTATTGCTTTGGGAGACAATGAAAGCGTACCTTAGAGGTTGCATCAAATCCTCCATCTCATACGTTAAGAGAGATTCGCAACGTAAGGAAAATGATTTACATGCCAGCTGTAAGGAGGCAGAGAGGGCGTTCACTGAGTCCCCCTCTGAAGAGCGCAGATTAGAGTGGTTTTCCAGAGGGAGAATGTACATGCTGCATCTGGAGGAAAAGAGCAAAAGGAAGCTCTTTTTCCTTAAGCAACAGGCGTTTGAAACAGGCAATCAGACAGGGAAGTTACTTGCGCATATAGCACGCACTAATAATATGTCTCCACCGGTACTCAGGATACAGGAGACTGACGGCCGCATAATGGAATCGGTGCAAGATATATTGAAATGCTTTCATAATTTTTACAGAGACCTATACAAATCAGCAGCTACTTACTCAGGGCTAGAATTAGAGTCCTACCTCACTGAAGTGTCTCATCCTCGGCTAGCGGACCTAGATAAGGGTCTTATGGAGGAGGATATTACATTAGAGGAAGTGGAGAGAGCCATTAAGGATCTACCGACAGGGAAAGCCCCAGGCCCAGATGGCATCCCGGTAGAGGTATATTCTAAGTATGGGGAAAATCTAAACCCTCAGTTACTGAACCTGTACCGAGCGGCGCACTCCCATGGCTCCTTGTCAGATTCCATGTATGATGCATCCATTGTTGTGATCTTGAAGCCTAGCAAGGACCCATTGGAATGTGGATCTTATAGTCCAATTTCACTTTTAAACTTGGACTATAAAATCCTGACCAGAATTATAGCCAATAGATTGAATAAGGTCATCACGTCAATAATTCACTGATCAGTCGGGCTTCATGCCTGGAAGGTCCACATCAGACATTAGGAGGGCTCAAGTAATTGCGCAGCTGGGGGTAGCTAAGAAGGAGAGATGGGCTTTGGCCTCACTGGACACGGCCAAGGCTTTCGACTCGTTGGAATGGCCCTTTTTGACTGCAGTGCTGGGCAGCTTTGGCTTCGGTCCTAAATTCATTAAATGGATAGAAATATTATATAAAAAACCCACTGCTAGCATCCAACTGAACGGTTCCCACTCTGATAGGTTCCCCTTACTCAGAGGCACGAGGCAGGGATGCCCGCTCTCGCCTTTGCTGTTTGCAATTGCCATAGAGCATCTGGCCATTAGATTTAGACAGGACCAGGTTTATGCAGGTGTCTGCGAGGGAGATAGGGAAGACAGGATTGGACTGTATGCAGACGACTTGATCCTCTTTATGTCGGAACCGGAAGTATCTCTACTAAGAGCTATTGAAATCATAGAGCGCTTTGGGCAATACTCCGGGCTGCACATAAACTAGGGCAAGTCTGCCATCATGCCACTCTGGAACCATGATTGGCCTAGTTGTCGAAACAACCTGCCTGTAGTTGATAGGTTTAAATACTTAGGGGTAATAATCACTAAAGAGCCCCAACTCTCCTATGTATTGAATATTGAACCCTTAGAGACCATATTCCAAGATAAGGTTAAAACATGGGAGACCCTCCCTTTGTCGGTTATGGGTAGATTGAATCTGGTAAAGATGGTACTCTTGCCCAAGGGTTTATACTTTCTGTCCCACGCCTGTACGCCAGTCCCCAGGGGATTTTTTAAACGTATCCATGCTATTATAGCCTCCTTTGTATGGGGTAAATCTAGGAGGAAACTCTCACTGTCAGTTTTACAGAGGCCGAGGCTACAGGGAGGAGCTTCCCTTCCAGACTTCTTTCTTTATTATATTGCAAGTCAACTTAGATTTCTGAGATATTGGGTCACCGATGCCCCAAGCCCAAACGCAGAATGCTACCTGCACGAATATTTGCAAGTCCCCACGCTGTGGCCCGTTCTGGAGGGATCTCGCCATATTCAAAAGGGTCTTCTCCCAGTACATAAGCTAGCCCATCAGATATGGCAGTCATCTAAGTTAAATTCCTACAAGGATTTGCCAAGTGAGGTCCCCGTATGGGATAACTATGTTCCCACATCTGGTAAAGCTGGAGGGTGTGTCTGACTGGAAGAGGCATGGTATACTCACTTTGGGCGATCTATATGAGAGCGGGCAGCTTAGATCATTCTCCCAGATTCAGGATAAGTTTCAGGTGTCCCGTACTCTTTTCTTCAGGTACCTCCAATTGAGACATGCACTACAGGCCCAATTCAGAGGTGATAACAGGAGTATTTCTAAATACCCTATCATAGGGGTTTTAAAATCGCAAGGCCCGAGAGGCATAGTCTCAGCGCTATATACACACTTGTTGGACTGCCGCCTGCTGGTGGCCCCGTTGGCCGTTGAGGGCAGATGGAAGTTGCTAATACCATCTTTGTCTTCTGAGGATTGGGAGGAGGCATTAATGGCTCTGACTAAGGTATCACCCTCTATAAATAATAGGATGATCCAGCTTTTTATCCTTCATTGTAGATATCTCACGCCCACCAGACTTCAAAAGATGGGCAGGATTAGCCACTCCAGGTGCCATAGATGCGATGCTGTTGGAGCCAATTTTTGGCATATGATGTGGGATTGTGAGTTCATTCGACAGTTCTGGATTTCAGTTCTGGAGGTCCTCGCAACTATGGTTCCTTTGACATTGCCGTTATGCCCCAAGATGTGCATTCTGGGAGTCATTGATGAAGAGTCGTGGTCACACTACCACAGAATCTTCTTAGCGGAAACACTATTTCTAGCTAGAAAGGCAACTGCCATAAGATGGATGGGAGATTCCCCCCCCCTCGAAGGGACAATGGCTCACTCTTGTGAACCACGCAGTCTCCATGGAGAACATTGTGTATAAGCATAGGGGGTGTCCACAAAAATTTGATAAAGTCTGGGGCGACTGGTGTGCCTCTCCTCTCACCTTACACTCATCGCGTCTGCACTCGACGGCTGACGGGTCACATTGATCTTCGAACCAATATTCAGATACTTTATAGCACTGTTATCACTGATGTTAATGTTGGAGCATTTATGTGTGTGATTTGTCTATTCTGTGAATATTGTATGCTGTCAGGGTTAAGAACATATCCTTTTACATGCTAGAGTCCTGATAAATGTCAATGTCTTTATGTATCACTGTTCTCTTAGTATTTCTGAGGTGCCCCTGCGAGGGCCATCACATTGCTACATGTATGCCATACTTGTGTCATTCTCTTTTAATAAAACGAGTTAAAAAAAAAAAAAAAAACGATAAAACTGGCGGAATCTGGGTTGTGCAGTTGAAGAGCAGCAGCCTGACAAGGCACAGTACAGTGATTAGTTAAGCAAGTGTACCACTTTTCACCCTTTATGTAAATAAATATTTTCTTGCTATGAGAAGAAATAACCTCTCAACCAGAGAATAGTTAAGGTCAAAGGACAACCAACTAGCCAAAAGGGCTCATTACCAAACTTGACCCAGATCAACAAATAAATCCTTAAAATATAACTTTTAATGATATATTTAAATGACTGTGAGCCAAAGAAAGTGTTTTAAAGAGGACCTTTCACTACAATAAAAAACTAAGTATGCTGACATGGAGAGCGGCGCCCAGGGATCTCCCTGCACTTACTATTATTCCTGGGCGCCGCTCCGTTCTCCCAGTATAGGCTCCGGTATCTTCAGATTTTCGGCTCAACTGGGAGGAGCCTGCTCTTTTTCTCCTGGGCGTCTCCTTCTCCCAGGCTGTAGCGCTGGCCAATCGCAGCGCTCAGCTCATAGCCTGAGAGGTTTTTTTCTCCCAGGTTATGAGCTGAGCGCTGCGATTGACCAGCGCTACAGCCTGGGAGAAGGAGACGCCCAAGAGAACAAGAGCAGGCTCCTCCTAGTTGAGCCGAAAATCTGAAGATACTGGAGCCTATACCGGGAGAACGGAGTGGCGCCCAGGGATAATAGTAAGTGCAGGGAGATCCCAGGGCACCGCTCTCCATGTCTGTATACTTAGTTTAGATTTTTTATTGTAGTGAAAGGTCCTCTTTAAAATAAACTGTTCCCTGAATGCAGCGTCTGATTGATGTGGTTTTCTTGCCTGTAGTGGAGATGTGCACTCTCTCCACCACTCTACACTGTCATCAGCCCTTCACTATTGGTCAGTTACATCACTGACTCACTATGAGAGCTGAACTTATTAAATCACACTGTCTGAAATACTGACTAATAAGACAGAAACAGGCGAACAGATCTTAAAAACTAAAGCTGCCCCCCGACATGTTTCGCCAGAGAACTGGCTTCCACAGGGGTAACGGGCAGAACTGTTTGGAGACGTCCAGGAAGTGGAGAATTGAGGCTTAATGAGAAGGTCCACTTCAGGGACAAAAATGCAGACTGAGCTTCTGGGGTCAAATCCCCAGTGTTCACCCTCTGTTGGGTAAGAGCAGATAATTGGGAAGTCAGAGAAGAAAAATAGAGACTGAATTGCCGGTAGTAATTGGCAGTCCAAAAACAACTCAGAGCGGGGCCAGTCCAGTCCTGTCAACTTCTCAAGATCTATCTGAATACCTTCTTCATGATTAGATTACCCAGGAAGGGTAGGGAGTTTTTTTAAATTCAGCATAGTCTGTTCTCTCTTTTTTGTTTCAATCATTTTTATTGGATTTTCAAATTTAGGCCTCTTTCACACTTGCGTTGTCCGGATCCGGCGTGTACTCCACTTGCCGGAATTACACTCCGGATCCGGAAAAACGCAAGTGTACTGAAAGCATTTGAAGACGGAACCGTCTTCCAAATGCGTTCAGTGTTACTATGGCAGCCAGGACGCTATTAAAGTCCTGGTTGCCATAGTAGGAGCGGGGAGCGGGGGAGCGGTATACTTACAGTCCGTGCGGCTCCCGGGGCGCTCCAGAATGACGTCAGAGCGCCCCATGCGCATGGATGACGTGATCCATGTGATCACATGATCCATGCGCTTGGGGCGCCCTGACGTCACTCTGGAGCGCCCGGGGAGCCGCACGGACGGTAAGTATGCTGCTCCCCGCTACACTTTACCATGGCTGCCAGGACTTTAGCGTCCCGGCAGCCATGGTAACCACTCTGAAAAAGCTAAATGTCAGCTCCGGCAATGCGCCGAAACAACGTTTAGCTTAAGGCCGGATCCGGATCAATGCCTTTCAATGGGCATTAATTCCGGATCCGGCCTTGCGGCAAGTGTTCCGGATTTTTGGCCGGAGCAAAAAGCGCAGCATGCTGCGGTATTTTCTCCGGCCAAAAAATGTTCCGTTCCGGAACTGAAGACATCCTGAATGGATTTCTCTCCATTCAGAATGCATGGGGATAATCCTGATCAGGATTCTTCCGGCATAGAGCCCCGACGACGGAACTCTATGCCGGAAGACAAGAACGCAGGTGTGAAAGAGCCCTTAAGGCATGGTTACAATAAAGATGCATTTCAGTAACATCTATGGCAGTTGAGTTATTTAAAACAAAATAACATTACAATGACATAACTATTGTCAAGAAATAACACCACTGATTCCGATGATCCACGACTGGAGCACATTTTTATATAGATTCTTATAAGCTTACCAAGAGCAAAAGCCTTATATAGCTGGAAATTAGTAATTAGATGCCCACCCCCTCCACCTTATTTCTAACAGACCATTGTAAAAGAGATTTTGGTAGTCCAAAGCGCAAGTGTGTGTATAGCGAGAGAAAAACAACAAAACAAATCCCCTCCAAATATCTTCATCAAACCACTTTACAGTGTGGAGATGTCATCCAAAATTGCCACCGTTTCATAAATTTTTGGAAGGAACCATTACCTAGAGCTATAATTTTTTCATAAGCAAAGGTGGTGTTAATGGCGGACAATAGATCCCCTATTTGCGGCACTTCTTGAGATTTCCATCTCCGCAATAGCATCAATTTGGCCAAAACACAAACGATGCATACCAGTTTCCTGCTTTCTACAGGGAAATCATCCGCCCCAACTAGAAGTAGGGCAATTTGCGGTGTCCACCTAAACTTCTGTGGAAGTAATAGGCCCAACAATTCTCCACATGCTTTCCAATAGCTTTTAATCAATGGGCATTGCCAAAGCATGTGGAGAAGTGTCCCCCTACATCCACAGCCTCTCCAGCATTCGCCAGACACCCCAGGGTACATATATTGTAACGTATCTGGTGTGTAGTACCAATGCAAAATCGTTTTCAGAGCAGATTCTACATGAGTGGAACATTGTAGATGAGAGTGGATCGCCTTGATTGTTCTCAGCCAATCACTGTCCGATATAGAAATGTTCAGTGAATTTTCCCATTTACGCATGGGATGAGACTTCTTAAATTGGGCTGGTTGGAGCAATGCTTCATATAGCGATTTTAGCCCTTTAGAATTGCTAGAAAGGTAAATTATACCCATTTGGTTACAACCTAATTTTGCAGGGCGTAATGTTTGTAGTAGATGCCGGATTTGTAGATATTTAAAAAAATCTGACTTAGAGAGCTTCAAATTGTTCCTTCAAAGATTGAAAGGACTTCAGCATCCCACTCTCATACAACGATTCCACTGTGCACTTAGCCTCTGAGTGCCACATAGATAAATCTGTGTGCGGGAGTAAAGCTCTGATAATAGAAAATGGCAATGAGGCCAGTGTTGGCGGATTCCCCCCGTTAGCTATGCTATGAAATTGATTCCAGGCTTTTATGGAAGCCAGTATTACTGGATTTAGGTTGCTTGGGACTGGGATGTCCCAAAAGGGCAAATGTAATAGGTCTGGCAAAGTAAAAGGCGATGCTTGTGCCTGTTTTACCTGTACCCAGGGGATCACCACCCTCTCCTGCTTCCAATTTCTGAGCATAGAAACTAAAGAGGCTATATAATATAATTTCATGTCCGGTACTGCAAGACCTCTCATTCCACGTGTCCTTTGAATAATGCTTCTAGCTACTCTCGGTTTCTTATTCTGCCAAATATACTTAGACATTATATACTGCACCTTACTAGAAAAACTATTTGGCAACAGGATCGGGATAGTGCGGTACAGATAGAGGAAACGGGGGGAGGATAAACATCTTAAATGCTGCAATTCTGCCTAACCATGACGTTTCATGTTTGTGAAAGTTTTACAGATCCCTACCAATCGCTAATAGCAAAGATTCATAATTAAGAGTATATAGTTTTGACAAAGAGGGGGTCATATTAGTACCCAAGTATTTGATGCTGTCAGTACACCAATCAAAGTCACATTTTTCGCGAAAAGATAATGTTAAGGCCTCCGGAATGTGGATTGGCAGTGCTTGTGTCTTGGAGGAATTAAGATGGTAGTACGAGATGTTACCGTAAGTTTCTATCTGGTTCATGACCGCTGCTAGGGATGTCTCCGGTTTTGTTAATGACAGAAGAACGTCATCTGCGTATAGTGAGATTATATGTTCCTGACCTCCAATTCTAACTTCAGAAATGTGAATTATAGCTTGAGCCAATGGTTCCATGGCAATAATAATAAAAATTAATGGGGACAGTGGGCAACCCTGCCTGGTGCCATTCGTCAAATCAAATGCCCCGGACAGGGCCCCATTGACATATATGCTGTCTGTGGGGTTGCTATAGAGAGCCTCCATTGCAAGCATCATAGGACCATTAAATCCCATAGTAGAAAGCACCGAAAAGGCGAACGACCATCGGATCCTATCGAACGCCTTCTCGGCGTCCAGGGCTAGGACCAGCAGGGGGTCATTCTTTTGTTTGGCCTGATGAAAAATGCCCAGCATTCTTCTAGTGTTAAAATAAGACTGGCGGGATGGAACAAAACCAGTTTGGTCTGTATGGATTATGGACAGAAGTATTGTAGCTAACCGAAGGGCTAAAAGTTTAGTGTATATTTTGATGTCTTGGTTCAGCAAAGAGATAGGCCTAAAATTTTGGGGTCTGTCAGAAGGCTTACCCGGCTTAGGTAGGGTGATAATAATAGCCTGTAGGTTTTCTTTAGGAAAGACTCCAGAGGACAAGGCGGACTGACAAAAGTCACGTAAAAAGGGGCTTAGAATATGTGAAAACCATTTATAGTAGTGGCTAGCAAATCCGTCCGGGCCAGGTGCTTTGTCCCGGGGTAAGGAGGCTATTACTTTCTCAACTTCCTCAGTTGTTTTTTTGGGCATTAAGTGTTTGGAGTTGTACATTTGTTAGAGTAGGTAAATTTAGAGAGCTGAGGTAATTATATATCAAGTCAGTCAAGTTTGGGGGAGTTGGTATTGAGTCCTTTAAATTATACAGGTCGTGATAATAGGCCTGAAAACCCTCGGCTATATCCGACGGGGAGTACATTTTAGTTTGTGTCTTAGGATGTAATAGATATGGAATTCTACTCTTTACCCGTTTCGCCTTGAGACTAGCCGCCAAAAGATTACCTGCTTTATTCCCTTGGGAGTAATAGCGTGTGTAACGGAACGCCTAGCACCCCGACCGGGTACCTCCGTCGATAGATGCTCCTAGTGCTTCCAGAGGACTCCAAGCACTCCACTTGACACCGTCAGCGCTGCAGACCCCACGAACCGCCGAAGCTTGGTGGAGGTCTCGCGGTCTCCTACCCACCCTGGACCTACGACAAGGCTCCAGGCTCCAGTGGGTGAACCTCTCCTACATCCAGAGAGCAGGAACCATGAACAAGCTCTTACAAGAGCTTCTACTCAGGGGAGTATTGTGATATGAAGGTATAAAGCAGCACCCTTTATTGAGGGCTACCCGCCCGTATTTATGCAGGTCCCCATCTGGTGGACACGCCCCTAGGGGACCAGAAGGAAAACTGTGACACAGGACAGATACGTAGCAACTCAGGATACACAGACACAACACATCCCCACAATGCATCATGGTTTCCTCCTCTCTGCCCTGGAGACACCCGAGGAGCAATTCAATTATCTCTCAGGACAAAGGGAAATCGCCAATACACATGTGGAGACAACAGGACAGAAATCACCACCCAAACACACAATGTCACACCCCCACAGCAAACACAGACATTTAACATATCCCCAGATAGCTAAAGTCTGAGTGCATATCATTAGGTGAATGGCTCTCAGAATACACAAGTACAATAAAATTAGCTATCTGGGTACCCTCACATAACAAAATACAATTCCAAAAACAGATTTAAGCTGTGCAGCCGGTCTGTCTTCTCCTTTAAAGTTAGTATGGACCATAATCCTGAGGCAAGAGGCTGGTAAACAGGCCTCTTCAAAACCCAGTGGCGAGGTTGGTTTTGCCACACATCTCCCCCTCCCAGGGAAGACTAACCAGATACCTGACCTCACGGTCAGTACCTGAGTTAGTCTGGCAGTCCACCCACAACCCAATACTGGACCTGTTGAATTTTGGGGCCTGGCTCTGTTCGGTATGTCCCCAGCTGTTGAGGGGGCATCTGCTACTCCTTGCTTCCTGGTTGCTCTCTAGCTTGGAGCTGTAGGTACTTGGTGGGCAGAGGCCGACTGCGCTCTGCCCAGATGCCAGCTCTTCCGCTGGGGTAGCCTGTGGGAAGTCCGGCTCTGGAGAAGAGGATAGGGGAGGGCAGAGGCCGACTGCGCTCTGCCCAGATGCCAGAGCTTCCGCTGGGGTAGCCTGTGGAAAGTCAGCCTCTGGAGAAGAGGATAGGGGAGGGCAGAGGCCGACTGCGCTCTGCCCAGATGCCAGTGCTTCCGCTGGGGTAGCCTGTGGAAAGTCAGCCTCTGGAGAAGAGGATAGAGGAGGGCAGAGGCCAACTGTGCTCTGCCCAGATGCCAGCTCTTCCGCTGGGGTAGCCTGTGGGATGTCCGGCTCTGGAGAAGAGGATAGGGGAGGGCAGAGGCTGACTACGCTCTGCCCAGATGCCAGAGCTTCCGCTGGGGTAGCCTGTGGAAAGTCAGCCTCTGGAGAAGAGGATAGAGGAGGGCAGAGGCCAACTGTGCTCTGCCCAGATGCCAGCTCTTCCGCTGGGGTAGCCTGAGGAAAGTCAGCCTCTGGAGAAGAGGATAGAGGAGGGCAGAGGCAAACTGCGCTCTGCCCAGATGCCAGCTCTTCCGCTGGGGTAGCCTGTGGGATGTCCGGCTCTGGAGAAGAGGATAGGGGAGGGCAGAGGCTGACTACGCTCTGCCCAGATGCCAGCTCTTCTGCTGGGGTAGCCTGTGGGGAGTCAGGCTCTGGATAAGAGGATAGAGGAGGCCAGAGGCAGACTGCGCTCTGCCCAGATGCCAGCTCTTCCGCTGGGATGTGGTCAGGGAATCCTATCTCCAGGACCTTGTTGCAGATCGGCTGTGGAGAGGAGGAATCGCTTACCTCCTCCTCCTGGCATTCCTGCAGGGTTGGTGGGGGATCAGAACCGGCCGTCCAGCATCCCAGTAGGCCTGGTGCAGAGACCACGGTCCCATCTGCATCATTGGAGTTAGGGGTGCTGTCCCCCTGTGGTTGGGAAGAGAGACCGGTTGTCTCCTCTCCCTTCAAAGTACACTGCCACTGGGGAGAGAGAGCGGCTGTCTCTTCTCCTATTAACACCCTCTGCCGCTGGGAAGGGGAAACGACACACTTCTCTCCCTGTATTACCCCCATCTGGAGTTGGAGATCTGGGCCGGCTGCCCAACATCCCTGTAGGGCCGGTGGAGAGATCTCGGTCCCATCTCCACCTGCCATCTGTGGGTCTTCCCAGGACCAGTCTGTGAGGTCCCTCAACATTTGCGAGTAAGGACCACCTGCGTCCACACCTGGCAACTCCGGCTGCTGCTGAGGGTCTGGGCCAGCTGCCCAGCATCCCGGTGGACAGACCTCGGTCCCGTCTCCACTTGCCTGTTGTGGTTCCTCACAGGACCAGTCTATGAGGACCCCTACTTCGGGTTCCTCTGGCCGCCTCAGGGGGAGACTGCTTACCTCCTCGGATGCAACCTCTGCTCGGCTGCTGTAACACTCCTTCCGCTGGGCAATTTCTCTCTCTTTCGCCAGTCGAAATTCTTGTTCCATCCTTGCATGTCGCTTGACTGTGACCTGGTTCCAGATGGCCTGGCATATATCCATGGACACATTATCTCCATACTGGTCCACTCGCTGCCTCACCTCGGCCAGCCAGTCATCTTCAGAGCCTTCCATACTTGTCTGCTCCAAGTCGCTGGATACCTCTGCTCCTAGGGGCGCTGCACGAGTGCTAGCGTTGCCCTCAATTTGTAACTCCACACGTTACCGGTGTCTGAGCTGCTTCTCCTCGCACTAGGACGCCATCCCACCGCTTGCCACCAATTGTGACGGTATCATCCGTGTCACCGTCTAGTATTCCCTTCTCCCCTTGAAATAACACAGCCAAATAATCCACAGAGCAATAAATCGCTAGTATCGCTGGTATCGCCGGTATCGCCAAATAAGTCTATACATTAGCCCAAGCTGAATGCTAGAAATACTTTACTAGAAGGCCCCACATTGAAAAAATACAATTGCTTTTATCCCCTGCTGCCATGCAAGGGAGACACCCACAACAAACATACATTAACCCATAACACAAAGGTTACAACCCACATAGACACCATGGTTAACATAATCAACACAAGCAGGAGAATACACATTGCCCTCTGTCCTGAGAGACAATCGAATTGCAACTCTGTTGTCTCCAGGACAGAGGACAATCGCCAATACACACAGAGAGACAATGGAACAGTCATCACTTACTCAAACATACAATGTCCCACCCTTTACAATACACATAGACATTTAACACATCCCAAAATGGCACGAATTAGAGCAGGAATTCAAAAGTTAGTACAAGTCTCTTTGGCCTGGCTGTACTCATGGCTTTTCTGCACAAAATCGGTGCATTCAACATGGGACCATAATCGCATGGTAAGAGGCTGGCAAGTAGTCCTCTCCAAGCACTCGTGGCAACCTCAAAAGAGGGGAGTTTGTCACAGCGTGCCTTGGTTTAACGAAGTCCTTTCTCAAAGGACTCTAACATGTGATTCATCAGATCCTGCCTTACTTGTTTCAGAGCCTCTGCAATTGAGGATAAGGGATTTATTTTATTGCTGTCCTCCAATTGTTTTAGTTTGGCGAGCAATTGTGATGTGGCCTCCTCCAATTTCCTCTTCCGCACCGCACCCTGTTGTATGAATGACCCTCTAATGTATGCTTTGTGGGCATTCCATAAGACCACGGGGTTAGTGGAGTCTAGTTTATTGAGATAAAATAATTCTTTCAGGCCTGATTCAATGCGGCGACCATGCTGTGGACAAGATAGTAAGATAGGGTTGCTCCTCCAAAGATATCTTGGGGAGTAATTATTGTTCTCTGAAAATGTCATGGTAATTGCAGCATGGTCGGACCATTTAATCTGTTCTATCTCCGTATCCACCGTCCTTGAAAGTACTGCCCTGTGAGTAAGGAACATATCAATACGAGAATAAACATTATGTACCCCTGAGTGGAACGTAAAATCTCTGTCTGACGGATGCTGGATTCGCCAGATATCAAATAGTTCTGCCTTCCACAGAGTATCAGCTAAAGATGGAACAGTCTGTTCTCTCTTAAACGCTGGAGAATACAGATGTGCTTCCGGTTCGTAGACAGACCAGAAGAAAAAAAATAAATGTCATCTCGGTAGACCACCAAACAGACATGCAGCAGGTCAAAGAACACATGGCTAACAAATTCTTGGAAAACTGCAGGGGCATTGAATAAAACAAATAGCTGTCTTGAGTGTTAAAGGCAGTCTTCCACTCATCTCTCTCTCGTATTCAGATCAAGTTGTATGCCCCCTAGAGATCCGACTTTGTGAATACCCTAGTTCCACATAATCAATATGTAATCATAATATGTAAACACGAACTGGCCGTACCAAAGACAGACAGTCTGAGTGACAATCAGGACCCCAACCCAAAATCTGCTCACTGTTTCAGCTGATTATAAGAGCATGGAAGTGGAGCCACGGCAATCCCAACAAGAGAGGTCTAATGGACACATGCAGGATGTTAGGAGATCTTCTCCAAATGCAGGGCACACACTTGGAGGTCCATGGGCACAGTGACATATTGGATGGATTCTAGGAGTGGAGACCTGCTAACAAACGCCACCACCAAGAACTTCTCCAGGGGTACAGTAGGTCTGCGGTGCTGGATCATCAAGGCCTGGTGCAGGATGTTACCTGCTGAACCGGAATTCGGGAAGGCCTGCTCAGGAAACCTGACATCTCTACAATCAACCCTAGGTGCTGGAGTTTCCTGACTTGTGGGGATGGTCCCAACATACTGCCTCCACAGTACATACAGAACTGCTTACTGCTTCTGTGCTTGTGCTCCTCTTCTAACAGTCTAACATCTAATGCTGTTTACCTGGAGAAAAAGCTAGGGGCCTCAGAAAGCATGGGGCCAATCATGGAGTTCTCTTCTCACATGTGGAGTCCATGAGACGTTCCCTGAAATGAAGGTCTATACAGATGGCTACAGGGATCATGTCAACAGTGTAGACGGCATGGCTCATCCTTCCAGCCCAGACAACCCCTCCCAGAATGCAGCTACTAGGGCCTCAAGAATTGAAGAAGCTGCGGAAACTATGGGATCAAGCTCCATAAAAACCTTGTGGAAGGTAGTAAAAAAATAAAACACAAAGATTATAAGTCAGTGGGTCAATTAGTTCCCAAAGTGGAGTAGCCCAGGTGAGTGCTTCTCTGGAGAAGAGGGAAACAAAAAGAACAACTTTGGACTGGTCTGAAGGAAACTGATGAACTTGTAACTTGAATTGTATGGTACACTGATTCAGAACACTTTAAAATATCTTGGGGTCCCCTTCATAGTGTATAGGAAGTGGCAAATGCAGGATGGAACCCGCAGGGACTGTACCACCAGCAGAGGTGATAAGCAGATGCTGGTGGTACAGGAACTATAGTGGTCAAAGTATCCTGAAATAGTATTCGGATACTACTGCATGTGTTGCTTCTGGCGAACACGCTGACTAGTTAGTTCCTGTTGGAACCACTGTGTCAACAGATTGGCATTACCCTGTCACGGCACATGCACTAAAGGGGTTTTACCAGTAGTAGAAATGTATTAAAAATTAAAGAATTCCCTATAAATAAAAATTCATTGAATACATGCATTTAAAATAAATGTATATTTTAAAAGATATACAAACCGGATTCCAAAAAAGTTGGGACACTATACAAATAGTGAATAAAAACTGAATGCAATGATGTGGAGGTGCCAACTTCTAATATTTTATTCAGAATAGAACATAAATCACGGAACAAATGTTTAAACTGAGAAAATGTACCATTTTAAAAGGGAAAAAAATATGTTGAATCAGAATTTCATGGTGTCAACAAATCCCCAAAAAGTTGGGACAAGGCCATTTTCACCACTGTGTGGCATCTCCCCTTCTTCTTACAACACTCAGACGTCTGGGGACCGAGGAGACCAGTTTCTCAAGTTTAGAAATAGGAATGCTCTCTCATTCTTGTCTAATACAGGCCTCTAACTGTTCAATCGACTTGGGCCTTCTTTGTTGCACCTTCCTCTTTACGATGCGACAAATGTTCTCTATAGGTGAAAGATCTGGACTGCAGACTGGCCATTTCAGTACCCGGATCCTTCTCCTACGCAGCCATGATGTTGTGATTGATGCAGAATGTGGTCTGGCATTATCTTGTTGAAAAATGCAGGGTCTTCCCTGAAAGAGATGACGTCTGGAAGGGAGCATATGTTGTTCTAGAACCTGAATATATTTTTCTGCATTGATGGTGCCTTTCCAGACATGCAAGCTGCCCATGCCACACGCACTCATGCAACCCCATACCATCAGAGATGCAGGCTTCTGAACTGAGCGTTGATAACAACTTGGGTTGTCCTTGTCCTCTTTGGTCCGGATGACATGGCGTCCCAGATTTCCAAAAAGAACTTCGAATCGTGACTCGTCTGACCACAGGACAGTCTTCCATTTTGCCACACTCCATTTTAAATGATCCCTGGCCAAGTGAAAACGCCTGAGCTTGTGGATCTTGCTTAGAAATGACTTCTTCTTTGCACTGTAGAGTTTCAGCTGGCAACGGCGGATGGCACGGTGGATTGTGTTCACTGACAATGGTTTCTGGAAGTATTCCTGAGCCCATTCTGTGATTTCCTTTACAGTAGCATTCCTGTTTGTGGTGCAGTGTCGTTTAAGGGCCCGGAGATCACGGGCATCCAGTATGGTTTTACGGCCTTGACCCTTACGCACAGAGATTGTTCCAGATTCTCTGAATCTTCGGATGATGTTATGCACAGTTGATGATGATAGATGCAAAGTCTTTGCAATTTTTCGCTGGGTAACACCTTTCTGATATTGCTCCACTATCTTTCTGCGCAACATTGTGGGAATTGGTGATCCTCTACCCATCTTGGCTTCTGAGAGACACTGCCACTCTGAGAAGCTCTTTTTATAACCAATCATGTTGCCAATTGACCTAATTAGTGTTAATTGGTCTTCCAGCTCTTCGTTTATGCTCAAATTTACTTTTTCCAGCCTCTTATTGCTACTTGTCCCAACTTTTTGGGGATTTGTTGACACCGTGAAATTTTGAAACAACGTATTTTTCCTTTAAAATGATACATTTACTCGGATTAAACGTTTGATCTGTCATCTACGTTCTATTACAAATAAAATATTGACATTTGCCATCTCCACATCATTGCATTCAGTTTTTATTCACAATTTTTTAGTGTCCCAACTTTTTTGGAATCCGGTTTGTAGATGCATTTTCCCCCCTACGTTTACCTGTCTTTCCTATAGTTACAGCCACCGCAGCAGTTGAGACTCGTTCTGTACTGCTTTGTGAAGGAGATGGCCGGGCTAACGCTAAGCGCTTTGTACATCAAGCGCAGAAGCCTCTTGCCACTCCTTCTCCCTGAAGCTCACCATGCTCCTGGCCCTCCCGCTCTGCCCAGGGTTGCCACCTTTTAAGCCAGGATTTTTCTTTTCTTGGTGGTGCCCGCATGTTTTTTGCCCTGGCCAGATCACACTGTGCCGCCCATCCCAGCCCCATCAGGAGGTAAATTATTTATGTGTGCAAAGGTGAGGACCGCAGGGCAGCAGCATTACACATTAACAGGCACGCTGAGCCGACTGTGTACACAAAACAAAATAACAGTTTGCAGTATTGGTGTATGTTCACCTGGTTAGCAGTTTTTCATCAGCCATCCAATGCAGGCTAGGGAGCCTGCTTTCCAGCAATGCGGCTCTCAGCCCTTTAGCACGGCACACCTCATGCAAATCCCAAAACCACAGCGTCTCCACAGCTTCACTGTGAAGTGGAGGATAATCCACACAGCTGAGACTGTTGGCTGGGTTTTTATATCCCAAACTAAAACCCGGTCTGGAACGTGGGGAGAAGCCACCCACCCTGCACTTTGGCTGCTCCCAGTAAGAGCCAGCCCGGATCGGCTATACAGCCATACTAAATAACAAATAGTGTCAGTCAGCACTAACTGCCACTGCCACTTAAAATTACCGGCTCTTACCTCACCGAGGCCAGGAATCTCAATGACGGACTCTTGCGCCTTCCTACACTGCGTAGCTATATCTTCTGGCCTGGAGTTAGCTGAGACCTGTTCCATTTCCTGAGGATCAGATCTTGCAGGGGTCTCATGTGGTGTTGAGCCCAGGCAACCTCAGGGATACATGACGAGAGACGACCCAGCATTTTCATGCTTTCTCTTACAAAGCAAGCCGGACTTCTCAGGAATTGCGTGATTTTGACCTTCAGATCCTGGACCTTTGGGGAGGGTAGGAAAGATTTCTGGAGGATGGAATATAGAGGGATGCCCAGAAAAACTCTGATTGGATGGAAGAAGGCTGGAGTTCTCCCAATGACTATCCAGCCAAGATTCTGAAGATGAGCAAGGACCACCAGGATATGTGATTGAAGCAGATCTGTACTTTCTGCTACGACTAACAGATCATCCAGATATGGTACTATTAGTATTCCCTTCTGGCTTAAGGAGGCCACTACTTCTGCCATGACGTACCATCTTTGTAGAAGATGCGAGGGGCAGAAGATATTCCGAAAGGAAGGCAGTTGAACTGATGATGATGAACCCTTCCTTCCAGCTGTACCGTGAATCTTCAATACTTCCTTGATTGAGGATGGATCGGGATGTGGAAGTACGCATCCTTGAGGTCTATCGTGGCCATAAAGGATGATAAGTTTCACTGCAGACTTCACTGTTTCCATTTTGAATCTGCGGTAGATGATGTTTGTTCAGTGGCTTCAAATTTATAATAGTCCTGAACTTGCTGCTTGGTTTTTGAAATAAAAAAAAGGGGAATAGGGACCTCTTCCTATTTCCCAGCTGGGAACACATTCTATTGCCCCTAGGCATAATAACTTACTTATGCCGTCGGACAGAAAAGACATTTGAGATAAGGAGAGTCGGGTTAAGGTGAATATTTGTGTGTGGGAAGAGATTCTAGTTCTATTGCATAACCTTTTCTTATAATGTTGATAATAAAAAGGGTCTGCGATGACACGCTCCCAGGTATCTATGAAGGAGCTGAGTCTTCCCCCAACCCTGATGGCATCATTGCTTGGAGGAGTAAGGGGAAGGATCCCCTTTATTGGGATTGAAGAGGAAATTTCTTCCTTTCCCCCCTGTATAGCTCCACATCCCTGATTTCCCTCTATCTGTTTTGGTATCCTGAAGTTGTGGTTTGTTATGAAAAAACTGCCTCCTGTTTTTAGGTCTGTCTTCGGAAAACCCTTTATTGCGGTCAGTGGCGTTGTCTAGGATTTTATCCAAGTCGGGAACGAATACATACTGGACATGGAACGGAAGAGAGATCAACTTGTTCTTGGACATCATATCCCCCGACCAGGCCTTCATCCAAAGGACCCTTCTAATTGTGTTAGACAGGACCGCCGTACGGGCGGATAGTCTTACAGACTCCGCTGAGGCGTCTGCTAGTGGACATCTTCAGTAGGGGAAGGCTGTCCAAGATTTGATCCCTCTGAGTTTTATTAACTAGGTGTAACTCTAACTGCTCCAGCCATACTTTTATGGTACGGGCCATACATGTCGCGGCTACCCCCGGTTTTAAAAGGGCTGCCATAGCTTCCCATGTCTTCTTAACCCCTTAGGGACACAGCCTTATTTCACCTTAAGGACAGGCCATTTTTTGCAAATCTGACCAGTGCCACTTTAAAGAGGACCTTTCACCAGAATAAAACATCTAAACTAACTATACAGACATGTAGAGCGGCGCCCAGGGATCCCCCTGCACTTACTGTTATACCTGGGCGCCGCTCCGTTCTTCCGTTATAGCCTCCGGTATCTTCATAGTTATGCTCCACCCAGGGGAACCTGACGGCGTCTCATTCTCCCATGCTGTAGCGCTGGCCAATCGCAGCGCTCAGCTCATAGCCTGAGAGAAAAAAAAAAAACTCTCAGGCTATGAGCTGAGCGCTGCGATTGGCCAGTGCTACAGCATAGGAGAAAGAGACGCCATCAGGTTCCCCTGGGTGGAGATTAACTATGAAGATACCGGAGGCTATAACGGGAGAACGGAGCGGCGCCCAGGTATAACAGTAAGTGCAGGGGGATCCCTGGGCGCCGCTCTACATGTCTGTATAGTTAGTTTAGATGTTTTATTCTGGTGAAAGGTCCTCTTTAAGTGCTGATAACTTTAAAATGCTTTGACTTATCCAGGCCATTCTGAGATTGTTTTTTCGTCACATATTGTACTTCATGACACTGGTAAAATGAAGTCAAAAAAATTATTTTTTTTGCATAAAAAAAAACCACCTAATTTACCAAACATTTGGAAAGTTTCAGTTTCTCTACTTCTGTAATACATAGTAATACCCCCAAAAATTGTGATGACTTTACATTCCCCATATGTCTACTTCATGTTTGAATTATTTTGGGAATGATATTTTATTTTTTGGGGATGTTACAAGGCTTAGAAGTTTAGAAGTAAATCAGAAATTTACAAAAAAACAATTTTTAGGGACCACTACAGGTCTGAAGTCACTTTGCGAGGCTTACATAATAGAAACCACCCAAAAATGACCCCATTCTATAAACTACACCCCTCAAGGTATTCAAAACTGATTTTACAAACTTCGTTTACCCTTTAGGTGTTGCACAAGAGTTATTGGCAAAAGGGGATGAAATTTGAGAATTTCATTTTTTTGCCTAATTTTCCATTTTAAATCAATTTTTTCCACTAACAAAGCAAGGGTTAACAGCCAAACAAGACTATCTTTTTTGCCCTGACTCTGCCGTTTACAGAAACACCCCATACGTGGCCGTAAACTACTGTACGGCCACACAGCGGGGCGTAGAGTGAAAGGTGCGCCGTTTGGTTTTTGGAAGGCAGATTTTGCTGGACTGGTTTATTTACACCATGTCCCATTTGAAGCCCCCCTGATGCACCCCTAGAGTAGAAACTCCCTAAAAGTGACCCCATCTAAGAAACTACACCCCTCAAGGTATTCAAAACTGATTTTACAAACTTTTTTAACCCTTTAGGTGTTGCACAAGATTTAATAGATACAATTTAAAAATTTCACTTGTTTGGCAGATTTTCCATTTTAATATTTTTTCTCCAGTTACAAAGCAAGGGTTAACAGCCAAACAAAACTCATTATTTATGGCCCTGATTCTGTAGTTTACAGAAACACCCCATATGTGGTCGTAAACTGCTGTACGGGCACACGGCAGGGCGCAGAAGGAAAGGAATGCCATACGGTTTTTGGAAGGCAGATTTTGCTGGACTTTTTTTTTTTACACCATGTCCCATTTGAAGCCCCCCTGATGCACCCCTAGAGTAGAAACTCCAAAAAAGTGACCCCATTTTAGAAACTACGGGATAGGGTGGCAGTTTTGTTGGTACTAGTTTAGGGTACATATGATTTTTGGTTGCTCTATATTACACTTTTTGTGAGGCAAGGTAACAAGAAATAGCTTTTTTGGCACCGTTTTTTTTTTTGTTATTTACAACATTCATCTGACAGGTTAGATCATGTGGTATTTTTATAGAGCAGGTTGTCACGTACGCGGCGATACCTAATATGTATACAATTTTTTTATTTTTGTAAGTTTTACACAATGATTTCATTTTTTTTATGTTTCCATAGTCTAAGAGCCATTTTTTTTTCAGTTTTTGGGCGATTATCTTGGGTAGGGTCTCATTTTTTGTGGGATGAGATGACTTTTATTGGCACTATTTTGGGGTGCATATGACTTTTTGATCGCTTGCTATTACACTTTTTGTGACGTAAGATGACAAAAAATGAGTTTTACACCGTTTTTATTTTTATTTTTTTACGGTGGTCATCTGAGGGGATAGGTCATGTGATATTTTTATAGAGCCGGTCGATACGGACGCGCGATACCTAATATGTATACTTTTTTTTTTTATTTATGTAAGTTTTACACAATGATTTCATTTTTTAAACCCAAAAAATCATGTTTTAGTGTTTCCATAGTCTAAGAGCCATAGTTTTTTCAGTTTTTGGACGATTATCTTGGGTAGGGTATGATTTTTGCAGGATGAGATGCCGGTTTGATTGGTACTATTTTGGCGTAAATGCGACTTTTTTGATCACTTTTATTACCTTTTTTGGGAAGTAAGGTGGGCAAAATTTCAATTTCCTCATAGTTTTTAATTTTTTTTTTTTATGGCGTTCACCGTGCGGGGAAAGTAACATGACTGTTTTATAGATCAAGTCTCCTGACGCGGCGATACCTAATATGTGTAGTGTATTTTATTTTTTTAATTATTATTCAGTGATAAATGTGTTTTTTTTGTAGTATATATTGGAGGCGTGGCGATCTCTATGCAGTCATGCACACCTGACCAGTTAGTCTGCCCTGGAGGCTGGTTTTAAAGTCAGTATAAAACTGAGTCTGCTTATATAGCACCTACCAGTGGCCATTTGGCTCCAGGAGAAGTATATAGTGGGCTCAGCATGCATGTTGGTACTTGCATCCCTGGATCCGATGAAAGCTGTAATGGCACCGGACGGGGTTAAAGGCAGAGTGTGCTTGGCGTGCTTGCTGTACCTGCACTCCCTGGACTTTGTGTGGCTATCATGGCCCATAACAGGTAGGAACTAGTGTTAGGGACCACTCATAGAGGCGACCTTGACGTGGTGAGTGGCTTATTGTGCTTTGGCCAGAATGTGCACCAATGCCTCATTCAGCATCCAGCATGGAGGCAGGGCAGAGTGCTGGTTGCAGAGTGCTATTGCATTTGTATTTTGTGTTTTTTTTTTTTACTTTACTTTTTTTTACATTTTTTTGACCCAGACCCACTTGGTTCTTGAAGATCCAGTGGGTCTGATGTCTGTATAATAGAGTACAGTAGACTATATGGGGTATTGCACTGCATTTTACTTACACTTTGTCTGAACATTTGTTCAGCACCATGGACAGCAGGATGCCTGAGAAGGCGTCCTGTTGCCATGGGAACCTTCCCCGTCTGCTCGGTTGTAGCCACAACTTCGCAGACAGGGAAGGGTAAGGAGGGGGGCTGTCTGGGGGCTCTCTCCCATCGGGGGGCTGCAAAGGCACAGCAGCCCCCCGATGGGAGAGGGAGGAAGCTCCCTGAGCTGTTAACCTTTTCCATACAGCGGTCCGTACGGACCGCGGTATGGAAAGGGTTAAACGGCTGACATCGCATCACAGATGTCAGCCGTTTATACCAGAGTGTCAGCAATGTGCTGACACTCTGGTATAACCACTGGCCACCAACGATTATTCAAGAGGAGGCGGGGGGCGGGGGATCGTGATCCCGCCTGCCGCACCGCCCGCAACCCCCCCTGCACCTCCCACCGGGATAAAATCATTCAGGGGTGCAGGGGGGGGGGGGGGGGGGAGATAAATATATATTTTAGGAATACTAAAGTTTCTGATCCCCGCGGTCAGGGACTGCGGGGATCAGAAACTGCAGAAAGCGCAGCAAACCGCAGGTCTGAATTGACCTGCAGTTTGCTGCGATCGCCGACATGGGGTGGTCACGGGACCCCCCCCCGCGCATTTGGCCTAGGTGCCTGCTCAATGATTTGAGCAGGCACCTTGTTCCGATCACCACCGGACGGGCGGCAGTGATCGGAACACCACATGACGTACCGGTACGTCATGTGTCCTTAAGTACCAGGACATCATGACGTACCGGTACGTCATGTGTCCTTAAGAGGTTAAAAAGGCTCTCCGCCTTCCTGTCCATAGGGTTCTTCAGCTGCACGGCATCCTTAAAAGGAAGGACCGTACGTTTTGCGATCTTGGCCATAGGCGCATGACTCTGGGGATGGACTCCCAGTCTGTGCAATCTGCTTCATTAAAGGGATACCGCCTCTTAATGCAACGGGGAATGAAGGAACCCTTTTCCGGCTTATCCCATTCAGCTTTAATCAGCTTCTGGATGTTATCCGGCACTGGAAACACAGACCTCTGTCTTTCCCCCAGACCCCCGAATATCTCCTCCTGAACTGTTCTGGGCTTCCTAGGAATTTCCATCCTGATCGTGGACCTTATAGCTCTGATTAACTCTTCAATGTCTGCAGGGTTAAACAGAAATCTTCTGTATTCGTTATCTTCATCAGACTCCTGGGTCATATCCAAGATCTCAGGATCCGAAAGATCAGGATTTACTGAATCGGAGTCACTTCCCACACTAATAAGATCTCTAGAAGTTACCGGTCTAGGGGTAGGGGGCCTGGGAAGCTTCCCTTTATTGTGAGGCCAGGGCTGATTGAACCTCCTCTCTAACCATAGACTTGATATCCGCCAACAGGCTACAGGACTCAGATTTCACAACTGATGCAGTATACTCCTTGCACAGCGGTTTAGACCCGGAAGAGGGCAGACGCTTTAAACATAAGCTGCACTTAAAGTTAACAGAGGAGGAAGACTCCTTTTCTCCCTGAAAATATACAACGGAGAGAAGGGTCAACCACTACAGGGTAACAACAGTACATGAAGGGTGCCTGACTCAGGCTACTTACTGAACCCTGGGTAGTGGGGGGCTTCGATCCTAAGCCATGTGTGGTAGGGGCACTCATGTTCAGCAGGTCCCGTCGACCAAGATCACCAGAGGAACAAACAAGAATGAAAACGCTTGGCGCCACCTTCAGCCGGCATTCTGCCCCTTTTTGTTCCGGAACGAGCGCCGGCATGACGTCATGACTCTCCTCTGCGTCTGATGTCATTGCCTGGCGGCTGGAGGGATTCGCGTCCTAGCGTCGCTCCAGCCGCCATACCACTCCGCATATAGCCCTCCAGGACCGCCGCAGGAGGGAACTTCGCCGGGGCCACCAACACCAGCACGGGCCCGGGCACAGACCTTAGCAGGAGGGAGAGCCGAACCACCAGCAACTACCTCCGGTCTGTATGGAAGATGCGCAAGATGAGCAAAGAAAAATGTTACTGACAGAAACCCCATAGAGCTCCCAGCACCTCTCCGGTCTTCCTTCCCTGGCAGGTCAGGAAAAAACACTGGCGATGAGGGGTAGGGGCAGGGTTTTTAACCTCTCTGTGATTTTTCCTGTCCTATCAGAGGAAGTCAATCTCTCAGTGTGTGCTGTATATATATATTTGTGGTCGTGGCTAAAAGTTGGACCCGGGCAGGCGTGCCCGTCTCGACATCTAACCGGCTGAGTTGTGCCTGGAGCCGGGTACGAGAGCAGCCTATAAGGGGGCTGCCCTGGAGGAGAAGATTAGAACATAAGGGGAATGGGAGAGTGGGTCGATAACCGAAATGCCTGCCGGGTAACAGTGAGAGGGGCTGATATAGGCTCAAGCCCCTCCCACAAATGCAGGCTGAGCTTCAGCCTTTCTAACTTGTGGTCGTGGCTAAAAGTTGGACCCGGGCAGGCGTGCCCGTCTCAACATATAACCGGCTGAGTTGTGCCTGGAGCCGGGTACGAGAGCAGCCTATGAGGGGGCAAAAAGGAAACCAAGTTAATGCAAGGACTTTATTGAATCACAATACCAGAGAATGAAAAGCTTGCAAAATTTCTAACTGTGGGTTTGGTATGTACCTGGCGAAGCATGACGAGCGCCAGCATTCTCCGGATGACATGAGTGGGGACCCTGTGCTTGGAAGCTGCGGATGCATCTCCGATACGGAAGGAATAGCCAGAGATTGAGCTATGGTCGAAGCCTAAGCCTGATGCAAGTGTACGTAAGTGGCATATGAACTGTGCAGAGGTGAGAGGGCTATTGAGATGAGGTAGCAGTGGGCTGTTAGGGGGATCTTCACGGATGGCGTTCATGAGCTGCCTGAGGACTTGTACCGGGCACCAATTATTGCTAGATTGGAAGAATTTCACCTCAACTGGGGGACCTGTCTGGCTTGTCTTAGTGGACAATAACCTGAGCGTATAGTGGCCCTGGCTCCACACTAGTTGCTCCTTTAACAGACCGCTGCACCCTGCTGAGCTGCAAGTGAATTCACCTGGCCTAAGGAACCCGTAGAAGCCCAGGTACATGGCAGCTTTGATGACCAAGCTGGAGAAGGGCCCAAAAGGGTTGCCATCAAGGGCTGATGACATCCTCCGGAACATCTCGCTCGTGACCGCCTGTCTGCGGGAAGGGGGGTTGACCCTGCATTTCTGGACCCCACGCAAGGTGGCCTTGACTGCATGCAATGAAAAAATGGAGCCCCCTCCCGGGTTACGGAGCATGGCGTGGTGTTGGACGCCCGCAAGGTACAACTTGATGGTGTTATGTGAGAGATGTAAGTGGTGATGACAATGGGCGATGAAGGCCATGATGTATGGGATGTCCGCTAGCTCGCCCTGCGGGTGGAGTCTGGAAAAATCCTGGTAGGTTCTCAGACCAGATTGGTAGTTCCTGGCCGTATTTGGGGCGAGGGACTGCTGTACCAGGCCCCTTGCTGAGGAGACGAGAGCACTTAGTCCATGGTAAGGGAACTGAATGCCGGGGTGGGACATCTGAGAGGATCGGCTTCAGGCATGACCTGGAAAAAAAGGGGGAAATTAAATCGGGACAATGCGTCTGCCGCAATGTTTTGCTGGCCAGGAATGTGGCTGCAGTGCAAATGGAAATTGTGAGAAAGGGCAAGCCAGACCAGCCGGCGCAAAAGTGTCATTATTTTTTGGGACTTAGCCCTACCTTTGGTTAAGATGTCAACTAGGGCCTGATTGTCGGTGACGAACATCACTGGTGTGTTGGCCCACTGATGACACCAGGCCTGAGCGGCTGCGACAATGGGGTACAATTCCAATAGGGAGGAGGTGCTGATGGATTCGGCATCCACCAGGACGGACATGGGCCAATGGTCAACCAGCCAATGGAGACCCCAAATGGCTGCGTAGCCGCAGGAAGCGGCAGCATCCGAAAAGATAGTAGGGAAGGAGGGCGACCATGGAGGGACGAAGAGGGAGATGCCGTTCCACCGGCACAGGAACAACTCCCACATGGCCAGGTCCGCCTTTGCGTGGCTGTCCAATCGGATGACGCTGTCCTGGTCGGGCGCCGAGGGAAGAAGCTGGAGTAGCCTCGATACGAACGTCTTGCCCTGGGGCATGATCCTAGAGGCGAAATTGAGCCGGCCCAGAAGAGATTGTAACTCGATTTTTTTAAGGCACCCGGAGGAGGCAGCGTGGGCAATAACCTCTCGGCATTGGGCGAGCTTCTCTTCCGGGAGGCTGGCTTCCATTCTGACGGAATCTAGGATGATGCCCAGGAATGTGACCCTAGTGGCGGGACCTTCAGTCTTGGCCTGGGCGACCGGAACCTCTAGACCAGGCATGCTCAACCTGCGGCCCTCCAGCTGTTTCAAAACTACAACTCCCAGCATGCCTGAACAGTCTACAGCTATCAGCCTACAGCAGGGCATTGTGGGAGTTGTAGTTTTACAACAGCTGGAGGGACGCAGGTTGAGCATGCCTGCTCTAGACTGACGAATATCTCAAGGAGGGTGGCGAGATTGCCTGATCTGTCCTGCGGGCCCTCAATGATCAGAAAGTCATCCAGGTAATGGATGACCGTCTGCAGTCCGCCGTGATAGACCAAGATCCAGTGTAGCGCCTTGGCGAACTGGTCGGACAACAAAGGGCTGCTTTTAGAGCCGAAAGTGAGCCTGTTGGCGAAGTAATATTGGCCGGCCCATTTAAATCCATAGTACTGCCACAACTGAGGTTGGATGGGGAGGAGCTTGAATGCATCCGCGATGTCCGCCTTTGCCAACCAAGCGCCTCTGCCATACAACAAAATGGCTCGTATGGCGTCGTCTATGGAGGAATACTTTATGGAGAACTCTTCCAAAGGAATGAGTGAATTAAGGCTAGGAATAGCAGAAACATGAGGGGCGGACAGGTCATACATAGATCAACCTTTTTTTATTAGTGTTTTTTTTAGACACCAGGCCGATAGGGTTGATGCGCCATAAATGAAAGAGTATTGATGGAAAGGGACCTATAAGGAAACTTATCTACTTTGGACTGTATTAACTCGCCCGTTGCTGTTGGATCCCCGGTGGCTGATAGAAGATTCCAGCCTTCCCAAGGGACCTGCGGTAGTGCGATGAGCACGTTGTGGAACCCTTCCGAGAAGACTGCCAACAGGAACGCCACAAAGTTCTCATCGTGGTGGTCCCGGAAGAGAGCCGCCAGGAGGTCCACATTAATGTCGGCTAGTCAGGATTGTTTAGCCGCCCTCTTGGGACAGGAGGAACGAGGGTGGGCGCACTCCTGGAGTCAAATAAACGATCTGAGCGTATCAGATTGGCTATTGACAGAAGAAGGCCACCTGAGCGTACCAGGTGGTAGGAGGAAGGCTTGAGAAAGGCTCAGTTGTGAGCTGAAACGTCGCTACTGCTTCACATGGGTGAATAAAGACACCGTTTTTTCAAGTCCTGGAGTGCTGTCCTATTTCTGGTATATATTAAGGGTGAAGCTCATTCCCTTGGACGTTGCACCTGAGCCAGTTTACTGGTGCCGCCGAATTTTCTTTTTTTAATATATATATATATATATATATATATATATATATATATATATATATAGTGACACAGTGAGAGGTTTGGTCTGGGAAAACAGGTATTTTCCTCCCTGCATGTGCTGCTGGGCTGATTTACAGCCAGGTGAGGTCAAATACCGGACCGGATTTAAAATGCCAGTCCGGGTTTTGGCAGCACCTGGCTGTCCTTAAATAGGCAGCTGGGCTCAGAAGCGAGGTCTCTGTGTTGGGATCTGGGTGTCTTGTGTCTGGATGAAGGCTTGCTACCTGTTTGGCGTGAAAACAGGTTGGTGCTGCTATGAGTAAGGACTCTTTGAGGCAGAATTGCCGCATGGTGTGAATTACCACCAACACCGCAAGGTGACTTTTTTGTTTGAATATGACTGCTTGTTTTGTCACTTGCCTAAAGTGTGAATAAAACACTGAACTGTTTGATCCAAAGAACTTGTTGTTGCCTCTATACTGCGTCCGCTAATCCTGTCTACCAGAGCGAGTCCCCACAATTGGTGGAGGATGCGGGCAAGAGCGCGCGGCCAACGTGAACGCCAATATTTTTGGTTTCTGCATTTTTCAGGCACGATTGTACAAACCGGATTCCAAAAAAGTTGGGACACTAAACAAATTGTGAATAAAAACTGAATGCAATGATGTGGAGATGGCAAATGTCAATATTTTATTTGTAATAGAACGTAGATGACAGATCAAACGTTTAATCCGAGTAAATGTATAATTTTAAAGGAAAAATACGTTGATTCCAATTTTCACGGTGTCAACAAATCCCCAAAAAGTTGGGACAAGTAGCAATAAGAGGCTGGAAAAAGTAAATTTGAGCATAACGAAGAGCTGGAAGACCAATTAACACTAATTAGGTCAATTGGCAACATGATTGGGTATAAAAAGAGCTTCTCAGAGTGGCAGTGTCTCTCAGAAGCCAAGATGGGTAGAGGATCACCAATTCCCACAATGTTGCGCAGAAAGAACCCAGCGAAAAATTGCAAAGACTTAGCATCTATCATCAACTGTGCATAACATCATCCGAAGATTCAGAGAATCTGGAACAATCTCTGTGCGTAAGGGTCAAGGCCGTAAAACCATACTGGATGCCCGTGATCTCCGAGCCCTTAAACGACACTGCACCACAAACAGGAATGCTACTGTAAAGGAAATCACAGAATGGGCTCAGGAATACTTCCAGAAACCATTGTCAGTGAACACAATCCACCGTGCCATACGCCGTGTCATCCGGACCAAAGAGGACAAGGACAACCCAAGTTGTTATCAACGCTCAGTTCAGAAGCCTGCATCTCTAATGGTATGGGGTTGCATGAGTGCGTGTGGCATGGGCAGCTTGCATGTCTGGAAAGGCACCATCAATGCAGAAAAATATATTCAGGTTCTAGTACAACATATGCTCCCATACAGACGTCATCTCTTTCAGGGAAGACCCTACATTTTTCAACAAGATAATGCCAGACAACATTCTGCATCAATCACAACATCATGACTGCGTAGGAGAAGGATCCGGGTACTGAAATGGCCAGTCTGCAGTCCAGATCTTTCACCTATAGAGAACATTTGGCGCATCATAAAGAGGAAGGTGCAACAAAGAAGGCCCAAGACGATTGAACAGTTAGAGGCCTGTATTAGACAAGAATGGGAGAGCATTCCTATTTCTAAACTTGAGAAACTGGTCTCCTCGGTCCCCAGACCTCTGTTGAGTGTTGTAAGAAGAAAGGGAGATGCCACACAGTGGTGAAAATGGCCTTGTCCCAACTTTTTGGGGATTTGTTGACACCATTAAATTCTGATTCAACATATTTTTCCCTTAAAATGGTACATTTTCTCAGTTTTTAAACTTTTGTTCCGTGATTTATGTTCTATTCTGAATAAAATATTAGAAGTTGGTACCTCCACATCATTGCATTCAGTTTTTATTCACGATTTGTATAGTGTCCCAACTTTTTTGGAATCCGGTTTGTATGTCGTACATTAAACCAGCTGTATTACAACCAATGCCCCACGATAAAATGGAGGCTGTTGTGAAAGCCCTCATGGGAGGTTAATCTGCAGCAGCGAGAGACAAACCTGCAGCAACGCGAGGCTAAGAAGCAGCAGCAGGAGACTAACCAGTTGCTGCTACAACAACACGTGATGACTTTGCAGACAGCAGGAGCAACCCCAAGCGTCCACGATGCCCGGAAAGCAGTTTGTGCCGCGATTCCTATGGGTATTTTCACACCTGCGGCAGGACGGATCAGACAGGCTGTTCACCCTGTCGGATCCGTCCTTCCGCTATTTCGCTGTGCCGCCGCTCCGTCTCCATTGACTATAATGGGGAAGGGGCGGAGCTCTGGCACAGTACGGCAGTTTTGCGGTGAGAGGCCGCCGGACTAAAAAGTCGGACATGCAGGACTTTTAGTCCGGTGGCCTTTCACCGTGCACTGCTGTGCTGCGCCGGATCTCCGCCCCGTTCCCATTATAGTCAATGGGGACGGAGCGACGGTCCAGCGGCACGGCGAAATAGCGGAAGGACGTATCCGACAGGGTGAACAGCCTGTTGGATCCGTCCTGCCGTAAGTGTGAAAGTATTCTAAGATGATCCCCGCAGACGACATCGAACCCTACCTGTCGATGTACGAGAACGTGGCCATCAGAGGGGGTAAATGAGTTGGTCCGGGCCCAGTGGATACATCAGTGGGGGTTTAAGCCGGCTGAGCCTGCGAGGACCCAGTATTCTGACTTACTACACCTCTTGCAAAAGTGGGTACAGTCTGATGTGCTGAGTCCCCCGGCTATGCTGGATAGACTATTAGCCGATATGTTCTGGAGGGCTTTGCCATACCCTTTCCAGCACTGGATCGGTCAGGTGTCTCCTGGCAATGCCCTTGAGATGGTGGACCTGGTGGAACGCTATTAAGCTACCAGGAATCTAAAGGAGGGTTCTGTCGGCAGGGGCGTCGGCAAACCCTGGAAATCTTCACCCAAGGCCCGGAGATTTGAGCCGATAAGACCTGCCCGTGATCTACCCAGAGCGGACCTGGCTCCAATAGTCTGCTGGCGGTGTCAGCAGCCTGGCCATGTAAGGGCTGACTGTCCCCATCGGGTTGAGCCCATGGACACTAACTATGGCTACCGTCAGTCGCTATATGCCAGGAGACTGTGTGCAACAGGTACCCCAGTCTCTAGATCACTTGTGCCAGGTGGAAGTGGGAAACACTCCGGCGGAGGCTCTTCTGGACTCAGGGAGTCTGGTGACCCTAGTAAGGGCTAACCTGGTGCGGTCCCCTGAGTATACTGGCTGGAAAGTCAGGGTGATGTGCATCCACGGAGACTTAAAAGACTACCCCACCGCGCTGGTGCCTCTAACCACAGTGGCTGGTAGATGGACCCACGAGGTGGCTGTCGCCACAAATCTACATTATGAACTCATAATAGGGAGAGACTTCCTGGCACTGTGGCCTGCTATGAGAGTGACTGATACCCATGAGACAGGGGTAACCCTAGCAGAATGGACCGGCTCAGGGGGGAGACCAGAACCCTGGGAACCTGAGACCGAAGGGCTAGCAGTAGGGGTGACCGCCACTTTGGTGGGGGAGACAACCCCGCTAAGTGTGATGTGGGAGACGTGGAGGAAATGGTCCTGAAATGGCAGACCTCAATGTCTCTGGGGATAATTTTGCTACCGCCCAACGTCGGGACCCAACCCTATCCCGCGCCTGGGAAAATGTGTTAATAGTAGATGGTGAACCACAACAACCTGGGGCAGAGTCAGTGTTGTGGTTCATCAAGATATGTTGTATCGGGTAAACCAACTATGGTGATCCCCAAGGCAGTTGGTGATCCCCAAGGCTTATTGCCAGCTTGTGTTCGATCTAGCCCACCAACAAGTTCTCGGGGGTCACCAGGTGCTGCAGAAAACTCAGGATCGTATTCTACAGCAGTTTTACTGGCCCAGCATATTTAAAGAAGTGGAAGAGTTTTGTAAGTCTTGCCCGACCTGCCAGATAACTAGCCCCCAGCCACATTTCCGTAGTCCCCTAGTACCATTTGACCGAAAAGCTATGGACCTCGTAGGCCCAGTACTGAAGTCCGCCAGGCATCAACATATCTTAGTCATTCTAGACTACGCCACTCGGTACCCGGAGGCGGTGCCACTGTGACATACCTCGGCCAAACTCAGGAGTTAATGGAGAGGTTTTCCCAAGTAGGACTATCTAAAGAGGTTCTGACCGACCAAGGGACCCCTTTTATGTCCAAGGTGATGAGGTATATCTAACTTGCTGCATATAAAACTACGGACGTCCATTTACCATCCGCAAATGGACGGTCTGGTAGAACGGTTTAACCAAACATTGAAGAAACCGCAGTTAGACTTACCGGTAATTCCGTTTCCTTGAATCCACCATGACGGCCCACATTGAGATTGACCCTTGACCTCTGTAGGGGCAGGAACACAGAGAGTTTAAATTCCCCCCACCCCTCCACCTCCTCAGTGCTTTACAAATTATCCGAAAGGTGGAAAAGAGAGTAAAAAGATATTGATTCATACCCTTAAACTCTTATTTTATTTTTTATATATACATATATGATATGTGTGTTTTTTTTTTTTTTATATATATATTTTTTTTTTAGGATGGGAATAGTACGGGGCCGTCATGGTGGATTCAAGGAAACGGAATTACCGGTAAGTCTAATTGCGGTTTTTCCATTTCATCCACCATGACGGCCCACATTGAGATGTATCAAATGACTACATGGGTGGGGATATTGCCTGTAAAACCTTCCGGCCAAAAAGAGCCTCATTCGAGTCCGGAAGATTAAGACGATAGTGTCTTACAAAGGTATTTGCGCTAGCCCAGGTTGCGGCCCTACAAATCTGGTCTAGTGAGACTCCTCTTTTTTCAGCCCAAGAGGAGGCAGTGGCCCTAGTGGAGTGGGCTTTAATATTGCCGGGACTGGGCTTGCCCTGTATCCTGTAGCAACACTCGATGGTGGACCTGATCCATCTAGCTATGGAGGATTTAGCTAACTTCTTCCCTTTATTTCTTCCAGAGAACTGAACTAGGAGATTATTATCTATCCCAAGAGCCCTGGTAGCCTCCAGGTATTGAATTACTGTATCCTTAACGTCTAAAAGATGCATGTTATCACCAGACCCTGCAACTTCGGACCTAGGGATAGAAGGTAGAAAAATTTCCTGTTCCTGGTGGAAGGAGGAGACTACTTTAGGGAGGAACCCAGGGTCGAGCGTTAGGCGGATGTGATCATTACTGATTTGGAGATATGGTTCCCTGCAGGAGAGGGCCTGGAGTTCTCCAATACGTCTGGCTGAGGTAATTGCTATCAGGAAAGCAGTCTTCAGAGAAAGGTGCTTTAAAGAGATCTCTGATAGCAGTACAAACGGAGGTTTTGTTAGGCCTTCTAGGACGATGTTCAAGTCCCAAGTTGGAGCTCTAGATTTAAGGGTGGGTCTTAACCTTGAAGCTGCTCTAAAAAAATCTCCTGACCCACCCATCTGTGATTGGCTAAACTGCAGTCGTAGAAAGTACTGAGGGCTGATATTTGTACTTTCAGAGTACTAGGTCTCAGACCTAATTCCAGGCCGCTCGGGAGGAAGTCCAGAATCCTGTTGATGGGAGGAGAGGTGGTGTCCGGGTGATCAATCCCTAACCAAGAACAGTATCTTTTCCAGATCTTTAAGTAGATGGAAGATGTCACTTTTTTCTACTGGCCCCGAGTGTGAGAATCACCTTATCTGACAGGCCTCTGCTCTAAGGTTTTGCTCTCAGGATCCAGGCTGCCAGTCTGAAGATTCCTGTGTCTGGATGCAGAAGCGGGCCCTAAACTAAGATGTCTCTCTGAAAAGGAATTTCCCAGGGATCCTCCAGCGATAGCTGTTTTAGAGTAGAGAACCAACTCCTCTTTGGCCATAAGGGGGCTATTAGGATGAGAGTAGTGGGTTCTCCTAGAAGCTTCTGGAGGACTCGCGGTAATAGTGGTATTGGGGGAAATGCATAAGCCAGTCTCCATCTCCACTGAATTGATAGGGCGTCTATTGCCCACGGGCCGTCCTCCAGGTTTAGGGAGCAAAAATATTCTACCTGCGTATTTTTTCTGGAGGCGAATAAGTCTACTTCCGGATGACCCCATCTTTTTGAAATCCTCTGGAAGATCTTTCGGTTCAGGGACCATTCCCCTGGATCTATTTTTTCCCTGCTCAGGTAGTCTGCTACTGTATTTTCGCAGCCCTTTAAATGGATGGCGGAGAGCGACAGGGTGTTCTCTTCTGCCCAGGAGAAGATTCTCATTGCTACTGCACCCAACAGGCGTGACCTTGTCCCTCCTTGGTGTCGTAGGTATGCAACAGTTGTGGTATTGTCGGATAGAATCTTTAAATGATGACCCCTTAGTAGGTCCTCTCCGTTTGTTAATGCCTCGAGGACAGCATACAGCTCTCTGTAATTGGAGGATCTTTTTCTTATGTCTTCTGGCCAAGTACCCTGCAGAAGATGGTCTTCTATTTTTGCTCCCCAGCCTTCGAGACTTGCGTCTGTTATTACCTGAACGGCCGGGTAGTTCCGCCACTGTAGACTTCCAAGCAGTCTTCTTTTTTCTTTCCACCAGCCTAGATCCGTTTTTACGGACTGAGGAATCCATACATTTTTGTCTAAGTTTATCTTTCTTCCGTCCCATACACTTAGGATCCAACTTTGGATTACCCTTGTGTGGCTTTGGCACCAGGCAACCGAGGGGATGCAGGCAGTTAGACTTCCGAGAAAACTTATGGACAGTCTGATGGAGCATCTGTGAGAACTCTGAAACATTCGGACCTTCTCTATTAGTGCCTTTGTTTTGTCCTGGGGAAGAAAGGTCTTTAACAGGGTTGAGTCCAGTTCTACGCCTAGGAACCTTATTCTTTTGGATGGAATCAGAGTGGATTTTTTTATATTTATGATCCAACCCAGACCTTTTAGCATCTCTGAGAATCTCCGAGTTGCTAACAGATTTTCGGCTTCTGTATTGCCAAGAATTAGGAAATAGTCTAGGTATGGGATAACTGTTATACCTTCCCGACGAAGATAGGCCACCATTTCCACCACCACCTTTGTGAAGACCCTGGGGGCCGAGGAGATGCCGAAAGGGAGGGCGACATATTGAAAATGGTGGATCAAGCCGTCCAGCCCTTTTAGGGCAAATCTTAGATACTTTTGGGAGAGATGATGAATAGGGATATGGTAGTATGCGTCTTTGAGGTCGATTGACAACATAAACGCTCCTTTCTGGATTAGGAGAATAGTGGATGTGATGGTTTCCATTCTGAACTTCCTGTATAAAATGGATCTGTTTAGAGGTTTTAAGTTTATGATGGTTCGAAGGGATTGGTCTGGTTTCTTTACTAGGAAGAGGTTGGAGTAGAAACCTCTCCTTTGTTCTAGTTGCTGGACCCTCTGAATTACCCCTAGATCTAAGAGGTCTCGGACGCCCTGCCATATTTTTGGAAGCTCTGTTTTGTTTTGGGTTGAGATGCAGAATCTTCTTGGGGGGATTGATGCGAATTCTATCTTGTAGCCTTGAGAGACTACGTTTAGAACCCAGGGATTTGAGGTGATCTGTTCCCAAGATAGTAAAAACCCCTTCAGTCTCCCCCCTACTCTGGCGTCATTGCTGCTTATTTTGTCTGTTTTGGGGATTGAGAATGAAGCCTCTCCCCCTTCCCCCTTTGGGATAGCTCCATCTGCCAGTTTTTCCTTTCCCCTGTAGGATCTCTGCTGGGGCTGAAACTGACGAAAGGGCTTCTTTCTAGATTCCTTGTCCTCCGGAAATCCCTTCTTATCCGCTGCTCCCTCTAGAATTTTATCTAGAGTGGGACCAAAGACAAACTCCCCAGAAAATGGGATAGAGCAGAGTTTGGCTTTGGATGCTTTGTCCCCTGACCATGCTTTCATCCATAATGCTCGCCTGGCTGCGCTAGAGAGAGCAGCGTTTTTTGCTGAGAAACGGATGCATTCCGCAGAGGCATCCGCTAAAAATGCTGTGGCGGAACGAAGGAGTGGAATAGACTCCGATTTCTTCTCTTGGGGTTTTATTTTTTAGGTGTTCGTCCAGTTCCCCCAGCCATATATACATAGCCCTGGCTACTGAAGTTGCTGCAATATTTGCTTTTACCCCAAACATTGCTGATTCCCAGGATCTTTTTAGGAGCCCGTCTGCTTTTCTGTCCACTGGATCACCCAATTGGGAAGAATCCTCAAAAGGAAGAGCGGTTTTCTTTACAAACTTAGCCACCTGTATGTCGACTTTAGGGGTCTGATTATATATTTTGCATTCTGCTGGGTCAAAGCAGAGTCGGTTCCTGAACTCCTTGGGGACACCTAATCTCTTCTCAGGATCTGACCACTCCTCCATTATCATTTCCCGTATATTCTCGTTTATGGGGTAGACAATGGAAGTTTTGGATCTAAGGCCGCCAAACATTTCATCCTGGACGGTCCGGGGTCTAGGGGTATCCTCAATTCCCATTGTGGACATGACTGCTCTGAGTAAATCCTCCATTTCGTCTGTGGAGAAAAAATATTTTTTGTCTTCCTCCAAAATTTCCCCCTCTGACAAGGGGTCCTCAGTAGGAATCTGTCTGGATGTGACGGAAGTTTCCTCTACATCCTCGCCCTCAGATGAGGAGACAACCAATAGTTTGCGCTTCTTGGGAGGGTTGGGGACACTAGCGGGAACAGACATAGTGGCCAAAGAAGACCTGATTTCGTCCGTAATAAAAGTTTTCATTTCGGACAGAATATCTGGTTGCTCTTCCTTCCATATTTCGGCAGTACAAGGCTTGCACAGCCTCTTCTTGTAATTTTCAGGTAACCTTCTTGAGCATGCACAGCACTTTGAGAGCTTTGCTTTAGTTTTAGATTCTTTGCTGCCCTGGAGGAAGCAACCAGATATACCGTATTTAGAATTAGAACTAAAAGTAAAATTCAAAATACAATTTCCCCCCAGAGGGGACTCACGGTACTGATGGCCGAAGGGTCAGAGCCTTCCTGGCGAGGAGTAGGTGCTTCAGACATCGCGCTGCAGCAGTCAAAGGCTGACAACCGCGCTTCTTTTTTCTTTAATTCTTGTCCCGGCGTCTGACGTCATCAAGCGGCGCCCCGACTGACGGCGTGAGCCTGCGCCGCACCAGCTTGTTAGACAAAGGTACGTGCGCCGCCCGGCCCGCCCTTAATGCGCTCCATGCGCCGCACCCACTCCTCCTGCCGGTCACCTGATAGCTGAGAGGAAGGACGCCAAGCGCCGCGCGCGAGGCGCCTTGTGAAGCCGGCACCCCCGACTATTACCCAGGAGAGGGAAGGAAGTCTGAAGGTAGGGAAGGACCGCAGGCCTCAGCATAAGCTAAGACGAGGGTCCTTGTTGCTCCAAGCTGGCCAGCCTTAGCTCATGCCATGGGAGGCCAGCAGGAGATTCCTGTAAGAGAAATAAAGCTGCTACCCTCCTGGAAGGAGGGCTCTCTCTACATGTTGGCCCCTGTAGGGGCAGGAAAGCACTGAGAAGGTGGAGGGGTGGAGGGGTGGAGGGGTGGGGGGAATTTAAACTCTCTATGTGTTCCTGCCCCTACAGAGGTCAAGGGTCAATCTCAATGTGGGCCGTCATGGTGGATGAAATGGAAAATATGTTGAAAAAGGTAGTGTCTAAAGATGGAAAGGACTGGGACCTCCTTCTGCCCTCTCTCGTGTTCGCAGTGCGAGAGGTACTCCAGGCCTCTACTTGGTTCTCGCCTTTCGAACTGCTATATGGCAGACACCCTCACGGTCTCTTGGATGTGGCCAAAGAGGCGTGGGAATAACAACCCACTTCACATAAAAGTGTCATTGAGTACATTACCCAGATGCAAGATCGGATAGAGACAGTGTTGCCTCTTGTTAGGGAGTATATGGAGGCAGCTCAGCGAGCCCAGAGTCGGGTCTATAATCGGCAGGCTCAGGTCCGGATCTTTAACCCGGGTGATCGGGTTTTGGTTCTGGTGCCGACAGTGGACAGTAAGTTCCTGGCTAGGTGGCAGGGGCCCTACGAGGTACTCGAGAAAATTGGAGATGTAAACTACAAGGTACACCAGCTACGGCGGCGAAAGCCGGAGCAGGTTTACCATGTGTATTTACTCAAACCGTGGAAAGATAGGGAAACCTGTACAGAAGACAGCCCGCTGCCGTGTTTTCTAGAAGAGGGACCGGCCCCTCTGTCTGATGCAAGAGAGGCGGCTGGCACAGTAAAAATTGCTGACAGCCTCTCCTCTAAACAGACTCAGGAGGCCAGGGAGTTTATTAGTCGGAACAAAGATGTGTTTTTGGACCTCCCTGGATGCACATAATCCAGCATGAAATGGTCACTAAGCCTCAGGCAAAAGTCTGATTAAAACCATACTGGGTGCCAAAGGCTCAGCGACCAGCCATATCGGAGGAGGTGCAGCTAATGTTGCAGCTAGACGTCATTGAGGAGTCAAAAAGTGAGTGGGCCAGTCCTATAGTATTGATACCCAAGCCGGATGGGATGTTGCGGTTTTGTAAGGACTTTCGAATAAGGTTTCCAAATTCAATGCGTATCCCATGCTTCGGGTGGATGAGCTCATCGAGAGTTTAGGACAAGCCAAATATTTTTCTGTTTGGGACCTCACGAAAGGGTACTAGCAGGTGCCCTTAACGGACGGTGCCAAAGAGAAAACTGCCTTTATCACGCCTGAGGGGCTGTATCAATATAAGGTCTTACTTTTTGGTCTGCATGGCGCCCCCGCCACTTTTCAGCGACTAATGGACATTGTGCTTTGTCCACATCGTCGGTACGCTTCGGCTTACCTGGACGATATTGTTATCCACAGTACCGACTGGGAAAGTCACTTACCCAAAGTGCAGGCTGTTGTGGACTCCCTTCGGAAAGCCGGCCTAAACGCAAACCCAAAAAAATGTGCGATAGGGTTAGAAGAGGCTAAGTAACTGGGGTATGTCATTGGGCGCAGAGTCATCAAACCCCAAGTGAACAAAATAGAGGCGATATGGAATTGGCCCCGACCTGTCACCACTAGGCAAATAAAGTCATTCCTGGGAATGGTGGGCTATTACATGAGGTTTGTTCCCCACTTTGCTACTCTAGCCGCGCCCTTGAAAGGACTCTTGAAGGGACACGTCAATGATGGTTCGCTGGGATGATTGGGCGGAAGAGGCTTTCTCCGCTTTGAAGCCGGCCTTGTGACGGTCCCCGGTTTTGGTGACGCCAGACTTCAAAAGGGAGTTTATAGTACAGACCGATGCCTCCAAAGTAGGCCTCGGTGCTGTACTGTCTCAGGAAGTCAACGGGGAGAAGCATCCCGTTGTCTTCCTCAGTCGTAAGCTCACCCCAGCCGAGACCCGGTATAGTATAATGGAGAGAGAGTGCCTGGCTATCAAGTGGGCACTAGAATATCTCCGCTATTATTTATTGGGGAGAAAATTCTGCCTGGTGACTGATCACTCCCCTCTCAAGTGGATGAGCCAGGCAAAGGACAAAAATGCCCGGGTCACCCGATGGTTTTTCTCCCTACAAAACTTTAGGTTTTCAGTGAAACACAGGGCAGGCCGGTTACAGGGAAACGCGGATGCCCTGTCCCGGGTACACTGTCTGGCGTGTGTTCACCCCCTCAGGGTTGAACAAAGGGGGGGGGGGGGTATTTGACACAGTGAGAGGTTTGGTCTGGGAAAACAGGTATTTTCCTCCCAGCATGTGCTGCTGGGCTGATTTACAGCCAGGTGAGGTCAAATACCGGACCGGATTTTAAATGCCAGTCCGGGTTTCGGCAGCACCTGGCTGTCCTTAAATAGGCAGCTGGGCTCAGAAGCGAGGTCTCTGTGTTGGGATCTGGCAGTCTTGTGTCTGGATGAAGGCTTGCTACCTAATTGGCGTGAAAACAGGTTGGTGCTGCTATGAGCAAGGACTCTTCAAGGCAGAATTGCCGCATGGTGTGAATTACCACCAACACCGCAAGGTGACTTTTTTGTTTTAATATGACTGCTTGTTTTGTCACTTGCCTAAAGTGTGAATAAAACACTGAACTGTTTGATCCAAAGAACTTGTTGTTGCCTCTATACTGCATCCGCTAATCCTGTCTACCAGAGAGAGTCCCCACAATATATATATATACAGTACAGACCAAAAGTTTGGACACACCTTCTCATTCAAAGAGTTTTCTTTATTTTCATGACTATGAAAATTGTAGATTCACACTGAAGGCATCAAAACTATGAATTAACACATGTGGAATTATATACATAACAAACAAGTGTGAAACAACTGAAAATATGTCATATTCTAGGTTCTTCAAAGTAGCCACCTTTTGCTTTGATTACTGCTTTGCACACTCTTGGCATTCTCTTGAAGAGCTTCAAGAGGTAGTCCCCTGAAATGGTTTTCACTTCACAGGTGTACCCTGTCAGGTTTAATAAGTGGGATTTCTTGCCTTATAAATGGGGTTGGGACCATCAGAGGCGTTGAGGAGAAGTCAGGTGGATACACAGCTGATAGTCCTACTGAATAGACTGTTAGAATTTGTATTATGGCAAGAAAAAAGCAGCTAAGTAAAGAAAAACGAGTGGCCATCATTACTTTAAGAAATGAAGGTCATTCAGTCAGCCGAAAAATTTTGAAAACTTTGAAAGTAAGGGCTATTTGACCATGAAGGAGAGTGATGGGGTGCTGCGCCAGATGACCTGGCCTCCACAGTCACCGGACCTGAACCCAATTGAGATGGTTTGGGGTGAGCTGGACCGCAGAGTGAAGGCAAAAGGGCCAACAATTGCTAAGCATCTCTGAAAAATCCTTCAAGACTGTTGGAAGACCATTTCAGGGGACTACCTCTTGAAGCTCATCAAGAGAACGCCACAAGTGTGCAAAGCAGTAATCAAAGCAAAAGGTGGCTACTTTGAAGAACCTAGAATATGACATATTTTCTGTTGTTTCACACTTGTTTGTTATATATATAATTCCACATGTGTTAATTCATAGTTTTGATGCCTTCATAGTCATGAAAATAAAAGAAAACTCTTTGAATGAGAAGGTGTGTCCAAACTTTTGGTCTGTACTATATATATATATATATATATATATATATATATATATATATATATATATATAGTGCAGATCCACTGCCAGATATAGGGGTTTATTAAGATTGGCGTCTAAACATACACCACCAGGACATTCTGCACAAAGGCCTGACACTATGACCTGACACTGCGAAACGTACGTTCAGAGCAGTGTGGTCCACTAGGGAGCGGTGAATAGATCTGCAGAGTGGTAGTACCGCCCAGAACAAGAGAGATACGTTTTTTTTAGGTCTGATGTGTGGCTGATGGGGCAGGGTCTTATGTGAGGCTGATGGAAGTTTGGGTCTGATTTTGGGGTCTGGAGGTTTGCTCCGAGGTCTGATGAAAAATATATTAAATCATAGGGATGTCTTAAAGTCCAAAAAATATGGTAACTTTGATCCTGAGAAGAGGGGCCTGTTTCCCCATTCTGGTGGAGTGGGTTCTCGGGATCATATGCGTCCAGGCGGTCAGACCCCCACAGATCAGTTAGTTATCCCCTATTCCACATATGTCAAACTCGTAGCCCTCCAGCTGTTGCAAAACTACAACTTCCATCATGCTTAGGACAGCCTACAGCTATCAGATGCATGCTGAGAGTTGTAGCTTTGCAACAGCTGGAGGGCAACGAATGTGATATCCCTGCCCTATTTTGTGGATAGAGAATAACTTGAAAAGTTGGCACAACCCCATTGAAGGGGTTGTCCTCTTATTTTCTCCTCACGACAGGTCATCTATATCAGATTGGAAAGGGCCCGACTTCCGACACCCACGCCGATCAGCTGTATGAAGTGAATTCAGCATTCGTACATTCTCCTAAGCATTCGTAATTACACCTAAGACATCCCATTCACTTCTCTGTAGAATTCAAGTGTATACGACGGAGCCTTCCCAGAAAAGTAAATGGGATGGTTTAAAGGGAACGCATATTACTTATTGAATTAGTCTGCAAATGAAATTAAAAGTGTAATTTATATGTTTAGGGTAACACAATGAACATTTAGAAACGCTCAGTGAGGGTAGCATAGTAGAGGTGACAAGTTCCCTTTAAGTGTAATTACACTGCGTGGCGCTGCAAATTCGACGGCAAGCAGGTAAACAATGAGGAAAAGGCTGTACTCACATGGAGCACAGCCTTCTCTTCATACAGCTGATCGGTGGAGGTGCCTGCACCAATCTGATATTGATGACCTATCCTGAGGACAGATTATTAGTATTAAACCACTGCACAACCCCTTTTAAAATCAAAGGGTTGCAAAACTCAATATGATCAACTCATCTGTGTCAAATAACTCCCTGTGTTAAGCCATGCCCCCCAAAACCACACACCCTTTTTTTATCCGAGTGAACTTGGCCGGTATTTTTTGTTGGGAAAGGTGGGAACCCTAGCTTTGCCACCTCATCAGTATCGGCGATAGTGCGCTCAATCTCATAAGAAGTCTACGGGCATGCGCAGATCAATAATGCAGCGCCACCTCATAATTCTCCACAGGTCTTTGGTTATGCGCAGAAGCCATACACAGGTCTTTTTAGGTTAGAGTTTATAACTTTGGACCTGCTAGTTTATATAAGGTGGCTTACATTTAGAACTGGCGCTGGATCCGCCGAAGTTATGGAGAGGCCTGCAACTATACATAACTCCGGCGTATCCACTTCCAGCTATGGGTCCAAACGCTGGTATAAATGTTACCCTAAGTGACGTAAAAAAATGTATGTAGAATTATTATCAAATAGACTTTGCCTATAAATTCACCGATTATCTTATATACATATGATAGAGTGCTCATGTGACTATGATGTAGCCCCGCCCACAGCCTGTGAAATCTGAGAGAAAAGAAAAGAGCATTTGGGATGCACAGTGAGAGTAAACTCACTGCTGGCAAAACCCCTTTAATGTTTCAAGTTACTAATCCAAACTTGGGTTCACCGCGTGTGCCACGATCATTAACAAACCCGTAATTTGAAACTTTAATGCATGTGCCGCTACTTATAGTACATAAGTATACAAACATGAGACTAAATCAAGTCTCATGTTACTGGCGGCCATATTAAAGCCTCATCGGAAGCAATGCATTTTATCACTGTACGGAGCTGTATATTATCAATTATGAGTAAGAACAAACCGGGTTCGCTCATCACTAGCCCTGTCCCAAATTTTTTGAGATTTCTTTTAAATTTTTTATGAAATGGTAAAATGTCTCACTTTCAACATTGGATAAGTGTTCTATAATCTATTGTGAATAAAATATGGGTCTATGAGATTTGCAAATCACTGCATCCTGTTTATATTTACATTTATTTACATTTTATACAGCCTCTGAACTTTTTTGGAATTTATGGTCTATTGTGAATAAAATATAAGTTTGAGATTTGCAAATCATTGCATTTTGATTTTATTTACATTTTTCTGCAGCATCTCAACTTTTGGGGGGGGTTGTATAACCAAACACATAAAAAAAATAGCTTTATGTTAAAAAAAAATAGCCCCAATAAGAGTACTGGACCAATATTCTTCACAATACAGTAGCACACTTGCCTTGAGTCCATCCTTGGCTCCTTCTGAAAGGTATGGAATAATAGAGTTGTTCCACAGATCAATAAACCATACACGGAAATCCTCAATTCCAATTGGGCAGGACAAGAAAAAGCAAGGACCTATAAAAGTAAACAATGATCACCTTCCAAACGCTAATGCATTTTAAAATAAGAAGAGCCATGGAAGTTACATACAGATATCTTTATGTAATAAGTATTGCAAAGTAATTTTAGGTTACTGTACAAAGCTGCTATACAGTGATTCAAAGTATAGTAGTGCAAATGAAAGGTGCATATTAACTCTAATGAGAGTGAATTAGTTTAAAAAAAAAACTGAATTTTTTGTTTATAGTAATTAGTTGCATACCTATGAGGAAGTCTGGAGTACTGTGTTTCTCCAGGAAAGTGTGCAAATGGTACCACAGCCGAGGGACCCAATCAAGAACCTTGAGTAGCTCCCCATGTCCAGTTCCAATGCTGCCCTCAGATTCTAGCAGCTTTCGACGTAAATATCGACCTAAGAACCCATTTGCTGGCTCCACATTGTTAGAGAAAGTTAGCATCCTGCAAAGGACAAAATGTTTATCACTGCATACTACCACTAAGCAGACAGAGTCCATAATATCTGAGTCTGAATCATACAGTTATGTGAAAAAGTAAGGATAACCTTTAAGGTTTAAGGTTAAAAAACAGTATATCATAATTAAAGAAAATAACAGATAAGTTCAGGTTCACATCACCATTTAGCTTTCAGGTCATCTGATCTGTCAGAAGAACAGAAAAATAAATATGTTCAGTTTGCGTCACTTCCATCAGAGATCAGTTATTTTTAACGGGAGAAAAACTCTTGCAAAAAGTACTTTTTCTCCAGTCAAAAATAACTGATCTCTGACAGAAGTGACACAAACTGATGCTTAAAATAATAAAATTTGTTTGTTCATATTTTTCTTCTTCAGATGGATTAGAACAACAAAAAGCTAAATGTTGATGTGAACCCGTTGCCGGAAATGCCTGCCGGATCCGGAAATCTGCATACAAATGGATATAATTTGTTTCTGGATCCGTCTAACAAATGCATTGCAATACCGGATCCTGTATGTATTGGTCTGCGCATGTGCAGATCGGGAAACCGGATCAGTTTTTCCGGAACACTTGGTACCGGATCCGGCATTAATACATTCCGGCAAGTGTTCTGGAATTTTGGCAGGAGAAAATACTGCAGCATGCTGCAGTATTTTCTCCGGACAATTACCGTAAAAGGCATCCTGATGCATACTGAATGGATTGTTTTCCATTCAGAATGCATTTGGACAAAACTGAAGCGTTTTTTTCCGGTATTGAGCCCCTATGATGGAACTCAATACTGGAAAACTTTAACGCTAGTGTTAAAGTAGCCTAACTGATAAGTTATTAAAAGAGATGTCCAGAATTTTACAAGCGATGACCTATCCTGAAAAGGCCATCACTATCTGATCAGTGGGAGTTGACACCCCACACCCTTGCTGAACAGCTCTGGTGCTGGAACTAGACAATAGACTGAACTGGTTATTGCAACACAGCTCATCGACAATCAGATAGTAATGGCCTATGATGAAAATAGGTCATCACTTGTAAAATCCTGGACAAGCCCATTAAGCAAAAAATTCACAGATCTGCAATTCACATCTGTGGCAAAAAGAAGTACACCTGAAGTAGCGGAATTCTGGTCATCCATGCATGAAGCATTATTACAAATATGTGGTATTACTATCCCCTTCTTATCCAAATTGTGCCTCCTACGTTTATTCACAGAGTTGCAGGCTCTAAGTGAAACTAAAGCATAACTATATCCTCTTTTGGCTATTGCGAGAAACTGGAAAAAGAGGGAGCTTTCTTCACTTACACACTGGTGGGTCAAGGCAGATCGGGTTTACAGATTTGAAAAATTAGCACACTGGGAGTCTGTTTTCCCACTCAAGTTTGCAAATATATGGGGTCCATGGAAAACATATAGGGGTTACTCTGGTTAGGTTTTATTTCCCTGATCACGTGGGGATGACAACGCTGGTATCTGCTACGTCCTCCCTCTTTCTCTGGGCCAAATTGACTTTAAACACCCCTCCCCTCATATTTAGGTTATATATTTCATTTTTGGTTTGGTTGGTTTGATGTACTCATTATATAACATGCTTTATAATACCTTTGGTACAAAGTGGGCATTCAGATCAGGGGGATCATACTTATGTACTGTTATTAGTTGTTTGGTGTATTATATTCTGTCTTGTCCAACCCCCCACCCCCAATGTTGACTCTTGTCTGCCAACCTTTAACAAATAATATAATAAAAACTGTTTAAAAAAAAATACACAATTAGATTTATCAAAAACATAAATTAGATCCATCCTCAGAGAGGAAAAAATAGTTTTAATTGACTCCTTTAGAAGAAGTGCCAATGAGTCTGGTAAGGGGCTAAAAATATTAGCCAAACAATTGGACATTTGGGGGCACATATATTTATGGGGTTCTCTGGGAATTAAGAAAGTGAAAAAAAATTAAATATTACTTTATTATATTACAAATATATTCCCAAATACCTAATTTTGTCTGGGGAGCAATCATCAAGGGAAATAAAATGGTCGCCATCCTATTAGTACACAGAATACCTGTCCTAATCACATAGCAAGTGATGAATCGTTTGTGTGCTAGCACACGTTGTGGGTACCTCTTTGGCGCACAAAGACGACCTGGATTCAGAGACTTTTGGCATAGATGCTATTTATTATGTTCAGTGGACAACGCGTTTCGGAGTTTATAACTCCTTTTTCAAGTCTAAAGAGATACGACAAAAAGGCCAAAGCCAAATGGATCCCCATTTATATAAGAAATATATAAATAAGAAATATATATAAGAAAAACGACGGTAAAACATAGAATAAAATGCAAATAAAATAAATAAATAAATTAAAATAGTCAATGGATGTTAAATATTACACATCAAGGGCAGCTAGTAAGCCTAGCCTAAAATGAATTCTCAGTAAAACACGTATTCCAATAAGTCCTAGTAGCATAGAATAAACAAACAGGAGAATCATAATATCTATATATATCTATCTATCTATCTATCTATATATATATATATATATACACACACACACACACACACACACATACATATATACACTCACCTAAAGAATTATTAGGAACACCATACTAATACGGTGTTGGACCCCCTTTTGCCTTCAGAACTGCCTTAATTCTACGTGGCATTGATTCAACAAGGTGCTGATAGCATTCTTTAGAAATGTTGGCCCATATTGATAGGATAGCATCTTGCAGTTGATGGAGATTTGAGGGATGCACATCCAGGGCACGAAGCTCCTGTTCCACCACATCCCAAAGATGCTCTATTGGGTTGAGATCTGGTGACTGTGGGGGTCATTTTAGTACAGTGAACTCATTGTGATGTTCAAGAAACCAATTTGAAAAGATTCAAGCTTTGTGACATGGTGCATTATCCTGCTGGAAGTAGCCATCAGAGGATGGATACATGTGCTCATTCTGTTTACGCCAAATTCGGACTCTACCATTTGAATGTCTCAACAGAAATCGAGACTCATCAGACCAGGCAACATTGTTCCAGTCTTCAACAGTCCAATTTTGGTGAGCTCGTGCAAATTGTAGCCTCTTTATCCTATTTGTAGTGGAGATGAGTGGTACTCGGTGGGGTCTTCTGCTGTTGTAGCCCATCCGCCTCAAGGTTGTGCGTGTTGTGGCTTCACAAATGCTTTGCTGCATACCTCGGTTGCAATGAGTGGTTATTTCAGTCAACGTTGCTCTTCTATCAGCTTGAATCAGTCGGCCCATTCTCCTCTGACCTCTAGCATCCACAAGGCATTTTTGCCCACAGGACGGCCGCATACTGGATGTTTTTCCCTTTTCACATCATTCTTTGTAAACCCTAGAAATGGTTGTGTGTAAAAATCCCAGTAACTGAGCAGATTGTGAAATACTCAGACCGGCCCGTCTGGCACCAACAACCATGCCACGCTCAAAATTGCTTAAATCCCCTTTCTTTCCCATTCTGATATTCAGTTTGGAGTTCAGGAGATTGTCTTGACCAGGACCACACCCCTAAATGCATTGAAGCAACTGCCATGTGATTGGTTGGCTAGATAATTGCATTAATGAGAAATAGAACAGGTGTTCCTAATAATTGTTTAGGTGAGTATATATATATATATATATATATATATGTATATATGTAGCATAAGAGAAGTCCAGTTACTAGACCATGATCTATATTAAAATCATTAAAGGGAAAAAAAAAAACAATGTCCCTGGTGTGGTTTTACATGGTACTCCCCTACATTCAGCATCATCTCCTCTAGCCCCTCCCCCTCGCCCCTCCCCTTCGTAATAACGTAATATTTCCCTCTTTAATCCCTCAGCCCTTCCCCTAGCCACCATGTCCACATAAAGGTCACTATGTCAACTTTTACTGTTCATCCCGAAACGTCCCCAGTCCCTCTTCAATTCCTCTGTCCTTCCACAGACACTTCTCCTGTCACACAACTCAGCCTGTCATGCTCAGCTGCGCTGTCTCAGCGCACCAGCCTGAGACTTCCAGCGGACTATAGTGCTGCAGACACACAGCCCAATTATATCTCCTCAGCCTGTCATGCCCAGCGGTGCTGTCCCAGCGTATTAGCCCGAGACTCCGAGCGCACCAGCTTGACAGCGCTGCAGAGAGAGGATCTCCCCTGACTTCACTGACCCTGCCTCCGCCCTCTCAGCTTTACAGCTTTAGAAGGCGCGCGCTCACACACGTGGCGAGCCGCGCCACACACAGTAATCCTCACCAGAGGGAATCTCCAGGTAAGCTGTGCTCCAGCCTTACAATGTAATATATTATATCACATACAGTAATAAGTAAAACCACACCAGGAACATCGTTTATTTTTTTTCCTGTAATGATTTTAATATATATCATGGTCTAGTAACTGGACTTCTCTTATGAGATTATTATATATATATATATATATATATATATATATATATATATATATATATATATATATATATGAGAGAGAGAGATTATATATATAGTTTTTTTTTTTTATGATACTCCTGTTTGTTTATTCTATGCTACTAGGACTTATTGGAATACGCTTTTTACTGAAAATTCATTTTGGACTAGGCTTACTAGCTGCCCTTGATGTGTAATATTTAACATCCATTGACTATTTTAATTGATTTATTTATTTTTTTATTTGCATTTTATTAAATTTTTTTACCGTCTTTTTTCTTATATATACTTCTCTCCAACTGTGTGGGGATCCATTTGGCTTCGGCCTTTTTGTTGTATCTCTTTAGACTTGAAAAAGGAGTTATAAACGCCGAAACACGTTGTCCACTGAACATAATAAATAGCATCTATACCAAAAGTCTCTGAATCCAGGTTGTCTTTGTGCGCCAAACAGGTACCCACACCGTGTGCTAGCACACAAACGATTCATCACTTCCTAAACAGTCCTCAGGAAGCTTGGCAACTCCATCCAAAAGGATTGAACGGGTACCGGCAGCACCGACCCCCACCCCCCCCTTGTGTTTCTGCTCTTACGGATGTTGTGCCCATACACGCACAACACCAAAAGGTGAGCATATTTCATCCACTTTGTTAGCGGATTATCGTTGCTTACTACCCTATGAGCGCCTCTCCCTATTTTTTATCTTGCCATAATTGCTTAATCACATAGCAGGACAAGTTACTTTACAACACTGAGCTAAACAACTGTCTCAGCCTCCTCTCTGCTCTACTTGTCAGGGATTATGATCCTGAATACAGCTGATAAGAATTTAGCTGAATCTCTGAAGGAATGGAGTTCATGAGGAGACGACTGCACAGGCAGGATGGACAGGACAGACTGTGGTAAGCTGGGGCTGTGGTAATGGAGACTGCATAAATGTGCTAGTGCTCATTAGCCACATCCTTACCATCCTCTCTGTACTTCATGTTTCCTCATGAACTCCATTCCTACAGAGACATAGATGAAGATCTTATCAGCTGTATTCAGGATCATAACCTCTGACGAGTAGAGCAGAGAGGAGGATAAGGCAGCTCTTTAGCTCAGTGTTGTGAAGTAACGTGTCCTGCTGTGTGATTAGGACAGGCTATATGTGTATTAATAGAATGGTGGCCATTTATTTCCCCTGATGATTGTCCTCCAGACAAAACAAGCCATTATAACTAATGAAAAGTATTCGGGAATATACCGATAGTTATAAGACAGGCATTTTAGATGCCGGCCTTAATAAACCCCTAAGCTGGCATGGGCCTCTTCATAACTTTGGCGGATCCACCACCACTTCTAAATGTAAGACTGCTTCCTAGCTGCCGGCCCATCCCCTTCCACTTTAGGCCTAGCGTGAGCGGGGAGAAGTTGCAGAACTAACCATTGCACCACAATCTGCACCTGAAATATGCCTAATATAGGCATATATCAGCTTGATAAATGACCCCCTTGATCTTTGCGATAAGTATGCTTGGATAAAAACATTTATGCCCAGAAAAATACTTGGCAAAACTAGCTAAAGATAGCTATTTGGCAACAGTGAGAGAAGATACACTGCCTGTACAAAAAAAAAGTCGCCACCAAAAAAAAAAAAAAGGTCACACACTAATATTTCGTTGGACCGCCTTTAGCTTTGATTACGTTGTTACATTGTTTGCATTGTTTCAATAAGCTTCTGCAAGGTCACAAGACTTATTTCCATCCAATGTTGCATTAGGCTACTTTCACACTTGCGTTCAGAGAGGATCCGTCTGGTGTCTGCACAGACGGATCCTCTCCTATAATGCAGACGTTTGGATCCGTTCAGAACGGATCCGTCTGCATTATAGTTTAGAAAAGATTATAAGTCTGAAAGTTGTTCAGACGGATCCGTCCAGACTTTACATTGAAAGTCAATGGGGGACGGATCCGTTTGAAAATTGAGCCATATTTTGTCAACTTCAAACGGATCCGTCCCCATTGACTTACATTGTAAGTCTGAACGGATCGGTTTGCCTTCGCACGGCCAGGCGGACACCTGCTGAGCGGAGCGGAGGCTGAACGCTGCCAAACTGATGCATTCTGAGCGGATCCGCATCCACTCAGAATGCATTGGGGCAGTATGGATGCGTTCAGGGCCGCTTGTGAGACCCTTCAAACGGAGCTCATAAGCAGAGCCCCGAACGCTAGTGTGAAAGTAGCCTTAATTTTTCACTAAGATCTTGCATTGATGATGGTAGAGTCTGACTGCTGCACAAAGCCTTCTCCAGCACATCCCAAAGATTCCTAATGGGGTTAAAGTCTGGACTCTATGGTGGCCAATCCATGTGTGAAAATGATGTCTCATGCTCCCTGAACCACTCTTTCACAATTTGAGCCCGATGAATCCTGGTATTGTCATCTTGGAATATGCCCGTGCCAGCAGGGAAGAAAAAAATCAATTGATGGAATAACCTGGTCATTCAGTATGTTCAGGTAGTCATCTGACCTCATTCTTGGAGCACATACTGTTGCTGAACCTAGACCTGACCAACTACAGCAACCCCAGATCATAACACTGCCCCCACAGGCTTGTATAGTAGGTACTACGCATAATCGGTGCATCACCTCATCTGCCTCTCTTCTTACCCTGATGCGCCGATCACTCTGAAACAGGGTAAATCTGGACTCATCAGACCACATGACCTTCTTCCATTGCTCCAGAGTCCAATCTTTATGCTCCCTAGTAAATTGAAGCCTTTTATTTTCTCTGGTTTGTCTCACTGATTAGTGGTTTTCTTAGTTCCCATCTGTTCCAAGCTGTTCAGTTCCCATCACTTGAATTCCCTTCGCATTGTGCGTGTGGAGATGCTCTTACTTTCACTATTAAACATAGCCCTGAGTTCTACTGTTTTTCTTCGATTTGATTTCAAACGTTTAAGTGATCGCCGATAACGATCATTCAGGATTCTTTGCCCACCACATTTCTTCCTTGAATACGATGGGTCCCCACTATCCTTCCAGTTTTTAATAATGCGTTGGACCAGGCATGTCAAACTCCGGCCCTCCAGCTGTTGTAAAACTACAACTCCCACAATGCCCTGCTGTAGGCTGATACCTGTAGGCTGTCCGGGCATGCTGGGAGTTGTAGTTTTGCAACAGCTGGAGGGCCGGAGTTTGACATGCCTGCGTTGGACAGTTCTTAACCCAATTTTAGTAGTTTCTGCAATCTCCTTAGATGTTTCCTCTGCTTGATGCATGCCAATGATTTGACCCTTCTCAAACAGACTAACATCTTTTCCACGACCACGAGATGTGTCTTTCGACATGGTTGTTTAAGAAATGAGAAGCAACTCATTGCACCAGTTGGGGTTAAATAACTTATTGCCAGCTGAAAGATCATCGCCCATGCAGTAATTATCCAATAGGAGGCTCATAACTATTTGCTTAGTTAAATCCAGGTGCCAACTTTTTTTTTTTGGACAGGCAGTGTATGTTTGGCAAAAGAACCACATAGCAACTGTAAAGCATGATGGTAGGAACGTTATAGTTTGAGGATAATTTGCTGCATCACAGACTCATAGAATACACTGTAAAATCCTCATTATACCAGAGGCATGTGAGGATAATGTTAGTTCATTGACCATCACAACACTAACCAATGCTCTTCAATGCCAACTCAAAACACAGATCTGCTGTACGTGCCAACAAGACCCTGTGGGGAATTAGAAACCTGTACATGCAAGAAATTCGCCAAACATTGCACAACTGTAAAACTTTCTCCCAGTCAGAGACTGTAGAAGGTTAAAAGAAACGCCTGCTGGAGGTCGTTTTTGCCAAATGGAAAAATACCAACTATCTGTTAAATTACTGCGCTATTTACTGTGTGAATGACAATCAAATATTATCAGCAGTAATAAGTCAGAGCAATTGGATTTGTATTTTCTCTTGAAGACATTTTGCTAGTCATCCAACTGGCTTTTCTCAATTAGAATTTCTAAGTCATCCAGTCGAATGACTAGTGAAATGTCTCAAGAGAAAATAGAAGTCCAGTTGCTCTGACCTAGTACTACTGATATTTCATGAACTGGATGAATGAAAACCTTCACAGAAAATTGAATATTGATAAATCCGTAAATTAGGAGGCGTAAGCGTCTAGGTTCAGGACCAGCCATATGTTTAGGGAGCGTCACATCAGCTTTTTATGCTTAAAGGGGTGCTGTCCCATCATGGTCTTACCTAGCACACTGCTTTGTTAGCTGAAAGGGCTTACCTCCAGTAGCCTATATGCCCTGTCTATGACTAACCTGGCAGCCTAGAATCATAGTGACCTACAACTCCCCGTCTTTGTTTTGAGCCTTCTTTCATACTTTGATCCAAATTGCAGAACAGACCTCTGATGCAAACTAGCTTTCCTTAAATGGGTTGTCCACAAAACTGTCCAGTTTTTTTAAACAAAAGCCCAGTGGGACCTATCAAGGGAAGCATATTTACCTGCTCCACAATGCTTTGTTCTGGCTGTATGGGCATCTTCACTGCCAAAAAAGTCTGTGTTTTACAAATAAAACTTAGCTTTTATTTGTTTTATAAAAAAAAAGAGAAAATGTTAAAGGGGGTGTCCCATGAAAGATATTCTGCAGTTTTCAAATCAACACATGGATCTGAATACTTTTGTGATTGAATGTAATTAAAATGTAGTACAGCCACTGCGCTATTCAGTAAAATGTATAATGCCGCAATATTTATGGATTGTATATGCTCTTTCGCTGTCGTTCCCACGCTCTGCAACTTTGGTTCGAGTAGAATTGATACGTGTCCGAACTGATTTTTTTTTAAAAAATTCTGCGAACCTGAAACAATCCAAATCTTCAAAGGTTCACTCATCTCTACATACACAAAAATTTAGGGATATTTAGCTTGAGGATGAAATTTCACGATGAACCTAAAATACACTCTAACCTTTACAGGTGAACTTAATGTGACCTTCTCTAAACTTTTGAATGCACATGTCCAACTGTTCAATGTTTTAGTACTTTTTGCATAACTTGCTGTTCTCTAACAAGGAGCTTAACGGCAAAATTCACAACAGGTGTTTGATCCATGAATCGCCCAATACATTTCCCAAGATGACACATAACAATTGATCAACAGTACCTCGTCATTGCGAGGCTTCATCAGGATGTTCTCAGATTAAGTAGCCACTGAGCTTATAGTGTCACAGAGTGTCATCAGCAGGTTGTAACAGAGATACAGACAGACTGGAAGAATCACAGAAAGGCATATAAGTGGACATCCTTTGGCCACATCCCACACTGATGACCGCTTCATTGTTAAAAATGCCCTGGGGAAACGGATGATGAATGCCACAGAACTCTAAGCACATTTAAGGGAGGTGAGAGGCACCCAAGTGTCATGTCAGACCATTCGAAACTGTTTACATCAGTGTGGTCTGTTTGCTAGATGACCTGCATGGACACCTGACCACAGGCATCATAGTCTTGCATGGGCAAGGGAGCATCTACACTGGACAAGGGATCAGTGAGCCTCAGTGCTGTTCATTGATGAAAGTCAATTCACGCTGAGCAGAAATTATGTCCGCCAACGATGTTGGAGATGTCAATGAGAACGCTATGCATCAGCCACTGTTTGATTTTGGTGGTGTTACAGTGTGGGCAGGTGTGTCTAGTCAATACAGAGCTGCCCTACACTTTGTGAATAGTACAGTGACAAGCACATACTACTTGAATAACATCAATTATCCAGTCATTTTGTCTCTGCATGAACAACACAAGCCTAATTTCATCTTCATGGACAACAATGCGCCAGCTCATCAAGGTTGCATCATTAGGGAACGGCTTCTGGAGACTGGGTTACCTCAAATGGAGTGTCCTGAATTTTCTCCAGAACTGAATCCAATTGAAATCCTATGGGATCAGCTGAGTCGCCGTGTTGAGGCTCGTAACTCTGTACCCCAGAACCTCAAATACCTGAGGGCCGCCCTTCAAGAAGAGTGGGATGCCATGCCTCAGCAGACAATAAGTCGACTTGTGAACAGCAGGATATGTCGTTGTCAAGCTGTAATTGCTGCTCAAGGCCACATGACAAGTTTCTGAGATATTGACATTTTTTTGTGGGGGTATACCAATCACTGTTGTTGGCTTTAGTCTTAATACATTTTTGAGATGAGGAAATAGCCATTGCATGCTTCAACTTAAATGCCCTACTTTCATGATATAATATCACTAAATATTCCTAACTTTTTGTGAGAAGTGTATATAGTATACACACATGGTTGTCCTAATACATTCTGTACACTATATCCATGAATATTGTATGTACTAAGTGTGGCCTCCATTACATCTCTGCTGGGGTTGTTACCGAGCTTTCCCAGACTGCTGAATTAAAAATTTGCCTTGCTATGTAGTGATAAGCCGCTTCATATAGCTAGCTCAACTTGGCATTCAGAGTTGTGGAAAAGCTAGGTGACAAGAGACTGTAGAGCTTGACCTGTGATAACAGATTACATTGCCCTGTTACCTTATGATAGATTCACACAATATATCAGGGTGTCATTGTGTGTTTTTTATACAGGGAGTGCAGAATTATTAGGCAAGTTGTATTTTTGAGGATTAATTTTATTATTGAACAACAACCATGTTCTCAATGAACCCAAAAAACTCATTAATATCAAAGCTGAATATTTTTGGAAGTAGTTTTTAGTTTGTTTTTAGTTTTAGCTATTTTAGGGGGATATCTGTGTGTGCAGGTGACTATTACTGTGCATAATTATTAGGCAACTTAACAAAAAACAAATATATACCCATTTCAATTATTTATTTTTACCAGTGAAACCAATATAACATCTCAACATTCACAAATATACATTTCTGACATTCAAAAACAAACAAAAACAAATCAGTGACCAATATAGCCACCTTTCTTTGCAAGGACACTCAAAAGCCTGCCATCCATGGATTCTGTCAGTGTTTTGATCTGTTCACCATCAACATTGCGTGCAGCAGCAACCACAGCTCCCAGACACTGTTCAGAGAGGTGTACTGTTTTCCCTCCTTGTAAATCTCACATTTGATGATGGACCACAGGTTCTCAATGGGGTTCAGATGAGGTGAACAAGGAGGCCATGTCATTAGATTTTCTTCTTTTATACCCTTTCTTGCCAGCCACGCTGTGGAGTACTTGGACGCGTGTGATGGAGCATTGTCCTGCATGAAAATCATGTTTTTCTTGAAGGATGCAGACTTCTTCCTGTACCACTGCTTGAAGAAGGTGTCTTCCAGAAACTGGCAGTAGGACTGGGAGTTGAGCTTGACTCCATCCTCAACCCGAAAAGGCCCCACAAGCTCATCTTTGATGATACCAGCCCAAACCAGTACTCCACCTCCACCTTGCTGGCGTCTGAGTCGGACTGGAGCTCTCTGCCCTTTACCAATCCAGCCACGGGCCCATCCATCTAGCCCATCAAGGCTCACTCTCATTTCATCAGTCCATAAAACCTTAGAAAAATCAGTCTTGAGATATTTCTTGGCCCAGTCTTGACGTTTCAGCTTGTGTGTCTTGTTCAGTGGTGGTCGTCTTTCAGCCTTTCTTACCTTGGCCATGTCTCTGAGTATTGCACACCTTGTGCTTTTGGGCACTCCAGTGATGTTGCAGCTCTGAAATATGGCCAAACTGGTGGCAAGTGGCATCTTGGCAGCTGCACGCTTGACTTTTCTCAGTTCATGGGCAGTTATTTTGCGCCTTGGTTTTTCCACACGCTTCTTGCGACCCTGTTGACTATTTGAATGAAACGCTTGATTGTTCGATGATCACGCTTCAGAAGCTTTGCAATTTTAAGAGTGCTGCATCCCTCTGCAAGATATCTCACTATTTTTGACTTTTCTGAGCCTGTCAAGTCCTTCTTTTGACCCATTTTGCCAAAGGAAAGGAAGTTGCCTAATAATTATGCACACCTAATATAGGGTGTTGATGTCATTAGACCACACCCCTTCTCATTACAGAGATGCACATCACCTAATATGCTTAATTGGTAGTAGGCTTTCGAGCCTATACAGCTTGGAGTAAGACAACATGCATAAAGAGGATGATGTGGTCAAAATACTCATTTGCCTAATAATTCTGCACGCAGTGTATAGCCAGTATGCCCCCATCAACACCCCACAGAGATTGTTACCCACTTTTCCCAGACTGCAGAATTCAAGACCAGCCTGTTTATGAATTGGTAAATTACCAGAGCTGTAGAATACCTATCTGGATTTGCTAGTCAGAAGCCTGGGTAAGTTGAGCAAGAATCTCAATGCCAAATCCTCCATGCTGTAAAATAGCTAGACAAATTTGTCATTCAGGATCACAGGAAAGCTGGATAACACATTATGTGGAACTATAATAGGGACTGCTAAATACACTGCTCAAAAAAATAAAGGGTACACTTAAACAACACAATGTAACTCCAAGTCAATCACACTTCTGTGAAATCAAACTGTCCACTTAGGAAGCAACACTGAGTGACAATCAATTTCACATGCTGTTGTGCAAATGGGATCGACAACAGGTGGAAATTATAGGCAATTAGCAAGACACCCCCAATAAAGGAGTGGTTCTGCAGGTGGTGACCACAGATCACTTCTCAGTTCCTATGCTTCCTGGCTGATGTTTTGGTCACTTTTGAATGCTGGCGGTGCTTTCACTCTAGTGGTAGCATGAGACGGAGTCTACAACCCACACAAGTGGCTCAGGTAGTGCAGATTATCCAGGATGGCACATCAAGGCGAGCTGTGGCAAGAAGGTTTGCTGTGTCTGTCAGCGTAGTGTCCAGAGCATGGAGGCGCTACTAGGAGACAGGCCAGTACATCAGGAGACGTGGAGGAGGCCGTAGGAGGGCAACAACCCAGCAGCAGGACCGCTACCTCCGACTTTGTGCAAAGAGGAACAGGAGGAGCACTGCCAGAGTCCTGCAAAATGACCTCCAGCAGGCCACAAATGTGCATGTGTCTGCTCAAACGGTCAGAAACAGACTCTATGAGGGTGATATGAGGGCCCGATGTCCACAGGTGGGGGTTGTGCTTACAGTCCAACACCGTGCAGGACGTTTGGCATTTGCCAGAGAACACCAAGATTGGCAAATTCGCCACTGGCGCCCTGTGCTCTTCACAGATGAAAGCAGGTTCACACTGAGCACATGTGACAGACGTGACAGTCTGGAGACGCCATGGAGAACGTTCTGCTGCCTGCAACATCCTCCAGCATGACCGGTTTGGCATTGGGTCAGTAATGGTGTGGGGTGGCATTTCTTTGGAGGGCCGCACAGCCCTCCATGTGCTCGCCAGAGGTAGCCTGACTGCCATTTGGTACAGAGATGAGATCCTCAGACCCCTTGTGAGACCATATGCTGGTGTGGTTGGCCCTGGGTTCCTCCTAATGCAAGACAATGCTAGACCTCATGTGGCTAGAGTGTGTTAGCAGCTCCTGCAAGACGAAGGCATTGATGCTATGGACTGGCCCGCCCGTTCCCCAGACCTGAATCCAATTGAGCACATCTAGGACATCATGTCTCGCTCTATCCACCAACGTCATGTTGCACCACAGACTGTCCAGGAGTTGCTGGAGTCCAAAGCTGATGCTTTAGTCCAGGTCTGGGAGGAGATCCCTCAGGAGACTGTCCGCCACCTCATCAGGAGCATGCACAGGCGTTGTAGGGAGGTCATACAGGCACGTGGAGGCCACACACTACTGAGCCTCATTTTGACTTGTTTTAAGAACATTACATCAAAGTTGGATCAGCCTGTAGTGTGTTTTTCCACTTTAATTTTGAGTGTGACTCCAAATCCAGACCTCCATGGGTTGAAAAATTTGATTTCCATTTTTTTATTTTTGTGCGATTTTGGTTGTCAGCACATTCAACTATGTAAAGAACAAAGTATTTCCGAAGAATATTTAATTAATTCAGATCTAGGATGTGTTATTTTTGTGTTCCCTTTATTTTTTTGAGCAGTGTACCAAGTCTAACTAAATATATCCTTCTCTCTCCAAAATAGTGTACCGCACGGACTATAAAATGAACACCTCCTGACGGACTGCATTTACTATAAAATGAACACCTCCTGACGGACTGTATTTACCTTAAAATGAACGCCTCCTGACGGACTGTATTTACCTTAAAATGAACGCATCCTGGCGGACCGCACGGACTATAAAATGGACTAGGAGAAGCAAGCTAACCAAGAACAAACATGGAAAACCAACCATGCCAAAAGACCCAACAGGGCTCTAACCAGCAACTGCCACACTGTGGCCGAACAACAATACTGGGTGGGGGCTGTGTCCCCCAATGAAGAGCGAGAAAGAGATTTTACTGGTAAGTTATACAAAAATCTTTTATCGCCCATATTCATTGGGCGACACAGGAACCGTGGGACGTTCAGGAGCAGTCCACGGGGAGGGAAAAACCACAGACCCATGGAAGCAAGCGTCCCTGCTGGTATCTAAGAAACTGCCACCTGCAAGACCATGCGGGCTAAGCAGCGGCCGCAGATGCAAAGGAATGCACCTGGTAAAATTTTGTGAATGTGTGCAAGGAGGACCGGTAGCCGCGTTACACAACTGCTCAGCCGAAGCGCGATTCCTCAGAGCCCAAGAAGCACCCACCGCTCAGTGGAGCGAGCCGTGACACCTAAGGGCGGAACCCCGCACCGGGTGCGGAATGGTACAGCATTTGCAGACCGAATCCATCGTGCAATTGCCACCTTGGAGGCCGCCAATCCCTTGCGTGGAACCTCCGGATGACAAAAAAAGGGGTTCCGTATGTCGGAAGGGACTGGAGGCTGCCAATAATGATCAGAGCCCTGACGTCAATGACGTAACTCCCTTCCTTAGGGAGTGAGAGGGACAGTGAAGGAAAGACAATTTTTACATTGATGTGAAAGACAGAGACCACCTTCAGGAGAAAAAAGGAATGGGCCGGAGAACCTCCTTATCCTTGATAAGACCCAGGAAGGGTTCTCTGCAACTCGGACACCCGTCTGGTGGATGTGATAGTCATAAGAAAAAAGACTGGAATGCTGAGAGAACTATATTCAGATCCCAAGGAGGTAAAGGACGGTACGGAGGAACCGTATGTGCCACTCCCTAAAAGAAAGTTTCCATGGGCACCAGAGGACGCTGCATAGAAGCGCCAACACATAATCCATCAAGAAAACTAAGGGCTAAACCAAGGTCCACCCTGATTGTAAAAAGGATAGGACCGTGGAGAGAGAAAAAAACTGAGTGAGGGAATGTCCCGGCTTTCACAGAAGCCCAGGAGGACCGCCAGGTCCTATAATAGATCCTGGGTGGAGCAGGCTTCCCGGCCTTTATAATAGTGCAGATGACGTCCGCCGAAAAAACTTCCTCCACCTCCGGATGACGTTTTCAATAGCCACGCCGTCAACCAAGACCCTGAATGCCGATGCAAGACCGGACCCTAAAAGAAGGTTGTCTCTGAGTGGCAGTGACAAGGGACATCTCCTAGAAGGAGAACGAGATCGGCGTACCACGCGCGACGGGGCCAATCCAGAGAGACTAGGATTTGTCGGAATGCCCTCCATCTGATCCTCCGTAGAACCCTGGGTAGGAGAGAAGAAACACGTAAGGAGGGAGAACTCCCGCCAAGGAGATGTCAGGGCATCCATGTCGTATGTTTCCGGAACTCCTGCTCGGGAGAGAAGGTGGCTAGCTTTCGTGTAGATACCGTTAGCAGACCCAGACCAATGGAAGGAGTCCTCATAGAAGGAGGGATGTGGAGGGCGCCACAGCCCACCAGTCGGGACCGAAGCGTGTCTGGAATGGAAGGCCACCAAAAGAATACCCAGAGCAGATGCAGATGAGGGAAGGTAGTAACATAGGAACTACCAAGGCATGCGGGGTGTTTATGAATCATGATCCAGAGGAGGAAAGGGACAGGGGAAGAATAGCCTAGGTCCAAGCCCATTTCCCGTCTGAGACTGGCGCTATACAGAAGTAGCCAAGGATTAAGTGGCTGCGCAAAAAAACTCTGCCTGAGGAGGAAGCCAGGCAAGGGGATTCACACTGTATTGCTAGTCCCATACCCCAGCAGAGGAGGGGGCCCAGCCGCAAAAGTTGTAGAAAAGTCCATCACCTGACGAAAGAGCTGAACAGACAGAACCCAAGTATGTAGTGGTACGCAATACCGCTCCCACAGTAGTAGCCAGTAGCCAAAAACTGAGAGGGAGGCATGAGATTATCCGTAGAAGCCACGTACCATACTGCCCCAGTTTAAGTAGAGCAACCTTAAAAACTCTACCTGGAACGGCGCTGAACAGGAGCAACTGCCAAGCTGGCACCAGGGTAGGGCCCCTACCTGACGGGATGTCCCACTGCAGCCATGAATTCGAGCATTAGCAAAAGGCTGCACCCTGTGGAGGAGAACACGCTGTAGCTGCTACCAGAGTTCCAGAATAACCACTTTCCCAGAGAAGGAGGAGTGGTGGATAGAGAATACAGTCAGTGAAGCACTTGACTCGCTGGAACGTACTCACCATATATGTGCAATGGTGTACGCACTACTACTGATGCGGACAATATTATGACCGACTGGAACAAAGAAGGCCCATAAGATGGGAGTCTCTAGGACACAGGTGATGCTAGTAAACCCCCTGAGAAAACAGAGGAGTTATAATCATGACCAAAACCAGCACCAAAAGAACACAATGAGAATAGCCACTGTATCCACTGGCGGCACTCATATAGCACTAGAGTAAGAGTACCGGGCACTGCCGAGTACCGACTGTTGAATTGCCGTATCTGAAGACATTCAGTTATTCCTCCGCTAGTGGATCACTTGCGAAAGGGGGTAAGGCAGGCAGGAAGCACAGTGATGTGAACACTCCGCCTATGGGAGGATAGTGTGACAGTCGGACCGTATCCAATGGTGGTGCAATTACCCTACCTATGGAAGGTGGAATGCATATGGAGTACTTAAGCCAGTGGTAGGGAAAATACCCCACCTAAGAAGGGGGGGTTAATGCCCATGGCGAGAACTAGTGCATATGGAGAGTCCTGTACCCTGTGGGAGTGCAATTAGCACCTAAGAAAGGGGGTAATGCATACAGCACACCTTGTAACCAGTGATAATGTCATCCCGCCACCTATGGAAGGAGCTAATGAATACGGCAGGTACGGAACTCAGTGGAGATGCAATTCCACCACCTACTGAAATCAGTGTTATTGTACTTAGTCCACCTATGGCAGGGGACAATGTATAAGGTCAGTACTGTATCCCAAAGTAGTGCAATTACTCCGCCTAAGGAAGGGGGGTAATGCCTACGACAAGTGCTGCTGGCCACCATAGACCCAATCAGTGATTCTCTCCCCCCCCCCCTCCCTCGGACGGACCCGCTCCTGTGAGAGGGTGCGCCTGAGCGTGACCCGGGGAGGAAGGGAGGGGGTGTGGAGATATTCGAGGAGAAGATGACCTGCTGTGATCCGATAGTGCGCAGGTCTACCCCTCAAATTCTCGCCCCTGGCAGATGCGGACTGCGCAGGTGGGGGCTTATCAACCAAACTACCCAGGGGGTGGAATGGGAACAGAGGTCCTGTATAAAATTGCGCAGGCTGAGAATCATCAACCAAACGACCCGGGAGGGTGGATTAGGAACAGGGGTCCTGTATAAAATTGCGCTGGCGGAGAATTATCAATCAAACGACCCCAGAGAGTGGATTGGGAAGTTCCAGTTGTCTCCCACTGGAATTGTGCAGGTGGGGGATTATCAACCAAACGACCTAGGAGGGTGGACTAGGAATGTCAGAGGTCCCTTATTGAATAAGCTGGTGGAGAATTATCAACCAAACGACCCCGGAGGGTGGATTGGGAATTCCAGGAGGTTCTCCACTGTATGGCGCAGGTGGAGAATTATCAACCAAACGGCCGCGGAGGACGGATTGGGAATCCTGTGGAGATCCTTCACTGAATTGCGCAGGTGGAGAATTACCAACCAAACGACCCCGGAGGGTGGATTGGGAATTCCAGAGGTTCTCCACTGTATTGAGCAGGTGGAGAATTATCAACCAAACGGCCCCTGAGGACGGATTGGGATCCTGCAGTGGTCCTTCACTGGATTGCGCAGGTGGAGAATCATCAACCAAACGGCCCCGGAGGACGGATTGGGATCCTGCAGTGGTCCGTCACTGGATTGCGCAGGTGGAGAATCATCAACCAAAACGGCCCCGGAGGGCGGATTCGGAACTATGCGAGGTCCCCCTTTACCCGAGATAGGACACCACACAGACCGGGTGGCCATGCGGCTGAGGAGGGGGACCCGTATGGACGCACATTTCCTTTAATATTATTTTTATTTTATTTTTTAAACTAGGAAGACGGCCTCAATGACAAGAGGCAGGAAGGGATTAAATCCTCCACTCATGTACAGTGTACTTAGGGGAAGAACCCCAGATAATCAGGTGCCGGCCCAAGAATGGTGGGTGGTCATAAAGGGTTAAGGCAGTCTCAAGTCCAGCTCAGCAGGTGACTGGAGGAGGGGGAGAAGGGCAGGAAGAATTCGCGCCAGAGTGCCCCCCCACCCGGAAGAAGGCTGCGGCCCAAGCAAGCCGCTGCACTGCTTTTTAGAGAGTTCCCCCCGCTTCCCACGAATGCTGCACCGGCCGTGTCACAGACCGGCCGGACTGACTGGGGCGTTTACCCCGCTTGACAGCGTGGGTCGGGCAGAGAAAAGTGCGGGCCTGAACACCGATGCAGTGCACGGCCGATCGTGATGCAGTTAACCCCTTCCGGAGCGGCGCGCCGGCGTCCGCTCCAAGGGGTGTAAATGTGGGAGGTGTCGGGGAGCGGGAGTCTCCTCCGCATGTGTGACCGAGGGCCTCGGACCAGCAGCGTGCTCGGTCCCCGTATGCCCTGCTGGCCGCTATATTTTGAGCGGAGCGGCAAAAATCGCGGCCGGAGCACCGAGCGGTGCCGGCCGAACGCAGGGCGGTTAACCCCCTCCGGAGCGACGCACCCGGCATCCGCTCCCAAAGGGGTGGAGAAGGGTAGATGCCTCAGGGAGCGGGAGCTGCGCTCCGCTCCCTGCATGTGAATACAGACCAGCGTACATTAACCGCCTATGTCCTCAAAACATCAACCAAACGGCCTGTGCCAGAGGGGAATACTTTAGGGGTGCTTAAATGGCTGCAGGTGCTGGGCTATGCTGAAGCCCTGTCTGTTCGCAGACTATTGCCACCACGAGGGAGGGAGAGACCAACCCAGAGAGTTAAACATACTTACCTAGTCCCGTGTACTCACCTCTCTTCTCTTTCCTGCCGCCATCTTCACCCCTCCTCTGGTCCAGCAGGGTCACCCCTTTAGCTACTGGTACCGTAGTGGCAGGACGCTGGAAAAGGGGGGCTTGGATGGGTGACCCCGTGGCTGGCGGGATGCAGGGGAGCGAGGCTGCCCTGGTCCACCTTGTCTTCTGTGGGGGAGGCAGCAGTGCGGGTGACCGGCACTGGCGCAACTCGACCCCTGGAGAACAGGGAGGCGAGGTGTCCACTGTTTTCCCATCTGAAAAAGAAGGAAAAAAATAAAATAAAATAGAAAATCTTCAGGAGCATCCCTGTTGAGCACGGAGGTCTTGCCTCCTATTGACACTAGAAAAAACTGAAGCTCTCTCTCCAGGCTGGAGGGGGTATGGCTGCCAGGGAAGGAGCTAACAGCTTTTTAGTGTCAACGCCTCCTAGAGGACATAGCTATACCCACGGTTCCTGTGTCCCCCAATGAATATGGGCGAGAAATACACTGCTCGTTTCAATGGTTATGACCACCTTGCAATCCAGCATCAGTGGCCGTGCTTTCACATTATAGGAAAAAAAGCACCAACCTCTCTGGTGACCGGGACCATGGGACCGCACATAGGCTAGTGATTTTTCCTATTCTGTGCAAGCATGGTCATCCTGCTGGATTGCAGGGTGGCTGTAACCATGGAAAGAATCAGTGTATAATGTGATGAAAAAATTAATGTAGCATGGCTACATCTGGACATAAAGGGGGCATGACTACTGTGTAGTGGAAACTAAAGGGGTATTACTACTATATGGGGGTACTGAGGGGACATAACTACTCTGTGGGGGCACTAAAGTACCAGAGAATCTGCTGAAGAAGCTCTGGTAAAGTCAGGAGGTAGGCAGGTGAGTGAAAGGTTTTTACTATTTTTAATGTAATTTTTTTGTGTGCGTTTCTGTTTTTTATTTTACAAAGATCCGCTATTTGGACTACAATGGATTGGGTGGACTACTCTGCAGAGCTGCCATGAAACTTATTTAATAAAATAAAATGATTAAAGAGGGCTGGCATTGGGGACTGTTTATTTAAAGTATTGGGTATGTGTGTGTCTGTTTTTTCACACTTTATTGTAGTGTTAGTAATGGAGGTATCTGAAAGAAAGCTACATTACTATCATGGGGGCTTATAGTCAGCTACCTGGGAATTTTCAACCACATGGCTGACAGCCCTAGGCACCCTGGAAGGAGCTGGATTGCTGTCAGAAGGTAACCATTTAATGTGATGGTTTATGTCCTAGGGGAGCTGCAAGGTTTTTGGGTGGGAAGAGGCCGATAACCATGGACCTTCCCATTCTGACAATATCAGCCCTCAGCTGTTGGTTTAACTTTGGCTCGTTATAAAAAAAAGAGAAAGTCTCCACGTCATTTTTTCAAACAATTGCTGCAAAGTATGGATTCTGTTTGCTTGCAGTGAAAAGTGCTATAGAAAACTCCTCCTCTGAACTGTATCTACATCCTCAGGATGCAGATACAGTTGAATACAGTGGCTACAAAGGGAGTTGTCAGCTACTTGCTTCATTGTTCCCCTGCCACTAGTGATTCAGTAAATCGCACCTGGAATACTGAGCTACAGACAAAACAGCAGAGTGTGAAAATGTGCTCCACACCGTGCTGTGGCTCAGCGCAGCACCCGCAATGACTTTATCACATTGCACCTGCCAGAACCCAATCATTGATGGAGAAACAGGAAGCTGATTGTGACAAACTCCCCTCTTTTGAGGTTGCCACGAGTGCTTGGAGAGGACTACTTGCCAGCCTCTTACCATGTGATTACGGTCCCATGTTGAATGCACCGGTTTTGTGCAATAGCTTCATAGTTATGTGGGTTCATGTATTTTGCTACCATGTGGCTAATGGAGTCTTGCCCCTGTCCTTGGGAGATAAGTGGATCACTTCTCAATTGTCTCCAGGACAAAAGACTGCGTAGAACCGGTTTTGGACAGAAAACCCCTGAGTACAGCCAGGCCAAAGAGACTTACTAACTTTTGAATTCCTGGTCTAATTCGTGCCATTTTGGGATGTGTTAAATGTCTATGTGTATTGTAAAGGGTGGGACATTGTGTATTTGAGTAAGTGATGTCTGTCCTATTGTTTCCCCGTGTATAGTGGCAATTTCCCTTTGTCCTGAGAGATAATTGAATTATACCTCGGTTGCCTCCAGGACAGAGGACATTGTGTATTGTCCTGCCTGGGATAATTATGTTAACCATTGTACCATAATTATACCACAGGCAGAGGGGAGGATGTTATGTGGGTTGTAACCTTTGTGTTATTGGTTAATGTATATTTGTGTGGGAGCAGGGGATAAAAGAAATTGTATGTTTGAATGCCTGTGTTGCCTTTCAGTAAAGTATTTCTACCATTCAGCTTTGGCTCATGTATAGACTTATTTGGCGATACTAGCGATAATAGCGATTTATTGTTCTGTGGATTATTTGGCTGTGCTATTTCAAGGGGAGAAGGGAATACTAGACGGTGACACGGATGATACCGTCACAACTGGTGGCAAGCAGCGGGATTTTCCCTTCTTTTTCCCTGCACAGAGGATTCAAGGAAGGCACTAGTGTATGGTGCATGGAGGGCAACGCTGGCACTCGTGCAGCGACCCTGGCTTTGAAGGAGCTCAAGCGACAGAGCTAGCTACCAGGCAGCGTTCCTATCCACAGCAACATGGAAGAAGAGTTTTGCTGGAGGTTGCAGCAGTACTTGGCCCAACAGGATGGGCCTGTATCAGAGGAGGGCATACTGGACTACAGAGATGCCACTCAAAAGGGGCTGTGGTATGACGCCTTAGAGGAGGTACAGCGGAAGCGGAGAGAGAGCCTTCCTGGTGAGGAACAGAGGTTCCAGGTACTCGTGGCCCTGCGGTCACCCTTCCTAGGAAAGCAACCCTTGGCTGAGTGGGTGACGGAACTGTGGACCCTGATTTGGAGGGAGTTGTGGCTGGACAAAGCGTACCGGGCACTAAAGTGGTATGCCACCCAGCGCAACCCATGGATGACTAACCACTATCTGCCGGAGGGAGAGGATTATAATGGTCCGGGCTTTCTGTGGGAAGCCTTTGATGAGGGCGATGACTTTGGATGCCCCACAGAATGTCGGTTCTGGGACATCCACGACATCAGGGAAACCGAGCTGGACCTTCCCCGAGCGGACGACCTTGGGCCAGACCTGATTCATCTAGTCACCATGGAGTGGGAGCTGGAGCAGAGCTACCGTCAACTGTTCAACCTAGCTCAACCACCATCCCTCAGCCCAGAGGATTGCCTGGAAATTATACCCTCTTTTAACCAACCGACCTCAGAGGTGAGCAACCTCATAGACTTGTCCTGGGAGGACCCACAGATGGCTGGTGGAGATGGGACCGAGGTCTCTCTACCGGCCCTACAGGGATGCTGGGCCGCCTGCCCAGATCTCCAGCGGCAGTGCATATCACAGGGAGAGGAGACAACCAGTCTCTCTCCCCAGCGGCAACCTGAGTTCCAGGGGGAGGAGATGCTGGGTCCCTCTGCCCTACAGCAACCAGAGTCCTGGAGAGGAGAGGCAACCGGCCTCACCTTCCAACAGCAGCCGGAGATACCGGGAAAAGGGGAACACAAACCCCTCTACACGGGCGCAGATGAGACCGCGGGCTCTGTGCCAGTCCTACAGGGATGCTGGACGGCCGGTCCAGATCCCCAGCCATCTCCGCAGGGATACCAGGAGGAGGAGGTAAGCGAGCCCTCCCCTTCCCAGCTACTTCCCAACTGAGTTCTGGGGGCAGGGGATGAGCCTGCGATACCCACTGATACCTTCCCAGCGGAAGAGCTGGCATCCAGGCAGAGCGCCGCTAGCCTCTGCTCCACCGACCCCCTTGCTACAGGGCTGGCTTGCACCCCCCTCACCCCAGCAGAAGAGCTGGCATCAGGGCAGAGCGTCGCTAGCCTCTGCTCAACCGACCCCCTTGTTACAGGACTGGCTTGCACCCCCCTCGCCCCAGCAGAAGTGCTGGCTTCAGTGCAGAATGCCGCTGGCCGCTGTTCCCCAAGTAGCCCCAGCGGTTTGCCTAGCTGCACCAGGGAGACTGAGGATGCGGAACTGTTTCACCACAACCTGGGACCTACAGACCAGTACTGTCCCTGGTGGGTGAGCTACCCTGTTAACTATTTACCGTGGGTGGGCAACTCTGCTAATGTTTCTTTGTGGATGGGCTTCCCGACTAATCTAGGTACTGACCGACAGGAGGTCAGATACCTGTTTAGTCTTAACCCCAAAAGGGAAGATATGTGACAAACTCCCCTCTTTTGAGGTTGCCACGAGTGCTTGGAGAGGACTACTTGCCAGCCTCTTACCATATGATTACGGTCCCATGTTGAATGCACCGGTTTTGTGCAATAGCTGCATAGTTATGTGGGTTCATGTATTTTGCTGTCTTTTGCCATCATGCGGTTAATGGAGTCTTGCCCCTGTCCTTGGGAGATAAGTGGATCACTTCTCAATTGTCTCCGCGACAAAAGACTGTGTAGAAACGGTTTTGGACAGAAAACCCCTGAGTACAGCCAGGCCAAAGAGACTTTTACTAACTTTTGAATTCCTGGTCTAATTCGTGCCATTTTGGGATGTGTTAAATGTCTATGTGTATTGTAAAGGCTGTGACATTGTGTATTTGAGTAAGTGATGTCTGTCCTATTGTCTCCCCGTGTGTATTGGCGATTTCCCTTTGTCCTGAGAGATAATGGAATTATACCTCGGTTGCCTCCAGGACAGAGGACATTGTGTATTGTCCTGCCTGGGATAATTATGGTAACCATTGTACCATAATTATACCACTGGCAGAGGGGAGGATGTTATGTGGGTTGTAACCTTTGTGTTATTGGTTAATGTATATTTGTGTGGGTGTCTCCCTTGCATGGGAGCAGGGGATAAAAGAAATTGTATGTTTGAATGCCTGTGTTGCCTTCCAGTAAAGTATTTCTAGCATTCAGCTTTGGCTCATGTATAGACTTATTTGGCGATACCAGCGATACTAGCGATAATAGCGATTTATTGTTCTGTGGATTATTTGGCTGTGCTATTTCAAGGGGAGAAGGGAATACTAGACGGTGACACGGATGATACCGTCACACTGATGGCAGGAAAACTTGAGGAAGCTGAGTGGAGTCAATGCGGGGCTTCACTCCATAGGGGTATCACTATCAGGAGGCACTTAAGGGGATTTGAGAGAGAATCATTGTGAGGGAAATACAAAAAACTGTGTGGGGGGAACTAAAGAAGGCATCACTGTGAGGGGGCACCTTACTATGTGTAAGCCACTTAAGGGATGAGGCAGGCACACAAGGGAGCATCCCTGTGTGTGGGGACCAATTAAGGGGACATAATACTGGTCGGAGGGCACTTAGAGGGCATCACTTTGTGTGGGGGCCAGTAAGGGGTCCTTATTCTGTGTATGGGCTCTTAAGGGATCATCCTTTTGTGAGAGTGGCACTTAAAGAGGTATTCCAGTTTTAATGATTACATTTATTAGTATAAAAAATAGGTAGTTATACATCTTTCTAATATATATCTATTTTGCCCGATTTTATGAGACAGCACAATGCAGAAAGAAGATATGAATACATCTTTGGGCACACTATGAGAGATACTTTAACCCCATAGGGACACAGCCTTATTTCACCTTAAGGACCAGGCCATTTTTTGAAAATCTGACCAGTGTCACTTTAAGTGCTGATAACTTTAAAACGCTTTGACTTATCCAGGCCGTTCTGAGATTGTTTTTTCGTCACATATTGTACTTCATGACACTGGTAAAATGAAGTAAAAAAATTTTTTTTTTTTGCACAAAATACCTAATTTACCCAAAAATTTGGAAAAATTTGCAAATTTCAAAGTTTTAGTTTCTCTACTTCTGTAATACATAGTAATACCCCCAAAAATTGTGATGACTTTACATTCCCCATATGTCTACTTCATGTTTGAATTGTTTTGCGAATGATATTTTATTTTTTGGGGATGTTATAAGGCTTAGAAGTTTAGAAGCAAATCTTGAAATTTTTCAGAAATTTACAAAAACTCAATTTTTAGGGACCAGTTCAGGCCTGAAGTCACTTTGCGAGGCTTACATAATAGAAACCACCCAAAAATGACCCCATCTAAGAAACTACACCCCTCAAGGTATTCAAAACTGATTTTACATACGTCGTTAACCCTTTAGGTGTTGCACAAGAGTTATTGGCAAATGGGGATGAAATTTGAAAATTTCATTTTTTTGCCATATTTTCCATTTTAACCCATTTTTTCCACTAACAAAGCAAGGGTTAACAGCCAAACAAGACTATCTTTATTGCCCTGACTCTGCCGTTTACAGAAACACCCAATATGTGGCCGTAAACTACTGTACGGCCACACAGCGGGGCGTAGAGTGAAAGGTGCGCCGTTTGGTTTTTGGAGGGCTGATTTTTATGGACCGGTTTATTTACACCGTGTCCTGTTTCAACCCCCCTGATGCACCCCTGGAGTCGAAACTCCCTAAAAGTGACCCCATTTTGGAAACTACGGGATAAGGTGGCATTTTTTGGGGGACTATTTTTAGGGTACATATGATTTTTGGTTGCTCTATATTACATTTTTGTGAGGCAAGGTTGAAATTCTGAAATTTTATCTCCATTTGCCATTAACTGTTGAGGAACACCTAAAGGGTTAATAAAGTTTGTATAATCAGTTTTGAATACCTTGAGGGGTGTAGTTTCTTAGATGGGGTCACTTTTAGGGAGCTTTTACTCTAGGGGGGCATCAGGGGGGCTTCAAAAAGGGACATGGTGTCAATAAAAAAGGCCATCAAAATCGGCCTTCCAGAAACCATGTCGGTCCTTTCCTTTTGCGGCCTCCCTTTTACTGATACAGCAGTTTAGGACCACAAATGTGGCATTTCTGTAAACTGCAGTATCAGGGTAATAAATATTAACTTTTGTTTGGTTGTTAACCCTTGTTTTGTTACCGGAAAAAACGGATTGAAATGGAAAAGTGCCAAAAATTGCGTTTTTGGCACATTTTTTTTAATTTTTTTTTAACCGTGTTAATCTGGGGGGTTAGGTCATGGGATATTTTTATAGAGGCGATTCTTACGGACGCGGCGATACCTAATAAGTCTACTTTTTTAAATTTATTTAGGTTTTAGACTATATTATCCTTATTGATACAAAAAAAATTTTTTGTATCTCTAAAGTGTAGGTGTCATTTATTTTTTTATCCGATTATCTTATGTGGGGGCTCATTTTTTGCGGGACGAGTGGACGGTTTTATTGGCACTATTTTGGGGGCAATATGACTTTATGATCGCTTGCTATTAAACTTTTTGTTCTGTAAGGTGACAAAAAAAAAATTTTGCACCTTTTTTTTTTTTCCTTGACAGTGTTAATCTGGGGGGTTAGGTCATGGGGTATTTTTATAGAGGAGATTATTACCGACGCGGCGATACCTAATATGTCTACTTTTAATAAATTATTTTCGTTTTTTTGGGTGTCTCAAGTCCGAGAACCAGTTTTTTTTATCCGATGTCAGTGCTAAATTGGGATATAAATTTAGTACTCCATGGAAGTGTGATACTCCCTGAAGCAACCAATAATGCAGAGGCCCGGATGATTGGGGCACGTGTCACATTGAGTAGTGGTGTCCTTCCGTATCCCCCTCCTGTGACACACTCTGCACCTTTTTTGGGTTCGTCCCTTCTTTCCAGTATGGGGGACCACACCTGAAAAGTGTTGGCCAGGGATGATCCGGGCACCTACAGTTCCCGAGGTACTCCGGCCTGCTCTTTCCCGGTCCGAAAAGATCAGGGCCATGAGGACTGCCTCATAGAACTGGAGGAATGTCCCTGTGCTGCCAGCGCTTCGGGATAGTACAAAAGAGTTGTACATGGCAACCTGCACCAAGTAGACCACAATTTTTTTGTACCATGCCCGGGTTTTGCGCATGCCGTTATATGGCTTGAGGACTTGATCCGAGAGATCAACTCCTTCCATATACAGATTGTAGGCGACGATACAATCGGGCTTGAGGACCGTTGCCGCGGTACCTCGCACAGGGACAGGGGTGATGCCGTTACCATGAATTGTGGACAGCATAAGGACATCCCTCTTGTCCTTATACCTGACCAGCAACAGGTTTCCAGTGGTAAGGGCACGGGTCTCACCCCTGGGGATAGGTACCTGGAGGGGGAGGGCAGGGAGGCCGCGTTGATTTTTCCCGCACAGTCCCACAAGTGAACGTGGATCTGGCGGCAAGGGACTGGAACAAGGGGATACTGGTATAAAAGTTATCCACGTACAGGTGGTAACCGCTTGGAGCGCACACACTGGCGGAAAATGAGTCTCCCCTTGAACGCAATGAGAGACTTATCAACTGCGACCTCCCTTCCAGGTACATAGGCCTCCATGAATTTGGCCCCAAAGTGATCGATGACCGGCCGTATCTTATACAGACTGTCATGGGCAGGATCACCTCGGGGTGGACATGCTGCATTATCGGAATAATGCAGACATTTCCGGATGGCCTCAAACCGGGAGCGTGTCATAGCCGAACTGTAAAGTGGGGTCTAGTATAGGACGTCCCCACTCCAGTACAGCCTGACACTGGGTTTCTTGACCAGGTCCATATGCAGCATGAGGCCCCAAAATGTCCTCATTTCGGCTGCACTGACCGGCGTCCAGCCACCGGGCCTGGCCAAAAAGGAGCCCGGGTGTTGAGCGACGAACTGTTGGGCGTACAGATTCGTCTGCTCCACCATCAGATTTACCAGTGGGTCACTGAAAAAATGACAAAAAAAGTCATATTCAGTGTAGCCCACTGTGGAAATCTGGATTCCTGATTGGCCTACAAAATCAGGAATCACGGGCTCGTATCGCTCTGGGCTACACCAGACAAGTTCACCGGCAGGGTGCTCCGGTGGATTTAACTGGTGGGTCGGGAAACCAGTACGAGCCCCAGAGCTGCTCATACTAGGCTGGGCCACAGGGTCCCCAACATGGCGGTCCCCTTGCTCTGCCTGGCGGCGTCTCCGCCGCCTTGGGGGCTCATCATCATCGCTAGATGAGGAGGACGCGGATGACAACAGGAAAGTGGGGTCATCCTCGTCCTCACTGGGACTCTCGGAGTCGGAGGCAAGCTGGGCGTATGCCTCCTCGGCCGAGAACATCCGGCGGGCCATAGGGGAGTGTGTGTCTGCGTGTATATGTGCGTGTGTGTAACTCTTTATTTTGTGTGCGTGTGTGTGGGGCCATGGGTGTTCACGAACTCACCCTAAAACTAACAGAAAAAAAATAAAAAAAATAAAACGAACAAAAAAAAGGACAAAAAATGTAAAAAAAAAAAAATTCTAAACCACTGATCAACCGTCCGAACACTAAGTGCCGGCCACAGTCAGCGTACACCAAAAAAGAAAAAAAAAGAAAAGAAAAAAATGCACCCCAAAAAAGGTGGGGGGGGGGGGGGGAAGTGGCAGCACCCCTGGGGGGTCTAGGGTCACACAGCTGTGTGATGCAATCAAAGTTCAGAAACTAACTTTCCCTTTTTTTTCCCTGTGCTGTCCCTATGTACCTGATGGGGGGTGCTGGGGCACAGATCGGGTCCTGGGGGCAGAGATCGGGTCCTGGGGGTGCTGGCAGCGATGGCAGACACACGTGCAGGCAGCTCCTCTCTCCTCCGGCTCCGGAACACAAAAGGAGGAGGAGAGGAGCGCCTGCCTCTTTTGAATCTGCCGCCGGACCGCCCACAGACCAATCAGAAAGCGATCCTGAGTGGTGATGTCACCATCAACACTCAGGATCGCTGGATGGTGATTGGTGGAGTGAAATCACACCACCATTACCATCCTGTTCCGGGTTATCGGGTCTTCAGAGACCCGAATATCACGGAAACGCAGAAAACCGCAGGTCTGAATTGAACTGCGGTTTTCTGCGATCGCCGACATGGGGGGGGTCACAGGACCCCCCGGCGCATTTGCCCCAGGTGCCTGCTCAATGATTTGAGCAGGCACCGGGTTCCGATCACCGCCCGCCGAGCGGCAGTGATCGGAACCATTCATGACGTACCGGTACGTCATGTGTCCTTAAGTACCAGGACATCATGACATACCGGTACGTCATGTGTCCTTAAGAGGTTAAGGTACTGTGATTAGTGTAAATTGTCTTTTCCAGGTGACAGGTTCCCTTTAAAAAAAAAATGCTTTATTATGTAAAACTGAGACAAACAAACGAAGAAAGTAAATATATTTGATATCATTGCGTCCGTAACAACCTGCTCTATAAAAATAGCACATGATCTACCCTGTCAGATGAATGTTGTAAATAAATAAAAACTGTCCATTTTTTGGTTACCTTGCCTCACAAAAAATGTAATAGAGCAATTAAAAATCATTTTTTTTTACCCCAAAATAGTACCAATAAAACTGGCACCTTATTCCCTAGTTTCCAAAATGGGGTCACTTTTTGGAGTTTCTACTGTAAGGGTGCACCAGGGGGGCTTAAAATGGGAAATGGCATCTAAAAACCACTCCAGCAAAATCTGCCTTCACAAAACCATGTGGCGTTCCTTTTCTTCTGCGCCCTGCAGTGCGCCCTTACATCAGTTTACAACCACATGTGGGGCGTTTCTGTAAACCGCAGAATCAGAGTAATAGAGTTTTGTTTGGCTGTTAACCCTCGATGTGTTAAAGAAAAAAATGGATTACAATGGAAAATCTGCCAAAAAAGTGAAATTTTGAAGTTTCATCTCTATTTTCATTTAATTCTTGTGGGATACCTAAAGAGTTACCAAAGTTAATAAAATCAGTTTTGAGTAGCTTGAGGGGTGTAGTTTGTACAATGGGTCATTTATGTTTTTTTTTCACTATATAAGCCCCACAAAGTGACTTCAGACCTGAACTGGTCCTTAAAAAGTGGGTTTTGGAAATTTTCTTAAAAATTTAAAGAATTCCTTCTAAAATTCTAAGCCTTCTAACGTCCTAAAAAAATTTAATGACATTTACAAAATGATGCCAACATAAAGTAGACATATGGGGGATGTTAAGTAATAAATATTTTATGAGGTATCACTTTCTGTTTTAAAAGCAGAGAAATTTTAATTTAGAAAATTGCTTATTTTTTAAAAGTTTTGGTAAATTTGGTATTTTTTCATAAATAAAAGGTGAAATACCGTATTTTTTGCTTTATAAGACGCACTTTTCCCCCCCAAAAGTGGGGGGGAAATGGCGGTGCGTCTTATAAAGTGGATACTTCCCTGGCCGCTATGCTGCACAGCGCGGCCAGCGAAGTATCAGTGTGGAGGAAGGAGGCGGGGACACTCCTGGCGGGGCCCGGTGCAGTGACTCTACTCTAATACACCGGGCCCCGCAGCTGTTAAGTACATTCAATCCGAATGGGCCCGCAATTACTGTACTGTACTTACTGTAGTACCTTATGTATAGCATTAAGACGGCGTAGACCGGCAGCTCCCTCGGTCATGCGCCGCCTGCCACAGCTCTCTCCTCATGCGCCGCCTGCCGCAGCTCCCTCCTCATGCGCCGCCTGCCTGTTCATTCATAAAGTGAGATAACCAGGCATTCGGGCAGGTGGCGCAAGAGGAGGGAGCTGTGGCAGGTGGCGCATGACCGAGGGAGCTGCCGGTCTGTGCCGTCTTAATGCTATACATAAGGTACTACAGTAAGGCCAGTACAGTAATTGCGGACCCATTCGGATTGAATGCGGGGCCCGGTGTATTAGAGTAGAATCACTGCACCGGGCCCCTCCATGAGTGTCTCCGCCTCCTCCCTCCACACTGATGCATCTGATGGGGGATCTGTAGATGACACTTATGGGGATCTGTGGATGACATAAGTGTCATCCACAGAGCCCCCCATGACAGTGCGTCATCCACAGAGCCCCCCATGACAGTGCGTCATCCACAGAGCCCCCCATGACAGTGCGTCATCCACAGAGCCCCCCATGACAGTGCGTCATCCACAGAGCCCCCCATGACAGTGCGTCATCCACAGAGCCCCCCATGACAGTGCGTCATCCACAGAGCCCCCCATGACAGTGCGTCATCCACAGAGCCCCCCATGACAGTGCGTCATCCACAGAGCCCCCCATGACAGTGCGTCATCCACAGAGCCCCCCATGACAGTGCGTCATCCACAGAGCCCCCCATGACAGTGCGTCATCCACAGAGCCCCCCATGACAGTGCGTCATCCACAGAGCCCCCCATGACAGTGCGTCATCCACAGAGCCCCCCATGACAGTGCGTCATCCACAGAGCCCCCCATGACAGTGCGTCATCCACAGAGCCCCCCATGACAGTGCGTCATCCACAGAGCCCCCCATGACAGTGCGTCATCCACAGAGCCCCCCATGACAGTGCGTCATCCACAGAGCCCCCCATGACAGTGCGTCATCCACAGAGCCCCCCATGACAGTGCGTCATCCACAGAGCCCCCCATGACAGTGCGTCATCCACAGAGCCCCCCATGACAGTGCGTCATCCACAGAGCCCCCCATGACAGTGCGTCATCCACAGAGCCCCCCATGACAGTGCGTCATCCACAGAGCCCCCCATGACAGTGCGTCATCCACAGAGCCCCCCATGACAGTGCGTCATCCACAGAGCCCCCCATGACAGTGCGTCATCCACAGAGCCCCCCATGACAGTGCGTCATCCACAGAGCCCCCCATGACAGTGCGTCATCCACAGAGCCCCCCATGACAGTGCGTCATCCACAGAGCCCCCCATGACAGTGCGTCATCCACAGAGCCCCCCATGACAGTGCGTCATCCACAGATCCTCCCATGACAGTGCGTCATCCACAGATCCTCCCATGACAGTGCGTCATCCACAGATCCTCCCATGACAGTGCGTCATCCACAGATCCTCCCATGACAGTGCGTCATCCACAGATCCTCCCATAACAGTGCGTCATCCACAGATCCCTCATAACAGTGCGGCATCCACAGACCACCATTAGTTCAAAACCTACCAAAAGCACACCTTTTGGTTCAAAATATTTTTTTCTTATTTTCCTCCTCAAAAACCTAGGTGCGTCTTATCATCAGGTGCCTCTTATGAAGCGAAAAATACGGTATATTGACTCAAATTTATTACTATCATGAAGTACAATGTGTCACGAGAAAACAATCTCAGAATTGCTTTGATAAATAAACGTGTTCCAAAGTTATTACCACATAAAGTGACATGTCAGATTTGCAAAAAAATGGCCTAGGCAGGAAGGTGAAAACTGTCCCGGGAAAGAAAGGGTTAAGGGACAGGCTATTGTGAGGGGGCCACTTAGGAGCACTATTCTGCATGGAGGACACTAAGGGGGTATCATACTGTGGGGCGAGGCAATTAGGGGGCATCATATTGTGAAAAAAGCCACTAAGGCGGTATCATACTGTGAGTGGAGGGATTTCGGAGGAATCATACTCTGTGGGAGGCACTGAAGGGGAATCATACTTTCTAAAGGGCACTAAGGGGCATCATTAAAGGGTATCTACAGTACCTTCAGAGGCAATCTTTGTTTATAATTACATTTTTGGCTAAAAATGTTTTTAATAGGCCTTTATAAAAAAAATTAGCCAGTCACAAAGGGTTAACTGTTTTTCTAACTGTGTGACTGGTACTTTCACTTTGTGCTAGTCATCTAATAAACCTTATCTCTAAACTACTAAGAGGTCATAAACACTTATTTAAGCCACATTTTTATCAGTAAGATAAGGATTGATCTATAATAAGTATTTAGGAGGTCAGAGAGCAGAGGTAAGCTCCCCAAATGACGGAAAAGACAAAAAATCCACAGGCTGCTACTACAGCATCTCAGCTATGTACACAAAAAAAAAGATTCCATAGTGTTAATAAAGACCAATTGAAAAAATTATTTCTTCAAATTGTACAATGCAATAATAATTACAAAAAAAAGTCGTAGTTTTATTCCGGCCGGCTCTCGGCATGTTTGCCGTGCTGCCGCCGCCGGAACACAGGCCCGCCCACATTACAGTCAATGGGGCTGGAGCGGTATTCAGTGTGCACGCGTGCACTAGTGGCAGCACGGATCCGACAGGCTGCTCACCCGCCGGAACAGCCTGCCAGAGTTCCTTGCCGCTAGTGTGAAAGTGAAATTTTGAACTGAGGAAATGGCAACCTGAAAACACCTTAATATTTTCTTATAGTCTTCTGATTTGCGGGCCTCAACCATTTTCAGACTGTTAGGCAGCTGTTTTTTGGGACAAGGTTAGAGGAGTCTGGATATTTTATAAAGCTTTTCAATTTGCATCACCTGGCCTTTCCTAACAATGATTGTAAACGCCTTAACTTAATCAGCTGTATGTAGTAATGGAGCAAAGTGAAAGTAGGGAGAGGAGGATGGACGAGTGGGTGGGGGATGTGGCTAATGAGTAGCAGCAGTCTGCTACATAACCACAGCCACACAACAATCTGCTGTGTCCATCCTCCTATCCCTACTTTAACTTCGCTCCATTACTACACACAGCTGATACCTTATCAGCTGCATGTAAGATGGTAACTTATTATAGCCAGACTGGTTAGGAGGGCTAAGGCTACTTTGGTTAGGAGGGCTAAGGCTACTTTCACACTAGCGTTCGGAGCGGGTCCGTCTGATGTTTCATCAGACGAATCCGCTCCTATAATGCAGACGTTTGTATCCGTTCAGAACGGATCCGTCTGCATTATAACTTAGAAAAATTTCTAAGTGTGAAAGTAGCCTGAGCGGATCCGTTCAGACTTTACATTGAAAGTCAATGGGGGACGGATCCGCTTGAAGATTGAGCCATATAGTGTCATCTTCAAGCGGATCCGTCCCCATTGACTTCCATTATAAGTCTGGACGGATCCGCTCGCCTCCGCACGGCCAGGCGGACACCCAAACGCTGCAAGCTCACTGAGCGGAGCAGAGGCTGAGCGCTGGCAGGCGGATGCATTCTCAGTGGATACGCCTCCACTGAGAATGCATTAAGGCCGGACGGCTGCGTTCAGAGCCGCTTGTGAGCCCCTTCAAACGGAGCTCACGAGCGGACACCTGAACGCAGGTGTGAAAGTAGCCTAAGAGAGCCCTTTAGCTAACTGCATTGAACATCTGATATATCCTGTCCCAGCTGTGTTATGAGGAAAGACTTTCTCTGTGCTAGTAGAGGAGCCGTCATTTTATTTCTCCTGGTGCTTGTCCCCTAGAGAAAACAAGACATTATAAATAATGAAAACTATTTAGGAAAGTGTTAATAATGAAGTAATATTTATATTTTCAGTAATTGTATGGCACAAAAAGGTTAATTAATTATTTGAATGTATTTCAATGGCTCGTCACAACATGGCACGAGATAACGCTATGACGTGTTATCAGAGTCAATTATAGCTCGGTTACATCTGTATCTCAATTTTTTTTCTTTTGTATTTTACGATAGCAAGAGGCTTCATGAGGGGAAAAAGGCTTTTTTTTTTTACTTGAAACCTTTCTTTTTTTTAATTTGCACACTTTTTATTTTAGTCCTACTAGAGGACTTCAGCTTCATCCTGTATTGTAAATACATTGAATGTCAGTTTTACACTATTAGACCCTACCTGTGGCCTGAAAGGTTTCTGTAGTTGGCAGATTGGAGGCCTTTGTAAGGCTTCCAGCTGCCACAGCAACCCACGATCGCATTGTGTTGAGCTGATGGGGTGAGAGACAGAGTCAGCCAGTTAAATGGCCAGTATCAGAGTTTTCTCTGGTCCCAGCCATTACAACAGGAGCCCCTGCAGCGATAGAACAACACAGTTCCTGTGCCTGCCCAGTCACTGCATCTACTGGCCCGATTTCGGGAAGGGACTAACATCCTATTTTAATATATGAATTAGTTGTAAAAGATTGCCCCTTATTCCCTAGTGGACTAAATCTACCGCATCCACACAAGGCTGAAGTGGTAAAATTTGTGGATCTTACCTTAAAGGCTATGGACACCTTTGTGCACAAAAAAACCCAGCACATAATAAAATTGCACTTGTTTGTTTACTGGTATCAGCTTTGCTTCACATGCAATCAAAAATGCACTTCTACGAGTTTTGCTCAGAGCTGTCATCTCCTCTGAGGCTCCTGTTGATTTCACATGCACCAGCACAAGCTCTGCTACCTCGCCACCACATCCTGTTACACAGCACAGCTAGCAGCCACTTACATATAGGCTGCTGGAACTTGCAAGTGACTTGGTAGTAAGATTTCATTCCAATCCACAATCAGCAGATCTTTCTCACTTTCCATTCTGAAAAAAGTCCATTATTTGTAGACACAATAGATAATTCTGCTGATAATGTTAGTGCAGCGATCTACAGTCAGAACCATGGAGTTATAAGCAGGATATAGATCTCATTACTGACGCTCTCACTACCTGCACTCTCTTCTCAACACAGTATTTGTGTGCAGTCCGCACAATGAGCTGTCACTTTTCCCACACAGATTAGTACAGTGTGACAACACACAATGCTATGTACACATATAAGTACACAGTGGGGGAGATTTATCAAAACTGGTGTAAAGTAGAACTGGCTTAGTTGCCCATAGCAACCAATCAGATTCCTCCTTTCATTTTTCAATGAAGCTGTGATTTTGAGCAACAACCTCCTTCCCTCAGTGACAGCATTGAAGATGGGTCGTGACTGGGTCTTCCAACATGACAACGACCCGAAGCACACAGCCAGGATAACCAAGGAGTGGCTCTGTAAGAAGCATATCAAGGTTCTGGAGTGGCCTACCCAGTCTCCAGACCTAAATCCAATAGAAGGAGGGAGCTGAAACTCTGTGTTGCTCAGCGACAGCCCCGACACCTGACAGATCTAGAGATCTGTGTAGAGGAGTGGGCCAAAATCCCTGTTGCAGTGTGTGCAAACCTGGTCAAGAACTACAGGAAACGTTTGACCTCTGTAATTGCAAACAAAGGCTTCTGTACCAAATATTAACACCGATTTTCTCAGGTGTTCAAATACTTATGTTCAGCAGTGCAAGACAAATAAATTCTTTAAAAATCATACAATATGATTTCCTTATTTTTTTTATTCTGTCTCTCAGAGTGGGGATGCACCTACAATGTGAATTTCAGACCCATCCATGATATCTAAGTGGGAGAACTTGCAAAATCGCAGGGTGTTCAAATTCAGGGTGTATGTATGTATGTATGTATGTATGTATGTATGTATGTATGTATGTATGTATGTATGTATGTGTATATATATATATATATATATATATATATTTATATATATATATATATATATATATTTATATATTATATATATAAAAAATGACTACCTTCTTAAACACTTTATTCACTCCTGTGGTTGCAATGTTTTCAGCTCATTCACAGAGTCTCTTTTCAAGCTATGAGCTAAAATGTTATGACTAGTGTTGAGTGAATTTGTGTTTCAAGGTCGGCGTACAAGGTTCAGGTTATCTAAGAATTCCGTTATGGATTCCGCTACCAATGCCCATAAGTGTCCATTCACATGACCGCAACTGTTTTGCAGTCCACAAATTGCGTATCCGCAAAACACGGACACCGGCCATGTGCATTCCGCATTTTGAGGGCCGCACATGGCCGGAACTATGATAGAAATGCCTATTCTTCTCTGTGGTTGCAGACAAGAATCGGACATGCTCTATTTTTTTTGCAGGGCCGCGGAGCGGAAGTGCGGATGCAGACAGCACATGGTGGTGCTGTCTGCATCTTTTGCGGTCCTATTGAAAATGAATGGGTCCGCACCCCTTCCGCAAGATTGCGGAACGGATGCGGACCCATTATGCGGATGTGTGAATGGACCCTTAGTTATGGTCTGTGGTCATCTTACATAACCTGAACCTGAATCTTGTACGTCAAACTTGAAATACAAGTTTGCTCATAACCTAGTTGCGACCACAGGGGTGAAAAAAGTATTTTTCTTTTCACAAATTTTTTGTGAGAGTGCTGCCAGGTAACCAAAAAATGGCTGTTCTAGCACAGTTTTTATTTTTTGTTTTTTACAATGTTCACCTGACAGAGTAGATAATGTGATATTTTTATAGAGCAGGTTGTAACGACGCGGCAAAACCTAATTTTTTTATTTTTTTATTTTAATTTTGGATTTACACAATTGTTAAGGGAAATATGTCTTTCAGCCAGAACCTCATCCTGATGACCACATAAATATGCCTAATAATTAGACCCAGTGGTATTCACCCATTCAGTATGGCCAGTAGCAGTGTGTCCCTTGTTAGCATATCTAAGGCAGGAAGGGCACATTGTGAAAGCAGTTGAACAACATCCTCTTGACCAAGAGATGGGGAAAGATATTTGGGTGGTCACAGGGTGGAGTCTATGGTGGGGGGCTGGGACAACAGCAACATATAGGTGAAAGTTGGGAGTTGGGCTGGGGCTTCTCTTCCTGGACACCGATGGATGAATAGCATTTCAGGCGCAAGCTAAGTTATATGTGTGCTTATGTGGGTATGTATATAAGTATAATATCCCAGTAGACTTTATATGTGTACATATAGATATTTGCAGTCTGCTTATGCATGAGTCTCTATATGTACATGTACTAATGGTCAGGTACTGGATGTGAGTTGGTTAGAAGAGTAGATCCAGTGGACTGTATATTAGTGGACTCTGGATATACTGTATACAGCGGCGTAACTGCCCTGCGCCCCGGCAGCGTGTGTGACAGTTTATTTTCACGTTAGTTAAATATCGATTCTTGTCTTAATGTTCAGGGCCCCTTCACAGCAGCAGCGGCCTTCACAGGCCCCCTCGCTAATGTGATCTAATCTTACTGTCTCCTGATGTGTCTGGGATTCGAACCCACAACCTCCAAAGTATCAGTGTATCAGAGGCAAAGCATATACCCACACAGCCATAAAGGCTGCATTGCAACTGATTGAAAAAATATGAGACTTCTACTGTTATAGCTGGCTAAGTGTACATCTATACACATGACAGCTGCCCCAACACACCCAGCACTGCTATATCTCTATATGACAGCTGTCCCAGCACACTCAGCTCTGCTATATCTCTATATATGAGCAGCTGTCATGTGTATAGATGTACACTTAGCCAGCTATAACAGTAGAAGTCTCATATTTTTTCAATCAGCAGCAAGGCAGCTTTTCTGGTCTTGTGGTTAAGTGCTTTGCCTCTGATACAGAATGTCGTGGGTTCGAATCCCAGCAGAAACTTTTCTGAAATACAAGCACTGACTCCACATACAGGGCGGGACACAGGAAGTGTGCCACCGATGTCAGCTGTTTCAAGCAGAGTGTCAGCTGTAAGTTACAGTTAACACTCTGCCCCGCTGCCGCTCTGCAAACCTAGACTAGGGGAAAGGAAGGACGCGAGGGGGGCTTATTGCCGCGCCTACCATCCTGAAGGAGAGGGGGGTGACGGCTTGTATGGAGGTGAGGACGGCCATCCTACACGGCGGGGGAAGGGTGGAGAGGGACAGAGCAGAGGCCCAATGGTTAAACAGTGTAAACTTTGACTGGACAGATATTGTAACGGTCGCGTACACACACACACACACACACACACACACACAGGAGAGAGGGAAGTGACCACTGTGCTCCACCCTTACCCCTGGTCCTGCCTACTTGCCTCGCGAGTCCTAATGACAGGGGACAACTGGACGGCAATCCCTAACTTGGAATAAGTGCAGGGATAACAGACAAACAACAGGACGTGAACGGACCGAGTCAATACGAGGAAAGCTACAAAGTACAAATGGAGCAAGCAGAGAATTGTCAGGAGAAGCCGGGGTCATAAATACCAGGAGAGACGTGAAGTACCAAAGGAGTCAGCAGAGGATCGTCAGGAGGAGGCCGAGGTCAGAATACCAGGAGAGCAGCAAAGTACACAAGGAGCAGGCAGAGGATTGTCAGGAATTCAGCAGGAGGTAAGTACACCAGGAAAGACCAAATCACAGGTGGAACCTAAATTAACAGGCAACCTGTATTTATAGTGGGGAGTGAGGGTCATGTGACGTGGCCAGCGTCACATGACCGACAGACCAACCAGTCGAGCACCGAGTGATCAGCTCAGCGCTCAAGGCAGACTTAGGAGCAGGGAGGCACCCAGCTAGTAAAGCCACCCTGGGAACGAGGTAAAACACAGATCCTCGTTCCCGAAGCTAAGCAGCAGGTCTGCGACTAATGGGGGACCGAGTGCACCTTCGGAACCCCGTTACAGATATATCACATTGGCTGATGCTGGAAGATAAATCTATTAATAATGCAGATAAAATATGAGAGAGTCCTAAATATAGTGTGCAAAGACAGACATTGGGATAGTGGACCCCCAATTGATACAATGGTTATTATCCCAAATGAAAAACATAAAAAATATTATATATATATATATATATATATATATATATATATATATATATATATATATATAAATAAATAACGGCAGCACTAGTAACCAGCAGGTCCTACCGGTACCATGGGACGGTCACCAGATCGTTCACCACCAGATGTATTCGTAGTATGCCCATCCGCGGATGATGTCCAATAGACAAAATAAATGGCAGTGATAAACAGCTGTGTAGGATCCCTGTTCAAGCCCTATGGCTGTCTAGCCGTGCAACCCTGATACTAAATAATGAGTAGCAGCCTGACCACAGGGCACTCGTCCTAACAAGGACGACCCTGTTCGGAACCTGTCCCCAAGTCTAAAAATCTATATGTCCCTAAAGATCCATGAAACACTCCCTACACGCATGTTTCACTGCCAGGACAAAAAAGATGTTCATCAGGGGAGATGGAAAAAAGTATTAGGGATCAATCTTCAGATGAATGATTAATCCCAGACCATAAGCTGACGTGATAAGTCACCTGGTAAAGAGGTATGCCAAGATGGTGAAATCCTCTAGGGGCAATCTCAAAGTTAGGCCACATGCACACGAACATTGTGTGCATCCGTGGTTGTTGTGCCGTTTTCAGTTTTTTTTCGCGGACCCATTGACTTTCAATGGGTCCATGGAAAAATCGGAAAATGCACCGTTTTGCAGCTGCATCCGTGTTTCCTGTCAGTCCTATTTTTTTGACGGACAACGGTTCACGGACCCATTCAAGTCAATGGGTCCGTGAAAGAACACGGATGCACACAAGATTGGCATCCACGTCCGTGATCCGTGGCCGTAGGTTACTTTCATACAGACGGACCCGAAGATCCGTCTGCATAAAAGCTTTTCACACTGGTCTCTCCCCCCCCCCCCCCCCCGATCATTGGTGGCCGCGGAGATTCCGATCGGAGTCCTAGTTTAATCGCTCTGGGGCTCCGATCGGTAACCATGGCAACCAGGACGCTACTGCAGGCCTGGTTGCCATGGTTACTTAGCAATATTACAATATTAGAAGCATCATACTTACCTGCTGCGCTGTCTGTGACCGGCTGGGAGCTCCTCCTACTGGTAAGTGACAGATCATTAAGCAATGCGCCGCACAGACCTGTCACTTACCAGTAGGAGGAGCTCCCGGCCGGTCACAGACAGCGCAGCAGGTAAGTATGATGCTTCTAATATTGTAATATTGCTAAGTAACCATGGCAACCAGGCCTGCAGTAGAGTCCTGGTTGCCATGGTTACCGATCGGAGCCCCAGCGATTAAACTGGGACTCCGATCGGAACTCTCCGCTGCCACCAATGATCGGAAGGGGGGGGGGGGGGGGGGGCCGCACACTGGCCACCAATGATATTACAATAGAGGATGGGAGGGGGGGGGGCCGCACACTGGCCACCAATGATATTCAAACTGGGGAGGGGAGGCCGCACACTGGCCACCAATGAAAATACAATAGAGGGAGGAAGGGGGGATGGGGGGGCCGTACACTGGCCACCAATGATAATACAATAGAGGGAGGGAGGGTGGGGGGGGCCGCACACTGGCCACCAATGATATTCAAACTGGGGAGGGGGGTCTGCCCCCTGCTGCCTGGCAGCCCCTGATCTCTTACAGGGGGCTATGATATGCACAATTAACCCCTCAGGTGCAGCACCTGAGGGGTTTATTGTGCGGATCACAGCCCCCTGTAAGAGATCGGGTGCTGCCAGGCAGCAGGGGGCAGTCATGTACACAGTTCGTAGTATATTCTAACTAGAAGCGTCCCCATCACTATGGGAACGCCTCTGTGTTAGAATATACTGTCGGATATGAGTTTCACAATCTAACTCATATCCGACAGTATATTCTAACATAGAGGCGTTCCCATGGTGATGGGGACGCTTCAAGTTAAAATTTACCATCGGATTGGAGAAAACTCCGATCCGATGGTATAATAGGAACTCCTGACTTTACATTGAAAGTCAAGGGGGGACGGATCCGTTTGAAATTGCACCATATTGTGTTAACGTCAAACGGATCCGTCCCCATTGACTTGCATTGTAATTCAGGACGGATCCGTTTGGCTCCGCACGGCCAGGTGGACACCATAACGACTTTTTTTTCATGTCCGTGGATCCTCCAAAAATCAAGGAAGACCCACGGACGAAAAAACGGTCACGGATCACGGACCAACGGAACCCCGTTTTGTGGACCGTGAAAAAATACGGTCGTGTGCATGAGGCCTTAAGAGGTAAAAGGTGGTGCAGTATAATGATGAATATGCCTGCACATGGGACGCCAACTAAACTAGCGCTCCCACCTCATTTAAATAGTTACCTAACTCCCGCTGCCGCCACCCACGATATCAGTGGCCAATGAGCGCGCCCGCACGTCAGCGCATGCGCTCCTTACAGAACAGGAACGAGGTATGGAGCGCAAGGAAGTGCTTGAACAAGCATAGCACTCTTGCGCATGCGCGATCTCGTACTCAGTCTCGCGAGATCGCGTTAGCCAGCCGGAACGACAACGGCATTAGAAGCAATCCACGATACCCCTTGCTCCTATGTACTCACAGGTGGTGAGATGATCGGACCTCAAATCACCGTACACCGGCCCACAATTGGACCCAATATTAGGAAAGGTATTAGAGGCTATTTATCATGTGGGAGATAAAATAGACACCTGGACAGTGGTCCAACAACAGAGAACGGCCTATGGTATTAGTAAATAAATGTTGTGATAGTCTTCCATCAATGAGTACATTATTGGTGGCACAATGAAAAAATAAACAAATCATAAATAATAACAGCACAGAATTGTCCAAAAGCAATAATGAGTTAAGTCACTCACTAGTACAAGGAAAAAAGGGGGTATCACCCCTAAGCTATATATAGCAGGTTATAAAGACTTGGGCATTAAGAGGCTGATCAAAACTAATCAGGCAGGTTACAGACGTGCTGGTGGTAACTAGGGGCAACTGCTAATTCACAGGAAACAACTATAGTTTAGTTGCTCATTGAGACCTGTCGGTGTAACTGTCCGTAGGAGAAAGATCCAGCATGCCTCGCGCTGTAGTAAGATCTTGTCCCAGTCTCCCCCACGTTTAGGGAGGCTAACGGCTTCAATGCCCATGACGTTAATGACCCTAGAATCTCCTTGATGAAATTCACATACATGACGAGCGACAGCCGTTTCTCGTCGCTTCTCTATGTCCAGAAGATGTTCTCCTACACGCCTGCGAAGCTCCCGTTTAGTTTTTCCTATATACTCCTTTTGACAGATACACGTGATTTTGTATATGACACCTACAGTCCTACACAAAATAAAGTCTCTAATGCTGAAGCTGCATTTAAGATTACTGCTGACAAAAGTCTTGCTTGTAGTGATACGGTCACAGGTCACGCAGCCACTGCATTTGAAAAAGCCCATAGGGCGACGACTCAACCAGGTGTTTGGTGTAACAAGTGGAGAGAAGTGACTGTGCACTAATAAATCCTTGAGGCTCTGGCCTCTCCTAAATGTCACCTGTGGGTACTTGTGTAGAACATCACGAACATCTGGGTCCATCAGGAGGATAGACCAGTGTCGACACGCCCAAGAATCTCTCGTGATTCCTTAGTGGAGCCATCAAATGTGGTGATGAAGCGTATCTTCCTATCTCCTTCCTGCTTTTTTTGGGGGATCAAAAGTGTATCTCTAGGAGTATTGGCCGCCTTCTGGAAGGCCTTTTTCAAAACTTGATCTGGGTAGCCCCTAGCCCGAAATCTCTGTCGGAGATCTGCAGCCTGATGTTTAAATTCTTGCTCCTCTGAGCAGTTCCTCCGCAAGCGTAGGTACTGCCCATAGGGGATTCCTCTCTTCAGTGGCAAGGGATGACTGCTTTGCCACAGAAGGACCAAATTAGTAGCTGTTGTTTTCCGAAAGATGTTTGTGGAAAGCTCCCCCTCGCCAAAGACAGTGGTAGCCTCCCACCAGCCCAGGAGCAGGTTTGCATACAACGAACAGCGCACAGGAACATCCCATGGCCGTACCCCTGAGCTGGTGGTAAAGGCGACCGTTAAACATTAAAAAAAAAATTATGTTTGAGCAAAAACCTGAGCAATTGGAGAACAAATTCATTATGCGCCATGAACTGCTGCCCACGCATGCTCAGGTAATAGCTCACTGCCTTCAGTCCTGCCTCGTGTGGTATGGAGGAATAAAGAACCTCAACATCCACACTGGCTAGGAGAGAGTTGTCGTCAATGCATATCCCATCTACCCGCTTTAGAAGATCCATGGTGTCGCGGGTAAAAGACGCGAGTGCGGTAACAAATGGCATCAATATCTGGTCAATATAGACCCCTAAGTTCTGTTCTATGCTTCAAATACCGGCCACGATCGGTCTCCCTTTAAATGGTCTAAGGCCTTTGTGGACCTTGGGGAGGCTATAAAACGTGGCCGTTACTGGATGCTTGGGGTACAAAAAAATCTAATTCCTCTTGAGAAATAAGATTTTTAGCTCTGCCTACAGACAAAATATCCCTAAGCTCAACCAGATAAGGTGCTGTGGGATTCGAGGTCAACATCTGATAACTGTTCCTATCTTTCAAAATCTGTTCACACATGGACTGATAGCCTTGTCGATTCATGATCACCGCGTTTCCACCCTTGTCGGATGGTTTTATTGCTATGCCCTTATCATCTCTCAGGGCCTTAATTGCACGGTGTTCTTCAGATTAACAGTTATTAAATCTCAGAGTTTGTTGCATTTCCATCATATCAGCAGTGACAAGTTGCAAGAAAATGTCCAGACATGATACATCTCCTGCTGGCGGCATTTTATTACTCTTATTACGCAGGGGTGTGAATGGACCCAGTCCTTGCAAAGTATGCGCATCTGCTGAGAGGCTATGCAATAGTTCTACATCTGAAAGAAGGTCTGTAGGTATGCCTAGGTTCTGACATTTCTTCTTATCTATCATCTTGAATTGTTTATGCCACCGGAGTTTACGAATAAATAAATGCAGATCCTTTATCCATGTGAACATATACTGACGAGTTGGGACAAAAGAAAGTCCCTTGGATAAGACCGCCATTTCGCTGTTGGAGAGGGTACGGTCGGACAGGTTAATTACCTCGGGGCCGATTGATCCCGACTGTTGGGGCGATTCCTCAGCTGATAGTTGACACCTTGATCTAAAAAAAATACTCTGTTAACACCAGTTGTGCCTCTACCTCTTCCCCTACCCCTCCCTCTTTTGTTATAATTCCTTTGCTTGTTTCTGCTTGAGTTGCCACCAGATTCTCCGTCACTGTCCGATAAATCGGTTTCAGTGGTAGAGATCTCGGAAGTCACTTCTTTAGTGGGTGGCACTTCTCTCAGAACCAAGTAGGCCTTATTTTCTTTAAATTCGGCTAAGACTTTATTAAACGGTCTATGCTTTCGTTCACGTAAGTAATAGTGATATTTCTCAACAGTAATCTGGAGTTGTTTTTCCTTGTTGACAAAATCATGATCACTAGAAAAAGTTTTAGTAACCTGAATTTCATCAGGGAGATTCTAGGGTCATTAATGTCATGGGCATTGAAGCCGTTAGCCCCCTAAACGTGGGGGAGACTGGGACAAGATCTTACTACAGCGCGAGGAATGCTGGATCTTTCTCCTACGGACAGTTACACCGACAGGTCTCAATGAGCAACTGAACTATAGTTGTTTCCTGTGAATTAGCAGTTGCCCCTAGTTACCACCAGCACGTCTGTAACCTGCCTGATTAGTTTTGATCAGCCTCTTAATGCCCAAGTCTTTATAACCTGCTATATATAGCTTAGGGGTGATACCCCCTTTTTTCCTTGTACTAGTGAGTAACTTAACTCATTATTGCTTTTGTTTATTTTTTCATTGTGCCACCAATAATGTACTCATTGATGGAAGACTATCACAACATTTATTTACTAATACCATAGGCCGTTCTCTGTTGTTGGACCACTGTCCAGGTGTCTATTTTATCTCCCACATGATAAATAGCCTCTAATACCTTTCCTAATATTGGGTCCAATTGTGGGCCGGTGTACTCCAGTGGTGATTTGAGGTCCGATCATCTCACCATCTGTGAGTACATAGGAGCAAGGGGTATCGTGGATTGCTTCTAATGCCGTTGTCGTTCCGGCCGGCTAACGCGATCTCGCTAGACTGAGTACGAGATCGCGCATGCGCAAGAGTGCTATGCTTGTTCAAGCACTTCCTTGCACTCCTGTTCTGTAAGGAGCGCATGCACTGCGCTGACATGCGGGCGGGTGCGCTCATTGGCCACTGATATCGTGGGTGGCGGCAGCGGGAGTTAGGTAACTATTTAAATGAGGTGGGAGCGCTAGTTTAGTTGGCGTCCCATGTGCAGGCATATTCATCTTTATACTGCACCACCTTTTACCTCTTAACTTTGAGATTGCTCCTAGAGGATTTCACCATCTTGGCATACCTCTTTACCAGCTGACTTATCACGTCAGCTTATGGTCTGGGATTAATCATTCATCTAAAGATTGATCCCTAATACTTTTTTCCATCTCCCCTGATGAACATCTTTTTTGTCCTGGCAGTGAAACATGCGTGTAGGGAGTGTTTCATGGATCTTTAGGGACATATAGATTTTTAGACTTAGGGACAGGTTCCGGACGGGGTCGTCCTTGTTAGGACGAGTGCCCTGTGGTCAGGCTGCTGCTCATTATTTAGTATCAGGGTTGTACGGCTAGACAGCCATAGGGCTTGAACACGGACCCTACACAGCTGTGTATCACTGCCATTTATTTTGTCTATTGGACATCATCCGCGGATGGGCATACTACGAATACAGCTGGTGGTGAACAATCTGGTGACCGTCCCATGGTATCGGTAAGACCTGCTGGTTACTAGTGCCGCCGCACACTTTATATTTATTTTTTGAATGTTTTTCATTTGGGATAATAACCATTGTATCAATTGGGGGTCCACTACCCTCTATCGCAATGTCTGTCTTTGCACACTATATTTAGGACTCTTTCATATTTTATCTGCATTATTAATAAATGTTATGTTTTAGGATTACCCTTTTCTGAATAATGTTTTGACTTCAGGTAATCTAGAGCGCAGACATGCATCAGTTCTGACCTCTAACTAAATAATTAATTGGAAGATAAATCTGTTGCATTTTCTAACTGGCTAGCGTAAGTTTACACCACCTATATGCTGGCTTAGCTTACAGAAAAAAAATGCATCAACTGTTTGGTGCATTTTTGCAGCACCATGCTGCACTTTTAAGCCATTGTCTTTGATAAGCCACACCCCTTTCAGACAAGCCCTAAAAAGTCTTTTAAATTAATAAATGTGGTGCAAGGCATGTATGTTAGGTATTTCTTTATGGTGGCAGCAATGCAAATTACTTTGGAACAGGGTTAACAACCCTTGAGGACTTTTGGCGTGAAGATCATTCATGGAATAACCTCATTACTCTGTCACAGAGTCAAAAATGTTGCTACTTACAGTATGCTCCTACTGTCATCCTACAGCTACCTTCTCTTACCACATGGGGTTCTCTGTTCATATGCAATGCAACCATATTTTTCAGTTTTGTATTTCAACTGTCCTCAGATTATAAAACATAATTCTTTATCATACTAGTAATACTAGTAAGGCTACTTTCACACCTGCGTTCGGGTGTCTGCTCGTGAGCTCCGTTTGAAGGGGCTCACAAGCGACCCCGAACACATCCGTCCAGCCCTAATGCATTCTCAGTGGACGCGGATCCGCTGAGAATGCATCAGTCTGCCAGCGTTCAGCCTCCGCTCCGCTCAGCGAGCGGACACCTGAGCGCTGCTTGCAGCTTTCGGGTGTCCGCCTGGCCGTGCGGAGGCAAGCACTTCCGTCCAGACTTACAATGTAGATGATACCATATGGCTCAATCTTCAAACGGATCCGTCCCCCATTGACTTTCAATATAAAGTCTGGACGGATCCGTTCAGGCTACTTTCACACTTAGAATTTTTTTTAAACTATAATGCAGACGGATCCGTTCTGAACGGATACAAACGTCTGCATTATAGGAGCGGATCCGTCTGAGCAGACATCAGACGGATCCGCTCTGAACGCTAGTGTGAAAGTAGCCTAACTGACTGCTTTCAATCATTGTGGTTGACATCCCCTGATGCTGTAATGTCTACCTTCACCTCATTTAGTATTCTCAAATGGCATACTGGTTCGGTTTTTCATATTGCTGTACTGTACTCAAGATGTGATTATCTTTTGCGAGTATGCCATTTGACATGTGATGATATCAATGCTTCATTACCTTTTAAAGAGAAGAGAAAAAACTATAACTTAATACAAAAAACCTTTTCACAGAGAATCATAATTTTTTCACAGAACTGTAAGCGCATAGTAATGACCTCTTTAATCTTTAAAATATTTACCTGAAACTTATGTGGAGTCCATGGTTTGGACTCATTTTTACTGGCTGATTGGTAGTTCCAATAATGTAAGGGCTGCAAGTAAAGGGTACAAAATAACAGGTTACTAAAAGAAAATGAAAACAAAATACAAATATCTTACAGCAGTAAAAGCAACAACACATGGATCGCCCACAGTCGGGTGCAAAATGTAATACTTAGGGCGGCTTCACATCACGTTTTATGCCTCCGTTTGACGTATACAACGTATACTTTTTTTCTTTTTACAATGGAACTCTATGGTGAACGGATGCCACTGTATGGCATCAGTTTGAGACAACCGTTTAACGTATACGTTTTTTGTATACGTTAAACGGATGGGAAAGACGTGATGTGAACCCAGCCTAAGAGATACTAGTCCTCACTGCTATGGAATAAAATTGGATACTATTGTATACTAAAATGAATGGAATCCTGTGAGACTGACCTGTTGTCCCCTTGTAGGTCCTATTCAGTCCTGAATACCCCCACTCTCTGTTTTTATTCCTGGCTCTGGTTGATGTTACCAATAAATTCAAATACTCTTGTTTCCCAGAGTGAATAAGGCAAACAAAACTGTCCAGTAGATAAAAAAAAAAATCTAGGCTATTCACTATAGGACCTAGAAAGGGACAACAGGTCAGTCTCACAGGATTTCATAGGTTTTAGTGTTCAACAGTATCCAATTTTATGCCACAGCAGTGTGGACTAGTGTCTCTAAGTACCTGAATATAGCATGTGCCGACTGCAGCCACTCAAAGTCCTCGGCAATCTACAGCTGAGTACTGTGATTGGTTGGAGCAGTAAAGCTGGCCATACATATTAGTCTTTTGTCAGCCGCGCTTGTGTGTATGTGTGTGTGTGGGGGGGGAAGGGAGCTCCAGACTCAAAGATCAGGAGAAATGAAGATTATCATTCTTTCCTTTTGTTCTTCGGGGAGATAAGCCACCACCCGAAGTGTTTGGCAGTGGCTTTCTCTGCTCTCCCTATAAAATACACATAAACATTTGGCCAAGCTGAACGTGCAGTCAGGAGGCAGTTGGGAGAGATAGCTATTGAATGTGTATGGGTGCCTTAAGGTCCCGAATCCAGGCATGCTACTGATAGTACAAATATTACAGTTGTGGAAGTATTTATGATAAGACAACTTAGTGTTATGTTCAATTTCCTGTGGTGATCCATTACTAATAGTCTCCTCAAAAGACAAGGAGGCACTGCCTCCACCTGGAGAAAAAAAGGTTTTTAAAATTTCCAGAGGCGACGAGGCTGCGAGTCTGTGGAACAGAGTACCTCAGGGTGCTGCCACACTTAGTGGCTGTGCTGCATTTTGGATTTTGAAAAAATGCATGTTTTTGCAACATACCTGCGGTTTTGGTGCATTTTCTTCCAGCAAGGGAATACACAAAGCAGAAGCTGTGTTATTTGCTTTTTCCTTTGCTGCCATAACCACAGTTATGTTGTTGCAAAAACCACATGGGTTTTTAAAAAGAGCATGCCTTTTTTACACCCTTAAGATGTAAATGTGTAGAATTCTAATTTCTCACACCCCTTCCCTTCAACCATATCCCCTCCCATTCCTTGGTTGAACTTGACAGGCATGTGTCTTTTTTTCAACCATACTTAGTAACTAAATACTATAAACAGGACTGTATCAGAAGTCCTCTCAATAATTCCAGGGGCAGTTAGTGGGTGCACAGCAGGAGAACAGAGGTGAGTATGTGGAGTCAGCAGTAACATTCATGTATTACTATACTTGACATTGCTAGCCAAAGGTGACAGATTCCCTGTAAACAAGGTAGACATGTGTTATGTCATATGCAATATTATATATTTTTAAAAACTGTTTTGCTATACAGCTTTGCAGTTGTCCCTTACCACTTATGATATTTGCAGGTCAAGGCCCCATTCACCAATTCACTAATGGCTCCACTTTCACTAACATCATCCAGTAAAATGACTAAAGGGACATCACAAGGGCCTGTCTCTCGGTCAATCTGGTTTGCCAAGTTGGACAAATACAGTTGCAGATCCTAAGAAAATAAAGTAAAAGTTAGAGATATCAAAAGATTTTCCTAACTTAATATATAAAATGATTATAGTATCAAAGAAATGTGATTTCAGAAACGTTAAAAAAATAAACATTACAATATGTAATGGTAGAGAGTCAGCTTATGGGCTAATATATACACATTAATATTATTGTTTGTAAATTATTTCCAAAAAGATTGTTTATTTACATACATATCTTAGGCCCGTGACCCTGCAAGGCATTAGCTTGCTAAAAATCAGTTTTGCTCCATTTTCTTTAAATACAGGGTCACTCCCCTCCAGCCTTGTGTTCTATCGTTATCTTCAGTGGAGGGGGAGCATATAATCAAATTTATCATTAATAGGTCTACTGGTGAAGGTTTATTGTGTTTCCTTGTGTCAGGGCCCATTTGTGTTTCATTTGTTCTAGCCTACCATAATATAGATGCCATGACTATTTACCATTTTCCATTTAGGAGACCTGGTCGCCATGCATCCATGGGACTTTCTGGAGACTGATGCTGCTTTTGGGTTAGGGTATGGTAGGGGGTTGTACATTCTGCTGGGGTGTTACACATTATATTTATGTACATGATGCATTATATATGCAGGGTCAATTTTGTGATTGTTGTCATTTAATTTTTGTTATATGACTAATATGTATTGAGGTTTTAGCATGCTATATGAATTATTATATACTGTATTTATGGTTTTAAGTACATCTATTATTAATTTTGCTACTCACTTTGCACTTTTTTTGTCCTTTTGTTTGTCACCTTGTATGTGCCACTTTGTTTCCTTTGCCCTTAGTGGTATATTTATATTGATTAAAGTACTGATATAACTTTTTTGGGGGGAAGATTATAGGGTCCCCTTCTCTTCTTCCATGTATTTGTTATGCACCTAAAGTCTGTGAAACACTGTATTGTTGAGCGCCTACTAGTCTACATAAAAAACTAAAATTTGGTCTCAGGGCATGCACACAACTTCTGCTTGGCGCGGCACATCAAATTACTTATGAATGTATTTTATCTCTTTTACTTGGCTCGGAGGCAGTTACATAGTATGGAGTGCGGAACTTGTGTCCCAAGACTATTTTTGCTCTTAGTAGCTTAGTTCTCTTCCCCAATGGCACGATGTGGTGCGGACATATGCAATATTATGTGATGGTTCTTCTGAGCTACTTTAGACCTAGCTCACCCTTCAGTTATTTAGTCCGTTATTGTGAGCCAAAACCAGTAGTAAAGCCTACTCAGAGATTAGGTGCAATTTAAAGAATTGCACCTATTCTGTGTATTTGACCCGCACCTGGTTTTGGCTCACAATAACTGATCGAAAATAACTACCAAAAAAGCCTTATTGAAATCAATCTGCTACATCATGCATCATATGTGGGAAATCATTCATTCATCCCTGTTTCTAAATTCCTAGAAATTTATAATCTATACTTCTCTCTTGACAGAGGAGAAGGTAACTACATTACATAACATTGTACTCTATTACTGGAATCTCTGGTGCTGTGTGAGAGACTGTTTTCTATGCGTGAGGGTAAATAAGAGTTGATTGTAATGCACTCCTGGAGTTTCAGGTGCTTGATGAGCTGCTGCTCACCCACAGAAAGGGAAGAGAGAAGTCATCCAGATAATGTGATTACAAAAGAGAAATAAAGCTGAAAATTACACTGGACATCAGCATTTTTGCATTCATATCGTTAAAGGTCAACTGGTTGACCTGTTGCATGTGTGCTTGGCAGCTAAAGACATCTGTGTTGGTCCCATGTACATATGTACCCTCATTGCTGAGAAAAAGGACGTTTTTATATATGCAAATCAGGCTCTAGGAGCAACAGGGCGTTGCCATTACACCTAGAGGCTTCGCTTTCTCTGCAACTGCCTTCCTTCTGCACTTTGACTGGGCCAGGCAGTGAAAACATCATCACAGCCCTGTCAGAGTGCAGAGACAGCAGCAGTTACACTGAGCCTCTGGAAGTAACAGCAACACCCCTGTTGCTCCTAGAGGCTCATTTGCATATATTAACCTCTTAAGGACATAGGGCGTACAGGTACGCCCTTGTGCCCTGGTACTTAAGGACACAGGGCGTACATGTACGCCCTGTGTATTTTCGATCACGGCCGCGCGGCGGGCGGTGATCGGAACCCCGTGCCTGCTCAAATCATTGAGCAGGCACTTGGGGCAAATGCGCCGGGGGGTCCGGTGATCCCCCCATGTATGCGATCGCAGAAAACCGCAGGTCAATTCAAACCTGCGGTTTTCTGCGTTTCCGGGTTGTTCGGGTCTCTGAAGACCCGATAACCCGGAACAGGATGGTGATGGTGGTGTGATTTCACCCCACCAATCACCATCCAGCGATCCTGAGTGGTGATGGTGACATCACCACTCAGGATCGCTTCCTGATTGGTCTGTGGGCGGTCCGGCGGCAAATTCAAAAGAGGCAGGCGCTCCTCTCTTCCTCCTTTTGTGTTCCGGAGCCGGAGGAGAGAGGAGCTGCCTGCACGTGTGTCTGCCAGCACCCCCAGGACCCGATCCGTGCCCCCAGGACCCGATCTGTGCCCCCAGGACCCCCCATCAGGTACATAGGGACAGCATAGGGAAAGTTTGGTTTAGGCAGGGAAAAAAAAGAGAAAAAGTTAGTTTTTGAACTTTTCTAACTTTTATTGCATCACCCTAAGTTAGGGTGTCTGGGGTCCACAGCACAGCTGTGTGACCCTAGACCCCCCAGGGGTGCTGCCACTTGCCCCCCCTTCCCCCTGCCCCCCGCACCCACCCCGGTGGGGTGCATTTCTTTTTTTTTGTGTACGCTGATTGTGGCCGGCACTTAGTGTCCGGCCACTGTTAGCGCATCGCACACCCCACCGCTGATCAACTTCGGACGGTTGATCAGCGGTTTTGATTTTTTTTCCCCGACATTTTTTGCATTTTTTTTAGTTAGTTTATTTTATTTTTTTTCTGTTAGTTTTAGGGTGAGTTCGTGAACACCCGTGCCCCCACACACACGCACACAAAATAAAGAGTTACACACACGCACATATACACGCAGACACACACTCCCCTATGGCCCGCGGAGCAAGGGGACCGCCATGTTAGGGACCCTGTGGCCCACACTAGTACGAGCAGCTCTGGGGCTCGTACTGGTTTCCCGGCCCACCAGTTAAATCCACCGGAGTCCCCTGCCGGTGAACTTGTCTGGTGTAGCCCAGAGCGATACGAGCCTGTGATTCCTGATTTTGTAGGCCAATCAGGAATCCAGATTTCCACAGTGGGCTACACTGAATATGACTTTTTTTGTCATTTTTTCAGTGACCCACTGGTAAATCTGATGGTGGAGCAGACGAATCTGTACGCCCAACAGTTCGTCGCTCAACACCCGGGCTCCTTTTTGGCCAGGCCCGGTGGCTGGACGCCGGTCAGTGCAGCCGAAATGAGGACATTTTGGGGCCTCGTGCTGCATATGGGCCTGGTCAAAAAACCCAGTGTCAGGCTGTACTGGAGTGGGGACGTCCTATACCAGGCCCCACTTTACAGTACAGCCATGACACGCTCCCGGTTTGAGGCCATCCGGAAATGTCTGCATTATTCCGATAATGCAGCATGTCCCCCCCGAGGTGATCCTGCCCATGACCGTCTGTATAAGATACGGCCGGTCATCGATCACTTTGGGGCCAAATTCATGGAGGCCTATGTACCTGGAAGGGAGGTCGCGGTTGATGAGTCTCTCATTGCGTTCAAGGGGAGACTCATTTTCCGCCAGTATGTGCCCTCCAAGCGGGCGAGGTATGGCGTAAAGCTATACAAAATTTGTGAGAGTACCTCAGGGTACACTTACAAATTTCGTGTGTACGAGGGGCGAGATTCCCGGATTCAACCCCCAGAATGTCCCCCCACTCTGGGTGTTACCGGGAAACTTGTGTGGGACCTTATGTACCCACTGCTGGATAAGGGTTACCACCTTTACGTGGATAACTTTTATACCAGTATCCCCTTGTTCCAGTCCCTTGCCGCCAGATCCACGTCCGCTTGTGGGACCGTGCGGAAAAATCAACGCGGCCTCCCTGCCCACCCCCTCCAGGTACCTATCCCCAGGGGTGAGACCCGTGCCCTTACCACTGGAAACCTGTTGCTGGTCAGGTATAAGGACAAGAGGGATGTCCTTATGCTGTCCACAATTCATGGTAACGGCATCACCCCTGTCCCTGTGCGAGGTACCGCGGCAACGGTCCTCAAGCCCGATTGTATCGTCGCCTACAATCGGTATATGGGAGGAGTTGATCTCTCTGATCAAGTCCTCAAGCCATATAATGCCATGCGCAAAACCCGGGCATGGTACAAAAAAGTTGCGGTCTACTTGGTGCAGGTTGCCATGTACAACTCTTTTGTACTATCCCGAAGCGCTGGCAGCACAGGGACATTCCTCCAGTTCTATGAGGCAGTCCTCAAGGCCCTGATCTTTTCGGACCGGAAAAGAGCAGGCCGGAGTACATCGGGAACTGTAGGTGCCCGGATCGTCCCTGGCCAACACTTTCCAGGTGTGGTCCCCCATACTGGAAGGAAGGGACGAACCCAAAAAAAGTGCAGAGTGTGTCGCAGGAGGGGGATACGGAAGGACACGACTACTCAGTGCGACACGTGCCCCGATCATCCGGGCCTCTGCATTGACGGTTGCTTCAGGGAGTATCACACTTCCATGGAGTACTAAATTTATATCCCAATTTAGCACTGACATCGGATAAAAAAAAATGGTTCTCAGACCTGAGACACCCAAAAAAAAAAAAAAAATTATTAAAAGTAGACATATTAGGTATCGCCGCGTCGGTAATAATCTCCTCTATAAAACTACCCCATGACCAACCCCCCCAGATTAACACGGTCAAGAAAAAAAAAAAAAAAAAAAAAGGTGCAAAAAAAGTTTTTTTTGGTCACCTTACATAATAAAAAGTTTAATAGCAAGCGATCAAAAAGTCATATAGCCCCCAAAATAGTGCCAATAAAACCGTCCGCTCATCCCGCAAAAAATGAGCCCCCACATGAGATAATTGGATAAAAAAAAAAATTTAAAAAATGACCCTTAGACTTTAGAGATACCCAAAAAAAGATTTGTATCAAAAAAGATAACAGTCAAAAACCTAAATAATTGTAAAAAAAAAGTAGACTTATTAGGTATTGCCGCGTCCGTAAGAATCTCCTCTATAAAAATATCCCATTACCTAACCCCCCAGATTAACACGGTTAAAAAAAAACAAAAAAAACGGTGCCAAAACCGCTATTTTTGGCACTTTTCCATTTCAATCCGTTTTTTCCGGTAACAAAACAAGGGTTAACAACCAAACAAAACTTAAATATTTATTACCCTGATACTGCAGTTTACAGAAAAACCACATTTGTGGTCGTAAACTGCTGTATCAGTAAAAGGGAGGCCGCAAAAGGAAAGGACTGACATGGTTTCTGGAAGGCCGATTTTGATGGCCTTTTTTTATTGACACCATGTCCCTTTTGAAGCCCCCCTGATGCACTCTAGAGTAAAAACTCCCCTAAACTGACCCCATCTAAGAAACTACACCCCTCAAGGTATTCAAAACTGATTATACAAACTTTATTAACCCTTTAGGTGTTCCTCAACAGTTAATGGCAAATGGAGATGAAATTTCAGAATTTAAATTTTTGGTAACCTTGCCTCACAAAAATGTAATATAGAGCAACCAAAAATCATATTTACCCTAAAAATAGTCCCCAAAAAAAATGCCACCTTATCCCGTAGTTTACAAAATGGGGTCACTTTTAGGGAGTTTCTACTCCAGGGGTGCATCAGAGGGGTTGAAACAGGACACGGTGTAAATAAACCGGTCCATAAAAATCAGCCCTCCAAAAACCAAACGGCGCACCTTTCACTCTACGCCCCGCTGTGTGGCCGTACATTAGTTTACGGCCACATATTGGGTGTTTCTGTAAACGGCAGAGTCAGGGCAATAAAGATACAGTCTTGTTTGGCTGTTAACCCTTGATTTGTTAGTGGAAAAAATGGGTTAAAATGGAAAATTAGACAAAAAAATGAAATTCTCAAATTTCATCCCCATTTGCCAATAACTCTTGTGCAACACCTAAAGGGTTAACGACGTATGTAAAATCAGTTTTGAATACCTTGAGGGGTGTAGTTTCTTAGATGGGGTCACTTTTAGGGAGTTATTGTAAGGAAATTATGTCTATATCCACACACGTTCACATATATATGTAATAATTCAGCCTTATATGCTTGTATTAAATATGCAGAGTTCTTCTTTAAAGGAAATATTTTATACTCTTATGACAGCAAGGTCTAGTAACACAAGCTAAACAGGAAATGAGGTCTAGCAACACGAGCTAAGAGGAAATAGAGGTCGGTAGCTTAAAACCGCATGGCTAGAAAGAGATATGCAGGCTTTAGCAAAAAGATAGATTTTACATTAATACGGGTTGTAGATATAAGCATTTTTATATTTTGACGTTCACTTCTGGTTTAGATAAGTGAAGGACATTTTTTATCAGGTATATGTTGGTACAAAATAAACGAAGATAATTCCGCGAAATATCTGAACAAAGCTAAAGTCAACAAAGATTATGGTTAGATATCTTAATTCCAAGAATTATAAATGCATCACATATGTACCTTGTTTCTTGGAATTTATCATGACTTTTTTACTAAGGTTGTATAGAGGTGAGATTAATAAATTCGTTACCTGATTGGATTAAGCTTAGGGGAGGTATATGATAATCTTGTGGTTTGCATCTATAAATTGTGTGCGATATCAAAATAAAGTTACAACCATTTTAAACCTATCAACGTGTATTGGTCTTTAGTGGTTGCCCGGCCGGAGGTTCACCCACAGACAAACCAGGGGCCCTTTCAATTGGTAGCAGAGGATGGTTCACTGACTATCCAGGTGAGTAAATAATTTCTGCCACTATTTATGTTGGTTGGAATGTTTCTCTCCTGGATACGGTGAATGTCTGATGTATACTGGATGGCAGGTTAGTGACAGGTTAGTTTAGTGTTCTTAGGACTGTGGGACAGACACGAGGCAGCACTCAGTGTTCTGCGTATCCTGATAGGAGCGGCGTCTCCTATAGGCACAGTGGTTGGCAGGGGATGTTGTTCCAGGAACATACATCATATTGATGGCAGGGAATTTTTCGAATGCAGAACTAGTCTCTTCGAACGTTGGCAGGGATTTTTCAAATGGGATTAGTCTCTCATTTGACGGTTTATTGAGTTAAAGGATAACTCTGGATTTATGTGATTGAGTTAAAGGATAACTCTGGAAATATGTGAAACAAGGTACCCGGAATATATGTATAAGGAAAAGGAATACATATGGAAAAAAAAAAAAAAAAGGGTGAGGGAAACGCATACATCTGAATGCAGATGTTGGTTTCTAACTCACTAGGATTGTCTGTGGAGTGAATTGTTTATTGAACATAACTGTACAGTTAAAACTTGGAAAGTGACATTGAATACTGCAGTCTATTAAGTTCGTAAATGGTGTTGCCCATATAAGATATTTTTACACGTGTTATAAGAATATTGTGCTAGTGGAAAATCTGATTGTGCTGGCTTAATTGATTCTCAACATAACAATACTAACACAATTACTTTCTGCTATTTGCTGCTATTTCCGTTTCATTGTTTGCTGTTTGAAAATATATGTATAGAGTTCATTGTCGATTTCATTATACATTATGGGTAACGGCGTGGGAAAGGATCTGGATGGTGAGCCAGAGACCAGACCCACACCGCTACATTTTGTATCAGGCACCTGTGGGATTAGTGTAACTGATCCATTTTGGGTAAATATCTGTGACCGCAGTCAGCAACTGTGTATTACGCAGATCAGCGATGTAGGTCCTTTTGGGAGGAGGTCAAAAAAATGGTGGGGCTGCACCCAAAATATAACTATCCCGTTGGTGCCTGGGATGAAGATTATATGAAAACATGTTTTAAGAAATGGGTGAAGGCATTAAAAGAGTACAGAAAGAGATTTCCACCAACCCATCACATATACCTAAAACAGGATAGGGGGACAATGAGTAAAAAGGAAGAAGTCCCATGGTCAGAAATTCTGCCCGCCTTGCCAGAAAAGCCACCGGCATATGATGTGACGGTATTAGAACCACAAAAGGCAATACTCCCAGCTGTCTCTACAGAAAGCATGCTACAAGTCCCTTATGATAAGATCCCCTGTCCAGAACAAGCAACCGCACCGGAATTATTATTATTTTCTGGTGAGAAACAAAAGAGAACCGGACTATACCCAGATTTGGGGGATAGAGATTCCCTTTTGAGTACTGCAGTTATAGTGGCAGCAGCACTTATGGAACAAGCAGATGTGACTCCACAAGTCAAACAGGCTAAGGAAAAAAGAATTGAATATAGAGAAAGCATGGGCAGTTATGTACATGAGCTGATTCAACTGAGGGATAAACTAAGGACAGACATAGTCTACATTAAACAACTTCCCCTTCAGGATGTCTTTCCCGTCATATATGATCACGAGGACCCAGATGATACAGACCTTCCTAGTGAGGAACAGATAGATGAATTAAAGGGCATTTTGGGAGGAGAGTGTGGCAGAACCAGAGCTGTAACTAACAAAAAAAAAAACCAGCTGCTGAACGAGATAGAAAAACTAAGACAGGAGTACTGGAGGGTGAAGAAGGACTGGGAAACCAGGGCTCAGGAAGAGTACGATAGGAGGATAACAGGAATTGAAACACAGATAGAAGCGGACAGTTTAGAACATGGAATTCCCCTGGCAACCTCCAGTCCTAGAATACCTGGAATAGTCCAACCCCTAGCAGATGAATTTTCCAAACTCACTCTAATACCTGAGGAAGGGGATAGGGAAGGCACACAACTGCGGCTTCCCATGGTTACTGTGGGTAGCACTGAAGTCCATATCCCTCTTCCTCTAAGATTAATGAAGGAACTGAAAGATATGTGCCCCAATCCAAAAAAGGACCCTAGAGCAGCAGCTATGTTTCTGGAGAAATATACCGCAGGGAGCCATTTAACTTTGGAGGATATTCAGATAATACTCTCAGCCATAGACCCAGACACTGGCTCTCAAATTGATCCAGAAAAGGTAATGAAGGCATCAGAAAAAGAAGTTAGGGATGCAGGAGACAGAGATAGCCCCAAGGTTTGGAAGAAGTTTTGGGATAAGATAGGAGTAGAATGGATGAAAAGATACAAAGGGGATTCAGGTTTACACACAATGCTAAATACAAAACAAGAGCCGAAAGAGGATTTTTATAGTTTCTGTAAGAGACTGTTGGACCTCTACAGTAGTACAGGAATGAATTCACTCGAATTGTTCAAGACTACATGTATGACAAATGGGGACCCTAAGACGACACAGCTAATAAAATTAGTGAATAACGAATGGCTTACTCAAACAGTGACAGAATTTATGGATGACATAGCAAAACGCTCGGCTTCTGGGGTTTTCAATCAAAAGGGAGGAGTATTTCCATTGTTAGTGCAGCAGGACATACAACAGGAGTCTATATTGTCAGGTGGGGAAAGCAATTACATGATGATGTCAAGTTTCCCCCAGGGAAGGAATAATAGAAGAGGTCCGAGAAGTAGGGGCCAGGCAGATTACCTGGGAAGAGTAGAAAGAAATCAGAGACAGGGCTGTTTCATTTGTGGGAGTCTAGGTCACTGGAGGCGAGAATGTCCAAAGGTGAGAGATGAAGATAGGAGAGAATACAGAGGGAGAGGCGCCTCTGACTACTGAGGGGAGCCCAGACAACAGGAAAGACAGCAAGATATGACAAGAAGACAATCCCAGGGAGATCGTATTAACATACACTGGCCAGCAAAGGATGGGGGGAGTAGACAACCCAATTTGCAATCAGACTTACAGAGGTGGTCTGAGCATGAACAGTACCCGTCCCCACGGGGGAACAATTACTACTAGGGGTGCCCAGAACAAGTCCCATCCTTCATTATGCATTTTATTCCAACTGATTGGCAAGTCTTACCACAAGTACTACTGCAAATTGATGGTATTAAAGTTAATTTATTGCTTGACACCGGAGCAACGACTTCAAGTGTAAACAAAATAGATTTCATTAATGATAAATGCAGCGAAGGAAGTTCTATGGGTATAAATGGGACGACAGTGATACATAAGGTGACAGCACCGCTCCCGGTTTGTACTCTTACGGGGGAACTAGTGACGCACATGTCTTTTGCAGTCCTACTAGAGTGCCCCGTTTGCCTATTAGGAAGGGATTTAATGGCAGCATTACAGATTTCATTAGTCTTTGACAAAAAGGGCAGACTGACAGCAACCTCAATGAAATGTGACCTGACAAACCCAAAGAGACGTGACATGAATGGGTTCTTTTTAAGCATACCAATGTCCCTGGGAAATCATCCAATTTGGGCAAAATGTAAAGACTCAGCAGGGAGGATTAACTGTGAGCCCTACCGGCCCTGTTTGAAGGAGGGGGTTATGCCAACCTTTCAAAAACAATACCCATTGAGTGAGGAAAAGTTAGAGGGTATAAAGCCACAAATTGAGAAATACTTGCAGATGGGAATTCTTAGGAAAATTGTCAGTCCCTGGAATTCCCCGATAAATCCCGTAAAAAAGGCTAATGGCACATGGCGGCTGGTACAGGATCTAAGGAAGGTAAACAAGGCAATTATCCCACTTCCCCCCTTGGTGGCAGATCTTACAGCTGTGTTTGGGGCCATTCCTGCGGGATCCAGATATTACACTGTAGTTGCCAATTATACTGCGTGGTATCTGGAGAAACCTATGCAGCAGTTTTGACAGACACACATGGGGGGAGAAACAGGCCAGTTTCATACTTATCGAAAAAATTACCTCCTGTAGTTCTTGGAATGCCTCACTGTCTCCAAGCATTAGCAGCCGCGGCTATGTCAGTAAAGGATGCTACCAAGATAGTCCATGGAAATACAATGGAACTTTTCACCACTCATACAGTCTTGTCCCTCCTTCAAAACATGACCACACAACACATGACAGCTCAGAGACTGTCCGGATATGAGACCATATTACTCAGTACGGCAAACCTGTTGATAAAGACATGTCCAGACACCTCACCAGTGATAAGGTTGTTGCATACACTTTTGAGACTTAAGCGTGAAGGTTCTGACGAACAAGTAGACCCAATACCTGAACACAGATGTGATGAAATAATCTTGTCATGCACAACACCTAGGGAGGATTTAAAGGACACACCACAGACTGGCAGTATAGATGTTTTTGTGGATGGATCATGCACAAGACCAGATGACAGGACACACCAAACAGGTTACGCAGTAGTCATGCTCCCAAATCAAGTGATAGAAGCTGAACCAATTGTCACAACTTCAGCACAACAAGCTGAGTTGGTAGCGCTCACAAGAGCCTGTGAAATATTCGCAGGACACAAAGTGAATATTTATACTGATAGTAGCTATGCATTTGGAACAGTGCATGATTATGCATTAATATGGAAAAATAGGGGGTATATCTCAGCAGACGGGAAGAAGGTAGCGAATCAGAAATACATAGATCACTTGCTACATGCAATTCAATTGCCAGAAGCCATAAGTGTGATAAAAGTGAAAGGACACTCTGCAAAAGGAGATTATCAAGCTATGGGAAACAACCTAGCAGACAGAGCAGCAAAAATGGCAGCCAAGAGAGACACGAGAAGGGAAAATAAGTTATTATTCATGACAGACTTTGAAAGTGAAAACTGGGAGTCAGTAGTAGATCAACTTCAGAAACAGTCCACCAGTGAGGACATCAAGTACTGGAAATCTCAGGGACTGCAGACGACAGGTACAGGTATGTGGACAAAAGATCGGATATTGGGGGTTCCTACTGCATCAGCACCACTCCTAATATCTTATCTTCATGGTCCAGGACATTTAGGAAAACAGTACATCTCAGAACATTACAAGTCACTGTTCTGTACACACCAATTGCAGAGATTGATAGACGATCTGGTCGACTCATGCATGACTTGTGCACAGAATAATGTTCAAGGAAAAGCACACGGAAGACATGGGAATCTACCACCACCTACAGGCCCTCTGCAAGATTTGCAGATAGATTACACACACATGCCAAAGCAACCCGGGAATATAAGATATCTGCTTGTCATAGTCTGTAGGTTCTCTGGATGGTGTGTAGCCATACCTACTTCAGGAGAAACAGCTGGTGTGACAGCTAGAGCATTGATAAATCAATGGATTTCGCTGTATGGACTCCCTCGGGTAATTCATTCAGATCAGGGACCTGCTTTCCAATCCAAACTAATACAAGAACTGACAAAGATTTTGGGTTTCCAGTGGAAACTCAACACAGTCTACCATCCCCAAAGCGCTGGAGTAGTGGAAAGAATGCACAGAACCATTAAGGATAGGTTAAAAAAGGCTACTTCAGGAACATTGAAAGATTGGCTGAAATTTCTACCCGCCATTCACTACCAAATAAGAACGACACCAAATAAACAAACAGGGTTGTCAACTTATGAAGTGTTATTCGGTCGACCCCCTAATACCCGTGAGGAACCAGATACTGACAGTAACATTTTTGCCTTACAGGAACAGTACGTGAAACACTTGGTAGGTATACTCTCAGAAAATTATGATAAGGTTGCTGTCACCTTTCCTCCTCTTTCCACAGACCCAACTCATCCGTTCTTGCCGGGAGACAAAGTTCTGGTGAAACAACTAGCTGCCCGCCACAAGACTGGTCCGATTTACCAAGGTCCATTTGAGGTTCTAAGAGTGGCTCGAACGGCTGTCCTTACTGACCAGAGTCCACAGTGGATACACGCCAGCCGGCTCAAGAAGACGCCAGAAGGAGTCCTCAAGAAATTCCCCGGACAAACATGAGTCTTCCGGACAAGATGCCTACAAAAGAAATGGCTTTGATCATACCCCCGAGCCTGCAAAGTAGATATGAGCGATGGCTAAGAGGCTATCCAAAACCACTTAGTCCAAAGGATCCAAAGACTATGCAGGACTTGTATGAGGAAGAATTTATGTTCAGGGAGTATACCAATGAATTAGAAACTGATGACTTGAAAGATCAAAACTTTCCTGAACCGTTTAGTAAGCAGATGATTCAGAGAATGAAACTGTGAATATGTCACCCTTAAAAAGGGAAGTACCCTGAGAAAGATACCGAGAATTGGTGTGTGGCATAAGGAGTGATCACATGGAATAGGAATTCCATATGATCAAAGAGGGGATTGTAAGGAAATTATGTCTATATCCACACACGTTCACATATATATGTAATAATTCAGCCTTATATGCTTGTATTAAATATGCAGAGTTCTTCTTTAAAGGAAATATTTTATACTCTTATGACAGCAAGGTCTAGTAACACAAGCTAAACAGGAAATGAGGTCTAGCAACACGAGCTAAGAGGAAATAGAGGTCGGTAGCTTAAAACCGCATGGCTAGAAAGAGATATGCAGGCTTTAGCAAAAAGATAGATTTTACATTAATACGGGTTGTAGATATAAGCATTTTTATATTTTGACGTTCACTTCTGGTTTAGATAAGTGAAGGACATTTTTTATCAGGTATATGTTGGTACAAAATAAACGAAGATAATTCCGCGAAATATCTGAACAAAGCTAAAGTCAACAAAGATTATGGTTAGATATCTTAATTCCAAGAATTATAAATGCATCACATATGTACCTTGTTTCTTGGAATTTATCATGACTTTTTTACTAAGGTTGTATAGAGGTGAGATTAATAAATTCGTTACCTGATTGGATTAAGCTTAGGGGAGGTATATGATAATCTTGTGGTTTGCATCTATAAATTGTGTGCGATATCAAAATAAAGTTACAACCATTTTAAACCTATCAACGTGTATTGGTCTTTAGTGGTTGCCCGGCCGGAGGTTCACCCACAGACAAACCAGGGGCCCTTTCAGTTTCTACTCTAGGGGTGCATCAGGGGGCTTCAAATGGGACATGGTGTAAATAAACCAGTCCATAAAAATCAGCCCTCCAAAACCAAACGGCGCACCTTTCCCTCTACGCCCCGCTGTGTGGCCGTACAGTAGTTTACGGCCACATATTGGGTGTTTCTGTAAACGGCAGAGTCAGGGCAATAAAGATACAGTCTTGTTTGGCTGTTAACCCTTGCTTTGTTAGTGGAAAAAATGGGTTAAAATGGAAAATTAGACAAAAAAATGAAATTCTCAAATTTCATCCCCATTTGCCAATAACTCTTGTGCAACACCTAAAGGGTTAACGACGTATGTAAAATCAGTTTTGAATACCTTGAGGGGTGTAGTTTCTTAGATGGGGTCACTTTTAGGGAGTTTCTACTCTAGGGGTGCATCAGGGGGCTTCAAATGGGACATGGTGTAAATAAACCAGTCCATAAAAATCAGCCCTCCAAAAACCAAACAGCGCACCTTTCACTCTACGCCCCGCCGTGTGGCCGTACAGTAGTTTACGGCCACATATTGGGTGTTTCTGTAAACGGCAGTCAGGGCAATAAAGATACAGTCTTGTTTGGCTGTTAACCCTTGCTTTGTTAGTGGAAAAAATGGGTTAAATTGGAAAATTAGACAAAAAAAATGAAATTCTCAAATTTCATCCCATTTGCCAATACTCTTGTGCAACACCTAAAGGGGTTACGACGTATGTAAAATCAGTTTTGAATACCTTGAGGGGTGTAGTTTCTTAGATGGGGTCACTTTTAGGGAGTTTCTACTCTAGGGGTGCATCAGGGGGCTTCAAATGGGACATGGTTGTAAATAAACCAGTCCATAAAAATCAGCCCTCCAAAAACCAAACAGCGCACCTTTCACTCTACGCCCCGCTGTGTGGCCGCTACAGTAGTTTACGGCCACATATTGGGTGTTTCTGTAAACGGCAAAAGTCAGGGCAATAAAGATACAGTCTTATTTGGCTGTTAACCCTTGCTTTGTTAGTGGAAAAAATGGGTTTAAAATGGAAAAATTAGACAAAAAAATGAAATTCTCAAATTTCATCCCCATTTGCCAATAACTCTTGTGCAACACTAAAGGGTTAACAACGTATGTAAAATCAGTTTTGAATACTTGAGGGGTGTAGTTTCTTAGATGGGGTCATTTTTTGGTGGTTTCTATTATGTAAGCCTCGCAAAGTGACTTCAGACCTGAACTGGTCCCTAAAAATTTAGTTTTTGTAAATTTCAGAAAAATTTCAAGATTTGCTTCTAAACTTCTAAGCCTTATAACATCCCCAAAAAATAAAATATCATTCCCAAAACAATTCAAACATGAAGTAGACATATGGGGAATGTAAAGTCATCACAATTTTAGGGGGTATTACTATGTATTACAGAAGTAGAGAAACTGAAACTTTGAAATTTGCTACATTTTTCCAAATTTTTGTTAAATTAGGTATTTTTTGGTGCAAAAAAAAATAATTTTTTGACTTCATTTTACCAGTGTCATGAAGTACAATATGTGACGAAAAAACAATCTCAGAACGGCCTGGATAAGTCAAAGCGTTTTAAAGTTATCAGCACTTAAAGGGACTCTGGTCAGATTTGCAAAAAATGGCCTGGTCCTAAGGTGTAAAAAGGCTGTGTCCTTAAGGGGTTAAAACATTTTTCTCAGCAATGTAGGCACATATAAACATGGGACCAACACAGATACCTTCAGCTGCCAGGCACATATGTAACAGTTTCATAGGTATAAATCTGCTGACGGATGCCCTTTAAAATAATGGGCTGCATTAATCCAGATATATATTTTAATTCATGAAGTAACACCTTGAAAACAAATTGTATTCAGTTTTATGGAGACAATGATCACTGTTCTGAGGGCAAAAATGTAAAAACAAAATTACAAACAATTTTAAAATGTTATATTTTACCATGTAAAGGGGTTGTCTCACTTCAGCAAATGGCATTTATTATGTAGACAAAGTTAATACAAGGCAGTTACTAATGTATTGTCGCTGACCATATTGCTTCCTTTGTGACCTTGATTTATTTTTTTTTTATTAAACTATACACTGCTCGTTTCCATCGCTGCAATCCATCAACGGTGGCCGTGCTGACACACTATAAGAAAAGTGCAAGCCTCTCTGGTGGCTGGGACTGTGGGAGTACGCATAGCTACGCTTGTGCTGCAGTTCCCATCTCAGCCACCTTGTCTCTGAGCTTCAGCGGTGAGGAGCAATAACCCTTGGGAAACAAGCAGTGTATAATGAGATGGAAAAATGAATCAAGCTAGCAAAGGAGACAATATGGACAATCACAATACATTAGTAAGAGTCTTGTATTAAATTTAGCTACATGATGGGGGGGGGGGGGTGCCAGCAGGCGATGTGAGCAGACGTGTGGTGAGGAGCTCCAGCCGACATTATCCTGAAACCAGCGATTATACTACCGGCCCGAAGCCCTAAACATAAGTGCTTATACTAGTGCTACACACCTGAGACACGCAGAGAGAAGACTGTGATGGCTGGGGCCTGGGGGACGCAGCAAGCGAAGGCAGGGAGACGCTGCATACGAGCCTGAAGTCCAAGATCGAGCCGAGGTGGGAGCACATGGTGCCGACAAGGAGGAGAGCAGTGGCAGGGAAGCTGGAGCGATTTGCACATACTCCACATGCCTCAGCACAGCTCACAACAGAGGCAGACTCAGGGGAATCCTGGAATGATCCTTCCCTCACTGCAGGAGCCGCACGGAAGGAGAGAGAAGGAGGCGGCCATGAGATAAGGAGCACGGAGCACTTAGTGACGGAGTCAGCAGAGGGGGATGGTGCTGAAGCGTCTGTGAGTTCACCTATTATTGCAGATGTATTCACTGCTGTTCAGAACTGTAATGCAGCTTTGCTTTTACTCAACTCTCAATTGGGTGGCATAAAAGCAGATGTGTCCATCATCAGGCAGATTTGCAGAAGGTGGCAGAGAGGACCACAGCTGTGGAGGGAAGAGTGAGTACTCTGGAGGACAATCTTCCACCATTACAGGCTATGATGAAAAAACATGCTCAAGAAATAGCAGCCTTATTTGCAAAAACCGATGACCTGGAAAACAGGTCAAGGCTCAACAATATACGGCTTGTAGGAGTCCCTGAAAAGATATAGGGCGCTACTTTGAATCCTGGCTTCACCATACTTTTGGAGCTGATACGCTATCTAAGTTATTTGCAGTGGAAAGGGCGCATAGGGTGCCTACCAGACCTGGCCCCCCTGGACGACCGCCAAGACCGGTATTGATCAAAATCCTACACTACAAGGACCGAGATGCAATACTCCGCAAGGCGAGAGAGAAGCCCGATCTGGAGATCAATGGAGCCAAGGTATCACTGTTTCCGGACTATTCGATGGAGGTACAAAAGAACAGGGCGTCCTTTCTGGATGTTAAGAAAAGACTGCGTCTACTACAAATCCCGTATTCTATGATATATCCAGCTAAGCTGCGGGTCGTGGCCCTGGGCACTACTACGTTTCTGGACACACCCAAAGATACCCTGCGATGGCTGGACATATATGAAAAAAGAATGCGAGCAACAGTTCCAGACTGATCCGGCCAGGGACTGGTGAATATATCCTTGGTTCCTTTGAAAGGGATGATACTGCAATATTACGTTAGCTGTTGCAATAGCAGTGTTCCCATGTTACCTGCAGTGGGGGATGTTATATCTCTGGGTGTTTGAGTTTTGAAAATATATCTCAGTTATGCTATGGTTCATATAGGGTGAGGGAAGAGGGAACAGTTCTGTTTAAGACCAAAGCTGGTTCATAATAGTGAAGTAGGAGGAAGGTGGGAGCGAAGATCCTGCAGGCGGCGAACTGAGTACAGAGAGGTGGTACTCAGGGACAGCTCCTCAGGGATGTTAAGGGAAAAGTTATGGTATTGTATATTTCATGTTGCTATCTCTATGTTAATTTATTCTTCACTCTCGCACTGACTTGCTGGGTACAATTTCTCGAACCCTCCTCTCATGTGAGAGATAGAAGTGGAAGGGTATTGGGGTATGTTTCTTTGGTTGGGTGGGGAATGGGACAGGGAGGGACTCTCCGTGTGGTTCTCAGCTATTTATATGGATGCCTGAATGGAAAAGGAAGGATGCAAATGAGACATATTTTTCAACAGGAGATGTATACTTTGGGACTATGGGGACTGTGAGACTGATATCATGGAATGTTAGAGGCCTTGGGGACTCTCTTAAAAGGACCGCAGTCTTTGACAGGTTAAAAAAAACTGCCGCCCTCGATTGTGGGTTTGCAAGAGACACACATGACGCAGGAGACTCTTCGCTGGTTGAACACTAGTTGGATTGGATGGTCATATCATTCGGTTCATTCCTCTTATTCCAGAGGAGTCAGTGTCCTGATTCATAGGAGCGTACCCTTTAGGCTATGCAAATCTCAGGTTGACCAGGAGGGGCGATATGTAGGATTGCATTGCTTTATTTTTAACGTGGAATGTGTACTGTTATTCCTGTATATTCCTCGCACTTACCTATACTGATGCTTGGAGACTTTAATAACTTTGCAAATAAGGTACTGGATAAATTTCCTGAGAGGCAGGGGCCACCTGGCGACCCAAGTACTCCCTTTGGCAGGCTATTGGATGAGCTGGGTTTGGTAGATATTTGGAGGATCAGGAATCCAGATGAGAGATGTTTTCTTGCGCTTCGGGGACATAGGCTTCTCTCTCACGTATTGATTTAGCTTTAAGTAATCATGTAATGCTGCCATGGGTGGGACAGGTGTCGTGCCCCTAGGGTGATCTCAGACCACTCTATCCTGTCAGTAATTCTGTGTATGGAGGGGGGGGGGGGGGGGGATGGATGAATGGAGGTTGGAAAATGAACCCATTCTGGATTAAACTCATGAAGATAGGGGAGATCCGAACACAGGTAGAATAATTTTTGAGGATTAATAAGGGCTCAGCTGGCATGGGGGTGTTGTGGGATGCCCTAAAGGCGTTTTTTGAGAGGCATCTTTATTGCACAGAAAACAAACGAAAGCCATGGGGGAGGAGCTTAGCCGCAGGTTGATGGAAGAAGAGATGCTGCATGTCCAAAACCCCACTCCAACATCAATGGCGAATTGGAAGGAGGCACAGGAGGCATTTAATGCATACAGTTTAGAGCAGGCGAGCAATAGACGCTTCTTCATGAGGCAAAAATATTTTGAGGAAGGTGAACAGGCAGGACATATGTTGGCAACAATAGCTAGGGCACAGTCAGAGTCTTCATATGCGCACAAGATGCGAACCGGGTCAGGGATGGTGGTCACTAAGACCGCAGACATTCTAAAGGTGTTTCAACAGTTTTACAAAGAGCTCTACACTTCAAAATGTAGATATAATGAGGAAGGCCTGATACAATATTTGAGTCATGTGACCTTACCAGAACTATCGCAGGAGGAGAGAGAGAGAGTCTAGAATTACCCATCACATTAGAGGAGCTGAAAATAGCCTTAAGTAGTATGGCAAATGAAAAGGCACCTGGTCCAGACGGACTGCCGGTGGAAATGTTCAAGTCCCTGGGAGAGGAATTACTGCCAACAATGCTAAATGTCTATGAAAAAGCACTAGAAGTAGGTCAGTTACCAGACTCCCTTTATGATGCCATCATAGTAGTCATTCCTAAGCCAGGGAAGGATCCTGATCTCCCAGAATCATATAGACCTATTTCTCTACCAACAGCAAATGTAAAGATCCTGGCAAAAGTACTTGCCAATAGGCTGGCGAGGGTAATTACATCCAGGGGCGGACTGACCGGTCGGGCACTTCGGACATGGTCCGAGGGCCCGGCCGGGATAGGGGCCCGCCGCAGAATAACAATGTGGTAATGGCAGCGGGGCCCGGTGCACTCACTGTATTCTATCGCACCGGGCCCCGCTCACTGTAATACAAATTTTTATATGTGAACAAGAAGAGAAATCCTCTGCGATCCTCTCCCTCTCTGTACTCACAAACTCAGTAGCAGGTAGGCCGGGCGGCAGCGCAACTCACTGACGTCACGCGCCTGCTCCGCCTGCTTCATTCATAAAGTGGGAGGCGCAGGCGCGTGACGTCAGTGAGTTGCGCTGCCGCCCGGCCTGCTACTGAGTTTGTGAGTAGCCGACTTCACCCTTCGCACTGCAAACAGGGAAATGTGGGCGCAGGTCAATTTACACTGCAGATTATTTGCTAAAATGTCATCTACTTTGCCTGTCTGCAGTGTAGTCGCCCTGTGTGAACAGACCCCAAAACTGATAACAGAACACGGTAGCCTCATGCATGCCAGCGAGCAGCACCCTCTTACAGGAACTGAGTTTGTGAGTACAGAGAGGGAGAGGATCGCAGAGGATTTATCTTCTTGTTCAAATTTGAATATTAGTATTACAGTGAGCGGGACCCGGTGTAATAGAATACAGTGACTGCACCGGGCCCCGCTGCCATTACAACACTAGATGCCGGCCCCCAGACCCTGTATTGGGGGTCATTCACTCACAGGGACACTGTTATGATGGGATCTGTGGATGACACATACAGTCATGTGAAAAAATTAGGACACCCTTTGAAAGCATGTGGTTTTTTGTAACATTTTTAATAAATGGTTATTTCATCTCCGTTTCAACAATACAGAGAGATTAAAGTAATCCAACTAAACAAAGAAAACTGAAGAAAAGTCTTTAAGATCTTCTGTAAATGTCATTCTACAAAAATGCCTATTCTAACTGAGGAAAAAGATAGGACACCCTCACATGTATTCCCTCTTAAATTGGCTCAGATCTCACACAGGTATATCACACCAGGTGCACATAATTAGTAGATCGTTACTCTGCATGTTGAATGAGCTTGCCCTATTTAAACCTCAGACATTTAGTTTGGTGTGCTCCTGACTGTTGAAGTGAGAGTGAGCACCATGGTGAGAGCAAAAGAGCTGTCAGAGGACTTCAGAAAAAAGATTGTAGCAGCCTATGAGTCTGGGAAGGGATTTAAAAAGATCTCAAAAGATTTTGAAATCAGCCATTCCACTGTCCGGAAGATAGTCTACAAGTGGAGGGCTTTCAAAACAACTGCTAACATGCCCAGGACTGGTCGCCCCAGCAAGTTCACCCCAAGAGCAGACCGCAAGATGCTAAAAGAGGTATCCAAAAACCCTAAAGTGTCATCTCGAGACTACAGCAGGCTCTGGCTACTGTTGATGTAGAAGTACATGCCTCTACAATCAGAAAGAGACTGTACAAGTTTAACTTGCATGGGAGGTGTGCAAGGAGGAAACCTTTGCTTTCCAAGAGAAACATCGAGGCCAGACTGACATTTGCCAGCGATAAAGTTGACAAAGACCAGGACTTCTGGAATAATGTTCTTTGGACAGATGAGTCCAAAATTGAATTATTTGGACACAACAGCAGAGGACATGTTTGGCGTAAACCAAACACAGCATTCCAAGAAAAGAACCTCATACCAACTGTGAAGCATGGAGGTGGAAGTGTCATGGTTTGGGGCTGCTTTGCTGCAGCAGGACCTGGTCAGCTCACCATCATAGAATCCACGATGAATTCTACTGTGTATCAGAAGGTGCTTGAAGAACATGTGAGACCATCAGTTAGAAAATTAAAGCTGAAGCGGAACTGGACCATGCAACATGACAATGACCCAAAACATACTAGTAAATCAACCAAAGATTGGCTGAAAAAGAAGAAATGGAGAGTCCTGGAATGGCCAAGTCAAAGTCCAGATTTGAATCCCATTGAGATGCTGTGGGGTGACTTGAAAAGGGCTGTACGTGCAAGAAACCCCTCAAACATCTCACAGCTGAAAAAGTTCTGCAATGAGGAGGGGGTAAAATTTCCTCAGACCGATGTCGAAGACTGGTAGATGGCTACAAGAACCGTCTCACTGCAGTTATTTCAGCAAAGGAGGTAACACTCGCTATTAGGGGCAAGGGTGTCCTATCTTTTTCCTCAGTTAGAATAGGCATTTTTGTAGAATGACATTTACAGAAGATCTTGAAAAGACTTTTCTTCAGTTTTCTTTGTTTAGTCGGATTACTTTAATCTCTCTGTATTGTTGAAACGGAGATGAAATAACCATTTATTAAAAATGTTACAAAAAACCACATGCTTTCAAAGGGTGTCCTAATTTTTTCACAAGACTGTATATAGCATAAGGTGCTATATATGTGTCACCCACAGTGCCATCCACAGAGCCCCCACGACAGTGCCATCCACAGAGCCCCCACGACAGTGCCATCCACAGAGCCCCCACGACAGTGCCATCCACAGACCACCATTAGTTCAAAACCCACCAAAAGCACACCTTTTGGTTCAAAATATTTTTTAATTTGGCTATTCCCCACCCCTCTTGTAATTGTTCCGCTACTTGTGGGCTGCGCGGGCATGAGTTCAGTCACTTCGGTGCGCAATCCCGTCCTGCAGCGTGTGATCCCGCGAGACCCGCCGCTGTAGGTCACGGGTCTCACGGGATCACGCGCCGAAGTGACTGAACTCATACCCACGTAGCCCACAAGTAGCAGATCAGTGGAACAAGTACAAGGTGGAGGGGACTGTTTCTAACAGAGGCTCACTAATGGACGCTGAGATTACATCACCCCATACGAAAGCATTGAATCAATGCTTTCCTATGAGGAAAAATTTGACCCTGGAGGTCATCATGCAGAGTGTGAGGACGTCCAGCGTCAGATACCAGACCAAAGGTCTGTTTTACTCCAGGAAGCCCTCAGGTGGCTGCCAGCGACTAGAGGCTGACTTATTGCTGGAACGTAAACAATGCAGTTTCTCTAGAACATTGCAGCTCGATTTGCAAAAGGGACACTGTACCCAGACCACTTCAATGAGCTGAAGTGGTCTGGGTGCCTTTTGTGTCACTTTAACTTTGAAATCTTATTAAAGATTGTGTAGGGTGTGGCTGGAGGCGGGACAAGGGTGGGGCTTGCAGCAGAACATGGGTGGGGCCTGTAAGGGGGCCCTCGATTTATTCTGAGGGTTCTCAGTCCGCCCCTGATTACATCTGTTATACACCCAGACCAATCAGGGTTCATACCGTCTAAATCTACTGCTATTTATCTGAGAAGGCTGTTCCTTAATATGCAGGCAATTCCAGGGGGGCCCAGCGGGTAAGGCAGTGATGACATTGGATGCTGCAAAAGCGTTTGATAGTGTTGAGTGGGGATACTTATGGGCTGTTCTGCTGCGTATTGGATTTGGGCCGGTATTTTTTTCATGGGTTCGGTTATTATATGTGTTGCCTAGAGCCAAAATTTGAGTAAATAATGAAATATCGGATAGCTTTGACCTGGAGAGAGGGATGCGGCAGGGGTGTCCGCTATCGCCACTCCTATTTGCAGTTGCTATAGAGCCATTGGCTGCGCTTATTAGGCAGGATTCTCAGATTAAGGGCTTTAAATACGCAGAGTCTGAGGAAAAGATGGCATCATATGCCGACGACATGTTATTATGATGTGAGAACCTCTGTGGGTCGGGTTATGGAGATTATAGATCTGTTTGGCAGCTACTTAGGGTTATCTATTAATGGACCAAATCGGCGATTATGCTGATGTCTCCGCAAGAAGATAAGAGGTGGGTGGAGAAGATCCCAATCCTGAGTGTAGATACCTTTAAATATTTAGGCATTTGGATAACCCGTAATGCACAAAATTACTGTGTTTCTAATATTCTTCCAATACTGACGAAAATGAAACAAAAGACAGTCTTGGCTCAAACTGCCTCTTTCAATGATGGGACGGGCTAATCTGGACAAAATGATTTTAATGCCACAATTATTATATGTATTACATAATGCACCAGTATGGGTTCCAGGGTACCTATTCCGCAGAATAGATGGTATATTTAGAGATTTAATATGGAAAAAGAAGACTGCCAGAATAGCACTAACCAAACTACAGCTACCAAAGACAGAGGGAGGTATAGCCTTGCCCAACCCATGGGTGTACTACATATCTGCACAATTGCAGCATATGCAAGGATGGGGGATAGAGGATGGCAGTATTCTATTGGACTCTAGGAGGTTAATTATACAGTCCCTATTGTCTGACATCTTTGATGGAGGCACTAGAGGCACATAAGTTTCAACTGAGATCACCGGGCCTACCTACCATGCTCCTGATACATAAAATTTGTGGGAAAGCAAAGGAGTTAATAGGAGTTACTGGATGTACAAAATATACCCCTATTTGGAGGAATGAACGGTTGGGGGAACTATTCCAGCTGGAAGGTTTTGACAGTTGGGAAAAAGCTGGGGTAAAAAGAATAGCACATCTGTACTTAGAGAATAATCTTAAATCCTTTCAACAACTACAGACAGAATTTCAATTGTCGAACCGTGTATTTTACCAATACTTACAATTGAGACATGCCATGCAGACTCCGGAACGGAAGATTCCTCCTTTGACTGTGCACTCCATGCCGGTGATTGATTCAGTGGTGCAGGCCAGATTATCGCGCACGATTATCTCCATGGCTTATGCCAGTCTACTAGATAAAGTAGTACGTGATCCATTAACCAGTCTTAAGGCTAAATGGCAGAGGGATGTTGGAGAACTGTCGGAGGAAAAATGGAGGGATGTTTTGGGGGCAGAACCCACGATATCTATGAGTGTGGCACATAGGCGATTGCAATTATTACTTATTCATAGGGTATACAAGACGCCACGACTCCTGTTTAGGATGGGTCTACGTGCAGACTCTAACTGTCCTAGGTGTGCTGCCCCAGATGCAGACTTGGCTCATATGTTTTGGTCCTGCATTGCAAAACACTGGATACAGCAGATCTCTCCGACTAAATCAGAGTGGATAAATATGGTCAATCATATGATATCCATGGAGAGTGGCATCTATATTAAAAGAGGCACTGTACAGAAATTTAAGAAGCAATGGCAGGTGTGGCTGGCTGGACTTGGGGGGAAGTCTCAGAGATTGATGCATATTTGGAATGGAATGGTCCTAAGGGGATTTGGAAGTTAAGATGTAAGAGAATTGGAGCATTTTTGTCCATGTCGGGGGAGATGACCACACGGAGAGGGGGAGGTGGGAAGGGAGTTGGGGGGACTGGGAGATTTAATAAAAGGTTTATTTGATGCAGTGTTATGGACGTGCTGATTTGGATAAAGTATGATTGATTTTACTGTATTGATATCCTATTGTCATATAATGTATGGTTTATCTGAATAATTGGCTGTATGTAAAACCTTTAATAAAAATGATCTGATTCAAAAAAAAATTTAGCTACATGATGAATGCCATTTGCTGAAGTGAGTCAATGCCTTTACGACCACACAAACATTTAGATTTTTTCCTCAGCATTCCAGTAGAAATACATTTTATTCCTGCATCAACACAGCAATTTTGGAGTTCCTTTTATTTTCTGTCCTATAAGGGAACTTTAATTTCAAATAGATTTTATTAATAACAACATATTGACATACTGACAGGCTAACTGCAAATGTCAGAAAGCAGTACCATACATAGGTATAGGAAAGAGATTCACTAACCTTGCAAGACTGCTGATGCATATTGAAAGCAGTAACTATGCCTTCAGTGACCTCTCGTCCTGATCTTTCCACCAAATATTCAGCCAGTCTATGTGCTAGGAAGCTTTTCCCAGTCCCACTCGGACCAGACAATAGCAACCGTCGATGCTTAAGCAGCAAGCTAACATAGTGCTGGAGCATTGGTTTAGGTATAAGTGATTCAAACACAAGGAGGTCAACGCATCTCTCCTTCAGACCTGAATACAAAAATTGCAGAAAGATTAAAAAAAGCCCTAATATTAGTTTAAGAGTTTCACTAGTAGGCAAACCACCCACTATCCCTAAACTTGTGAACCAACCTTTTAAGTGCAAAATAATATTTGTAGTGCTGCGCAGGTTTCTGGAAGGAAGAGTATCAGGAGTATGTGAATCTAGATCCCTCTTCACGTGTCCTAGGTTGTACCCAGTCACAGAATCTCTTCCTAGACCTAATGTAGCTCCAGGGTCAACCTGATTAACATAATTCTACAAGAAAAAATACATAATAAAAAAATTTGAATTATAGGACGTATAATTTAGCATCTAGACAAAAACAGGAATAAACTACAGAGCTGTGAAAATTAAAAGTTACCAAGAAAATTTGGCAAACAGCATCGTCCAGATTTTTCCAGTCAGCTTTGTTACTAATTTTTACATAGCCCAAAAGGAACTCCTGCTGCTTCAGATCCTGAAAAATAATTAGATGACTAATAAAATGAACCAGACATAAATTATCATATTATTGATTATATCTTATTTGCTAATCACAAATGATTTTTTTTCTCATGCATGCAATAAATAATAGTATTACAATTGAAAAATTATATATTTTTATCCTTTTATTTGATTTTTTTTTTTTTCCTTATGCAAGTTAATATGAAAAAACTTACACCTTTAATAATATGCTGTGGGGGTACTCTCACTACAGTACGGAGTGTAACTTCCCTTTGAAGAGAACCGTTCACGCCATCCATTGGAGAAAGATCTGCAAGATACAATGTATAATTCAAGACATATAAGATAATTCGGGGATGTCACGGTCTTAGGCTACTTTCACACTAGCGTTCGCGGCCCCGAACGGGGCTCAGAATGCATCAGTTTGGCACAGTTTGTCCTCCGCTCAGCAGGCGGACCCCTGAACGCAGCTTGCAGCGTTCGGGTGTCCGCCTGGCCGTGCGGAGGCAAACGGATCCGTCCAGACTTACAATGTAAGTCAATGGGGACAGATCCGTTTGAAGTTGACACAATATGGCTCAATTTTCAAACGGATCCGTCCCCATTGACTTTCAATGTAAAGTCAAAACGGATCCGTTTGCATTATCATGAACAAAAAAAATAAAAAATATATATTTATTTTTTTGTTCATGGTAATGCAAACGGATCCGTTCTGAATGGATCTAAGCGTTTGCATTATAGGTGCGGATCCGTCTGTGCAGATACCAGACGGATCCGCACCTAACGCAGGTGTGAAAGTAGCCTTAGCACAGGTAAATAGAAAAGTTGAGGTCTGCACACTTGTGAGATATGGGCGCCTGTGAAGAACTTAGTCAGTCAATCCATAATTTAAAATTATCCACAGCACTCCAGGTAAGCATAATGCAATTAATTCATCTTTTAATTAAATGTTTAATTACATTAAATATCCAGAAAATGATCCAACATTATATTGAAAAAATAATAAGTAAGCCACAAATCGTAGTTATTTGAAAACTTTCGGTCCACGTGGACCTTCCTCTGCAGATGATTTTCTGGCAAAGTTGTGTATCTGGGTGGAGCATTGGATCTGGGGGGCTCCGGTACTAAGAGTAATTAAGGTTTAAGACTTATCCCCACTCTCACGACCTGTGGTCTTCCAATTACAGGGTCATGGATCCAACTGCAAATCGAAAAGCGTAGCCCCAGATCTCACAATTTTGCAGTAAGCACACTGGGAATAACTGTATAACTATAGGCAAAAAAAGCATATGCATATAATCTCCAACTCTCTAACATTTTAGAGAAGTTCACAATGGTGATGTTTCCTCTTTTTCATTCCAAGGAACAAAAGAAGTTGAAACACCCCATAGAGGAGGTAAAATAAAAATAAAAAATAAAATAAAAAAGTTACTCGTGAAACTTTCCGGATTATTTTTGTTGCACTCCATGGGACTCAAATCAAAGATTGGATCTCAAATGTTGCAATTGATCTATTATTATTTGTAATTTAGTATATACTATGAGATTGTCCATTTCTGTATACTGTAGGGTTAATTTGTTCATTTGTGTGCCGCATCTGCAGTTAATCATGTTAATGGGCTCATGTGACTCTCTTTTATGAGTATATGTTTAGGTCATGATTAAGAACCTGGTGGTTTGAAACACGTAGACCATTCTGTCAGTGTCACTTATGGAATTGTATTTTAAATGAATATCAATAAATGGACATTTTAGAAGACTACCTTTTTTCTCCAATCCAATTCCGATACTGCTGCGAAAATTGAAGCCTTTCGTTAGCAGAAGTGCAGTGACTATCTGTCTTCTTCAGAGCCCCATACACAGTAGGGTTCGCTGAACTGTTGTTTTAGACACACATCTAGTATCCCCCTGGTTCATTTTGTCAATGAGCAGTTCACTGTGGTGTGTTGGTAAACCCTTGGGCACCTTCATAGCCAACATTCAACTCTCACATCAATGGCACGTGGTGCCTGGCAGTTTCCACGTTGCTTATTCGCAATGCTGCCATTTATCCACTTACAATACACTTTCACCAAAACAGCACACAAACTTCACAAACTGCGCAGTTTCAGAAATACAGCCACCCTTGGCCCAAAAGCCAATGATTTTCCATTTTTGCAACCCTGAAAAACTGCCTTTTTACGTATGACAGCAGCAATAGATATGTGTGCAGCTACGTGCTGCCAATGTCGAACGTGTGAAGTGGTCATAATAATGTGACTTGAATGTGTACGATTTTGTTTTTTAAATGGATTTTTACAATATGTTTTTCTTATCACAGAACTCAGTGTTAAGGAGAATGCTTATCACATGTTATCTCTGAAAACCGAAAGAGAAACCGAGCAAAACAGGAAGGACTGAAAAGTGAAGATACAAAGATGGTGTGCCAAGGTTTCCTACAATCCAAAGAAGCTTCATATTATGTTTAAATCTAAGCAAATATACAGTATACAATAACTGAAATAGAGTAACTGGAGGGGCTACTGTGCTGTGTACAGTGAAAAAGTATAGTGTAAGTAAATAAATAGCAATAAAGTTCCCCAATGGTCTATAAAAATAGTAAAAAAAATAATTAGACCCCAAACCCACCGCACAAAAACTTTTCCTGCCCACCTTGTTGTAATACTAGCAGAATCCTGGGCAAGGTAATGAAAACCTTACAAGAAAACATATCAAACCTCTTCTGCAAGGATTTTGATGGCCTAATTAGCAATCATATCAAGCAATGTGAATGGAAATTAGTATACTGAATAATTACTGCAAAAACCAATTGCTATTGCTGGAACCATCAGGAATAAAATGTGGAGCTGCTGATCCTTTAACAACAAACATGTTTGTGGTATTACCTGTATCTGATGATGCAGAGATTCCTAAAGACTGGTTTAGAGTCAATGCCAATGAACGTCGTGGAGAAGCAGAAGGATTGATTGTGGGTACTGAGGGAGGTACCACTTTCAAACGATCATTTTCTGCCTTTAACAGGTCAACTTCCAGCTGATGAGAAATGGCAAAACATGAAAAAAATAGAATGTACCTACATAAAACTAGGGTTTCTTTTATTTTGTATGTCAAATTTACCTGCATATTATGCATGGTCTCTCTAAGCTGTTCCAGCTGGTGGGCAGAATTAAGTGCTTCCAGGCGAATGTCAGTTAGCTTCATCTCTTTCTCCCATAACTCTGACCGTAATTTAGACACTTCTCTCTTTTCTGGCTCCTCACCTTCTTGAGCTTCAAATATACTAGATAAGCATAAAATAGTTACATTTCAGCTGACATCTAATTTTATTTGTCAATGCAAAATATGTTGGCGCTATAAAAGTTAGACTTTTCCTTATTTATTTTCCACTACTAAAGAAGTCTTGCATAAGAATCAATGCAGATGACTAACTGGTGATTCTGATTGTCAATCAAACATCTATTTAGTAGCTAGGTACTGTATTTACTGAAGGTATGGGGACAAAGTCTTTAATACATTGTACTTTTTATTATACTGCATAGATCATTATGTCTTCATCTGTTTCTGGAATGGTCTACTTGAAAGGGTCATCTTCTGTTTATTTCAAAATGTATTTAATAAACTCAGACTGAACATAAAATATAAAATACATACACTGAGGATGAAGGTGAGGAATGCAAGGAAGGTGACTCTGGACCTGGTGGCCTATGGTGTTGTTTTGGTGATGTTGGTGCAGATGAGTCGGGAGTTGCCATCTCTTCAATATCAGAGTAGGAGGTGGCTGACTTGGGTCCTTTTTTCATACTGAATGCTTTATTAAATGAGCTGCGCAACTATAAATATCAATAAGATTACATTCATAGTTCTTACAATTCAAGAAATGGTAAATATACTTCTACATTCTATATATAAAGAAATAACTATGATTTTGCAATAAACAATTTCCAATTAAGTTAAGTGTAAATATACATTACCACTATAAAATACCATAAAATTGAAACCTATATCAAATAGCATACAAAAATAATTGGTCATGTTACAGTATATGCAGCTAATTATTGGTGAGCATGATTGACACATCCAAACCACAATTCCATTAGTATTGTAGGGGGCTGTCCAGCTTTTTCCTATTTTTGTTTAAAGAATGGGAACCAGAAGACCTGATAAGGGAGCTGGAATGGAGCAGCTGGAAGCAAGTGAGTATGGATCTTTCAACAGGCACGGCAGGCTGGGGTAGAAATTTACATTTAAAGACAAAATATGTACAAGGCAGTTAGAAAGGTCATATTACTTTCTACAATTGCCAACATTCTAACTAATATGTTGACCCAGATTTCTGAACAGATTGAGCATCACTAGTAATCGATACCTAATGATTAAATGAAAGGATGCTTAAAACAGCACAACGACAAAACTACTTACTGAATGGCAACTTGAACTGCAGACATATTGCACGATATGAGGCTTACTAAATGCATGATATGTGCAATCTACCTGTACTGAAACATTTATGTAGCCATAACTACCTGTAATGACCGGCGTCACGCAAAGGGAGGGAAATGGGAAGGCCCTGTCCAAGGGAGAGGGAAAGGTGGTGACCCCTGACTCATCTTGCGGCTGGCACCTGACGTCCCTAGACGGGTTCCTCACCCGTACGCCGATCACGTGCCTAAACCCTGGCTTTCCCTAAGATGAGCCCTATGTAGTGAACGGGGCGGTGGGATCACTAGTCCGCACCACTGACACTAAGAGGAAAACACCAAGGAGAGGACAGACCATACAGACAAACATAATCCCAGGTGGGCGACAACAGCAGACCACGAAGTCCCAACAGGGATCCGGAGGGTAACGTACTGGAACAACAACCAGGGAACACAGTTACACAGCTCCAGTGGGTCAGTATAGAAGTCCAGGCAGGAAGCTCTATATCTGGCAACCAGAGAAGTGTGAGAGGGGAATATAAGGAGGTTGGGAGTGCTGGACAAGAAACAGCTGAGGAGAAGGAGCTACGGATCACTGAGTGAGCCAAAAAGGGTTGCAAGGCAAACCCAGAGAGCTACCATAAAGAAACAGCACAATCTTTCTACATAGAGCGCGCAGCCACCCGCTGCGACTTCCTGACCCCGGGTATAACGGAGTCAGGCGTGGCTCTTAACACCCTCATGACAGTACTCCCCTCTCTACGAGGGGCCTTCCGGACACTCAGGACTAGGTCTCTCAGGATGAGAGGCATGAAAAGCCCGAACTAACCTGTCTGCGTTTACCTCAGACGCTGGAACCCACATTCTTTCCTCGGGACCGTAACCCCTCCAATGCACCAGATATTGAAGAGAGCGGCGGACCCGACGAGAATCAACAATTTTGGATAATTGAAACTCTAGATTACCATCCACAACAACAGGAGGGGATGGCAGCGGTGACGGTTCTAGAGGTGGAACATATTTCTTGAGTAACGACTTATGGAAGACGTTATGGATTTTAAAAGTCTGAGGTAGCTCCACGGGAAAAGCCACGGGGTTAATGATGGCTACTATTTTGTAAGGGCCAATGAACCTAGGACCCAGTTTCCAAGAGGGAACCTTTAATTTAATATTCCTAGTAGACAACCACACAGTCATTCACTCCTAGGTCCGGACCTGGCGACCGTCTCTTATTAGCCATGCATTTATATTTACCTCCCATATTTTTCAAGTTAGCTTGCACCTTCTACCATACCGATGAAAGATGATTAAAACCGTTCCTCTTCGGGAACCCCAGAAGACCCCCCCTCTTTGAAAGTACAGAATTGGGGATGAAAACCATATGCACCAAGAAATGGTGACTTACCAGTAGATTCCTGACGGCGATTATTTATGGCAAACTCGGCTAACGGTAAATATGACGACCACACCTCTTGGTTTTCAGACACAAAACATCTTAGATATGTCTCAAGGTTTTGGTTGGTACGCTCAGTCTGTCCATTCGACTGAGGATGGAAAGCTGAGGAAAAGGACAAGTGTACCCCCAAACGGGAACAAAAAGCTTTCCAAAACTTAGAAATAAACTGCGTTCCCCGATCCGAAACAACATCGGAAGGGACCCCGTGAAGCTTCACGATTTCACTGATGAATACCTGAGCAAGAGTCTTAGCATTAGGTAGTGCGGGTAACGCAATGAAGTGTACTATTTTGCTAAACCTGTCCACTACTACCAAGATAACTGTTTTACCCGCAGACAAAGGTAAGTCAGTGATAAAATCCATTGACAGATGTGTCCAAGGCCTATTGGGAATGACAAGTGGCAATAAAGACCCTGCAGGACGTGTATGAGAGACTTTCGCGCGCGCACAAGTAGAACAAGAAGACACAAAATCCATTACATCCTGACGCAACCTTGGCCACCAAAAACGACGAGACAATAGCTCCAAGGTTGCTTTACTACCCAGGTGCCCAGCAAGTGCCGAATTATGATGTTCCTTTAATAATTCGAGACGCATGTTCAACGGTACAAACAATTTCTCTGAGGGGCAAGAGACCGGGGCGTCCCCCTGGGCCTCTAACACCTTCCCCTCCAGAACAGAGTGTACCGCAGAAACAACCACTCCTCTTTGTAGAATGGGTACCGGATCACTCACATTACCCCCTCCAGGGAAACAACGAGATAATGCATCTGCCTTGGTATTTTTTGCCCCAGGAAGATAGGTAATAACAAAGTTAAACCTGGTAAAAAATAGCGACCACCTAGCTTGTCTAGGGGTGAGACGCTTAGCTGATTCGAGGTACAGAAGGTTTTTGTGGTCCGTAATCACAGTGACGGGGTGGATTGCCCCCTCTAAAAAGTGACACCATTCTTCAAACGCTAGTTTAATAGCTAATACTTCCCTATTGCCAATATCATAGTTCTTTTCTGCTGCAGATAGTTTTTTAGAAAAGAAAGCACAAGGACGCCATTTGCCAGGAGACGGACCCTGAGACAGCACAGCCCCCACTCCCACCTCTGACGCATCGACTTCAACAATAAAAGGCTGAGAGACATCAGGTTGGATTAGTACAGGTGCCGAGGTAAACCTCTCTTTTAGAGAGGAAAAAGCAATTTTAGCGGCGTCAGACCATTTAGAAGAATCAGTCCCCTTCCTAGTCATGTCAGTAATGGGTTTTACAATCACCGAATCATTTTTAATGAACTTTCTATAGAAATTTGCGAAGCCCAAGAACCGTTGCAGTGCTTTGAGGTTCTCAGGAAGATCCCAATCTAAAATTGCCTGGACCTTCCTAAGATCCATACGGAAACCTGAAGCAGATAAATAACCTAGGAACTGTATTTCCTGAACGGCGAAGACACACTTTTCAATTTTAGCATATAATTTATTCGTCCGTAGGACCTGCAGTACCTGTTTGACATGCACCTCATGTGTTTTCAGATCAGACGAATAAATTAAAATATCATCTAGGTATATCACCACAAACCTGCCGATAAGATGACTAAAAATGTCATTAACGAAATGTTGGAAGACAGCAGGAGCACTGGTCAGACCGAAAGGCATGACTAGATTTTCATAATGCCCCTCAGGGGTGTTAAAAGCTGTCTTCTACTCATCCCCTTCCTTAATACGAATCAGATTGTAGGCCCCCCTAAGATCAAGTTTGGAGAACCACCTAGCACCCGCAATCTGATTAAACAGGTCAGGAATGAGAGGAAGAGGGTATGGGTCTCGGATGGTTATCCGGTTTAATTCGCGAAAATCTAGGCAAGGATGCAGGCCCCCATCTTTCTTTTTAACGAAGAAAAACCCTGCAGCCACGGGTGAAGAAGAGGGTCTGATGTGTCCCTTAGCCAAGCTCTCGGAGATATAATCTTTCATGGCTTGTCTCTCCGGACCCGAAAGATTATATAACCTGGTCTTGGGTAATTTTGCACCGGGAATCAGGTTAACCGGGCAATCATAAGGACGGTGAGGTGGTAACTTCTGACAACCCTTTTCAGAAAAAACGTCCTCAAAGTCCGAAACAAATGTAGGTAGGGTAGCTATGGAGGCGACTAAGCAATTGCTATTTAAGCAATTTTCTCTGCAATGCTCACTCCACTCCGATATCTCCCTGGCCTGCCAATCCACCACTGGATTGTGCGCTACCAACCAGGGAAGACCCAACATCACCGGAGTGGGAAGCCCCTCCAGAACATAACATGAAGGCAACTCGTTATGGTGGTCCCCTACCCGAAGGTGTAAGTTATGGACAATGTGAGTGAGGTTTCTCTGAGACAGAGGAGCAGAATCAATAGCGAATATGGGAATAGGTCTCTGTAGCGTACAGAGAGACAAACCCATAGTGTGGGCAAAATCGGCATCTATCAAATTTACTCCTGCTCCACTGTCTAGAAAAAAAGAAATAGTCTCCATCTTAACGCCAAAAACAACAACCGCTGGCAACACAAATTGCGATGTTCGTATGGAGGAAACGTATACCCCCCGGCTGACATCCTCCACACAGCCTGGAGTTAGTAGTTTTCCGACGGTCTTTTGTTTTTGAGGAAGGAAGGACAGACATTAATAAAATAACCCCTCTCCCCACAGAAAAAAACAAACCCCACGCCTACGGCGAGCCTCAGGAGGATGGACCTGACGAGTAGTTCCTCCTAGCTGCATAGGCTCGTCTAAGTCCGTACAGACTAACTGCTGCTTGGGAGGGGTTACCAATTGCTCCGGTTTTTTCAATCTGTTCCTAAGACGTCTATCTATTCTGATAGCAAGGGACATAACCGCATCAAGGGAAAAGGGAGTCTCATACAGCGCAAGCGCATCCTTAATCCTTTCGGATAACCCAGAGCAGAACTGACTCCTGAGAGCCGGGTCGTTTCACTGGGTATCCGTAGCCCACCTACGGAACTCTTTTTTTTTGATCAAATCTTTTTATTTAAGATCAATTTTTTCTTTTTTACATGTGAACAAAAGCAATAATACACATAAACCCACCCCAACCTCCCCACCCCCTTCCTCATCCCCAAAGTCCAGGTGCAGTTTGTCCCTGAGAAGAGAAAAAAGAAAAGAGTCCACAGCGTATTACGGATTACAATCCAATGTACATTCACGCCATTCGCACAGCAGCTTTTTCTTATTACTTTTATAAGGTACCTTATGTTGTATTATTCTCATTTTCCTTTATTACTACCTGTAACTTCCCTTTCTCTTTCTCTTTCCCTTTCCCGTCGTTTGTACTAAACAGTAAGATGAAAGTGTTCAATCCATGCATACCATATTTTGTTAAACTTTTTGTTATTTCCTCTTTTTTGATACACATAGCTCTCGAGTTGCACCAAGGTGTGTGTCGTTGTTATCAATTCACTTAGCTCCGGTGGGTCTTGAGCTATCCATCTGGATGCTATCCTCTTCCTAGCTTGATATAGAATGCGCTGGATTGCCAACTTGGCCTCTCTGGAACCTGACACTTCCCCAACACATCCCAAAATACATGCAATAGGAGAACATTCAATCGAAATCTTATAAACCTTGATAATGAGGTCTACCACCTCCTTCCAATATCTGCGTAGATGTGGACAGTTCCACATTAAGTGTATTAAGTCTGCCGACGAAGCACCACACCTTGGGCATGTATCATCAGTACGAAATCCTATTCTATACAACATTTTCGGGGTCCTATATACCCTATGAAGCAGTAGCAATTGCGAGACTCTATGGGCCTCACTCACCGCTATATTTGGAAAGTCAGCAAGCACCTTTTCCCATTGATCTTCCTTCAATCCTGGAACATCTTTTTCCCATTTTTCAAACAGTTGTAACGGATTTTTTTTATGTATGGCCTCCATCAAACTAAGGTAATGCAGCGATATCACTCCCCCCGAGCCACCACCAGTGGCCGTGAGGTCTATAATTAGATGCTTCTGGGCCGGCACCAATTTCCCCTGCCGCTCCTGCACTTGGATGGCGTGTCTCACTTGTAAGTATACATAGAAGAGGGATTTGGGCAATTTGAACTCCTGTTGTAATGTAGAGAAATCTTTAAGGGACGTGTCTCCAAATAATTGCCATATCCTATCCAAACCAAATTTCCTCCATGTCCTAACGCTTGAAACCTTATTAAGTTCTGTATACATGATATTTGGCCAGATTGGAGTATACTTCGTATATCCTTCGATTCCTGCCATTTTCCTGGTTTTCCACCATACCCTATGTATTAGATCTAGTACCCCATATTTCTTCCCTATTTCTTTAAAAGCACCTTCCTCTAATGCTGATAGGAGGCATCTCCTGTTAAGCAAGTGTTTTACTATTGTACCTGTCTTATTCACCTTCTCTACTTCACCCCAGCCCCTCAAATGCTGCATTTGGGCCGCCAGAAAGTAAGCCAGGGGGTCAGGGACACTCAGTCCTCCCTGGGTCTTAGACCTACACATGGTACTCAATTTAATCCGAGGAATTCCCTTCTTCCAGATCAAATCTCTAAAGATGGCATTGAAAGTATAAAACATCCTTAATGGAATCCACACGGGGGCGTTGTGTAGTACATAGAGGAGTTGGGGCATAAGGATCATTTTAAGCAGGTTTGTTCTGCCAACCATAGATAGAGGTAGTTTCGACCATGTCTGTACTTTCTTTCTGAATTTATCTAATAATGGTATTATGTTCAGCTCTATAAAATCCCTATTATTCCTGGATACCTGTATTCCTAAATATTTAAAGTTCGACACTACTTGCAGCCCCCCTGCCGAAACAGGATCTACCGCCACGCCATCAGCAAATGGCATTAGTACCGATTTTGACCAGTTAATTCTTAGACCTGACATTTGTCCAAACCTATTAATAATTTCCATGGCAGCTGGCAAGGACGTTTCCCATTCATCTAGAAACATGAGCAAATCATCCGCATATAATGCTACTTTTTCAGTTACCGACCCGTATGTAAGTCCTTTAACCTCCGTTGATAAGCGTAGAGCTTCCGCCAGGGGCTCAATTGCCACCGCAAACAGTAGCGGCGACAACGGACATCCCTGACGGGTACCCCTCCCTAAGTTGAATATGTCTGAAAGGCCCCCATTTACCTGTATTCTAGCCGTAGGACCTGCATACAGCATTTTAACCCAATCAATAAATACTGATCCTACTCCCATCTTTTCCAATACCAGGAATAGGTATTGCCATTCCACGCTGTCGAATGCTTTGGCCGCGTCCAAAGACGCGACCGCCGCATTCAAGGCGTGGACCTGGCCCACCTGAATATTCAGAAAGAGTCTCCTGATATTTATTGCAGTTGACATGTTTGGCATAAAGCCTGCCTGATCCTTGTTTATAAGTGTGGCAATAACCGAGTTAAGACGGTTAGCCAACATTTTGGCCACTAATTTGATATCCGCTTGCAGCAATGAAATGGGCCTATATGACTCTGCCTCTACTGGATCTTTACCTGCCTTAGGTATAACAACTATAATCGCCTCGTTCATTGTATCAGGCAATTTACCTACCAATTGGGCCTCATTAAGTACTTCCAATAACTTAGGCAATAAAATTGGGGCAAATTGTTTATAAATCTCGGCAGGTAGGCCATCACTCCCAGGAGCTTTATTGTTAGCCATGTCTCCCAATGCCACCTCTAGTTCTCTCAACGTGAAGGGGCTGTCTAAAAGTGTCCTTTGGTCCTGATCCAAAGTGGGTAAACGTAAGGGACAGAGGAAATTCCGGATGTCGGCTTCTGTAGCTACAGTTTTAGAGGTATATAGATTCCTATAGAACTCCAGTAATACTTGGGATATTTTCCCTGTATTAACCTGCACCGTGCCGTCCGTGTCACGCAGCGCCGCCACATAATTAGACTTCTGCTGAGCCCTAGTGATCAGAGCCAGCATCCTACCTGCCTTCTCCCCCTCTTCATAATACGTTTGTTTCAAGAAGAACCGCTTATTACGGGCATTTCTAAGGAGGCGCTCATCTAGCTGCTGCTGCGCCTCTTTCCATTGAGTTTCAAGCTCTGGCTTTGGATCCGCTATATATTTGTTCTCGGCTGTCTCTACCGCTAGGAGCAACTGTTTGGTTAAAGCGCTATTCTCTTTTTTCCGCCCATTAATTTTAGCAGCCAGTATCCCACGCAGATAGGCCTTCATCGTATCCCATACTATTATCTTACTGGCAGAGGGGAGATTTCGTTCAAAGAACTCAGTTAAATCATCTTTTACATCTGACAGATCAGCTAGGATATTCAACCAGAAGGGGTTGAACTTCCATTGAGTAGTTCTGCGCGTCACGGACGGCACCATCTGGAAGGTCGCCACGATTGGTGAGTGGTCAGAAATTTGTCTTGGTAAGTATCTAATGTCATGCAATAGGTGACCCATTTCCTCATTGCCCAGAATGAAATCGATTCTGGACAAGGAGCCAAATGTGCTGGAGCGACAGGAGAACTGCCTAGCGTCAGGGTACCTTAACCTCCAGAAATCCAGAATGGCTGCCTCCTGTAGTAACCGGCCGAAGGGAGTGAGATCGCTGCTGACAACCTGTGGGGAAGCCCAGAATTTATCCATTGCCAAACAAGGTATGTTATTAAAATCTCCCATCATTACGGTAGGTACATTTGGTCTTTCCGCTATCAAAGCAATTAGCTGCTTCATCACTTGTGGGGAATACGGTGGAGGGATGTAGACACCAATAATTACACATTCAACTGAGTATAAGGAGCCATGTATGTACACATATCTACCCTCTCTATCTATTTTTTGGGAGAAGCAGGAGAACGCGATAGATCTGTGTATCAAAATGCTAACCCCCCTTGCATAGGCAGAATAGGTGGCATGAAAACAGTGAGCAGCCCATCTCGGTGTAAGAATGTCGGTTTGGTCCGACAGTAAATGAGTCTCCTGAAAACAGCAAATCAGGGGCTGATACTTCCCAACACCATCTAAAACTGCCCTCCTTTTGTTTGCTTCCTTAATTCCCCTGACGTTCCAGCTGAAAAAGGTAACCTTACCAGCCATCAATACGAACCTTCCATCTATATATGAGTCGGGTCTTGGTCTGACCTGACTCAACAGCGTGTTTATACTGTGGTCTCATTAAGAATAGTAGTACATACCTGCATAACCTGGTTTCTAACTTAACCCAAACCCCAAACATAAAAACAGGACAGACAGAACAAACAACAAAAAGACAAGACAGGAGAGAAAGGAAGAGACCCCTCCTTCACTCCTACCTGAGGTAGTCTAAGACAAGGACACCGGTGTGTCCGACAGGTCCCTGCTATTGCTCCCAAGGGGACTGCAGGTTTAAAGAGTCAACCGTGTCAGAACCACCAGCTCCTCTTACATGTTAGACCTTTAGCGGGAGAAGCGTGACGCACCCTGATTCTTAAAACTATACAGTGCTTCTAAGAATTCACAGTACATTTACATTACCGCTCTCCACTTCCTCTCTGCTATAATTCGCCTAATGTCATATGAACCCATTAAGTAAGTAAAGTACACAGTTTTCATCAGTGTAAGGCTACTTTCACACTTGCGTTAGGAGCGGATCCGTCTGGTGTCTGCACAGACGGATCCGCTCCTATAATGCAAACGCTTGCATCCGTTCAGAACGGATCCGTTTGCATAACCATGAACAAAAAAAAAAAAAAAAAAAATTTTTTTTTTTGTTTTTTTTGTTCATGATAATGCAAACGGATCCGTTTTGACTTTACATTGAAAGTCAATAGGGGACGGATCCGTTTGAAAATTGAGCCATACTGTGTCATCTTCAAATGGATCCGTCCCCATTGACTTAGGCTACTTTCACACTAGCGTTCGGAGCGGATCCGTCTGATGTTTCATCAGACGGATCCGCTCCGATAATGCAGACGTTCGCATCCGTTCAGAACGGATGCGTCTGCATTAAAACTTAGAAAATTTTCTAAGTGTGAAAGTTGTCTGAGCGGATCCGTTCAGACTTTACATTGAAAGTCAATGGGGAACGGATCCACTTGAAGATTGAGCCATATTGTGTCATCTTCAAGCGGATCCGTCCCCATTGACTTCCATTATGAGTCTGGACGGATCCGCTCGCCTCCGCACGGCCAGGCAGACACCCGAACGCTGCAAGCAGCGTTCAGGTGTCCGCTCACTGAGCGGAGCGGAGGCTGAGCGCTGGCAGGCGGATGCATTCTCAGTGGATCCGCCTCCACTGAGAATGCATTGGGGCCAGACGGATGCGTTCGGGGCCGCTCGTGAGCCCCTTCAAACGGTGCGCACGAGCGGACACCCGAACGCTAGTGTGAAAGTAGCCTAAGGCATATTAAAACAATAAACTGTAGATGATAATGCAGCCGCTATCCCTACGTATAAACTGTCTAATCACACAGACACATTATCACGCATTCGCATATATGCAGTCACACAAACCGAACCGCTACAGCCGTCCTTCAGTCGCCATCCGCCTGTGGTTCAGCATTTCTCAGACGGCTTTCGTGACTGTCCACCCATCGGAGGGCCTCTTTGGGGTCTTCGAAGAAATTGGTTCTTCCTAGAGCAACTATCCGCAGCCGCGCTGGAAACATCATGGAGTAAGGAACGTTCAGGCTGCGCAGTCGCCTCTTTATATCTATAAATCGTGATCTCCGCTTCTGGACCTCCATCGAGTAGTCTGGAAACAGCGACACCCTTTGGCCACCAATGGTTATGTCAGGCTGTTCACGGGCTTTACGCAGGAGAATGTCTCTATCTTTATAGTGCAGAATTTTCATGAGAACCGGTCTTGGCGGGGCCCCCGGTGGTAACGGTCTGGTAGGCACCCTGTGGGCCCTTTCCACAGCGAAAAGAGGTGTCAGAGTCTCTCTTCCAAAGGTATCTCTCGCCCAGGTTTCAAAATAATCTGACGGGTTAGAGCCCTCAATCTTCTCCGGTACCCCCACTATACGCACGTTATTTCTCCGTGAACGATTCTCAAGGTCGTCCTGCTTGGCCATTAGAAGGGCTATTTTCTGTGTATGATCAGCAGAGGCTCTTTTTATAGAGGGTACGATATCCTCCATTTCCTCCATTCTCCCCTCCAGGGCAGTTGTGCGGTCCGCCAGGCGCTTCAGATCATGGCGCACTATGGACACATCTTCCTTTATGGAGCCCACCTGCATTCTCAGTGCCGTTAGTGATTTTCCACATTCGGTAACAGCTTTCAGCACATCCTTAAGGGTGGGTTCCTCTATATCAGGCTCCATTGCGTTGGTATCATCTGCCTCAGTATAGCCTCGCAACACCTCATATCTGTTGGAACTGCTGGCGGGAATATCATGTGCGCTATTCTCCTCACCCTCACGGTTATGGCCGAGCCGAGACAAAGATCTACCTTGCTTCCCGCTTGACTCCGGTAAGTCTTCACGTTCCGGTGAGTGCGCAAACTTCCCCAGCTTAGCAGCCGCTTCCCGCTGGATGTCTTTCGCGCGGTCACTGCGCCGTGGCGTGTCAGGCCCGGCGCCATCTTGCAGCTCCCTGCTCGGGCCTCTAGAATCTTTCTTTGGTCCCATTTTGCCCACAAATCAGCACAAAAAGCTTCCGTTTCGGGCGGACCGGTGACAGCAGCACCAGAGCTTCAACTGTGGCAGGTTAAAGTCAGTTTTTTAAGGGTTCTTTTCAGGATAAAAGACGAGGTGAAGCGGGAGCTTTACTCAGCACGTCTGCTCACATCCTCTGCTAGCCACGCCCCTCCACCTACGGAACTCTGAGCAATACTCCTCTACTGGCCGCTCTCCCTGTAGGAGTCTCCGTAATTTTGATTCAGCCAGTGCGACTCGGTCAGGGTCGTCATACATGAGACCCAAGGCCCCAAAAAATTAATCCACTGACCGGAGAGCCTGGGAATCAGCGGGTAAAGAGAACGCCCAGGATTGCGGGTCCCCCTGCAGCAGGGAAATAACAACCCCCACCCGCTGTTCTTCATTACCAGAGGAGTAAGGGCGCAACTTAAAATATAATTTACAGGCCTCACGGAACGTCACAAATTTGTCCCTTCCCCCAGAAAATGTCAGGAAGAGCAACCTTGGGTTCCGCAACAACCTGGTTACCTGTAGCAACCGCTGGGCTTGCGGTCTGTTGTAATTGCTGCTGTTGCTGGAGGACCGACGCCTTCAATCCTGCCACCTCCAAAGACAGGCCTTGAAGTTGCTTTGACAAAGCAGCAATTGGATCCATACTGGATTCTAAGTAGGTATTTTTTACCTACACAAAATAAGGGCCAGATATAATGTAATGACCGGCGTCACGCAAAGGGAGGGAAATGGGAAGGCCCTGTCCAAGGGAGAGGGAAAGGTGGTGACCCCTGACTCACCTTGCGGCTGGCACCTGACTGCCCTGACGTCCCTAGACGGGTTCCTCACCCGTACGCCGATCACGTGCCTAAACCCTGGCTTTCCCTAAGATGAGCCCTATGTAGTGAACGGAGCGGTGGGATCACTAGTCCGCACCACTGACACTAAGAGGAAAACACCAAGGAGAGGACAGACAAAACATATAATCCCAGGTGGGCGACAACAGCAGACCACGAAGTCCCAACATGGATCCGGAGGGTAACGTACTGGAACAACAACCAGGGAACACAGTTACACAGCTCCAGTGGGTCAGTATAGAAGTCCAGGCAGGAAGCTCTATATCTGGCAACCAGAGAAGTGTGAGAGGGGAATATAAGGAGGTTGGGAGTGCTGGACAAGAAACAGCTGAGGAGAAGGAGCTACGGATCCCTGAGTGAGCCAAAAAGGGTTGCAAGGCAAACCCAGAAAGCTACCATAAAGAAACAGCACAATCTTTCTACATAGAGCGCGCAGCCACCCGCTGCGACTTCCTGACCCCGGGTATAACGGAGTCAGGCGTGGCTCTTGACACCCTCGTGACACTACCTCATCATCACAGACACGGAAGTCTCAATATTAAAAGGAAATTTCAAATTAGGAGAGTCTGGGAGTAGAAGCTAATGACAACCTTTGATACACAGATCAGGAATTATTGTGTCGAATGGATTTATGTCCTTCTACCATCTCTTAAGAAATTAGCCCCTCAGACCTTTTGGGTTCATCCCATTCACAGACTAGATCTGTATCAGGAGACAATACAACTTTCACACTCATCCTATATAATAAAAGCCCTGTGTACGTGGTGTCCGTGCGTGTATGCCGATTTTTACACTGGGCATGCGCAGGGGGCGACCAATCAGGACACAGCGTGCTGCACCGCCCACAAACCCCTTCTGGCCCCTCTGCCATGGCACTCACAGCCCAGCAACTTCCATTCCCCGTGTCACACAAGATGAGCTCCTGTCTTCCTCTTCGCTCCCTACCTCGGTCAGAGCTGCAGACTGTGGAGCGGAGATGCAGGTGCCCTGCTAGCCGGCGACAAGGGAAGGAAAACCAGTGTCTTCCAGCTGACACCCCGCTCCTCCCACATAGCTCCAAAAACGGGGTGATGTCCGGTTCATGAACGAATCGTTCTTTTGAATCGATTCAGTTCACTGAACCGGAAGAGTCAATTCCTCTGACTGAGCTGATCCGAGTGAAACAGCTCAGTCAGATTAGCATAGAGGCAGCAGCAGGCAGCGTAATAGGAGCCTACAGTGGAAGCTAGCCCTGCCCTCCAACCAATCAGAGGCAACCAGCACTGACTCACAGCACAGGGGGAGTCGTGCAGGGACTCAGAGAATAGTCTGAGAGTTTATTAGTTAAAAGAATTGAATGAGTCAGAGACTCATTTGATTCTTTGAGTTAAAAGAATGGTGTCACCGAGTCCCTGCCAGGCTTCCTGCTCTGCGGCTCCGTCTCCCGACAAGTCCGTTCGGGGGGGGATTAGTATATATAACGGACCGTTTCAGCAGACAAGGGGTTAAAATCCGTTCAGGCGATAAGCCCCTTTCTGAGAGACAGGCACAGCTACTGCAGAACACATACTCCCGAACTGGATACAAAGTAGCACTCCAAACTGGAACCTCACGAATAGCTGCTAGCAGACGAACAGGAAAAGCATACAATCCTGGCAATCGGTCTTCTAACAGCATACAGTAAATCCCACCAATAACGAGACAAGGCTCCGTGTTGAGGGTCAAACAGTGGTCTGACTGTACTTCACGTACAGCCTCTTTTATTCATAAACCACAAACATAGTACTGCCCACAGGGGTTTGAAATACAACCAATCAGTAAATTTACAACACATACAATGATACAACAGCAACCAATCGTTCACGCCCCCAGAGGACCAGAATGAAGACTGACATAGGACAACATATCCCCACAATGCATCATGGTTTCCTCCTCTGTCCAGACAACCTGAAGAGCAATCCAATTATCTCTGAGGACAAAGGGAGATCGCCAATACACATGTGAGGACAACAGAACAGACATCACCATTTTAAACACACAATGGCACAATAGAAACACACCCGCATATTCCTCCCAAGCTGACAAGTTACACTTATTATAAATTGTTACAACTTTGTGAGTTTACATTGGCCATACATATAACTTACATTAATTCAAACAGTATAACGTGGGGACAAACCTATCCAAAATTCACTTGAATAGGTTCAGGGGTTTAAAAGTTAGTATATGGCCCATAATCCTGGGGCAAGAGGCCAGCAGCCAGTCCTCTCCAAAACCCAGTGGCGAGGTTGGTTTCGCCACAGTATAGCATGTAGCGGAGCTGTTTGTGTACAGGGTGCATGCAGCAGTGTAGCATGTAGCAGAGCAGGAAGCCTGGCAGGGACTCGGTGACACGATTCTTTTAACTCAAAGAATCAAATGAATCTCTGACTCATTCGATTCTTTTAACTAATAAACTCTGACAATTATCTGAGTCCCTGCAATAACTATACATTGTAATTACATCACAGTCTGCTCCACTGCATTCACTGCAGCAGTGCTGTGTTTGCCAGGAGCGAGTCCCTCCTGACCTTCGGTTCACTTGAGATCCGACTCAGCAAGTGAACCGAAGATTCGATGAGCTGAGCATGCGCATTGATCTTCGCTTCACTTGCTTCTGCCGGCTCAGGAAGTGAACCGAAGATCCGATTCATGAAAAAGATCCGAACTTCCCATCGCTCCAACGACGGGGTGCACAGAAAATTACCAGCCCAGCAGCAGCACGTCCCTGGCACCCAGGCACCACCCTCTGAGATTTGACAGACAGCTGACGCAGCCAATTAATTACCGCCTCCATAGAGACCAGATGCTGCCTCAAACACCTATAGAGGCGTGGCTACGGGGTTTCAATGACAGACCTGGACCAATCGCTGGAGAGGTGTGTAGGAAGTGCCAATGAGCCAATCAGAGGCCAGGAGAGGCGGGATGAAATTTAAGGGATGATGTCATCTCGAGCATGGTGAGGTTGCTTAAAGGGAAGGGGTATCAGTGGGTGGGGGGTGATGCCGGGCAGACAGGGGGATTATTCAGAGAAAAATGCCTCTGGAGGCTAAGATGACATGAAAATAGGATATTCAACTTTATCTGAATATATGATCTTGACCATGTTCCATTTCATTTTAGAGGAAAGGATGGCTAAGACTTTATGATTGGTGTGGGCGTCGCACTGTGTGAGCAGTGCAGGCTGCGTGTGGAGAGCCGTGTGCCGATTGGTCGGTGCGCCGCACACACGCAGTTTAATTATCGGCACATTGACACGGAGCATGCACACAGGGCTTTTATTATTATAGATTGTGTTTGAGGGAATCAATGGTACAAGCTATCTATACTAATAAAAGCCCTGTGTACGTGCTCAGGGCTGGTGTCCGTGCGCGTGTGCCGATTATAGAAGTGCGCAATGCAGTGGACGGACACACAAACACACAGGCCAATCCAGGTCGCAGAGCCGGGCTCGGGGGCACAACGGCGGGACAGCAGCGCTCAGGGAGGACGACGCCGGGAGCCGGGCACAGCGGCTTTCAGAGTTATACTCTGCCCGGAGCACACGGGACAGCGCAGCCGTCACAGATCCCGGGGAGCTGTCCACACTGAGAGCCGGCTATCTTACTCATTATGCCGCACTGCGCATGCGCCCTCTTCCCCACACGCGCAGTGCGGCCAGGCGCCGCTCCATCGGCACACACTCCGCGGACACTACATGTGCAGCATCTTATTGTAATGGCAGCGGGGGTCAGTCACTGTATTGCACCGGCCCCGCTCACTTACTACATGGTGAGGCAGGAGGCCTGGCGGAGCGGCCAGGCACTGGTAGCATAACTCACTAAGTGACGCCCCTGCTCCGCCCACTGCATGAATGAAGCAGGCGGCGCAGGCGCATGACGTAGTGACTTACGCTGCCAGTGCCTGGCCGCCCGCCCGGCCTCCTGCCTCACCATGTAGTAAGTGAAGAACGTTATTATTACAGTTATTCAAAGTATTACTACTCTAAGCGGGGCCGGTGATATACAGTGACTGCCCCGCTGCCATTACATTCACACTAAACAGCGACACTGTTATTGGGGGGGGGGGATCTGTGGATACCCCCATAACAGTCATCCACAGGTACCCCCCCCCCATAACAGTGTCATCCACAGGTACCCCCCCCCATAACAGTGTCATCCACAGGTACCCCCCCCCCATAACAGTGTCATCCACAGGTACCCCCCCCCCATAACAGTGTCATCCACAGGTACCCCCCCCCCATAACAGTGTCATCCACAGGTACCCCCCCCCATAACAGTGTCATCCACAGGTACCCCCCCCCCATAACAGTGTCATCCACAGGTACCCCCCCCCCCATAACAGTGTCATCCACAGGTACCCCCCCCCATAACAGTGTCATCCACAGGTACCCCCCCCCCCCATAACAGTGTCATCCACAGGTACCCCCCCCCCCATAACAGTGTCATCCACAGGTACCCCCCCCCCATAACAGTGTCATCCACAGGTACCCCCCCCCATAACAGTGTCATCCACAGGTACCCCCCCCATAACAGTGTCATCCACAGTACCCCCCCCCCCCATAACAGTGTCATCCACAGGTACCCCCCCCCCATAACAGTGTCATCCACAGGTACCCCCCCCCCCCCCATAACAGTGTCATCCACAGGTACCCCCCCCCCCCCCATAACAGTGTCATCCACAGGTACCCCCCCCCCCCATAACAGTGTCATCCACAGGTACCCCCCCCATAACAGTGTCATCCACAGGTACCCCCCTCATAACAGTGTCATCCACAGGTCCCCCCCCATAACAGTGTCATCCACAGGTATCCCCCCATAACAGTGCCAGCACTACTGTTCTAGCGCCCGTTATTGTAACGGGCTTAATGTCTAGTTATCTATAACTGCTGATCTGCTTTATATCACTTGTGACATCTACTTCATTATTTCTATGTACTTTTAAGTACAAATATGTGAATCGTCAGATACTGTGTTATACCATGCCTGATTAAGGCTACTTTCATACTCACGTTTTGACTTTGTTTGTGAGATCCGTTCAGGGCTCTCACAAGCGGTGCAAAACGGATCAGTTTTGCCCTAAAATACATTCTGAATGGAAAAGGATCTGCTCAGAATGCATCAGTTTGCCTCCGTTGTCTCCATTCCACTCTGGAAGCGAACACCAAAATGTTGCCTGCAGCGTTTTGCTGTCCACTTGACGAAACTGAGCCAAAAGGATCCGTCCTAGCACACAATGTAAGTCCATGGGGACGAATCAGTTTTCTCTGACACAATCTGGTACGATAGTAACATAGTATATAAGGCAGAAAAAAAGAGACATTTATCCATCCAGTTCGGCTTGTTATCCTGCAAGTTGATCCAGAGGAAGGCAAAAAAATAACTGAGGTAGAAAATGGATCCGTCTCCCATTGACTTTCAATGAAGTTCATGACGCATCTGTCTTGGCTATGTTATAGATAATACAAAAGGATCCATTCATGACGGATTTATGCGGTTGTATTATAACAGATCCGTTTTCGCAGATCCATGACGGATCCGCCCAAAAAGCGAGTGTTAAAGTAGCCTAAGATACCTGAGTAGTCTCGAAAGCCAGCAATTTTCTCATTATGTTTTCAGTTAGACATTAAAAGATATCAACTACTATGGAATCTTAGTTTCATATACAACACTATTTCTATGTCTTTTTCTGTATAAATATGTAACTTCTCACATTTTATGTTAAACCATGTCTGATGAGACCTCAGCAATTCAAAAAGCTTGCTTTTTTCAACATTATTCCATTTGGGTCAGTTTTGCAAGTAGCATTTAGCAGCATCTTCACGGACATTGTATTTCTTAGTTGTTTTTGGCAGTCAATCTATTCATCTCTACAGGGATGCCAGACATTGCTGGGCATTGTATTCAACTATATCTGTCAGCCTCATAAAAATGAATGGAGCATGTTTGACTGCTTCTCCATTTATACAGGGAGAAACAGGATCCTTGTTCTTTTGATCAGTGGGGAACCTATTCATTATATTTTATTATTCTACTGCAATATTTTTTTTATATATTGTTCTCTTCAAGTACAAATGTTATTACAAAACTCCAAACTTGTAGATATGGCTACAAAAGTCTTTCACTGCTACAGTATTTTTTGTACAATTTGCCAACTATTTATGTTTGGTTATATTCGGGAAAATAACTTTCCTTTATCATTATTTGTTTGATAACAAAACGAATAAAAACAGTTTTAAAACAAAAGTTTTTCACTGCTGCGACTGTTCATACAGCCTTCTATAATGGACAGTGGATGCGGAAACACTTTACCAACTAACCAGTTTGACTTTGGGCTAGTCCTAAGGCATTATCCTGGTGATGACCTTGTTTTCACCCTTTAACTCCTACACAGCGTTCTGGTCTTCGATGCAGGGGATCCTCCAGGCTGTTACCTCTTTGAATAGTCCTGGTGTAATTGGCAGTTGACTCACAGGAGTCAGAGACACCAGTGCGAAGCACCGAGTTGTCAGACAATACTTGTTTTCAGGAAACAGGCCAAGGTTGGAGCAGGCAGAATTCGCATGTATATGTAAAATAAATCCGAGGTCAGGGAAAGCTAAATTCAAGTGAATCCATAAAACATGTCCGAGGTCAGTGCAGTGTCAATAAACAGGCAGAGTTTGTGCACAGATAGAGAAAACACACCTTCACCAAGACTAGCAAACACTGAAATTCCTAAAGCTCAGGCAAGATGGTGGAACAAACAGCCCAAAATAAATAGGAGGGTTGTTAAGCACCTTAGGCTACTTTCACAGTAGCGTTTTTTGCGGGTCCGTCATGGATCTTCAAAAACACTTCCGTCACCATAATACAACCGCATGCATCAGTCATGAACGGATACCGTTGTATTATGTTTTCTATAGCCATGACGGATCCGTCTTTAACACCAGTGAAAGTCAATGGGGGACGGATCAGTTTTCTATTGTGCCAGATTGTGTCAGAGAAAACGGATCCGTCCCCATTTACTTACATTGTGTGCCAGGACGTTTGGCTCCGCTTGATCAGGCGGAGAGCAAAACGCTGCAGGCAGCGTTTTGGTGTCCGCCTCCAGAGTGGAATGTTGACTGAAACACACTGAATGAATGGAGCAATGGCCACGCCTGCCTGGGATAACAGGGCAGCAGCAGACACATGTTGCCAGTGTATCACGTTTTTAGATCTGTCACTTCCAAAGAGCTAAAATTTTGAATCTATGGGTCCATAAAACCTTAATCTGGGTATAGTTATATATGGACATTTAGCTACATATATTTTTGTGACTGAAAAATCCAGTCCATACATTTGAATCACATGGGGGTCATTTACTGGCTTTTTACAGTGGTCTTAGATTCCCCCTTTGCGCTGCTGTAAGATCATAAATCTTCCGGGATCCAGGACCCAGCCTGGCCCCTGCCACAACCCAACTGGCAAACATGGCGCAAAAAATGCCTATTGTCGCACGGGTGTAAAATAAAGTTACAAAAAGGGGTGATGCAATTTTATTTTTACAAAAAGACACGTTTAGGCTACATTCACACGTCAGTATTTTTCTATATCCCGATTTTCGGTCCGTTTTTTGCGGATCCGTTGTTCCTGAAAATGTTTCCGTATGTCATCCGTTTTTTGCGGATCCGCAAAAAACGGAAACATGTATAAATTTCAATAAGCAAATAAAGTTGTTTGGATTTCTTTGAAAAAAAAAAAAATATATATATAATAAATTTAAATGTAGTTTCCAGGAACGGAATCCGCATAAAACGGATGACATACGTAATGACATCCGAATGTCTTCCGTTTTTTGCGGATCCATTGACTTTGTATTGTACCAGGATCCGAATTTTGCGGAAAAGAATAGGACCTGTTTTATATTTTTTCGGACATGCGGAACGGAACAACGTTAACGGAAAGCACACATTGTGCTGTCCGATTTTTTTTCCAGGACCCATTGAAAATGAAACAGAAAACGGAACAGATCAGGAAAGAAAAAACGGATGTGTGAATGGACCCTTACTAAATTACCCCCATTGTTCTGCATCATAAACATGCATTTATGGAAGTCCCATTCAGATGGATAGTGGGGGACATCAAACATTTTCACAGCTGTTTGTGAAAGACCTCTTTTTGCTATTTTTTCAAATGTCCATGCGACAATATTTTGTTAATATTCAGGCCATCCTCGCCACTTGGGAGTAGTGAGGGCGTGGCCAGGCCAGGACCGGAACTTCAGCTCTGAAAAATTTACAATATTTTAGGCCTAAAAGAAAATCTTCATAAGATGAATCGTCCAGCAGTGCAAAGGGGAAAAAAGACAGGTGTAAAAAGACGGTCGTGGTAAATGATCGTTAGTGTGTTTATATACTCTTAATACTGTAGGGCATATGAAATGGGGCTTTATAAGAAGAGAAATGTGCATCCCCAAATTCAGATTCTTGATAAAACATGTTGAAATTTATTGAATCCTTAATACCAAAAACAGGAACCCCACAGTCAGGTCTACACGTTTCAGATTGCTGAATCCTAAGGCTACTTTCACATTAGTGTTTTTTGCGGATCTGTCATGGATCTGCAAAAAAGCTTCCGTTACAATAATACAACCGCATGCATGCTTCATGAATACAGATCCGGTTGTATTATCTGTAATCTAGCCATGACTGATCCGTCATGAACACCATTGAAAGTCAATGGGGGACGGATCCATTTTCTATTATGTCAGGGAAAACAGATCCGTCTCCATTGACTTACATTGTGTGTCAGAACGGATCCGTCTTGCTCCGCACCACATGGCGGACAGAAAAACGCTGCTTGCAGCATTTTTCTGTCCGTGATGGGGACGCAACCAAACGGAACGGAATGCATTTTGGTACATTCCGTTTCATTCAGCTCCACAAGCACTACTATATGGGCCCTAGTAGAGACCCTCGGGAGGTAAACCTTAATATTCAACTGCATATATAATGAGTAGCCACTCACGCTTCTGTTGCAACATTGTTGAGGGGATTAAAAAAAATAAGCAATTAAGAAACCAGCGCAGTACCTGAGAGTTTTAGTGTTGTGGGGTTATGGTTTATTAGAAACCAATATTTTAATAATGATCTAATAAAGTATATGTCTTTTAAGTTGCAAAAAGTAGTGCCCCTACAGGGATTTTTGGTCTTTTGACGGGTTGAATATTGATATTCAGCTCCACACACACAAAGAGAGGTTTTAGGGGTTAGAATATGGAGACTAAAAGAAAAGAATTATTCTTTTCAAGGTTTTAATTTTTTTGTTTTTTCAGTGTAAAAATTCTATAAAAAAATATACATATGTGGTATTGCCAGATTCGTACAGACCTAGAGTATGAAAGTAACTGGTCAGTTTTATGGTATAGTGAATGTTGTAAAAACAAACCCCCAAAAACTTATGGAATTGCGTTTTTTTTGTTTTTTTTACCCCATTTATAAAAAAAATTCCAGATTCCCACCTCATTGTATACAACCGTAAATAGTGCCATTAGAAAAGGCATCTTGTCTCGCCAAAAACAAGCCCTCAAATAGCTATGTAAACAAAACAAATAAAAAGTTATGGCTTTGGGAGGACTGGGAGTAAGAAAAGAAAAAAATAAATAAATAGATAAGGGTTAATTTGTCTAGCTCACTGATTAATACTTTTTCCTTTCACTTTGTACCTGCCATCTAATAACCCTTATCTCTAATTTACTAAGAGGTCAGAAACACTTAGTTAAGTCACATTCTTATCAGTAAGTTAAGGATTGAGCTTTAATGAGTGTTGAGTAGGTCAGAGTGCAGAGATAAGGAGCCATCAGATTAGCTGGCTATAGGAGCAAAGAGAAAATACAGATCAGTCCATTAAAGCATCTTAGCTCTGTATAGAAAAATAGGTTCCATATTTAACACAATGCATGTTGTATACTTGGCTACTTATAAATTATGTCATGTTCAATATGTAGGACAAAAATCAGGGCTACTTAAAGGGCCTCTGTTAGCAGATTAGTACCTATGAAACTGGCTGACCTGTTGCATGTGCGCTTGGCAGCTGAAGGCATCTGTGTTGGTCCCATGTTCATATTTGCCTTCATTGCCAAGAAAAATGATGTTTTAATATATGCAAATGAGCCTCTGGGAGCAACGGGGGCGTTGCCATCACACCTAGAAACTCTAGGATACAGCAATCTGAAATACATAGACCCAATGGTGAGGTTCCTGTTTTTGTATTATGAATTTTATGAAATTTTAAATACATTTCTACATATTTTATCAAGAATATGGATTTGGTGCTGGAAATTTCTGATGCTCTGTTGGATTGCTTTCTGAAAAGTAAAAGCATAGGTTTGGAGACAGGTGGTTAGCTGATCATTGTATTCGTTCTTTAATGAAATTGGGTTGACCTATTCGATTGTAAATAGGAGATGAGCAAATTAATTCTAAAGAATCTGATTCATTCCGTATTTCCCATACAGCATGCTGCCAAACAAATCTGAAGTTTTGGTAACTTGTTTCAGATTAAAAATCGCACAAATGGCAAAAGTGCCATTTTACTGTTAAAATTGGTGGGGAAAAATGGCAGTAAGAATGAAGATGGAGGATCACACGACCCTGAAAGGGATGGGGGCATGTGTTTATTGTTGTATCTTATGCACATTTTGTCACTTTAAAGCCTCATGCACACGACTGTATTTTGTATCTGTGTCTGATCCGCATTTTTGTGGATTGCACTCGGACCCATTCATTTTTTATGGGTCCATGTGACAAACTCCCCTCTTTTGAGGTTGCCACGAGTGCTTTGAGAGGACTACTTGCCAGCCTCTTACCATGTGATTACAGCCCCATGTTGAATGCACCGGTTTTGTGCAATGGCTGCATAGTTATGTGGGTTAATGTATTTTGCTGTCTTTTGCTACCATGTGGCTAATGGAGTCTTGCCTCTGTCCTTGGGAGATAAGTGGATCACTTCTCAATTGTCTCCAGGACAAAAGACTGTGTAGAACTGGTTTTGGACAGAAAAGCCATGAGTACAGCCAGGCCAAAGAGACTTGTACTAACTTTTGAATTCCTGGTCTAATTCGTGCCATTTTGGGATGTGTTAAATGTCTATGTGTATTGTAATGGGTGGGACATTGTGTATTTGAGTAAGTGATGTCTGTCCTATTGTCTCCCCGTGTGTATTGGCGATTTCCCTTTGTCCTGAGAGATAATGGAATTACACCTCGGTTGTCTCAAGGACAGAAGACATTGTGTATTGCCCTGCCTGTGATAATTATGTTAACCATTGTGTACTATAATTATACCACAGGCAGAGGGGAGGATGTTATGTGGGTTGTAACCTTTGTGTTATGGGTTAATGTATGTTTATTGTGGGTGTCTCCCTTGCATGGGAGCAGGGGATAAAAGAAAGTGGTTTTGAATGCCGTGTTGCCTTCCAGTAAAGTATTTCTAGCATTCAGCTTTGGCTCATGTATGGACTTATTTGGCGATACTAGCGATACTGGCGATACCAGCGATAATAGCGATTTATTGCTCTGGATTATTTGGCTGTGCTATTTCATGGGAAGAAGGGAATACTAGACGGTGACACGGATGATACCGTCACAGTCCACAAAATAAATTGCAAAATGTGGGCCATGGACCTATTGAAATCAATGGATATGACTAGGGCATCATCTTTTATGCTGGAAGCAGTCTGCACTATTTTTTGATTGTAGCAGATTAGATTGTGCAGATTTGTGTTTAGATTGTGTCAGATTTCTGAAAGTGAAGCGAGGCAGAGTTGATTATCTCTGTGCACAGCATGAAACGGAGGGATGTATGACGGATCTTCCTTTGCAATGCATTTTTCCCAGTGTCGTACCACATTTTAATGCCATCAGCAAAAAAATGTTTTTGGTTCAGCGTGTAGCTACTGATGCAGCACAACTATGACATCATCTCATGAATATCTAACATGAAAATTTTGTTCCACTTAAAGCTTTTTTGAGTAGTCAAAAAAAGTGGAATTCAGATGGCAGTAAATCCATTCTATAAGCTCATTGTTCCATAACCTTCCACTTCAATTGTCTACGGGTTTCCAATATGTGGGCACTCAAGAGTTTCCCTGTTGATGAATTGTGTGAGAACAGTCAGTGTTTGGGCTGCCATGAGGAGGGGTTCATGAGGGAATGGGGAACCCCAAGCAAAGCTTTGATGGTGGTGATAGTAGTGGCACTTGTAGCCACAGTGGTAGCAGCAGAGGAATGGTAGCAACAGTGTCACTTGGTACAAATAAAGAGCAGGGAATTGGGATAGCGGGCAAGGAGCCCACAGTGACATAGCAGTCTGCTAAAAGTGGAGGGGACAGTGAGAACTATGGTGGGAAGGGACCTGAGAGATGGATCGGAGTGTTCAAGAGGAGGTGACTCAAAGGAGGAGGAGGGTTGTGTCCACAGTGGCAGCAATTTAGAGTAGAGGCAATGTTCAGCCAGCACCTCTGAAAAACTGTCAGGGCCAGATGTACTTCTATTATGGTCTACTTGGGAACTGGTGATGCTACAGATACTGTGAGCACAGACTTAGGCCTCTTTCACACGACCGTTGTGTGCACCCGTGGCCGTTGTGCCGTTTTCCGTTTTTTTTCGCGGACCCCATGACTTTCAATGGGTCCGCGAAAAAAAACGGAAAATGCACCGTTTTGCAGCCGCATCCGTGATCCGTGTTTCCTGGCCGTGAAAAAAATATGACCTGTCCTATTTTTTTCACGGCCAACGGTTCACGGACCCATTCAAGTCAATGGGTCCGTGAAAGAACACGGATGCACACAAGATTGCATCCGTGTCCGTGATCCGTGGCCGTAGGTTACTTTTTATACAGACGGATCCGAAGATCCGTCTGCATAAAAGCTTTTTCATAGCTGAGTTTTCACTTCGTGAAAACTCAGAACCGACAGTATATTCTAACACAGAAGCGTTCCCATGGTGATGGGGACGCTTCTAGTTAGAATACACTACAAACTGTGTACAAGACTGCCCCCTGCTGCCTGGCAGCACCCGATCTCTTACAGGGGGCCGTGATCAGCACAATTAACCCCTTCAGGTGCGGCACCTGAATGGGTTAATTGTACTATCATATCCCCCTGTAAGAGATCAGGGCTGCCAGGCAGCAGGGGGCAGACCCTCCCCCCCTCCCCAGTTTGAATATCATTGGTGGCCAGTGCGGCCCCCCCCCTCTATTGTAATAATAGGTTGGTGGCCAGTGCGGCCCCCCCCCTCCCTCTATTGTAATTATTCGTTGGTGGCACAGTGTGCGCCCCCCCCCCTCCCTCCCTCTATTGTAATAAATCGTTGGTGGCACAGTGTGCGCCCCCCCCCCTTCCTCCCTCTATTGTAATAAATCGTTGGTGGCACAGTGTGCGCCCCCCATCGGCCCCCCCCCCCTCTATAGCATTAACAACATTGGTGGCCAGTGTGCGGCCTCCCATCTCCCCCCCCCCCTTCCCCCATCATTGGTGGCAGCGGAGTTCCGATCGGAGTCCCAGTTTAATTGCTGGGGCTCCGATCGGTAACCATGGCAACCAGGACGCTACTACAGTCCTTGTTGCCATGGTTACTTCGCAATAGTACAATAGTAGAAGATTCATACTTACCTGCTGCTGGCTGCTGCTGCGATGTTCGTGTCCGGCCGGGAGCTCCACCTACTGGTAAGTGACAGGGTCTGTGCGGCGCATTGCTAAATGAACTGTCACTTACTAGTAGGAGGAGCTCCCGGCCGGACACGAACATCACAGCTCCCAGGTAAGTATGAATCTATACTGTACTATTGCTAGTAACCCGCTGCCACCAATGATCGGGGGGGGGGGGGGGGGATGGGAGGCCGCACACTGGCCACCAATGTTGCTAATGCTATAGAGGGAGGGGGGGCCGATGGGGGGCGCACACTGTGCCACCAATGTTGTTAATGCTATAGAGGGAGGGGGGGGGGGGCCGATGGGGGGCGCACACTGTGCCACCAATGTTGTTAATGCTATAGAGGGAGTGGGGGGGCCGATGGGGGGCGCACACTGTGCCACCAACGATTTATTACAATAGAGGGAGGAAGGGGGGGGGGGGCGCACACTGTGCCACCAACGATTTATTACAATAGAGGGAGGAAGGGGGGGGCGCACTGGCCACCAATGATATTCAAACTGGGGAGGGGGGGGGGGGGGTCTGCCCCCTGCTGCCTGGCAGCCCTGATCTCTTACAGGGGGATATGATAGTACAATTAACCCCTTCAGGTGCGGCACCTGAGGGGTTAATTGTGCTGATCACGGCCCCCTGTAAGAGATCGGATGCTGCTAGGCAGCAGGGGGCAGTCATGTACACAGTTTGTAGTATATTCTAACTAGAAGAGTCCCCATCACCATGGGAACGCCTCTGTGTTAGAATATACTGTCGGAAATGAGGTTTCACGATCTAACTCATATCCGACAGTATATTCTAACATAGAGGCGTTCCCATGGTGATGGGGACGCTTCAAGTTAAAATATACCATCGGATTGGAGAAAACTCCGATCCGATGGTATAAAAGGGACTCCAGACTTTACATTGAAAGTCAATAGGGACGGATCCGTTTGAAATGGCACCATATTGTGTCAACGTCAAACGGATCCGTCCCCATTGACTTGCATTGTAGTTCAGGACGGATCCGTTTGGCTCCGCACGGCCAGGCGGACACCAAAACGACTTTTTTTTCATGTCCGAGGATCCTCCAAAAATCAAGGAAGACCCACGGACGAAAAAACGGTCACGGATCACGGAAAAACGGGACCCCGTTTTGCGGACCGTGAAAATATACTGTCGTGTGCAATAAGCCTTAAAAGGAGCCAAACCAAAGCCAAGCTCGGGTGCTGCTACTAGCTCTGTGAGAATATCTCCCATTTGGCATTTTTTTCCACAGTACCGACAAAAGCATTGCCGTATAGATGATCTGCAGGATTCAAATAAGCCATGGGCATTAAAATACAGACATAGATACCAGGGCTCTATTGCAGCATATAAAGCAGCATCAACGGATCCAGTGAAAAAATAGAACTATCCAGCATTCGGAATTGGAACAGATCCATCCTTCTCCTGGTAGCAGACAGGCCACATACCCAAGCAGCAAAGTGCCCAGGTCATCACCATCAGCTGCTTTTTCTCCTGTGCAGAATCTTCCTCCTTCTTGTGTTCCGCTCCATCGTGAGACATCCATAATGAAATGTGTGGCTATTATAAAACTATTCACGACCAGCAATGAGTTTGTGTGCAGTCAGTGCAGTTGCTGCTATACCACTTAGTTGTGGCAAATGTGGAGCAGTTCTGTGTCTTCACCAGAATTTTATTCAGCGGGTATTAATGCCTCTGGCAAGCTGTTCATAGTGCCTCGTCATTCTCCAAATGTGGCACACTTCTGTGCCTTCACCAAAATTTTATTCAGGAAGCATTATGCCCTCTGACGAGCAGTCCGTAAAATGTCTCTCGTCATTCTCCAAATGTGACGATCTTCTGTGCCTTCACCAAAATTGTATTCAGCAAGCAGACATCACTCCCACTGGCCAGCTGTCTGTAAAAATTGTCTTGTCATTCTCCAAATGTGACACACTTCCTCGTCTTATTTCGCCATATTCTATGGTATTCATACTTCTAAAACGTGTCTTGTAATTCTCCAAATGTGGCAGAGTTACGCTCCTTCACCCTAATTTAGGTCACCACTCTCCAGCTGTCTCTGCTACAACAAGTAGCAGAAGCCATGGCAGCCAGTTATCTACTTCATAGACCATTTTTTTCCACTGCCAAGCCAACCTAACGCACATCAGCAAACATGTGCCATGTGCCACCTGAACAACTAGGCTTAGTCTTACCTGGACTGTGCCCTTTCTACAGCACATATCCTGTTCCCTTACCCCAAGATTTTCTGGGGAGGCAGATTAGAACTGTGGCCAGAACTGAGGATGTTAAAAGCTTATGGGTGGAATTACAAAGGGAAATAAACTCTGAAAAAATAATACTGTAACCACATAACATCACAGAGGAGATAGAAGTTCAGTAGTATAACCAAATAGAGCGCGTTGCATAGGCTGGTCATAAATGGGAGATTTTAACTTCCCAGATATTGACTGGGGTCATGGTTCTGCCTCAACTGCGAGCGGAGAAGAGAAAGTCACACTAGGGAACAATGCTTTGTTGGATCTAGTAATTTCTAACAATGTAGAGCTTTAAATCCACACTGGGTAATTACACTGCAAAATTTATTCCTGTAGGCAAGTATAAACAGCTAAAATTAAACCCCATGTGGCTTACAGGTACTGTAAAAAGGGCAATAAATGACAAAAAAGGGCTTTTAAAAGTACAAAATTGAGGGGTCAGCTGTAGCCTTTAAAAATTACAAAGGGCTTAAAAAAATCTGTAAAAAAAAAAAAAAAAAAAGAGAAAATCTGCAAAAATACTAAATGAACAGCAGGTGGCAAAAGAGAAAAACAGATCCCCAAAAAACCAAGGTCAGAGTAGGTAGGTCCACTAAATAATGGTAATGGGGGTGGTAACTGAAGATAAGGAAAGGGCAGAGTTACTAAATGGGTTTTTTAGCTTTGTATATAGAAAAGAAGAGAAAGGAGCTGATATCGGTGGTGCCAGGGCTGTTAGTACATCCAATAAAATATTCAATTGGCTAACTGTAGATATGGCCCAAGCTAAGTTAAAAACAGTAAATGTGAACAAGGCTCCAGGTTCAGGTGGATTACACCCAAGACTTTTTAACCACTTCAGCCCCCAGTGCTTAAACACCCTGAAAGACCAGGCCACTTTTTACACTTCTGACCTACACTACTTTCACCATTTATTGCTCGGTCATGCAACTTACCACCCAAATGAATTTTACCTCCTTTTCTTCTCACTAATAGAGCTTTCATTTGGTGGTATTTCTTTGCTGCTGACATTTTTACTTTTTTTGTTATTAATCGAAATTTAACGATTTTTTTGCAAAAAAAATGACATTTTTCACTTTCAGTTGTAAAATTTTGCAAAAAAAAACGACATCCATATATAAATTTTGCTCTAAATTTATTGTTCTACATGTCTTTGATAAAAAAAAAATGTTTGGGTAAAAAAAAAAAAATGGTTTGGGTAAAAGTTATAGCGTTTACAAACTATGGTACAAAAATGTGAATTTCCGCTTTTTGAAGCAGCTCTGACTTTCTGAGCACCTGTCATGTTTCCTGAGGTTCTACAATGCCCAGACAGTACAAACACCCCACAAATGACCCCATTTCGGAAAGTACACACCCTAAGGTATTCGCTGATGGGCATAGTGAGTTCATAGAACTTTTTATTTTTTGTCACAAGTTAGTGGAATATGAGACTTTGTAAGAAAAAAATAAATAAAAAAATCATCATTTTCCGCTAACTTGTGACAAAAAATAAAAAAAGTTCTATGAACTCACTATGCCCATCAGCGAATACCTTGGGGTCTCTTCTTTCCAAAATGGGGTCACTTGTGGGGTAGTTATACTGCCCTGGCATTCTAGGGGCCCAAATGTGTGGTAAGGAGTTTGAAATCAAATTCTGTAAAAAATGACCTGTGAAATCCGAAAGGTGCTCTTTGGAATATGGGCCCCTTTGCCCACCTAGGCTGCAAAAAAGTGTCACACATCTGGTATCTCCGTACTCAGGAGAAGGTGGGGAATGTGTTTTGGGGTGTCATTTTACATATACCCATGCTGGGTGAGAGAAATATCTTGGCAAAAGACAACTTTTCCCATTTTTTTATACAAAGTTGGCATTTGACCAAGATATTTATCTCACCCAGCATGGGTATATGTAAAATGACACCACAAAACACATTCCCCACCTTCTCCTGAGTACGGAGATACCAGATGTGTGACACTTTTTTGCAGCCTAGGTGGGCAAAGGGGCCCATATTCCAAAGAGCACCTTTCGGATTTCACAGGTCATTTTTTACAGAATTTGATTCCAAACTCCTTACCACACATTTGGGCCCCTAGAATGCCAGGGCAGTATAACTACCCCACAAGTGACCCCATTTTGGAAAGAAGAGACCCCAAGGTATTCGCTGATGGGCATAGTGAGTTCATGGAAGTTTTTATTTTTTTTCACAAGTTAGTGGAATATGAGACTTTGTATGAAAAAAAAAAAAATCATCATTTTCCACTAACTTGTGACAAAAAATAAAAAAATTCTAGGAACTTGCCATGCCCCTCACGGAATACCTTGGGGTGTCTTCTTTCCAAAATGGGGTCACTTGTGGGGTAGTTATACTGCCCTGGCATTTTCCAGGGGCCCTAATGTGTGGTAAGTAGGTAAATGACCTGTGAAATCCGAAAGGTGCTCTTTGGAATGTGGGCCCCTTTGCCCACCTAGGCTGCAAAAAAGTGTCACACATCTGGTATCTCCGTACTCAGGAGAAGGTGGGGAATGTGTTTTGGGGTGTCATTTTACATATACCCATGCTGGGTGAGAGAAATATCTTGGCAAAAGACAACTTTTCCCATTTTTTTATACAAAGTTGGCATTTGACCAAGATATTTATCTCACCCAGCATGGGTATATGTAAAATGACACCACAAAACACATTCCCCACCTTCTCCTGAGTACGGAGATACCAGATGTGTGACACTTTTTTGCAGCCTAGGTGGGCAAAGGGGCCCATATTCCAAAGAGCACCTTTCGGATTTCACAGGTCATTTTTTACAGAATTTTTATTACTCAACATTTCCCATATGTCTACTTTATGTTGGCATCATTTTGGAAATGTCATTTTATTTTTTTAGGACGTTAGAAGGCTTAGAAGTTTAGAAGCAATTCTTAAAATGTTTAAGAAAATTTCCAAAACCCACTTTATAAGGACCAGTTCAGGTCTGAAGTCACTTTGTGGGGCCTACATAGTGGATACCCCCATAAATGACCCCATTGCAGAAACTACACCCCTCAAGTTACTCAAAACTGATTTTACAAAATTTTTTAACCCTTTAGGTGTTCCACAAGAATTAAAAGAAAATGGAGATGAAATTTCTAAATTTCAAATTTTTTGCAGATTTTCCATTTTATTGCATTTTTTTATTTAACACATTGAGGGTTAACAGCCAAACAAAACTCAATATTTATTACCCTGATTCCGCGGTTTACAGAAACACCCCACATGTGGTCGTAAACTGCTGTACAGGCACACGGCAGGGCGCAGAAGGAAAGGAATGCCATACGGTTTTTGGAAGGCAGATTTTGCTGGATTGGTTTTCTGAACGCCATATGTTTTTTATTTTTCTGCCGATCGTCTTGTGCAAGGGCTCGTTTTTTGCAGAAAGTGTTGAGGTTTTAATTGGTACCATTTTTGGGTACATAGGATTTTTTGATCATTCATTATTACACTTTATAGGGCAAGGTGACCAAAAAATTGGCTGTTTTGGAACAGCTTTCATTTATTTATTTTTACATCTGAGGAGTTAGGTCATGTGATAGTTTTATAGAGAAGATCGTTACGGACGTGGCAATACCTAATATGTATACTTTTTCTTATTTAAGTTTTACACAATAATAGCATTTCTGAAACCCAAAAAAAATGTTTTAGTGTCTCCATAGTCTGAGAGCCATAGCTTTTATATTTTTTGGGTGATTGTCCTAAATAGGGTATCATGTTTTGCGGGATGAGGTGACGGTTTAATTGGTACTATTTTAGGGGTCATAAGCCTTTTTTAATCGCTTGCTGCTGCACTATTTGTGATGTAAGGTGACAAAAATAGCTTTTTTTGGCACAGTTTTTTTTTTTTTTTTTTTTTTTTTAATAGTGTTTATCGGACTGGGTCTATCATGTGATATATTTATAGAGACGGTCGTTACGGACACGGTGACACCTAATATGTGTATTTTATTTTTTCATTTTTTTTATAGGAAAAGGCAATTTCTTTTTTTAATTTACATTTTTATTTATTTATTTTTCATTTTTATTATTTTCACTTTCCTTTTTTATCAAGTCCCTCTTGGATCATGAAGATCCAATGGGGCTGATGGCTGTACTATACTTTGCAATGCTCTTGCATTGCAAAGTATAATACTATTAGATGCCCTGTAGGTGGCAGCACCGGATACCTTTGCCATGGCAACCGGACGCCTTTGCAAAGCGTCCGGTTGCCATGGCAACCATCGGGCGCTGCTATCAGCGCTGCAGCCCCGATGGTTCAGAGAGGGAGCTCCCTCCCTCTATTGACCCCATGGATGCTGCAACCGCGGCATCTATGGGGTTACAGCAGAGTGTCAGCATAGAGCTGACACTCGCTGCTGATGGCGGCGGCTCAGGAATGGAGCCGCCGCCATCACACACAGCGGGGGCACAGGATCGGGGGCAGCGCTGGATGGGGGGGGGGGTATTGGGGTACGGCGGCTAACCTGGAGGGTGAGGGAGGCTGGGGCAGGAGGGGCGGGGAGACAGCATGGGGCGGACCGCATCAGGGAGGGACTACATGAATATGGATCGGGCGGGGGAACTAGTACTTCATCAGGGGCAGGCGCGCACAAGGGGGTGTTGGAGGAGCACAGATCGGGGGGCACAGGAAGGGGGCACAGATTGGGGGCCACAGAGACACTACCTGATTTCAGGCTGTGATCTGCAGAGCGCAGATCAGAGCCTGAAACCGGCATTTTTTCCACTGCCGCGATCCGATTGGTTAGTCTGCACAGACTAACCAATCGGATCGATTGTCGGCAAGGGGCCACTCTGATTGGCCCCTTGCCGACATTACTGAACTGTATGCTGTCCGTGACAGCAGCAGGGCAGGGGCAGAAGCTTTAATCCAAGCGCTTTGCAGCGCTTGGATTAAAGAACTGTCTTGACGTTTATAGACGTGATAGCTGCACGGGGCATGTGCAGCTATCACGTATATATACAGTTTGCAGTCGGGAAAGGGTTAACGTCTGTTATGTTTGAAGGACTCTTAAGGGACTATATACAGGAGTATGTGACTGTAAATAATATTCTAAGTGATAACCAGCATGGGTTTACCAAGGACAGAAGTTGTCAGCCACTGTGCCACTGTGGCAGCGTGATCACCTTATACAGCTATGGACAGAGGGGCGGCTGTGGATGTAGTGTTCTTGGATTTTTCAAAGACTTTTGATACTGTCCCTCAAAGATGTTTAATAGGTAAAATAAGGTCTATAGGCTTAGAAAGTATAGTTTGTAACTGGACTGAAAACTGGTTGAAGGACCATGTCCAGAGAGTTGTGGTCAATGATTCCTATTCGTCTTCAATAAGTCCACCTTAGTCTGCATCTCTTCAGGTCCTGCTCCTACACTTGTGAATACCATAACCATGTCTTTTCACAGCCTAGTCTTGGGAGATTAGTCTCACATTGTGAAATCAGGTTGTGCCACTGCATTGCTTTGACACTGTCTACTGGACAGCGTCAGTGCAATGGTGAGGATGCTGCCCACTGAGCAGACAGCATTTTTGCACCCCATTGGATCTAGGCTCTGCATTTACATACAGTGCATCAGAACGAATTGGGGACATAAATGGACACAGATTGGTGGCACAGATTAAAAGAAAATACAATAATGATCAGGGGACCAGTAGGAATCTTGCCATATAAGTCAAGTTAATTTCAAAAGGTCAAAACAGGCCTTCTTTAACACCACTATAAAACTATGATAGTGAAGGCTCATTCCTTTCACGGTAATGAAAATAAGAATAAACATCACTGCTTAGGAATCAAAATCAACATACTGAGAATAAGGTCTAAATTGTTCTCGTTTAATAAAGGGGTTGGCCACTTTCTGGTTATTGATGACCAAAGTGTTTGTAAGATGATTATATTATATGGCGATCTTATGGGCAGGACCTCTATGTGGACAGCACAAAAGACTCTGTAAACAGGGGGGAATACCTCATGAACTATAGAAAATGGTGCAGAATTTAAGTAATTGCCATATCTCACAACCACATTGGTGAAAAATAACCAGAAAGTAGCCAGCCCCTTTAACCATACAAGAAAGTGGTAGATATATCTGAAAGTGGGCAACTGAAAAAGAAAGATACTGCATAGCTTACCCAACTTTTCTTTTTCTTCTTTTTGTTGTCACTATCCTTGACACTCCCTGCACTACAGTGGCTTGATATGCTATTTAAGCTGGAAATGCTATCAGATGAATTCTGACGTCTAATTCGCAGCTCTAGTATAACAGAATAAAAATCAAATGAACAGAAATTAATAAATAGCAAGTGTAGCTCTGAAAGTTTACTACAATTAAGAACTGTACTAGCAGTATAACATTACAGAAAAAGTAAATCTTGCACTGAAAATTATAAGATGGACACGTTTGAAATACCCAGAGATGTATCACACAGTTCTTGTGTCATTATTGACTATGTAGTGTAATGGGTATATTTCTTCATTGCACAAGCTAATGTATAAGCTACCTTATAAGAATAAATAGGAAAACGATATTGAACATGAAATGCAATTGTGCTGAAAAGTGTTTCTAGCTCTCCTAAAGTGACAGTAAGTTGGTAATTATTAATTTGATTTATAAACAGCCATATACACTTCTTTTTAGGGGATGTGGCTGTTAAGGGACAGTGTCTATAATATGTCCCCATCACATAATTTGTGTAAGATACTTCTACAGGTATATTTAATAATGTCATTCACTATTTACCCATGCACAGTCAAAGGTTAATGTTCTGTGTTTTCTTAGCTACTAGAATAGGGCAGTATAGTGGCTCAGCCGTTGCTGCAACACTGGGGCTCTGAGGACAACAGCATGGAGTTTATTATACCATTTAATGTGGAGTATGAAAATGTGGGTCATGTTTTTTCCCCCCCCCTTTACCTCATTTGTCATTGTTAATTTTCTTCTTCTTGGCTTTGAAGGTTTGGTAACTAAGTCTGGCAAGGCACACAGGATCTCTCTAGGTTCCACCCATACATGCCCGTTAAGCTGAGCATGCACGAGTTGTGAATGGAGAGAAGGGCAAAAGCAGCTGAGAGACTTACCTTCTCAACAACAAATCTATGAGGCTATTGAAATCCAACTACCTGATCCTTATGCCTCATTCACAAGTCAGTGATTTCCATCAGTGATTGTGAGACAAAGCCAGGATTGGAGCCTCCACAGACAAAAGGTATAAGGGAAAGTTTGCACCTGTTATGTGGTTAGAGCCACACCTGGTTTTAGCTCACAATCAATGATGGAAATCACTTACCAAAACACTGACTGTGTGAATAAGGGCTTATCTCCACCAACATCTGGGCAAAACACAGGAGGAATATTTCTCCCAACTTTTATCTTTCTTCGACTAGCTCTCACTTCTCATTCTTAGTAGTATGACTATTGTACTGTATTTAACACTGTGTTGCCATCTTCTATACATCAAAACTATTAAAACTGATCTATTTTGTCAATATTTCTGAGTACATAAAGTTGTGCTTTTTACAGTTTGATAAGAAAAATAAGGACATTTTTGAAAACGACTAAAATAGTTACAAATATACAGGTGAAACTTGAAAAATTAGAATGCAAAGTTCATTTATTTTAGTAATGCAACTTAAAAATTGAAACTAATATATGAGAGACTCATTACATGCAAAGCGAGATATTTCAAGCCTTTATTTGTTATAATTTGGATGATTATGGCTTACAGTTTATGAAAACCCCAAAGTCACAATTTTGAGGTACCCTTTGCTCAGGGGGTATGGATTAATTAGCTGACTAGAGTTTGACACTTTTGAGCCTAGAATATTAAACCTTTTCAAAATATTCTAATTTTAAGTTGCATTAATGCAACTCCTTTTAAGTTGCAATACTGAAATAAATGAACTTTTGCACGATTTTCAAATTTTTCGAGTTTCACCTGTAAATGCTTAACTGGCTTACCTCTGGGTGCAGGATCATGTAGATTGAGAGCACCTTGAATAACATCTCGTGCTTCAGAGTTCTTTGATTTAAGTAAATCAATAGTTTCCCTCAGTTCCACAAGCTCAGAGTCCTAGTAATCAGAAGTAATGTAAAAAAAACTATATTTATTGGGATGAAGAACTAAGTGATAAAATACAGCAGCATAAGCAGTGTAAAAATGAGCCTGACACTATTAAAACACATTCAGAACACAACTGTGGCTGGAATAACAAAGGGAAAAGGCCAAAAAGTTTGTGCAGTTTATTCCCATTGATGTGCTTCTTGAAGAGGGATATGAACTAATGATACACAGTTTGATATTTTTCAATGATAGACATCTTAATGCCCAGGGCTTGTGTTGTATATGGCCCTGACATTATCACAATGCAACATGTATGGAAATAGTGGCATTGAGTATGTGATGGCTGGATAAGTATATTGGATAAACAAAGGCATCCATGTCAGCTAAACATGGTAATGAAATTATGGACAGATCAGCATTAAAAACATTTGGAAAGATTTAATATTTCTCAATGTACAGTAATGGACATCATAAGCCACCTATATTAATTGGACCTCTTTGAACTCATTACCTGTATAAAAGACATCTGTTCACACACTCAATCAATCACACTCCAACCTCTCCACCATGACCAAGGCCAAAGAGCTGTCTAAGGACACCAGGGACAAAATTGTAGACCTACACAAGGATGGGATGGGCTACAGGACAATAGGCAAGCAGTTTGGTGAGAATGCAACAAATGTTGGCACAATTATTAGAAAATGGAAGAAACCCAAGATGACTGTCAATCTTTCTCAGTCTGGGGCTCCATGCAGGATCTTGCCTCATGGGGTAAGGATGATTCTGAGAAAGGTCAGGAATCAGCCCAGAACTACATGGGAGGGCCTGGTCAATGACCTAAAGAGAGCTGGGACCACAGTCTCAAACATTACTGTTAGTAACACACTGCGCCGTTAATGACCATCTGGATGATCCAGAGGAGACATGGGAGAAGGTCATGTGGTCAGATGAGAACAAAATAGAACTTTTTTGTATCAGCTCCACTCGCCGTGTTTGGAAGAAGGATGAGTACAACCCCAAGGACACCGTTCCAACCATGAAGCATGGGGGTGGAAACATCATACTTTTTGGGGTGCTTTTCTGCAAAGAGGACAGGACGACTGCACTGTATTGAAGGCAGGATGGATGGGGCCATGTATCGCAAGATTTTGGTTGGGTAATTTTTTCATTGCATTATACACTGCTCATTGACTTTGAAGGGCTATGGCACCAACATCAGATAGTTCTGCCACAAAGTGGGGACCATTAGCCCAATTAAGGTAGACAATATTGGAGTAAAATATGATATTAGGGACCGCATCACGTGTAGATCAACAGGAGTAATTTATTTTATTAAAGTGTAACTGTCATTCTTTTTTTTATTATTGCAATGTGATGCTAACCGTTTTTGTAGCATACTTTAATTACTGAAATTCTCATTTCTATTAGAAATTTAGCTCTAAAGTGGCCCATTTTGAGCATTAGCAACGCCCTCCTGTCTTCTGTTTACAAACAGTGGAGACTTACTAACACTGACTGAACAATAAACAGAAGACAGAGGAGTGTTGCTAAGGCTCAAAATGGTCCACTTTATTGCTATTTTTCTAATAGAAATGTATGGTTTCAGTAATTAAAGTATATTACAAAAATGAAGTAATACTCTGTTGTAGTGGTGGCTCACTCCCCATTACCTATGGTATGGTGCTACCAACCCAATAGAGAGGACACCCTACCTCAAAAGTGGAGAAAGCTAAAATAAAAATGTGTTGGGCGAGCACTCTAACATCACATTTATTATATAAATATAATGATATCAGACACTGTAAAATCAATATAAAATCAAATGAATTGCAATATCCACAAAAGGGGGCAACTATTGTGCGCCACTATGAGAGTCCGTAATACAAATAAAGATCTCTTTTACCATACAAGTGCATATACTGCTCTTTAAGTAAGAGCAATGAGTAAACACTAGCGCTGCCGTCTGGGTAAATGGAGTGGAGGTGAGCTCACACAAAAGGATTATGTGTGTGCCCCGTCGCCGCTGGGTTCTGCTGTGGGGTTAATTGCCAAAAAACAGCCCACAAAATAGGGGAAGACCTAGTGATGGAAAACAGAAGGAAGAACCCGCGCTGACCTTATTCCTACCTATGGGTATATTGCTAATGTCACACTGGATATAGTAGACACTGCCCTATAATTTCTAGTGGCTATTTGTATTACCTCTATTATCGTTAGTTTGCAATCAATTAGAGCATATGTCTGTTCCAAGTACATGCGGTGAATCTAGTACGTTGTTATAATACGGAGATAGTCTGCTGTGGCAGTGGTTTTCACTTACTGTTAGTGCCCCGCTCAGTCCGTTCCTGAAGCGACCGCTGTTGTTGGTGGAAAAGTTGCTGGTAATCCTATTCTCTTGTCCTGTTCTATCTTCAGATTGCTCTGTGTTGCGTGCGCAGCTCCGGCCGGTAGCTTGCGCGCGCACAGAGCAGCCGTTTGAGAGGTTCGTTGTCCTGGACAACGAACCTAACAAACGGCTGCTCTGTGCGCGCGCAAGCTACCGGCCGGAGCTGCGCACGCAACACAGAGCAATCTGAAGATAGAACAGGACAAGAGAATAGGATTACCAGCAACTTTTCCACCAACAACAGCGGTCGCTTCAGGAACGGACTGAGCGGGGCACTAACAGTAAGTGAAAACCACTGCCACAGCAGACTATCTCCGTATTATAACAACGTACTAGATTCACCGCATGTACTTGGAACATACATATGCTCTAATTGATTGCAAACTAACGATAATAGAGGTAATACAAATAGCCACTAGAAATTATAGGGCAGTGTCTACTATATCCAGTGTGACATTAGCAATATACCCATAGGTAGGAATAAGGTCAGCGCGGGTTCTTCCTTCTTCTATATACTGCTCTTTGTTTCCTTATGGAGCCTGGAAAGTTGATGTTACGTCGACAAAAATAATCGCAAATGATGCAAGTAGTGTTGTTACTTTCGGGTAAGTTCTGATACAATCCGAAGAGTAATAGCATCAGTAGTGATCGTATATAATTTAGTCAAATTGTGACAGATGGTAGTGTCGGCTTTTCAGCCGCTTACCTCCTTCCTTCAGGAGTTATTCATGGCATCTTCGCTGGTGTTACCGAGGGGCGAGCGGTGCGGGAAAGCTCCGGCGTCTTGCGCCGCACTCCTCGATTAGATGTTTTCGAGGTCTGTATTGACAAACTCTCGCGGGATCACACTTACAGGATTTCTGTCTCGTCCGGAACTAACGTCTCTAGTATGTAGAGTCAAAGCCCAGTTTTTCAAATTCTTTTACGATGATGTCTGCATGGCCATACGACTGGAAATATTTTGACAGGTGTGCGGCGTTACCAGACGCGTTTCGGGATATGTCACTACCCCTTCCGTCTGGTAACGCCGCACAATAGTTGCCCCCTTTTGTGGACATTGCGATTAATTTGATTTTATATTGATTTTACAGTGTCTGTTATCATTATATTTATATAATAAATGTGTGTTTGATGTTAGAGTGCTCACCCAACACATTATTTTATATTACAAAAATGGTCAGTAACATTACATTACAAGAGTAAAAATAAGAATGACAGTTACACTTTAAATGCCCATGTAATAAAATCGATGTGGGCAGAACTAAAAGAGCACTACAAACCAGAATAAATGAACACATAAATAATATAAAGAAAAACAAAATTGAAAATCATCCTTTATCAAGGTCCCGACATAAAAGGTATTTTTAAAGGTTCCTTATTTGCGGGCATTGAAACAATCAAACCATATATACGTGGGGGAGATTTCAAAAAACAAATGTCCAGATCAGAAAGCAGATGGATATTTGAATTAAACAGCCTGGCACATGAGTGGTTAAACCAGGAAATTGAACTGTTTGCATTTTTAAGATGTTCACAGAAAGGATTTTAGTAGGCTATATATAAGGAATAAAAGAGTTACTGCACAATTCATGATAAATAATCATAAAGGAACAAAGATGCAACATCAATCCTGATTAGTATAGGACAAGTTTTTCCTGGGAACAGCCTATATAAGAACATGCAGAAAGATAAGACCATTATCCCTAACGAAGGAGACAGGTATCTCCGAAATGCGTTGGTTTCTTTTGGTCCCCCAAGGCTTCCGTACAGTATGACGTCACACAAACTCTCCAGGAAACTTGTTGGCTTCTGAAACTCAAGCGAATGCCGCTGGCCGGGGCACCGCTACGTGCAAGTAAAAGATGAAGATTCAAGCAAGGAGGATCTAGCATCTTAGTTAAAAAAAAAGATGGGCAATACTGCAGGAAAAAGGCAAACCTGTGTGAAGTTGGCACCCCATGTTCTTAAATGTCAAAAAGAAATACACCATTCGTTTGTGCTGCAAAAATGAACGTTTGCGCCGCTTTGGTTTCCGAGATATTGCGTGCTTGATTTGCTGAAACCCCGCCCACTTTCCACCCCATGTTTTTAAATTTTAAAAAGAAATACACCATTCGTTTGTGCTGCGCTTGTGCCGCAAAAATGAACGTTTGCGCCGCTTTGGTTTCCGAGATATTGCGCGCTTGATTTGCTGAAACCCCGCCCACTTTCCACCCCATGTTTTTAAATTTCAAAAAGAAATACACCATTCGTTTGTGCTGCGTTTGTGCCGCAAAAATGAACGTTTGCGCCGCTTTGGTTTCCGAGATATTGCGCGCTTGATTTGCTGAAACTACGCCCACTTTCCACCCCATGTTCTTAAATTTCAAAAAGAAATACACCATTCACCCCATGTTTTCAACCCTGACCCGAGACCCCCCAGGTGTGCTGCAGCTTGCCCCCCCCTCCCCCAACTTTTTTTGGGGCACAAGCATATTTTATTTTTTTCTGCGTACGCTGACTGTGGCCGGGACTGTTAGCGTCCGGCCACTGTTAGCGCATCGCACACCCCACCGCTGATCAACTTCGGACGGTTGATTAGCGAGTTTTATTTTATTTTTTTTAAAAGGAAAATTTTCTTTTTTTTTTTTTGTCTGTTAGGTTTAGGGTAAGTTCGCGAACACCTGTCCCCCCACACACACGCACACCAAATAAAGTTTATCACGCACACACACACTCCCCTATGGCCCGCCGGATGTTATGGGCTGAGGAGGCATACGCCCAGCTTGCCTCCGAGTCCGAGAGCCCCAGTGAGGACGAGGATGACCCCACTTTCCTTTTGTCATACGCGTCCTCCTCATCATCTAGCGATGATGATGAGACCCCAAGGCGGCGGAGCAAGGGGACCGCCATGCTAGGGACCCTGTGGCCCACACTAGTACGAGAAGCTCTGGGGCTCGTGCTAGTTTTCCGGCCCACCAGTTAAGTCCACCGGAGAACCCTACCGGTGAACTTGTCTGGGATACCCCAGAGTTTTTTGAGCCCGTGATTCCTGATTTTGTAGGCCAACCAGGAATCCAGATTTCCACAGTGGGCTTCACTGAATACGACTACTTTAGTCTATTTTTCAGTGACCACTTTGTGAATCTGATGTTGGACCAGACGAACCTGTACGCCCAACAGTTCATTGCTCAACACCCGGGCTCCTTTTTGGCTAGGCCCGGTGGCTGGACTCCGGTCAGTGCAGCCGAGATTAGGTCATTTTGGGGCCTCGTGCTGCATATGGGCCTAGTCAAGAAACCTAGTGTCAGGCAATACTGGAGTGGGGACGTCCTCTACCAGACCCCACTTTACAGTACGGCCATGACACGTACCCGGTTTGAGGCCATCCGCAGATAATGCAGCATGTCCCCCCCAAGGTGATCCTGCCTATGACCGCCTGTACAAAATCAGGCCGGTCATCGATCACTTTGGGGCCAAATTTGTGCAGGCATATGTACCTGGAAGGGAGGTCGCTGTTGATGAGTCTCTAATTGCTTTCAAGGGGAGACTCATTATCCGCCAGTATGTTCCCTCTAAGCGGGGGGAGGTATGGCGTGAAGCTGTACAAACTTTGTGAGAGTACCGCAGGGTACACTTACAAGTTTCGTGTGTACGAGGGGCGAGATTCCCGTATTCAACCCCCAGAATGTCCCCCCACTCTGGGTGTTAGCGGAAAACTTGTGTGGGACTTTATGCACCCACTGCTAGATAAGGGTTACCACCTGTACATGGATAACTTTTATACTAGTATAAACTTGTTCCAGTCTCTCGCCGCCAGATCCACGTCCGCTTGTGGGACCGTGCGGAAAAATCAACGCAGCCTCCCTACCCACCCCCCCCAGGTACTTATCCCTAGGGGTGCGACCCGTGCACTTACCAGTGGAAACCTGTTGCTGGTCAGATATAAGGACAAGAGGGATGTCCTTGTACTGTCCACAATTCACGGTAACGGCATCACCCCTGTCCCTGTGCAAGGTACTGCGGCAACGGTCCTCAAGCCCGATTGTATCGTCGACTACAATCGGTATATGGGAGGAGTTGATCTCCCTGATCAAGTCCTCAAGCCATATAACGCCATGCGCAAAACCCGGGCATGGTATAAAATAGTTGCGGTCTGCTTGGTGCAGGTTGCCTTGTACAACTCTTTTGTGCTGTCCCGGAGCGCTGGCAACACAGAGACATTCCTTTAGTTCTATGAGGCAGTCCTCAAGGACCTGATCTTTTCTGACCGGGAAAGAGCAGGCCGGAGTACCTCGGGAACTGGAGGCGCCTGGATCGTCCCTGGCCAACACTTTCCAGGTGTGGTCCCCCATACTGGAAAGAAGGGACGGACCTAAAAAAGGTGCAGAGTGTGTCACAGGAGGGGGATACGGAAGGACACCACTACTCAGTGTGACACGTGCCCAGATCATCCGGGCCTCTGCATTATTGGTTGCTTCAGAGTACCACACTTCCATGGAGTACTAAATTTATGTTCCCCTTCCCCAATTTAGCCACTGACAATCGGATTAAAAACTATGGTTCTCAGACTTGAGACACTAAAACGAAAAAAAATAAATATATATATTTAGTAAAACTATAATAAATAAAAAAAGTTGACAAATTAGTTATCGCCGCATCTGTAAGAATCTGCTCTATTAAAATACCCCATGACCTAACCCCTCAGATGAAAATGGTCAAAAAATAAAATAAAAACGGTGCAACGGTGATGTAAGGTGACAAAAAAAACTTTTTTTACACCGTTTATTTTATTTTTTGACCGTGTTCATCTGAGGGCTTAGGTCATGGGGTATTTTTATAGAGCACATTCTTACGGACGCGGCGATACCTAATATGTCTACTTTATTTATTTTAGTTTTACTAAATATTTTTGAAAAAATATTTTTTTAGTTTTAGTGTCTCGAGTCTGAGAACCATAGTTTTTTATCCGATTGTCAGTGGCTAAATTGGGGAAGGGGAACATAAATTTAGTACTCCATGGAAGTGTGGTACTCCCTGAAGCAACCAATAATGCAGAGGCCCGGATGATCAGGGCACGTGTCACACTGAGTAGTGGTGTCCTTCCGTATCCCCTTCCTGTGACACACTCTGCACCTTTTTTGGGTCCGTCCCTTCTTTCCAGTATGTGGGACCACACCTGGAAAGTGTTGGCCAGGGACGATCCGGGCGCCTCCAGTTCCCGAGGTACTCCGGCCTGCTCTTTCCCGGTCGGAAAAGATCAGGGCCTTGAGGACTGCCTCATGGAACTGGAGGAATTTCCCTGTGTTGCCAGCGCTCTGGGACAGCACAAAAGAGTTGTACAAGGCAACCTGCACCAAGCAGACCGCAACTTTTATGTACCATGCCCGGGTTTTGCGCATGGCATTATATGGCTTGAGGACTTGATCAGAGAGATCAACTCCTCCAATATACAGATTGCAGTCGACGATGCAATCGGGCTTGAGGACCGTTGCCGCGGTACCTCGCACAGAGACAGGGGTGATGCCGTTACCGTGAATTGTGGACAGCATAAGGACATCCCTCTTGTCCTTATACCTGACCAGCAACAGGTTTCCACTGGTAAGGGCATGGGTTGCACCCCTGGAGATAGGTACCTGGAGGGGGTGGGTAGGGAGGCTGCGTTGTTGTTTCCGCACGGTCCCACAAGCGGACGTGGATCTGGCGGCGAGAGACTGGAACAAGGGGATACTAGTATAAAAGTTATCCACGTAAAGGTGGTAACCCTTATCTAGCAGTGGGTGCATAAGGTCCCACACAAGTTTCCCGCTAACACCCAGAGTGGGGGGACATTCTGGGGGTTGAATACGGGAATCTCGCCCCTCGTACACACGAAACTTGTAAGTGTACCCTGAGGCATTCTCACAAAGTTTGTACAGCTTCACGCCATACCTCGCCCGCTTAGAGGGAACATACTGGCGGAAAATGAGTCTCCCCTTCAAAGCAATGAGAAACTCATCAACAGCGACCTCTCTTCCAGGTACATAGTCCTGTACAAATTTGGCCCCAAAGTGATCGATGACCGGCCTGATTTTGTACAGGCGGTCATAGGCAGGATCACCTTGGGGGGGGGGGGATATGCTGCATTATCTGCATAATGCAGGCATTTCCGGATGGCCTCAAACCGGGTACGTGTCATGGCCGTACTGTAAAGTGGGGTGTGGTAGAGGACGTCCCCACTCCAGTAATGCCTGACACTAGGTTTCTTGACTAGGCCCATATGCAGCACGAGGCCCCAAAACATCCTCATCTCGGCTGCACTGACCCGGAGTCCAGCCACCGGGCCTGGCCAAAAAGGAGCCCGGGTGTTGAGCAATGAACTGTTGGGCGTACAGGTTTGTCTGCTCCACCATCAGATTTACAAAGTGGTCACTGAAAAAAAAGACTAAAGTGGTCGTATTCAGTGAAGCCCACTGTGGAAATCTGGATTCCTGGTTGGCCTACAAAATCAGGAATCATGGGCTCAAAACACTCTGGGGTACACCAGACAAGTTCACCGGTAGGGGGCTCCGGTGGACTTAACTGGTGGGCTGGAAAACTAGTACGAGCCCCAGAGCTTCTCGTACTAGTGTGGGCCACAGGGTCCCTAGCATGGCGGTCCCCTTGCTCCGCCTGGCGGCGTCTCCGCCGCCTTGGGGTCTCATCATCATCGCTAGATGATGAGGACACGGATGACAAAAGGAAAGTGGGGTCATCCTCGTCCTCACTGGGGCTCTCGGAGTCGGAGGCAAGCTGGGCGTATGCCTCCGCAGCCGAGAACATCCGGCGGGCCATAGGGGAGTGTGTGTGTGCGTGATATAATTTATTTGGTGTGCATGTGTGTGGGGGGGACGGGTGTTCGTGAACTTACCCTAAACCTAACAGACAAAATTTTTTTTAAAAATTTAAAAAAAAAGTCAAAAATTTAGAATTACATATTTATTTATTTTTTATTCAATCTCAACCGTCCGAAGCTGATCAGCGGTGGGGTGTGCGATGCGCTAACAGTGGCCGGATGCTAAGAGTCCCAGGCCACAGTCAGCGTACGCAGAAAAAAATTAAATAATATGCTTGTGCCCCAAAAAAAAAATGTGGGTGGGGCTTCAGCAAATCAAGCGTGCAATATCTCGGAAACCACAGCGGCGCAAACGTTCATTTTTGCAGCACAAACGCAGCACGAACGAATGGTTTATTTATTTTTGACATTTAAGAACATGGGGTGCCAACTTCACACAGGTAAAAGGCAAGTGACTGTAGTTGAACGCATACAAGTACTTTGTATTCATTTCTAGGAACTTTGCAACAATTAGTGATAAAGTGGCAACATAAGATATACAGAATAAGCTATTTGCTCATCACCAGTAAGTATGGGCAAAATACATATTTTTTGTGTTCTTTTTCAATATATGTGACACTACCCTTACTATCATTGGATAACATTTACTACCTTCTCTTGTGCAGTATCAGCTAGATGACGTAGCCTCGAAGTCATGTTCACTAAAGACTGTTCAAATGCTGCAACTAAATTTGCCTGAAAAAATTAAACAATGTAGAAAGAATTATATATAATTTTTTAACTGAGTTTTCATTGCATTTATTTTTTTTTACATAAAAACATATGCAGTGAGCAATTATAACATGTAGGAAGTCACAATATTATATACATGACTTTTACTGACATTAGTGGATATATTTCTTTCACATTCAATAAAAAAATCTCACACTCCAAAGACATGCAACGTTTTTATTGGTCTAATGAAATGTTTACTTGTCCAAACACACGTAAAGCAAGACAGACACATAAGACTAATGTGGGGTGAACCAGCTGACCCTCTAATGCATACGGGGGTGTCTAAATTTTCCCCCATGGCCTATAGGATTGGGCTGTTTGATTTTAATATGCCTGATTACTTCTGTTCTCACATGAGATAAGGCTACTTTCATACTAGCGTTAATATTTTCCGGTATTGAGATCCGTCATGGGGTCTCAATACCGGAAAAAAACGCTTCGGTTTTGTCCCCATTTATTGTCAATGGGGACAAAACTGAACTAAACGGAATGCTGCAAAATGCATTCCGTTCAATTTAGTTGCGTTCCAAGACCGGAGAGCAAACCGCAACATGTTGTAGTTTGCTTTCCGTCCTGGGATGCGGAGCAAGACAGATCTGGCATGACCCCCAATGCAAGTCAATGGGGACGGATCCATTTTCTCTGTCACAATCTGACACAATAGAAAACGGATCCGTCCTCCATTGACTTTGAATGGTGTTCATGACGGATCCGTCTTGGCAATGTTAAAGATAATACAACCAGATCCGTTCATAACGGATGCAGATAGTTGTATTATCAACAACGGAAGCGTTTTTGCTGAACCCTGCCGGATCCAGTAAAAGTGCTAGTGTGAAAGTAGCCTAAGCAGCCAGAGGTATTTGGCAGCACCTCTCCCCATTCTCAACGCATGGAATTACCGGTCTTATGTACAAGTATTGTCAGGAATAATAGCTGTCAGTTGTTGAATGTTTGGCCAACAGTACCATATGTGATTAAATTGCTGCTTTAAACACACTGTTATCTGTACTTCCATTTGTTTATCTTACCAAAATAAAGCCCTCACACTTTTAATCATGTGGCCATCTTAGGCTACGTTCACACCAATGTTTTCGATTTTCGCTATGGAAATCAGTCATAGGATCTCAATAGCGGAGGAAAACTTTTCAGTTTTGTCCCCATTCATTGTCAATGCAGACAAAACTGAACTGAATGGAACGCAGTGCACCAGAATGCATTCTGCTCCATTGCGTTCCCATGACGCACACAAAAGCACAGCAAGCAGCGTTTTTTGAGTGCGTCTTGGTATGATAACCGTCATAACTCAAAATGAATGGAGACGGATCTATTTTCCGTAGGTAGTAAATGTCTATTTTCTCAGACACAAAAGAAAACGGATCCATCCCCCATTGTCTTAGCAATGACGGATCAGTCTCTAAAACCATTGTAAGACAATGGGGGATGGATCCGTTTTCTTTTGTGTCCGAGAAAATAGACATTTACTACCTACGGAAAATAGATCCGTCTCCATTCATTTTGAGTTATGACGGTTATCATACCAAGACGCACTCAAAAAACGCTGCTTGCTGTGCTTTTGTGTGCGTCATGGGAACGCAATGGAGCAGAATGCATTCTGGTGCACTGCGTTCCATTCAGTTCAGTTTTGTCTGCATTGACAATGAATGGGGACAAAACTGAAAAGTTTTCCTCCGCTATTGAGATCCTATGACTGATTTCCATAGCGAAAATCGAAAACATTGGTGTGAACGTAGCCTAAGATGGCCACATGATTAAAAGTGTGAGGGCTTTATTTTGGTAAGATAAACAAATGGAAGTACAGATAACAGTGTGTTTAAAGCAGCAATTTAATCACATATGGTACTGTTGGCCAAACATTCAACAACTGACAGCTATTATTCCTGACAATACTTGTACATAAGACCGGTAATTCCATGCGTTGAGAATGGGGAGAGGTGCTGCCAAATACCTCTGATGGCTGCTTAGGCTACTTTCACACTAGCACTTTTACTGGATCCGTCATGGATCAGCAAAAACGCTTCCGCCATGATAATACATCAGTTATGCATCCGGTTGTATTATCTTTAACATAGCAATGACGGATCAGTCTCTAAAACCATTGTATGTTAAAGATAATACAACTGGATGCATAACGGATGTATTATCATGGCGGAAGTGTTTTTGCTGATCCATGACGGATCCAACAAAAACGCTGGTGTGAAAGTAGCCTAAGTTGATAAGACATTGATTGTCTAGCGCTGCTGAGTAAGCATCCGGGGGGACATTTACTAAAGTTTTTGGCTTTAAAAAAGCTACAAATTATGGTGCATGCAATATTTGCGGCTATTTAAGCTTCTCTGCACTTTGGAAAAAGGGGTGGGGCTTAGCGAGAGGGGCAGGGCTTCACGTCACCCGCCAGATTTATTATTACTTTCACCAGAAAGTGGTATCAATCATAGCTAAAGTCTATGCCAGCCTCTAGCTGCAGTAGACTTCAATATCTGCAGCTAGATATTAGGTGCATCTCATGGCAGTGCAGGGAAAATCAAGACTAGGGTATGAGCATGCCAGTTTTGATGAATGTCCCTCACTGTGTTGAAACCGCTACAAGCAAAAAAAAAAACTAATGCAATCAAGAAAAAGAGGTGTGAAAAAAAAAAAGTTAGCAGACTAGATGTATACAAAAAGAACACTTATTGCAAATAACACAAAACAGCACAGAACAAATATACAATGAGGGCTGCCTCATAAGCCCAAATCCCCCCACCCTCCCCCCACCCTCCCCCCACTTTTGTATTGTAGGACTTTGTAATTATATCAGGAGGTTGGTCTGTAGGGGTTGTGGTTTATCAGGGACCCCCTAACTGTGTGTTTGTACTGAGTATACTTTCTAAATGTTTCTAATTGGTTCTGTTTTGTATTATTTGCAATATCAGTCTTATATTTGAGTATTCATGGAGTGTACTCACTTTTACACCACCTTCCCCTTTCTTGTTTGTCATCTCTAGTGAGAAATAATGTCTATAAACTCACCAGTGGTGAATATAGGAGGTGGCGCTAGGTATACAACTGTGTGACATGCCAGTACACACCACACTACGGGGATGGTGCTGGACGCGTTACAGTGAAGTAACAGATGATTGTTCAAGCACCGCTACTCTGAGTAACCGAGGCTATTTAAACCCAGACATGGCGTCTCACATTGCCATTGCCCATATACCCCTGAGAACGTCAGGGATCTGACGATACATGTCGGGGGAGTGAATGAAGCAGTTTTAAAAGCAGGCTGTCGCTAGATCAGTTAGATACAATAAGATCGGCAAAAAATGTGGATCGGATGCAGACCAAAAGTATGGTCATGTGAATTACGCAAACATCTCCAACTTTCCTTTGATCCTATTTTGTCTCAAATTTGTCTCAAACATCTAAAGAAATCTTCTGTCTGTCCTAGAAGATCAAACTTGCCCCATTTTCCTCCTTAATATCATGTTTCTGTGAAAAAATTTGTTGCAGAAGTAGCCTAAAGCTTCAAACTCCACCATACACATACACTCACCTAAAGAATTATTAGGAACACCTGTTCTATTTCTTATTAATGCAATTATCTAGTCAACCAATCACATGGCAGTTGCTTCAATGCATTTAGGGGTGTGCTCCTGGTCAAGACAATCTCCTGAACTCCAAACTGAATGTCAGAATGGGAAAGAAAGGGGATTTAAGCAATTTTGAGCGTGGCATGGTTGTTGGTGCCAGACAGGCCGGTCTGAGTATTTCACAATCTGCTCAGTTACTGGGATTTTCACGCACAACCATTTCTAGGGTTTACAAAGAATGGTGTGAAAAGGGAAAAACATCCATTATGCGGCAGTCCTGTGGGCAAAAATGCCTTGCGGATGCTAGAGGTCAGAGGAGAATGGGCCGACTGATTCAAGCTGATAGAAGAGCAACGTTGAAATACTGAAATAACCACTCGTTACAACCGAGGTATGCAGCAAAGCATTTGTGAAGCCACAACACGCACAGCTTTGAGGCGGATGGGCTACAACCGCAGAAGACCCCACCGGGTACCACTCATCTCCACTACAAATAGGAAAAAGAGGCTACAATTTGCATGAGCTCACCAAAAATTGGACTGTTGAAGACTGTAAAAATGTTGCCTGGTCTGATGAGTCTCGATTTCTGTTGAGACATTCAAATGGTAAAGTCCGAATTTGGCGTAAACAGAATGAGAACATGTATCCATCCTCTGATGGCTACTTCCAGCAGGATAATGCACCATGTCACAAAGCTCGAATCATTTCAAATTGGTTTCTTGAACATGACAATGAGTTCCCTGTACTAAAATGGCCCCCCCAGTCACCAGATCTCAACCCAATAGAGCATCTTTGGGATGTGGTGGAACGGGAGCTTCGTGCCCTGGATGTGCATCCCTCAAATCTCCATCAACTGCAAGATGCTATCCTATCAATATGGGCCAACATTTCTAAAGAATGCTATCAGCACCTTGTTGAATCAATGCCACGTAGAATTAAGGCAGTTCTGAAGGCAAAAGGGGGTCCAACACCGCATTAGTATGGTGTTCCTAATAATTCTTTAGGTGAGTGTATATGGAAGGTCCGGCAGAATGTGTCTATGTATAATATGGGGAAAGCGGCAGTGCTTTATCTCCCTGGAGAACAAAAGGATCAGGTGAAAATATTCGCTTTCCTAATGTTTCTCTCCCCCAAGAACATCTGTCAGGGAAGAGTCAGGAGCTCAACACACATTAGGCCATCAGCCGAACCCACTGTTCTCAACACGTTCAGTCAACAATGCTCTAATGTGTATGGGGGCTCTAACTCTTCTGCCCTGTCCGCAGATTAAGCCATGCCTCTTGATTAAGTCCCATTCCTCACCAATTTACCAACTGAACAGATCGGCAGGATTTCTAGAAGACTGTTGCATAAGTAAGCAGAATATCTTGTAGACAAACACTGTTCACATTTATTATTTAATTAGTGTTGCTTTATACTCTTAAAGGGATTGCCCAGTCAGAAGGAGACCAGATGACGTTTGGGGAACATATGCAATTCCTAGCACATCCAGCGCTGCTGTTCTGTTATCCTAGCTGGTTTGTGTTTACCCAGCTGTCAACATGTGACTGCTTCAGCCAATCATAACAGCAGAAGAGGCCAGTGACTGGCTGCACTGTTATCACTGTAACATCACTGCTGGGTAAAGGATTCAGAATTGCAGATTATTCCTCAAACATTGTCAGATTTCGTAGTAAAAACAAACAACCCCTGTGAGGACGTAGTTTACTGGATTTTAGCCTTCAAATTGTGGCATATTTTTTCAAGCCCACCTTCCGAGAGACAACTTTTTTCTGTGGAATGAGTTGTATTATGCGAATCCCATTTTGGCATCCATATAACTATCATTTTAAATTTATATAATTTTTATCTCTTACCAATTTCTTTAAAAAAATAATTTCTGAATAAATATATATACAGTACAGACCAAAAGTTTGGACACACCTTCTCATTCAAAGAGTTTTCTTTATTTTCATGACTATGAAAATTGTAGATTCACACTGAAGGCATCAAAACTATGAATTAACACATGTGGAATTATATACATAACAAACAAGTGTGAAACAACTGAAAATATGTCATATTCTAGGTTCTTCAAAGTAGCCACCTTTTGCTTTGGTTACTGCTTTGCACACTCTTGGCATTCTCTTGATGAGCTTCAAGAGGTAGTCCCCTGAAATGGTTTTCACTTCACAGGTGTGCCCTGTCAGGTTTAATAAGTGGGATTTCTTGCCTCATAAATGGGGTTGGGACCATCAGTTGCGTTGAGGAGAAGTCAGGTGGATACACAGCTGATAGTCCTACTGAATAGAATTTGTATTATGGCAAGAAAAAAGCAGCTAAGTAAAGAAAAACGAGTGGCCATCATTACTTTAAGAAATTAATGTCAGTCAGCCGAAAAATTGGGAAAACTTTGAAAGTAAGGGCTATTTGACCATAAAGGAGAGTGATGGGGTGCTGCGCCAGATGACCTGGCCTCCACAGTCACCGGACCTGAACCCAATCGAGATGGTTTGGGGTGAGCTGGACCGCAGAGTGAAGGCAAAAGGGCCAACAAGTGCTAAGCATCTCTGGGAACTCCTTCAAGACTGTTGGAAGACCATTTCAGGGGACTACCTCTTGAAGCTCATCAAGAGAATGCCAAGAGTGTGCAAAGCAATAATCAAAGCAAAAGGTGGCTACTTTGAAGAACCTAGAATATGACATATTTTCAGTTGTTTCACACTTGTTTGTTATGTATATAATTCCACATGTGTTAATTCATAGTTTTGATGCCTTCATAGTCATGAAAATAAAGAAAACTCTTTGAAGGAGAAGGTGTGTCCAAACTTTTGGTCTGTACAGTATAATATATATACACACACACACACACACACACACACACACACATATATTTATATATACAGTGACACAGTGAGAGGTTTTGTCTGGGAAAACAGGTATTTTCCTCCCAGCATGTGCTGATTTACAGCCAGGTGAGGTCAAATACCGGACTGGATTTTAAGTGCCGGTCCAGGTTTTGGCAGCACCTGGCTGTTCTTAAATAGGCAGCTGGGCTCAGAAGCGATGTCTCTGTGTTGGGATCTGGGAGCCTTGTGTCTAGATGAAGGCTTGCTACCTGTTTGGTGTGAAAACAGGTTGGTGCTGCTATGGTCAAGGACTCTGAGGCAGAATTACCGCATGGTGTGAATTATCACCAACACCGCAAGGTGACTTTTTGTTTGATTATGACTGCTTGTTTTGTCACTTGCCTAAAGTGTGAATAAAACACTGAACTGTTTGATCCAAAGAACTTGTTGATGCCTCTATACTGCGTCCGCAAATCCTGTCTACCAGAGCGAAAACCAACAATTGGTGGAGGATGCGTGCAAGAGCAGTGAGGCTGGCGTAGAACCCAGAGTTTTTGGGTTTCTGCATTTCTGAGGCACGGTTGTATGTCGTACATTAAACCAGCTGTTTTACAACTAGTGCCTCACTACAAAATGGAGGCTGTTGTGAAGGCCCTCATAGAGGCTAATCTGCAGCAGCGAAAGACAAACCTGCAGCAACGAGAGGCTAATAAAGCAGCAGCAGGAGACTAACCAGTTGTTGCTACAACACGTGATGGCTTTGCAGGCAGCAGGAGCAACCCCAAACGTCCAAGATGCCCGGAAAATAGTCCGTGCCGCGATTCCTAAGATGACCCCCGAAGAAGACATCGAAACCTACCTGGCGATGTACGAGAAAGTGGAAATCAGGGAAAAGTTACCCCGTGACCAGTGGGGTGAGGTCGTCTCTCTCTTCCTGGTATCCGATTCCCAGTGGGTGTATTTCGACTTGCCGGTCAATCAAGCGGCCGACTGCCAGAAAGTCAAGGGTGAGATTCTGGCAAGACTGGGGGTGAATGTGTTGGTCTGGGCCCAGCGGGTGCATCAGTGGGGGTTCAACACGGCAGAGCCTTCAAGACCCCAGTATTATACAGTCCTGATCAAATGTTTAAGACCACTTGAAAAATGGCAAAAATTCATATTTAGCATGGCTGGATCTTAACAAGGTTCCAAGTAGAGCTTCAACATGCAACAAGAAGAAATGGGAGTGAGACAAAACATTTTTTGAGCATTCAATTTAATAAAAACGAATAAACTGAAAGAGGCTATTTTTCAGCTGATCAAAAGTTTAGGACCACACCTCCAAAAAAAACTAAACCCCCCCAAAACAGAAATCCAACTTCCAAACATGAACTCCGTAATGAGTAGCTCCGCCGTTATTGTTTATCACTTCAAAAATTTGTTTCAGCATGCTTGATGCAAGCGTTTCCATGAGGTGAGTGGGAACATTTCTCCAAGTGGTGAAGAGGGCCGCACGAAGGCCATCATCTACTGTCTGGAACGGTTGTCCATTTTTGTAAACTTCCCTTGCCATCCATCTCCAAAGGTTCTCAATTGGATTTAGAGCAGGGGAACACGCAGGATGGGCCAAAAGAGTGATGTTATTCTCCTGGAAGAAGTCCCTTGTCCTGCGGGCATTGTGTACTGTAGCGTTGTCCTGTTGAAAAACCCAGTCGTTACCACACAGACGAGGGCCCTCAGTCATGAGGAATGCTCTCTGCAACATCTGGACATAGCCAGCGGCCGTTTGATGCCCCTGCACTTCCTGAAGCTCCATTGTTCCACTGAAGGAAAAAGCACCCCAGACCATAAAACTTTCTTCCACCTTTGAATGTCCCATGTTTGGTGCTCTCTTGCAAAGTCCGAATGATCAGTTCTGTGGCGTTCAAGGAGAAGAGGTCTTTGAAGACGTTTTTTGTTTTTGAAGCCCTTCAGTCTCAGATCCCGTCTGATGATTATGGGGCTGCAGTCAGCACCAGTAAGGGCCTTAATTTGGGTCGAGGATCGTCCAGTGTCCTGATGGACAGCCAATTGGATCCTCCGGCTCAGTGCTGATGAACTTTTTTTGGGTCTTCCACTTGACTTTTTTGTTCCATAACCCTCAGGATCATTTTAGAATTTCCAAATGACTGTCTTGCTGCGTCCCACCTCAGCAGCGATGGCGCCCTGCTTATGCAGTTCAACAACCCGACCACGTTCAAAAAGGGAGTTTTCTTGCCTTTGCCTTCACAACGTGTGACTACCTGAGAGAAAATGACAATGAATCCACATCTTTGCACAGATTTGGCCTTTTAAAAGGCATGTAATCCTAAAATTTTGATCAGCTGAAAAACAGCATGTTTCAGTTTAATCGTTATTTTCAATTAATTGAATGCTCAAAAAATGTTTTGTCTCACTCTCATTTCATCTTGTTGCATGTTGAAGCTCTACTTGGAACCTTGTTAAGATCCAACAATGTAAAATATGATTTTTTGCCATTTTTCAAGTGGTCTTAAACTTTTGATCAGGACTGTATCTTACTTCACCTCTTGCAAAAATGGCTACAGCCTGACGTGCCGAGTTCCACTGCTATGCTGGATTATATGTTAGCTGATATGTTCTGGAGGGCTTTGCCATACCCTCTCCAGCACTGGATCGGCCAGGTGTCTTCTGGCAATGCCCTGGAGATGGTGGACCTGGTGGAACACTATGAGGCTACTAAGAATCTACAGGGGGTTCTTTTGGGAGGGGGGGCAGTCAAACCCGGAAATCTCCACCCCAGGCCCGGAGATTTGAGCCGATAAAACCCAACCGGGATGTACCCACTATGGGCCTGGCTACGTAAGTCTGCTGGCAGTGTCAGGAGCCTGCCCATGTAAGGGCTAACTGCCCTCATCAGGTTGAGCCCATGGACACTAATTGTGGTTATCGTTAGTCGCTATATGGTAGGAAACTGTGTGCAACAGGTACCCCGAGATCTCTATACCACTTGTGCCAGGTGGAAGTGAAAGACACTCAAGTGGAGGCTCTGCTGGACTCAGGGAGTCTGGTAACCCTAGTAATGGCTACCCTGGTGCGGTCCCCTGAGTATACTGGCCGGAAAGTTGGGGTGATGTGCATCCACGGAGACTTAAAAGACTACCCCACCACGCTGGTGTCTCTAACTACGGTGGCCGGTAGATGGACCCACAAGGTGGCTGTCGCCACAAATCTGCTTTATGAACTCATAATAGGGAGAGACTTCCTGGCACTGTGGCCTGCTATGAGAGTGACTGATACCCATGAGACAGGGGTAACCCTAGCAGAGTGGCCCGGCTCAGGGGGGAGACCAGAACCCTGGGAACCCGAGACCGAAGGGCCAGCGGTAGGGGTGACCGCCACTTCGGTGGAAGAGGAGGAGACAACCCCACTAAGTGTGATGGTGGCAGACGCGGAGGACTTGCCGCCAGGTCCGGAATTGGTAGAGCTCAATGTCTCCAGGGATAATTTTGGTACCGCCCAACGTCGGGACCCAACCTTATCCCGCGCCTGGGAAAATGTGTTAATAGTAGATGGTGAACCACAACAACCTGGGGCAGAGTCACTGTTTCCCCGTTTTGTGGTTCATCAGGATATGTTGTATCGGGTAAATCAACTATGGAGTGAGCCTATTGAACAGTTCGTGGTCCCCAAGGCTTATCGCAAGCTTGTGTTAGATCTAGCCCACCAACACGTTCTCGAGGTTTACCTGGGGCTGCAGAAAACTTAGGATCATATTCTACAGTGGTTTTACTGGCCCAGCATATTCAAAGAAGTGGAAGAGCTTTGTAAGTCTTGCCCGACCTGCCATATAACTAGCCCCCCGCCCTATTTCCGTAGTCCCCTAGTACTTCTCCCGATTATCGAAGTAACATTTGACCGAATAGCTATGGACCTCATAGGCCCAGTACCGAAGTCTGCCAGAGGGCATCAACACATCTTAGTCATTCTAGACTACGCCACTCGGTAGCCGGAGGCGGTTCCACTGCGACAAACCTCGGCCAAACGCATAGCTAAGGAATTAATGGAGATGTTTTCCAGAGTAGGACTACCTAAAGAGGTTCTGACCGACCAAGGGACCCCTTTTATGTCCAAGGTGATGAGGGAACTCTGTAAGTTGCTGCACATAAAACAGCTACTGACGTCCATTTACCATCCGCAAACGGATGGTCTGGTAGAAAGGTTTAACCAAACATAAAAAAATATGTTGAAAAGGGTGGTGGCTAAAGATGGGAAGGACTGGGACCTCCTTCTGCCCAATCTCATGTTCGAGAGGTACCCCAGGTCTCTACTGGGTTCTCGCACTTCGAACTGCTATATGGCAGACACCCTCGCAGTCTCTTGGACGTGGCCAAAGAGACGTGGGAACAACAACCCACTCCACATAAGTGTCATTGAGTACATTACCCAGATGTAAGATCGGATAGAGACAGTGTTGCCTCTTGTTAGTGAGCATATGGAGGGAGCTCAGTGAGCCCAGAGTCGGGTCTATAATCGGCAGGCTCGAGTCCGGATCTTTAACCCGGGTGATCGGGTATTGGTTCTGGTGCCGACCGTGGACAGTAAGTTCCTGGCTAGGTGACAGGGGCCCTACGAGGTACACGAGACAATTGGAGATGTAAAGTACAAGGTCCTGGAGCAGGCTTACCATGTGAATTTATTCAAACCGTGGAAAGATAGGGAAACCTGTACAGAAGACAGCCCACGGCCGGGTTTTCTAGGAGAAGACGTACCGGCCTCTCTGTCTGATGCAAGAGAGGTGGCTGCCACAGTAAAAAATGCTGCAAAAGAAGTGTTGTGGAGTTGCACTCACCAGAACTTGTGGTCATCCGGAATGCAACAGTCTGCCCGGAGTCCATCAGGGCTGCTGAATGTACAGTCCAATGAATAAAGATTTAGGCAGCATGTCCGGTACAAAAAATCCCTTTATTGGGAGCCGCTTAGGTGAACAAAAAACGTGCAGAGGGTAGTTACGTTTCGGCTAACACATAGCCTTTATCAAACACCATGTGTACTCTAAAAGATCATGTTTAAAAACCATAAGCCACACCCACTCTCAAAACTGTGGCCAATTACCCACTCAGTGGAATGCTCATTATATCTCAGGTGTGTACATACGTGCACATTAGCATTGTGGTCATGGCTACGGCAGAGAGCTGGCGCCCCGAACGTACCGAGACCTGACAGAGGAAAACCAACCTGCCTAACTAATATGGCTGGAGAGGTGCCCTTAGCCATGCCACGGGTAAGCCTAAAAGGGGGCAAAAACACACATGAGTAGGGAGAGAAAAAACCTTTATTGCAGCTGACCAAGTTACAATACCAAACTGTGGAATGCCTGGGATATCTCGGCCTGAGGGTTAGGTATGTAACGTGTGAAGCATGAGGAGCGCCAGCGACCCATTTTGCGGATGACGTGGCCAGGGACGTTGTGCTTTGAAGCCGCGGATGCAGCTCCAATACGGAAGGAGTGCCCTGAAATGGCCTTGGGGTCGAAACCCAAGCCCGCCGCCAGGGTGCGAACGTGGGAGATGAATGCGAGGCCGTGAGGGCCGAGGCCTGGAACGGGATCAATGGGCGGTCAGGGGCGGAGTCCCCCAGAGCTGCCAGCAAGCTCCTTAGTACCTGGACTGGGCACCATGCGTTAGTGGACTGGAAGAACTTCACCTCCACTGGTGGTCCCACCTGCGAGGTTTTGGAAGTGAGGAGGTGTAAGGAGAAATGGTCGTGGTGCCATACTAGTAGACCCCTGTTTAGACCCTTGGACCTGGCTGAAGTGCGGGTGAATTCGCCGGGTCTTAAGAACCCATAGAAACTAAGGTACATTGCGGCCTTGATGACCGTGCTGGGAAGGAGCCCAAAAGGAAGACCATCTAGGGAGGTTGAAAGTTTTCTAAATAATTCCCCTGACACGGGCTGCCTGCCCGGGATGGCTGCGTGACCACTCTTCTGAACACCCCTGAGTGTTGCCCTGACTGCTTGGGACAGAAAAACAGACCTACTTTCGGGGTCCTCCAACATGTGGAAATGTTGGACACCGGCCAAATACAGTCTGATGGTATTGAAGGATAGCTTTAGATCTATGTGACAGTAGGCTATGAAAGCTGTGATGTACGTGGTCTCGTCAGTGTCTTGTCTCGGATGTAGGACCATGAACCTGTTGAAGGTGTTCCAAGCGGTCCTGTAGTTTCTGACAGTATTACAAGATAAAGATTTCCGCATCAAAGATTTTGCTGAAGCAATGAAACGGTTTAATCCATCACCAGATTTTGAAACAACGGAGGAGGTAACCCCACTCGGTCTGCCGCTGGCATGACCTGAAAGAAAGTTTTGAAATTAAAGCGGGACAAGGCGTCTGCGGCCACATTATGAACACCCTGAATATGCCGGCACGCCACATGGAAGTTGTGTTCCAGCAAGAGCCAGACCAGCCTGCGGACAAAAGACATGATCTGTGGTGACTGCGACCTGCCCTTGGTGATAATGTCCACCACTGTCTGGTTGTCAGTGACGAACGCCACGGAAGAGTTGGCCCACTGGCTGCCCCAAACCTGGGCCGCCGCTATGATTGGATAGAATTCCAACAACGGGGATGATTTTAAGGCGCCTCTGGCTGATGAAACCTCGGGTGGCCAGGGGCCCGCAAACCATTGGTTTCCACAGATCGCCGCGAAACCTCCGGAGGCGGTGGCGTCCGAAAAAATCAAGGTGGATGCTGGCCCCAGCTGAGGAACGAATAAAGAGACTCCGTTCCAAGACGCCATGAAGTCCTTCCACATGGCCAGATCAGCCATGGCTTGGGCGTCCAGAGTGATGAGGCTGTCTTGCTCGGGGGCTGAGGGGAGTAACTGAAGGAGCCTGGACATGAAGGCCCTGCCCTGGGGCATGACTATGGTGGCAAAATTGAGCATGCCTAGTAGGGACTGCAACTAGACCTTGGCGCACGTCCTGCTGCCTTTGAGATGGCCTCCTTGATTTTTGCTAACTTCTCAGCTGGCAACCTGGCCTCCATCTTCCCTGTGTCCAGGATTATGCCCAGGAAGGTAATTACCGTTGCGGGGCCTTCCGTTTTTGAGGGTGCCACCGGAACATTGAGTTGGGCGAACAGCCGAAGCAGAGCCTGGAGCTTGCACGGCTGGCGGTCTGGGCTTTCGATTAGAAGAAAGTCATCCAAGTAATGGATGACCAGAGGGCAATCGCAGTGGTTGACCAGGATCCAGTGCAATGCCTGAGCGAACTGGTCGAACAGCCAGGGGCTGCTCTTGGACCCGAACGTCAGGCGATTGGCAAAGAAAAACTGGTCTTGCCACTTGATGCCATAGAACCTCCAAAGCTGTGGATGGATGGGCAGCAATTTAAAAAGGCATCGGCGATGTCCGCCTTGGCCAACCATGCCCCCCGACCAACTTGGAGAATCAGTTGAATGGCCTCGTCTATGGTGGCGTAACTCATGGAAAACTCCTCGGATGGCACTAAGGAGTTAAGACTGGGCGTGCTGGAGCCATGAGGTGCCGACAAGTCATAGATGAGACGTTTATTTGTGAACTGCTTGGACACAATACCAATGGGGTTTATCCTCCAGAGGTCAAACGGTATGAAGGGAAAAGGGCTGATGAGAAACCCCTTCTCCAATTCTGACCTGATCAGAGTCCCCACCGGCTCGGGATCCCTGGAAGCAGACAGCAGATTGGGCCCTTCCCAAGAGGCTTGTGGGAGAGCTACCAGACCCGTGTGGAACCCGGAAACCAGGAACTGTACCAACTGAGGGTTGTGATGATTGCGCAACAGGGATTCTAGCAGAACCACATTGACCCCGCTTAGTCAGGATGGCCTTGATCTTTGTGGACACGCCGTCTGTGGGTGAGCCCTGAAACAGCCTGCGCACACATGAAGGGCCCTGCATTTGTTGTAGTAACAAGCCTCCTGATTGAAATTATTACAAACCTGGCTGTTGCCCAGGAAGACTATTGGCCGTCCTAGTTTGTCCGTGGCTGAGCCAGGCCGTTGGAGGGACCCGGAGCTACTGCGAAGGGATCTGCCCTGGGACGTGGAGGGACCTGTATTGGGGCACCAATCAGCGGAGTGGGCGATGGACTGACAAGACGCACACGCCGGGGCCCTGAGGCCCGCGAAATGCCAACAGAAAAGTTCCATATCCATGGCCGCCCATTTCGTGATGTGCTGGAATTGGACCAGTGCGGCGGCGGCTTTGGCAGAAAAGAAGCGATGATAATCATAGAATGCCTGCCCACCGTACTTGTGGCCCAAGTCGGTGACCCTGTAAAGGTACGTGTCTAACTCCTCCCGCCTCTCAGGATGGACAGAGCAGATGACATCCCTGAAAAAACTAAACGCGAGGACGAACTCCGTGATGGTTAAATTTTTTGTTTAGACGGGGATCCCTAGATTTGAGGACGATGGACATGTCGCCGCAAGCTATGGTTTTGCTCTCTACCGTGTCGTGGGTAGCCATCAGGATGGACGCCAGATTGACGTCCTTGCCCTCTAAAATATCCTTTTTGATGTTGCTGGGGATGAAGTGCGCTGGAGCTACCTCAGGTGCGCAACGAGCCCTGCAGTGCAGGTTACAGGCAGAGGTGAAGCGGAACGTTCAGATGCCAGCCCCTGGTGGGATTCGACGGCCAGGAGTCTGGACTGCACATCCGAGACTGAGGAGGCAATGGTGTTCATCATGGCATGTAACTGTGTCAGAGACACTTGCAAAGTGGACATGGAGACTTGCTCCAAGTCCGGGGCCGCTGGTTCAGCCATGAGCAGTCTATATAATTCTGCTTTCCGGGCGGAAGCAGGGTGTTGGATCCCTCTCCTGTTGAGTTCCATAATTAATCTCGCAATTGTCCAACTCCTTAGTGATGAGGAGCTGGGCCGCTCGGATGCGGGTGTCTCAGGAATTGATAGGGCTTCCTCGATGTTCGAAATATGCGACATACTGCAGCTGTGAGGTGACAAACAAAAATTAATAGCCGAGCTGGAGGCCCCGCATTTACGAAGGCGACACCCGAACCGTGAATGGTGGTAAAAGAAAACTAGGGTGGGCGAGTGCCTAGTGCTGTAAAATGGGCGCTACTGTGGAGGACCTTGCCAGACTAAGGCGTGAAATAACGTAAGAGCTACAAGGACGTGGCTTCCGACAGGGAGTTTAAAAACATAAAAATTGAACGTCAAACCTGGAATCGTACCGTAGAAAAAGAATATGGATCGAGTCTGAAAAAACGTGACAGGCGACAAATAGTAATTATCAGCGTGAACCTGATACGTAACAGGTAACAGATGAAATGCTATGAACGTAAGCCCGAAGCGTAACGGGCAACAGATGATAAATTAGAAACGTAAGCCTGAAACGTAACAGGCAACAGTCATGGTACAGTAGAAACGTAAGCCTGGAATGTAACAGGCAACAGACATGATATATTAGAAACGTAAACCTGAAACATAACAGGCAAAAGATGATACATTGCAATATGTGAGCTGCGTGAAGCGTGACTGGCAACAGATGAGATGACGTGAGCTTGAGCGTGACAGGCGACAGATGATACATTTGAACAAAAAATGTGAGCCTGAACCGTGGCAGGCACCAGACATAGTGGGACGTGAACGTAAGCCTGGAGCGTGAAAGGCTGAAAGGTCAACAACACGTGAATCTGAAAGTGTCAGGAAAATGAGGAAGGAAGAGCGAACGCCTGGGCGGAACAGGCCGTGGATGGCAGAGGCGAAGCCTGGCCAAACCGACCATCGCTACATAGGCCTGACACGTAACAGAAACAGCGTGCTATTGACCGACATGATGGTGAAGCAAACATGGTGACATGGACAGGATGTAACCTGAGCAGTGACCGGAGACCACCCGGTGACTACGAAGTGACCCTGGCGCGGGTGACAGGAAGGTTTGGAAGTTGCATTGCAGCGTGGACTGAGACACGGCGAGTGTGTGGGAAGAGCAGCAGTTACCGGAAATATCCGTGGATGTAGCAAAGTGGAAGAGCGATGGTTGGATCAGACGGCACCAATGAGGGCAACCTGGCTGACGAGCGCCGCTAGAGTGACGCTGCACCTGGGGTCTGCAAAACAATGGTTGACGTGAGGGGGAGAATATGCAGACCAGAACGCGCCCGCCAATAACTTGACATATGTGTATGCGACTTAATAATTAGATTTGTGTCCAGGGAGGAGAATGGTACTGGGAATGGGATGACAGACACTGTCTGTCATTCCTGGTGTTTGCGCATGACCTCAGCGGAGCCTGGACCAGGGTGCAGTTCATGATTTATGTTTTATTTATTTTTTTTCTCCTAACTTTATTGAACTAACAACCGCCGGCCAGCAACTGCGGTGGAGTGGAAGCGGCACCCCCGGCGCGGCCCTGGCTCAGGACGGACCCAACCCCTGGGTGACAGGGCCAGACCAGGAATGGGAGCAAGCCGCTGCGGCGCCCGGAGCCGAGAGGGGGAGCCCATCACGTGACGTAGGCCGGGACGCTGCCCGGCGTCCCACGTGACCTTCGCATGCCGGCGCCGGAAGCGTGGACCGCGCCGGCCGCATCCCTGGAGTAGAAGGTGGGTAGTGACTTTCACCGGGCAGAGGAGGAGAAGCACGCCGGGGAGGGGGTTCGGGAGGATAGCACTTAACTTACCCTGGCAGCGGAACGAGCATCGGTGGAGAAATCGCAGAAACTTACCTGATGAGCAGCACGGCAGTAAAGGGTGTGACGTTAATGGCGGGAAAGGCACGAAAACGCACGCAAATGAGGAGAGGGCATGCCTCCTTTTAAGCGCGCCTACGCCCCTCCCACAAATGCAGGCTGACATGTCGGCCTTTAGCTACGTGTCATAATATTCGCCCACTTAGGGCATACGATCCAGCCAACCACATACCTTCAGGGTGCACGTCTCTAGAGCGTCCTCCAGCAGTCAGTGCGCATGTCTGGGGAGGCGCACTGATAGATCCACTATAGAGCAATGTCATACCCCATGTTGAACGCTTCACATGCATCCTCCAGCAATCAGAGAGCATGTCAGTCACCAGTTCGCCAGCCGCACGCCCACGCGACCATAGTGACGTCAAAACTCCTCCCAATCTCCATCCAGTCAGCTCATCGTTGCTAGGGACGCGCAGGAAGACGTCTGCCCATGTGTCTGCCGCACATGCAGGGATCCCATACATACACGCCAGGGATCCAAACGGAGGGGGACCCGTGTTACAATCAAGTGCATCATGTAGCAGTGTGTTAGGATCTGGACTTGAACCCGGGACCTCTGCTGCGTCTGGCGGTGCCTCTACTTCCTGAGCCACCTGAAATGCTGGACAGTTCCTTGGACAGTTCCTTAGACAATTCCTTGAATGATCTTGTCTTGAATCTTGTTTGCTTTGAACCTTGAACTCTTTGCTCCTCCCATGTACTTCCTGATTTAAGCCATGTCTCTGCACTTCCTGGTTGCCAGAATATTGTGCCTTTACCAGCCAATATCTTGCTCCTGTCTATCCTGCTGCCGACCGTATCTCTGCTATCATCCGTTACTGACATTTGGCTTGTTCCTCGACTACGCTCCTGCTTAATCCCAACCTACACTATTCGTTACCGACTTTGGCTAGTTTCTCAACCACGCTTCTGCTTGATCCCTGCCTGCTATATCTGCTACTGGACCTTGGCTTGCTCACCTCCTGCTTGGGCTATCCTGAGGACCGCGACCTGGTACTAACACGCAGCAAAGTCCATCTCCACCATCAGGAGCACTGGTGAATACCGGTTAGTACTTAGACCCCGCAACTCAGGTGAACCCGTGTCATCAGCCAGGGTGACCAGTGTGAATATCTGCTCCGCTGCTATAGCAACTGACCTCAGAGCCTGACTCCAGACCGTGACACAGTGTTGGCTGGACAAATTTGTGCATGTGAAATAGTAAAAAAACAAATATCAATTAAAAGCACTATACAGACAACAGATTCCTATAAAAGGTCACTAGGGTCACCTACACATTCCCCACATAGAAATCAAGATTCATCCTAAAGGGCTGGAGTGCCCTCATTTCAAAGATCCACTTTAGCTCCTTTTTGCGTAGGATCCGATCCTTGTCTCCCCCACGCCTCATTTTGCCAACTGAACCTATGATTCGGAACCTGAGCTGGTTGACAGTGTCCACGTTCCAAGAAATGTTTTGCCACAGGCTTATCAACTTGGGCCCTTCTGATATTACTCGTGAGAGTTAATCCGTTCACGGGCTTCCATTGTGGTCTAACCTATGTAGATGAGGCCACAAGGGCACGTGATCATATACACTACATCCCGTGATCTGCATGTAAAAAAATCTTTGATCTTGTAGGTTTTGCCACTGTAGGGATGGGCAAAGGTATCTCCCTTCACCATGTTGCCGCAGTTGCAGCAGCCAAGGCAAGGGTAACATCCTAACCTCCTTGGCGCCAGATACCTCTGTCCATCCCCACGGGGCTCCTCAACCTCTGTTTTTACCAACTTGTCGCATAGGTTGGCACCTCTCTTATATGCCATCATGGGGAAACTCTCAAATTCACCTATCGCGGGAAACCCTTTCTGTAAAATATGCCACTCTTTGCGTATGATACGGGCTATATCTCCACTCCACTTGGCTTCCATACGTGGAAACAAAAAAGGCACTAGAATCTCTCCGCTATTATTTATTGGGGAGAAAATTCCGCTCTCACGTGGATGAGCCAGGCCAAGGACAGAAATGCCCGGGTCACCCGATGGTTTCTATTCCCACAAAACTTTAAGTTTAAGTTTTCGGTGGAACACAGGGCAGGCCGGTTACAAGGAAACGCGGATACCCTGTGTTCACCCCCTCAGAGTTGAACAAAGGGGGGGGGTATGTGACACAGTAAGGTTTTGTCTGGAAAAACTAATATTTTCCTCTCAGCATGTGCTGCTGGGCTGATTTACAGCCAGGTGCGGTCAAATACCGGAACAGATTTTAAGTGCCGGTGTGGGTTTTAGCAGCACCTGGCTGTCCTTAAATAGGAAGTTGGGCTCAAGCGATGTCTCTGTATAGGGATCTGGGAGGTTTGTGTCTGGACGAAGGCTTGCTACCTGTATGGCGTGAAAACAGGTTTGTGCTGCTATGGTCAAGGACTGAGGCAGAATTGCGGCATGGTGTGAATGTTTTGTCACTTGCCTAAAGTGTAAATAAAACACTGAACTGTTTGATCCAAAAAACTTGTTGTTGTCTCTATACTGTGTCCGCAAAACCCCATAAAAATTTATATATATATATATATATATATATATATATATATATATATACACATACATACACACATACATACATACACACACACACACACACACATTCTCTCAGCTAAAGAATTATTAGGAACACCATACTAATACGGTGTTGGACCCCCTTTTGCCTTCAGAACTGCCTTAATTCTACGTGGCATTGATTCAACAAGGTGCTGATAGCATTCTTTAGAAATGTTGGCCCATATTGATAGGATAGCATCTTGCAGTTGATGGAGATTTGAGGGATGCACATCCAGGGCACGAAGCTCCCGTTCCACCACATCCCAAAGATGCTCTATTGGGTTGAGATCTGGTGACTGTGGGGGCCATTTTAGTACAGGGAACTCATTGTCATGTTCAAGAAACCAATTTGAAATGATTCGAGCTTTGTGACATGGTGCATTATCCTGCTGGAAGTAGCCATCAGAGGATGGATACATGTTCTCATTCTGTTTACGCCAAATTCGGACTCTACCATTTGAATGTCAACAGAAATCGAGACTCATCAGACCAGGCAACATTTTTACAGTCTTCAACAGTCCAATTTTGGTGAGCTTGTGCAAATTGTAGCCTCTTGTTCCTATTTGTAGTGGAGATGAGTGGTACCCGGTGGGGTCTTCTGCTGTTGTAGCCCATCCGCCTCAAGGTTGTGCGTGTTTTGGCTTCACAAATGCTTTGCTGCATACCTCGGTTGTAACGAGTGGTTATTTCAGTATTTCAACGTTGCTCTTCTATCAGCTTGAATCAGTCGGCCCATTCTCCTCTGACCTCTAGCATCCACAAGGCATTTTTGCCCACAGGACTGCCGCATAATGGATGTTTTTCCCTTTTCACACCATTCTTTGTAAACCCTAGAAATGGTTGTGCGTGAAAATCCCAGTAACTGAGCAGATTGTGAAATACTCAGTCCGGCCCGTCTGGCACCAACAACCATGCCACGCTCAAAATTGCATAAATCCCCTTTCTTTCCCATTCTGACATTCAGTTTGGAGTTCAGGAGATTGTCTTGACCAGGACCACACCCCTAAATGCATTGAAGCAACTGCCATGTGATTGGTTGACTAGATAATTGCATTAATGAGAAATAGAACAGGTGTTCCTAATAATTCTTTAGGTGAGTATTATATATATATATATATATATATATATATATATATATATACACAGTGGGGGAAATAATTATTTGACCCCTCACTGATTTTGTAAGTTTGTCCAATGACAAAGAAATGAAAAGTCTCAGAACAGTATCATTTCAATGGTAGGTTTATTGTAACAGTGGCAGATAGCACATCAAAAGGAAAATCGAAAAAATAACTTTAAATAAAAGATAGCAACTGATTTGCATTTCATTGAGTGAAATAAGTATTTGAACCCCTACCAACCATTAAGAGTTCTGGCTCCCACAGAGTGGTTAGACACTTCTACTCAATTAGTCACCCTCATTAAGGACACCTGTCTTAACTAGTCACCTGTATAAAAGACACCTGTCCACAGAATCAATCAATCAAGCAGACTCCAAACTCTCCAACATGGGAAAGACCAAAGAGCTGTCCAAGGATGTCAGAGACAAAATTGTAGACCTGCACAAGGCTGGAATGGGCTACAAAACCATTAGCAAGAAGCTGGGAGAGAAGGTGACAACTGTTGGTGCGATTGTTCGAAAATGGAAGGAGCACAAAATGAACATCAATCGACCTCGCTCTGGGGCTCCACGCAAGATCTCACCTCGTGGGGTGTCAATGGTTCTGAGAAAGGTGAAAAAGCATCCTAGAACTACACGGGAGGAGTTAGTTAATGACCTCAAATTAGCAGGGACCACAGTCACCAAGAAAACCATTGGAAACACATTACACCGCAATGGATTAAAATCCTGCAGGGCTCGCAAGGTCCCCCTGCTCAGGAAGGCACATGTGCAGGCCCGTCTGAAGTTTGCCAATGAACACCTGAATGATTCAGAGAGTGACTGGGAGAAGGTGCTGTGGTCTGATGAGACCAAAATAGAGCTCTTTGGCATTAACTCAACTCGCTGTGTTTGGAGGAAGAAAAATGCTGCCTATGACCCCCAAAACACCGTCCCCACCGTCAAGCATGGGGGTGGAAACATTTTGCTTTGGGGGTGTTTTTCTGCTAAGGGCACAGGACAACTTATTCGCATAAACGGGAAAATGGACGGAGCCATGTATCGTGAAATCCTGAGCGACAACCTCCTTCCCTCTGCCAGGAAACTGAAAATGGGTCGTGGATGGGTGTTCCAGCACGACAATGACCCAAAACATACAGCAAAGGCAACAAAGGAGTGGCTCAAGAAGAAGCACATTAAGGTCATGGAGTGGCCTAGTCAGTCTCCGGACCTTAATCCAATCGAAAACCTATGGAGGGAGCTCAAGCTCAGAGTTGCACAGAGACAGCCTCGAAACCTTAGGGATTTAGAGATGATCTGCAAAGAGGAGTGGACCAACATTCCTCCTAAAATGTGCGCAAACTTGGTCATCAATTACAAGAAACGTTTGACCTCTGTGCTTGCAAACAAGGGTTTTTCCACCAAGTATTAAGTCTTTTTTTGTTAGAGGGTTCAAATACTTATTTCACTCAATGAAATGCAAATCAGTTGCTATCTTTTATTTAAAGTTATTTTTTCGATTTTCCTTTTGATGTGCTATCTGCCACTGTTACAATAAACATACCATTGAAATGATACTGTTCTGAGACTTTTCATTTCTTTGTCATTGGACAAACTTACAAAATCAGTGAGGGGTCAAATAATTATTTCCCCCACTGTATATATATATTAGTGGATATATATTGAGAACCTTACTTTTTGCAACAATGTAGCCGTGTGACTGCTTGTTTCTTGTGGGATTAGTTAATGTTTTAATGGTACCACTTTGGGGTACATACAACTAACATTGCTTTTTATACTGTTTTTGTTCATAAGGTGACAAACAAAAAAAAAGGCAATTATGGTGCGGTTGTTTATTTTCCTTGTTTATGGCATTCATCATGTGGTTTAAGAACATGATGAATTTATAGTTTGTGATAGGGAAGTTGTGAAAACAATTCTACTCTTTTCTTTCATATAATAAAACATCTTTTAACTGGGGCACAAGTTTTTGTTTTTTCATTTTATAAACATTTTATTCGACTTAAATATTTTCTTCCACCCAATACAGGGCTAGAACATTCTTGATTACTCATATAATAGAGTGCAATACTTCTGAAGTGCAGTGTATTACGCCTATCAGTGTAAGGCCATATCATCGTATAGATCATACGAGTGAATTACTGTAGTGCAGCGGCGGCATGAAGAGCACGGCGTCATAGCAACCAATGACGCTGTGCGCTCCTGCTCTTAGCAGGATGCCAGGCCGGGAAACCACGGACCGCTCACGTCCGTGTTCCACGGCAGTGTGCATTCGGCCTAATACTAACAGACATCAGTTTTTTCAAACTCAATATTCATAGAAAATATTTTTAAGAATTTCTGCCTGTTTTTCTTTTTGATTTTGGAAGCACTGAAAATTAAATACAAAAAATTTCATCCTTTTGTAGCACAGACAGATTAAACTCCTATAGAGATAGGTAAACTAATGTTAGATTACTGCTTCTGTGAGGACTAGCAGATGTAGAATTCAGATAACATTATGACAGCTCTTTTGTTCTCATGATAGGCCTACATAAAGATGCCCACAGAAGTGCATTGCAGTTATGATTGTAATGTGTTATGATCTAATTGAGTCACTCGCCCGCTTGCTTATTTGGTTGGAGTGAGTAGTCTAACTGAGAAAGATAAGCAAGGCTATTTGCCTTGTAAAAGTCCAAACAAAAGAGGAAGTTAAAAAGCCAGAACATGAAGCAGGATACATGGAGTGACTTACAGTCAGGTCTATAAATATTGGGACATCGACACAATTCTAACATTTTTGGCTCTATACACCACCACAATGGATTTGAAATGAAACGAACAAGATGTGATTTAACTGCAGATTGTCAGCTTTAATTTGATGGTATTCACATCCAAATCAGGTGAACGGTGTAGGAATTACAACAGTTTGCATATGTGCCTCCCACTTGTTAAGGGACCAAAAGTAATGGGACAGAAAAATAATTCTAAATCAAACTTTCACTTTTTAATACTTGGTTGCAAATCCTTTGCAGTCAATTACAGCCTTAAGTCTGGAACGCATAGACATCACCAGACACTGGGTTTCATCTCTGGTGATGCTCTGCCAGGCCTCTACTGCAACTGTCTTCAGTTCCTGCTTGTTCTTGGGGCAAGTGAAATGCATGCTCAATTGGATTCAGGTCAGGTGATTGACTTGGCCATTGCATAACATTCCACTTCTTTCCATTAAACTCTTTGGTTGCTTTTGCTGTATGCTTTGGGACATTGTCCATCTGCACTGTGAAGCGCTGTCCAATGAGTTCTGAAGCATTTGGCTGAATATGAGCAGATAATATTGCCCGAAACACTTCAGAATTCATCCTTCTGCTTTTGTCAGCAGTCACATCATCAATACAAGAGAACCAGTTCCATTGGCAGCCATACATGCCCACGCCATGACACTACCACCACCATGCTTCACTAATGAGGTGGTATGCTTAGGATCATGAGCAGTTCCTTTCCTTCTCCATACTCTTCTCTTCCCATCAGTCTGGTACAAGTTGATCCTGGTCTCATCTGTCCATAGGATGTTGTTCCAGAACTGTGAAGGCTTTTTTAGATGTCGTTTGGCAAACTCTAATCTGGCCTTCCTGGTTTACATCTTGTGGTGAACCCTCTGTATTCACTCTGGTGAAGTCTTCTCTTGATTGTTGACTTTGACACACATACACCTACCTCCTGGAGAGTGTTCTTGATCTGGCCAACTGTTGTGAAGGGTGTTTTCTTCAACCAGGGAAAGAATTCTTCGGTCATCCACCACAGTTGTTTTCCATGGTCTTTTGGTGTTGCTGAGCTCACCGCTGCGTTCCTTCTTTTTAAGAATGTTCCAAACTGTTGTTTTGGCCACACCTAATGTTTTTGCTATCTCTCTGATGGGTTTGTTTTGTTTTTTCAGCCTAATGATGGCTTGCTTGGCTGATAGTGACAGCTCTTTGGATCTCATCTTAAGAGTTGACAGCAACAGATTCCAAATGCAAATAGCAAACTTGAAATGAACTCTGGACCTTTTATCTGCTCATTATAATTGGGATAATGAGAGAATAACACACACCTGGCCATGGAACAGCTGAGAAGCCAATTGTCCCATTACTTTTGGTCCCTTAACAAGTGGGAGGCACATATGCAAACTGTTGTAATTCCTACACCGTTCATCTGATTTGGATGTAAATACCCTCAATTTAAAGCTGACAGTCTGCAGTCAAAGCACTTGTTAGTTTCATTTCAAATCCATTGTGGTGGTGTATAGAGCCAAAAATGTTAGAATTGTGTCGATGTCCCAATATTTATGGACCTGACTGTATATCCAAAAACCGTCCTCCTGTTAAAAAAAAATAAATAGAATATTCACATACAGGCTGTTAATATGTGATAAAAAAAAAAATAGATGGTAGTAACTGACGAGGGCAGTGCCTAACTGGTGTGATAAGATGACAGACCTAGGGGCCAAGATTAGGCCGCCAGGTGCCACAATAACACATCAGTACTCTGTAAATGAGGCTAAACAGCCCAAATCGGAGTTAGTCAATGGAATATTTTTAAAACGATCTTAAATTTTATTGTGAGAGGTACATACGAAAAGGTCTAGGAACCGAACAAAAACAATGTGAATAAATAAAAATGTAAAGAGGCAATAAAAAAACACAAGAGTAAAGCCTTGAAACTGCTAAAACAGGAAGGCAAAGAAGAAGTACTTAAAAGATATAATTAAAATAATGATGTAAAAAACTAAGAATTACACACTTGCCAAAGTGTGTAAAACTAAGGCTTCTTTCACACTGCAGAGAAGTTCTTTTGATTTGGCATTGCCAGACGTTATGAGGAATGCCTCTCGGCCCAACTGACTAATGGGTCCAGTGGAGATCCGGCCTCTACCTGCTGCCCACATATCTGCTGGGTGGCAACTGGATCTCTGCCAGACCCAATTATAGTCAATGGGTCCAACAGGCATTCCATTAATGTCCGGTTGTATGTAACCAAGTTTGAGTTTTTCAAGAGGCAAATTATGACTTTTTTATATCCGAAAAGGTTGTATCGTATATAACCTCAGGATAGGTCATCAATATCAGACTGGCGGGGGTCCGACACCCCTGCCATTCAGCTGGTTGAAGAGAAGTCTGCGCTTTTGCAGTCGACATTGCAGCGGTGAGCAGGTGTAATTACAGTACAAGAAGCCATCCCAATCACTTCTATAGGACAGCTCATTCCTATACACTTGAATAGGAACGAGCCGTCCCATAGAAGTGAATGGGATGGCTTCTTGTACTGTAATTACAGCTGCTCAGTGCTGAGATGTGGACGGCGAGCAGGTAAACAATGAAGGGAAGGCTGCACTTGAACAAGCGCAGCCTTCTCTTCAAACAGCTGATTGGTGGGGGTGCTGGGCCTCAGAATAGGTCAGCAATATTAAAGTCCCGGAAAACCCCTTTAAATTGTAGTACTACTACTTATTTTGTATCCGTTATAACTTTTAAATCATGTAACAATACTGTACCTTGGATCTATGATACGTTCACTCCGTAAAAGAATATCGAAAGATGTAAATGAGGTCTCAGGTATAGGTACTAGAAATATGTCAGCGATATTATGTCATTGTCATCATTATCATAGAGGTTATTTATCCTCCTTCAAGGTACAAGGCTGCAAACTGTATGAGGCTGTATCCAAGCCTCATAGAGGTGGAGATTGGACACATAAAGGAGGACATTTATTAAGATCCGCGTTTTAGATGCCGAACTTAAGCCCCATACCTGGTGGTGGATCTGCAAGAGTTATAAAGAGGCGTAGGCCTCTTCATAACTTTGGCGATTCCTCCGCCACTTCTAAATGTAAGACCGCTTCCTAGCCGTCTTACATTTAGACCATTTTCTACAGCTAAGACATGTGTAGAAAATGGTAAATGAGACGGGCCTTGTGGCCCTGCCCCGCACACACCAACTTTTTTAGACCTGGCATGACTGGGGAGAAGTCATAAATTGAGCTGCAAAGGGCCTTTGCTCCGCAATATGCGCCAGAAATACGCCTAATTTAGGCACATTTTTGTTTAATAAATGACCCCCAAAGTCTGTACAAGGGAATTTCACTGGATTCTGAGGCTGGACACATGTTTCCCAAAGGGCTTTAGTTTGCAGACATACTGTATATACAGTCTTTTTTGTTAATTGGGTTACATTGAGAACTTTCCAACAATAACTATAGGAGTATACAGGTGCTTAAACAGTGAATGATCTGGTGCATAGGAGTTATTTAGAAAAGGAGCGGGAGGGATTATTCAGTCTTTAATATTTTTATACAGGATTTATTCCTGTTATACCATGACTATAGGCAGGAGGTAATGGTCAATAAAGATGGCTGCTTGAGCAAGCATTTAATTTAGTGCCTTGTTCACAATGCCTTTGGCAAGCACAGAATGTGGCATTATTCTTTTCTTCAAAATGACAGACAAAATGAGGTATGGTTTACAGTATGGTATAAACTAGAATTGTTCCACAGACTCCTACATAACAGACTACTCAAATGTAAAAAGCTAATATGCAGGGGAAATGGGACAAATAAGCTTCATCCATCTGCAAGATTTACAAGTTAGCACAGAGACCCAAGAACTACCTACTAACCATGCAGTCAAACTTGATGCTTACAAGTTTTGGACATTTGTTCCCTTTGTTTTATTACATTGATAGCTAGTTTATGATGATTTAAACAAGGTCAAATTCACTTACAACAACATCTCATCATTCACATCCTGTTACAATTCACGGCACTTACATTGGCAGACAGCTGAGTAGTCAAAGCTGCCACTTTTTCTTGTGAGGATTCGAGTTCTCTTCGTAGCTTCCGAATTTGCTGCATCCCAAATGAAAATAAAAAATAAGTGTAAAAATGACATGAAATTGTATTTCTAGCAGAAAGCTGGAGGGGACAAAGAAAAAACTGCATCACAGGAAAGAATTTGAAATGTACCTCTGACTGCATCCTTTCCTCAGCCTGATAGAAAAGTTTGGCATGCCAAGGAAAAAAAAACAAGAGAGAAGGTTACAGTATTAGCAGATCTGTACTCCTGTTTGAATCCAAAGCACAAGCAGAGATTATTTCATGCACTGTTAATGAACTTAATGTTTTTCTAGAATGGGCAGCGATGTATGCAACCAAACAGTTCTTACAGAGGAATATGTTGAAGAAGCGCTTGATGCCAGAGACACAACAGAACCGTGGACTGAAAAATAAATAGTTGAATATATTAGTATAGAAGACATAGCCATATAACAAAGAATAACACTGACTTTTAAAACAGAAATGTTCCAAGTATAAAATTAGGGAACTGTTGTCATTTTAATAATATACAAAAGGCAACATTTCTCAGTGGTAATTATTTAATTCTTTACCATTCAGTACTACAGCTTTACAGATCATGCTCCAACCTGCACAGATATTGTACCAAGGAAAAAAGGCTTGATGCAGCACACTGCAGCCACCCAAAATGACAGGGAAAAAGCTTGCATGAATGGTAAATGGGTTATCCAGTTGAAAGTATTATTATGAAATGAATAAGGCATTTTAAATGAAGTAATACTGCAATATGCATAAAATAATAAAATTGTCCATTTTTTTATTTATTTACATTGTCCAGTCTGTTGTTTCTCCTGTAGCCACATTCTGGTCTACCTTCTCCTGCATTCAGTGGTGGACTAACATGCCCAGTAGCTTTCCTGATATGAGTGCCTATCACACCTTTCATTTATTCATCCCTACTTCTAAATTCAGAGAAATATCTAGCTCTATCTCTCTAGACAGTGGAGAAGGAAATTACTTTACATACCATGGTTACATTTATTTATGGAATGCGTCTGAGGGAGGAAGGGGTTAACAATAGCTGACTGCACCGCCTTCCTGGGAAAAACTGGTGTTTGACAAATTGACGGCCCCCACAGAAAGTACAGACACAAAAAATTGAAGATGTGCAAGAAAAAAAAATAGTGAAAATTTCATCGGAGAAGTGTTTTTCCCATAGTTAGGGTCCATTCATACGACGGTAAGTGTGAATCCGCAAAACCCGAGTACTGGTCGTGTACATTCCGCTGGTACGGCCAGTCCTATGATAGAAAAGCATATACTAGTCCGCGACTGTGGACAAGAATAGGACATGCTGTCTTTTTTGCAGGGCTGTGGAATGGAACTATGGATGCAGTCCGCACCCGTTCCGGAACGGGTACGGAGCTAGAAATACGATCATGTGAATGGACCCTTAAAATAATGGTGTGCATTATTTCAGATATTTTCTTTTATCTTGTGTGATAACCCCTTTAAGTGAATGTTAAACACAAAAATTACCAAAAAGTAGAAAATCCTGTGTATAAGGCCGAATGCACATGGCCGTGAGCGGTCCATGGTATCCCGGCCTGGCATCCTGCTGAGAGCAGGAGCACACGGAGTTATTGTTTGCTATGATGCTGTGCGCTTCATGCCACCGCTGCACTACAGTAATATAATCGTATGGTCTATACGAGTGTATTACTGTAGTGCAGCAGCGGCATGAAGCGGACGGCGTCATAGCAACCAATGAATATAATTATCTATACGGCCCTTATGGTTAGTTTATCTGTTATGACTGACATTTAAATTTATCTTCACTGAGCTACGGTTTTCATGTGTAAATATGAACTTGACAGACATTATATGGTAGCTGATTTAATTTCATCTTTAATTAACGCAATCTTTGTACAAACATACAGACTCAAAGTACCCATGTGTGCATGTTGGCTTGATAGGGAGAAACATCAGAAAGATAGGTTTTTTTGTTGTTTTTTTCTGAAAGAGCCTAATATTCAAGAACAAAATAGTAACAGATCAGTAATCCCTGAAGGTTTTATCTTTAAAGGGGTTCTCCAGGAATTAATAAAATGAAAATACTTCAATATTATTTTATAATAAATATATTCACAAATACCTTTCATTGCTTAGAATGGCTTGTTTTGTCTAGGGAGCAATCATTAGGAGAATAAAATGGCTGCCATCCTATCAGTGCACACAAAACCTGTCCTAATCACACAGTAGGAAAAGTTACTTCACCACAATGAACCATAGTGCTGTCTCATACTCCTCTCTGCTTGTCAGAAATCATGATCCTAAATACAGGTGAATCTCTGCGGGAATGAAGATGATGAGGAGACATGAGAGGAGGGTGAGGTGTGGCTAATGAGCAGTAGCATGTGTGATCAGGACAGGTTTTGTGTGAACTGATGGGACAGCGTCCATTTTGTTTCCCATGATGATTGCTCCCCAGACAAAACGAGCCATTAGAAATGATGAAAGGTATTTGAGAATATATTTATAATAAAGTAATATTTAAGTATTTTCATTTTCTTAATTCCCAGAGAACCCCTTTAATGCAAAACCTGCTAAACATTTTCAGCTGTCTTCCAACCTCCCTAGAAGTAGGTATGAATGCAAAAACCATTAAAGGGGTTGTCTGTTTTCATGATATTGATGACTTATCCTCAGGATAGGCCATCAATATAAGATCAGCGGGGTTCCAACTTTCGCCATCCCCATTAGGCCTCATGCACACGACCGTTTTTTTTTGTGGTCCGCAAAAACGGGTTCCGTTTTTCCGTGACAGTTTTTTCGTCCGTGGGTCCTCCTTGATTTTTGGAGGATCCACGGACATGAAAAAAAAAGTCGTTTTGGTGTCCGCCTGGCCGTGCGGAGCTAAACGGATCCGTCCTGAATTACAATGCAAGTCAATGGGGACGAATCTGTTTGACGTTAACACAATATGGTGCAATTTCAAACGGATCCGTCCCCCATTGACTTTCAATGTAAAGTCAGGAGTTAATATACCATCGGATCGGAGTTTTCTCCAATTCGATGGTATATTTTAACTTGAAGCGTCCTCATCACCATGGGAACGCCTCTATGTTAGAATATACCATCGGATTTGAGTTACATCGTGAAACTCAGATCCAACAGTATATTCTAACAGAGGCGTTCCCATAGTGATGGGGACGCTTCTAGTTAGACTATAGTACGAACTGTGTACATGACTGCCCCCTGCTGCTTGGCAGCACCCGGTCTCTTACAGGGGGCTGTGATCAGCACAATTTACCCCTCAGGTGCCGCACCTGAAGGGGTTAATTGTGAGTATCATAGCCCCCTGTAAGAGATCAGGGGCTGCCAGGCAGCAGGGGGCAGACCCCCCTCCCTCCCCAGTTTGAATATCATTGGTGGCCAGTGTGCGGCCCCCCCCTATTGTAATATCATTGGTGGTTAGTGTGTGGCCCCCCCCAGCCCCCCCTTTATTGTAATATCATTGGTGGCCAGTGTGCGGCCTCCGTCGGCCCCCTTCCCTCCCTCTATCGTAATATCATTGGTGGCCAGTGTGCGGCCTCCCCCCCCCCCCCACCCGATCATTGGTGGTAGCGGTGATTCCGATCGGAGTCCCAGTTTAATCGCTCTGGGGCTCCGATCGGTAACCATAGCAACCAGGACGCTACTGCAGGCCTGGTTGCCATGGTTACTTAGCAATATTACAATATTAGAAGCATCATACTTACCTGCTGGCTGCTGCGCTGTCTGTGTCCAGCCGGGAGCTCCTCCTACTGGTAAGTGACAGATCATTAAGCAATGCGCCGCACAGACCTGTCACTTACCAGTAGGAGGAGCTCCCGGCTGGACACAGACAGCGCAGCAGCCAGCAGGTAAGTATGATGCTTCTAATATTATAATATTGCTAAGTAACCATGGCAACCAGGCCTGCAGTAGCGTCCTGGTTGCCATGGTTACCGATCGGAGCCCCAGAACGATTAAACTGGGACTCCGATCGGAATCTCCGCTGCCACCAATGATCGGGTGGGGGGGGGGGGGGGGCGCACACTGGCCACCAATGATATTACAATAGAGGGAGGGGGAGGGCGGGGGAGGCCGCACACTGGCCACCAATGATATTCAAACTGGGGAGGGAGGGGGGTCTGCCCCCTGCTGCCTGGCAGCCCCTCATCTCTTATAGGGGGCTATGATATGCACAATTAACCCCTCAGGTGCAGCACCTGAGGGGTTAGTTGTGCGGATCATAGCCCCCTGTAAGAGATCGGGTGCTGCCAGGCAGCAGTCATGTACACAGTTCGTAGTACATTCTAACTAGAAGCGTCCCCATCACTATGGGAACGCCTCTGTGTTAGAATATACTGTCGGATTTGAGTTTTCACGAAGTGAAAACTCATCTCTGAAAAAGCTTTTATGCAGACGGATCTTCGGATCAGTCTGTATGAAAGTAACCTACGGCCACGGATCACGGACGCGGATGCCAATCTTGTGTGCATCCGTGTTCTTTCACGGACCCATTGACTTGAATGGGTCCGTGAACCGTTGTCCGATGCGGCTGCAAAACTGTGCATTTTCCGATTTTTCCACGGACCCATTGAAAGTCAATGGGTTCGCGAAAAAAAACTGAAAACGGCACAACGGCAACGGATGCACACAACGGTCGTGTGCATGAGGCCTTAATCAGCTGTTTGAAGGGGCTGCGGTGCTCACTGCGTCCTTTTCAAAGTTTATGTTTACATTCACTTGAATGAGAGAGGCAGATTTAATTACACTGCACCGCCACTACAAGGCAGACTATGTGCAGGTAGACATCGCAGTGGATGAAGTGCTCAAACAAGCGTTGTGGCGCCTTCAAACAGTGAAGGGCGCGGGAGTCAAACTGGCGGACAGGTCATGATTTTCATGAAACTGGACAACTCCCTAGTACCATGAAATGAGAAATTTTTATTATATACCCTATTATAAACAAGTACCAATAAATAAGGTGACTAGGGATGAGCAAATCACTCTGATTGGTCGACTCAGGATCGCCTCAGATTGGTTGGTGGGCGGGACGGCGGCAGATTCAAAAGTTGCAAGCGCTCCTCTCCTCCTCCTTTTGTGTTCCGGAGCCGGAGGAGAGAAGAGCTGCCTGCACGTCGTCGTCAATCGTGCCAGCATCACCCCATCTGTGCCCCCCAGGACCCGATCTGTGCCCCAGCACCCCCCATCTATACCGCAGGTACATAGGGAAAGCATAGGGAAAGTTTGGGTTAGGCAGGGAAAATAAAGGGAAAGTTAGGGTGATGCAATCAAAGTTTGTAAAAACAGCTGTGTGACCCTAGACCCCCCAGGGGTGCTGCCACTTGCCCCCAACTTTTTTGGGGTGCAGGATTTTTTTATTTTTTTTTGTGTACGCTGACTGTGGCCGGCACTCTTAGCGTCCGGCCACTGTTAGCGAATCGCACACCCCACCGCTGATCAACTTCGGACAGTTGATCAGTGGTTTAGAATATTTTTTTTCACATATTTTGCCCTTTATTTTAGTTAGTTTTTTTCTTTTCTGTTAGTTTTAGGATGAGTTCGCGAACACCCGTGCCCCCACACACACACACACCAAATAAAGATTTACACACACACACACACTCCCCTATGGCCCGCCGGACGTTCACGGCCGAGGAGGCATACGCCCAGCTTGCCACCGACTCAGAGTCCCAGTGAGGACGAGGATGACCCCACATTCCTGTTATCATCCGCGTCCTCCTCATCATCTAGCGATGATGAGCCCCCAAGGCGGCGGAGATGCCGCCAGGCGGAGCAAGGGGACCGCCATGTTAGGGACCCTGTGGCCCAGCCTAGTACGAGCAGCTCTGGGGCTCGTACTAGTTTTCCGGCCCACCAGTTAAATCCGCCGGAGCACCCTGCCGGTGAACTAGTCTGGTGTAGCCCAGAGCTATACGAGCCCGTGATTCCTGATTTTGTAGGCCAATCAGGAATCCAGATTTCCACAGTGGGCTACACTGAATATGACCATGTCATTTTTTCAGTGACCCACTGGTAAATCTGATGGTGGAGCAGACGAACCTGTACGCCCAACAGTTCGTTGCTCAACACCCGGGCTCCTTTATGGCCAGCCCCGGTGGCTGGACGCCGGAAAATGCAGCCGAAATGAGGACATTTTGGGGTTTCGTGCTGCATATGGGCCTGGTCAAGAAACCAAGTGTCAGGCTGTACTGGAGTAGGGACGTCCTATACCAGACCTCACTTTACAGTACGGCCATGACACGCTCCCGGTTTGAGGCCATCTGGAAATGTCTGCATTATTCAGATAATGCAGCATGTCCCCCCCGAGGTGATCCTGCCCATGACCGTCTGTATAAGATACGGACGGTCATCGATCACTTTGGGGCCAAATTCATGGAGGCCTATGTACCTGGAAGGGAGGTCGTGGTTGATGAGTCTCTCATTGCGTTCAAGGGGAGACTCATTTTCCGCCAGTATGTGCCCTCCAAGCGGGCGAGGTATGGCATGAAGCTATACAAAATTTGTGAGAGTACCTCAGGGTACACTTACAAATTTCGTGTATACGAGGGGCGAAATTCCCGGATTCAACCCCCAGAATGTCCCCCCACTCTGGGTGTTACCGGGAAACTTGTGTGGGACCTTATGCACCCACTGCTAGATAAGGGTTAACACCTTTACGTGGATAACTTTTATACTAGTATCCCCTTGTTCCAGTCCCTTGCCGCCAGATCCACGTCCGCTTGTGGGACCGTGCGGAAAAATCAACGCGGCCTCCCTGCCCTCCCCCTCCAGGTACCTATCCCCAGGGGTAAGACCCAGGCCCTTACCACTGGAAACCTGTTGCTGGTCAGGTATAACGACAAGAGGGATGTCCTTATGCTGTCCACAATTCATGGTAACCGCATCACCCCCCCTGTGCGAGGTACTGCGGCAACGGTCCTCAAGCCAGATTGTATCGTCGACTACAATCTGTATATGGGAGGAGTTGATCTCTCTGATCAAGTCCTCAAGCCATATAACGCCATGCGCAAAACCCGGGCATGGTACAAAAAAGTTGCGGTCTACTTGGTGCAGGTTGCCATGTACAACTCTTTTGTACTATCCCGAAGCGCTGGCAGCACAAGGACATTCCTTCAGTTCTATGAGGCAGTCCTCAAGGCCCTGATCTTTTCGGACCGGGAAAGAGCAGGCTGGAGTAACTCGGGAACTGTAGGCGCCCGGATCGTCCCTGGCCAAACACTTTCCAGGTGTGGTCCCCCATACTGGAAAGAAGGGACGAACCCAAAAAAGGTGCAGAGCGTGTCACAGGAGGGGGATACGGAAGGACACCACAACTCAATGTGACACGTGCCATGGAGTACTAAATTTATATCCCAATTTAGTACTGACATCGGATAAAAAAAAACTGGTTCTCAGACGAGACACCCAAAAAAACTAAAATAAATTTATTAAAAGTAGACATATTAGGTATTGCCGCGTCGGTAATAATCTCCTCTATAAAAATACCCCATGACCTAACCCCCCAGATTAACATGGTCCAAAAAAAGAAAAGAAAAAAAAATTGCAAAAAAAGAATTTTTTGTCACCTGACTTAACAAAAAGTTTAATAGCAAGCGATCAAAAAGTAATTGTCACGGAACCATGAACCAGACGTACAACAAGAGATAAGAGAAAATAAGAAGGCTTTATTGAAAATAAAGCTGTAAAGCAAAAGTCCAAACGGATGGTGAAACCGAGCAGAGTCTTTGCGAAGCCAGAGGTCAGGAACCAGAGGGGTAGTCAGACGAAGCCAGGATCAGGAACCAGCAGGGTAGTCAGACGAAGCCAGGATCAGGAACCAGCAGGGTAGTCAGACGAAGCCAGGATCAGGAACCAGAAGCAGCAGCAGTCTTAGAAGCATGTGAACACAAGAGGACCAAGCAAGGAACTGAAGCCACAGACCTCCTATATATATGACCTAGGCATCCAGCTCCTCCCAGTGGGAAGGAGGAGCCGCAGGGTGGAAGGCTACAAGAAACCCAGAAACCAAGATGGCCGCCAGCACATGTCAAACGAAGGAGAACAGCAAGAAGGTAAGACCATGACAGTAATATAGCCCCCAAAATAGTGCCAATTAAACTGGCCGCTCATCCCGCAAAAAATGAGCCCCCACATAAGATAATCTGATTAAAAAAAAAGACAGACTTTAGAGATACAAAAAAAAAAGGTTTTGTATCAAAAAGGATAATATAGTCTATTATTAGGTATCGCCACGTCCGTAAGAATCTCCTCTATAAAAATATGCCATGACCTAACCCCCCAGATTAACACGGTAAAAAAAAAAAAGGTGCCAAAACCGCTATTTTTGGCACTTTTCCATTTCAATCCGTTTTTTCCGGTAACAAAACAAGGGTTAACAACCAAACAAAAGTTTATATTTATTACCCTGATACTGCAGTTTACAGAAATGCCACATTTGTGGTCGTAAACTGTTGTATCAGTAAAAGGGAGGCCGCAAAAAGAAAAGGACCGACATGGTTTCTGGAAGGCCGATTTTGATGGCCTTTTTTATTGACACCATGTCCCTTTTGAAGCCTTCCTAGAGTAAAAACTCCCTAAAAGTGACCCCATCTAAGAAACTACACCCCTCAAGGTATTCAAAACTGATTATACAAACTTTATTAACCCTTTAGGTGTTCAACAGTTAATGGCAAATGGAGATGAAATTTCAGAATTTCAATTTTTGTAACCTTGCCTCACAAAAATGTAATATAGGAGGAACCAAAAATCATATGTACCCTAAAAATAGTCCCCAAAAAAAATGCCACCTTATCCCGTAGTTTCCAAAATGGGGTCACATTTAGGGAGTTTCTACTCTAGGGGTGCATCAGGGGGGTTGAAACAGGACACGGTGTAAATAAACCGATCCATAAAAATCAGCCCTCCAAAAACCAAACAGTGCACCTTTCACTCTACGCCCCGCTGTGTGGCCGTACAGTAGTGTACGGCCACATATGGGGTGTTTCTGTAAACGGCATAGTCAGGGCAATAAAGATACAGTCTTGTTTGGCTGTTAACCCTTGCTTTGTTAGTGGAAAAAATGGGTTAAAATGTAAATTAGGCAAAAAAATGAAATTCTCAAATTTCATCCCCATTTGCCAATAACTCTTGTGCAACATCTAAAGGGTTAACGAAGTTTGTAAAATCAGTTTTGAATACCTTGAGGGGTGTAGTTTATAGAATGGGGTCATTTTTGGGTGGTTTCTATTATGTAAGCCTCGCAAAGTGACTTCAGACCTGTAATGGTCCCTACAAATTGGGTTTTTGAAAATTTCTGAAAAGTTTCAAGATTTGCTTCTAAACTTCTAAGCCTTGTAACATCCCCAAAAAATAAAATATCATTCCCAAAATAATTCAAACATGAAGTAGACATATGGGGAATGTAAAGTCATAACAATTTTTGGGGGTATTTCTATGTATTAGAGGTAGAGAAACAAACTTTGAAATTTGCTAATTTTTCAAAATTTTTGGCAAATTAGGTATTTTTTTATGCAAAAAAAAATTTTTGACCCAGTTTTAGCAGTGTCATGAAGTACAATATGTGACGAAAAAAACAATCTCAGAACGGCCTGGGTAAGTCAAAGCGTCTTAAAGTTATCAGCACTTAAAGTGACACTGGTCAGATTTGCAAAAAATGGCCTGGTCCCCAAGGGGTTAAAAAAACTTTGGTTGCTTTTGCAGTATGCTTTGAGTCATTGTCCATCTGCACTGTTAAGCGCCGTCCAATGAGTTCTGAAGCATTTGGCTGAATATGAGCAGATAATATTGCCCGAAACACTTCAGAATTTATCCTGCTGCTTTTGTCTGCAGTCACATCATCAATAAATACAAGAGAACCAGCTCCATTGGCAGCCATCCATGCCCACGCCATGACACCACCACCATGCTTCACTGATGAGGTGGTATGCTTAGGATCATAAGCAGTTCCTTTCCTTCTCCATACTCTTCTCTTCCCATCACTCTGGTACAAGTTGATCCTGGTCTCATCTGTCCATAGGATGTTGTTCCAGAACTGTGAAGGCTTTTTTTAGATGTCGTTTGGCAAACTCTAATCTGGCCTTCCTGTTTTTGAGGCTCACCAATAGTTTACATCTTGTGGTGAACCCTTTGTATTCACTCGTGAAGTCTTCTCTTGATTGTTGACTTTGACACACATACACCTACCTACTGGAGAGTGTTCTTGATCTGGCCAACTGTTGTGAAGGGTGTTTTCTTCAACCAGGAAAGAATTCTTCGGTCATTCACCACAGTTGTTTTCCGTGGTCTTCCGGGTCTTTTGGTGTTGCTGAGCTCACTGGTGCATTCCTTCTTTTTAAGAATGTTCCAAACAGTTGTTTTGGCCACGCCTAATGTTTTTGCTATCTCTCTGATGGGTTGGTTTTGTTTTTTCAGCCTAAAGATGGCTTGCTTAACTTATAGTGACCGCTCTTTGGATCTCATCTTGAGTTGACAGCAACAGATTCCAAATGCAAATAGCACACTTGAAATGAACTCTGGACCTTTTATCTGCTCATTGTAATTGGGATAATGAGGGAATAACACACACCCGGCCATGGAACAGCTGAGAAGCCAATTGTCCCATTACTTTTGGTCCCTTAACAAGTGGGAGGCACATATGCAAACTAATGTAATTCCTACACCGTTCACCTGATTTGGATGTAAATACCCTGAGATTAAAGCTGACAGTCTGCAGTTAAAGGACATAGTGTTCGTTTCATTTAAAAATCCATTGTGGTGGTGTACAGAGCCAAAAATGTTAGAATTGTGTCGATGTCCCAATATTTATGGACCTGACTATGTGGTATATATGGTCAGATGTAGTTGCGGGAGATTTTATATAGGGAAGACAATCAGGAGTCTATGCGATAGGTTTATGGAACATTTTAATTCCATTAGCACCGGGAAGGGGTGTCCACGTTTAATAGAACATGTTAGGTCTATGCACGGAGGTAATTCCTTGGCAACCACAGGGGGGGGGGCGATATGCATGGCACCTTGTTGAGAAGAGGAGCTAAATGGATCATGCATTCCGATGCTCTGGGTCCATTAGGGTTAAATAAAAAGAATGATCTGAGTTTTTGTTGTAGTGTTGTTTTAATTGTGCTATGCCTTCCTATTGTTTATACTCTGTTCACGTTCTGAGTTCACATAGACTCTTTAGGTGTATCGATGATATAAAGGATAGCACATACAAGCATCCTGACGTCAGTGGCCTGAGGAAGCGTGATCTGTCGCGAAACGGCCGTCGCCACGAGTTAACTGCGGCTCTCCGCGCTACGCATATATATGTAACCAACCTAAATCAATAAAAGAAGATTCCACGCTATGTGGTGAGTCTCGCCTTTTTCGTGTTTCTTTTTGTGGCTTATGTAACTTGCTTCTATTTGGGGCTGAGCACCACCGAAGTAGATATAATGACCTGGGGTCAAGTAGTGCCATCCTATTTACTGTTACTATTTTTTGGACTGTATTATTGGTAATGCTAGAAACTATTGCTATAACTTTTTAATTTTTTAATTATTTAATTTATTTTAAGTGAATTAACTCCTTTCTGCCACATTCAGGGCAGGAAGGGGTAAAATTTACAACCTGTTAATTTTACAGTCAGCAGGTAGCGCTCTTACATAAGGGAAAACGCTCCCTCCCTTTAACACTATGATAGATCCTTGTAGCAGGGTGCTGCAAGGATCTATCACAGCCTGACCGTTCGTGCTGGTCTCGGCACGGCTCCCTGTGACCGCAGCTGTCTAATGAGAGCACGGTCACAGAGATGTGCAGCGACACTGACCGCCAGTAGAACACGATGTAACCAAGCGCTTTGATATGTCGGTTACAGATAGGAGCCTACTGCTGCGACATATAAAATAGTGCAGCGTTAGGCAAAGGGTTAAAGGTAGAACACTGAAAAAAACAGGGGAGAATATACAAACTACATACAGATGTTGCCCATGATCAGATCCAGACTTAGGGACCCAGCGCTGAAAAGCCAGAGTACTAACCACTGAACCATTGTGCAGTCCAAAGTTGACTTCCATTTGCATTATTTAAAGGCTGTCAGTAGATTTGTACCCATGTGCTCATTTGCAAATACTGAAACTTAATTTTTCTCAACGATGCGGGCACATATGAACATGGGGCCAACACAGATGCCTTCAGATGCCAAGTGCACATGTAACAGGTCAGCCAGTTTCATAGTGGCTAAAATGGTTATAATACTCATATAGCCATTTTCGCCACTGAGGAAGGAACAAGGAGGTTCCAAAACGTGTTTGACGCTAGAAGTATGAACACTGTTTCCAAAAATCCATCAATAACACTGTATGGTCAAGTGGCATTAAGCTGTGGAAAGCACATGGAGTGATATTGCTAGACGATAAAACTCCAGGAATCCTATTCAGCTCCAAAAGACATGTGGAGCGAGGAGACATCGGCTGTAGCGGTCTGGAGTGCAGAGAGACACAGAGCGCAAGCACCGCTTAAAGCGATCTCGGAAGCAGGAACAAGCCCGAGAGCCGTACTATGTGGAATAACAAGGTGCAGCATCACCTGAAGACCTGTGAGGAGGGTGAGACTCACTTCCCAGCACAACATTTGTACAATTGACTTTTTGAACATTAGTATTGTCCAAAGTAGCTAGCGATTTGACTTAATGGGACAATTACCTAGACTGACTATATATTGTTTGTTTAATTTTATTGTTCGAGACTGTTTTTTTATAGCATTTTTGGGTATATATATGTATATGTATATTTGAAATATATTTCGTTTTATATATTAAATACTATTTTATCTACAATCATGGAGCTGGTCTTATGTTGGTTACAAGAGCATTTTATTAGCAAGAGGGTAGTAGCTGACAGTGTTCGTGATTGTAGCCATAGTGCAAGGGTGTGGTGAACATCTCTATCAATTTGTCTATTAAATAATTTGTCTATAAATCACTTTTATAGACAAATTTCTATGTTATCCACCCAAAAAACACTTCTGAAATCTTTGCCACTAGGGGTTCCTTCTAGCAATTTTGCTGTCCCTCGGTGTTACAAGGTGAATCCTTGCTGTGTAGACAACAGCATAGGTATGTCTTCACTGGCTGGCTCTGGAGCTCAGTGCGCTTCTGAGCTCAGTGCAGAGGACCCTTCCCAATCCAGGGCTCACGTCTTGAACACTGTAGAAGGCTCAGCCTCTTAGACTTCTGTTTTCTGTATATGACAGCCACATCTTTTCTCCAGTACATAGTAAGTGCATTTCTTACTCTAGTCATTATATAATTCATTTATGAAGTGTTGAGTGCCTCTATGTGTTGGTTTTAGTTTATTATTCAGAAACCCTCAACAGACTGACTCTGCAATAAATGTCTTGTGTTCTGGATCTTTCGACTGTGTGCTGTGAGTACGGTCATCTGTGACCCGCAATTATTTTTCCCTCTCTGTGCTGTCATGATAATGGAAGGACCCCGTACATTATGGAGGGGGACGCATGGCCATACTGGCATTGCCTGATGGCTGTCTTGTCCCTGGGGCTAAGGTATTCTGCCCGGTGACAAGGAGGTTATACTTAGGAGCCCAGTTTTGGAGGGAAATGGTTTCCCGCTCTTGTGGGATCACTGGGCAGAAGTTTAATTCTGCCCCGTGATTTTTCCCTCAATTGGCTGGGCCGGTAGCCTATGGTGTCCCAGGGTCTGGGGGAAGGTTAGCGGAGCCCTGGAGACAGTAATTGATTGGTGGTGGTGGGAGGTTTTGGGGCTATAAGTGTCCGAGCACCGCAGGCTGGGCTTGCCTTTGATCTGCACCTGCCTGTGGAGCCGGATTCTTTGTGCCCCTCCCGCCCGCCCCCTTTTTTGAAGGTGGTTTGGCCAGGGCCTGAGGAAGGGTGAGGTAAGGATTGTTGTGCATTTTCATATGTATACAATATTATCTAATGACATTATAATCAAAATGAATGCTCATCTCATTGCCTTTAAGAATAAGATCAGCCTGAACCAAAGTTATATTATATGGCTGAGGAAGCCAAGATGAGTTCATGGCAAGTTCAGTCTATATAAAAAAAAATAATTGTGAACATAAATGGACATTGTATTAGAATTTAGTGCTAAAGATATGAGACCATCTGTAAGGAGTATGCCAACTCCCTAAAACATGTCGGTCTGGAGGGAACAAGGTTACTTGATAAGGACTCATGTCTGTATCACACACCTGCTGCATGAGATTCAATTTATATATTCATAATTATATTATATATATCTTTGCATGGTATATTTAGTTTACAACATATGTTAATCAATAATTCATATAATGTGTTATCTATGTGTAACAATGTATCGATTTATATATATGTCATACCATGTATTTACCATTTAGAAGCTAATGTAGAAGATATAGAAACAAGTTTATGTTAATTGGGTTTCTGGGAGAAGTAAACGCCATTTCAAAATAATATAGTTATTCATGGATGTAGATAAATGAAATGTACAAGTTCCGATGCCAAGCATCAAAGCCGCTATATAAAACTTTCACCAAGTCAACCTATATTTCAAAAAGATAGGAGAAGACAGTCAACTCCAACAAGTCCAGGATATAGGTAATTAAAAGTGTCAGGAAAAGACCTTCCTCAATGATTTATAGTGAGAAAGGTCAACAAGTTCATGTAAACATATTATTAGATATTTAATTTTAATGCTTAAAAGTTGGGATGTTCACCTACAGTACCATCTGGAGGCAGATGGGCAACATTATATTATTTCATTATTTGTTCTAATACCATATTAGGAGTTGAGAGAACGTCATGATGTTATTAGCATGCGAATACACCCACCCTACCTGATTGGGAATCCATAATCTAAAGGGGATGATTCTTAGATAAGGGGGGGGAATAATTACTTGTGTGCGGAATAGCATGAAAAAAAAGTTAGCAAGAGGAAAAAAAAGAGCTAGAGAAAAAGATCCATATATCCATTGATCCATCCATTCAATCAAAAAGAAAAAAACTTTACCAGAAGAAACTTGGATTATTATTTTTGGATTATTAGGAAAGTTCTTCAGAACTGATCCCATCTGAACTCTGTCTACCTTTGACCCGGTAACGTATATTTTGTCTACTACTCGTGATATTAATAAGATATTTCTCTCAGTATATAGCCAAGAGTTCCCATATTGTGGGAATATATAGTGTTAGGTGCCTCCATAATGCTGATTATTCTCTTAGCAAAGATGCATATTGTTAATGGAAGATCTGACATTTAAAAAGAGGACTAAACCCTTGGAAAGTTATTTTCCATAGTCCGATTGCCGAGCTGAATATTTTATCATATTAATATCATATTTTTGATTGGTCATAGGAAGCGAAAACAGTTAATTTTCCTGTAAATCCATATTTTATTGTTATAGCCTGTTTGATAACAGAAGATCCTAAGTTTCTCTTGGTATATGAGTCAGTTTGTTAAAAGTATGACACTGGTTGTCATGAATCATTAAATCATACTGTGCTGATCAGATAGGGGTGTGTGAACACCACCGTGTGGTACATTTTGGATGTTACGTTGTAACTTCATCATTTGTTTTGCAGTTGTATTGTTTTTATATTCTTTGTTTTTATAATAAACGATTATATATTTTGCATATACAATTGTTCCTTTGTTTCACTGCTTGCACAAATCAAATTAAGATACTTGATAAAAAGAACTTAGAGGCGTTTTTTTTATGTCCGCCTGAAGGATAATATATTTTTATCCTCTCTTTTATATGAAGATTCTTTTTCATATAGAAGATATGACAGGATAGTCATCCCGTGATGGGATGGACTCTGATATATTTATGGTATTGGAGTCTGAGTTTAACTGAAAACCTTTTAGGAGTCCAGTCATAAAGTTGTATTGGTTAATTTTAATAAATCAGGCCTTGGACGTTTTACCTCCACTCCTTAGTCAGTGTCTCTTTTGATTAAAGGTATGCATGTATTAAGGTTTGTTATAGGTAGGCATAATATGCCATGTATATTCTGAGTCCTAGACCATTCCTTCTGTGTGCTGTGAACATAAACCGTCTCTTACACACCATGTGTGCTGAGGATAGGGACATAGATTTGAATAGGGCTCACTGGGGACTGGATTTGAAGTATGGGAACTAAAGTCTAAAGCAGCATAGTTCTGGCAGACTGTATTTGGACACGTCCCAGGCTTGAGGAGAACTACTGAATGCAGGGGTAGCTCACTGTGGCGGCTAGAAGTCAAAATAAGCAGACAAGAGCACTTGGGAGACTGGAATGGATCCTAACACTGTCCCCAGCAAAAGTTAATTTGTGAGAAGCTTTAAAATGTAGTCAGCCTTTATGTTTTTTCTAGTAATGATAGTTTTGAAGCCAAGAAAGAAAAACTGACACCAATATCTTTACTGTATCTTGTCCCCATAATTTTTCTCCATACAGATGCTCCCCAGGACCCAAACAGTACTGTTACTATACACATGGTACACTTACTCATGAACAAATTGACAACTGGGCGGTTTTTACCACCCAGTGTCAAAGAGCTGGGAACCTGAGCCACAGACAGTGTCAGAATGGTTTCAGCAGTGTGATCTCATGAGACACCACTTACACATTTCAGGGGTAAGCCACCCCGATACTGTTCACGTATGTTGGTTCACAACTATTGAACACTGGATGATGGAGACCACCCAGTTGTTAATTTATTCATTAAGTTGGAAAGTGACAACCACAATTCTGGGGGAACAGAATCACCTATAAAAAATAGGGCTGCACGATATGGGAAAAGCCAACATACTGTTATTAGATTGTCAAAAAGCGTTTCAGCTTATTATGTTGGCTTGCAAAAGCTAACATTGTTATTCGATTGTCAAAAAGTGTTTCAGCATAATAAATATTATTATTCTTAAGTGTTCTTGCATAGCAAGGCCACTTAATGTTATCTCACATATATATTATTATTCTTATTAAGTGTTCTTGCATAGCAAGACCACTTAATGTTATCTCACATTTATTATCATTATCATTATTATTATTATTATTATTAAGTGTTCTTGCATAGCAAGACCACTTAATGTTATCTCACATATATATTATATTTATTCTTATTCTTGCCAAATTTGCCACCCTAACTCCTCCCACAGTTTTTACACCACAGACAAAAATTTACCAAAACGTGCAGATTGTTCCCGATCGGATTGCTATTATTTTGTGGAGCGATCCCACCCCCGGGGCCCCCGTGGCGGGCCCCGGTAGCCCCCTTTTTTCCCATAGACTTTGACAGGGTAAATTTTCAAATCGCTCCCACTCGCCAGGCTTTGACGCTAAAGTCACCAAACTTGGGTCACTTAGTCATGGGGTCAACCCGAAAATTTTTGGCACATTTCGGGGACCCCGAAAAGTGGGCGGGGCCACACAGAACCAATCAAAATCTCCCCATTGACTGTAATGAGACGTTCAAATTGCTACTCCTCCCACATTTTTAGGAGTACAAATTCCAAACTTTGCAGACTTGGTCAGCACCCACCCTAGTACCTTGCTTGTGCTTTGTTAACCGATCCCACCCTCCGGGCCCCTGGGACGGGCCCCCAAAATCCACGTTTCCCATTGACTTTGACAGGGAAAATTTTCAAATCTCTCCCAGTTGCACAGATTTGACGCTAAAGTCACCAAACTTGGGTCACAGTCATGGGGTCAACGTGCAATTTGTTAGAACATTTCGGAGACCCTAAAATGTGGGCGGGGCCACACAGAACCAATCAAATTCTCCCCATTGACTATAATGAGAGGTTCAAATTGCTACTCCTCCCACAGATTTAGGAGTATAAATACCGAACTTTGCACTCTTGGTCGGCACATACCCGAGTATCTTGCTTGTGCTTTAATAACCGATCCCACCCTCCGGGCCCCTGGGGCGGGCCCCCGAAAACCTTTTTTTCTCCCATAGAGTTTTATTGGAAAAATGCAAACATTTGTCACTCATACAGCTTCGGAGTGAAACTCACCAAACTTGGGTCACTTAGTCATGGGGTCAACCTCAAAATTTCTGTCACATTTTGGGGACATTAAAAAGTGGGCGGAGCAACAAACAACCAATCAGATTTTCCCTATTGACATCAATGAGAAACTTTTTAATTGCTGCCATTTCAACATTGTTAATGGCAGGGTTGTTAAACTTAATATATTCGGTTAATAGGTGACTAGAATTCAAATGTTTAAAAGTGGGCGGAGTCTACAACGGCCAATCAAATTTCAGCCATATGTTTTAATGGGAAAATTTAAAACTGCCGCTGCTCTTAGAGGGTCAATGGCAAAGTCACTAAACTTGGAACAGTTGGTCAATGGGTGACTGGGATTCAAATGTGAAAAAGTGGGCGGAGCCTAAAATAGCCAATCAAATTTCAGCCATTTAACTTAGACCACCAGGTGACCCCCCCCCCCCCCCCCCGGACTACCAGGTGACTTATGGGTGCCCCCGCCCTAGCCCTTAGGTGCACCCGCCCTAGCCCTTAGGTGCACCCACCCCAACCTTTAGGTGCAACCACCCCGACCCTTAGGTGCACCCACCCCGACCCTTAGGTGCACCCACCCCGACCCTTAGGTGCACCCACCCCGACCCTTAGGTGCACCCACCCCGACCCTTAGGTGCACCCACCCCAACGATTAGCTGCACCCACCCCGACTTTTAGGTGCAACCACTTCGACCCTTAGGTGCAACCACCCCAACGATTAGGTTACCCAGTTACTCTGCCCACTCCAGTTGTAAGCTACTGGTGGAGGCAAGAACACTTCACACAATTTCCCCAGAAATTGTACCTTTTCTAGTTCTTATTATTCTTATTATAGCCAAATTTGCCACCCTAACTCCTACCACAGTTTTTACACTACATAGACAAAAATTTACCAAAACGTGCAGATTGTTCCCGATCGGATTGCTATTACTTTGTGGAGCGATCCCACCCCCGGGGCCCCCGTGGCAGGCCCCGGAAGCCCCCTTTTTTCCCATAGACTTTGACAGGGTACATTTTCAAATCGCTCCCACTCGCCAGGCTTTGAAGCTAAAGTCACCAAACTTGGGTCACTTAGTCATGGGATCAACCCGAAAATTTATGTCACATTTTGGGGACATTAAAAAGTGGGCGGGGCCACAAACAACCAATCAGATTTTCCCTATTGATTTCAATGAGAAAATTTTAAATTGCTGCCATTTCAACATTGTTAATGGCAGGGTTGTTAAACTTAATATATTCGGTTAATAGGCGACTAGAATTCAAATGTTTAAAAGTGGGCGGAGTCTACAACGGCCAATCAAATTTCAGCCATATGTTTTAATGGGAAAATTTAAAACTGCCGCTGCTCTTAGAGGGTCAATGGCAAAGTCACTAAACTTGGAACAGTTGGTCAATGGGTGACTGGGATTCAAATTTGAAAAAGTGGGCGGAGCCTAAAATAGCCAATCAAATTTCAGCCATTTAACTTAGACTACCAGGTGACTCATGGGTGCCCCCGCCCTAGCCCTTAGGTGCACCCACCCCGACCCTTAGGTGCACCCACCCCGACCCTTAGGTGCACCCACCCCGACCCTTAGGTGCAACCACTCCAACGATTAGGTGCACCCACCCCGACCCTTAGGTGCACCCACCCCGACCCTTAGGTGCACCCACTCCGACCCTTAGGTGCACCCACTCCGACCCTTAGGTGCACCCACTCCGACCCTTAGGTGCACCCACTCCGACCCTTAGGTGCAACCACCCCGACCCCCACTCCAGTTGTAAGCTACTGGTGGAGGCAAGAACACTTCACACAATTTCCCCAGAAATTGTAGCTTTTCTAGTTATTATTCTTATTATAGCCAAATTTGCCACCCTAACTCCTCCCACAGTTTTTACACTACATAGACAAAAATTTACCAAAACGTGCAGATTGTGGAACGATCCCACCCCCGGGGCCCCCGTGGCGGGCCCCGGAAGCCCCCTTTTTTCCCCATAGACTTTGACAGGGTACATTTTCAAATCGCTCCCACTCGCCAGGCTTTGACGCTAAAGTCACCAAACTTCGGTCACTTAGTCATGGGGTCAACCCGAAAATTTTTGGCACATTTCGGGGACCCCAAAATGTGGGTGGGGCCACACAGAACCAATCAAAAGCTCCCCATTGACTAATGAGACGTTCAAATTGCTACTCCTCCCACAGATTTAGGAGTATAAATACCGAACTTTGCACTCTTGGTCAGCACATACCTGAGTATCTTGCTTGTGCTTTGTTAACCGATCCCACCCTCCGGGCCCCTGGGGCGGGCCCCCGAAAACCTCTTTTTTCCCCCATAGAGTTTTATTGGAAAAATGCAAACGTTTGTCACTCATACAGCTTCGGTGTGAAACTCACCAAACTTGGGTCACTTAGTCATGGTGTCAACCTGAAAATTTATGTCACATTTTGGGGACATTAAAAAGTGGGCGGGGCCACAAACAACCAATCAGATTTTCCCTATTGACATCAATGAGAAAATTTTTAATTGCTGCCATTTCAACATTGTTAATGGCAGGGTTGTTAAACTTAATATATTCGGTTAATAGGTGACTAGAATTCAAATGTTTAAAAGTGGGCGGAGTCTACAACGGCCAATCAAATTTCAGCCATATGTTTTAATGGGAAAATTTAAAACTGCCGCTGCTCTTAGAGGGTCAATTGTAAAGTCATTAAACTTGGAACAGTTGGTCAATGGGTGACGGATTCAAATTTGAAAAAGTGGGCGGAGCCTAAAATAGCCAATCAAATTTCAGCCATTTAACTTAGACCATCAGGTGACCCCCCCCCCCCCCCCCCCCGAACTACCAGGTGACTCATGGGTGCCCCCGCCCTAGCCCTTAGGTGCAACCACCCCGACCCTTAGGTGCAACCACCCCAAACCCCACTTCAGTTGTAAGCTACTGGTGGAGGCAAGAACACTACAATTTCCCCAGAAATTGTAGCTTTTCTAGTTATTATTAAGTGTTCTTGCATAGCAAAACCACTTAATGTTATCTCACATATATATTATTCTTATTCTTATTATAGCCAAATTTGCCACCCTAACTCCTCCTACAGTTTTTACACTACATGGACAAAAATTTACCAAAACGTGCAGATTGTTCCCGATCTGATTGCTATTACTTTGTGGAACGTTTTGCCGAATGCTTCACGGAATATCGTCGTTTTTGTGGCGAAAGTTGTCCCATAGGAATGAATGGCAAAGCTAGAGTGGGAGCTGGCAAAAGCTGAAAAATCAGTCCATGATTTCTAAACTGCCACCACTCCCTCATTTTCAGGCCCACCTACACAAATCTTATATCAAAACGTTCAGCTATCCCTGCTGCCACGGCTAAGCCATAGTCCTGATAGTTTTCACAATATGGCCATTTGTTTGCAACCAGGGCCGGATTAACGTAGGGGCTGATGGAGCTGCAGCTCCAGGCCCCTACCATAAAATAGGCCCATCTGCCAGCCAAAAGGCCGTCGGGAGGGTTAAAAGTCCTCTGTTGTACACAGCGCAGCGTCACACAGCACACAGACAATGCAGAGACGCTCACCTCACTGGCAGCAGGGAGCCTGAGGGAGGGACTCGGGAGGAGCGTAATATGATCCTAGAGTGGAAGCTGCTTCTGCCAGCCCCTCCCCGCCCACCAACCAATCAGAGCTGAGGCAAGGCAAGCACTAGCAGCTCTGAGTCGTCGGAGTAGTACAGGGAGTCTTCACAGGTCCTGTAAGGGAACTGCACAGTGTAAAGTGTAGTTCCCAGGTTAGAACAGTGCATCTGCCAGGACCTGTGATGACATCATCTTCAGCATCACAGGTCCTGCAGAATCTAGCAAAGGAACTGCACCAAAAATGGTGTAGTTCCTAGGTTTGAAAGGTACATCTGCCAGGACCTGTGATGACATCACAGGTCCTTCAACCCCTAACAGCAAGTATTAGAAGTTCACAATCAGCTCTGCATTGATCCATACAGACTGGAATGGAGTGGTAAGAGGAGGTCCTCCACTTTTCATCATTTACCCCCCCTCCATGCCCTGTTTTTACTCATGGCTCACTCATGTATAATACTTCAGACAGGTACAGTGACCACAACCTCATGTACTTCACACACACAGTGACTATAATGCATAACTGACCACATATTTCTATAAACACTGCCTCTACAGTATTATACCTTGTATGCCTCACATATATACACACAAACACACACTGCATATATTAAACAGTATTATAGATGCAATATGTACAGATATATAATATATATTGCAGTGTACTGATATGTGAGGTACAAGGTATAATATATGCAGTGTGTATAGATATATTGTATATACAGCAGTGTACTGATATGTTAGGTACGCGGTATAATAGATGGTGTGTACAGGTATATTGTATATACAGTATTGGATTGATATGTGAGGTACGAGCTGTAATTTATACCTCATATATCAGTACACTGCTGTATATACTATATACCTGAACACACTGCATATATTATACCGCGTACCTCACATATCAGTACACTGCTGTATATGCCATACATCTGTACACACTGTATCTATTATGCCTCTTTTGTGTGCCAGGCCTGTTTTGTAATCCCAATCCGGCCCTGATGGCATAAATTATAAAAAACAGCAGCGAACATAGTTCATGGAACAAAGAGAGAGGCCTGGAATGGGTAGTGGGAGGGGCTATAAAAGGGGAATGGGGGCCCAATTTAGATTCTTGCTATGGGGCCCAGTGATTTCTATGTACGCCTTTGACAGGAGCAGAGAGATAAGAGAAGTGACAGATGACACAGAGTTTAGATTACAGGTTGAATTAACCCTTTAGGATCAAATTGGCTTCTCAGAAGATATATATGTTAAAGGCATCTCATTCAGTAGCTATATAACTAAGGGTGGGTTCACATCTCCTTTATGGATTCCGTTAAGTGGAGACTGTGGGGACTATTTTATTATCAGCCAGTAACTGTTACTGTAATACTGTTATCAATTCAGCACATAGTTTTCCCTGTGCATTCACATTTCACTTCACTTGGTTCGTTGTACTACTGTCAGTGTCAGACTGTTGTCACTGTGGGCAACAATGCACAACAGACAACAATGCACACCACAGTGACAGCTCCTGAGTCCTCCTGTCCGGCGTCAGCCTCAGCTTCCCTTCACTATCACTATAATCAATCACTCTTCCTGATCCTGACTCACTCATTAGAGAGCTGAAGAGCCGACTGAGTCAGCAGCAGCAAGTGAATCGAATGTATAGCATCTGCGCATGCGCACCGGCACCTAGAGTCTTCGGTTCACTTGCGAGTCAGCTCAGCAGTCAGTGACTCAGCAAGCGAACCGAAGATCCGATTCATGAATCGGTTCATTTGAATTAGCTGATTCAAATGAACCGATTCATCTGAAAGATCCGAACTTCCTATCACTACTGAGGTCATATCCGGCGGGCCGTGGCATTACAGGAACAGCACCAGCTGCTCTGACGTCCTGCCGCCGGATATACGTCACAGGATATCCAGCGGCAGGACGTCAGAGCAGCTGGTGCGGTTCCTGTAATGCCGGCCCGCCGGATATGACCTCAGTGCGCCCGCGGTTATCCCTCCTGCACGCTGCGCTGTGTACAACCTACTCAGCAGTTTCGACCAGCACACGGCCCACAGCGCTCAGCCACACCAGCCCGTGAGACAGCAGGAGCTTCTGGAGCAGGGCAGGTATCAGATAAACCTCTTCCAGTTGGAAGGGAGGGCAATCATAGTGCTGTTATGATTTATGGACACAGCTCTCAGCATGCTTAGCCAGCCTTCTATCTGGCTTTGCATCTTGAGAGTCACAGTCCACAGGCCGTTTCTGAGCCTGTGGACTGTGACTCTCAAGAAGCACAGCCAGATAGAAGGCTGGCTAAGCATGCTGAGAGCTGTGTCCATAAATCATAACAGCACTATGAAAATTACTGACTGGCTAAGCATGCTGAGAGCTCAGTCTCTATAACATAACACAAGAAATTACTGTTTCTAGCTGCTAGTCCACAGCAGCTAGAAACAGTAATTTCTTTAAAGGGATTCTGTCACCAGGTTTGACCCGTCAGCTAAAAATATGCTGATGTTCAGGGCGTCTTCATGATTCCTAATGTGGGCTTATAAATGTCATCTGTGGGCTTATTTAGCTAAAAACAGCTATTACTAACCTGTCAGTCAAACAAATAAGGTGCCCAAGGGGATGTTAATGGGTGCAAGATGCCCGCCGCACCCACCGCCGTTCGTGCCCAGCGCCGCCTTTCCGGACTTCTGCACAGCCTCCTAATCCTCTGTGCCGCCTCTCGCTCTCCCTCCCTCCCCCCTCCTTCTGCTGTAAGATCTCGCGCTTGCGCACAGGGCTCTGCCTGATGTGCCCGTGCAGACTTCTCCATTTGGCTTCTTACAGCGAAGTGCGCATGCGCCGGCACTTCGCTCAACCCCTGTATGCGCGAGATCTTACAGCAGGAGGAGGGGGGAGGGAGAGCGAGAGGCGGCACAGAGGATTAGGCGGCGGCGCAGAAGTCCAGAAAGGCGGCGCTGGGCACGAACGGCGGCGGCCGACACCTTGCATTCATTAACATCCCCTTGGGCACCTTATTTGTTTGACTGACAGGTTAGTAAAAGCTGTTTTTTAGCTAAATAAGCCCACAGATGACATTTATAAGCCCACATTAGGAATCGTGAAGACGTCCTGAACATCAGCATATTTTTAGCTGACAGGGGTGAAACCTGGTGACAGAATCCCTTTAATGTGTTATGTTATTTAGACACAGCTCTCAGCATGCTTAGCCAGCCTTCTATCTGACTGGCTAAGCATGCTGAGTGCTGTGTCCATAAATCATAACACAGCTCTATGAAAATTACTGTTTCTAGCTGGTGTTGTCCACAGTAGTAGGAAAACAGTAATCTTCATAGTCATGTTAAATGATCACTATAGTGTCAGGAAAACAAAGCGGTTTTCCTGACACTATAGTGCCCTGAGGGTGCCCCCACCCTCAGGGTCCCCCTCCCGTGGTCCCCCTCCATGTTGCCAAGATAGACGCCAAATAAAGGGGTAGTTGCAGGAACAAAATACTTTAATGGTATCGATAAAATATATATGTAATTAAGACACTGAGTGCAGTTCCATAAAAAGGCCCAGCAAAATCCTCAGCACCAGGCCTATGATGCTCTTAATCCGGCCCTGTTTGCAACTCACGCCGTCCATTGACATTCATTGAAACTCCACTCTGCAAAGCTCACATTTGAAGGGCAATTTCTAAACTGCGACTTTGCCTTCATTGTTAATATTGCAGAGACATACTATGCATCAAAATGTAGGTCTGGGTCTTGTGATTCTCACAATATAAAGCTCTTCACTGTAGGATTTATAATTTTTAAACTACAACCATTAGAAGATGGCAACCGCCAGTGAAGTGACCTCTCTTTACTGCTGGGACTGGGGTGTGCTTTCTATTGCAGTGTCTGTACAGAAGTCTGAGGGGCTCTTGTCTCCATGGGAACACAGGTGGGCGGGGACGTCATGTGACTGCTCCTCTGAAGATGCTTGCTGCAATGCATGCTGGGATATTTACTTTCACTTTACAGCTGCTCCGCCCACACAGCCTGTCTGAGGAAGCTCCTCAGGGGAACATGTCATGGTGAACAGATTAGAAAAATGACATACAGCCAGCACATTTAGCATGATATAAATACTTCATAGTTTGGGCTATTGTCTGGGGCACTTGGATTTTTGATACTTAGGGTGGCCAACCCCTTTAAAAGTTTGCAAATACCCTAAGTTTTATACAGTAGAGAGTATTTGAGGTGTTTCAACTAGCTACATTTACGAAAAGAAATTAGAGCTGTGTGAATATCATCATGCCATCTAAAGGAAAGAGATCTAAAGCTGCAAAGATACGCTGGACTAAACTGCACCTTTCAGACCCACGTTTTTGGGATCCGGAGCCCCACAGCAGCATAGTGGAAATGGAGGTTTGTGAAAGTGAATGTGCCAAGGAGGTACATAGTTGAACATGGGAATGACACCACAGGTTCACTAAGTGTCAAGTTCAAGAGCACACTGACAGTGTGATGGGCACTTCTGAAAACCATGGCATGCAAGAACCATGCGTACCAAGTGAGATATCTGTGCAGGCATCATTTCATCAGGGTCATCATGACTATGGAAGTTTAAGGAACAAACAGTGTACATGCATGGCTCTGACATTTTTGGCATACCACAGTGAGCTTGATGATGTGAGGAAGGATGATCTTGATCAAATACTGAAGGGCAACAGCTTGTTTGGCACAACAATACAACAGTTAAAACAAAGAAATGTCTATCAGCACCAACACTTGACAATCAATGGAAGAAGTGCCCCTCAGAGTCAACACTGAAAAATATGAATATAACGTTGTTAAATCTCCAGTGTTATCGGGATGTGTGAGAGCCACGGTAGACAGTGACAACCAAGGTTGCTTTGTTTACCTCTCCACAAGACTACAGTGCCTCAATGCAGATGTTACACATGCACTTTTTATAGTAGTGCCATATTGCATTGCATTCTTCAGAGACAAGTCTGGGAGATATGGACTGTTTGATTCTCATAGTCGAAATAAGGATGGACTTCCTGCCACTGGAAAAGGAAAAGCTGTTATGATCATTTTTACACATTTGAGTGATATGGGGGCAAGGATTTATAATTTGTATGAATTGCTCCTTACAGACAACAGAGGCCCTATTGATGGACTGCAGTATGACTTCATGCCAGTCTCATTTCATCGTGCAAGACGTCTGTCAGATGGTTTGCTGTCCCCACCGGTGCAATCTGACAAACCACATAATGGAAAGCATGTGTAGAACAAAGTGACACAGATGACCAAAGATGCAACACACACTGGATTCCCAGCCAGCAAGCATTCTCCAAGGTCACTTGATTTTAAGTTGAAGCAGAAGCAATATATCATACGCAAATATGCGACAGATGCCAATTTCAACTTGAAGCAGAAGCAATACACAACTAGCAAATATGCAACAGATTCCAATTTTAACTTGAAGAAGAAGCAATACATCACCAGAAAATATGCAACAGATGCAGGTTTCAAGTTAAAGCAGAAGCAATACACAACCAGCAAATATGCGACAAATGCCATTTTTAACTTGAAGAAGCAATACATCACAAGAAAATATGCGACAAATGCCGATTTCAACTTGAAGCAGAAGCAATACATCACCAGAAAATATCATAATGATCCTGCTTTCAGAAAACGTCACTTGCAACATTGCATGAGTTACATGAAAATGAAGCGTCACACTCAAGCAGACTTTCGCATAACCCATAAGATGCAATGTGCTTTCAAAATAAGAATGAAATCTAGACGATTGACTCATGTCATGCAGGAATGCAGTCAACCAGTGGACAACAGCCTAATGCAGACAGCTATATCCACTTTCTATGAATGCATTAAAGCTGGGCCAACTTTTGTGTGCACGATGTGTCATCGCACCCTTTTCCCTAACGAAGTGAAACATTGCATTCACAGCAATTACAAGACGAATCTACGCATTGTTGCTGCCTGTTTGACAGGGAAATATGTCCATGTGTGCAACAATCACTGTCAAGGCCCTGAACAATGCACTGTACCAGATGAAAGGACCAAAGAATGGATTTGTCACAACTGTGATTCACATTTAAAAGCAGGACACAAATCATCCATCGCTGTGGCTAACATGGAGCTGGCACCCATTCCCCCAGAGCTTTGCAATTTGAATGTGCTGGAAAGACAACTTTTGGCCAAAATACTGTTATTTGCCAAGATCATCACACTTCCCAAAGGTCGACAGGCAGCTATACACAGCGCTGTAGTGTGTGTGCCATCTGAGGTGGAAACCACGGTCAATACTCTACCAAGATCGCACAGCACATCCCAGTTACACAGAGTGAAGCTGAAAAGACGTCTGACTTACAAAGGCCACCAGCTGTTTCACAATGTCAACATGAGAAATGTAGTAGCAGGTCTGTCAAAACTCATTGACACACACCCCGACTACAGTGACATTTCAATCCGAGTGGATGAGACAATCGCTGCTGATAATGATGATGATGGAATGGAACTCGACAGTTGTGATGAAACTGAAATGATGGAGATACTTGAACGCATCGAAAATTGTGATCCATCAGAGGTAGAGTCTGCATGTTTACTGGCTGCTTCTGAGCAACAGGAAGGCCATGACCAACAACCTCCCAATGCTGAGGATGAGAAAGATTTACTAAGACCTGGAATTGGCCTAGACCAGGGGTCAGCAACCTCTGGCGCTCCAGCTGTTGCAAAACTACAACTCCCAGCATGCTCCATTCATTTCTGTGAGAGTTCTGAGAAGAGCAGAGGAAGTATGCATGCTGGGAGTTGTAGTTTTACAACATCTGGAGTGCCTGAGGTTGCCTACCCCTGGCCTAGACAGTTTGCAGCCATCTGACCTTGAAGAGGAAGCACTGACACACGGTGATTGAATATTCAGCATTGCACCTGCACAAGGAAACACACCTGTCAGCTTCTTTAAAGTTCCTAGGCTTGAGGCAATGGCTTTCCCTGTTCAGTTTCCTACTGGACAGAATACATTGGACCAGGCAAGACAAGTCAAACTGTCCCCGAGCATGTATTTCAATGCAAGGCTTTTTTGTGTTGATACTCGTTTTGCTAGAGACACAAGCTATCTCTTCTTTGCGCAATTTGTCACAGAAACACACATGGCCAAAAGCAGCATGTCCATCCAGTTAAGGAAAGGAAAACCCAATACCAGGGATGGACAGAAAATATCCAACAAGCTGCTACAGGACAAGCGTGAGGTTGAGAGGTTGGTGCGAAACCGAGATGCCACAAGGTTCATGCAACCACTGAGAGGGAGTCCAGCTTATTGGGATAAAAATCTGAAGAATTTGCTAGCCATGGTCAGACAATTGGGTAAGCCAACATTTTTTCTTACCTTCTCTGCTGCAGAATTCAGATGGCCAGAGGTAATAACGGCAATAAAGGCGCAACAAGGTCAAAAGGTGGATTTTGCAGAGCTAGACTGGGCTGAAAAGTGTGACATCCTTTGAGGCAACCCAGTGACCACCATGCGCATGTTTGACAAACGGGTTGATGCTCTGATGCGAGAGCTGCTGTTGGGTCCTGCACAGCCAATCGGTGAAGTTATCGATTACTTTTACCGGGTTGAATTTCAGGCGAGAGGGAGCCCTCATATACATTGTCTCTGTTGGGTAGCAGGAGCTCCTATATTTGGACAAGACAGCGATGACCAGGTGTGTGCCTTTATAGAGCATAACATCTCATGCCAGCTGCCTGATGAAGCCAAACAGGCCCCACTTCACAGATTTGTAACAGAACTTCAAATGCACAGCAGATCTCATTCAAAATCGTGCAAGAAAGGTAACAGAGTATGCAGATTTGGATTTCCAAAGCCAACTATTACAAAAACGAGGATAACTTACCCGATTCCAGAAGAACAAGGAGATTGTGCAATGAAACCACAAGCAGCCAAAAACAAAACTGAAACCAGTCTGGGATTTGCTTAATAACCCGAAAGTGCAGCTTGAAGACATGTCACAGCTACAGGCACAGTGTGATATGACTTTGAATCAATACAACTCGTACATTGAGGCATTGACCTCCTCAAGCGTGATTGTAATGAAGCGAGATGTCAAGGACTGCTGGGTGAACAACTACAATCCACATTTGCTGACGGCCTGGAATGCCAACATGGACATCCAGTACATTCTTGACGAGTATGGTTGCATCATGTACATGTTGTCCTACATATCCAAGCCAGAACGCGAGCTGAGTGACCATCTCAAAACAATAGTCAAAGAAATGAGCCCAGAAACAGACATAACGAGAAGAAATGAAAGAAGTTCTTCAGGCTTTTTTCAAAACACAGAGGTCAGCGCCCAGGAGTCTGTGGCCCGTACGTGCAGCCTGAAAATGAAGTCTTGCTCACGTGAGGTTGTTTTTCTGCCAACTGGTGACAACGCACTGAAAATGAGTCTCCCGCTCAGTGCATTGCAGAACAAACCAGCCGATTCTCTTAATGTGTGGATGACGAGTTTTGTCGACAAATACAGAGCCAGACCCGAAACACCAGAGTTTGAGTCCATGTGTCTGGCAGACTTTGCATCCCATTACAGGGTTGTCTATGGCAAGCAGAAGGAAGATGGCAAGCAAAAAGGAAGACGGCAAGCGTGTCAGCCTTTTTTTTTTTCCTTTAATTATCTTTATTACTTGAGATATAAAAATAGATTACAGTACAAAAAAAAAAGAGTTTGTTATTTTTCATTTTCCATTCCCCTTATCCCCCCACCCCCCTCCCCATACCTGTGGTGCGTCGAAACAAAAAAAAAAAAAAAGAAGAAGAAGGAAAACAATTATACAAAGTAATCAAATCCTCCAACCACCCCATATCTTAGTCCACTTCTCCTCAGCTTCCCTCTGTTTATACATAATTTTCTCATAATTTTTTACCTTGTTAATTAGGTTTGTTTATCCATGTATTCATCTCTGGAATACATCGAGCAAACCAAGTCCGACTCACCAAAACTCTGGCCAACATCAGTATTCTACCTAGGAAAATCTTTTGATACTTATGGTTATTTATTTTGGAAAAATCATTAAGCACAAACACTTGTGGTTCGAGGGGAATTCGTATTTTTTATTTATAGCGGATAAAATTGTTAATACTATTCCAGTATTTTATAAGTTCTGGGCAGGTCCAGATCATATGAAGATAATCCGCACCTGAGGTATCACATTTAGGGCAATTAGAGGTGTCTCTTAGCCCACATTTATTCATCCATAAAGGGGTAACATATAATCTATGACAAATATTAAAATGTACTAGAACATGGTTAAAATTCTGGGATAGTGACTCTAAATTCCCAAAAATATTCTCCCACCCTTCTACTTGTATATTCGGACAATCCATCTCCCACGCTCTTTGTCCTGGTGATTGTATATCACTAAATCGTGCCTTAAGTAATAACTTATATATATTTGAAATCTTCAATCTAGGCAGTGTCCCCCCTACCCAATCGTTCAAAAAAGATGAACTATCTATATCCAACACCGATTTATCGTCCAAACTGGATAATGCTGAATGCAGTTGAAAATATCTAAACCATGAAACATTTTCTATATTATGTGGTATCTCTATAAATGACTTAATCTCTCTATCCTTTACTACCTGTGAGATATACAAGACTATTTTTTTGCCAGAATGTGTCAGCTGCAATATCATCTAACCTTTGTAAGTGCAGATTATGCCAAAGAGGCGTGAACGTAAGTGAGCCCTTTACCTTCAACCATGTCCTAGTAGTAGCCCACACTTTCAGGAGTAGTTTTATAGTCTCTCTATAGCCCTGCTCATAGCTCCTCAATAGCCCAGATTCCAGAAGAGTGAATATATTACTATGAGCGTGGCTACCCACTATTTTCCCTAGAAGTGCACTATTTTCTGATTCATAGCACATCAATAACTGAGTAGCAATAAAATAACCTTTGAAGTAAGGGAGATTTAAACCCCCGCACTCCAGTGATTTATACAAATGTTCTAACTTTATTCGCACTCGTTTTCTTCCCCATATTAAATCATTGATTATTCTTTCCATAAGTTTAAAGTATTTGTCTTGTATCCAAATAGGTGTATTCCTAAGGACATAAAGAAGTTGTGGTAGAATCACCATTTTGACCAATGAAACTCGGTCAGCTCTAGACAGGGGAAGTCTCAACCAGATCCCTATTTTGGCTCTAATCCTTGTCACCATGGGAATCAGATTAAGTTGTAAAAAATTTTGAACCCTGGGTGAGATAATCAAACCCAAATACTGAAAAGAATCAACGATATCCAACTGCATCACAAGAACCTCTTTCTGTGGTAGGGGGTCTATTGGCATCAAACTGGTCTTAGACCAGTTTATAAGAAGACCGGACACCTCACCAAATGACTTAACCATTTGAATAATTCTGGGGAGAGTTGTTTCCGTATGGTCTATAAAAAAAAGAACATCATCCGCGTATAAGGAAATATGGTCCTGCACCCCTAGCGTACCAAATCCCTTAACTTGATCATCCTGCCTAATGGCCAGCGCAAGAGGTTCAATATAAATGTCAAATAACAATGGGGATAATGGGCAGCCCTGACGGGTCCCTCTATTTAAATCAAAGCTAGTTGTCAGGATCCCATTGAGACTCAATTTTGCCTTGGGGAATCTGTACAGTAACTTAAGAATGCCTATGAATCTTTCCCCAAAGCCCATCCTTGCCAGAACCTTCCAGAGGAAGGACCACTCCACCCTGTCAAAGGCCTTAGAGGCATCTAGTGACAGGATGGAGCGAGCGGTCCCCCCAGGGGCCTGGATATTAGCAAAGAGCCGATGAAGATTGTGGTGTGTGCCCTTGTTTTGAATAAAGCCATTCTGATCCGGATGGACAATGGCGGAGATAACCCCAGAAAGCCTTGTGGCAAAAATCCTCACGAAGAGCTTTACATCTGCATTAAGCAGTGAGATTGGTCTATATGATTCTAGATCTACGGGATCTTTGCCTTTTTTTGGAATTAATGTTATTACGGCTTCCAACATTGAATCTGGTAACTTCCCGTCCTCCACTGATTCAGAAAGGACCTCCAGCAGTCTGGGGAAAATAGAGTCCCCATATTTACTGTAAAATTCATATGGGAGTCCATCTGAGCCAGGGGTGGAATTGGCCGAACATAATTTAATCGCTCCCTCAAGTTCCTGTATTGAAACATCCAATTCCAGTGCTTTCTTTTGCGCCTCAGTAATAGTTGGAAAAGAAATGTCATCGAGATAGGCATCCATCTTATCATCTGTGATCTTCAAATCAGCTTTATACAAATCCAAAAAATAGTCCACAAAGGCCTTCTCTACAGGACCCTGCCCACTAACCATCTTACCATTAATCAGTCTAACATTATCTATATATTTTTTGGATTGTTGACTTGAGATTACTCTGGCCAAAAGTTTACCAGGTCGCCCTGACTCCGTAAAATATTTTTGCCCTTTGAAGAAGAGGCCCTGTTGGGCCTTATCCAATAAAAAGTTAGAGTATACTTGTGTGGCCATTTGCATACTTTCTCTATTCTCCTCTGTGTTATTCATATAAAAGGATTGTGTCGCCCTTGATGCAAGTTCTTCCAGATTTTTCAGTTTTTTCCCGTACTCCTTTCTTAGGTTCGCAATATTACTGACCAACATTCCCCTCATATATGCCTTAAAAGGTATCCCATACCACTTGGATTTTTGCTGAGCCATAGTTGTTATCCCAAAATCGACCAATTTCATTCTGAATTGTTTCATGTGTCTTTATTACTGTTAGCCAGTAAGGGTTTAATCTAAAAGGGGGTTTTTGTATGTGTCTTTCCTGGCTTAAACAGAGTTCGAGGACTAACGGTGAATGGTCCGAAATTGACCTTGTTTCATATTTCATTCGTTTTACGAGTTTCACGTATTTACTACTAATCAATGCAAGATCTATTCTAGACATAGATTTACCTGCTTTACTGAAGCATGAGAAAGCCCTTTTCCCCTGTCCTAAATGTCCCCACACATCTTCAAAACCCGCCTCAGAACAAAACCGTGCCAGGGGAGACCCCTGAATCGGACTCTCTCTCCTGACACTCGTAGAGACCCTATCACGCAGAGGATCAATGACGCAATTGAAATCGCCAATAATCATTGTTGGACACTCTGGCCATTTATCCATAAATAATAACAAAGAATTTAGAACCAAAAAGGAAAATGGCGGTGGAATGTAGACAAAAGCCAAAATACATGTCTTCCCCCTTAATCTACAATATAAAAAAATAAATCTCCCCTGTTGGTCGACAGAAAATGCCTCACAGATGAAGTCAATCTGTCTATGTATCAGGACAGTAACACCTCTAGAGTGGCTGGAGAAGGTAGAATGATACGTGTGCGCGGCCCATCCCCTGCCGACCACCCTAGAGGTCTCTTCAGTAAGATGAGTTTCTAGCAAACATATTATTGCTGGTAGGTGGACTTGTATCAAATCAAAAATTGCTTGTCTTTTTCCTCCATCCCCCAATCCGCGTATATTCCATGCAAGGATTCTAGTCGTCATTATCAAAAGCGGTTAGATAGAGAAAAAAAAAAAAAAAAAAGAATTTTGACGCACCACAGCCCATCTCCCACCCCAGCCCCACCCCCCCCGTGTAGGTAATCCACCACGTATTGTAGTAGATTTCTCTCCTGTGACCATCCCTCCGACACTCCCCACACTCAGCCCTCCCTATTAAGAAACAGAGAAGGAGAGAAAGGGACAATTGGGGATATAAACCCCCCACAACAGTCATTGTCCCCACCAAATCCTGAAACTATTAAATCACAGATCATTTTGTTCGAGCCAGTCCGCGGCTTCATCTGGAGCATCAAAAAACAGGATTTTATCTTTAAAAATAATCCGCAATTTTGCTGGGAACATGAGGGAATATTTAATGTCCCTTTCTCTTAGCTTCTTTTTTAGCGTCATAAATGTGCGTCTCCTTTCTTGTATGACTTTTGAAAAATCCGGAAAAAAAGCCAGTCTATTGTCATTGTATATAACCGGTGAGCATTCCCTCGCCCTTCTCAGTAGCATATCTTTATCCCCTGTGGCCAATAACTTAACAAGAAATGTCCGAGGTTGTCTCCCTGGGATCGGTTTACCCCCTGGGACCCGATGGGCTCTTTCTATCATAAACAGTGGGGAAAAGGAGTCTTTTCCGAAATTCTCAAAAATTAACTTCTGTATAAATTGAGTAGGATTCTTCTCTTCAGCACACTCTGGGATCCCTATTATTCTCACGTTGTATCTTCGCGACCTGTCCTTAAGGTCCGCCACCTTTTTCTTGAGAAGATTACACTCTAGTTTCAATGTGGAGACTTCAGAGTTTGTTTTTTGGGATTCGTTCTGTATCAAGGCCGTGGAGCTCTCTAGATTATTAACTCTGTCTTGGATTTTCGACAAGTCATCTCTTATCAGACCCACATCAACCTGGATAAATCCCAGTTGGGTTGTAACAGCCTGTATTAAGTCCCCGTTTTGTTTAACTGCTAGGAGTATTTCTTCTAGCGGGGAGGAATTGTCACTGGGCATAACTTCTCCCATTATACCTTCTTCTTCTTCAGGTTGTCTAGAGGCTTTTTGTAATTCTATCTCGGTCACCTCCGGGTCACCATTTTTTCTAGAGGCAAGGTCCTTTTGTCCGCCCCTTGTGTTAACCCTTGGAGACCTCAGGAACTGATCTATTTTTGTTGTTTCAAAGGTTTTGGTGCCCTGTTTCTGACTAGAGAGGTCGACCGAGCGCCTATTGGCTTTTGGAGCCATGCCTCCTGTTTTATTTTTTATTTATTTTTTCTTTCTTCTTTATCCTTTCTCCTTTCCCCCCTTTTTTTTTTTTTTCTTCTTTTTTCTCCTTTTTTCCCCTTCTTCTCTCCTTCCCCTTTCCTTTTCTTTCTCTCAGCCTCTTGAATGAAATGGGAACGATTCAAAAACGCACAAGAGGGAAGCCTGCAATCATCAGGTACGCACGCTTCTCAGAGAAGAAGGACCCCGAGAACTACTACGGCAGACTGCTTAAACTCTACCTCCCCCACCGTTCAGAGTCATCACTGAAAACTGTAAGGTTCCCAACACACCAGGATTTTTACAAAGGCGCCTGTGTGAGCTTACCAGGAGAAGAAGCAATCCGAGCAGTGTCTGCAATTGTTACCAGCAACCAAAAGAAGTTCGAACAACACAACAAAATTGTGGAACAAGTCTTGGATGACTTTGTAAAAAAACGGCCCTGTTGAAGATGCTTGGAACACCTTTGCCCCAGAAGTTGAGTTAGATAGGTTGGAATGTATAGAGGAACGCAAAGAATGGGAGCCACTTCATGAGAATGAACAAGATGATGTTCCGGAGTATACACGTCACAAACAAACAGGTGAAATTGCGCTGTGAAGGCCCCACAAATCTGCCCCGATTTCCTTCATAAAATGTACAGAAAACTTAACCGGACACAAGCTCAGACATTCTACTCAGTTTGTGACTGGTGCACTAACCGTGTGCGTGGCCTAAATCCTGACCCATTCTATTACTTTGTCACTGGTGGCGCAGGGACAGGCAAATCACACCTGATAAAGTGCATCTATGCTGAGGCGACAAAGATACTCTGTAAACTTACCAGACTACGTGAGGAAGCAGACATATCCATGCCCAGCGTTTTATTAACTGCATTTACAGGAACAGCAGCTTTCAACATTTCAGGCAACACTTTGCATTCTCTGCTGAAGTTGCCAAGAAGCTTGAAGCCACCCTACCAAGGACTTGGAAATCTCATAGATGAAGTGAGGGCACAGCTGTCAAATGCGGAGATCATTGTTATTGACGAGGTGTCAATGATTTCAAAGCCCCTGTTTGCCTACATCAACTGGAGATTACAGCAAATTAAAGGCAGTAAGAAACCTTTTGGTGGTATGTCAGTACTAGCAGTAGGAGACTTTTACCAGGTCCCCCCGCTGGGAAAAAGTAAGCCACTCTGCGTGTTTGAGGAAAATACCAATGACGTCTGGAAAGACTACTTTCAGATGATCACGCTGACAGATCATGCGACAGAAGGATGACATTTCATTTGCTGAGCTTTTGAATAGAATCAGAGTCAAGCAAAAGACTGGCACCATAAGCAATGATGACAAAGCTCTGCTTGCTCAGGCTTTGACAGATCCCACCCACTGCCCTAATGACGTGCTGCACATCTTTGCCACCAACAAAGAGGTTCACAAATATAATGCCGCAACTGTGTCTGTTCTCCATTCAAACGTCACCAACATAGATGCCGACGATTACAGAAAAGACCCTAAAACAGGAGTGATGCAGAGGCAACACCAACCTTTCAAAGGACACAAAGACAATCTGATTGACACACTGCAAGCAGCTGAAGGTGCCCGTATCATGATCACAAGAAACATTGATGTTGAAGACAGGCTTGTTAATAGGACATTTGGCAAGATTGCAAGAATAATCATCCAGACTGAGAATGGTGCTACTACGGTAAACAAGCTTGGGCTTGTGCTGGACAATCCAAATGCAGGACAGAGATACCGTAACAAGTCATCTTGTGATGCTGACAACTTTGTGTACATAGAAAGGGTAGAGGGAAAACCTGAGACCAAAAGGAGTTGTTCGCAGGCAGTTCCCCCTGAAGTTGGCTTTTGCATGTACGATTCATAAGTGTCAGGGGATGTCGATACAGTCGGCAGTGGTCTCATTGAAACGGGTCTTCCAACCGGGAATGGCCTATGTAGCTCTGAGTAGAACGACTATACTGCAAGGACTGCACATAACAGACTTTGATGAGAAGAAGATCTTTGCTGATCCTGAAATCACAGCCTCCCTGGACTCAATGAAGAATGCATCACTGGAAAGTGTTATGCCCCTCAAAGTTTTTACAGACAACAAACAAACAGCAAACATTAACAATTATCCATCACAACACGGAAGGATTACCAGCTCACATTGAAGATATCAAATATCACCACGAGTTGACACTTGGAGATGTTTTATGTTTCACTGAAACTCATCTCTCAGGCTCTTCTGTTGCTGAAAGTCTCCAGCTGGAGGACTACAACCTGTTCAAACGCAACAGACAGCTCTCATACACGAACCGTCCTGACATTGCAAGTAAAGGTGGCGGAGGTGTCGCCTTGTATGTCAAAAACTATTTCAAGGCCTTTGAAAAGCAGTATCACCACAATGTGACTGACTTGGAGTTCTTGGTTGTCAAACTGGAGTCCCCTGTACAAGCTTTGATCGCCGTTGTTTACAGGCCACCTGATTACAGTATTGGCCAATTCCTTACTAACATGCTGGGCCTCTTGGAATCTTTGGAAAGAATGGATTGCCAACCTATAATACTCTGTGGAGATTTCAATGAAGATGTTTTGTGCAGCGCAAAGAAGCCAATATCTGATCTTCTTGACTCAAGAGGATATACCCAACTGGTAAGGGCAGCCACCACAGAAAAAAAAAAAAAAAAAACACACTGTTGGATCACATTTACATCTCCAGGGTGCAACACTGTCTCCAGTCAGGAGTACTGCACAGTTATTACAGCTATCATGATCCTGTGTATTGTGTTTTGAGCAGTGGTTGTGAACACTCTTAAAGCCTGCATAGGGCATGAGCGTTGGCAGGAAACAGTGGTTGTAAACACTGATTATCAAACAGATAGCACACCTTCACCTCCATTCTACGTCAAGATGCTGAGACCCCCCCCAAATGCATGTGGTCATACCTTCATCTGTTAGGCTTGTTAATGTTGCTAATGTTTTTATAAATGTATGTTTTAACATAACTGAAGGACTTTGGGCAACATCGTTGAAATTAAATGTGCTATATAAATAAATAAAAGTTGAAATGCATTTTTCACTCCATCAAGCTTGCCATGTGCACTTTTTAAATTCGATCAATTGGTCAGTGTAATGTTTACTATCTTTACTCAGTCCAAACACTCCACACAGTTACTCTGCCCAGTCCAACCTTTCCACAGTTACTCCAGCCAATCCAACCACACAACAGTTACTCAAGCCACTCCACCCAGTTACTCCGCCCACTCCAGTTGTAAGCTACTGGTGGAGGCAAGAACACTTCACACAATTTCCCCAGAAATTGTAGCTTTTCTAGTAGTTATTCTTATTATAGCCAAATTTGCCACCCTAACTCCTCCCACAGTTTTTACGCTACATAGACAAAAATTTACCAAAAACGTGCAGATTGTTCCCGATCGGATTGCTATTACTTTGTGGAGCGATCCCACCCCCGGGGCCCCCGTGGCAGGCCCCGGAAGCCCCCTTTTTTCCCATAGACTTTGACAGGGTACATTTTCAAATCGCTCCCACTCGCCAGGCTTTGACGCTAAAGTCACCAAACTTGGGTCACCCCGAAATTTTTTTGAACATTTCGGGGACCCCAAAAAGTGGGCGGGGCCACACAGAACCAATCAAAATCTCCCCATTGACTGTAATGAGACGTTCAAATTGCTACTCCTCCCACATTTTTAGGAGTACAAATTCCAAACTTTGCAGTCTTGGTCGGCACCCACCCGAGTACCTTGCTTGTGCTTTGTTAACTGATCCCACACTCCGGGCCCCTGGGACGGGCCCCCAAAATCCACGTTTTTCCCATTGACTTTGACAGGGAAAATTTTCAAATCGCTCCCAGTCGCACAGATTTAAAACTAAAGTCACCAAACTTGGGTCACAGTCATGGGGTCAACGCGCAATTTGTTAGAACATTTCGGAGACCCTAAAATGTGGGCGGGGCCACACAGAACCAATCAAATTCTCCCCATTGACTATAATGAGATGTTCAAATTGCTACTCCTCCCACAGATTTAAGAGTATAAATACCGAACTTTGCACTCTTGGTCGGCACATACCCGAGTATCTTGCTTGTGCTTTGTTAACCGATCCCACCCTCCGGGCCCCTGGGGCGGGCCCCCGAAAACCTCTTTTTTTCCCATAGAGTTTTTTTGGAAAAATGCAAACGTTTGTCACTCATACAGCTTCGGAGTGAAACTCACCAAACTTGGGTCACTTAGTCATGGGGTCAACCTGAAAATTTATGTCACATTTTGGGGACATTAAAAAGTGGGCGGTCTACAAGAACCAATCAGATTTTTCCTATTGACTTCAATGAGAAACCTTTAAAAAGCTGTCATTCTCACAGTATTTAAGCCACAGCACCCAAACTCGGCAGGGTGGGTCAGTGTGTGACAAAGGTTAAAATTTATAAGTGGGCGGAGTCTACAACGGCCAATCAAATTTTAGTCAGTTGTTTTAATAGGAAAATTTAAAACTGCCGCTGCTTTTAGACTTTTATTAGCACAGTCTTCAAACTTGGCACAGTTGGTCACTGGAGGACTGGGATTCAAATTAAAAAAAGTGGGTGGAGCCACTAACAGCCAATCAGAATTCAAGCCAACATCCTGTGGTTTCTTCAGAAACGACACCTTCTAGTTATTATTCTTGGCGCCCCCTCTCGGCGCCCCCTCTCTTTCTAATCGCTACTCCTCCTACAGTTTTGGGGGTACATACCCCAAACTTTTTATACTTCCTCGTCCTATAGCAAAGTTCGTTGCTTGTGCTTTAATAACCATTCCCACCCTCCGGGCCCTGTGGCGGGCCCCCAAACTTTTTTCCCATAGACTTTGACAGGCAAAATTTTCAAGTCGCTCTCACCCGCACAGTTTTGAAGCTACATTCCCCAAACTCGGATCACATATTATTGGTGTCACCCCGAACAAAACTGAATTTTTGGGGGGGGGACACACACACACACCCCAAAGTGGGCGGAGCTAGAAACGACCAATGAAATTTAGCAATTTTCTATACACTACTCCTCCCACAGTTTTAGGAGTACAATTACCAAACTTTGCACACTTTGGCACATACCCGAATAGGTTGCTTGTGCTTTGTTAATAGATCCCACCCTCTGGGCCCCTGGGGCGGCCCCCCGAAGATCCCATTTTTTCCCATAGACTTTCATTGGAAAATTTTAAACTTTTGCCACTCATACAGCTTTTAGGTTAAATTCACCAAACTTGGGTCACTTAGTCATGGGGTCAACCTGAAAATTTATGTCACATTTTGGGGACTCTAAAAAGTGGGTGGAGCCACAAACAACCAATCAGATTTTCCCTATTGACTTCAATGAGAAACCTTTAAAAAGCTGTCATTCTCATAGTATTTAAGCCACAGCACCCAAACTCGGCAGGGTGGGTCAGTGTGTGACAAAGGTTAAAATTTATTAAAAGTGGGCGGAGTCTACAACGGCCAATCAAATTTTAATCAGTTGTTTTAATGGGGAAATTTAAAACTGCCGCTAATCTTACACTGTTAATGGCAGGGTCCCCAAACTTGGTACAGTTGGACAATTTAGGATTTGGATAAAAATTCAGAAAAGTGGGCGGGGCCAAAAACAACCAATCAGATTTCTTTGATTGATTTCAATGGGAAAATTGAAAAATGCTGCGATTTTTTGATGTCAGGGGCTTCAAATATCAGAAATCAGGTCATAGGTTACTTTCAGTTCAAAAATAGAAAAAGTGGGCGGAGCCAACAACCACCAATCGGATTTTTCCTATTGACTTTAATGAGAAAATTTAAATTGCTGTCATTTTTACAGTATTTAAGCCAGAATACCCAAACTTGGCTCCGTAGGTCATTGGGTGACTGGGGTAAATTTTTTTTATAAAAAGTGGGCGGAGTCTACAACGGCCAATCAAATTTCAGCCATTTGTTTTAATGGGGAAATTTAAAACTGCTGCTGCTCTTAGACTTTTATTGGCACAGTGTTCAAACTTGGCGCAGTTGGTCACTGGAGGACTGGGATTAAAATTCAGAAAAGTGGGTGGAGCCACCAACAGCCAATCAGATTTCAAGCCAACATCCTGTGGTTTCTTCAGAAATGACACTTTCTAGTTATAGCTACTGTATGAGAGGTGACTTCATCTTGAGATAGGAGGTGAGACCTGCACCAATCTGACATTTACCTATTAAAGCATCCAATCCATTTGGACATACACATTGGGGTCTTAATCGACAACTGGGGAGTGCATATAATATTATATAGCTGAACATTGCCTTAGGCTGTTGCTTTATCCTTCCGATACTGTAGCTTTCTATCGCTATTGTGTATAAGAATAAACTATTGCAAAAGTCAGAAGTCATAATAGGATATGTGATTATATAAGTAACTATATAAGAGTACTTTCACATTTGCGGCATAGGATTCCGGCAGGCAGTCCGGACGCAAACGGATGGCATTTGTCAGACGGATCCGTCTGACAAATGCATTGAAATACCGGATCCGTGTCATCTGGAAAAACGGATCCAGTATTTATTTTTCTCACAGATTTAAAGGTCTGCGCATGCGCGGATCGGAAGAACAGATCTGTCAATGCGGCAATTTTAGGCTATGTTCACATCAGCGTTCAGCCTTTCCGTTCTCCTGCTCCGTTATGCATGCAGGACTTTTGTCTCCGCTCCAAAATCATCTTCTGAGCGGAAACCTAACGGACCCCATTATAGTCTATGGGGGTCTATGAGGTCCGTAGGCTCCGTTCGGCTCAGTTATGAGCCGAATCCGTCCTTTCCGTTTTCCTGCTCCTATAACGGAGCAGGAGAACGGAAAGGCTGAATGCTGATGTGAACAAGGCCTTAATGCCGGATCCGGCACTAATACATTTCAATGGAAATTAATGCCGGATCCAGCATTCCGACAAGTGTTCAGGATTTTTGGCCACAGAGAAAAATACAGCATGCTGCGGTATTTTCTCCGGCCAAAAAACGTAAGAGGGACTGAACTGAAGACATCCTGATGCATAATGAACGGAATGATCTCCGTTCAGAATGCATTAGGATAAAACTGATCAGTTTTTTTCCGGTATTGAGCCCCTAGGGTGGAACTCAATACCGGAAAAGAAAAAACGTTAGTGTGAAAGTACCCTAAGTGTATCAGTGGTATCAATATATAACATCAGATTTATTCTTCTGCATATAATCAAATCACACCTAAATGGCCTTAAAGGGAATGTCACCACGATATTGGACTATTACCTGCAGTACTACATGACTACAGATGAGGTATCTAGATTGCTATTTTTCATTCTCATACTGCTCATCTGCAGGCACAGTAAGTAACACATTCGATCTATCAGAAGGATAGCAAAAACTAAATAGTTAAAGGGGTTGTCCGGGTTCAGATCTAAACCTGGAGATACTCCGGTTTTCACCCAGGCAGGCCCTCTGATATTAGTATCTGAGCATTTCATGTTCTGATGCTCTCCCTTGCCCTTTGCTGTATAGCGCAGGGCAAGGGCTTTTTTGCTTATGTTTTTACACTGGTAGGCAGAGGCTTCCACCCACCAGTGTATTTAATGAGGGCCGCAATACACGGCCACAGTTCCGTGTGCATTCCGCATCACGGATGCGGACCCATTCACTTCAATGGGTCCGCAAATCCGGAATTGCGGAACGGCCGCACGGAACGGGACCCCTCGGAAGCACTACGGAGTGCTTCCGTGGGGTTGCGTCCCGTACTTTTGTTCCGCAAAAAGATAGAACATGTCCTATCTTTTTGCGGAACGGGCGGATCACGGACCCATTAAAGTGAATAGGTCCGCGATCCGATGCGGCTGACCTACGGCCGGCGATCGTGCATTGCGGCCCGCTATTTGCGGGCCGCAGCACGGGCAGGGGTCACACACGTTCGTGTGAACGCGGCCTAATTCTGCATTTTATTTTTTTCCAAGTACGAAATTCTAGATGTTCTTTGTACAAAATAACATTTATGCACTTACCATCATCAGGAGGGTCTTTAAATGACCCTGATCGAGTCATTGTTCCTTTAGGCCGATCAGCAAGAGATAGTGAACTCCCTAAATTTGAAGAACTGAAAAGTTCAAAAGAAGAGTCTTGAGCTGGAATACTGCTTGACCGAGCAATACGAGGAACAGAAGAAGGACTCACTGTTGGGTAATAAGATGAAAATGTTTATGTAATTTCTATTTTAGTTTTTTCTTGTTTTTATGTTTCATTCCTGGGAAATAGTTAAAAAGGGGAAAAATAGTCTGTTTATTGCACAAATTGTGAATGAAGTATTTCTTTACATGATGTCTGTCTGTTATGGCCTTTGATATAGGGGATAAATGAGTTATGGTAACTAGTGTGGGGTTAGAAGCTGCAGTGTCCACCGTTATATTTCCCGTGCCAGCAGTTGCAGAAAACAAATCATGGAGATGCCGAGTGTCTGACCCACATGGATCTGAAATTGATTACAAACCCTGAGGATAGGTCATCAATATCTAGAAATCGAAAAAAACTGTAGTGTATGACGAAATTAAACATAAAATCAACATGTACGCATTCTCCAGACTTTTGTAGCAAACTGTGACAAATATTGGGCATCAAATTCAATACTTGTTTTTTGACACATTTACCAAATATATTATACTAAATTTAAGACAATTTGTGCCCTGTTTTCTGATATTGCCATTGTGGGAAATGTAAACATTGTATACTAGAAAAATGCTATATATTTTCATCTATTGTAAAATTAACAGGCATAAAACAAATATCAAACTCACCCAAACATGCTAAGGGAGGTTTTCCTAAGTTAGTAAGTAGTAAAGGTGGAGGTAGAGGCGATAAGTCATCGCTATTATCTTGAATACCCCCAATGGTGTGTGAATGACGCCTCTCCTTGGGTTCATCCTGAGAGTGTGACTGATACCTGATATGTGAAAACAACAATTAAATGGAGTTTTCTGACTGGCTGTTCTAAAGTTAAAGAGGACCTTTCATGGGTCATTATTAAATAACTAGCAGGTTATGTAGGGCATAGTGCAGGGATGTAATATTGCTTACTAGTCTGGGCACCGGTCTGTTCGCTTTCCCGCCTGGTATGCTAATGTGTAGCATTGGTACAGGGAGGAGGAGACTGCCCTGTTTCTCAATGGGCGTCTCCTTCTCCCTGTACCAATCCTAGTTTCATGTGCCATTAGGGTCCATTCACACGTCCGTAAGTGTTTTGCAGATCCGCAAAACACGGACACCTGCAATGTGCGATCAGCAATTTGCGGATCCGCACATCACAGACACTATAATAGAAAATGCCTTTTCTGGTCCGCAATTGCGGACAAGAATAGGACATGTTCTATTTTTTTCAGGAACGAAATTGCGGATCCCGAAAAAACGGATGCCGATCCCGAAAATGCGGATGCGGATCCAAGAAATGTGGATTTGCATCCGTTCCAGCCCCATTGAAAGTAAATGGGTCCGCAAATTGTGGAACGAATGCGGACCCAAATTACAGACGTGTGAATGGACCCTTATTCACTGTTAGAGTGCTGCCAGAACTGAATTTAGCATAAGGTTGGATATCTGACCCCCTCTGCCACACCTACGGTATTTTTGCTAGATAATTTTGCTTTTGGTTTAACAAATACATAGATTCCACATTCAAATTGTAAGGCATATTAATTATCTCATAACACTATTCTCTAATATACCAACTGAATGTTTATGAATAAATTGACGACTGGGTATTAAAGGGAACCTGTCATCAAGAAAATGCTAATTAATCTGCAGACAACATATCAGAGCAGGATTTGCTCAGCAGATTAATATATAGTTTTGTGAGAAAAGATTCACTATAACTTATTGCTCATTCTGGGCTTTGAAGTCAAGGAGGCAGTCCTATCAGTGACTGACAGCTATCTGTGTATACACAGTCACACAGGGAACGCTAACAATCACTGATAGGACCGACTCCTCCATACAGCTATCTGTGTATACACAGTCACAGAGGGAAGGCTGACAATCACTGATAGGACCGGCTCCTTGACTGCAAAACCCAGAAGAAGCAGGAATTGAAATTAATGAAATACATGTTTTCCTGAATCCTTTCTCATGAAACTATATATCAGTCCGCCCAGCTCTTCCTTCTCTGTAACATTCTGCCTGCAGCTCAGACACCATTTTCAACATGACAGGGTCCCATAAAATTTTCCATGTCAAAGGGACGTGTTTGGCTACACAATCTGACTGTCAGCACTGCTTGGACAGTAACAGACTGTGTAGGTACACCCCCCCATCTGATAACACCCAGTAATGAATTGATTCAAAAATTTCTAGGAGGAATAACAAAGGAACTACACAATGCACAGTTCTAAAAAAGATACTCGGGAATTCTTAATTCATGGAGAATACAAGTATTAACTAAAACATGTTAGCAGAGTTGACAGGTTCTCTTTAACCACTTGCCTACCACTGCACAACTTTATACAGGGAGGTAGGCTGTTTAACTGTAAAAAAAAAAAATATATATATATATATATACATACATACATACATACATACATACATATATATACACACACACACACACACACACACACACACACCAGGTTACAATACAATCTGCCGATGCCTTATGGCACTGCAGATCATTGTGACCGCACTTTCATTAGACACAGTGAAGATCCCAGAGACCAGAATCATCCTAGGTGAGGTAAAAGTTTACTAACAGGGGCACTTTCATGTGAAGTGTGATGTGAAGTGTGATCTTGCTGTCTGAATTAATATCTTCCTTCCCTGGCTGTGGTAGGAAGGGGTTAATTCACTTTCAAAAAATAAATTAGTTAAAAAAATAATAATAAATACATAAAAAAAAAACAGTAGAAAGAAAATAAAAGTTATAACTATAGATATCAGCTTTAGTAATAGTACAGCAGACTACGTACACATACACAATTTCCCCCCTTTTTCTTTCATAAAAAAATAAAATTAAAAAGTAATAGTATGACAGACTTTAGTAACAGTATGGCAGACTTTGTGTGTAAGATATACAGTGGCATGCAAAATTTTGGGCACCCCTGGTCAAAGTTATTGTAAACAGTTAAAGGGCAACATAAATAAGTGACTGATTCGCTTAGCAAAATGCTGGGTCACTTACTTTAATTGACCCAGTCAATCTGCCAACATCTTGTATTGAAAAGCTCCAGCTGATAATGACGAGTCATGAATATTCAAGAGCTCCTGACTCTCCCCGCCCACCTGCTGCTGAATGACAGTTTGTTTCCATATGAATCAGCAGCAGGTGGGCAGGGGAGTGGCTATAGCTCTGAATTAAATATACGCTGGACTCAATGACATCACGCTGGACTCAAATCAGCTCATTAGCATGCAGCATCTTTGTGTGTGTATTATGAGGTAACCATCTGTCACACCAGTAAGTGAATACATCTAAGGTACTTTTTAGTAGTTAATGATTGTATATAATTAGTTAGATTATAATCAAATATCCACATGACAGGTCCCTTTAAGCAAATTGAAGATGAAATGATCTCCAAAAGGCTTAAAGTAAAAAATGAAATAATATTATCACTAATTGGCCGGCTCTATAAGGCTACTTTCACACTTGCGTTCGGGGTTCCGCTTGTGAGCTCTGTTTGAAGGCTCTCACAAGCGGCCCCGAACGGATTCGTACAGTCCCAATGCATTCTGAGTGGATGCGGATCCGCTCAGAATGCATCAGTTTGCCACCGTTTGGCCTCCGTTCCGCTCAGCAGGCGGACACCCGAACGCAGCTTGCAGCGTTTTTGTGTCCGCCTGGCCGTGCGGAGCCAAACGGATCCATCCAGACTTACAATGCATGTCAATGGGGACGGATCCGTTTGACGTTGACACAATATGGTGCAATTTCAAACGGATCCGTCCCCTATTAATATACCATCAGATCGGAGTTTTCTCCAATCTGATGGTATATTTTAACTTGAAGCATCCCCATCACCATGGTGATGGGGACGCTTCAAGTTAGAATATACTGAGAACTGTGTACATGACTGCCCCCTGCTGCCTGGCAGGTGCTGCCAGGCAGCAGACCCCCCCCTTCCTCCCCCCCCTGTATTTAACTCATTGGTGGCCAGTGCGGCCTCCCCTCCCTCCCCAGTATTAAATGTGACCAGTGCGGCCCCCCTCCCTCTCCAGTATTAATTGTGACCAGTACGGCCCCCCTCTCTCTATATTCATTGGTGGCCAGTGCGGATTCCCTGTATTAAATGTGACCAGTGCGGCCCCCCTCCCTCTATATTCATTGGTGGCCAGTGCGGCCTCCCCTCCCTCCCCAGTATTAAATGTGACCAGTGCGGCCCCCCTCCCTCTATATTCATTGGTGGCCAGTGCGGCCCCCCCTCCCTCCCTCCCCAGTATTAAATGTGACCAGTGCGGCCCCCCTCCCTCTATATTCATTGGTGGCCAGTGCGGCCCCCCCCTCCCTCCCCAGTATTAATTGTGACCAGTGCGGCCCCTCTCTATATTCATTGGTGGCCAGTGCGGATTCCCAGTATAAAATGTGACCAATGCGCCGCACAGACCTTTCACTTACCAGTAGGAGGAGCTCCCGGCCGGTCACAGACATCGCAGCTCGCAGGTAAGCATAATGCTTCTATTTATTGCTAAGTAACCATGGCAGCCAAGACTGCAATAGCGTCTTGGCTGCCATGGTAACCGATCGGAGCCCCAGCGATTAAACTGGGACTCCGATCGGAACTCTCCGCTGCCACCAATGATGGGGGGGGGGGGGGGTGATTTTAATTAGGGGGGGGGGGGGAGAGGGGAGGCCGCACTGGTCACATTTAATACTGGGAATCCGCACTGGCCACCAATGAATATAGAGAGAGGGGGGCCGCACTGGTCACAATTAATACTGGGGAGGGAGGGCCGCACTGGCCACCAATGAATATAGAGGGAGGGGGCCCGCACTGGTCACATTTAATACAGGGGAGGGAGGGGGTCTGCCCCCTCCTGCCTGGCAGCACCTGATCTCTTACAGGGGGCTATGATTCGCACAATAATTGTGCGGATCACAGTCCCCTGTAAGAGGTCAGGTGCTGCCAGGCAGCAGGGGGCAGTCATATACACAGTTCTTTCAGTATATTCTAACTTGAAGCGTCCCCATCACCATGGGAACGCCTCTGTGTTAGAATATACTGTCGGATCTGAGTTTTCACGAAGTGAAAAATCAGATCTGTAAAAGCCAGTTATGCAGACGGATCCATTCTGAACGGATGCAAGCGTTTGCATTATAGGAGCGGATCCGTCTGTGCAGACACCAGACGGATCCGCTCCAAACGCAAGTGTGAAAGTAGCCTAATATAATGATAATTCATCACTTTAAAAATTCATATATATATATATATATATATATATATATATATATATATATATATATTACAAAAAAGTCACAATAAATCCCCATTTCATAAAACACAATATACAAAAAAACATTATAATAATACCATGATAGTACCAACTTTGTCATAGCACTGAATATAGTAATAGTCCCACTAGTTACTAACACGCACTGACAAAAAAGTATTTGACTTCTACAGCAGTCTCAAAGCAAGGTATCTTATTGATTTACAGGGCCGTCTTTAATATTGATTGGACCCTGGGCAAAAATGTACTTGGGCCCTTTGGATCCCGCCTTCCCACACCCTTGCATGCAATCACGGCCTCCACCACAACACACACAAAAAATCCACACACCTGGTAGTGTACAGTGAATGACTGCAAATACTTCCAGTTCTGAAGACTCCAGTGGCTCAGGATCAGTGCTCTAGGCAGCTGGACGCAGGCTTAAAGTGGGCACCACTCTGCAGGAAGGAGACCGGGGTTTGGCTCACCCTAGTGTTACAGTGCACCCCAGCACCCTACAGTATGCAGTATAGCACCCTATAGTATACAGCACCCCATAGTATACAGTAGAGCAGTATAGCACCCCACAGTATACAGTAGAGCAGTATAGCACACCACAACATACAGATCCCCACAGTATACAGCACCCCAAAATATATAGCCCCCCACAGTATACAGCACCCCAAAATATATAGCCCCCCACAATATATAGCCCCCCACAATATAGTAGTATAACAGCCCCTGTCACCTTTTCCTGATGTAATCTTCACAAAAAAAGCTCCACAGTTAAGGCAAACTTCTCCTGCAGCAACACTCCTGGTAGAAAGAAAGGACCTTTGATGACCTCATAGCCATGTGACCAGTAATATTGCTAGGTTACTGGTCACATGGTGAGGATGTCATCCAAGGTCCTTTGTCCTAAGAGAATAACAGCTCTCACAGCTCGCTGCCTGGAGTATCGGCAGGCAGGCATGGCAGCACCCCCTCTGTGTAGCTGACAGCCTGACACCCGGGGCAGTGGCCAGCAGGGTTCAAGAGGCAGCTGCCCTGGGCCCCCAAGGAGCAACTGGACCCAGGGCAGCTGCCCCTTTTGCCCCTTGTTAAAGACGGCCCTGGATATTAATACATTTGATATGGCGTTCCCAGTTGATTTTGTCTGTACTGTTTTGTGATTTTATTGTGGCCCTCTTTCCAGAGTCACGATGTTAATAAGTTCTGAGATTACCACTTTGTAGGCAATTCCTATACCAATCACGCGGTTAGTTAGCGCAAGCTACTATAGCTGTTATTTAGTAATTCACTTTTGACAGTAATGCAGACAGTTGTACACGATAGTTTGGTAAGTAATGATGTTGTCCGCTTACTACATCTCCAGTAGTGTTGTGGATTTGGATGACAATAAATACATACCAGGGGCATAACTACCATAGCAGCAGACCATGCGACTGCTATGGGGCCCAGGGCAAGAGGGGGCCCATTTGGGATCATCTCCTCTTCTACTGGGGGTGAAAACTTGGTCAGGACTCTACCCTCTAAAGCAGGGTTTCTCAACTCCGGTCCTCGGAACCCACCTACCAGTCATGTTTTCAGAATTTCCTTAGTGTTGAGCAGATTATACAATTAGTGTCCATGCATCAGGACTTACCACAGGTATTCAATTTGTGGGATATTCTGAATTCCTGACCGGTAGGTGGGTCCGAGGACCGGAGTTGAGAAACCATGCTAGAGTCTAAAGGAACGACTTTTAGCAAGTGAGGCAGTGGATAAAATGGCCCAAGCGTCATTGAAATAAGTTTAGGTGGAAACCCTTCTGTCCTGTATGTGTGTGGGGGGGGCCTGGTTTCATCCTTGCAATAGGACCCTTACTTCTCTATGTCCGCCACTGATACATACCTGGCTGTATTAGTATGGATCGCTGTGCTGGTAGGGCTACTTGTATTCATGCCTAATATGCGCATTGGTGCCGGCACCTAATGTTCAGCGCATGCGGATTGTGTATCCTCAGGAAGCTGTTCGCGCTCCGTAGCTGCTGTTTGTACTCCTTAATGCGAAACCTTGTATTCTTTGATTTTTGCTGCGTTATTTTATAATTCCCAAACGAGTTTCGAAACCTAGGGTTAAGTGAAAGGGAAGGGTCCCCCTGCGCTCCTATTGTTTAGATGTGTCAATCTACCTGTGAGGGAAGATTCCGCCGCTCGGTATCTGACAAGGAGTTGTTGTCCTCCTACAGTGAATAAATAAGAATAATGTATGGGTTTCTTCCTCAGTGGTCAAAATGATAAGAACCAGGGGACACAATTGTGACTTATATTTAAGTTGTGCAAACACTAAGGCCCCTTTCACACGGGCGAGTATTCCGCACGGATGCCATGCGTGAGTTGAACGCATTGCACCCGCACTGAATACCAACCCATTCATTTCTATGGGGCTGTTCACATGAGCGGTGATTTTCACGCATCACTTGTGCGTTGCGTGAAAATCGCAGCATGCTCTATATTCTGCGTTTTTCACGTAACGCAGGCCCCATAGAAGTGAATAGGGTTGCGTGAAAATCGCAAACATCTGCAAGCAAGTGCGGAGCGATTTTCACACACGGTTGCTAGGAGACTATCGGGATGGAGACTCGATCATTATTATTTTCCCTTATAACATGTGAAGAAGTTCGGGTTTGGGTACCAAACATGCGTGATTTTTCTCACACGAGTGCAAAACGCATTACAATGTTTTGCACTCGCGCGGAAAAATCACGGGTGTTCCCGTAACGCACCTTTTCCCGCAACGCCCGTCTGAAAGAGGCCTAACACCTGAATCAAATTGGTGTCAATGTCAAAACTCTGGACCGGACTATAATATATTCATTGCTATTTGAACACCCCTGACCATAGAACTACTGAACAGTATTTGTGGATGAGAATTGCAATGTCTTTGCAATTCTCATCCACAAATACTGTTCAGTAGTTCTATGGTCAGGGGTGTCACTAAGGCTTTTTATCCGGGGCCAGGGCCCCGAAGCAAACTACCACTGCCCCGAACCTCGGGAGACTGTTGGTGACTGGCTGCAGTGCTGCATACTGCGATATTACATCTATTAAGGCAGCTTGCATTAGCTGCAGCATGACATCTGATTCCTGGGCTGGCTCAGCTCAGCTGACTCACTCACACAGCCAGGTGCCGGCAGCGGCAGCACAAAACCGCTGCACTAAGTACGGCAGCGACGACTGCAGTGGATCTTCTAACCTGATTGGCTGCTGGCTCCTCCTCATTTACTAGTTATCCTGTGGGTGCACAGGAAGTCAGGCTGGCTCGGCTGCTCCTTGCTCGTCTTATCATTACTGGGCTGGCAGGAAGTGAGGCTCAGCTCAGCAATAGCCTGAGACAGAGTGCAAGCTGTGCAGCCTTCGCTTTTACTAAAAAGTTTTTAGGGACCCACAAGAACAAAAGCAGCAGTGGCAGTGCAGCAGGAATATAGAGGTGTGTTGTGTTGGCAAGACTCAGTAACACAGCAGAGCAGGCTCCTGGACAGGCTATGTGACAAAAGCTCTCAGTCATAAAGAGGCAGTGTCCCAAGGCCTGAGTGTGTCAAGAAACCAACAGGCAGAAAGAAGTTGCCTGTGCTAGAGGGAGTGATATTATTTACATGGGACTCTATGTTGGAGGGGGCTCTAGATAGAGAGGGATGTTATTTACATGGGACTGTATATTGGAGGGGGCTGGAGAGATTGTGTGATGTTATTTACATGGGAATGTATGGTGAAGGGAAGAATATAACTACAGGGGGCGCTGAAAATCCAAGAGACATTATAGGCATTCTTATTACTACTGGGGGCTCTATAGGAGGGACTTATAGATCTGCCTTACTTCTGCTAAGAGCACTATGGGGGGGCCTTATTACTACTGAGGGTTCTGGAGATAGCTTTATTACCACTGGCGGAAAAATAGGGGGCCTTATTTCTACTGGGGGCTCTGTGAGGTTATTATTAATACTGGAGGGCTCTTCCACTAATGGGGGCACTCTTAGGGAGTGTTATCACAATTGGGGCCACTGTATGAGGCAGTATTACTAATGGGGACACTCTTGGGGAGCATTACCACTGTTGGGGGCAGTATTACTAAGGCTACTTTCACACTCTCGTTTGGTGCAGATCCGTCATGGATCTGCACAGACGGATCCGTTCAGATAATACAACCGTCTGCATCCGTTCAGAACGGATCCGTTTATATTATCTTCAACATAGCCAAGACAGATCCATCATGAACTCCATTGCAAGCAGCGTTTTGGTGTCCGCCTCCAAAGCGGAATGGAGACGAAACTGAGGCAAACTGATGCATTCTGAGCTGATCCTTTTCCATTCAGAATGCATTAGGGCAAAACTGATCCATTTTGGACCGCTTGTGAGAGCAATGAACAGATCTCTCAAATGGAAAGCAAAAACGCCAGTGTGAAAGTAGACTAATTAGGGCATTCTAGAAGGGAATTACTATTGGTGGGACTATGAGGAGCACTATTACAATGGGGGGTCTATCTGTATGGCAGTTATTTTTCTTCAGGATAGTATTTGGGGGGATTGGGGAGCACAGCGAGCAGCAGAAGAACACTGTGGGGACTCCAGGTTGGGGGGTGATGACAGAAAAGTGATGAATTTAAGATGTCTGTCAGTCAAACTCTGCAGAGACGAGGTGCGTCTGAAAGAAGTTGTACAGACCAAATGGAGAAGATGATGACAGAGAAGATCTACATTGGAGAAGAAGTCACCTGGAGGCCCTGGATGTGACAGGTATGTGCTGCTGTATAGCAGTACAGCAAAATGTGCTGTGGGGGAAGGGGGGGGGGATTTAGAGAATTGGGCCTTATTCATTGGGGCTTGGGCCCCGATTCTTTTTCGTCCCTAGCAACGGCCCTGTGTATGGTTAATACACATTTGTGGTCGGATCGGCTATCAGAAAGGTGAACCTAACCCTATCTACAACGAGCAGTAGAATTATGCCATAACTGCTGTGGAAGGGCAGCCTAAAGTGGCCAAAAAGAGCAGACCTTAGTTTAGAGTAATATATACATACCGTTACGACACCCACTTTGAACGAAAGACCTTTCACTATGAAGGTGCGGAATATACCGTATATAACACAGTGACTTCCATCTACCTTACCTCTTTGTCTTGTGCATCGGCACATCGTTCTTGGAGATGGTTAATGCTGCTGCGATTGAAAGAGTGGCCGGTAACCAGAAATGATTTACTCCTATGTACGCTAACACATGACCATACAACGAGAAGGTCTGAATCCTTAGAGCTGCAGACTGAAAAACAATGGTGAATCTGTCGGAAGGGCCTAAATTAACTCCAACCATTCGCCAAGGGCCCTGATAGGACACCAACTGTTCCTGGTGGCAAAATACTTCATCGCTACTTATTTCCCAGGCCACACTTTATTTTATTTTTTATAAAGGAGCCAAAAATTAGAACATGGCGTATGCCGTCTTACTCTAGTAGTAGATTAATTGAAATGTGTAAACTCACCAGGCCTGGTGAACCACAAACAGGAATACATGCCTATTTCGATTAACGAGCTAATGTTGCCTGTAATAAGGACAGACGTACACCATACCTGCAGTTGTAACAGAAAATAAGCTTAAGGTCGTGATAAACTATGTATACTGTGCCTGTAGTCGTGATATGCTTTGTCGTGTCTGTAGACGTGGGAGACTTCGTAAATTGCACCTTATTACTGTATCTCCTACTGGAAGACAGACCGATACCCAGGACTTAGGCCGGACACCAACACCCTCAGCCCGAGTTTGTAGATGAAGTAAGCCTGCCTGGGAGAAGGTGATGTCCGCAAAGGCAGGCTCGGGATGACGGCTTATAAAGAAAACAATGATTTACTTTTATACCCAACAACCTAGAAATTAAAAGTTAGAGAAAACAATAATGTGAGTGAGGCTCTAATGACACGAGCCACCACAAGAAATTGTATTGCTAGCCACAGATGACAGCCATGCGAGCGGGTCTGAAGGCAGAAAAAGACATGGAACCTACTTGTGGTGGGACCACGCAGCCGGCCTCGAATGGAGGAGTTTAGGTGTGTAAAATCAAAACGGAGAAGCCATGCGCGGCAGACTCTAATGGCGGAGCCATGCGCAAGAGAGACTAATGGCGGAGCCATGCGCAAGAGAGACTAATGGCGGAGCCATGCGCAAGAGAGACTAATGGCGGAGCCATGCGCAAGAGAGACTAATGGCGGAGCCATGCGCAAGAGAGACTAATGGCGGAGCCATGCGCAAGAGAGACTAATGGCGGAGCCATGCGCAAGAGAGACTAATGGCGGAGCCAAGCGCAAGAGAGACTAATGGCGGAGCCAAGCGCAAGAGAGACTAATGGCGGAGCCATGCGCAAGAGAGACTAATGGCGGAGCCATGCGCAAGAGAGACTAATGGCGGAGCCATGCGCAAGAGAGACTAATGGCGGAGCCATGCGCAAGAGAGACTAATGGCGGAGCCATGCGCAAGAGAGACTAATGGCGGAGCCATGCGCAAGAGAGACTAATGGCGGAGCCATGCGCAAGAGAGACTAATGGCGGAGCCATGCGCAAGAGAGACTAATGGCGGAGCCATGCGCAAGAGAGACTAATGGCGGAGCCATGCGCAAGAGAGACTAATGGCGGAGCCATGCGCAAGAGAGACTAATGGCGGAGCCATGCGCAAGAGAGACTAATGGCGGAGCCATGCGCAAGAGAGACTAATGGCGGAGCCATGCGCAAGAGAGACTAATGGCGGAGCCATGCGCAAGAGAGACTAATGGCGGAGCCATGCGCAAGAGAGACTAATGGCGGAGCCAAGCGCAAGAGAGACTAATGGCGGAGCCAAGCGCAAGAGAGACTAATGGCGGAGCCAAGCGCAAGAGAGACTAATGGCGGAGCCAAGCGCAAGAGAGACTAATGGCGGAGCCATGCGCAAGAGAGACTAATGGCGGAGCCATGCGCAAGAGAGACTAATGGCGGAGCCATGCGCAAGAGACTAATGGCGGAGCCATGCGTGTAAAACTAAAACGGAGAAGCCATGCGCGAGAGACTCTAATGGCGAAGCCACATGTGTAAACTAAAACTGAGAAGCCATACGTGAGAGACTAATGGCGGAGTCATACGTGTAAAACTAAAACGGAGAAGCCATACGCGAGAGACTCTAGTGGCGGAGCCATGCGTGAGAGACTCTAATGGCGGATTCTTTTTTTTTTTTATATATATAATATAAACCACTTATGCAGCACCAGTATGACTTGTGGACTCGCATAACCAATGACCCTCTCCGATAATAAACCTAGGACGCTAACCAGCCTACAACCATATTGTACACCTAACGAACATGAAGAACGGTCATCGGGCCCCCGAGCCCATGAAGCCCCCCGAAGCCAAGAGACTGAACTGAATGACCTTACAGTGACAAGTAATTAAAACGTGACCCAGACCTAAAGAAAAATGCATAGACATTAGTGATCTGAACCCTGTGCATAAACGAAACATTAACCCGACCGCGAAATTGAAACAGATGGGAGAAAAACAAGAGCCAGAGGCATTGCAGTTCGCTAAGAGAAGACCTTATCGTGACAAACGAATGAACTACTGTGAAAACATAGTAGGGGCTTACTCCTATTGGCCCACTGACCGCTGGGGAGCCATTTGGTTTAGGCTGCGTTCACACGGGCGAGTATTCCGCGCGGTTGCAATGCGGTAGGTGAACGTATTGCACCCGCACTGAATCCTAACCCATTCATTTCTATGAGCGGTGATTTTCACGCTTTACTTGTGCGTTGCGTGAAAATCGCAGCATGCTCTATATTCTGCGTTTTTCACGCAACGCAGGCCCCATAGAAGTGAATGGGGTTGCGTGAAAATCGCAAGCATCCGCAAGCAAGTGCGGATGCGATGCGATTTTCACGCATGGTTACTAGGTGACAGTCTATTCACTATATTATTTTCCCTTATAACATGGTTATAAGGGAAAATAACATCTACACAACACCGAACTTCTGTGAAGAAGTTCGGGTCTGGGTACCACAGTCGGTTTTTTATCACGCGCGGGCAAAACACATTGCACCCGCGCGATAAAAACTGAACATCGGAACGCAATGGCAGTCAAAACTGACTGCAATTGCATTCCTACTAGCGCGGGTTTGCCGCAACACACCGGGACGCATCCGGAGCTAATCCGGACACGCTCGCGTGAACTCAGCCTAACTGGGGCAGGAGACCTATCTGAGTGAATACGAACCAGAAGTCAAGGAGACCAGTCTTAGTGAATGCAAACCAGGACTAAAGAACACCACAAATTTTTTTTAATATTTTTTTTTGAAGTGAACAGAAAAGTAGACCTATGGAATGTAACAAACCACCAAAGAAAGAAACGTAAGCCTGAAAGGAAAGCAGCTATGTTTATCGGAAGAGTAGTATCAGAGCGGTGTGCCGTTTGCCCTAGTAAGAATACTGAGTAACCATAATGTAGCAATGAAAAGAAATGCAGCTTTAAGTGGAAGCAGAGTATAACACGTAATGTAAGAACAAGTGGGTGAATGCAGCTCTGGATGTGAGTGGTGTCTAAAACATGGTATGGGCACAGCTCTGAGCATGAATAGCATGGTATAAAGCCGCCGTATGAAAGCAATCTGAAAGTGAGCAGAGTATTAACGTAATGCAACAGCGGACGTATGAACGCAGCTCTAGTAGTGAATGGTGTATAGGACAAAATGTAAATGCAGACACACGGACGTAGCTTTGAAGGTAACAATCCTAACCACAATCATTCGACCATTAGCGCCAAACCCCCTTCGTCCCAGAACACTGCAAATCGCAGACCGCAGTGAGAGTCCTGTGCAGCAAGGTCGATGCTACCGTGAGCGCCAGCATTCACATGGCACCTTTTACTGTTTACCCAGATGTGAACGAGCTGCCACACAATGCTGCATTATTATTATTTTTATTTTTTTAATCGACCATTGATCCATATTTACCATCACTTAACACAGCGTACATAGCTTGAGCCCCCTGCAGACACGCGCCCCGCATGTAAACCAGGTATCGGAAAACATACAACCATGCCTACTCTAAGCACATGCTACCCCAATAATTGTATGCAATGGCCTCACCAGGCCTCTGAATAGCCAGACAAACAATACTAACAACCATCGTTTGACCATTAGCGCCCAAACTCTGCTTCATCCCAGAGCGCTACATGTCGCGGACCGCAGCGTGGGTCCCGTACAAACAACTCCGATCCTACCATGAATACTAGCGCCCTCCTGAGACATTCTGCCGTAAGGAGCCTCCACACCATGCTGCTGTATCCTAGCGCTGACCCAGATGTAGTGAAATCAGCTGAATCAGCGTCAGCCTGGGCCCACAGGTGCCTATAAATAGCCTAGTAATCAGGCAGCCTGGGCCCACAGGTACGTATGAATAGCCTTGTAATCAGCCTCCCCTCCCACAAATGCAGCAATGTCTTGCTTATACATATATTCCACAAATACCTCTCTGTAATTCTATGGTTAATACAAATACATATTTTACCTATATATGCTCTCTAATGCTTTATTTATACATAATACACTGCTCAAAAAAATAAAGGGAACACAAAAATAACACATCCTAGATCTGAATTAATTAATTATTCTTCTGAAATACTTTGTTCTTTACATAGTTGAATGTGCTGACAACAAAATCACACAAAAATAAAAAATGGAAATCAAATTTTTCAACCCATGGAGGTCTGGATTTGGAATCACCCTCAAAATTAAAGTGGAAAAACACACTACAGGCTGATCCAACTTTGATGTAATGTCCTTAAAACAAGTCAAAATGAGGCTCAGTAGTGTGTGTGGCCTCCACGTGCCTGTATGACCTCCCTACAACGCCTGTGCATGCTCCTGATGAGGTGGCAGACGGTCTCCTGAGGGATCTCTTCCCAGACCTGGACTACAGCATCTGCCAACTCCTGGACAGTCTGTGGTGCAACGTGACGTTGGTGAATAGAGCGAGACATGATGTCCCAGATGTGCTCAATTGGATTCAGGTCTGGGGAACGGGCGGGCCAGTCCATAGCATCAATGCCTTCATCTTGCAGGAACTGCTGACACACTCCAGCCACATGATGTCTAGCATTGTCTTGCATTAGGAGGAACCCAGGGCCAACCGCACCAGCATATGGTCTCACAAGGGGTCTGAGGATCTCATCTCGGTACCTAATGGAAGTCAGGCTACCTCTGGCGAGCACATGGAGGGCTGTGCGGCCCTCCAAAGAAATGCCACCCCACACCATTACTGACCCAATGCCAAACCGGTCATGCTGGAGGATGTTGCAGGCAGCAGAACGTTCTCCACGGCGTCTCAAGACTCTGTCACGTCTGTCACATGTGCTCAGTGTGAACCTGCTTTCATCTGTGAAGAGCACAGGGCGCCAGTGGCGAATTTGCCAATATTGGTGTTCTCTTCAAAATTCCAAACGTCCTGCACGGTGTTGGGCTGTAAGCACAACCCCCACCTGTGGACGTCGGGCCCTCATATCACCCTCATGGAGTCTGTTTCTGACCGTTTGAGCAGACACATGCACATTTGTGGCCTGCTGGAGGTCATTTTGCAGGGCTCTGGCATGGCTCCTCCTGTTCCTCCTTGCACAAAGGCGGAGGTAGCGGTCCTGCTGCTAGGTTGTTGCCCTCCTACGGCCTCCTCCACGTCTCCTGATGTACTGGCCTGTCTCCTGGTAGCTTATCTTGGATAAGCTGCACTACCTGAGCCACTTGTGTGGGTTGTAGACTCAGTCTCATGCTACCACTAGAGTGAAAGCACTGCCAGCATTCAAAAGTGACCAAAACATCAGCCAAGATGCATAGGAACTGAGAAGTGATCTGTGGTCACCACCTGCAGAACCACTCCTTTATTGGGGGTGTCTTGCTAATTGCCTATAATTTCCACCTGTTGTCTATCCCATTTGCACAACAGCATGTGAAATTGATTGTCACTCAGTGTTGCTTCCTAAGTGGACAGTTTGATTTCACAGAAGTGTGATTGACTTGGAGTTACATTGTGTTGTTTAAGTGTTCCCTTTATTTTTTTGAGCAGTGTATATTAGTTGGTTGAAAATAAACCATATCTTATTTAGATCTATTGGCTCAAACATGGTCAGTATATGCATTCATCATCATCTACAGAAAGGTACTATATTATCCACTATTATGTGTTAGTCCACTTATTTGTAGTAATACATGTGTCATTTCGATCCTGTGTTCTATGTCAAGATTTCCCATTCACACTTTTTGCAGGAGTTCTCTTAGGCCCCTTTCACACGGGCGAGATTTCCGCGCGGGTGCAAAGCGTGAGGTGAACGCATTGCACCCGCACTGAATCCGGACCCATTTATTTCTATGGGGCTGTGCACATGAGCGTTGTGTGAAAATCGCAGCATGCTCCTCTTTGTGCGTTTTTCACGTAACGCAGGCCCCATAGAAATGAATGGGGTTGGGGGGCGTGGCCAGCCATGGAAGAGTGAAGACGCGCTCATTGAGAGCTCCGCCGCACTCCTGCAGTAATCCGCAGCCATCCTGATGGGGAAATCGATTAAAAAGGGTAGAGCCCATCCATCGGCTATCACGGTCGGCGTGGCTATCACATACGTGACACAGAGGGAGGGAACGAGGAAGGCCCTGCCCAAGTGAGAGGGAAGATGGTGACCCCTGACTCACCTGGCGGCTGGCACCTGGCTGCCTTGACGTCCCTAGACGGGTTCCTCACCCGTACGCCGATCACGTGCCTAAAGCCCTGGCTTTCCCTGAGCTGAGCCCTAGGTAGTGAACAGGGCGATGGGAACACTAGTCCGCACCACTAACTCTAAGGGAAAACACCAAGGGGAGGACAGACAACACAGACTCAACATATATTCCCAGGTGGACGACAACAGGAGACAACAATAGGCCCAACAGGGATCCGGAGGGTAGTACTCAGGAACGACAAGCAGGATTCACCACTCCAGTGGGTCAGTATAGATGTCCAGGCAGGAAGCTCTATAACTGGCAACTAGAGAAGTGTGAGGGGAGAATATAAGGAGGTAGGGAGTGGCAGACAAGAAACAGCTGAGGAGGAGAAGCTACGGATCCCTGAGAGAGACAAAAAGGATAGCAAGGCAAACACAGAAAACAATCACTAAAAAACAACGTGATCTTTAGATATAGAGCGCGCAGCCACCCGCTGCGACTTCCTGACCCCGGGTATAACGGAGTCAGACGTGGCTCTTGATACCCTCGTGACATCGGCTCCCCTGGCCCCATCCCAAGGCGACCTACCTCTTCTTTTTGCCAGGCACTCGGCCGCTTCAGCCGTCTCCAGCCTGCCAGGAATGCCGCACGGGCCTACAAGATGGTGCCGCCACGCCGCTTCTTCACTCACCGCCTGCGCGCCCGGACACTCTGGAGAGCCCGATCCGGTCCTCTTGCCGTCAGCGATCCTCCTCAGTGCCTCCACTCCCTCTCTCCTCGCCGGCGACAGGTAACGGCGGGTCCTGGGGATCGTCTCCCCGCCCGCTCATGATGCCTCAGGCGTCCTCTCCAACCTCCGCCTGAGCCCTTGGATCGGGGCCCCCTGCTGGAAGCCCAGATCCGGCTGAAGGGCCGCAACTACAGTCGTTGGCCCCCCTATCATTGCCTCCTGACGTGGGCCAGGAACTATGCCCTGATGACTCCACATGCGGGCAAGGCCTGAGGCCCTCAGCCCCTTCTTTCTGGCCACATGAGCCTCTACTAGGCCCTATTGAGACCACTCACAGTGGAACGGGCCCCGCGGCATCAACGTCGCCGGCAACTATGTCCCCTTTTGTCTTGGGGCAACACAATGGTCCGATACAACAACTGCCCACCACTCCTCTCATCCTGGAGGTAACTCATCAGGGGGTTCTAGACCCATTTCGCCTCCCTTCTCGCTCTCCAGCGAATTCCTTAGCCGCCTCACCCCACTGGTCTTCTGGATCATCATGGGACAGTCCGCGCCATCAGCATTTGGGGGAGCAGGTGACCGCAACCAGTCCCTCGGCCGGTGCTCGGCCTGCTTTACATGCTGCTTCCCCTTCCCCTCTGGGCGTGCAACCATTAGCTTCAGTGATCCCACATAGTGAGGACACCAGTCCTCCATCGCTGGTGGACTTGCGTACTCTTATTAGCACATTGCCCTCTAAAGAGGACCTATCAGCTTTTGCTACTAACATAATGCAAGAATGCCGTCAGGAATTTTCTCAGATCCGCTCTGACATGAAAGTACTGGATTCTAGAATTGATTCAACGGTCCATGAGCACGAGGCCCTGTCAGCTACAGTTTCTTCTCTCCAAGATGCGGTTCAATCCCACAGCAAACAACTCAACGCACTTCACTACCACCTTGATGATATTGAAAACCGCAACTGAAGCAATAATGTGCGGATCCGTGGCCTCTCTGAATCTGTCACGACACCTGATCTCATGCCCACTGTTGTTGGACTGTTCAACAAAATCTTGGGACGGCCGCCGGGCACCCACATTGAAATTGACCGAGTACACAGAGCTCTCAGACCTCCCAATCCAGATAGCTCTAGGCCAAGAGATGTTATCTGCAGAATTCACTTCTACGCTCTTAAGGAAAGGATCCTGAATAATGCACGTCAGTCATCGCCTCTGTCCTATGAGTGTTTCTCCCTGCAATTATTACAGGACCTATCTCGTCATACTCTTGCACAGAGGGCTGCGCTCCGACCCTTACTGGATCTCCTTAGAGAACGCAAAATCCCCTACAGATGGGGCTACCCATTCGCCCTTTTTGCTGGGCCCAGGAAGCAAGCAGTGGTACTGCATAACCCGGAGGACTTGCCAGAATTTCTGCAGGCTCTGGACTTGCCGCCTGTCAATCTTGGCCCTTGGCCCACCATATTGAACCCCAAGCCCGCTCAACTGGGTTGTCCCCGTTCGCCTGGGCCCAACCGATCTGGACTGCCTACAGCACCCACATTGCCTTCATTTGGGCAGAGGAGACGACGTCCTATGAACCGTCGCCGAAGATCCTCAGCTGACTGGGACACTTGAACGCCACTGTGGAGCTCCGTGCTTGCCTCTCATTGGCACCAATAATGTTTAACCTTGTTTCCTTCTACTGTTTTAGGAATTGTGGTTAGTTTGTTTTGCAGGTGGGGCGTCATTGAAGACATCATACTGGCCGGGTCGTTTGACTACCTCCAGGCTGCTTTTGCTGCTTTTATGGTCCTGGACGCTTATATCTTGCATTTAGCCATGTGCGCCCCTCTCTTCTGGACCCCGTCTGGATGGCGGGACTTATAATTGGTTCATTGTTCTTTTGTCAGGAATTGTGGTTGGTTTGCTCTTCCTAAGCTGTCACCTTTCCCACGTAGTTTGAGGCACCCCCTGGGGAATCTCAACTTCCTAGTGATTGCCTCCTTTGGTCTTTTGGACCCTGATAGTTGTCTCTCTTTTTCTCTCCTCCTACTGTTTGTCAGTTCTTCTTCCCCTCTTTGTCCTTATCCCTTGTGTTCTTTCCTTGTGCTTTCCCCTCCCTCCTGTTACAGGCATGACGTCACTCAAATTGGCATCGTTCAATGTGAAGGGCTTCAACTCCCCAGAAAAGAGATCCCAGGTGCTCTACCATTTCCACCGACAAAGAGCCCAGATTGTCTGTTTCCAAGAGACTCACTTCAAGCACGGTAAGGCTCCTGCCATTCGTAATAAATATTACACCTCCTGGCACTTTGCGGATAATCCAGATACTAAGTCAAAAGGTGTTGCCATAGCGATACATAAATCTCTTCCCCACCAGGTGCTGGGCTGTGTAATTGACCCCGGGGCCCGTTATATTATTCTCACACTTCTGATAGGAGGCCGGGAATTCACTATTATTAACGCCTATGCCCCGAACCAAAACCAGGTTTCTTTCCTAATTGATTTAGTTGACAAAGCCTTGCCTCTAATCCGCGGAACGGCCATTTTTAGCGGGGATTTTAATCTTACTTTTGACCTTACGCTCGATAACTCCTCGGGACGGGCAACCCTCTCGTATACAGCCATCAAAAAAGTGAAAAGAGCATTGTTGCAGCTACAATTACTTGACCCGTGGCGTTTGCAACATCCTTCGGATAAAGACTACACATTTTTCTCGGCCCCTCACTCTTCCTATAGTAGGATAGATTATATTTTAGTCCAGCAATCCGCCCTGTCATGGCTAGACTCCACTTCTATTGGTAGCATTTTGTGGTCTGACCATGCCCCGGTGTATTGCTCCCTCACGCTCCCGTTCTTAACTAAAAATGAATGGACCTGGCGTTTGAACGAGTCCCTCCTCCTTGACACTGTATGCGCACAGGACCTCATTGGCACTGTTGCTAATTTCGTGTCTGATCACTCCTCGGATCCCACGCCCCTTCCTATGCAATGGGAAGCCCTCAAATTTGTTCTTAGGGGGATTTTCATTAAACATGGCTCTCGCCTTAAAAAGGAAAAAGCTGCCTCTCTCAGGGCTGCTTTGCAGAAATTGGCTTCCTTGGAACTGGCCCTCTCTCTGCCGGTGCTACAAGATCTCCATAACGCACGAATGGACGCGCGCCTGCTATTGGACTCTTCCTATAAACGGATAGTTCAAACATGTCGCAGCAATACGGCAATAAGTGTGGCCGCTTGTTGGCTAGGGCACTCAGGGGTCATATCGCTGCTTCCCATATCCCAGCGGTCAAAAACTCCCGAGGCCAACTACTGCACACGAAGGAGGAGATTACCTCGTCCTTTCAGTCCTTTTACGCTGACTTGTACAATCTTCCCGACCTCTTTAACAGAGAAACCGACGAGTCTCCATACCCACTGAGCGACTGCCCTAAATTGTCTACCGAACAAGCTGCCAGCTTGGAGTCGCCTTTTTCGGAAGGGGAGCTGAAGGAAGTGATCAAATCCCTCCCGGGTGGTAAGAGCCCGGGCCCTGATGGGTTCACCGCTGGCTTCTTTAAATCTTTTCCCACCATCCTTGCTCCCTTTCTGGTGAAGGTCTTCAATGCGGTATCTCCTCAATACCCCTTCCCCTCCCAATCCACTATGGCCCACATCGCGGTTATTCCTAAACCCGACAAAGACCCCCATTTGTGTGCTAGCTACCGTCCCATCTCCTTGTTAAACGTGGATTTAAAAATATACGCCAAAATATTAGCCAATAGATTGAACACTTTCCTGCCCTCCCTAATACACAACGATCAGGTGTGTTTTGTCTCGAGGAGGGAGGCTCGCGACAATACCCTCCGGACCTTGGATATTATACATCACGCAAAAGTCTCCAATACCCCTCTTATGATTTTGTCCCTAGACGCGGAGAAAGCCTTCGATCGCATATCTTGGCACTCTCTCCGCTCTGTTCTTTCTAAATTGGGTCTGGGCCAACTCTTTCTTGGGAAAATACTTAGTCTTTACCACCAGCCCTCGGCCAGAATTAAAATTAATGGTACCCTTTTTCATCCGCAATGGCACGCGTCAGGGATGTCCCCTGTCTCCTCTTTTGTACGTTTTGGTAATGGAACATCTCCTTTCCGCGATCCGTGCCAACCCGGACATATCTGGGGTCACGATTGGTTCTGTGGAACATAAATGCGCGGCCTTTGCGGATGACCTTTTGCTGTATATCACTAACCCCCATGTCGCCCTCCCGTCCCTATTACGTGAGATTGCACTCTTCGGTAAATGGACGAACTTTAAAATCAACATGACCAAATCTGAGGCACTGAATGTATCCCTACCTCAAACATTAGTCTCATCGCTTAAATCTACGTTCCCATTCAAGTGGCCATCGGCGGGGATTAAATATTTGGGTGTTAAAATCTCGGCGGAGTTACCCGCCCTTTTTAAGTTGAACTTTGCCCCACTTTTGCGAAGTTTCCAGAAGGACTTGGACACTTGGCACCGCCGAGACTTTTCTTGGTTCGGCAGGGTCAGTATTTTGAAAATGAATCTACTACCTAAGCTGCTTTACCTCTTGCAAACCATACCCATTCGACTACCGCTCACTTTTTGGCCACAAATCAGACGCTGTTTCACGCGTTTTGTATGGGCCCCGGGCAGGCCGCGGATAAAATGGGAGGTTCTGACTCGGTCTAAAGAACTTGGGGGTGTTGGTTTGCCAGATTGTAAGTTGTACTACTATTCTGCGGTATACGCCAGACTTCTAGATATGCTGCGATCAGATTCCAGCAAACTGTGGGTCCATATTGCTTGCAACTCCTCTTCACACGCGCTCGCGGTCCTTCCTTGGCTGTCTGGCAAGCCAGGCTTTAAAACTCCCCCACTGTCATTCACAACCAATCACACGTTCGCGACGATTGCGTCCATTAATCGCCGTACACTCCTCATTGATACTACTGGCCCTCTAACGCCGATTACCGATAACCCAGCTTTTCGACCCAGGACACTCCTCGAATCCCTTTCTTACTGGAACCAAACTGCGCCCCCTTTGGTTCTGTGATGTCCTCACGACCTCAGGACTGAAACACTTGAACCAATTGATAAAGCCCTCTCAAATACGCTCCCGGCATTATACGTACCACCCACACCTTACGCAGGAGCCTTACAGTGTTTGAACAGATGTGTCTAGCCCCCTCTGCTGTCTTCCGGGACATCTCTACCATTTATAATTTGCTTGCTCTCCAGACTTCTGAACAACTCCCCTCCTTTTGCCACGCTTGGAATCGTGATCTAGGGAATGGCCTCACTTCATCTCAATGGAAGCGGGCTTTTCTTCTCTCTCATAAAGCAGTAATTTCCACTAGGCGCAGGAGACGAATTATAAAGTTCTATCCAGGTGGTACAGAGTGCCGTCTTTGCTTCACAAATGGTTTCCATCTGTTTCAGATCGCTGTTGGAGGTGTCATACCGATGAAGGCACCTTGTTACACGTTTGGCACTGTACCGTCCTGCGACCTTACTGGAACTTTGTACATCGTATTGTGCGGGCAGTGACGGGAATACCCATTCCCAACGCTCCTGAAGCGCTTTTGTTGTTTATCTTTGATTTGACTATCCCTGCTTTTAAGGTCTCGCTCCTTAAGTATATGTTACAGGCTGCGAAAACAGTCATCCCTCGCCACTGGAAATCACCTACGCCTCCCTCCCCGGAGGAATGGTTTGAAGAAATTGCTCTACATCAGCGGATGGAGGATCTCATTTGCGTCTCTCCTCAGGACACCTCTCGTTTCGTTCAAACCTGGGGCCCTTGGGAAACTTTCCGGGGGTCAGATGAGTTTCGTAATGCCCGTCTTTAGCCCTATACTCCCCCACTCTCCGCTTCCCCTGTACCTTCCTTTCTTGTCTTTGGTCTATCGTTAAATGTTCCCCTTTCCTGTTGTGTATATGTCTTACTAGGGTTAGATCCCTATAGCTTTCTCTGTTCCACTTGAGCAATATGCTCCTCTTACTCATATATTAGCACATGTTCTTAATGCCCTTCAGTATGGGAAATTATATCATGCTGCCTCCTATGTTTGGAGACTGCTCTATGCTGTACACGGCATTATATGACACTGTAATATGTTGTCTTTATGTATTACTTCTACTTATTTGAAAAACTTAATAAAACCTTGAATAAGAAATGAATGGGGTTGCATGAAAATCACAAGCATCCACAAGCAAGTGCGGATGCGGTGCGATTTTCACGCACGGTTGCTAGGTGACGATCGGGATGGGGATCCGATCATTATTATTTTCCCTTATAACATGGTTATAAGGGAAAATAATAGCATTCTGAATACAGAATGCTTAGTAAAATAGGGCTGGAGGGGTTAAAAAAAAGAATTTTTTTTTTAACTCACCTTAATCCACTTGTTCGCGCAGCCAGCATCTCTTCTGTCTTCTTTCTTCAGGACCTGGGTAAAGGACCTGTGGTGACGTCACTGCGCTCATCACATGGTCCATCACATGATCCATCACCATGGTGATGGATCATGTGAAATATCATTTGTGGAATATATATACAGTACAGACCAAAAGTTTGGACACACCTTCTCATTCAAAGAGTTTTCTTTATTTTCATGACTATGAAAATTGTAGATTCACACTGAAGGCATCAAAACTATAAATTAACACATGTGGAATTATATACATAACAAACAAGTGTGAAACAACTGAAAATATGTCATATTCTAGGTTCTTCAAAGTAGCCACCTTTTGCTTTGATTACTGCTTTGCACACTCTTGGCATTCTCTTGATGAGCTTCAAGAGGTAGTCCCCTGAAATGGTTTTCACTTCACAGGTGTGCCCTGTCAGGTTTAATAAGTGGAATTTCTTGCCTTATAAATGGGGTTGGGACCATCAGTTGCGTTGAGGAGAAGTCAGGTGGATACACAGCTGATAGTCCTACTGAATAGACTGTTGGAATTTGTATTATGGCAAGAAAAAAGCAGCTAAGTAAAGAAAAACGAGTGGCCATCATTACTTTAAGAAATGAAGGTCAGTCAGTCAGCCGAAAAATTGGAAAACTTTGAAAGTAAGGGCTATTTGACCATGAAGGAGAGTGATGGGGTGCTGCGCCAGATGACCTGGCCTCCACAGTCACCAGACCTGAACCCAATCGAGATGGTTTGGGGTGAGCTGGACCGCAGAGTGAAGGCAAAAGGGCCAACAAGTGCTAAGCATCTCTGGGAACTCCTTCAAGACTGTTGGAAGACCATTTTAGGGGACTACCTCTTGAAGCTCATCAAGAGAATGCCAATCAAAGCAAAAGGTGGCTACTTTGAAGAACCTAGAATATGACATATTTTCAGTTGTTTCACACTTGTTTGTTATGTATATAATTCCACATGTATTAATTCATAGTTTTGATGCCTTCATAGTCATGAAAATAAAGAAAACTCTTTGAATGAGAAGGTGTGTCCAAACTTTTGGTCTGTACTGTATGTATTAACCATAGAACTACTGACCAGTATTTGTGGATGTTAATCGCAATGTCTGAGCAATGTTCAAATAGCAATGAACATATTATAGTCCGGTCCAGAGTTTTGACATTGACACCTATTTTATTCAGGTGTTAGTGTTTGCACAACTTGGAGTAATCCAGCAGCTACGGAGCACAATCAGCTTCCTGAGGATACACAACTCGCATGCGCTGAACATTAGGTGCCGGCACTAATGCGCATATTAGGCATGAATACAAGTAACCCGACCAGCACAGCGATCCATACTAATACAGCCACGTATGTATCAGTGGCGTACATAGAGAAGTAAGGGTCCCATAGCAAGGATCAAAACAGGCCCCCCCCCCCCTTCCCACACAGGACAGAAGGGTTTCCACCTAAACTTATTTCAATGACCCTTGGGCCATTTTATCCACTGCCTCACTTGCTAAAAGTCGTTCCTTTAGAGCAGGGGTGGGGAACCTCCGGCCCGAGGGCCGTATGCGGCCCACGGTATCATTTCATGTGGCCCCCGGCCCCCTGCCAGAACATAATGTGAAAATGCTTATGACCCCTTCCATTATGGAAGCGGTCATTAGCATACGGGAGGCACAGGAAGGTGAGAACAGCACTGCACTGGCTGTCCTCACCTTCCCTGGTCTTCTTTCAGCCCCACACTGTGTCCTGACACATCCAGCGTCAGGACGCAGTGCACGTAGACGTGCACTATGACCTGACGCTGTGCGGTGTGAGGTGACAATATAGTGCGGCAGGAAGAAGAACAGGGAGGGTAAGTGAATCTGCCAAGAGGCAGCGCCGTACGGAGCTGGAGAGGTAAGTTTATTTGTTTATCTTAAATACAGTATCTGATCTGATGTCTGATTGGGGCTGATCTGAGGCTAAAGGAGGGTGGGGAGGGTCTGATGGGGGTCTGATCTGAGGCTTGGGAGGGTCTGATCTGAGGCTGGGGGTGTCTGATCTGAGGCTGGGGTTTGATAGGGGTCTGATCTGAGACTAGGGGGGCTGATGGGGGCTGATCTGAGGCTGGGGAGGGTCTGATGGGGGCTGATCTGAGGCTAGGGAGGGTATTATGAAGGTCTGATCTGAGGCTGGGGGGTCTTATAGGGGCTGATCTGACCCTGGGGGGTCTGATGGGGGCTGATCTGAGGCTGGGCGTCTGATCCGGGTCTGGTCTGAGGCTGGGGGTCTGATGGGAGTCTGATCTGAAGCTAGGAAGGGTCTGATTGGGGTCTAATCTGAGGCTGATGTAGGCCTGGGGGGTCTGATAGGAGGCTGATTTCAGGCTGATGGAGGTGGGGGCAGATATTTTGCTGAGAAAGGGACAAAGGCAGGGACAGTTGCGAAGAAAGAGGCAGGGAGAGTGAAAGCTGGGTGAACCCCTCTCTGGACCCCCTGGGTTTAGCTTCCTGCCATTAATGTCAAATAAGTAACATTCTGAACTTAAAAATTAGACTGCTATGTGTGGTCAATATGGCGCCTGTATTGTATGTAATATACTGTATATATATAGTGCAGGCGCTATTTTGTGCTGCAAAAATACAGCCCTCTAGATTATTTTAATTGAAGTGCAATTTCTGTAACTTATCCCTAAGTCAATTATATGTTTGACCAAATACAGCAGTAAAAAATTTTTATTGAGAATTTTGTATGGCCCCCGAATGATGTTACAAATATCCAAATGGCCCTTGGCAGCAAAATGGTTCCCCACCGCTGCTTTAGAGCATGGTTTCTCGACTCCGGTCCTCGGGACCCACCTACCGGTCAGGATTTCAGAATATCCCACAAAATGAATACCTGTGGTAAGTCCTGATGCATGGACACTAATTGTATATTCTGCTCAACACTAAGGAAATTCTGAAAACATGACTGGTAGGTGGGTTCCGAGGGCCGGAGTTGAGAAACCCTGCTATAGAGGGTAGAGTCCTGACCAAGTTTTTACCCCCAGTAGAAGAGGAGATGATCCCAACTGGGCCCCCTCTTGCCCTGGGTCCCATAGCAATCGCATTGTCTGCCACTATGGTAGTTATGCCCCTGGTATGTATTTATTGTCATCCAAATCCACAACACTACTGGAGATGTGGTTAGCGGACAACATCATTACTTACCAGACTATCGTGTAGAACTGTCTGCATTACTGTCGAAAGTGAACTACTAAATAACAGCCATAGTAGCTTGCGCTAACTAACCGCGTGATTGGTATAGGAATCGCCTACAAAGTGGTAATCTCAGAACTTATCAACATTGTGACTCTGGAAAGAGGGCCACAATAAAATCACAGAACAGTACAGACAAAATCAACTGGGAACGCCATATCAAATGTATTAATATCAGTAAGATACCTTGCTTTGAGACTGCTGTAGAATTCAAATACATTTTTGTCAGTGCATGAGCTCCGCACTGTTAGTAACTAGTGGGACCATGACTATATTCAGTGCTATGACAAAGCGGTGGGGCTGCTCCCCCAATGAAAAACACGCTACAGTGTTAGGGGTTGAGCAGCTCCCCCAGAATTGCCACTATATTTCTGTGTTTGTGTCTTGTTTTATATGTAGTATATGTGCCTTTACCTGGCATTCAAACACTCTTTTGCACCTGGTAACCTCCATCACATGGTCTGATATGGGTGTGGCTTACAGTCTTGCTTTGTTCACATTGCACTAGTTGTCCTGCTAGGCCAGGGATCGGCAACCTTCGGCACTCCAGCTGTTGTGAAACTACAATTCCCAGCATGCTCCATTCATTTCTATGTGAATTCTTAGAAGAGCAGAGCGAGTATGCATGCTGGGAGTTGCAGTTTCACAACAGCTGGAGTGCCGGAGGTTGCTGATCCCTGTGCTAGGCAGTTGTGTGGAAGCTTGGCTGTGAGCTGGATTTGATCACCTTCAGACCTTGTTCACACCATAGTTAGCGTAGTGGTAGGACCCCTTGCCATGCTGAGTGACCGTGACGTGGTGCATGATGGGCTCCGATATTTTCCTGACAGGAATATATTGGCAAAAGTCTCAGCTTTTAATATCTGCATTTATGACTAGCCAGTATAGTCAGTGGCATATCCGTTTGGTGCATTTTTTCTGTGATTGCTATGACAAAGGTTAATATACATAAAGTTGGTACTATCATGGTGTTATTTTAATGTTTTTTTGTATATTGTGTTTTATGAAATAGGGATTTATTGTGACCTTTTTTTGTATGATATATAGGAATTTTAAAATCCTTATATTATAGAGCCGGCCAATTAGTGATCATATTATTGTAACAGCTAGGTGGTGTAGCAGGGTGAGCTGTATTCCGGTGAGCCGCACCCCACTTGTATCTTCATTGCATTATTAAAAAAATTATTTTAAACATTATTTTCAACATTTTAACCCCTTCTACCCCGGGCCATTTTTTACCCTCCTGCCCAGGCCATTTTTGCAAATCTGACATATCTCACTTTATGTGGTAATAACTTTGGAACACTTATTTATCCAAGCCATTCTGAGACTGTTTAAGACTGTTTTCTCGTGACACATGGTACTTCATGACAATCGTAAATTTGAATCAATATATTTCACCTTTATTTATGAAAAAATCCCAAATTTACCAAAATTTTGAAAAATTTGCCATTTTCTACATTTTTATTTGTTTGCTTTTAAAACAAAAAGTTATACCTCATAAAATATATATTACTTAACATTCCCCATAGGTCTGTTTTATGTAACCATGCAGGGTGTTTAAACCTTTTCTTTTTTTATTATTTTAAAAATGTAAAAGATCAAAAAATAAATAAAAGGTTTTGCTTCAAAATACGGAAGGAATGTGTCATCTTTAAAGAGGACCTTTCACCGGATTTTATTAATTGAGATAAGTACCTGTACTTGTGGGGTACTTGATGCTGCCACCCTGTCTGTTTTGTTAAAATAGCGCTCCTACGCCGCGCTGTGCCCCCCGTTATTTTCCCTGCTCAGTATGCAAATACTGGGCATCTTTCTCTGTGGGCGTCTCCTTCTCCACTGGCTGTAGCGGAGTACAGGTACTTATCTCAATTAATAAAATAAGGTGAAAGGTCCTCTTTAACTGTATGCGTTTTGGAGATCATTTCATCTTCAACTTGCTTTAAAGGGTTTTCTCACTTCAGTAAGTGGTATTTATTATGTAGAGAATGTTAAAGGGGTTGTCAGAGTTATTTTTTTGTTCTTTGTATGTTTCTAAGTAGGCAAATGTAAAGGCTTTACAATGCACTTACTGCATCTGCAGTGGCTGCTTTCTCAAATTTCACTAAGGGTCACATGACCTGTGATGTCAGCTTCTCTCCCTGCTCTGATGATGTTTTGTGAAAGAGCCTGAGAGAACAGATCTGTGTCTGTACACCAGACTTCACTGTGCTGACCACGCCCCCCTGCACTGCTTCCCTGTGTGTCTCTCCCAATATATACTTCAGCAGCAGAGAGGGCTGAAGGCTTTGGTGAAAAGCTGCAGGCAGTGAAGAGACACAGGATCTGCCCTCATGCTGCAGACACAGAGCTGACAGATTGGAGGAGTTCTGCAGAGCAATGTACACAGGTAGGGGGAAGTTCCTGTGTTTATCAGCAGTGTCATTGTACAGCTGGTACTTGTAGTCCTACACATACAACATGCTGCTGAGCATCCTAGCAGTCAGACATATCACTCAGGGCAGACTTGTATTCACACCCTTTGCAGAGAGGAAAACCTCAGAGATTGTTGTTATTGCAGGTAAACAAAGGGCCAGAAGAGAACCAGGGAAATGAGGAAATATAATTTTGTTGGCCTAAAACTTGCTTATCTAAGGGCTCTTTCACACTTGCGGCAGGACGGATCCGACATGCTGTTCACCATGTTGGATCCGTCCTGCCGCTATTTCGCCGTGCCGCCGCTCCGTCCCCATTGACTATAATGGGGACGGGGCGGAGCTCCGGCGCAGCACGGTGGTGCACGGCGAAAGCCGCCGGACTAAAAAGTCCTACATGTCCGACTTTTTTGTCCAGCGGCTTTCGCCGTGCTGCGCCGGAGCTCCGCCCCCATTATAGTCAATGGGGACGGAGCGGCGGTCCGGCGGCAGGACGGATCCGACATGGTGAACAGCATGTCGGATCCGTCCTGCCGCAAGTGTGAAAGAGCCCTTAGTTATATATTGCTGCCCATCAGATTTACAGTGCTATATTTTTTTTCATAACTCAGACAACCCGTTTAATACAAGGCAATTACTAATGTATTATGATTGTCCATATTGCCTTTGCTGGCTGGATTCATTTTTCCATTGCATTATTCACTTCTCATTTTCATGGTTACGATTAGAGATGAGCGAATGTCATATTTTTACATTCGTTCATGCTTCGTTTACTGGTAAAAGGTAAATTGTGTTATGGATTCCGTTACCACGGACCATAACAAAATTCTATGAAGGAATGCATAATGGAATGCCTTTAGAAGCATTCCGTTATTCATTCCGTCATAATAGAAGTCTATGGTCTGCATTACGGATCCGTCCCGTTTCCGTTATGCAGGAGAGGACTCCCCTGCATAACGGAAACAGGACGGATCTGTTTTGCAGCCCATAGACTTCTATTATGATGGAATAAATAACGGAATGCCTCTAAAGGCATTTTATTATGCATTCCTTCATAGAATTTTGTTATGGTCCGTGGTAACGGAATCCATAACACAATTCACCTTTTACCAGTAAACGAAGCATGAACGAATGTAAAAAATATGACATTCGCTCATCTATAGTTACAATTACCCTGCAATCCAGCAGCAGTGGTCGTGGTTGCACGCTATAGGAAAAAGTGCTGGCCTCTCTGGTGGCTGGAACCATGGGAGTGTGCATACGCCAGCGTTTGTTCTCATAGTGTGCAAGCACAGTCACTGCTGCTGGATTGCAGGGTGGACGTAATCATGGAAACGAGTTGTGTATAATGTGAAGGAAAGATTTATCCAGCCAGCAAAGGAAGCAATATGGATAATATCAATACATTAGTAAGAGGCTTGTATTAACTTTCTCTACACGATTACTGCCACTTACTAAACTGAGACAACTCCTTTAAGGCTACTTTCACACTTGCGTTTAGAGCGGATCCGTCTGCTGTCTGAACAGACGGATCCGCTCCTATAATGCAGACGTTTGGATCCGTTCAGAACGGATCCGTCTGCATTATAGCGTAGAATTTTTTTTTAAGTGTGAAAGTAGTTCAGACGGATCCGTCCAGACTTTACATTGAAAGTCAATGGGGGACGGATCAGTTTGAAAATTCAGCCATATTGTGTCAACTTCAAACGGATCCGTCCCCATTGACTTAATTGTAAGTCTGGACGGATCCGTTTGCCTCCGCACGGCCAGGCGGACACCCGAACGCTGCAAGCAGCGTTCGGGTGTCCGCTTGCTGAGCGGAGCGGAGGCTGAACGCTGCCAGACTGATGCATTCTGAGCGGATCCGCATCCACTCAGAATGCATTGGGGCAGTACGGATGCGTTCGAGGCCGCTTGTGAGCCCCTTCAAACGGATCTCACAAGCGGAGCCCCGAACGCTAGTGTGAAAGTAGCCTAACTCTTCACAGTAATAGTAATTTTGACCAGGGATGCCCAAACTTTTGTATGCCATTGTAGAAACGTTACATTACACAAGTATTTCGCTGTACAAACATGCGGTAATGATTTTAGGAAAGTTTTGAAATCTTTTGTAACACAATAGGCCTATTGCTAAAACTTCAAAATTGGCCTGGTAAGGAATTCTTTCACGTTACACCCACAACATTAAATGTTTTTTATTGGGATTGTATGTAATAGAGTAACACAAAGTAGCAAGTACGTGTGAAGTGAAAAGAAAATGATACATGGCCTTCAAAATTTTTAATAAATAAAAATCTGGAAAGTGTGGCGAAGACTTGTATTCAGCCCCTTGAGTAAATACTTTGCAGGACCACCTTTCACTGCAATTACAGCTTCAAGTCTTTTGGGGTATGTCTCTACCAGCTTTAAACATCTAGAGGTTGAAATGTTTGCCCAATCTTCTTTGCAAAATAGCTCACGTTCAGTCAGATTGGCTGGAGAGCATCTGTGAACAGCAATTCTGAAGTCTTGCTACAGATTCTCAGTGGGATTTAGGTCTGGACTGTGACTGGGCCATTCTAACACATGAATATGCTTTGATCTAAACCATTCCTTTGTAGATCTGGCTGTATGTTTAGAGTCGTTGTCCTGCTGGAAGGTGACCCTCCGCCCCAGTCTCAAGTCTTTTGCAGCCTCTACCAGATTTTCCTCCAGGATTGCCCTGTATTTAGCTCCATCCATCTTCCCATCAACTCTGATCAGCTTTCCTGTCCCTGCTGAAGAAAAGCACTGCCACAGCATGATTCTGCCATGACCATGTTTTACGGTGGCAATGGTTTGTTCAGGGTGATGTGCAGTGTTAGTTTTCCGCCACACATAGCGTTTTGCATTTAGACCAAAAAGTTCAACTTTAGTCTTATCTGACTAGAGCACCTTCTTCCACACGTTTGCTGTATCCCCTACATGATTTGTGGCAAACTGCAAATGGGTCTCCTTATGGCTTGCTTTCAGAAATGGCTTTCTTCATGCCCCTCTTCCATAAAGGCCAGATTTGTGGAGCACACGACTAATAGTTTTCTTGTGGACAGATTCTCCCACCTGAGCTATGGATCTCTGCAGCTCCTCCAAAGTAAACATGGGCCTTTTGGCTGCTTCATTATTTAGCGCTCTCCTTGCCTGGGCTGTCAGTTTAGGTGGACAGCCATGTCTTGGTAGGTTTGCAGTTGTGCCATACTCCTTCCATTTTTAGATGATAGATTTAACAGTGCTCCATGAGATGTTTAGAGCTTGGTATATTTTGTTCTAACCTAACCCTGCTTTACACTGCTCCACAACTGTATCTGACCTGTCTGGTGTGTTCCTTGGTTTTCATGATGCTGTTCAGTGATGGCCAGTTCACCGTGTTCGCCCGCGAACACATGCTGGCTGCCATCTTAACTCACAAGTCCGGCGATGCACAGGTAAGTTCTTACCTGTGCCTGCGCCGCGAGCCGGTCTGAAACAAACGCGGGCGAACATGGCGAACTGGCCATCACTGATGCTGTTTGATCACTAATGTTCACTAACAAACCTCTGAGGCCTTCACAGAACAGCTGCAGTTATACTGAGAATAAACTACATACCAACTCTATTTACTACAGTAATTAGGTGACGTCTGAAAGCAATTGGTAACAATGGATTTTACAGTATTTAGGAGTATCAGAGAACAGGGGGCTAAATACAAATGCACGTCACATTTTCCTGATTTTTATTTATTAAAAATGTTAAAAACCTTCTGTCATTTTCTTTTGACTTCACACATACTTGCTGCTTTGTGTTGGTCTATCACATAAAATCCCAATAATATACATTTAAGTTCGGGGGTGTATTGTCACAAAATGTGTAAAAGTTCAAGGGCTATGAATTCTTTTTGAAGGCACTGTACCTCTCCTGACATGTGAGAGAAGGTTGCTAAAAATGGATCTTTCTTCGCCTGCGCTGCCACGGAGGTAGTATCCACCAGATGCTAATGAGTGTTGTGCCTTACTGCACAACCATGAAAGTAGTGTGCATCTGTACTTTGTCTACTTGCTTTATAATAGTACATGTTTAAGAACTTTCCTGAATTTATTTGTTTTAGTAACTACTTGCATTCTAAATGCAGTAACAATTCAGGAGCATCATTTTTATGACAATATCAAACTCTTCAGGAGCACACTCACACCTGGCAATTCATTCACAAACTTCTAGCAGGAATAACAAAGGGGTGGCAAAATATACTGTGAGGCGGTGACAGGAGTCATCTATGAGGGGCGATATGTGTCACCCAGAATGTTGCAGGAAGCATTCTAAAGCGGCTTGCTTACCAGGAATGTGCCACCAAGGTCCCCAGCCTTGGTGGAGTAAAATCCCTAGTATAGGTGTCCACTAAGTTAGCTGGTGGACACAGATAATAGATAGTGTAGCTGGTTCAGCTAGTTCAGGGTGGGCGTTTACTGGGAACAGGCAATGTGTTGGGTGGGTGCCTGTTCCCCAGGTTCCAGTCCGGGACTCGAGGCATGCTCATGTCCAGGGATCCTATTTAATCCTGCTGCTAGATCTTAGGTGTGTCTCAGTCTGGAGGAAAGGCAGACAGTGTGAGGTAACACTGTCAGAGCGTGCTACAACTGTTTGACCCGGCTGCGATCCGGATGTACTGGCTGTTCTTTTGATGAAGAGCCTAAATAAAGAGGACTTTTTGTTGAAAGTTTTGGTGTCCCTGCCTCTGCACACTGATCAAGTGAGTACGGTTCCCCACAATACATAAGAAACGTGATCAATAATTGTTGATTTATGGGGAAAGCAAGTGGTTACTAAAACATGTCAAGAAAACAGTCTACGATCCGACAGAGCTCTTGATGAGCTTGCCTGATCACAATAGCTTGCCTCCTTCCCCTCAGCTGGGTGCTACAATACTAACTCAAACATACAAACCTCAATCCTTTTTTTTGGTAACGTGTTTCGATCCTGGACAGAACTGTTGGAATAAAAATAAACAAGTAAGGCTAAGAACTTAAAACCCTGACAGCACAAAGTATAGTTTACAAAAGCTTTTGGCATAAAAATAAATAAATTGTAACATCCGTACAAAGACCATTTTGAGAAAAAAATGTTGGGAATTTTTTGTGTTTTCATCTAATCTCAACACTTTTTCTAAAGTGGACAGAACTTTGCAGAAAGGACAGGGCCAACTTGGCCCGACACATTTACAATAGTTTATGCTAGAACACTAGTGTAAATAATAAGCTAAATCTACTCCAGCTGTCACCTGGAGTAGATGTCAGTTTACAGCGTATGGACGGCAGAAGATTAAGAGTGCATCTCTTAATAAAATGGTTGGATCTTCCTCCTATCGGCTTCTTACTAAGACTGCCAGGTGCTTTGCATAAGTGTACAAAACAAGACACTGCACAAGCAGAGATGGTTCAGAGAAACTAAGGTAATGATTAGAATGAATGGAGTTATTCAGTTGGGAAAAAACAGCTTGGAGTGAACTAATAAACAGAGGTCGCATTACATTTTTTCCAGAAGAGTAAAAAATACTCCTCTTACCATTTTTGAGGAGTATTTTTAACCGAGGAGGGGACAGATACTATACTGTGGAATCTGGAAACGTTAGCCTATACGTTTTTTTCTGCTGGACTTTGCAGGATGGAAAAACGTGGTACACTACACTTTCCCATCCTGCAGAGTTCTGCCCAAAAAAAAACTTAAACTAAATAACAGCAGACAATTATAGCCAAGTGATGGACATAAAGTCCAATATAGTGGATCTTCCCTGTACTTTATTACTAGGCTATAATAGCCTGCCTGCATTCACTACACACTGCAGTACATGCATCACACACTACACTACAAACATGAGTGTGTGATGTATGTGGTGCAGCGCGTGATGTTTATGGCGCAGTGTGTGATGTTTGTGGCGCAGTGTGTGATGTATGTGGCGCATGTTGTTGGAGAGGGAATGTGTTACTTAGGTCTATTATAGGGTTAGTACTATAATCTGAAAGGAGCCAGGATTAAGCCTTTCCATTATTGAGTTGGGGCTGATTTTCCAGACCTGCACCGCTATTGCTTCTCTTCCAACTAATTTGATTAGCACAAATTGTTTCTGAGCAAACTTGGATGCTGACTGCGGGTGGGTGGAAGGAGACATGGTTACCTGGTAACTTGTTTCCTTTATAGCCTCTCAGCGGGCATCATCGGCTGCTCTGCTTGCTTCAAGGATCTTATCTCCTAGTGGTGTTATCTTACTTTTTTATGTCACAACAAATTCTGCCGAGCACCAAGCTGGCCCATGTTTGCCGGGGTCCTTGGGCAGTGCGCCCGGCACTCCTTACTACAGCCACCCCTGGAAGCTAGCCCCTTCTCCTTACCGCTCCCACCAGTTTCCCCTGCTCCAGGACACTATCACTCCGGCAGCCGCCCAAACCAACCAATAACAAAGCTCCCTGCTGTAAGGAGCTCTGTTATTGGTTATTGCAGGCACAGGCAGCATCGCTGCACTGCCCATGCGGTTCACAGCGTGCCCTGCTCTGATGATTTTAAGGGAAAAGTCTTAGTCGTATTGGTACACCTTAGACTTTTTACAGGGAGTAAAATGTCCTGAACAGGCGTTTATGACGCTTATGCAGGCGTTATTGCGACCTCTGCTAATAACCATGTCTAAATATATCAAAGTTCAGAAGAGAGATCTCGTCCATGATCTGTCTATTCTCAGAATGCTAGATATCAAGGGGTTATCCTCTATGTCTACAGCAAAGAATATTTTTACCAACATAAGAGGGGTTTCTTTAATGAGACTATGGCACTCTCCACCAGAGGATATTGTTAGGGTTAATTTGTTGAAAGCATGTAAGATGGGACTAGATGCTTTTCTTTAATCCCTTCAAGACCAAGCTAGTTTTTACCTTCAGGGCCAGGCCATTTTTAGCAAATCTGACGTGTCACTTTGGTAATGCCTTTAAAACGCTTTTACTTATCAAGGCCATTCTGAGAATGTTTTCTCATCACATATTGTACTTCATGATAGTGGTAAAATGAATGTAAAAAATTTCATTTTTATTTATAAAAAAATACCAAATTTACCAAAAATTTGCAGAAATGTGCAAATTTACAAATTTCAATTTCTCTACTTTTATAATTGACAGTAATACCTCCAAAAATAGTTATTACTTTACATTTACCATATGTCTACTTCATGATTGGATCATTTTGTGAATGCAATTTTATTTTTTGGGGACATTAGAAGGCTTAGAAGCAAATCTTGAAATTTTTCTGAAAATATCCAAAACCCACTTTTTAAAGGTTTATTAAGATCAGCGTTTGACACCAGTCTTAATAAAAGGCCCATAGCTGGCGGTGGTTCCGAAGTTATTAAGAGGCGCAGGCCTCTCTCCGTAACTTCCTAGCTTTCTTACATTCAGACCATTTTCTACACCTAAAACAGACGCAAAAAATAATGAATGAAATGGGCATGCTGGCCCGTCCCGTTGTGCTGCGATCTGCGTCTGAAATATGCCTAATTTAGGTGTATTCCTGAATAGTAAATGACCCCCATATTATTACAAGATTATTAGATTTCTGGAGATGGTAGAGATTCAACTTGATAGACTTGCATATTTTTCCAACCATACCATCCTACTATATTATTTTAGGAAAGCAGGTAAGGCTACTTTCACATCTGCGTTAGGTGCGGATCCCTCTGGTATCTGCACAGACGGATCCGCACCTATAATGCAAACGCTTGTATCCGTTCAGAACGGATCCGTTTGCATTACTATGAACAAAAAATATTTTTTTTTTATTAATTTTTTTGTTCATGATAATGCAAACGGATCCGTTTTGACTTACATTGAAAGTCAATGGGAGGTGGATCCGTTTTCAATTGCACCATATTGTGTCAGTGAAAACGGATCCGTCCCCATTGACTTACATTGTAAGTCAGGACGGATCCGTTTGGCTCTGCATCGTCAGGCGGACATCAAAACTTTGGTGTCCGCCTCCAGAGTGGAATGGAGGCTGAACGGAGGCAAACTGATGCATTCTGAACGGATCCTTATCCATTCAGAATGCATTGGGGCTAAACTGATCCGTTTTGGGCCGCTTGTGAGAGCCCTGAAATGGATCTCACAAGCGGACCCAGAAACGCCAGTGTGAAAGTAGCATAAAAAACAATAGTAAAGGCACTTTTACATGGGCCGAGAATTTGTTCAATTATTGGGAATGTGCGTTCCTACAAACACTTGCTCCTGATAATTGGGCAGTGTAAATGTGCTATCAATCACTAGACAAATTGTATCTTGCCTTACCTTTATCCACCAGACAAGCTTTGATTTATTGGGTGGCCCGATTGTTTATACAGTTCATAAAATTATCATTTTGGCTGCAGCACTCTCCCTGTGTAAATGAGCAATCTCAGAAGTTATTGTTCATTCCCATACAGATGGGATGATTTCTGCATGTAAATGCAGCTCACACAAGCGGACAATGATCAGGATTTAATGTTTTCTTTCCTGTTTACTGTGCTGTGTAGCAGCTCATGTAAATGGACACTAAGCTACTACACAATAATAGGAGATTCTGACAAACTCAAATGTAAAACTTCAATACACAACATTTTCATACATAAATTTGCTTTGTCTTTGCATCCAAATGCCTGAAAAAACTGCTTATGTCATCAATAATAAGTACAAATATGACTACATTTACCACTCTGGTGCAGGTGACTTGAGGTTGCTATCATTCCACCCGGTATCTGGTGTTTGATCATCACCATCTCCAGTATACTGGGCAGGAGGGACACTCATAGTGAGAGGAAGTGACTCCATGCTACGATGTAACCCTGACAATTTTGGGTACATTCTAAAGTTATTCAGTCCCTGGGAAAAGCTGGCTGAATTGATGTTTAGGATAGGTGCAGGACTTGGTGTCAGACAAGCAACACCAGTAGGGACTTCGAGCTGTTTACTTGGCACCAAATCTGTAACACAAGGAGTAAAATCTAGGCTGTTTGAGTTGACTTTATCAAGATTTGATAAGGCAGGTGTCTTAATGAAAGGTTTTGCCGTAGCCCTAAAATAAAAGAATAAAAATACGATCAGTAAGATCAAGGTAACTATTTCAATATGTGTTCAAAGAAGATATATTAATGATTCAGCAAGTTATGCTCACCTGTGAGGTGTTGTTGGAGCTCCTTCCTTTACATTTGCCATATTTGCATCCACTTTAGCGTTTGCTCTGCATTCTGTGTCCTGAGCTACAGCCTTTGCTTTAGCCTTTTCTTTTTCACGATCAGTTTGGTTGACTCCCAGTCGACCTCCGCCAACTTTTGATGGCTCCTTAAGACGGGTAGACGGAGTCCCCATAGACTTTCCTTGTACTGGCACAAGACTGGCATCCACACTGCTGCTTAGTGGCCGTCCAGCATTTCTACCCCCAGTAACACTTATAGAGCTAGATTTGGCAGGTCGTGGAAGGCTACGGTACTGTATATTGGTGCGGGCAGATGGAGAGAGGAACCCGGGTTCTGCTACTCCTGTAACATCTAAGCTTGTCTTCCGGTTCCCACTTACAGACCCTGAAGCAGGTTTCACAGGGATCCCTGAAGATTTTGGCATTTTACCTAGAGTGGCTGAATTACCAGTGAGTGGAGAAGAAGGGGCAGTTGGCTTCTTATAGCCAAAAGATGATCCTGGACGGTTAATGCCTGAAGGAGGTTTCTTTGTGTCAGGTGATCGAGGATCTCGTCCTGCATCAGAAGATGACCGCTGCAGTCCAGAAGTTTTTAGGGTCAGTTTAGACTTATCAACTGCTTTTTGTTCAGGCTTAGCTCCTGAAAAATAGCAAAGATTCAAATATACTGTAAATAAAAAAGGGAAATAAAAATAACTATGGCAGTTAATAATCACTATTATTGTCAAGATTTATTTACAGTGTATTTGTGGTAAAAACGTGATTTTCCTCTTTAGTTACAATACAATCTACCTGTATTTTATACAGGTAAATACTTTGTGAAGCTGAAGAAATAGCTGTCCGCAGGTTAAAGGAGTTGTCCCATGAAAAATATTGTACAGTTTTCAAACCAGCATCTGGATCTGAATACTTTTGTAATTGCATATAATTAAAAAATTATATTTAGATTTGTTCAGTAAACTATACACTCACCTAAAGAATTATTAGGAACACCTGTTCTATTTCTCATTAATGTAATTATCTAGTCAACCAATCACATGGCAGTTGCTTCAATGCATTTAGGGGGGTGGTCCTGGTCAAGACAATCTCCTGAACTCCAAACTGAATGTCAGAATGGGAAAGAAAGGTGATTTAAGCAATTTTGAGCGTGGCATGGTTGTTGGTGCCAGACGGGCCGGTCTGAGTATTTCACAATCTGCTCAGTTACTGGGATTTTTACACACAACCATTTCTAGGGTTTACAAAGAATGGTGTGAAAAGGGAAAAACATCCAGTATGTGGCAGTTCTGTGGGCAAAAATGCCTTGTGGATGCTAGAGGTCAGAGGAGAATGGGCCAACTGATTCAAGCTGATAGAAGAGCAACGTTGACTGAAATAACCACTCGTTACAACCGAGGTATGCATCAAAGCATTTGTGAAGCCACAACACGCACAACCTTGAGGCGGATGGGCTACAACAGCAGAAGACCCTACCGGGTACCACTCATCTCCACTACAAATAGGAAAAAGAGGCTACAATTTGCACGAGCTCACCAAAATTGGACTGTTGAAGACTGGAAAAATGTTGCCTGGTCTGATGAGTCTCGAAAATTAGCGTAAACAGAATGAGAACATGTATCCATCCTCTGATGGCTACTTCCAGCAGGATAATGCACCATGTCACATAGCTCGAATAATTTCAAATTGGTTTCTTGAACATGACAATGAGTTCACTGTACTAAAATGGCCCCCACAATCACCAGATCTCAACCCAATAGAGCATCTTTGGGATGTGGTGAACGGGAGCTTCGTGCCCTGGATGTGCATCCCTCAAATCTCCATCAACTGCAAGATGCTATCCTATCAATATGGGCCAACATTTCTAAAGAATGCTATCAGCACCTTGTTGAATCAATGCCACGTACAATTAAGGCAGTTCTGAAGGCAAAAGGGGGTCCAACACCGTATTAGTATGGTGTTCCTAATAATTCTTTAGGTGAGTGTATCTGTATAGCGCCACCTGCTGTTTGTTCTTTTTGTTATTTCTTTGACCTGCTCACTCAGAAGGCTGCACATGCTCATTTTCATCCTTCAACTGCCTCCTGAGCTGTGATGGGGAGAGCTGAGACACGCCCCCTTAGCTGCAGCAGAAAAGACACTCCCCTTTAGCTTTCAGCTTGATATAAATCTAACAGAGCAATGAATGAGGAGATCTCTGGATCCATGTGAGGTAGAGGGCTGGTTCTAGCTTTGTTAGGAAGAGGTTGTCATGTACTATGTGATGATCATGGCATAACCTCTTTAATGCATCTACTTGAATACAGTAAATAGTGATTTCAAAATATTTTCACAGCTGGGTCATGTGCTGCTTGGGGACACGACATCGGTCAGGTCATTCATTGGCTGCAGCAGGGCACATAACCTCATCTGTACAGGATGCTTACACACCCTGGGACCCACACAGCTGGAACTGAGCGGCACAGAGAAGTTAACGTAAGTATACTTCCCTTCACAGGACCAGCTGGGTGGTGGGTATTTTAAAAAATAAAAATGTGAAAACCTCTTAAAAGTGAATGTAAAGGAGCAGAGTCACTTAGGGCTCTTTCACACTTGCGTTCTTTTCTTCCGGCATAGAGTTCCGTCGTCGGGGCTCTATGCCAGAAGAATCCTGATCAGGATTATCCCCATGCATTCTGAATGGAGAGAAATCCGTTCAGGATGCATCAGGATGCCTTCAGTTCCGGAACGGAACGTTTTTTGGCCGTAGAAAATACCGCAGCATGCTGCGCTTTTTGCTCCGGCCAAAAATCCGGAACACTTGCCGCAAGGCCGGATCCGGAATTAATGCCCAATTGAAAGGCATTAATCCGGATCCGGCCTTAAGCTAAACGTCGTTTCGGCGCATTGCCGGATCCGACGTTCAGCTTTTTCTGAATGGTTACCATGGCTGCCGGGACGCTAAAGTCCTGTCAGCCATGGTAAAGTGTAGTGGGGAGCGGGGGAGCAGTATACTTACTGTCCGTGCGGCTCCCCGGGCGCTCCAGAGTGACGTCAGGGCGCCCCACGCTCATGGATGACGTGATCGCATGGACACGTCATCCATGCGCATGGGGCGCTCTGACGTCATTCTGGAGCGCCCCGGGAGCCGCACGGACTGTAAGTATACTGCTCCCCCGCTCCCCACTACTACTATGGCAGCCAGGACTTTAATAGCGTCCTGGGTGCCATAGTAACACTGAACGCATTTTGAAGACGGATCCGTCTTCAAATGCTTTCAGTTCACTTGCGTTTTTCCGGATCTGGCGTGTAATTCCGGCAAATGGAGTACACGCCGGATCCGGACAACGCAAGTGTGAAAGAGGCCTAAGGCTAGCATTTCATATACTTCCCTTAAAAGCAAGCAACATAGCAGATTATAGAACTCAGATGGTGTGCACCATAATATGAAACTTTTTAGAAAAGTGGACCAAAATGCTTAAAGGGGTTGTCCATTCTAGGAGTTAACTTAAAAGGGTTTTCCAAGATTTTTTTCTACTGATGACCTATCCTCTGGATAGGTCATCAGTATCTGATCGGTGGAAGTCTAACACCGGAGGCCCCACCAATCAGCTGTTTTGAGAAGGCATTGGCATGCCTGTAGCCTTCTCCCTGCCCGCCAAGCACAGCACCATACATTGAAACAAATCCAGCCGGCACTCGCTCTAAGGATTAGCGTTGCAGCGGGAAGGAGCGAAGCTCCACGGTAGAACAGATAAAGGATCCCAGCAACCGCTATTATGCTTGAAAAAAAAATTCTTCTTTATTTCATAATTAATATTACATTTTTTATTTTCAAGCATAATAGCAGTTGCTGGGATCCTTTATCTGTACATTGTATAGCGGCTATGCTTGGTATCCTGCTCAGCCCCATTCATTTCTATGATCCTAAGCTGCCTCTAGGCGATCGATGAATGTGTCGTCACTGGCCTAGGAAAAGCAAAGAGAAGGATGCGGTTCTCACAGGAGCACCAGTGCTGTTTGTTAAACAGCTGATCAGCGGGGATCCCAGGTGTTGGACCCCCACTAATCATGTACTGATTACCTATCCTGAGGTCATCAGTAAAAAAAAAAAAAAATCTCAGAAAACCCCTTTAACCCCAGGCCATAACTTGTGCTAATTAAAAAAAGAAAATTCACTCATCTGTCCAAAGTCCCAGCATTGAGGCAACATAACTCTCCTCCTGGCTGCTTCGAGAAGTGACTTGGCCCTTTGACTGCTGCAAGCAATCATTGGTCACATGTGCTAGAATGGCACATTACTGAGTGCAACATCAGTCACAGGACCAAGCCTCTTCCAATACTAGAACAGAGGAACAGGTAAGTGCACAGCTCCTTTAATACACTGTTCCCTCAAGATACAACGGTTTCAGGATGCTATATTTTCAACTTATAATCGGTTACTATACATGAACCTCACAAAGCTCCATATCATAGAAAGAGATTTACAGCGTCCAGCATCAATTTGATACTGTTATACTTGTTTACTTTTCTGTCTTCATTATCTGCATATTTTTCTTATATCTTCATTTCATTTTCTGTTATCATGGGATGACATTTGAAATCGGTGACATGGGGCTAGGATGTCATAGGGATTTGAAAGACAGTTTTCCATAAAGTTAGGGACTCAAGTTACAATGGCATCAATATGCAATGGTTGTCCCGGAACCAATTAATATTGTAGATTGAGAAACTGTAAATTTTTGAAATTTTGTTTTCAATTTCTCATAGTAGATTTTTTATTCTATTTTCTATACATGATTATGGAGGCAGCCATCTTGCTTGAGTCACATGAGATTTGCCGCAGCCACATGAACCATAGGAACCTGTAGACAGAGATAAGCTCTGTGACCTGTACAGAGGTCATTGTGCAAGGAGAGCGAGAAGGTGAGATGTAACCATCAATATTGTCAATGGTACATCCTGTGCACTCTCTCTCTCTGTGTATATACAGTACAGACCAAAAGTTTGGACACGCCTTCACATTCAAAGAGTTTTCTTTATTTTCATGACTATGAAGGCATCAAAACTATGAATTAACACATGTGGAATTATATACATAACAAACAAGTGTGAAACAACTGAAAATATGTCATATTCTAGGGTCTTCAAAGTAGCCACCTTTTGCTTTGATTACTGCTTTGCACACTCTTGGCATTCTCTTGATGAGCTTCAAGAGGTAGTCACCTGAAATGGTCTTCCAACAGTCTTGAAGGAGTTCCCAGAGATGCTTAGCACTTGTTGGCCCTTTTGCCTTCACTCTGCGATCCAGCTCACCCCAAACCATCTCGATTGGGTTCAGGTCCGGTGACTGTGGAGGCCAGGTCATCTGCCGCAGCACCCCATCACTCTCCTTCATGGTCAAATAGCCCTTACTTTCAAAGTTTTCCCAATTTTTGGGCTGACTGACTGACCTTCATTTCTTAAAGTAATGATAGTCACTCGTTTTTCTTTACTTAGCTGCTTTTTTCTTGCCATAATACAAATTCTAACAGTCTATTCAGTAGGACTATCAGCTGTGTATCCACCTGACTTCTCCTCAACGCAACTGATGGTCCCCACCCCATTTATAAGGCAAGAAATCCCACTTATTAAACCTGACAGGGCACACCTGTGAAGTGAAAACCATTTCAGGGGTCTACCTCTTGAAGCTCATCAAGAGAATGCCAAGAGTGTGCAAAACAGTAATCAAAGCAAAAGATAGCTACTTTGAAGAACCTAGAATATTACATATTTTCAGTTGTTTCACACTTCTTTGTTATGTATATAATTCCACATGTGTTAATTCATAGTTTTGATGCCTTCAGTGTGAATCTACAATTTTCATAGTCATGAAAATAAACAAAAACTCTTTGAATGAGAAGGTGTGTCCAAACTTTTGGTCTGTATTGTGTATATATATATATATATATATATATATATATATATATACTAGCAGAAGGACCCGGTTTGGCACGGTATATTTCATCTATTTCATTTAATGTTTTTGTGTGTCGTTAAAAGATATCGACAGTATCCCCAATAACGGTGACCTACAAAGTGAACGCCCCTTTTAACAGTGACCTCCACAGTGCCTGCTTTTAACAGTAACATCCACAGTGCCCGCCCTTTTAACACTGACCTCCACAGTCAGGGGCGTAGCTAAAGGCTTATGGGCCCTGGTGCAAGAGTTCAGCTTGAAAAAGGCTCTAGTACTGAACCGAAACGTTGCACCGCATGGGTGATTAAAGGAGTTTTCATTTTTTTTACTATACATTGGAGTGCTGTTCATTTTTCTGGACTATTATTGGGGTAAGAAACCTAGGAACGTGCACCCAGATTTGTTTATTGGCCTGTGCCGCCATTTTTCATTGTTTATAGTATATATATATATATATATATATATATATATATATACTAGCAGAAGGACCCGGCTTAGCATGGGTATATTTCATTTAATGTTTTTGTGTGTCGTTAAAAGATATCGACCTCCACAGTGCCTGCCCCTTTAACACTAACATCCACAGTGCCTGCCCTTTTAACACTGATCTCCACAGACTCAGTGCCGGCCCCTTTAACACTGATCTCCACAGCAGTTGCCCTTTCAATAGTGGCCCCTGCCCCTTAAACAGTGACCTCCACAGCAGCCTGCCCCTTTAATAGTGGCCCCTGCCCCATTAACAGTGACCTCCACAGCGCACTGCCCCTTTACGGCTAGGACTACATGACGACATATGTTGCGCAACAATTTTTATAATGATAGGCTATGGTGTCGCACTGCGACATACTGCGACACGACAGTCACAAAAAATCCATCCAAGATGGATGCTTGTAGCAGTGTAGTTGTTCCCTATGTGTCGTGCAGCCCTAAAGCTGACCTACAGCAGTGAAGAAAAATGGCTCGGTTGTTATAGAAACCTGGAGTATGTGAAACTGTGTGTATGTGGAGACTAAGGCCTGTGAGCTTCTATTGGCTGATAAGGGACATGTGACCATGTGTATGGCAGTTGGGATATGAAGAGAAAGACTTGCAGGCTTGTATTGGCTAATGCAGGTCGTTTTTTGGGAATATCTCAGGAATGGTACATCCTAGAGAGCTGTAACCCCACAAGATGTGTAGGAATGTGTATACCAAGTTTCACTGAAAGCAATGGTTGCGTTTTTGAGTGATCGCGGAACATACACACATACATATATACGTCCTTCTCCTTATATACAGTACAGACCAAAAGTTTGGACACACCTTCTCATTCAAAGAGTTTTCTTTATTTTCATGACTATGAAGGCATCAAAACTATGAATTAACACATGTGGAATTATATACATAACAAACAAGTGTGAAACAACTGAAAATATGTCAAATTCTAGGTTCTTTAAAGTAGCCACCTTTTGCTTTGATTACTGCTTTGCACACTTTTGGCATTCTCTTGATGAGCTTCAAGAGGTAGTTCCCTGGGGGGGGCGGAGCTAGCACCGGACTGTGATGGCAGCATAGTTAGGAGCTCTCCGTGCTTGATCCTTTAAAGCACCAGCATATACAAGCTGACAGACGGCAGTATGGTGAAGATCGGAAACCCTAGAGCTGGGGACACCTCCGGTGCCAGCAGACAGCCGAATAACAACGGTGAAATGGATAAATTCCTCAAAAAAGCGGCAGCTACTGTGGCGGCTAGAGAAAGCAAGATGGCGCCGAACCCGCCAAGCAAGGTGAGCGAACGTGCGGCTGAAACGTCTGAGGGGGAAAGCGACATAGAAGACTCCCATGGCAAGACCGCACTCCCTATAACTCGTCGCTTATAGGGAGCAGTCGTTATATAAAGCTATGGAGCCGATTCTGAGCGAGCTCACAGACATGCGCCACGATATACACCATATTGGCGATCGTGTAGTCTCTCTAGAGACAAGACAGGCCGCTGTGATTGATCATCAAACAGCGACTGCATCCTCCTTACAAAAGTGCCGCACTTACCTTAATGACCTCCAAAACGCAGTGGAGGATCAAGAAAACAGGGGACGCAGGAATAACCTGCGATTCAGGTGGATACCTGAGACCGTCGCAGCAGCTGATATTCCTGGAGCTGTAACCGCTATATGCTGTTCCCTGCTAGGATCCGACAGCCAGGCGGATATAATCATCGAGCGTGCTCACAGGGCGCTCAGACCTAAACCCAAAGGGTCGGAGCCGCCTAGAGATGTGATATGTAGGTTCTTAAATTTCCAAGTCAAGGCTGCGGTCCTGGAAGCAGCAAGGAACCAAGAGGAACTTTCGTACGAAGATTCCCGCATTTCGATTTATCAGGACCTGGCGCCGTCAACACTGAAGAAAAGAAGATCCCTGAAGCCCTTGACGGAATGGGATCTCGTTCTTTTATGCAGGCCGCCGCCTCAATATCAATACCTTCGCTGACCTTATAGGAGCATATGATCATTTGCAGATTCCTCCGTTGGACATTGGGAGATGTATCAAGACCTTACAGAACTCCCGGAACTGCCGAAGTCCTCGCCATTTGAGCTTCCACGTACGCCGAAGACCCAAAAGTTCAAGCGGAGGAACGCGCAACTCACACCGTAGAGACTGTCCTTATAACGTAACGATATGCTCTAATTGTTCCATTTTTTCCGCTAGACTTTCCCTGTACCTATCATTCTAACTTTCCTGCTTACTACCCTTTCCCTTCCCCCCCTTAATTCCAGTGAAATGTTGGAAAATTATATTTAACCTCTTCTCACCCTGCCCCCATTTTCCCCCTCCCCCCCCCCCCCTTTTTCCCCGTATCTTGTTAGCTTCCTCATTGTCTGTCTTTCAGTCATACTCTGAATCTTATCTAGTGCTTAGAGGATCACAATAGGGTTGATTAACCATTTCCCCCCTTGTGACCCTTTTGTCCTATATTGTTCAAACCCATTTTAGTGGGTACCGTTACTTGAGATTTCTCAACCACGTTTTCTATTGTTTTGTTTATTTTGTTTATTTTGTTATGAAGGTACATGCATTGTATACCCTAAAGATCCATAAGATGCAAGAACTCCCTCTGGAGCCCAGGCTCGCACGATCTTCACCTAACACCCCCAGCAATAGTGCGTTCTCCTGGGGAAGGAAGGTCTCTCAGCAAGGTAACACATTGTACAGCACATATAATGGCTGACCTACATTTGCGTCCTACAATGTCAAAGGCTTTAATTCTCCATCTAAACGGAGTCAGGTTTTCTCATTGTTACGCAAATCGGGAGCCAATGTCCTACTTCTCCAGGAGACGCACTTCAAATTTAATCATTACCCTAATCTTTCACATGGCCACTTTTCTCAGTGGTATCATTGTGGTGGTAATTCCTCTGCTTCAGGTGGGGTGAGTATTGGGTTCCAGAGGCGAATTCCCTTTCAATACACCTCAGACCTGCAGGACCCTGACGGTTGCTATTTACTGGTTAAAGGTAGTATTGGACCTCAGATATACACATTCATCAACCTTTATGCACCAAACACTGGTCATTATAGTTGGTTCTCCAAGGTTTTCCCTATCATTAACTCCTTTTCAGAAGGTCTGATTGTAGCAGGAGGGGACTTTAATGCTACTCTAAACCCTCAGTTAGACTCTTCAACTTCAAAATCGGCCCTGGCGCTTAAAACCCTACGATACATTAGAGAGGGTCTCTGGCGCCTCCACCTAATAGATGTCTGGCGTACATTATATCCTACCACAGCCGACTATACTTTCTACTCTTCTGTCCATGGAACATACCAACGCCTGGACTACCTATTTGTTTCTAAACAACACTTCCAATTCTGCCACAATCCTCAAATAGGATCTATCCATCTCTCTGACCATGCCCCTATATCCCTTTCACTATCAGCCCCCGTCCCCAAACAGAATAAATTCATGTGTGGCCTAAACGAATCCTTATTAGGGAACTTAAAAACTAGAGATAAGATTGCTGAACTTCTTGAAGAGTACTTCACCTTAAATAAGGACCCAGATATCTCAGCCCTATCCTTATGGGATGCTCACAAGCCTTTTATTAGGGGGCACTTCATAAGTATGGGAGCCTACTTAAAAAAGGAGAGAAACAAAAAGCTCGACTCTCTATTTCAGAGAATAAGATCCTTGGAATCCCAACATAAACGCTCCTTTTCAGCCTCGCAACAAGAGTTGTCTGATTGTAGAGCAGAACTGAAATCCATGTTACAACATTCTACTGCTAAGTTATTCCTGAATTCGCAACACAAATTTTTTGCTCACGGAGACGAAACATCCAAATTCATGATGAGCAGGATAAAGAATAGAAGATCGACGAATTACATTCATCAGATAGAATCCCCTTGGGGTTCACCTTTATACTCCTCTAAAGATATAGGTGCCCAATTTCGTGAGTTTTATGAAGCTCTTTATAATTTGCCTTACACGCTTACCCCTGAGAACCAGACAACCATCCTTACCTCCTTCCTAGATTCACTCCCTTTACCAACTATCTCTGAAGACCAGAAACAGAAGCTGGCTTCCCCTTTCACCCTGGGGGAATTAGCGGCTGCATTAAAACAGACCCCTTCTGGCAAAAGCCCAGGCCCAGATGGCCTTCCAGTCCAATATTATAGAACATACCAACAATGCTTACTCCCACACTTACTTGCGGTATGTAATCTAACTCTACAAGGGAAAAAGATTTCCAGAGACATGACGCAAGCCCATATTACTTTGATCCCTAAAGAAGGGAAAGACCTAGGGGTGCACCGAAATTCCGGCGGCCAAAAATATCGGCTGAAAATGGGCCTAATCCATTTCGGCCGATATTGGTACATATTGGCAGAAAATATGATAGCCCCGCCCCGCCGCTCCGGTATACTAATATAAGATGTCATATTAATTTATTGGTTATTAAACATGCCCCCTCAGTTCTATTACTACCTTACATCCTAATCGCATCTGTAGAATTCAGGCAGGCCAGGCGGGCGGCAGCGTAACTCTTGTCATGTGCCTGAATGAAGCCGGCGGAGCAAGCAAGTGACGTCAGTGAGAGACGCGCCGGCCGCCCGGCTTGGGCTGCCTGAATTCTACAGAAGCGATTAGGATGTAAGGTAGTAATAGGACTGAGGGGGCATGTTTAGTAACCAATAAATGAATATAACATCTTATATTTGTATACTGGCGGGGGCGATCTGTGGATGGCACAGTTATGGGCTGGGGGGGTCTGTGGATGTCACTGTTATGGGCTGGGGGGGTCTGTGGATGTCACTGTTATGGGCTGGGGGGGTCTGTGGATGGCACTGTTATGGGCTGGGGGGTCTGTGGATGGCACATATATAACAGTGCCACCCACAGATCCCCCCAGCCCATAACAGTGCCATCCGCAGATCCCCTCCTGTAACAGTGCCAGCCACAGATCCCCCCCCTGTAACAGTGCCAGCCACAGATCCCCCCCCCCTGTAACAGTGCCAGCCACAGATCCCCCCCCCCCTGTAACAGTGCCAGCCACAGATCCCCCTGTAACAGTGTCCGTCATCCACAGATCCCCCCCATAACAGTGTCCGTCATCCACAGATCCCCCCATAACAGTGTCCGTCATCCACAGATCCCCCCCATAACAGTGTCCGTCATCCACAGATCCCCCCCATAACAGTGTCCGTTATCCACAGATTCCCCCCATAACAGTGTCCCCCCATAACAGTTGTTTTGTACAATCACTTGTGTATGAGGAAGCACCATGTTATATAATATGATTTATTAAATTCATGAAAAAGAATTATTAATAAAATCATTAAAAAAAAAGTATTTTAAAAGTATTTGGGCAAAAAGGCAGTTTCGGTTTCGGTTTTCGGTCAAGGGCATCCTGAATTTTCGGTTTCGGTTTCGGTTTCGGACCAGAATTTTCATTTCGGTGCACCCCTAGAAAGGCCCTAAACAATGTGCTAACTACAGACCCATTTCCCTTCTCAATATTGATCTTAAATTACTGGCAAAATTATTGGCCAACCGTCTTTCAGCTTTCCTCCCCTCAATAGTGCACGGGGATCAGGTAGGCTTTATCAAAGGTAGAGAAGGTAGAGACAATACGGCTAGAGTATTAAATATAGTGCAATTCTCTACTATCCGATCTAGACCTCTTCTACTGCTAAGCACGGATGCAGAAAAAGCATTCAACAGAATTAGCTGGTCTTTTCTGAGACGCATCTTATACCGATTTGGCCTACCTGATCCCTTTGTACAAGCCACTTTTGCAATGTATGCCCAGGCTTCGGCCTCTGTCCTGATCAATGGCGACTTATCAGACCCCTTTTTCATTTAAAACGGTACTAGGCAAGGGTGCCCCTTATCCCCTTTGCTTTTCGTTTTGGCTCTGGAACCACTTCTCCTAAAATTGAGAACAGACTCAGGAATCCGAGGAGTGGCACTGGGAGGTACAGATCACAAAGTTGTTGATGATTATGACATCCAACCCTAGGGAATCACTACCTGCAATCCAAAAACATTTAGATACGTATAGCTCCTTTTCCAACTTTAAAATTAATAAACAGAAATCACTGGTAATCTGTATAGGGATCCCCCAATCAACTCGAAGCTTAAAAAGAGACTCCCCCTTCAATTGGTCATCTCCCACCATAACATATTTAGGGATTAAAATTAGTCCTAAAACCTGACCTATTTTCACTAAACTATACTCCATTACTAAAAGATATTTCCCACAGCATAGGTAAACTAGATATTCCAACCATCTCTTGGTTTGGCAGGAAAAATCTGCTTATGTCTTTGATACTCCCCCACCTTACTTATCTACAACAGGTTCTACCCATTCCAGTCCCCAAAACTTACTACAATTCTCTGAAGAAACTATTCTGATCGTTTATTTGGGGAGGAAAGAAACCCAGATTGTCCTATGAGCTTTTATCGCGTTCCAAGTGTTCGGGGGGCCCAAATTCCAATGAGTATCTTTTAGGAGGGCATTTGGATTCAAGACTTCTTCTCACGCTTTAGGGCCCCTAAAATGCCAGGGCAGTATAAATAACCCACATGTGACCCCATTTTGGAAAGAAGACACCCCAAGGTGTGGCGAAACAAACCTCGCCACTGGGTTTTGGAGGGGCCTGGCTACTAGCCTCTTGCCCCAGGATTATGGCCCATACTATCTTTGAAGGAGAAGACAGACCAGACTTCCTTGGAATTCGAATGTGACTTCCTTGGAATTCGGGAACCCCTGCTTGGATCTGGGTGATTTTTGGATATGTTGTTCACCCAGATCAGAGCTATCCATGGGTGTATACATTATGGGGATATGTGGTGTTTTGGGGTGTTTTCTGTGTTTTGGGGAAAAATGTGTGTTTTCTGTCTGTGAGTGATTAAGTTAGCCCATTACGTTTGGTAATTGTATTTTGTTGATTGCGTCTCACACAATGCCAGTGTGTTAGTTAATTGCGTCTCATACAATGCTCATTGTATTTTGTTGATTGCGTTACAGACAGAGGGAAGGGGATTGTCACGGCTGTATGTGAGCAACAATAGTATACACAGTAAAAGAGCTACTGACCGGACCCAAACTAGGGAGGATAAAGGGTGACCCCTGTCAGACCCTCAAAGCTCTCCCTATGCTGCTAAAGCACATGCCCGGATCCAAATGGCGGAACGAGGCATGCCCACGTACCTAAGACTGATGACCACTGTAACCCCTACAATAGTGGAAGGGGCACGGCCACCGGTGCCCTACTCAGTATATGGAGGGAACCGTGGCCACCTCAGATCCAGTCAGAAAATTATCAGGTACACAACAATGTCTGTACACTTAGCTGAAGGTGTTGCAGCCGCAGAGAAGACGGATCCAAGGATAGCTGGCAATATCCGGAGTGCTTGCTGCAGCAGAACACAGGTCCAGTGAACTGATAGCTACAAGTGAAGATACTAAAGCAAGAGCTACAACTGAAATGAGAACTATAATCCACGCCCTACAATAGGAGGAGGGGTGATATAAAGAGAGGGAAATCAAACGCATGAGGAACAGCTGGGAGGAAGGAAACCAAAAGTAAACAGAGCAGTGAGAACTCCTCCCAGCTCTAGTAGTGACATCATCACAGGGGTGGAGAAACAGAGCTGTGAGAACGTCCCAAAGCTCTGGTAGTGACAGGGATTTTGTGTACAATTGCTGGGAAGGTTTGAATACTGTAAATGCATGTGATTGGCTGTTTTTACAAAACCCTGTGGGTGGTAACCTTGTTGGAAGATGTGTATAAATCAATGCTTGTATGTTCAAATAAAGAGAGTTCCTGTTTTTATACCTTCATGAAGTCTTGGCTCATGTTTGGGGGATGGGATAACTACACTCTTGGGGATTGCTATATCATAATACTCCCCTGAGTATAAGCTCTTGTAAGAGCTTGTTCCTGGTTCCTGTCTCTGCATTTAGGAGAGGTTCACCCACTGGGGCCTGGAGCCTTGTTGTAGGTCCAGGGTGGGTAGGAGACGGCGAGACCTCCACCAAGCTTCGGCGGTTCGTGGGGTCTGCAGTGCTGACGGTGTCAAGTGGAGTGCTTGGAGTCCTCTGGAAGCACTAGGAGCACCTATCAACGGAGGTACCCGGTCGGGGTCCTAGGCGTTCCGCTACACAAGGTATTCCGTGAGGGGCATGGCATTTTTTTTATTTTTATTTTTTTTCTCACAAAGTCTCCCTTTCCGCTAACTTGTGACAAATTTTTTTTTTTTACATGAACTCGCCATGCCCTTCACAAAATACCTTGAGGTGTCTTCTTTCCAAAATGGGGTCACATGTGGGGTATTTATACTGCCCTGGCATTTTAGGGGACCTAAAGCGTGAGAAGAAGTCTGGAATATAAATGTCAATTTTTTTAAATTTATTTTGAATTCTGTGAGGGATATGGTAAGTTCATGTGAGATTTTATTTTTTGTCACAAGTTAGTGGAATATGAGACTTTGTAAGAAAAAAAAATATATATATATATGAATTTCCGCTAACTTGTGCCAAAAAAATGTCTGAATGGAGCCTTACAGGGGGTGATCAATGACAGGGGGGTGATCAGGGAGTCTATATGGGGTGATCACCACCCTGTCATTGATCACCCCCCTGTAAGGCTCCATTCAGAGGTCCGTATGTGTTTTGCGGATCCACAGATCCATGGATCGGATCCGCAAAACACATACGGACGTCTGAATGGAGCCTTACAGGGGGGTGATCAATGACAGGGGGGTGATCAGGGAGTCTATATGGGGTGATCACCACCCTGTCATTGATCACCCCCCTGTCATTGATCACCCCCCTGTAAAGCTCCATTCAGAGGTCCGTATGTGTTTTGCGGATCTACGGATCGGTTCCGCAAAACACATACGGACGTCTGAATGGAGCCTTACAGGTGGGTGATCAATGACAGGGGGGTGATCAGGGAGTCTATATGGGGTGATCACCCCCCTGTAAGGCTCCATTCAGAGGTCCGTATGTGTTTTGCGGATCCACGGATCCATGGATCGGATCCGCAAAACACATACGGACGTCTGAATGGAGCCTTACAGGGGGGTGATCAATGACAGGGGGGTGATCAATGACAGGGGGGTGATCAGGGAGTCTATATGGGGTGATCACCCCCCTGTCATTGATCACCCCCCTGTAAGGCTCCATTCAGACGTCCGTATGTGTTTTGCGGATCCGATCCATGGATCCGTGGATCCGCAAAACACATACGGACCTCTGAATGGAGCCAGCCTTACAAGGGGGTGATCAATGACAGGGGGTGATCAGGGAGTCTATATGGGGTGATCACCACCCTGTCATTGATCACCCCCCTGTAAGGCTCCATTCAGAGGTCCGTATGTGTTTCACGGATCCATGGATCGGATCCGCAAAACACATACGGACGTCTGAATGGAGCCTTACAGGGGGGTGATCAATGACAGGGGGGTGATCAGGGAGTCTATATGGGGTGATCACCACCCTGTCATTGATCACCCCCCTGTAAAGCTCCATTCAGAGGTCCGTATGTGTTTTGCGGATCTACGGATTGGTTCCGCAAAACACATACGGACGTCTGAATGGAGCCTTACAGGGGGGTGATCAATGACAGGGGGGTGATCAGGGAGTCTATATGGGGTGATCACCCCCCTGTAAGGCTCCATTCAGAGGTCCGTATGTGTTTTGCGGATCCGATCCATGGATCCGCAAAACACATACGGACCTCTGAATGGAGCCAGCCTTACAAGGGGGTGATCAATGACAGGGGGTGATCAGGGAGTCTATATGGGGTGATCACCCCCCTGTAAGGCTCCATTCAGACGTCCGTATGTGTTTTGCGGATCCGATCCATGGATCCGTGGATCCACAAAACACATACGGACCTCTGAATGGAGCCAACCTTACAGGGGGGTGATCAATGACAGGGGGGTGATCAGGGCGTCTATATGGGCTATATGTCATTGATCACCCCCCTGTAAGGCTCCATTCAGACGTCCGTATGTGTTTTGCGGATCCGTGATCAGGGAGTCTAATATGGGGTGATCAGGGGTTAATAAGGGGTTAATAAGTTTTGGGGGGGGGGTGTAGTGTAGTGGTGTTTGGTGCTACTTATTACAGAGCTGCCTGTGTCCTCTGGTGGTCGATCTAAGCAAAAGGGACTACCAGAGGACCAGGTAGCAGGTATATTAGACGCTGTTATCAAAACAGCGTCTAATATACCTGTTAGGGGTTAAAAAAAAATCGCATCTACAGCCTGCCAGCGAACGATCGCCGCTGGCAGGCTGCAGATCCACTCGCTTACCTTCGGTTCCTGTGAACGCGCGCGCCTGTGTGCGCACGTTCACAGGAAATCTCGCCTCTCGCGTATATGCGTCCAGGAGGAATAACAGGGCCGCCGCCAGGACGCAATCCTGCATACGGCGGTCCTGAGCTGGTTAAAATGTCAGGTTTCTGTGCTGTAAAAAAATTAGACAAAGGTAAGCAATCGCATTCAAAATCATGTTAAATAGGAGTCAGCATACACCTGCCATCATTTAAAGTGCATCTGATTAACCCCAAATAAAGTTCAGCTGCTCTAGTTTGGTCTTTCCTGAAATTTTCTTAGTCGCATCCCACAGCAAAAGCCATGGTCCACAGAGAGCTTCCAAAGCATCTAAGGGATCTCATTGTTAAAAGGTATTAGTCAGGAGAAGGGTACAAAAGAATTTCCAAGGCATTAGATATACCATGGAACACAGTGAAGACAGTCATTATCAAGTGGAGAAAATATGGCACTACAGTGACATTACCAAGAACTGGACGTCCCTCCAAAATTGATGAAAAGAGAAGAAGAAAACTGGTCTGGGAGGCTACCAAGAGGCCTACAGCAACATTAAAGGAGCTGCAGGAATATCTGGCAAGTACTGGCTGTGTGGTACATGTGACAACAATCTCCCGTATTCTTCATATGTCTGGGCTATGGGGTAGAGTAGCAAGACGAAAGCCTTTTCTTACGAAGTAAAACATCCAAGCCAGGTTACATTTTGCAAAAACACATCTGAAGTCTCCCAAAAGCATGTGGGAAAAGGTGTTATGGTCTGAGGAAACCAAGGTTGAACTTTTTGGTCATAATTCCAAAAGATATGTTTGGCACAAAAACAACACTGCACATCACCAAAAGAACAGCATACCCACAGTAAAGCATGGTGGTGGCAGCATCATGCTTTGGGGCAGTTTTTCTTCAGCTGGAACTGGGACCTTAGTTAAGCTAGAGGGAATTAGGAACAGTTCCAAATACCAGTCAATATTGGCACAAAACCTTCAGGCTTCTGCTAGAAAGCTGAACATGAAGAGGAACTTCATCTTTCAGCATGACAACGACCCAAAGCATACATCCAAATCAACAAAGGAATGGCTTCATTAGAAGATTAAAGTTTTGGAATGGCCCAGCCAGAGCCTAGACCTGAATCTGATTGAAAATGTGTGGGATGATCTGAAGAGGTCTGTGCACAGGAGATGCCCTCGCAATCTGACAGATTTGGGGTGTTTTTGCAAAAAAGAGTGGGCAAATCTTGCGAAGTGAAAATGTGCCATGCTGATAGATGTATATGTAGATATAACCAAAAAGACTGAGTGCTGTAATAAAATCAAAAGGTGCTTCAACAAAGTATTAGTTTAAGGGTGTGCACACTTATGCAACCATATTATATATATTTTTTTAAAACTCGTTTTATTAAAGATTAACATTCCAGGTGTGAATCAAGTGATAAATGCACAGGGGTTTCCCACGTAAGGGAATAGCATCACATGATTTAAACAGAAGATAAAACAAAATACAGGGCATACAGATTGGATTACAATAGACCATGTAGAATAGGACTAAAAGGAAGTACAGTAAGTTTTCAACGGTGATGAGAGGTTGGCCTCAGCACACTTAAACCAAGCTTACGTTATCAGCCACTGAATACATGTAGGAGTTTTGCAAGGTTAACGAGGAAGAACACCACTTTCCCCAAACCTTTTGAAATTTTTGCGGACATTTCCTGTGCTTAAAGACAATATTTTCCATGGTCACTGCATGGTTAACTAAGGTCTTCCACTGACCTAGTGATGGTGGTCTGTCTCCCATCCACCGAAGCGCTATAGCCTTCCTAGCTAGAAATAAAGTTTCCCCAAGAAAAATTCTATTATAATGGGTCCACGAATCTTTATCCAGGACACCCAGTAGGCACAATTTGGGACATAAAGAAACCGTAGCTGGGACCATAGTAGACAACACCCCAAGGATCAGTGTCCAGAAACAACGGATATAGCTGCAGTCCCAAAACATATGCCAAAAGTCGGCATTATCTGTTGAGCACCTTTGACACCTGTCATGAGGACTTCTTCCCATCTTATGTAACCTAGTTGGAGTGAGGTAACTTCTGTGCAGTACAAACAACTGAATCAATCTATTATTAATAGAGGGTGAAACCCTGGTCGGAGTCAAAAGTGCCTCATTCCAATCATCTTGTGTCAGAGTAGGTATGAACATCTTCCACCTATTCTCAATGGCAAGAGGGTTGACTGTCATGCAATTGTAAAGCAAGTGTGTATACAGCACGGAAATGATCCCTCTCGGGCCCTGAGATCTCAACACGCCTATCAAGGGATATTTCGAGATACCCCTCCCTACCTCTCTGAACTGGACCTGTAGGGCATGCCTCAATTGTAAGTATCTGTAAAACATATTACAGGGTACTCCAAATTTGTCCTGGATCTGCAAAAAGGAGCGCAAATGCCTACCCTCGTACAAGTCTTCCAGTGTGCTAACCCCATGAAGCCTCCACATATCAGCCCCTTCTATCGATTTTAGATGGGAAAACATGGGGTTATCCCACAACGGGATGACATCAGGTAGATCCTTATACGAATGCAATTTAGAAGCCTGCCAAACTTGATGCGCTAGCCTATGCAGAGGCAGGAGGCGACTACGAGGGCAGTGTGAATTCTCCAGGACTGGCCAGAGAGTGCTCAGATGTAAGTATACTTGCAGGAAATATTCAGCATTAGATAATTCAACTGACAATGCCCAAGGCCTCAGGAATTTCAGTTGACCAGTCAAGAAATAAAGGGAAAAGTCTGGTAGGGAAGCACCCCCCTGCATTTTGGGCCTTTGGAGTACAGCTAAGGAAAGTTTCCTTCTAGCCTTTCCCCATACAAATGAGGCAATCATAGCGTGGACACGGTCAAAGAACCTTCTTGATATAGGTGCACAGGCGTGGGCTAGGAGATACTGGCCCTTAGGGAGCAAGATCATTTTAACTAAATTCAGTCTACTCATGATGGAAAGGGGGAGGGATTTCCATGTTTTGAATTTGTCTGCAAAGAGGGCCTCCAGAGGTTATATGTTCAAGGTGTATGACATTTTTACATCTCTAGTAATTATTATTCCTAGATACTTGAAACGATCCACTACTGGCATAATAGCGGACTTGGACCAATTTATGTGCAACCCCGAGAATCTGCCAAACTGCTCAATAATCTTGATCGCTCTAGGGAGCGCAACCTCAGGGTTGGTCATAAATAAAAGCAAATCGCCTGCATAAAGCCCAATTTTATCCTCCCTGCATCCCATGGTGATTCCCGTGTATATCTGATCCTGCCTAATTCTAAGGGCTAGGTGTTTTACTGCGACCACAAATAGCAGAGGCGATTAAGGGCTTCCCTGCCTCGTGCCTCTGTTCAGTGGGAATTAATCAGATTGATGGCCATTTATTAATATGTTGGCTTTTGGTCGTTTGTATAATATCTCAACCCATGTGATGAATTCTGGGCCAAAGCCAAAGTTCTTCAACACAGTAAGCAGAAATGTCCACTCTATCGAATCAAAGGCTTTAGCAGTGTACAGGGAGGCCAGAGCCCAATGATTACCCTCGGCCGCACCTATCTGTGCAATCACCTGTGCCCTATTATCAGAGGTTGATCTGCCCGGCATGAAACCTGACTGATCCCTATGCACCACCGAAGTGACCACTCTATTAAGGCGAGTAGTCAGAACTCTAGTAAGTATTTTATAATCTAGATTCAAAAGAGAGATAGGACGGTATGATCCGCACTCCAACGGGTTTTTATCGGGCTTTAGGATGATCACAATTGTGGCGTCATACAGAGAGTCCGGCAAGCACCCACGGGTATGAGTAGTCATATATAATTTGTGAAGTTGCTGGCCTAGTATGTCAACATATCTGGAGTAGACTTCTATCTGAATGCCATCTGGGCCTGGCGCCTTCCCAGCAGGGAGGTCCGTGATCGCCACTTTAATCTCCTCAAGTGTAATATCATCTTCCAAGACACCTCTATCCAGATCACTCAGCTGAGGATGAGGCACCTCAAGAAGGTATCCATCCAGCTCATGCGCTATGTAGTCATAGCAGAGTCATACAGATCTGTGTAGAAGCTCCTGAAGCACTCTAGGATACCATCCACTGATTCCAGCACCAGCCCATCAGCACCCCGAATTCTGATAACTGGGGGGGGACATATTCCTGCCTGCGAGGTGTGCAAGAAGCTTGCCAGCCTGGTTGCCCATCTCAAATGCCTGCTGTTTGAGAAAGAATGATTTGCGGTTGCTTTTTTCTGACAAATGTATCATACATAATCTGCCTCTATTAAGCCATTCTAGCCTGTTCTCATCTGTCGGGGAAGTTGTAAAAGCCTTTTCTGCCTCTTTGCATCTAGTGTGTAGTTCCACCTCTTTGCGCTGCGAATCTTTCTTGATAAAGCATATTGACAATTTGAAGGCAACCTCTCAGGTACGCCTTCATCGTTTCCCACAACAATAAACCATCCGTCTCAACATCCTGCACCTCCAGAAACATCATCAGTTGATCTGGAACCCTGTCAGTAATGGTGAAAAGAGATAACCAGAAAGGATGTATGTGCATTTTTCTTCCCTGTCTAACAACATCGGGGAGTTTTAACTCTACCATTACCGGGGCATGGTCCGAGGGACCCTGAGGCCCATATCTCACATCATCAAGATCGGTGTATACTAAGGCATTCCCTAAAATGTAATCAATCCAGGAAAGAGCTCCCCTGGAAGGAGTAAAGCATGAGTATTCCTGTAAAACCGGATGTCTGATCCGCCATAAATCCAGCCACCCCATCTCCGCAGCTATTCTGGATAGAACAGTGTCAGAAGGAGAGCCACGATTCCTTCCAGAATCCCAGCGGAATCTGTCCAACTCATCGTGCATTACCAGATTAAAGTCGCCCATGCAGAGCAATCTAACATTGGGATATTGTGCTTCAAATCCTATCAGTCTGCAGAAGAGAAGTAGTGGCAGGCGGCAGATTATACACATTAATCACAACGTAAGGCCTCATGCACACGACCGTTGTGTGCATCCGTGGCCGTTGTTCCGTTTTCCGTGACTTTCAATGGGTCCGTTGAAAACTCGGAAAATGCACCGTTGTTCATCCGCGGCCATGATCCATGTTTCCTGTACGTCCAAAAAATAGGACCTGTCCTATTTTTTGGACGGACAACGGTTCACGGACCCATTCAAGTCAATGGGTCCGTGAAAAAACGAGGATACACACAAGATCGGCATCCGCGTCCGTGATCCGTGGCCGTAGGCTACTTTCACACAGACGGATCGCAGACGTGAAAACTCAAATCCGACAGTATATTCTAACACAGAGGCGTTCCCATGGTGATGGGGACGCTTCAAGTTAGAGCAGGGCTCGACAAATCCCAGGCTCCAGGTCGCCATGGCAACCAGGAATTTGGTCCTGGCGCTTGGGTATTTGTCAGCCCGTTTTCAAAGATGCGCTCTCGGCACGCACCATGGTTTCCTGAGCCGGCACAGTGGAGAAGGAGAGGAGTCCCTCCCTCCCCACTGTGCGCGGCTGCCGCTGACCACCAATGAGAACAGAGTAGGAGGAGGAGGGGAGGGACTGTGGCCACTGCGCCACCAATGAATGCCTAAATACCAATGTGCTGGCTATATCCCGGCCCCTATGACTGCACGCTGTGATCTGCGCGATTAACCCCTCAGTTGAGCCTGGGGTTAATTGCGCGGATCACAGCGTCCTGTCAGAGGTCGGGTGCCGGGAATGTTTGTCTGCATTGGTGGCAGTGGGCAGTTCCGATCGGAGTCCCAGCAGTGAAATGCTGGGGCTCCGATCGGTTACCATGGCAGCCAGGAGTCACGCTACTGAAGTCCTGGCTGCGATGGTATGTGCCCACTGCCACCAATGATGGGGGGGGGGGAGGACCCTGTGGCCACTGCCACCAATGATTAATACTGGGGAGGGAGGGGGCTGATAAGAGAAAGAGGCTGGAGGGGCTGATCAGAGGGGGGGGGCGCTGATCAGAGGCTGAAGGGGCTGATCAGAGGCTGGGGGGCACATGAGAGGCTGGCTGCACAAAGCACAGGGCAGCAGGGAGAGTGTAAAGTCCTATTCACCCTAATAGAGCTCTATTAGGGTGAATATGACAAGGGTTCTAGCCCTTAAGGAGGCTAATAGTTATTAAATAAAAAGTAAAAAAAAAAAAAAAAGTTTAAACCCCCCCCCCCCCCCCAAATATAGAAAACAATATATCGCGATATATATCGCACATGCTTAAAATTATATCGCAATATAGATTTTATGACGCGGCTCCGCCTGGCTCCTAACTTTTTTAGCTGGCTCCTAGATTCCAAGGAAATTTGTCAAGCCCTGAGTTAGAATATACTAAGAACTTTGTACATGACTGCCCCCTGCTGCCTGGCAGCACCTGATCTCTTACAGGGGGCTGTGATTCGCACAATTAACCCCTCAGGTGCCGCACCTGAGAGGTTAATTGGGCATATCATAGCCCCCTGTAAGAGATCAGGTGCTGCCAGGCAGGAGGGGGCAGACCCCCCTCCCCTGTATTTAACTCATTGGTGGCCATTGTGCGGGCCCCCCCTCCCTCGCTCCCCTGTATTTAACTCATTGGTGGCCAGTGCGGCCCCCCTCCCTCCCTCCCCTGTCTAACTCATTGGTGGCCAGTGCGGCCTACCCTCTCCCCCCCCACCTAATTAAAATCACCTTCCCCCATCATTGGTGGCCAGTGCGGCCTCCCCTCTCCCCCCCTAATTAAAATCACCTTCCCCCATCATTGGTGGCCAGTGCGGCCTCCCCTCTCCCCCCCCCTAATTAAAATCACCTTCCCCCATCATTGGTGGGCAGTGTGGCCTCCCCTCTCCCCCCCCTAATTAAAATCACCCCCCCATCATTGGTGGCCAGTGAGGCCTCCCCTCTCCCCCCCCCCCTCCATAATTAAAATCCCCCCCCCATCATTGGTGACCAGTGCGGCCTCCCCTCTCCCCCCCCCCCTCCCTAATTAAAATCACCCCCCCATCATTGGTGGCCAGTGCGGACTCCCCTCTCCCCCCCTAATTAAAATCACCTTCCCCCATCATTGGTGGCCAGTGCGGCCTCCCCTCTCCCCCCCCTAATTAAAATCACCTTCCCCCATCATTGGTGGCAGCGGAGAGTTCCGATCGGAGTCCCAGTTTAATCGCTGGGGCTCCGATCGGTAACCATGGCAACCAGGACGCTACTGCAGTCCTGGTTGCCATGGTTACTTAGCAATTTTTAGAAGCATTATACTTACCTGCGATGTCGGTGACCGGCCGGGCGCTCCTCCTACTGGTAAGTGACAGGTCTGTGCTATAGGCAATGCGCCGCACAGACCTTTCACTTACCAGTAGCAGGAGCGCCCGGCCGGTCACACACAGCAAAGGTAAGTACAAACCAGATTCCAAAAAAGTTGGGACACTATACAAATCGTGAATAAAAACTGAATGCAATGATGTGGAGGTGCCAACTTCTAATATTTTATTCATAATAGAACATAAATCACGGAACAAAAGTTTAAACTGAGAAAATGTACCATTTTAAGGGAAAAATATGTTGAATCAGAATTTCATGGTGTCAACAAATCCCCAAAAAGTTGGGACAAGGCCATTTTCACCACTGTGTGGCATCTCCCCTTCATCTTACAACACTCAACAGACGTCTGGGGACCGAGGAGACCAGTTTCTCAAGTTTAGAAATAGGAATGCTCTCCCATTCTTGTCTAATACAGGCCTCTAACTGTTCAATCGTCTTGGGCCTTCTTTGTTGCACCTTCCTCTTTATGATGCGCCAAATGTTCTCTATAGATGAAAGATCTGGACTGCAGACTGGCCATTTCAGTACCCGGATCCTTCTCCTACGCAGCCATGATGTTGTGATTGATGCAGAATGTGGTGTGGAAAAATGCAGGGTCTTCCCTGAAAGAGATGACGTCTGGATGGGAGCATATGTTGTTCTAGAACCTGAATATATTTTTCTGCATTGATGGTGCCTTTCCAGACATGCAAGCTGCCCATGCCACATGCACTCATGCAACCCCATACCATCAGAGATGCAGGCTTCTGAACTGAGCGTTGATAACAACTTGGGTTGTCCTTGTCCTCTTTGGTCCGGATGACATGGCGTCCCAGATTTCCAAAAAGAACTTCGAATCGTGACTCGTCTGACCACAGAACAGTCTTCCATTTTGCCACACTCCATTTTAAATGATCCCTGGCCCAGTGAAAACGCCTGAGCTTGTGGATCTTGCTTAGAAATGGCTTCTTCTTTGCACTGTAGAGTTTCAGCTGGCAACGGCGGATGGCACGGTGGATTGTGTTCACTGACAATGGTTTCTGGAAGTATTCCTGAGCCCATTCTGTGATTTCCTTTACAGTAGCATTCCTGTTTGTGGTGCAGTGTCGTTTAAGGGCCCGGAGATCACGGGCATCCAGTATGGTTTTACGGCCTTGAATCTTACGCACAGAGATTGTTCCAGATTCTCGGAATCTTCGGATGATGTTATGCACAGTTGATGATGATAGATGCAAAGTCTTTGCAATTTTTCGCTGGGTAACACCTTTCTTATATTGCTCCACTATCTTTTTCCAGCCTCTTATTGCTACTTGTCCCAACTTTTTTGGGATTTGTTGACACAGTGAAAATTGGAATCAACTTATTTTTCCTTTAAAATGATACATTTACTCGGATTAAACGTTTGATCTGTCATCTACGTTCTATTACAAATAAAATATTGACATTTGCCATCTCCACATCATTGCATTCAGTTTTTATTCACAATTAGTTTAGTGTCCCAACTTTTTTGGAATCCGGTTTGTATAATGCTTCTAAAATCACTAAGTAACCATGGCAACCAGGACTGCAGTAGTGTCCTGGTTGCCATGGTTACTGATCGAAGCCCCAGCGATTAAACTGGGACTCCGATCGGAACTCTCCGCTGCCACCAATGATGGGGGAAGGTGATTTTAATTAAGTGGTGGGAGAGGGGAGGCCGCACTGGCCACCAATGATGGGGGGGTGATTTTAATTAGGGAGGGGGGGAGAGGGGAGGCCGCACTGGCCACCAATGATGGGATGGTGATTTTAATTAGGGAGGGGGGGGGGGGAGAGGGGAGGCCGCACTGGCCACCAATGATGGGGGGGTGATTTTAATTAGGGAGGGGGGGGGAGAGGGGAGGCCGCACTGGCCACCAATGATGGGGGGGTGATTTTAATTAGGGGGGGGAGAGGGTAGGCCGCACTGGCCACCGATAAATATAATACTGGGGAGGGAGGGGGGCCGCACTGGCCACCAATGAGTTAAACACAGGGGAGGGAGGGGGGCCGCACTGGCCACCAATTAGTTAAATACAGGGGAGGGAGGGGGGCCGCACTGGCCACCAATGAGTTAAATACAGGGGAGGGGGGTCTGCCCCCTCCTGCCTGGCAGCACCTGATCTCTTACAGGGGGCTATGATACGCACAATTAACCCCTCAGGTGCGGCACCTGTAAGAGATCGGGTGCTGCCAGGCAACAGGGGGCAGTCATGTACACAGTTCTTAGTATATTCTAACTTGAAGCGTCCCCATCACTATGGGAACGCCTCTGTGTTAGAATATACTGTCGGATCTGAGTTTTGACGATCTAACTCAAATCCGATGATATATTCTAACATAGAGGCGTTCCCATGGTGATGGTGACGCTTCGAGTTAAAATATACCATCGGATTAGAGAAAACTCCGATCCTATGGTATATTAACTCCTGACTTTACATTGAAAGTCAATGGGGGACGGATCCGTTTGCAATTGCACCATATTGTGTCAACGTCAAACGGATCCGTCCCCATTGACTTGCATTGTAAGTCAGGACGGATCCGTTTGGCTCCGCACGGCCAGGCGGACACCAAAACGACTTTTTCTTCATGTCCGTGGATCCTCCAAAAATCAAGGAAGACCCACGGAAGAAAAAACGGACACGGATCACGGACCTACGGACCCCGTTTTTGCGGACCTTAAAAAAAACGGTTGTGTGCATGAGGCCTAAGGGACACAGTTAATGTACACATATAAGAAAATATATTGCCCCTCCGGATCCATTACCGAGTGATGCACCTCCCACCTAAGGCTCCTATGGACCAGTATAGCGACCCCTCTGGAGTGTGAGCTGCCATATGCATTAGCTAGGTATTGAACCCAGGTTTTTTAAGCGAACTCCCGGTCTCCGGCGTAAGGCGAGTTACTTGTAGGCCAATAATGAGTGGGTTAAAGGAGCGAATGTGTGAAAATACCGCTATCCTTTTCTTGGGGTTCCCCAATCCCCTTACATTCCACGACAAAACCTTCATGGAGGCCATTTCAGATCTATCCCTATTCTTATAGGATACCCTCCTACTCTTTCCGCAGGAAAGGTGCAATCTGTCCTGTGACACCAATGCCCTAGTACCCCTCCATCTAGCTTTACTAGGAGAGAAGCCCACACCTGGATGGAGCAAAACCAAAAAGTACATAACTTAGTACACATAAGTAACAAAGTGAATAAATGATCGTTGGAATCTAGTCCAACTAGTATAAGGGCCAAGGTCTCAGGGACCTGCATAGTACAATTAGATGGAATACCTATGCAGGTGTTGCTCCCACCCCACATCATCATAAGCAACATATAACTTACAATCTGAAATAGTGACATATTGTGCAGAAGAAAAATAAGAAAAAATATATCATAACTCCCGAACGAATGAAGTCAGCAAGCAAGGAAGCTAACAGAGAATAACACAGCTCGTCAAGTCCCACTTCTGAAGGCACAATGACAGGTGAGTATTATGGCGATCGAAAGATCACTGAACAACCGGAATACTTGCGCGATACACGCTTCCACTGCATCAGTGTGGTCCTGAACGTCCCGATTTCCTGATCACCCAATCTTCTGCTTCTTTGGGGTCAGCGAAGAAGATGGTTTTCTTGCCGTCCACTACTCGTAGGTGCGCTGGATATGCCATGGAATATTGTAGATTTAGGTCCCGGAGGCGCCGTTTAACCGAGACAAAGGTGGCTCTCTTCTTTTGAAGGTCAGCTGAGAAATCCGGGAATAAGGAAATGGTCGTATTTTCATGCTTGATTACTTGTTTATTCCTCTCTTGACTGAGGATGAGATCCCTGTCTTTCCAGTTTAATAATCTCGCAAAAGGAGGCCTCGGTGGAGCTCCAGGAGGAGGGAATTTGGCGGGAACCTTGTGCACTCTTTCTATGGCATATGCAGTGTAGAATGGCGCTTCTGGGAACTGTGCTTTGAACCACAGCTCAAAAAAAGTGGCAGGGTCCCGTCCCTCTGCTTTTTCCGGCATACCCAGGATTCGGACGTTGTTACGTCTGGCTCTGTTCTCCAAATCATCACATTTCTGCTGCCACTGACTTACAGAGCGCTCCAAGTCTTGCACTTTACCCACCATGGGCATGGTCAGGTCTTCTAGGGCAGAGACCCTGTCTTCAGTATTCTTAACACGATCTCTTAGCTGCTGAACATTGTGTCGAAGCAGGCCCAGGTCCACCCTGACCTCCTCTAGCTTTCCAGTGAGCGATGTCTGGCAGGAGGAGATCGCTGACATTAGCTGGACGTAGGCTGTCTATATGGTGAACTCCGGTTCCCCTGAGCCCTCAGCTTTCAATTGCTGCGCTGCCTGACCGCGGATGACCGCCGCACACGATGGTGAAGGCGCGACGGCGCCATGTTGGGCCTCTTGCCTCGCATATTCTTTAAGCTTTTCAGCCGCAGTTTGCGCTTTGTTTGGACCCATATTTGGTGTGCAGGGTTTCATCTTGCGCTTGCACACCGTCCACTCGATGGTAGGAGTCGGCAGGTTGCTAGGATTAAGCAGGATTATGAAGGGGAATCTGAGGAGCAGGTCTCAGATGCGTGCTCACATGCCGGCAGCTGGCCACACCCCCCCCCCCCCCCCATATTATTTTATTTTTATATTTTTAATTCCCTCTACCTAAAAGATTTCAGTAGGTTTTTCAATTCAGTTGTACAGTTTATAGGTCACATTAAAGGTGGAAAAAGTTCTGAAATTATTTACATATCTTTGTCTAATTTTTTTACATCACAGATACCTGACATTTTAACAGGGGTGTGTAGACTTTTTATATCCACTGTATGTATGTTCCGCGATCACTCAAAAACGCAACCATCGATTTCAACGATAGTTGGCATACATCCCTTGCTACCTGAAAAGAAATCTTTTGGGGGTCTCATCTCTCCAACACATACCATTCCTGAGATACTCCCAAATAATGCAAATATGGCACAGTACATGACCTACATTAGCCAATAGAAGCCTGCAGGTCTTTCTCTTCATATCCCAACTGCCATACACACGGTCACATGATCCTTATCAGCCAATAGAAGCTCTCAGGTCCTTAATCTCCACATGCACACAGTTTTAGACCATACAGGTCAGCTTTAAAGGGGCAGGGCGCTGTGTATGACACTGTTAAGGGAGCGGAGTGCTGTGGAGTTGACAGTTTGGGGGCCAAGTAGGGTGGCCATTCAGAAGACCCTCAAAAGACAGACTTAAAACCCTGCCCCCAGGACCAGCTAAGCCACGCCCCCAGACACGTAATAGCACGCCCCTCCCCCTCCACAGCTGACAGGGATTGAAAAAAATGAAGGTAAAAATCAACTTCTAGGGGGGCGTGGCCAACTGCCGGCATAAGCGCACGCATCTGAGTGCAGCTCCGAGTCCCGCTAACAATCCTAAACCATCCTGACTTACCAACAGCCGCAAACATAGAGTGGCAGGTGCAGAAGAGAAGGGGATAAACCCGCAGGAGGAAAATGAGCCTCAGCAAGTCGCAAGCGGCGGCGGATCGGCTTAAGGAGTTCGCTAGAGCTGAGAGCCAACATGGCGCCGCGACCCCATCCACCCTGCGCGCTCCAGCGCAGCAATGCGTGGCAATGTGACCTCGCAACAAGATTCTCCCAGTGATGAAAGGCCCGAGCTCTCCCTTAAGGCAGCCCATGAACAACTTATGGCTGTCATCACCATGTGCCAAACCTCCCTTACGAGTAAAATCGATGAGGTGAAGGTGGATCTTGATCTCCTTAGACATGACGTGCAGCAGCTTAGAGAGAGGGCGAGACAGACGGAGAGCAGAGTCTCCGAATTGGAGGACATCACCCGACCCATGCAGGTCAAATTGACGGATCTGGAGAAAACTGTGCAATTATGGCAGCAGAAATCTTATGATCTGGAGAACAGATCCAGACGGAATAATGTGCGCATCCTTAGCTTTCCGGAAAGGGCGGAAGGATCAGATCCAGCGGCCTTCATAGAAAGATGGTTCAAGACCACGTTCCCAGGCCACGTTTTCGGCGACATATGCTGTGGAAAGGGCACACAGGGTCTCGGATAGACCTTCACCTCCAGGTGCCCCTCCTAGACCTCTGCTAGCTAGACTTCTAAACTGGAAAGATAGGATCTGCTACTCAATCTGGCCAGATCTGCACCAGACATATCCTACAACAACTCCAGGATCTCACTGTTCCCCATTTTTCGGCGGAACTTCAGAAAAAGAGATCTACTTTTGTCTCAGTTAAGAGAAAGCTTTGAGAGCTGAATATCCAATACTCCATGGCGTATCCTGCTCGACTCCGGATCGTGGACGGCGGGAAATCCATATTCTTCACTGACCCGAGGGAGGCTGACGAGTGGCTATCCAGCAGACCGGGACGTTGACCCACCTTTTTTCATTCTGTTCGGGACTCCTGGATTTGTCCTCGCTTCCCATATCCCGGCCGACCTGAGGACAGTACTTACCTGTTAAAGCCGGACGCTGCTTCCAGATGAGGGCCCTGGGTATCGTATTTGGCCTAGGACCACTTATCCGTGACATGCAGGGCCGTTAGTTATATATAATGTTTATTTACTGCACCTTTTCTGGAAGTTATATGGTAGTTTTACAACACATGGCACTGGGACCCACCCGGCGGACACCTGCACTGGGATAATACCTAAATACACCGTGCAGGTCCCCGAACATACGGCCATGTTTGCCACAGACCTTCAGTCTATCCAGTGTTTTTATGCATTGTTTCTACTAGTTGTTGTTTTCTGGGATGCATGTACTTCATGGTGGCGCTTTAATATTTCTTTGGGGGGTCGTGGCAAATCTGCAGAGCGGGTGGCAGGGAAGAGTGCTTTGCTGTACCATTCAAAGGGATAATGCTTATGCAACTTCTTGTATTTAAATCAAGATGGCGGGATTAACAGTCATGTCGTGGAATGTGTGTGGGCTGGGTGGACCTAGAAAGAGTATTGCCGTGTTTTCCCATGTGCGCCGGCATTCTCCGCATATCCTGGGATTGCAAGAAACCCACTTGACACCAGAGACGGGCAACAGAATTAAGAAACCCTGGGTTCAGTGGAGCGCCAACGCATATGGGAACTCATACTCTAGAGGTGTTGCTATGTTGGTGCATCGCTGCTTGCGTTGGGAGACGCAGACACTTGTTGTCAATCCTGATGGACGCTATATATTTGTGTTTGCATATATTAATTGCACCCCATATGTCGTGATTAATGTATATAACCCACCATCGGCCAGCGTATCAGTCCTGTATGCTATGGTGAGTTTTGTAGCACAATACCCAAATGTAAGATTGCTTTGTATGGGTGACTTTAATATGCTAATGAACCCTGACCTAGAGCGCTTTTGGAGCGCGTCGGGGGATGGAGTGGTGGTTTCCTCAGCCTCCGTGCTCTTCAAAGTGATCTCAGATATGGGATGGCTGGATTTTTGGCAGGAAAGGAATCCCCTGACGGTACAATACTCTTGTTTCACCCCTTCTAGGGGAGCCTTATCTAGGATAGATTACCTTCTGGGTAACGCATTAACTCTGACAGAAATGGAGAGTATTGAGTATTGCCCGCAGGGGCCCTCTGATCACGCACCAACGGTGGCGAGGTTCTCATTGCCGAGGGATGTAGTGAGAGGGAACAAGATGCGCATACATCCGTTCTGGCTTACACTCATGGACTCCAATGATAGGATCCCGGATCAACTCCGGATGTTTTTTGAGGTCCAGGGTGACACCACAGACAAGCTGTTAATGTGGGTGACGTTAAAAGCTTATTTGAGGGGATGCATTAAATCATTCATAGCATTCATTAAAAGAGAGGCCCATCGTAGAGAGGAGGAGCTTCAGAACTCCTGTAGGGAAGCTGAGAGAAACTTTACTAATGACCACACTGAACCCAACAGGTTGGAGTGGCTGCTCAGGGGTAGACAGTATATGCAGCACTTGCAAGAGAAAAGCGATCGTAGACTGTTTTTCCTTAAGCAGCAGTCCTTTGAGCTAGGGGGTCAAGCGGGTAAGGTACTTGCTCACATTGCCCGGAACAACTCCGCAGCCCCTCCGGTTATACGTATCCGCGGGGCAGATGGAGGGATACTAGAATCGCTAACGGGCATCCTCACTAGATTTCAAGAGTTCTACCAGGATCTGTATAGATCATCGGCATATTATTCCACCCAAGAGCTGAGGACATATCTGCAGGAGGTGATACACCCCCGGCTGAGTAACGAGGATAGGGAGTTGCTAGAGGGTGACATCACATTGGAGGAGGTACAGGAAGCTATAAGAGGACTTACAACAGGGAAGGCACCCGGCCCTGACGGCATACCGATCGAAGTGTACACTAGATATATAGATATTTTGGCCCCTAGATTGGAAAAAGTGCTACAATCGGCAAAGAGATAACAGAGACTACCAGATTCATTCTATGATGCCACCATAGTGGTGATCTTGAAACCAGACAAAGATCCTTTGGAGTGTGGGTCGTCCAGACCCATCTCCTTATTAAACCTGGATTATAAAGTGCTCACGAAAATTATTGCCAATAGGTTGAATAGGGTCATAACATCAGTTGTACCCCCGGATCAATCCGGATTCATACCGGGGAGGTCTACTTCCAATAATATTAGGAGGGCGCAGGTGATTACGCAGGTCGGTGGGTCCCTAAGCAAGCCATGGGCCTTGGCCTCCCTGGACACAGCCAAGGCCTTTGATTCGGTAGAGTGGTCATATTTATTGGAAGTATTGAGCGGTTTTGGTTTTGGCCCAGTGTTCATCCAATGGGTTAATATGCTTTATAGGCAACCCAAAGCGAACATCCTTGTGAACGGCTCTCATTCAGGACAGTTTACCCTTGGCAGGGGAACCAGACAAGAGTGCCCCCTGTCAACTTTTCTCTTTGCAGTTGCAATAGAGCATTTAGCTAGCTGCAGCAATTAGTGTAACCCTTAAAATTAATAAGCTTTAATTGAATATCCTTAAAATAAATAAATTAGACACACGGACCAAAAATCACTGAGAATAAACTCAGATCGTTCCACAGCAGGCAGCTACAAAGATATCCTGAGGGGTGGGGAGAACTGTCCCTATAGTCTCGCCCTAGTCTAGTGCTCAGCCCAGGGATGACCCCTGTTGGTGGGGACTCCCTGTCCTCGAACCTGGACTAAAAAGATCCTACAACAGCCCTAACACAGTGGTAGGGGTTGAATAGGTGCCTGTAAGTGGAGGATAAGAAATGAAAAAAGAAAAAAAGAAATACTATACATATACTCTCCCCTATAAAAATAGGGTAAATTGATGGACTCTGTATACAGCCCCAGTACTGTATTATGACAGTCAACACACAGTGCATCAAGGTATATGTAGTAAGTTACACCCTATAAATAGATAGACTTAAAAGAATACCCCAATGCATTTCCCCCACTATGTGGTATCATCAGGGGGTAAGTAAACTCAATTGATATCATAGATATTGGATACCAATATTGATGTAGTGATATCCGCAATTTGGGTGCGGACCACCAATAATAATGTATTAGTAATAATGTGGATGAACAGCTCACTCCCTTCACAACTCTGGAATGGGTGCTCTAGTCTCAATTGATTTACTCAAATCAAACAAAGAATTATCAATAAGGTATACTGGGACTGGCACTCCCTCGTACGGAAAAGGAATCAAATAGTGGTGTTATCTAGGTAATATACAATATTTAATATGGCACATGAGCTAAAAGTACAATATTATAATACTTCACAATTGCTGCAGCATAAAATCACAATAAAATCACAATAATCCCTAAAAATACCCCAAATTTCAATAAAAAAATCAATAAAATCCTAAAAGAGGGGAAAACATCAGTCCTGAATGAGAGAAATGTACGGTATATAGAACAGACCACGGTATAGTTTATCCAATCAGTCTAATCCTTATGCTTGTATTGGTCTCTCATATTAATTTTCCTAAAGACAATGTCACAGAAAAAACATTCAAGGTACTTTTTCAAAAATTCGAAGGTGTCCGATTTTTAAATATTCGGTGGAGTACCCAATTGAACATAAAGTTTTTACTCACAAGTGGATGTCGATTTTCCCACAATCCAAATATTCGGTTATTACTCATGGTAACTTTATCGTATTCCCGCGGTTTTGATGTTTGACGTCCCACTTAGTTCATGCGTCACTGGTCTCTCTCGATCGTTATACACAAATCTCGGATCTGGTCGTATGGCCGGAGTGTAACATCGCGAGAGGTAAACTTATGCTGACAAGTTTCAATAGATGGGATTCCGGATCCTCTCTTTTTATGTTGGAGCGCTCCAATTTTTTCTGTATATATCCGGATATCGATGTGCAAACTTTCAGTGGGGGTCTTTTGTTGGGGATGTCTTGGAAAAGCACCAAACGCGTTTCGGGGATCTCCTTTCCCCTTCCTCAGTGGTGACATCCCAACTTCCTGTGGTTCCTTTTATATCCCTTTCAGGATACATGTGAAATCTGGTCTGGAGTAAAGGATCCGATCTAAAATACCAAAATCTGGTATGGAACGGAAAAAAAAACAAAAAAACGCATATGCCTTTTTCATGCGTTTTTTTGGGCAAAGGTGCGTTTTTTGGATATGATGTGCCCAATGGTCTTATTGATCTGGTCTATGGAGGAAATTTTCCAAAAAGATTGCTAAATGATAAATTTATAACAATGCATCTCAATATAAAAATATCCTGTAGGGGAATCCATTCTAAATTATATACTGTGAAATTCATCGTAATTAACAAGTGCATATATATTTATACTATTATATGAATCCTTATAATGTGTTTATAAAATAAAAGTGAAAACAAAACAATGTCAAAGTGTTACACATACAGTTGCAAGAAAAAGTATATGAACCCTTTAGAATGATATGGATTTCTGCATAAATTGGTCATAAAATGTGATCTGATCTTCATCTAAGTAACAACAATAGACAATCACAGTCTGCTTAAACTAATAACACACAAAGAATTAAATGTTACCATGTTTTTATTGAACACACAATGTAAACATTCAAAGTGCAGGTGGAAAAAGTATGTGAACCCCTAGACTAATGTCATTTCCAAGAGCTAATTGGAGTGAGATGTCAGCCAACTGGAGTCCAATCAATGAGATGAGATTGGAGGTGTTGGTTACAGCTGCGCTGCCCTATAAAAAACACACACCAGTTCTGGGTTTGCTTTTCACAAGAAGCATTGCGTGAGGTGAATGATGCCTCGCACAAAAGAGCTCTCAGAAGACCTACGATTAAGAATTGTTGACTTGCATAAAGCTGGAAAGGGTTATAAAAGTATCTCCAAAAGCCATGCTGTTCATCAGTCCATGGTAAGACAAATTGTCTATAAATGGAGAAAGTTCAGCACTGCTGCTACTCTCCCTAGGAGTGGCCGTCCTGTAAAGATGACTGCAAGAGCACAGCGCAGACTGCTCAATGAGGTGAAGAAGAATCCTAGAGTGTCAACTAACGACTTACAAAAGTCTCTGGCATATGCTAACATCCCTGTGATACGATACGATATGTAAAACACTAAACAAGAATGGATTTCATGGGAGGATACCACAGAGGAAGCCACTGCTGTCCCAAAAAAAAATTGCTGCATGTTTACAGTTTGCACAAGAGCTCCTGGATGTTCCACAGCAGTACTGGCAAAATATTCTGTGGACAGATGAAACCAAAGTTGAGATGTTTGGAAGAAACACACAACACTATGTGTGGAGAAAAAGTGGTACAGCACACCAACATCAAAACCTCATCCCAACTGTGAAGTATGGTGGTGGGGGCATCATGGTTTGGGGCTGCTTTGCTGCGTCAGGGCCTGGACGGATTGCTATCATTGAAGGAAAAATGAATTCCCAAGTTTATCAAGACATTTTGCAGGAGAACTTAAGGCCATCTGTCCACCAGCTGAAGCTCAACAGAAGATGGGTGTTGCAACCGGGCAACGACCCAAAGCATAGAAGTAAATCAACAACAGAATGGCTTAAACAGAAGAAAATACACCTTCTGGAGTGGCCCAGTCAGAGTCCTGACCTCAACCCGATTGAGATGCTGTGGCATGACCTCAAGAAAACGATTCACACCAGACATCCCAAGAATATTGCTGAACTGAAACAGTTCTGTAAAGAGGAATGGTCAAGAATAGCTCCTGACCGTTGTGCACGTCTGATCTGCAACTACAGGAAACGTTTAGTTGAAGTTATTGCTGCCAAAGGAGGTTCAAACAGTTATTAAATCCAAGGGTTCACATACTTTTTCTACCTGCACTGTAAATGTTTACATGGTGTGTTCAATAAAAACATGGTAACATTTAATTATTTGTGTGTTATTAGTTTAAGCAGACTGTGATTGTCTATTGTTGTGACTTAGATGAAGATCAGATCACATTTTATGACCAATTTGTGCAGAAATCCATATCATTCCAAAGGGTTCAAATACTTTTTCTTGCAACTGTATATACATGTGACAATATATAATAAAGGTGACGATGTGTCTATTCATATATCTATTCAGTGTTGAAAGTGTTGGGAGGTGGGCAGGCCCATCACAGAGGAGGGGTCGTAGTGCTGATAAACAGCCAGACATACGACCCCTCGTCTGTTGAGGGGCACACCCACCTAAATCTACAGGAATCCGAAAATCTCCAAGTCTGCATTAAGACCCTTGGGGATAAGGCTTCCAAATTCATAGATTTTCCTTGATTCTGCTCTGGACATGGTCTCTACATGTTTACCTCCTCGCCAATTTTTGTCAATCCTTTCCACAGCAGTAAATGTCAATCCCTTATGATCTTTATTGTGGGCCTCCTTGAAGTGTCTCGAGAGAGAGTGTTTAATGTATCCATTTTTTATAATTGTCAGGTGTTCTGAAATCCTTGTTTTCAGAGCTCTTTTGGTCCGGCCTATATACTGTTTTCGGCACGGACATTGTATCATATAGATTACACTGGTAGAATCACATGTCAAAAAATGTTTGATTTCTACAGAAAAAGAGTTCTGAGTTGAGGTAACCTGGGTAGTTCTTTTAGAAAATGTTGTGTTTTTACAACTACGACATTTCCCACACCTATAGAAACCCTTAAGTCCAATCCAATGGTGCATTATGCTTGGTTTACTGTCTTTATGTTTGATCGATGCTATCTTTATGTTTGATCGAGCTATCTGAATCCCTAAATTGGGCGCCCTAGTATATGTTATTTGAGGTATCATAGGTACTAATGGGCCCAACAGTTTATCTTGTAAGATATGATGCCAATGTCGTTTGATGATTAATCCGATTTGTCTATGTTGAGTCGAATAAGGTAAGATCAATCTAAAATTTGCATTATTGGATATGGTTTGTTGTGTTTTTGGTAAAAAGAAGGTTCTTCTAGGTATATTTCTTATTTTCTCGAGTGCTTCCTCTATGGTTTCGGATGGATACTCTCTCTCTAAAAAATTTTCTTTCATAGTTGACGCCTCCATCTCAAATTGGGAATTCTCCGTACAGTTACATTTTAAACGCCGAAACTGGCCAAAGCGGACATTTAGAAGCCAATTAGGTAAATGACAGCTGGAGTATAAAATAAAACCATTCCTAGCTATGGGCTTATGGAACGTACTACAGATGTATTTTTTATCTTTCTGGGTAATTAAAAGGTCTAAATACTCTATTTCATTTCTATTCTCATTTGATGTGAACACTAAATTATGGATATTTTTATTTAATCCTGCTATAAATGCTACAAGTTCTTCCTCTTTTCCTTTCCATATTAATAGCACGTCATCAATGTACCTTTGCCAGAGCACCAGGCTGCCCCCATGCTGTGGATCAATATACTGCTGCTCCCAGTGTGCCAGGAACAGATTCGCGTAGCTGGGGGCAAACCTGGTGCCCATGGCGGTACCTTTTGTTTGTAGGTAATGATGGCCTTCAAAATAAAAATAGTTGTGTTCAAGGATGTATTTTACCCCTTCTATTATAAAATCTATTTGCTGCTGTTTAAAATTACCCTGGGATCCCAGTATGGCTCTTAGGGCGGCAATCCCTTGACCATGATCTATTATGGTATATAATGATTGTATGTCCAAGGTTGCCATTATCCAATTCGGATTTACTTCTAACTTCTCCAATATTTGGATCACTTGTGTCGTGTCCTTCAAATAGGATCTCGTATCTTTAACTAGTGGTTGTAACCACATATCCAAATATGTGGACAAGTTGGATGTCAGGGACCCAATCCCCGATACTATGGGACGTCCTGGGGGGTCCACTGGGTTCTTGTGTACCTTAGGCAAACAATAGAATACAGGGAGTCTCCCTGGTGTTCCCATTATAAAATCAAATTCTTGCTTAGATGAAATGCCCACTTCCAAGCCTCTATTACAATAATCTCCTAATTCTTTATTATATTTCACAGTGGGGTCTGATTCTAATCTCTTATAAGTGGTTGTGTCTAATAGTTGTTTAAAACATTCATCATTATATTTATTTGTATTCAAAATCACAATTGCTCCGCCTTTGTCGGCGGGGCGAATAGTGATTTGTTCTTTTTTCTGTAGCTCTTTAACCACCTCAGCCCCCATGGCTTAAACACCCTGAAAGACCAGGCCACTTTTTACACTTCTGACCTACACTACTTTCACCGTTTATTGCTCGGTCATGCAACTTACCACCCAAATGAATTTTACCTCCTTTTCTTCTCACTAATAGAGCTTTCATTTGGTGGTATTTCATTGCTGCTGACATTTTTATTTTTTTTGTTATTAATCGAAATTTAACGATTTTTTTGCAAAAAAATGACATTTTTCACTTTCAGTTGTAAAATTTTGCAAAAAAAACTACATCCATATATAAATTTTGCTCTAAATTTATTGTTCTACATGTCTTTGATAAAAAAAAAATGTTTAGGTAAAAAAAAAATGGTTTGGGTAAAAGTTATAGCGTTTACAAACTATGGTACAAAAATGTGAATTTCCGCTTTTTGAAGCAGCTCTGACTTTCTGAGCACCTGTCATGTTTCCTGAGGTTCTACAATGCCCAGACAATACAAACACCCCACAAATGACCCCATTTCGGAAAGTAGACACCCTAAGGTATTCACTGATGGGCATAGTGAGTTCATAGAACTTTTTATTTTTTGTCACAAGTTAGCGGAAAATGATGATTTTTTATTTTTTTTTCTTACAAAGTCTCATATTCCACTAACTTGTGACAAAAAATAAAAACTTCCATGAACTCACTATGCCCATCAGCGAATACCTTGGGATGTCTTCTTTCCAAAATGGGGTCACTTGTGGGGTAGTTATACTGCCCTGGCATTCTAGGGGCCCAAATGTGTGGTAAGGAGTTTGAAATCAAATTCTGTAAAAAATGACCAGTGAAATCCGAAAGGTGCTCTTTGGAATATGGGCCCCTTTGCCCACCTAGGCTGCAAAAAAGTGTCACACATCTGGTATCTCCGTATTCAGGAGAAGTTGGGGAATGTGTTTTGGGGTGTCATTTTACATATACCCATGCTGGGTGAGATAAATATCTTGGCCAAATGCCAACTTTGTATAAAAAAAATGGGAAAAGTTGTCTTTTGCCAAGATATTTCTCTCACCCAGCATGGGTATATGTAAAATGACACCCCAAAACACATTCCCCAACTTCTCCTGAGTACGGAGATACCAGATGTGTGACACTTTTTTGCAGCTTATGGGCAAGAGGGCCCATATTCCAAAGAGCACCTTTCGGATTTCACTGGTCATTTTTTACAGAATTTGATTTCAAACTCCTTACCACACATTTGGGCCCCTAGAATGCCAGGGCAGTATAACTACCCCACAAGTGACCCCATTTTGGAAAGAAGACACCCCAAGGTATTTCGTGATAGGCATAGTGAGTTCATGGAAGTTTTTATTTTTTGTCACAAGTTAGTTGAATATGAGACTTTGTAAGGGAAAAAAATAAAAATAAAAAAATCATCATTTTCCGCTAACTTGTGACAAAAAATATAAAATTCTAGGAACTCGCCATGCCCCTCACGGAATACCTTCGGGTGTCTTCTTTCCAAAATGGGGTCACTTGTGGGGTAATTATACTGCCCTGGCATTTTCCAGGGGCCCTAATGTGTGGTAAGTAGGTAAATGACCTGTGAAATCCTAAAGGTGCTCTTTGGAATGTGGGCCCCTTTGCCCACCTAGGCTGCAAAAAAGTGTCACACATGTGGTATCGCCGTATTCAGGAGAAGTTGGGCAATGTGTTTTGGGGTGTCTTTTTACATATACCCATGCTGGGTGAAAGAAATATCTCGGCAAAAGACAACTTTTCCCATTTTTTTATACAAAGTTGGCATTTGACCAAGATATTTATCTCACCCAGCATGGGTATATGTAAAATGACACCCCAAAACACATTGCCCAACTTCTCCTGAATACGGCGATACCACATGTGTGACACTTTTTTGCAGCCTAGATGCGCAAAGGGGCCCACATTCATTTTATGAGGGCATTTTTAGATATTTGGATCCCAGACTTCTTCTCACGCTTTAGGACCCCTAGAATGCCAGGGCAGTATAAATACCCCACATGTGACTCCATTTTGGAAAGAAGACACCCCAAGGTATTCAATGAGGGGCATGGCGAGTTCATCTAAATTTTTTTTTTTGGCACAAGTTAGCAGAAATTGATTTTTTTTTTTTTTTCTCACAAAGTCTCCCTTTCCACTAACTTGGGACAAAAATTTCAATCTTTCATGGACTCAATATGCCCCTCACGGAATACCTTGGGGTGTCTTCTTTCCGAAATGGGGTCACATGTGGGGTATTTATACTGCCCTGGCATTCTAGGGGCCCTAAAGCGTGAGAAGAAGTCTGGAATATAAATGTCTAAAAAATTTTACGCATTTGGATTCCGTGAGAGGTATGGTGAGTTCATGTGAGATTTTATTTTTTGACACAAGTTAGTGGAATATGAGACTTTGTAAGAAAAAAATATATAATTTCCGCTAACTTGGGCCAAAAAAATGTCTGAATGGAGCCTTACAGGGGGGTGATCAATGACAGGGGGGTGATCAATGACAGGGGGGTGATCAGAGAGTCTATATGGGGTGATCACCCCCCTGTCATTGATCACCCCCCTGTAAGGCTCCATTCAGATGTCCGTATGTGTTTTGCGGATCCGATCCATGTATCCGAGGATCCGTAAAAATCATACGGACATCTGAATGCAGCCTGACAGGGGGGGTGATCAATGACAGGGGGGGTGATCAATGACAGGGAAGGTGATCAATGACAGGGGGGTGATCAGGGAGTCTATATGGGGTGATCACCCCCCCTGGAAGGCTCCAGGGAGACGCCTGTATGTGTTTTGCGGATCCGATCCATCTATCAGTGGATCCGTAAAAATCATGCGGACATCTGAATGGAGCTTTACAGGGGTGTGATCAATGACAGGGGGGTAATCAATGACAGGGGGGTGATGAGGGAGTCTATATGGGGTGATCACCACAGTGATTGATCACGCCCCTGTAAGGCTCCATTTAGACGTCCGCATGCGTTTTGCGGATCCGATCCATCTATCAGTGGATCCGTAAAAATCATGCGGACGTCTGAATGGAGCTTTACAGGGGTGTGATCAATGACAGGGGGGTAATCAATGACAGGGGGGTGATCAGGGAGTCTATATGGGGTGATCACCACAGTCATTGATCACGCCCCTGTAAGGCTCCATTCAGACGTCCGTATGCGTTTTGCGGATCCGATCCATCTATCAGTGGATCCGTAAAAATCATGCGGACATCTGAATGGAGCTTTACAGGGGGGTGATCAATGACAGGGGGGTAATCAATGACAGGGGGGTGATCAGGGAGTCTATATGGGGTGATCAGGGGTGATCAAGGGTGATCAAGGGGTTAATAAGTGACAGGGGGGGGGGGGTGTAGTGTAGTGGTGCTTGGTGCAACATATTACTGAGCTACCTGTGTCCTCTGGTGGTCGATCCAAACAAAGGGGACCACCAGAGGACCAGGTAGCAGGTATATTAGACGCTGTTATCAAAACAGCGTCTAATATACCTGTTAGGGGTTAAAAAAAATCACATCTCCAGCCTGCCAGCGAACGATCGCCGCTGGCAGGCTGGAGATCCACTCTCTTACCTTCCGTTCCTGTGAACGCGCGCCTGTGTGCGCGCGTTCACAGGAAATCTCGCGTCTCGTGAGAGGACGCGCCGGCGCGTTCACCCAGAAGAGCAGGGCCGCCGCAAAGACGCAATCCTGCGTACGGCGGTCCTGAGGAGGTTAATTGCCATTATTTCTTTATTTGTTAAATTGTGGTAACCTCTTTTTTTCTCTTTCAATCTTCTTAGGTCTGCTTCAACATTTTTCTGAAAACTGGCTATCTCTGATCCTATTTCGTTTCTAGGGAAATTTCTGGATTTGTTCTTGAGCTTTGTGTGTAAAAAATTCTTATCTTTCAATATTTCTGTGGTTTTAGGATTTTTCAAAAAGTATTTTTTCAAACATGTATTTTTGATAAATTTCTGTATTCCGATGTAGGTATTAAATTTGTCTAGCTTGGCCGTAGGTGCGAATTTTAGGCCTTTATTTAGGAGTGATATTTGCGCCTGGGTGAGTGTGATTTCACTCAGGTTCATAATACTACTATTTTCTTCTACCACTGGGGTTATCTCCTGTGTTCCCTGTGTCTTCTTTCTCCCTCTCCATGTCTTTTTGGGGTTTCCTGGTGTTCCTGGTAATGTGAATTGTTTCTCTTCCTTTGTTTGTGTGGTCCCAGATAACTTTCCGGTTCTTGGTGTCTCTGTATGTGAGGCGGTCTTTGTTGATATTGTCTTTTTTCTAGTCCCTGTTGTGTTTTGTTTTGTCTCAAATTGTAGTGGTGAATTTGTGATGTTTGTGGTCTTCTGTCGTGTTCTGGGTATTGTGACTGTCGGTGTCTTATTTGTGGTGAGTGATGTGGTGGAATCCCATCTAAAAAAGGTTGTTGTACTAGACTTTCATATCTGTTTTTGACTGGTATATTAAATCTAGTTTGGTCAGTCATACTATTAGTAGTTTGATCACTCTCTTCTAATCTATGTGGCTCCCTCTCATAGGAATCATATATATGCTGTCTTGGGGCATTTCTATGTTTTTTACTTTTTTTGTGTATGATTTCTTGTTTGGCTTTATCTAAGCTCTTACAAATCCTATCCTGCCAAATATCAAAATATTCATTCTTTGGTAATTGGTCCACTTATAATTTTATTTGATTCATTTTCTCTGTCAAACCTATTAGAATCTGAGATCTTCTTTTTACAATTAGTTCTACTAGGGCCCTTGATTGCATATTGAGGAGATTATCCCATTCTTGATTGAATTCCTCTCCCCAAAGGTCCTGAGCAGGTGTTTTAACTAATTGCAAACCTTTAGGAATCTTATCCTGTTCCAGATATTGTTTTAGTGTGACCTGATCTCCCAGTGTTGTCTTAGTTGTTTAAACGCTAGACTTTCTAATTCTCTAAATGTTTCAGAAGTTGATCTATTATCTGTTTGAGACGTTCTCATTGTTTCTGATGTGTCAAACAGATAAGATTCTTCTTTTTGTTTCTTATTCTCTATATAACTCCATACGTCCATATTTTGTGAGAGGAGGGGCTGAAATCGTCCTAGTGAGTGATAACTAATAGAACAAGTAATAATGTGGACGAACAGCTCACTCCCTTCACAACTCTGGAATGGGTGCTCTAGTCTCAATTGATTCACTCAAATCAAACAAAGAATTATAAATAAGGTATACTGGGACTGGCACTCCATCGTACGGAAAAGGAATCAAATAGTGGTGTTATCTAGGTAATATACAATATTTAATATGTCACATATGCTAAAAATACAAAATTATAATACTTCACAATTGCGTAAACCGCGGGAATACGAAAAAGTTACCGTGAGCAATAACCGAATATATGGATTGTGGGAAAATCGACATCCACTTGTGAGTAAAAACTTTATGTTCAATTGGATACTCCACCGAATATTTAAAAATCCGACACCTTCGAATTTTTGAAAAAGTACCTTAAATGTTTTTTCTGTGACATTGTCTTTAGGAAAATGAATATGAGAGACCATTACAAGCATAAGGATTAGACTGATTGGATAAACTATACCGTGGTATGTTCTATATACCCTACATTTCTCTCATTCAGGACTGATGTTTTCCCCTCTTTTAGGATTTTATAGATTTTTTATAGAAAATTTGGGTATTTTTAGGGATTATTGCGATTTTATTGTGATTTTATGCTGCAGCAATTGTGAAGTACTATAATATTGTATTTTTAGCTCATGTGCCATATTAAATATTGTATATTACCTAGATAATACCACTATTTGATTCCTTTTCCGTACGAGGGAGTGCCAGTCCCAGTATACCTTATTGATAATTCTTTGTTTGATTTGAGTGAATCAATTGAGACTAGAGCACCCATTCCAGAGTTGTGAAGGGAGTAAGCTGTTCGTCCACATTATTACTTGTTCTATTAGTTATCACTCACTACGACGAATTCAGCCCCTCCTCTCACAAAATATGGACGTATGGAGTTATATAGAGAATAAACAAAAAGCAGAATCTTATCTGTTTGACACATCAGAAACAATGAGAACGTCTCAAACAGATAATAGATCAACTTCTGAAACATTTAGAGAATTAGAAAGTCTAGCGCTTAACCCCTTAAGGACACAGCCTTATTTCACCTTAAGGACTTGGCCATTTTTTGCAAATCTGACCATTGTCACTTTAAGTGGTGATAACTTTAAAATGCTTTGACTTATCCAGGCCATTCTGAGATTGTTTTTTCGTCACATATTGTACTTCATGACACTGGTAAAATGAAGTCCAAAAATTATTTTTTTTTTTGCATAAAAAAATACCTAATTTACCAAAAATTTGAAAAAATTAGCAAATATCAAAGTTTCAGTTTCTCTACTTCTGTAATACATAGTAATACCCCCAAAAATTGTGATGACTTACCATTCCCCATATGTCTACTTCATGTTTGAATTATTTTGGGAATGATATTTTATTTTTTGGGGATGTTACAAGGCTTAGAAGTTTAGAAGCAAATCTTGAAATTTTTCAGAAATTTACAAAAACACAATTTTTAGGGACCACTACAGCTCTGAAGTCACTTTGCGAGGCTTACATAATAGAAACCACCCAAAAATGACCCCATTCTATAAACTACACCCCTCAAGGTATTCAAAACTGATTTGACAAACTTCGTTAACCCTTTAGGTGTTGCACAAGAGTTATTGGCAAATGGGGATAAAATTTGAGAATTTCATTTTTTTGCCTAATTTTCCATTTTAACCCATTTTTTCCACTAACAAAGCAAGGGTTAACAGCCAAACAAGACTGTATCTTTATTGCCCTGACTCTGCCGTTTACAGAAACACCCAATTTGTGGCCGTAAACTACTGTACGGCCACACAGCGGGGCGTAGAGTGAAAGGTGCGCCGTTTGGTTTTTGGAAGGCAGTTTTGCTGGACTGTTTTTTTGACACCATGTCCCATTTGAAGCCCCCTGATGCTTTGATGTTTTAGTGTTTCCATAGTCTAAGAGCCATAGTTTTTTCAGTTTTTGGGCGATTATCTTAAGTAGGGTCTCATTTTTTGCGGGATGAGATGACGGTTTGATTGTTACAATTTTGGCGTACATGCGACTTTTTTGATCACTTTTATTACCTTTTTTTGGGAAGTAAGGTGGGCAAAATTTCAATTTCATCATAGTTTTTTATTTTTTATTTTTATGGCGTTCACCGTTCGGGTAAAGTAACATGACCGTTTTATAGATCAGGTCGTTACGGACGCGGCGATACCAAACATGTGTAGGGAATTTTATTTTTTTAATCTTTAATCAGTGATAAATGTGTTTTTTGATTTTTACTTTTTTTTCACTTTTTTTTACTTTTCTTTTTACCTAGACCCACTTGGTTCTTGAAGATCCAGTGGGTCTGGTGTCTGTATAATACAGTATAGTACAATATTTAGGGTACTGCACTGTATTTTACTTACACTGAGCAGATCTATGCTTTCAGCACAGATCTGTTCAGCACCATGGACAGCAGGACGCCTGAGACGGCGTCCTGTTGCCATGGGAACCTTCCCCGTCTGCCACAACTTCGCAGACGGGGAAGGGTGAGGACGGGGCTGGCGGGGGGCTGTCTGGGAGCTCTCTCCCTCTCCCATCGGGGGGCTGCAAAGGCACAGCAGCCCCCCGATCGGAGAGGGAGGGAGCTCCCTCTTACTGTTAACTTTTTCCATACAGCGGTCCGTACGGACCGCTGTATGGAAAGGGTTAAACGGTTGACATCGCATCACCGATGTCAGCCGTTTATACCAGGGTGCCAGCAATGTGGCACCCTGGTATACCCACTGTACACCAACGATTATTCATTGGGAGGCGGGCGGGGGATCGCGATCCCGCCTGCCGCACCGCCCGCCTCCCGCACCGCCCCCACCGCCCGCAACACCCCCCCTGCACCTCCCACCGGGCTAAAATCATTCAGGGGGGGGGGGGGGGGGGGGGGTGATAAATATATATTTTGGCCACACTAAAGTTTCTGATCGCCGCGGTCAGGGACCGCAGCGATCAGAAACTGCAGAAAGCGCAACAAACTGCAGGTCTGAATTGACCTGCGGCTTGTTGCGATCGCGGACATGGGGGGGTCACGGGACCCCCCCGCGCATTTATCCGAGGTGCCTGCTCAATGATTTGAGCAGGCACCTTGTTCCGATCCCAGCCGGCCGGGCGGCAGTGATCGGAACAACACATGACGTACCAGTACGTCATGTGTCCTTAAGGACTCGGGAAACATGCCGTACCGATACGTCATGTGTCCTTAAGGGGTTAAAGGGCTTCTGTCACCACACTAAAGTCATTCGTTTTTTTTGGGCTAGTTAAATTCCTTATACTGCGATACATGAAAATATAATGGTCTTACCTACTTTGCTTCAGCAGTTTCTTATAAAAACGAACTTTTATAATATGTAAATTAGGTCTCTACCAGCAAGTAGGGCGTCTACTTGCTGGTAGCCGCCGCAAAAAACCGCCCCCTCGTCGTGTTGATTGACAGGTCCAGCCGCGATCTCCTCCTCCGGCCGGCCCTGTCAGCATTTCAAAAATCGCGTGCCTGTGTTGATTCGGCGCAGGTGCTCTGAGATGAGGAGGCTCGCCTCCTCAGCACTCCATCAGTGCGCCTGCGCCGATGACGTCTTCTCTTTCGGTGATGTCATCGGCGCAGGCGCACTGAGGGAGTTCTGAGGAGGCGAGCCTCCTCATCTCAGAGCGCCTGCGCTGAATCAACACAGGCGCGCGATTTTTGAAATGCTGACAGGGCCGGCCGGAGGAGGAGATCGCGGCTGGCCCTGTCAATCAACACGACGAGGGGGTGTTCTTTTTCGGCGGCTACCAGCAAGTAGACGCCCTACTTGCTGGTAGAGACCAAATTTACATATTATAAAAGTTAGTTTTTATAAGAAACTGCTGAAGGAAAGTAAGTAAGACCATTATATTTTCATATATCGCAGTATAAGGAATTTAACTAGCCCAAAAAAAAAAAATTCTTTAGTGGGGTGACAGAAGCCCTTTAAACAACTAAGACAACACTGGGAGATCAGGTCACACTAAAACAATATCTGGAACAGGATAAGATTCCTAAAGGTTTGCAATTTGTTAAAACACCTGCTCAGGACCTTTGGGGAGAGGAATTCAATCAAGAATGGGATAATCTCCTCAATATGCAATCAAGGGCCCTAGTAGAACTAATTGTAAAAAGAAGATCTCAGATTCTAATAGGTTTGACAGAGAAAATGAATCAAATAAAATTATAAGTGGACCAATTACCAAAGAATGAATATTTTGATATTTGGCAGGATAGGATTTGTAAGAGCTTAGATAAAGCCAAACAAGAAATCATACACAAAAAAAGTAAAAAACATAGAAATGCCCCAAGACAGCATATATATGATTCCTATGAGAGGGAGCCACATAGATTAGAAGTGAGTGATCAAACTACTAATAGTATGACTGACCAAACTAGATTTAATATACCAGTCAAAAACAGATATGAAAGTCTAGTACAACAACCTTTTTTAGATGGGACTCCACCACATCACTCACCACGAATAAGACACCGACAGTCACAATACCCAGAACACGACAGAAGACCACAAACATCACAAATTCACCACTACAATTTGAGACAAAACAAAACACAACAGGGACTAGAAAAAACAATATCAACAAAGACTACCTCACATACAGAGACACCAAGAACCGGAAAGTTATCCGGGACCATACAAATAAAGGAAGAGAAACAATTCACATTACCAGGAACACCAGGAAAGACACAGAGAGGGAGAAAGAAGACACAGGGAACACAGGAGATAACCCCAGTGGTAGAAGAAAATAGTAGTATTATGAACCTGAGTGAAATCACACTCACCCAGGCGCAAATATCACTCCTAAATAAAGGCCTAAAATTCGCACCTACAGCCAAGCTAGACAAATTTAATGCCTACATCGGAATACAGAAATTTATCAAAAATATATGTTTGAAAAAATACTTTTTGAAAAATCCTAAAACCACAGAAATATTGAAAGATGAGAATTTTTTACACACAAACCTCAAGAACAAATCCAGAAATTTCCCTAGAATTGAAATAGGACCAGAGATAGCCAGTTTTCAGAAAAATGTTGAAGCAGACCTAAGAAGATTGAAAAAGAAAAAAGAGGTTACCACAATTTAACAAATAAAGAAATAATGGCAATTAAAGAGCTACAGAAAAAAGAACAAATCTCTATTCGCCCCGCCGACAAAGGCGGAGCAATTGTGATTTTGAATACAAATAAATATAATGATGAATGTTTTAAACAACTATTAGACACAACCACTTATAAGAGATTAGAATCATACCCCACTGTGAAATATAATAAAGAATTAGGAGATTATTGTAATAGAGGCTTGGAAGTGGGCATTTCATCTAAGCAAGAATTTGATTTTATAATAGGAACACCAGGGAGACTCCCTGTATTCTATTGTTTGCCTAAGGTACACAAGAACCCAGTGGACCCCCCAGGACGTCCCATAGTATCGGGGATTGGGTCCCCGACGTCCAACTTGTCCAAATATTTGGATACGTGGTTACAACCACTAGTTAAAGATATGAGATCCTATTTGAAGGACACGACACAAGTGATCCAAATATTGGAGAAGTTAGAAGTAAATCCGAATTGGATAATGGCAACCTTGGACATACAATCATTATATACCATAATAGATCATGGTCAAGGGATTGCCGCCCTAAGAGCCATACTGGGATCCCAGGGTAATTTTAAACAGCAGCAAATAGATTTTATAATAGAAGGGGTAAAATACATCCTTGAACACAACTATTATTTTGAAGGCCATCATTACCTACAAACAAAAGGTACCGCCATGGGCACCAGGTTTGCCCCCAGCTACGCGAATCAGTTCCTGGCACACTGGGAACAGTAGTATATTGATCCACAGCATGGGGGCAGCCTGGTGCTCTGGCAAAGGTACATTGATGACGTGCTATTAATATGGAAAGAAAAAGCGGAAGAACTTGTAGCATTTATAGCAGGATTAAATAAAAATATCCATAATTTAGTGTTCACATCAAATGAGAATAGAAAAGAAATAGAGTATTTAGACCTTTTAATTACCCAGAAAGATAAAAAATACATCTGTAGTACGTTCCATAAGCCCATAGCTAAGAATGGTTTTATTTTATACTCCAGCTGTCATTTACCTAATTGGCTTCTAAATGTCCCCTTTGGCCAGTTCCGGCGTTTAAAACGTAACTGTCCGGAGAATTCCCAATTTGAGATGGAGGCGTCAACTATGAAACAAAATTTTTTAGAGAGTATCCATCCGAAACCATAGAGGAAGCACTCGAGAAAATAAGAAATATACCTAGAAGAACCTTCTTTTAACCAAAAACACAACAAACCATATCCAATAATGCAAATTTTAGATTGATCTTACCTTATTCGACTCAACATAGACAAATCGGATCAATCATCAAACGACATTGGCATCATATCTTACAAGATAAACTGTTGGGCCCATTAGTACCTATGGTACCTCAAATAACATATACTAGGGCGCCCAATTTAGGGATTAAGATAGCTCCATCGATCAAACATAAAGACAGTAAACCAAGCATAATGCACAATTGGATTGGACTAAAGGGTTTCTATAGGTGTGGGAAATGTCGTGGTTGTAAAAACACAACATTTCCTAAAAGAACTACCCAGGTTACCTCAACTCAGAACTCTTTTTCGGTAGAAATCAAACATTTTTTGACATGTGATTCTACCAGTGTAATCTATATGATACAATGTCCGTGCCGAAAACAGTATATAGGCCGGACCAAAAGAGCTCTGAAAACAAGGATTTCAGAACACCTGACAATTATAAAAAAGTGGATACATTAAACACTCTCTCGAGAGAGACACTTCAAGGAGGCCCACAATAAAGATCATAAGGGATTGACATTTACTGCTCTGGAAAGGATTGACAAAAATTGGCGAGGAGGTAAACATGTAGAGACCATGTCCAGAGCAGAATCAAGGAAAATCTATGAATTTGGAAGCCTTATCCCCAAGGGTCTTAATGCAGACTTGGAGATTTTCGGATTCCTGTAGATTTAGGTGGGTGTGCCCCTCAACAGATGAGGGGTCGTATGAATAGACACATCGTCACCTTTATAATAGATTGTCACATGTATATATGTGTAACACTTTGACATTGTTTTGTTTTGTTTTCACTTTTATTTTCTAAACACATTATAAGGATTCATATAATAGTATAAATATATATGCACTTGTTAATTACGATGAATTTCACAGTATATAATTTATAATGGATTCCCCTACAGGATATTTGTATATTGAGATGCATTGTTATAAATTTATCATTTAGCAATCTTTTTGGAAAATTTCCTTCATAGACCAGATCAATAAGACCATTGGGCACATCATATCCAAAAAACACGCCTTTGCCCAAAAAAACGCATGAAAAACACATATTTTCGAATTTTTGAAAAAGTACCTTGAATGTTTTTTTTGTGACATTGTCTTTAGGAAAATGAATATGAGAGACCAATACAAGCATAAGGATTAGACTGATTGGATAAACTATACCGTGGTCTGTTCTATATACCGTACATTTCTCTCATTCAGGACTGATGTTTTCCCCTCTTTTAGGATTTTATTGATTTTTTATTGAAATTTGGGGTATTTTTAGGGATTATTGTGATTTTATTGTGATTTTATGCTGCAGCAATTGTAAAGTATTATAATATTGTATTTTTAGCTCATGTGCCATATTAAATATTGTATATTACCTAGATAACACCACTATTTGATTCCTTTTCTGTACGAGGGAGTGCCAGTCCCAATAATGTATTAGTGTCCGTTATACATTAATATCGATGATGAGGGGGCCATTTGATAATAGCAGGAGGAGATCAGTCTCATTTGGACATAATGCAGACCATAGCATAAAGGAGTTGATATCCCATGAGGTTATAATTCCATAAAGGCATCTGTGGAGGAGAAAAAAATAATATGGTATAGAACACAGCAGGTTCCAAAACTTCACCTCCACCAGTGACCACCATTATTAGAAACCGAAACTCACAGTCTCCACAAACATCAGAGAAGTCCAATGAGTAGCAAGATGGCATCAACACATTCAGATGTCCTAAGTCATAAAAAATATAAACTCAGTATCGCCAGAGGTAGTCGGAGTAATGAAGACTCCTGGGGGATGTGTGTCCCTACTTACGATTAGTCGTCCATCTCTAAGGTAGAGCGTCCCAGCTCCTACAGAGGCCCGCTACCGTATGCGCCCCATGTCCCCCTTTTAAATACACTCCAAATAGTCAGAGTTCCTACCCACAGACAATGCACTACAATGCGTCCGCGTCGCCTACCAATTGTCGTCACTTCCGGTCTATGAAATGTATCATTTCCGGCCGATGGAACGCAGACTCGTCCTAGGTATATATGCGCATTTCCGGTCACATGTTTCCGGTACACGGAACGCAGTGGACCGCAGATGCAGTTCCGGTCACGTACAGATATAGTGAAAAAAACGCTGTCTGGATCATCAAGATACCATTTGACACCTAGATTATCTTTATTTTACTAGAGCATACAGATAACAGCCACAAAAAGCGCATGGAGAGAACTAGTGCAATAAGTGGATGTCACTGTCAAAGATGACCAGTCTCGGTGGTATAAAAGTAAAGGGAAGGAACTCAATACAGTTAGGAGGTACAGTGATTAGTGGAACCATAGTCTAGTACTGTCAATGGGCACTCTACTTAGATTGCAGAGGGTGTCACACCTAGCAATGAGACGGTCAGATTAATTGATAAAGATAATGTTAAAGTTTAAGATGCTTCCCGCATCTGGCCAGTAAAGGGATACTGAATTTTACTTTGGGCCCGGCCATATCAGACAGAGACAGCCAGGACAGGGCATCGGCTACCTTATTGGTAACAGTCAGAGAAAACAAGAGAAGGTCAATTTCTCATTAATCCCGCGGGGGGACTGGGACCGGAACCGGTGTATCCATTCACATTCCTTCTGAAGGATCTTCCTGTCCCAGTCACCCCCTCGGGGAGATGGAGGTACCAGTTCAAGAACAGAGAATCTTAAACATCTCGGGTCTCCCCCATGATGATCATTAACATGCAGTGCCACCGGGGTTGCATTCTTCTTCACTATGTCATTAACATGTTCAAGGATCCTCCTTCTCACCTCTCTCACTGTTTTACCTATATAGTCCATTGGACACGTACACTGGCAGATATAAATTGCCCCTTTACTCCTGCAGTTGATGAAATCCCTGATCTGAAAAGTCTGTCTGGTCACAGAGCACATGATAACCTTAGATGTCGAAATAAATTCACATGCCTTACAAGAGCCACATCTAAAAACACCTAAAGGTTGGCCACATCAAAGGTGGAAATAATCCGCAGTGGTTGATGTCTCTCAAGGGCTCTCTGTCTCGGGACCAGAAGGTCAGCCCGATTCTTTCCTTGGGCATGTTTGAAGGCCTCCTTCAGAACCGTCTGCGGATATCCCCTGGCCCTGAACATGTCCTGTAATCCTCTTGCTTCACTGAAGAAGGACTCGCCCTCAGAGCAGTTCCTCCTAACTCTGAGATATTTGCCTCCAACAGCGTCCCGCCTCTACAACAGCCCTCTTTTTTAGAGAAGTGCCAGATCCCTTATCAACTACGGGACCGGGGCAGGACAGACAAGGGGCAATGAATGATCTTCAGATCATCAACTTGACCTCTAGGTCTCTTAGTGCGGTGGAGATGGGGGTTCTTAAGAGGGGACTCTCGTTCGTACCTACCACAAACTTTAGTCTCTTCACATGGACTAAGGACCTCCATCTCTTCTGCAGGAGACTTAAATGGCACAAATTCTTTAAGAACTCGAACAGACAGACATGTGAGAGCCTCAAGCTGGATGAGGGGGACTTCATGGACCTCCAGATCCTTACTGAACTAGGTGAGGAGAATGCACGTGATCCAGGCAAGGGTCCTTTCACTGCATTAAAACCTAAGAGCAAAAGGATGCCACCCCCCTCAAACTACGAGTATGTTGACATCTTCCTTCAGATGGTCGTCACTGACCTTGATCGAATGGGTAAAGTCGATCCTAGGACCTTCAATCTTTCTCTTGCTGAAATGCAGGCATTGAGGTCACTGGAGAAAGATGACTCCATTATCATCAAACCGTCCGATAAAGGCGGCAATCTGGTCATTCTTGACCAGGATATCTATCTACACATGTGCCTTGACCTTTTGAAAGATAGGGATGGATATAGAATATTATCTACAAATCCTACTCCATCCTTTCTAGAGTACCTAAAACTGTTACTATTGGGGGGTCTTAACAACAAGGTCATTAGTCCATCTGAATTTGAGTTTCTCCTCCCTGCAAACCCGTGTATAGTGACTTTCTACGGATTGCCTAAGATACATAAAGGTACACCACCACTCAGGGGTCGCCCAATTGTTTCGGGGGTCAATTTCCTGACACAAAACTGTGGTGTTTACCTTGACCAGGTGCTGAGGCAGTTTGTTGTGTCCCTACCTGCATATACGAGGGACACGATGGACTTCCTTAATAAGATCGAAACACTTAATTTGGACCCTGACTGTCTACTGGCGAGTATCGACGTAGAGTCGCTCTAAAACTCCATCCCGCACCACTATGGACTTATAGCCGTTGAATACTTTTTAAGGACGAGAGGCACACACTGTGGTTTACACAACATCTTTACCTTACAGTTGTTGGAATTGACGCTCACTCATAACTTTTTTTGTTTAATGCACGTTTCTACCACCAGCCCAGGGGGACGGCAATGAGTAGTTCCTGTGCCCCCACCTATGCCAACCTCCTCCTGGACTGGTGGGAAGATACATGTGTGTTCCCTGACCAAACGGTCTGGTGGGCCGACAACATTTTATTTTGGACACGCTACATTGACGACATCTTCGTGGTGTGGAAAGGTGGATCGGGGGATTTGAAAGGGTTTGTCGCCGACCTTAATAAAAACGAAATTGGCCTCCGATTTACCTTTGAACTGGACCTTAACACAATCACCTTTTTAGATGTTCATGTGACTAAGGAGGGTGATAGGCTTGTGATGAACATACACAGGAAAGCCACAGCCACAAATTCCTTGCTACACTGGAATAGCCATCACCCTGTCCCCCTGAAATGGGGTATACCCAGGGGCCAATATCTCTGAGTTAGGAGGAACTGCTCTGAGGGCGAGTCCTTCTTCAGTGAAGCAAGAGGATTACAGGACAGGTTCAGGGCCAGGGGATATCCGCACAGAAGGTTCTGAAGGAGGCCTTCAAATATGCCCAAGGAAAGAATCGGGCTGACCTTCTGGTCCCGAGACAGAGAGCCCTTGAGAGACATCAACCACTGCGGATTATCTCCACCTTTGATGTGGCCAACCAAGACGTGATGAGTCTTTTAAAGAAATATTGGACTATTTTGCGGATGGACTCTGATCTATCCGATGTTGTCACCGAGCATCCCACCGTCACGTATCGGCGCGGAAAAAGTATTAAAGATCGCCTTGTACACAGCCACTTTACACCCCCAGCCAAAACTGGCACATGGCTGGATCGGAAACCTTTAGGTGTTTTTAGATGTGGCTCTTGTAAGGCGTGTGAATTTATTTAGACATCTATGGTTTTCACGTGCTCTGTGACCAAACAGACTTTTCAGGTCAGGGATTTCATCAACTGCAGGAGTAAAGGGGCAAATTATATCTGCCAGTGTACGTGTCCAATGGACTATATAGGTAAAACAGTGAGAGAGGTGAGAAGGAGGATCCTTGAACATGTTAATGACATAGTGAAGAAGAATGCAACCCCGGTGGCACTGCATGTTAATGATCATCATGGGGGAGACCCGAGATGTTTAAGATTCTCTGTTCTTGAACTGGTACCTCCATCTCCCCGAGGGGGTGACTGGGACAGGAAGATCCTTCAGAAGGAATGTGAATGGATACACCAGTTCCGGTCCCAGTCCCCCCGCGGGATTAATGAGAGATTGACCTTCTCTTGTTTTCTCTGACTGTTACCAATAAGGTAGCCGGTGCTCTGTCCTGGCTGTCTGTCTGATATGGCCGGGCCCAGAGTAAAATTCAGTATCCCTTTACTGGCCAGATGCGGGAAGCATCTTAAACTTTAACATTATCTTTATCAATTAATCTGACCGTCTCTTTGCTAGGTGTGACACCCTCTACAATCTAAGGAGGGTGACAATTGACAGTACTAGACTATGGTTCCACTAATCACTGTACCTCCTAACTGTATTGAGTTCCTTCCCTTTACCTTTATGCCACCGAGACTAGTCATCTTTGACAGTGACATCCACTTATTGCACTAGTGCTCTCCATGCACTTTTTGTGGCTGTTATGTGTATGCTCTAGTAAGAGAAGGATAATCTAGGTGTCAAATGGTATCTCGATGTTCCAGACACCGGTTTTTTCACCATATCTGTACGTGCGGTCCATTGCGCTTCATTGTCCGGAATCACGTGACCGGAACTGCATCTGCGGTCCACTGCGTTCCATGTACCGGAAACATGTGACCGGAAATGCGCATACATACCTAGGACGAGTCTGCGTTCCATCGGCCGGAAATGATCCATTTCATAGACCGGAAGTGACGGCAATTGGTAGGCGATGCGGACGCATTGTAGTGCATTGTCTGTGGGCGGGAACTCTGACTATTAGGAGTGTATTTAAAAGGGGGACATGGGGCGCATACGGTAGCGGGCCTCTGGAGGAGCTGGGACGCTCTACCTTAGAGATGGACGACTAATCGTAAGTAGGGACACACATCCCCCAGGAGTCTTCATTACTCTGACTACCTCTGGTGATACTGAGTTTATATTTTTTATGACTTAGGACAGCTAAATGTGTTGATGCCATCTTGCTACTCTTTGGACTTCTCTGATGTTTTTGGAGACTGTGAGTTTCGGTTTCTAATAATGGTGGTCACTGGTGGAGGTGAAGTTTTGGAACCTGCTGTGTTCTATATCATATTATTTTTTTCTCCTCCACAGATGCCTTTATGGAATTATAACCTCATGGGATATCAACTCCTTTATGCTATGGTCTGCATTATGTCCAAATGAGACTGATCTCCTCCTGCTATTATCAAATGGCCCCCTCATCATCGATATTAATGTATAACGGACACTAATACATTATTATTGGTGGTCCGCACCCAAATTGCGGATATCACTACATCAATATTGGTATCCGATATCTATGATATCAATTGAGTTACTTACCCCCTGATGATCCCACATAGTGGGGGAAACGCGTTGGAGTATTCTTTTACGTCTATCTACTTATAGGGTGTAACTTACTACATATACCTTGATGCACTGTGTACCTTGTTGACTGTCATAATACAGTACTAGGGCTGTATACAGAGTCCATCAATTTACCCTATTTTTTTTATAGGGGAGAGTATATGTATAGTATTTCTTTTTTTGTTTTTTCATTTCTTATCCTCCACTTACAGGCACCTATTCAACCACTACCACTGTGTTAAGGCTGTTGTAGGATCTTTTTAGTCCAGGTTCGAGGACAGGGAGTCCCCACCATCAGTGGTCATCCCTGGGCTGAGCACTAGACTAGGGCGAGACTATAGGGACAGTTCTCCCCACCCCTCAGGATATCTTTGTAGCTGCCTGCTGTGGAACCATCTGAGTTTATTCTCAGTGATTTTTGGTCTGTGTGTCTAATTTATTTATTTTAAGGATATTCAATTAAAGCTTATTAATTTTAAGGGTTACACTAATTGCTGGAGCTAGATTTATGTATATTAACCCTGATTTAGACTGTATCTCTACCTGCTGGACTAGAATAGAGCATTTAGCTCTTAGACTGCGATGGGATGAGGTCTACAGCGGGGTGACCCTAGGAGGCAGGGAAGACAGAGTTGGCCTATATGCCGATGATCTGATTCTCTTTATGGACAGGATAGATCATTCGCTGCCCAGAGCAGAGAACGGAGCAGGGAGAGTGGTGGCTGGAGGACTCAGGGTTTCCCGGGGTCCGTCCGCCACCAAACGCTGCTCCCATACAAGTGAAAGGGAGCGCACCGCGCTGCCCCTGCTCCTATTCATTTCTATGGGGCAGACGGAAATAGCTCGGCTATTTTCAGCGGCCCCATTGAAATGAATGGAGGGCGGCTGCGCAGTGCGCCCTCCATTAATTTCCACACTCCGTTCTCGTTGTAGTGGCAGTTCCCAGAGATGGGACCCGCACCTATCAGACAATGGGGGCAAATCCTAGCGATATGCCCCTATTGTATGTGATGGCAAAACCCCTTTAATACGCCAAATAATCACATAATAAATGTCGACCTATTTATCAAACTGGTTTTGTCCTCAATTGTCTGCAACAGGCCAAAGTTATTATAACTTCAGAAATCCAGTTGTTTGTTGGCATTACTGTGGAGTAAGTTGGGTTTTGGCCTTATTTATCATAGGAATTGTCTAAAAAATGTGATACCATGCCTGTGCTAAATTCAACAAGTGCTGTCTACCAAAATTTGCACACAGACTGTTACCTTTACACAAATAGCCAAATTTAAAGGCAAACTTCTATTTATCCCCTGCTGAATGTGGGCCTCGTGCCTCAGCAGTCAGGGCCCCCGCTCTGTAACTTTATGTGGTCTACCACTTTGTGGCTGAGGTGCTGTGGTTTCTAAATACTTCCACTCACAGCTGATTGTAAAATATCTAGGAGGGAAATAGTGGCATCTAGGGATGAGCGAATTGACTTCGGATGAAACATCCAAAATCGATTTGCATAAAACTTTGTTCCAATACTGTACGGAGCAGGAGCTCCATACAGTATTAGAATGTATTGGCTCCGATGAGCTGAAGCTATCGCTTCGCGAAGCCAATACATTCTAATTCTGTACGGAGCTCCTGCTCTGTACAGTATTGGAACAAAGTTTTATGTGAATCGACTTTGGATGTTTAATCTGAAGTCGATTCGCTCATCCCTAGTGACATCACAATACAATACCATGCTCGACTTTACTGAACTTTTTAGAACGGCCCATTCATTCACAAATGTTAGTAAAAGCAGGCTGCATGACTAGGGACTGGATTTTATACACCTGTGACAATGGGACTTAATGAAATACCTGAATTCAATAATCAAGACACATGTACCAATACTTTTATAGAATATATACCAATCTTTATAATGCTGCTTGTGATGATTATGAGATTACTGCAGAAAAGTGATCTGTACAGAGGTTTAGTGGCCAGAGTGAATACTTCAGAATTTCAGGATATATTTATTTTCTAATATACATAGCAACATGGAAAATGAAAAAAAAAAAAATCTTAAAATTTGGTTTACATGGTTTGTTAAAGTTATTTTTTTTAAAGCAGGGAAGGCATCAGAATAATAATAAAAAAAAAACTTGTACTCACTACCCTGAAACCTCCGACCCTCTCTGCCACTGCAACCATTACATCATGTTTTTGGCTGCAATGATGACATGCCTGTACACCACAAATGACCACTGCAGACAATCACTCACCTCAGCAGATTGGCTACAGCGGTCACATACTCTTTACAGTCATGTCACTACCGCAGTCAGGAAAACAAAGCCCAGCAGGAAAGATTAGGGTGCCTTCACACGCGGCAGATTTTGTGACAGAAAATTCTGCAACTGAAAATCCATGTGCTTGCTGTCCCGTTCAAATGAATGAAACTGATTTTCAGTTGCAGAATTTTCTGCCACAAAATATGCAGCGTGTAAAGGCACCCTTACATCTGGAATGTGGAAGGTTTGACATAGTAAGGATCAGTTTTTATATGCAGTATGTGCTTCCGCAAGGAAGTATATTTGTATTTAGTCTGTAAATGATTAATGAACTACCTCCTCCTTTGGAAACTGCTTGTCCAGTTTGAGTGATAGGCGATGTAACACCAACGGGTGGGTTTTTTCCTTTCCGCAATGGCTGTCCCAGACTGACAGGTTTCTTTATATCAGATTTTGGACTATCATCATTCTTTTCTCTGCGCCAGCGGGATGAACCATGCTCTGACTTTAAGCTTCCACTGTCATACTCCATCTTGCGAGGACCACGTTCTTCTGATTCACTGTGCCAGCTTAATCCACTCTCGGCCAGTGACCGCTTTTCAGAATCCGTGCGTAGCTGTGGGGGAAGTATAGACCTTTAATGCAAGTTTTGTTAACTGCTTAACATATTAAAGTACATGTAATAGAGTTGTGTTATTTCTGGAAAATGTAATAGTAAAACCCTTCAACTTCCTTTTTGATTATCAAAAATATCAGAATACCAGCATACACTTGTATTATTTCCAGTAAAAAGGGATATCTGATGAGCTCATTATAAAAAAAGGTTCCCAATTGATGAGAAAAATGGATGATAATGAATCTTTCATGGATCCTGTAAAAACAGAAGGCATGACAACAGTATGAACAGAACCTTACTGTCATGGACGTACCGAGACATACAGATGTCCCGGAAACAGTGAGTGGCAGGAGATCTGTGAGACTGGCAACACGTGGTTTGATCTGACAGGTTTCCCTTGTGGATCAATAGGTGTCTGTGTTGTTTCTGGTAATGGCCACACCCCTTGCCTCCAGGTGTTGCTTATGTGGTCATTTAACCTTCCTTATTTATAGTTGCTTCTCCCACTATGCTGTGCGGTTTAAAGCTTCTGTAGCTGTGGATAGTTTGTAGTTGGATCTCGGCTGAGTTCCTGGTGCTTCCATAGCCATAGCCATAGTCATTCCCTTCCCTTTTTGTATTTTGTTTGGGTTTTGTGTGTTGCATTTCCCTATTGTTTGTATTAGGGCTGAAGTAGACTCCTGTTCGTACTTCCTTTTGGAGGAACAGGTAGTCTCGTCCCTGCCATTAGTACCAGGGTCCTATTGGGCTAGATAGGAGTCTAGGTATTCCTGCGTATGATCTCACCTACCTTTGGGGTCTGTTCATACTAGTAGTCAGTCAGGATTTTGGTTATGGTTTTCACTAGGAGGTGTCCATCTATCTTCCCTAGTTCTCAGGCCCGATTCCCTGTTTCCCCTTTCCCTCCAATGCTCGGTGTGGTGTTTCCCTCCCACACCGAAGCGTGACACTTACAATCCCAATCAAGTGCCAAATTATCAAATGCTAACGATTACCAGAGTGTCACAAAATAGATATATAATATAACTACCTTTTACAAATAATGGCTTGTGGGCCTTCAGTCCCAAAAAACCTGAACTTATTCAACCAAATATTTTTATTATCTGTGATGCATTGCCTTACTGTTTATAGAGCTGCACTGATCTGTGTCGGTTTCTGTTCTTATTAAGATTGGATTGACCCACTGCACTGGGGAGTTGATGAATCCCCAAATGTGCCCCCAAACCAAGAGTGCTCCTTCATCAGTCCCACAAACTCTGTGCAGCACAAAGCGTAATTTATAAATAGCACTTTTCATCTCATTCATATGACCATATAATAAACTGAGCAGTGTATTTCATGGCTGCATAGCTAGATTAAAGGGTGACCTAATGTTTTCTACTTTTACCTCTGTCCCCCTTACCCATAACTTTTCTACCAGCATTAGCATGTCACTCTGTGCAGCAAGTGAATTTCTGGTGGCCAGCTCACAGCATGCAGTTAAGGTAGCACAGTGGCAGTAACAGGAGATTACTCAGTCAGTGTGGTGTCCCCACTCTCACAGACATGAAAGTAGGAAAGTAAGCCTTCCTATCCTGAATCTGCATATGATTAAACAGTACCTGTGGCCCTCCATTCAGGGGTGGATATACATCCAGTGTGGCACATTGCCTATGTTTGAGTGTGTTGCGTATGTCCTATGTGTGGTTGGTATATATCCATGGTGTGGCAAGGTTTCCGCTGCTATATGGAATATTTGACTGAAAATCCTCAAATGTAGGAAACTTCTGCACCTTCGCCTAAATTTAATTTTTCCTGGGGTGTAGCCCGGGCAGTGTGTTGGAACTCTTGACCAGGCAAGCAAGGGTGAAAAATTTGACTCTCATTAGTCTGCAAATGTAGCACACTTTTGTGGCTTCACCTAAATCTAATTTCTCTGGAGTGTGGCCAGTGCGGTGGGATTTATAACTACTCAAAGTCCTCTAAACAGCGGCCATTGGTTCTTCTAAGAAGCTGCCTAACACTCTTGAAAATGAAAATGGTTGAGGCCCATAAAGCAGGAGAAGGCTATAAGGTAACAATTCGTTTTCAGGTTGCCATTTCCTCAGTTCAAAATGTAATAAAAAAAATGGCAATTAAAAGGAACAGTGGAGGTCAAGAGAAGGTCTGGAAGACCAAGAAAATTTTCAGAAAAAGCTGCTTGTAGGATTGTTGCAAATGAGATACCCCGCTTGACTGCAAAAGACCTTCAGGAAGATTTAGCAGAATCACGAGTTGTGGTACATTGTTCTACTGTTCATCGATACCTGAACAAATAGGGTCTTCATGGAAGAGTCATCAGAAGAAAACCTCTCCTATGTCCTTACCACAAAATTCAGCTTTTAGAAGTGCAAAAGAACATCTAAACAAGCCCAATGCATTTTGGAAACAAGTCACATAGAACTCTTTGGCCACAATGAGCAAAGGTATGTTTGGAGAAAAAAAGGGCACAGAATTTATCGAAAAGAAGACTTCTCCAACTCTTAAGCATGGGGATGGATCAATCATGCTTTGGGTTTGAGTAAAATGTAGAGCAGATAACCAGTGGCACTACACCAAACCTAAAATTGTCAGGATGCAACTGCCGAGGAGTGGTGCCTCACGGAGGTGCTCAGCTTGTAGCTGCAGTGAGCATATGTGATAAAAAGAAAAAGAAAACAAAACGAGCGGCACTCACCGTTGATAGGCAGGTAACTTTATTCCATGGCAGGAGGGGGGTGCAAGGGTTGCAGATACAGCAGCAAGTAAGCAACAGCCGTTTCGCGCGTGTATGCGCTTCTTCTGGCCAGAAGAAGCGCATACACGCGCGAAACGGCTGTTGCTTACTTGCTGCTGTATCTGCAACCTTTGCACCCCCCTCCTGCCATGGAATAAAGTTACCTGCCTATCAACGGTGAGTGCCGCTCGTTTTGTTTTGTTTTTCTTTTTATCACATATGCTTTGGGTTTGTGTTGCAGCCAATGGCAAGGGAACATTTCACAGGTAGAGAGAAGAATGGATTCAATGAAATTCAAGAAGCAAATATAACACAACTGTAAAAAAGCTGAAGTTGAAAACAGGATGGTTTCTACACATAGATAATGATCCTAAAAACTCAAAATCTCAGACTACCTAAAAAAGCTGAAGGTTTTACCACAGTCCCCTGATCCGAACATCATTGAAAATCTGTTGACAGACCTCAAAAGTGCAATGCAGCCAAGACGGTCCAGGAATCTTACAGAACTGGATGACTTTTGCAAGAAAGAATGGATGAAAATCCCTCAAACAAGAATTGAAAGACTCTAGGCTGGCTACAAAAAGTGTTTACAAGCTGTGATAATTGCCAAAGGGGGTACTAGGTACTAACCATACAGAATTCTCAAAGTTTTGCTTCGGGCCCTTTTCCTTTTTTGTTATTTTGAAAATGTAAAAGATGAAAATAAAAAACAGTTTTTTCTTAAGGTACAAAGAGAATGTGACATCTTTAACTTTGTCTTTTGGAGATCATTTCATCTTCAACTTGCTTAACTGTTCACAGCAACAGTAATTCTGACAAGGGGTGCCCCACATTTTGCATGCCACTGTACATCTATAGATTACACAAATAAATATGCATATAATATCCAAAACTTCATAAGTTTTAAACATCATAAATGCCTATGTACTATGAATTTGAAATACCACAAATTATTTTCCCTACCTTAGCCAAAAATACTTCTTAAAGAAAGTCCCTCACAGCAAATTCACTGTTAAACCAGGTAGAATTCCTTATCGGGTATTTCAGATATTTTGTAGATATTTTACACTACAATATTGCTAAATTCAAGAAGAAAAAGTACTTTTAAGGCTACTTTCAAACTGCCGTTTCTAGGTCCGCCTGTGAGATCCGTTTCAAGGCTCTCACAAGCGGCCCCAAACGGATCAGTTTAGCCCCAATGCATTCTGAATGGATGCGGATCCGTTCAGAATGCATCAGTTTGGCTCCGTTCCGCCTTCATTCCGCTCTGGAGGCGGACACCAAAACGCTGCTTGCAGCGTTTTGGTATCCGCCTGGTGGTGCTGAGCCAAACGGATCCGTCCTGACTTACAATGTAAGTCAATGGGGACGGATCCGTTTAAATTGACACAAATATGGTGCGATTGTAAACGGATCCATCCCCCATTGACTTTCAATGTAAGTCAGGACTGATCCGTTTGACTTACACTTAGACTTACGGATACCAGCGTTTGCATTTATAGGTGCAGATCCGTCTGTGCACATACCAGACGGATCCGCACCTAACGCAGGTGTGAAAATAGCTTGAGCGGCCTGAGGAAGCGCGATCCCACGCGCGAAACGGCCGTCGCCGCCTGCAACAGTGTGTCCGCCCCTGGATCCCCAATGTTACAACTTCTAAGGAAGCTTCAATAAAGACATCGCTTGTATCCTGGTGAGTGCCGCAACTTTGTTATTCTCTCCTCTCTACATGGTGAACTTTGCCTTGCGCTTACTATTGCTGAGCACCACCTATTGGATATTCCCATACCACATGCTTGCAGCTGACTCGTACAGCGGTCGCATCAGTGGGGGCAGTGCCGCCTCGTTTTCTCTTCTCTCCTCACGTTTAGCTTAATCTATATGCTATAGCCAAAGCCAAAGCCACCCTTGCTCCTCTTGCTTCCTCTGCCATTGCCTCCCTCTACTTGATTGACAGGACTAGGCATGATAATTATGCAGGCGCCTGGCAAAGGAAGCAGGAGGAACAAGGGTGCACAGAGTGACTAAGCAAAAGCTATCATTACATTTAGCTCAGCTATACCTACAAAGTGATTTTTCCTGGTTTAACAGCAAATTTCCTGGCAGCAAACCACCGTGCCACTTCCTTTAAAAATGCTATGAAGAGAATTTTAACTATTTTAAATATTTAGTGTGACCGCTGTGTATTTTAGATTAGTGTATACAGAACCCCAAATGAAAGTGTTTTTATGTTCATTCTTACAGCAATAGTTGAGCTTCGTCGCGATGCAGTTGGCGTGGATGGTAAAGAGGTAAGAGAAGAACTGGCGTTGCATTCCTCGGAACTAAGGTTTCCTGAAGCATCACTCAGACCACTGCTTATGGAACTGCTCTCATCCCAACTGTGAAAATAATACAGGTATGTAGTTATCAGTGATAACAACTTGTGTAAATTATTCCCAAAAGTTTCACTTAACACATTAGGGACCAGGCCGTTTTTCCTTAAATTTGACATGTGTCACTTTATGTGGTGATAACTATGAAATCCTTTTACTTATCCAAACCATTCTGAGATTGTTTTCTCTCAATACATTGTAGTTCATGATAGTGGAAAACCTTAGTCGTTATAATATTCACCTTTATTTATTAAAAAATCCCAAATTTACAGAAAATTTAGAAAATTTGCAATTTTCTAAATTTTCATTTCTCTGCTCATTTCCCATATGTCCACTTTCATGTTTGCATAATTTTGTAAATGTAATTTTATTTTTTAAGATTTTATAAGGCTTAGAATTTTAGAAGTACATTTAAAAATTTTTTAGAAAATTACCGAACTACACTTTTTTAAGGACCACTTCAGTTATGAAGGCACTTTGTGGGGTTTACATAGTGGAGACCACCCATAACTGACCCCATTGTAGAAACTGCACCCCTCAAGTTATTCAAAACTGATTTTACAAACTTTGTTAACCTTTTCAGTGTTCCAGAAGAATTAAAGGAAAAGGGAGATGACATTTTTAAATTTAACTTTTTTGGCAGATTTTCCATTTTAATTCATTTTTTCCTGTAACACATTCAAGGGTTAACACCCAAAATATTTATTACTCCGATTCTGCAGTTTACAGAAACACCCCACATGTGGTCGTAAACTGCTGTATGGGCACACGGCAGGGCGCAGAAGGAAAGGAGCGCCACATGGATTTTGGAGGGAAAAGTAGAAACTCCAAAAAAGTGACCTCATTTTGGAAATTACGGGATAAAGTAATACGTTTTATTGGTACTATTTTGGGGTACATATGATTTTTAATTGCTCTATATTATGCTTTTTATGAGGCAAGGTAACCAAAAAATCTGTTCTGGCACAGTTTTTTATTTTAGTTTTTTTTTTAGGGTGTTCACCTGAAAGGTCACATCATGTGCTATTTTTATAGAGCAGGTTGTTACGGAACCGACAATATTAAATATGTCTGCTTTTATTTTTCTTTTGTTTCAGTTTCACATAATAAAGCATTTTTGCCAAAAAAAATCATGTTTTTGTATCTCCTTTTTCTGAAAGCCATATTTTTTAATTTTTCAGGTGATTATCTTATGTAGGGGCTCGGTTTTTGCGGCATGAGGTGATGGTTTGATTAGTACTATTTTGGGTTACATACAACTTTTTGATCATTTGGTATTACACTTTTTGTGATGTAAGGTGATTTTTTTGGGAACGGTTTTTATTTGATTTTTTTACGCTTTTCACCTGACAGGGTAAATCATGTGATTTTTTTTTAGAGAGCAGGTTGTTAAGGACGCAGCGATACTTAATTTTTCTATTTTTTTTTTTATACCATTAAAGCAGTTTTGAAAGAAAAACATCATGTTTTTAGGTCTACATTTTCTGAAAGCCATATCTTTTTAATTTTTTGGGCGATTGTCTTAGGTAGAGTCTCATTTTTTGCGGGATGACATGACGGTTTGATTGGTTCTATTTTGGGACACATATGACTTTTTGATTGCTTGGTATTACACTTTTTCTGATGTAAGGTGGTAAAAAATTGCTTTTTTGGCACAGTTTTTATTTTAAAAAAAGGCGTTCACCAGATGGGTTCGATCATGTGATATTATTTTAGAGCAGGTTGTTACGGACGCGGCGATACCCAATATGTCTGGCTTTTTAAATATATGTTGGTTTTACACAATAGGAGCATTTGTGAAACAAATAATTATGTTTTAGTGTCTCCATTTTCTGAAAGCCATATCTTTTTTATTTTTAGGTCTAATTTTTTGCAGCATGAGATAAAGGTTTGATTGGTATTATTTTGGGGTACATATGACTTGACAAAAATGGCTTTTTGGCACAGTTTTTATTATAATTATTATTATTTTTTTTACAGTGTTAACCAGACGGGGTGGATAATGTGATATTTTTATAGAGCAGGTTGTTACAGACGCAGCAATACCTAATATGTCTGGGGTGTTTTATATTTTTTTTGGGGGGGGGGGGTTCTATTTATTACAATTTTATATGTCTCTTTTTCGGGGAAAAGGGCTTTTTTTTTTTACTTGAAACTTAACTTTTTTTTATTGTTAAAAACATTTTTATTTCACTTTTTTTTTTGTCCCACTATGGGACTTCAACATTTCAGGGCCTGTTCTCTATTTCAATGTAGTACAATACATCTGTATGATACTGCATTGACTATCAGTGTATTACACAGTGTAATACACTCATACTTTGCCTATGAGACCCAGCCTGGGGGCTGGGCCTCATAGGCGTCCGTAGGTGCCAGGCCCCAAGGCCTTTAAAAGTCTTCAGGCTGCCGTTGCAACGATCAGGTACCCGTCACTGCAGCACAGGTACCTCGGTCAGGAGAGGGAGCGCGAACCTCCTCTATGCCGCGGTCACTGATGCCGGTGGATGCAGCAGGGGTCCAGCTGTCAGTAACAGCCGGGCCCCTGTCGATGATATCGGCATTGCACAATGGGAAGGGGAAGGACCACAGGACGAGAATGCTCATCCTGGGATGTAAAGTTACAGCGGTTTAGGACAAGCATTCTCGTCCTGAGTCCTTGACCTGTTAAATGCCAATGTTCCAGAATTCTCTTGCTGTCCTTTTGAAGGCTACAAACTGAAGCCTATACTGCCAATAAGGCAACTGATCATGATTATAGAAAAACTGCAGTGGTTTTCAGTAGGAGTGCAGGGAAGGGACAGCAGCAAACCTATAGTATGGAACAAGGCCATTCAGATAAGTGAAACTTTAAAGGGGTTGTGTCACGAAAAATATTCTACATTTTTCAAACCAGCACCTGGATCTGAATACTTCAATAAAATGTATCTGTATAGTGCCACCTGCTGTATGTTATTTTCCTTATTTCTTGTAAACCTCACTGAGGTGGTCGCACTAGCTCAGTTTAGGGTACGTAAAAGTACCCTAAACTGAGCTAGTGCGACCACCTCAGTGAGGTTTACAAGAAATAGCGGTGCTGGATTCCGGCAGGCAGTTCCGTCGCAGATCTGGCAATCTGTATGCAAATGGATACCATCTGTAGACGGATCCGGATGCGAATCTGTCTCACAAATGTATTGCAATACCGGATCAGTCTCTCCGGTTGTCATCTGGAAAAATGGATCCGGTATTTATCTTTTTCGCATGCGCAGACCGCAAAACCGGATCCGTTTTCCGGAACACTTAGGGCATGCTGCGGTATTTTCTCCGTCCAAAAACCGTACAGTGAGTGAACTGATGCATACTGAACGGATTGCTCTCCATTCAGAATGCATTAGGATAAAACTGATGCGTTTTTTTTCAGGTATTGAGCCCCTATGACGGAACTCAATACCGGAAAAGAAAAACGCTAATGTACTAGAAAGGACATGCCCCTGATCTGCCACCCTTAAAGGGGTATTATCATCTTAATGATCACTGTTAAATCTGTTAATGATTTAACAGTGATCATTTTTCTAAATATAGAAGAAAATACACCTATACTTACCTGACTGTTGTCTTCCGTCTCCCCTGGTTACAGCCACCGCTCTTCTCAGGAATCGCGGTGGCCGCGTGTGCGCAGACGACTTCTTATCTTCTCCTGGCCGGCCGCGCGCTGTACTGAACGCGCACGCCGAGACCGCGCATGCGCTATGGTGATTTCTTCCTGGCCAGTATAGTATACTTGCCAGGAAGAAGTCACCAGGGCGCGTGCGCGGTCTCGGTGTGCGCGTTCAGTACAGCACGCGGCCCGGCCGGGAGAAGACATTAATCAAGATGGAGCCCGCCCCCTGCCGAGTGCCGAAACCAGGAAGTGGACAGCGCGCCGGGAGCAGGTAAAGTATTAAACGGCGTCATGAGAATACCCCTTTAAGACATTCTACCAGAGCAATTGGAGCAATGAATCAGGAGATCTCTGGATCCATGTGAGGGACAGGGCTGGTTCTAGCTTTGTTAGGGCTCTTTCACACAAGCGAGTTTTCATTCCGGATGCAACGCATACCGTCCGGACTGAATCCTGACCCATTTATTTTAATGTTTGTAGAGAAAATCACGCACACTCTTGAGAGTTTAGATATGCCAGGTGGCATATCTAAACTCTCAAGAGTGTGCGTGGTTTTTTCTACAAATATTCACGGGCTCAAGTACTAGGAGTGCAAGTTCCTCCCCCTTACGCCATTTATTTTAATGGGTCTGTGTACACGAGCATCGTTTTTCATGTATCATCTCTGCATTCAGGAAAAGTCACAATGTTTTATATTGTGTGTTTTTCACTCAGCCTTGGCTCCATAGAAGTGCATGGGGCTTATTTGAAAAATAGAAGGCATCCAGATGCCAGCATGTTTCACTGATAGTTGCCAGGAGATGTAGGTTCTTCAGTTTTTCTTGAAAAATGCATGAAATCCGGATGGAAAAATCGGAAACACTGAACACAATCGCAAACAAAAGCGATTAAACTCCTGAACAGAACAGATCCTGACACAATCCGTATCGCTCTCTATAGAAAGATATTGTCATGTACTATATGATTTTAATTTTCTTTAATGGAATAACCCCTTTAAGAGAATGACATTTCTAAGTCTGAGCATGAGCAAAATTTTCAAGGTCATACACATATTAACCTTAAAATCACAAACTTTCATCACATTTTAGATTTTAATAACATATCAAAAGAACACAATTAAAGAGGTAGCCAGTAATATCATAACTCCAGGTGCACCCAGATTGTCATTTTAAAGCTATTTGATGTCAAGATAACATTGGCTACATCTGTATCTGTAACTTCTAGCAGGTAATTTACTAGCAGGTAAAGGTGGACAGATAAAGGTCTTCTAAATATGTTTATTTATCTACTCAGTCTTTGTTATCAGGACTCTGGGACTGTGAGAAACAAGATTTTCTGGTCTGATGAAATGAGATTGAACATTTTGGCCTCAATTCTAAGCATCATGTTTGTAGGAAACCGGACACTGCCCAATACCATCCCTACAGTGAAGCATTGATGGCAGTATGATGCTGTGGTGGCGTTTTTCAGTGGCAGGGACAGGGAGACTGGTCATAGTTGAGGGAAAGCTGAATGAAGCAAAGTAAAGAGATATTCTTAAAGACAACCTGATCCAGACTGCTCTGGACCTCAGATTGGGCCTAAGGTTTACCCCCAAAGACAATGACCCTAAGCACACAGCCAAGGCAAATCATGAGTGGCTTAGGTAGAACTCTGGATGTGCTTGAGTGCCAAGCCAGAGCTGACAAAGCTTGAGAGGATCTGTACAGGAGAATGGCAGAAAATCACCACATCCAGGTGTGGAAACCTTGTTTCATCATGCCCAAGAACAGTGAATGCTGTAACCACCGTCAAAGGTGCTTCAACTAAGTATTGTACTGAGTAAAGGATCTGAATACTAGCATCAGTGCAATAGTTACATTTTTACTTTATAATAAATTAGCTAAGATTTTGAACATTCTGTTTATACTTTGTCGTCATGGCGCATTGAGTGCAAAATAAGGGGAAAAATGTTTATTTTATTTATTTTAGCACAAGATGTGAAAAAGTGAAAAGATCTGAATAATTTCCTAATGCAGTGTGCAGCGGTTTTTGCTCAGCCACCTCTCGGCTTGTTTGCTGTGCTGCGGCCGGATCTCCGTCCGGTCCCCATTATAGTAAATGGGGCCAGGGCGGACTTCCGGCAGCACACGTGAGCAAATTGTAGTACGCGATTGTAAAAGTAGCATAACGTGTGAACTTCCTGCCATACTGTCAGAGAAAGCAACTTTGGTAGAGGTGGCAAAACATTTTATATCTAGAAGCAGCACAATCTTGTTCATGGGTTGCAACCGTTTAAACCCCATCTATTAATACTCTCCAGTATAAAGGAAAAGGCTACCCTTCCATCCGAATACACTTATGCCTTGAATCTGTAATAAATGCTTAGATCAATTATTGTTAGGGTTCTTTCTATGTGTGTTGCAATGTCCATTGGAGGTACACAGTGGCTACCATTAACATATAAGATGGATATATGACATAGTATGTGTTAATCTAGCCTTTATACACCATAGAACAACAGCAGTAAAATGTAATTAAATAATAAATGGTTGTCTTTATGCACAGCAGTGTATCATGTACCCGGCATGGCTTGGTTATCTAGATGTCATGCATAGGCATTATGGGGCCCTTATTATATCACAAGGCTTGGGGATTAGTCAGTTTTGACATCTGGACGCTCTATTGACACGTAATAGCTGCAGGTGTAGTTGTTCAGCTAATCTGAGCCGCTCTGCCTTGGTCAGACAGGACGGCGTTAACATAGAGAAATATGGGATCCTAACCGAGCATCACTTATATCCATGGTGATCATGTCCGCTTTCAAGCTACTTTGTGCCCACCTTGTGTAGATAGGAGTTAGACGAGGCCTGCACGTCAGGTCGGGCGGGGGGGGGCGGTTGACTGATGCCTACTTCCCCGATTAGCTGAGCGGCAGACACACACCACAGGGAACGAGGGCGAGCTTATGGTCGCCACAGTGCCAATTACTAGCCGACGGCACACCCAGGGCCGGCCTTAGGTGTTCAGGCGCCCTGTGCGAGCTAACCTTGTGGCGCTCCCCCCCCCCCCAAAAAAAAAAAAAACACTGCTTGTTGCTGGCATCATGGCATAGGCTGGCTGACTATCCAACCAAGTAGTTACCAGCCCACACACCCCAAAGGCCGGTGTAATGTTATACTTCCCTACTTCGTGAGATTTCCCTACCCTCGTCACTTCCAGTCGCACCGGACATGACGTGAGGAGGTGTGCAGCGCCGCGCAGGCGCACAACGACAGCAGAGTGCGCATGCGCCAGTGTCATGGTCTTATCTTCTTGCTGTTCCCCTTCGTTTGACATGTGCTGGCGTCCATCTTGGTTTCTGGGTTTCTTGTAGCCTTCCACCCTGCGGCTCCTCCTTCCCACTGGGAGGAGCTGGATGCCTAGCTCATATATATAGGAGGTCTGTGGCTTCAGTTCCTTGCTTGGTCCTCTTGTGTTCACATGCTTCTAAGACTGCTGCTACTTCTGGTTCCTGATCCTGGCTTCGTCTGACTACCCTGCTGGTTCCTGATCCTGGCTTCGTCTGACTACCCTGCTGGTTCCTGATCCTGGCTTCGTCTGACTACCCTGCTGGTTCCTGATCCTGGCTTCGTCTGACTACCCTTCTGGTTCCTGACCTCTGGCTTTGCAAAGACTCTGCTCGGTTTCACCATCCGTTTGGACTTTTGCTTTTCAGCTTTATTTTCAATAAAGCCTTCTTATTTTCTCTTATCTCTTGTTGTACGTCTGGTTCATGGTTCCGTGACATTAGGACCAAGCCATGAATTCTGACGGTACAGGGCCATCCTCGCTACCCACGCTGGTTGCCAGACTTGATCAGCAGGATCACCTGTTGGGTCGGTTCGCTGTGGCGTTGCAAACCCTGCTTGAACGCACGGCTCATTTCGCTCCCATTGCCGATGGGTCGGTTGTCGCTCCTGGGCTCGCTCCTACTGCCGCTCCGGTTGTTGCGCCAGAGTCTACCCCGACACCTGTTGTTGCGCCTGCGGTGTTTCGGGGTATGACCGGTTCTGCCCCTCTTCCACAGCGCTTTGGGGGAGAGCCAACTCAGTGCCGAGGTTTCCTTAACCAGGTGGGCATTTATTTCGAGTTGCTGCCACATGCCTTTCCTACTGAGAGATCAAAGGTGGGCTTCTTGATCTCGCTGCTCTCGGACAAGGCCTTGGCCTGGGCCAGCCCTTTATGGGAGAACAACAATCCGGTGGTTGCCGAGTTTTCCGGTTTTGTTGCTTCTCTTCGGAAGGTATTCGATGTGCCGGCTCGTGCTGCCTCTGCTGCGAAGCTCCTTATGTCCATCAGACAGGGTTCACGATCCGTAGCTGAATACGCCATTGAGTTTCGTACCCTGGCAGCAGAGGTGGGCTGGAATAATGAGGCTCTGGTCGCTGCTTTCTCTCATGGTCTCTCGGATGCCTTGAAGGATGAGGTTGCAGCTAAGGACCTACCAGTTGAGCTCGAGTCTCTTATTTCTTTCCTGATTTTGATTGACACCAGACTCAGGGAGAGACCTTCCTTTAAGGAGAACCTGCGGAGGTCTTCTAACAGATTGGTGCCTACGTTTGCTGTCCCACCCGTGCCTCCCTCTCCTCCCACGCCTCCTGGGGATGACTTGTCTGGGGGTGAACCCATGCAGCTGGGGTTTGCTCGCCTGTCCGAGGGGGAGAGGGCACTCCGGAGACGCGAGGGCCGATGCATGTACTGTGGTCTCGGTGGGCATTTTCGGTTGGCATGTCCGAACCGTCCAGGGAAACGCTCGTACCTGAGATCCTGTCGGGGGCAGATCTTGGGTGGAGTCTCCTCGTCCCCGGTTTCCCGTGTTGACAAACCACTGATCACTGTTGTCCTCTCCTGGGTCGGGGGCTCGGTGACGACCCAGGCGTTGGTGGACTCTGGTGCTGGTGGTTTGTTCATTGATAGTGTGTTCGCTGCCGCCAATTCCATTCCTCTGCAGGCTCGAGGTTCCCCACTGGCTCTTGAGGCGATAGACGGCAGACCCCTTCTGCCACCACACGTGACTCATGAGACCCTTCCAGTGGGGATAGCCATTGGTGCCGTTCACAGAGAGTCGGTCTGCCTCCAGGTTATTTCGTCTCCACACTACTCGGTGGTCTTGGGGTACCCCTGGCTCCAGAAGCATAATCCGACTTTCGATTGGAGATCGGTCGAGATCCTCTCGTGGTCACCGCAGTGTGGGGCTAGTTGCATCCATGGGTCTGTCAAGTTGCTGTGTACTTCCTCGGACTCTCTGTTGCCTCCTGAATACGAGGAGTACCGGGATGTATTCGATAAGGTGCGCGCGGTTGCCCTACCTCCGCACCGCCCATACGATTGTGCCATAGAGTTACAATCTGGTGCCGTTCCTCCTCGTGGCAAAGTCTATCCACTGTCGGTAGCGGAGAATGAGGCCATGGAGGAGTACGTGAGGGAGGCGCTTTCACGCGGACACATTCGCAAATCTTCGTCCCCGGCAGGGGCTGGATTTTTCTTTGTGAAAAAGAAGGGCGGTGAGTTGAGGCCTTGCATCGATTACAGGGGTCTCAATCGCATCACGGTCAAGAACGCTTACCCGATACCCTTGATTTCCGAGCTGTTCGATCGCCTTAAAGGGGCCACGGTCTTTACCAAACTCGACCTGAGGGCGGCATATAACCTGGTAAGGATCAAGGCGGGCGATGAGTGGAAGACCGCGTTTAACACCAGGACCGGTCATTATGAATCCTTGGTTATGCCCTTTGGGTTGTGCAATGCGCCCGCAGTCTTTCAGGAATTCATCAACGATGTTTTCCGTGACCTGTTGCAGCAGTGTGTGGTGGTCTATTTGGATGACATCTTGGTATATTCTGAATCCATGGAGGCCCACATTCTGGATGTCAGACGAGTGTTGCAACGGTTACGAGAGAACAAGCTGTTCGGTAAGCTTGAGAAATGCGAATTTCACCGATCTCAGGTAACCTTCTTAGGTTACATCATTTCCGCTGAGGGGTTCTCCATGGATCCTGAGAAGGTTTCGGCTGTCTTACAGTGGCCCCAGCCCAGTGGTCTTCGTTCCCTGCAGCGCTTTTTGGGCTTCGCCAATTATTATAGGAAGTTCATCAGGGACTTTTCCATGCTGGCCAAGCCTCTCACGGATCTGACCAGGAAGGGCAGTAATTCCCAGGTCTGGCCGCTCGAGGCCATCCGAGCTTTTGAGGCTCTAAAGTCCGCCTTTGTGTCGGCTCCGATTCTGTCGCATCTCAACCCTGGGTTGCCCTTTGTCCTCGAGGTGGACGCGTCTGAGACGGGAGTAGGCGCCCTTCTGTCTCAGCGTAGCACACCAGAGGGTCCTCTGCTTCCTTGTGGGTTTTACTCCCGGAAACTGTCTTCCGCGGAGTGCAACTATCAGATTGGTGACAGGGAGTTATTGGCCATCGTGCAGGCCCTTAAAGAATGGAGGCACTTGCTCGAGGGTTCGGTGGTTTCGGTTCTCATCCTGACGGACCACAAGAATCTGACCTACCTTTCTGAGGCCAAGAGATTGACACCACGTCAGGCCAGATGGGCTCTGTTCTTGTCACGTTTTAATTACGTGGTCTCCTACCTACCCGGTTCCAAGAACATCAGGGCGGATGCCTTATCACGGCAGTACTCCGAGCTGTCCAGGGAGGAGTCGATTCCGACTTCGGTCATACCTCCGAATCAGATCTTGGCCGCCATTCGCACCAGCCTGACCTCTCCCCTGGGTGAGCAGATTTTGGCGGCTCAATCTGGTGCTCCCTCTGGGAGACCCAACGGCAGATGTTTTGTGCCTGAGGAGTTGCGCACTCGGTTGTTGCGAACCTACCATAACTCCAAGACCGCGGGGCATCCTGGAAAGAATCAGCTGTCCTGGGCTGTTTCACGTCTGTTCTGGTGGCCTTCCCTACGTTCCGACATCGCCGCATATGTAGCGGCATGCTCCGTTTGTGCCCAGAGTAAGTCCCCTCGGCACCTTCCGTTGGGCCTTCTGCAACCCATAGCCACCGGGGAGCGCCCATGGTCACACCTGGGGATGGATTTCATTGTGGACCTCCCTGCATCCCGAGGCCATACGGTCATTCTCATGATTGTGGATCGGTTTTCCAAAATGTGCCACTGTGTTCCTCTCAAGAAGTTACCCTCTGCACAAGAGTTGGCCACGATTTTTGCCAGGGAGGTCTTCCGGTTGCACGGTTTGCCCAAGGAGATTGTGTCGGATCGGGGGAGTCAGTTTGTGTCCAGGTTCTGGCGCGCCTTTTGCTCCCAGTTGGGGATTCATCTCTCCTTCTCCTCGGCCTACCGCCCTCAGTCCAATGGGGCCGCTGAACGATCCAATCAGGCCTTGGAGCAATTCCTTCGTTGCTATGTCTCCGATCACCAAGACAATTGGGTTGACCTCCTGCCTTGGGCTGAGTTTGCCAGGAACACGGCGGTGAACTCTTCCTCTGGGACGTCTCCCTTCATGGCCAATTATGGGTTCCAACCTGCCGTGTTACTCTCCCCAGGATATTCCGGCTGTGGAGGATCACCTTTCCGTCCTACGTGCTTCTTGGGTACAGATCCAGAAGTCCCTTGAGGTCTCTGCGCAGCGCCAGAGACTCCAGGCTGATCGCAGACGAGCGCCTGCTCCTTCCTACCAGGTCGGAGACCGTGTATGGTTGTCCACCCGCAACCTCAACCTTCGAGTGCCCACTCCCAAGCTGGCGCCTCGCTTTGTTGGTCCCTTCCGAGTGCTTCGCAGGGTAAACCCGGTAGCCTATGCCCTTGCGCTTCCTCCTGGCATGCGGATCTCCAACGTGTTTCATGTCTCCCTGTTGAAGCCACTGGTGTGTAATCGTTTCACTTCCTCGGTTCCTCGGCCTCGTCCGGTCCAAGTGGGCAATCGTGAGGAATATGAGGTGAGCAATATCCTGGACTCACGCCTGGTCCGCGGTCGGTTGCAGTTTTTGGTCCATTGGCGTGGTTATGGTCCAGAGGAGCGTTCCTGGGTTCCCTCCGCAGATGTCCATGCTCCTGCCTTGCTCCGAGCCTTCCACGCACGCTTCCCTCAGAAACCGTTTTGTGCTCCGCGGAGGAGGGGCCCTTGAGGGGGAGGTACTGTCATGGTCTTACCTTCTTGCTGTTCCCCTTCGTTTGACATGTGCTGGCGGCCATCTTGGTTTCTGGGTTTCTTGTAGCCTTCCACCCTGCGGCTCCTCCTTCCCACTGGGAGGAGCTGGATGCCTAGCTCATATATATAGGAGGTCTGTGGCTTCAGTTCCTTGCTTGGTCCTCTTGTGTTCACATGCTTCTAAGACTGCTGCTACTTCTGGTTCCTGATCCTGGCTTCGTCTGACTACCCTGCTGGTTCCTGATCCTGGCTTCGTCTGACTACCCTGCTGGTTCCTGATCCTGGCTTCGTCTGACTACCCTGCTGGTTCCTGATCCTGGCTTCGTCTGACTACCCTTCTGGTTCCTGACCTCTGGCTTTGCAAAGACTCTGCTCGGTTTCACCATCCGTTTGGACTTTTGCTTTTCAGCTTTATTTTCAATAAAGCCTTCTTATTTTCTCTTATCTCTTGTTGTACGTCTGGTTCATGGTTCCGTGACAGCCAGGAGCTTCACCAGCGGTTAGGGAAGGGAAAAATTACGTACGGGCCAGTGCTTTTTCCCTACCCTAACCGCTGGTGAGGCTCCCAGCGCATGCGCAGTGTCGGCCGGTGTCCAGCTGAGAACATCCATCCAATCACCGCACCTGTGCACTGGCCCATAATTTTTCCCTACCCTAACCGCCGGCGAGGCTCCCAGCGCATGCGCACTCTGCTGTGAAATTTCCCTAACCCATCGTTGTGCGCAGTGCGCCCCCCCAATATAATAAACATTGGCGCAGTACGCCCCCCCAATATAATAAACATTGGTGGTGCAGTGCACCCCCCCCAACACCCCAGTATAATAAACATTGGTGGCGCAGTGCGCCCCCCCAATATAATAAACATTGGTGGCGCAGTGCGCTCCCCCCCAACACCCCAGTATAATAAACATTGGTGGCGCAGTGCGCCCCCCCCAACACCCCAGTATAATAAACATTGGTGGTGCAGTGCGCCCCCCCCCAACACCCCAGTATAATAAACATTGGTGGCGCAGTGCGCCCCCCCCAACACCCCAGTATAATAAACATTGGTGGCGCAGTGCGCCCCCCCTCAATATAATAAACATTGGTGGCGCAGTGGGCAGTGCCAATGAGGGTTAAAAAATAATTAACTCACCTTCTCCAATTGATCGTCTTCTGTTCTTTCTTCATGACCTGTCAAAGGACCTGTGGTGACATCACTGTGCTCATCACATGATCCATCACCATGGTAATGGGTCATGTGATGAGCTCAGTGACGTCACCACAGGTCCTGAAGAAAACAGGAGACCGGCAGCTATGCGATCAACTGGAGGAGGTGAGTTAATTTTTTTTTATTATTTTTTAACCCTCACTGGCACTTCCCACTGTGCCACCAATGTTTCTTATACTGGGGTGTTGGGGGGGGGGGGGGGCGCACTGTGCCACCAACGTTTCTTATACTGGGGTGTTGGGGGGGGGGCCGCACTGTGCCACCGTTTCTTATACTGGGGTGTTGGGGGCGCACTGTGCCACCAACGTTTCTTATACTGGGGTGTTGGGGGGGGGGCCGCACTGTGCCACCGTTTCTTATACTGGGGTGTTGGGGGGGGGGGCCGCACTGTGCCACCGTTTCTTATACTGGGGTGTTGGGGGGGGGGGGGGCCGCACTGTGCCACCGTTTCTTATACTGGGGTGTTTGGGGGGGGGGGGCGCACTGTGCCACCAACGTTTCTTATACAAATACAGGAGGCGGGTGCCGGAATCAAATAGCCGTCACCCGACCTCTGTGACAGGGAGCTGCGATCAGCGGCAGTTAACCCCTCAGGTACCGCACCTGAAGGGTTAACTCAACTGCAGCTGATCGCAGCTCCCTGTCACAGAGGTCGGGTGTCGGCTATTTGATTCCGGCACCCGCCTCCTGTATTTGTATTTCAGGTCAGTTATCTTCATTGGTGGCGCAGTGGCCACAGCCCCTCCTCCTCCTCCTGTCTCTTCTTATTGGCAGCGGCGGGGGCAGCAGGCAGGTCAGGCACAAGGGAGGAGGAACGAATCAGGTCAGACAGGGGAGGGCTAGATGGAGGGGGCGCCCCGAGGGAGAACACAAGTTCAGCCTCGCCTGCCGCATATTACATTGCGAGCTGTCGGCCGTCCAGCGCCCCTGTTACTATGGCGCCCTGTGCGGCCGCACAGCCCGCACACCCCAAAGGCCGGCCCTGGGCACACCATCAGATGTGGCCATCACTGAACTTACCATCAGTCCACCAATTTCTTACCTAAGCTCCTGATGACGAGCAGGGTTATACCAGCTACAGAAAAGCGTTGAGCGAGTGGGAAAGCAGTCAGACCGACATTGGGCCGACTATCTGTTTTGCTTCCGGCTTGAATCTGATTCAAGGCACTGCAGTGAGGTCTGTCCTGCAGTGCTCTGCTAATCAGCTGATACTAAGTGCTATCCCCAGTGCTGAGAGAATCCTGCATGAGGGCAATCATTAATCTTCAGTGAAAAACGGACGCATCACGGATCAAAGTAGTGCATGTCCTCATGATTGTTTTTACTGACCCACGGTCAGTAAAAAAAATACTGAAATGTGAACGGGCACATTTAAATCAATGGGTACGTGTGCTGTCCGCAGAAAGTGCAGACAGTACACGTCAGTGAAAAACGGAAATGTGAACGAGGACTAAAGGAGCACCATGCGCATTTGAGGTGTGGTGATTTACTCATCTTGTGCTGACAAGTGTAGAGGCTTTGGGGTGAAAAAAATAAAAGGAAGTTACCCCCTGTCAGGAGCTACACACCTCAAGGGGCTGAGTGAGCATTTTGAACCCACGGGTGTTTTGCAGACATTAATGAGCAGGTGACTGTGCAAAATTAAAATGGCAAGTTTTCCAAAGATATGGCATTTCAGTTCCCAATATGTTGTGCCCAGCTCATGCCATCTGAGACACACAATGCCCATTAAATTGGTACAGTAGGTGTGTTCAAATGGGTGCTGAAATGCTATAAATGGTACACTGCTGTTTATGCTGCAGGGTTCAAAAGGGAAAGATCACCTTTTGGCTTTAGCAGCTGAGATTTTGATGGATTGGTTTACGGGTGCAGTGTTGCTATTGAACAGCCTCTGGGCACCAGTAGAGCCATTTTCTGAGCACTATTTATTTTTCTCTCCATGGAGCTGTGTGGGGACTTATTTTTTGCAGATTGAGTTGCCATTATCATTGGTTCTATTTTGGGTTACATACAACTTTTTGATTGCTTTTTATTTTGCCTTTTGGGAAGCAGGATAAAGAAAAGCAGCAATTCTGCTATTGATTTTTGGGTTTTGTTATTGTGGCGTACACTGTGTGGGAAAAAAATTACATGATATCTTTATTCTGCACTCAACCTTCATTCAAAGCATTTTTGAAAATAAAAAAAACATGTTCTTGCATTATTATTTTTTGAAAGCCATATCTTTTAAATTTTTCTGGCGATGGTCTTATGTGAGAGCTTGTTTTTTGTGGATAAGGTGATGGTTTCATTGGTACTATTTTGGAGTACATATGATTTTTTGATTGCTCGATATTACACTTTTTGTGAGGCAAGATAACAATAAATGAATGTTCTGACTGTTTTTATTTTTTGTTTTTTACATTCATCTGACAGGATAGATCATGTGATATTTTTATAGGAGGTCGTTATGGATGCAGCAATACCACATACGTATACGTTTATTTATTTGCTTCAGTTTTACATAATAAAATAATTTTTGGGGAAAAAAAATCATTTTCTGAAAGTCATATTTATTTTATTTTTCTGGCTATTGTCTTGTGTATGGACCCATTTTTTGTGGGAAGAGTTGACGTTTTTATAGGTACCATTTTGGGGTACATATGATTTTTTGATCACTCAATATTACACATTTTGTGAGGTAAAATGGCTGTTTTACCACAATTCAATTTTTTATGGCATTACTGATAGGAGGGATCATATGATATTTTTATAGAGCCAGTTGTTACAGACGCAACAATACCTTATTTTTATCACTTTTTATTTTTGTCCCACTATGGGACATTTCAGAGTCTGATCCCTGTGTCAATGCAGTACAATACATGGTGGGCTGGGCCTCATAGGCAGTGGCGTAACTACCAGGGAAGCAGGGGAAGCAGCTGCTTCGGGCCTGGGCTGACAAGGGGCCCGGAGCAGTAGTAAACAGTCAGACTGGCCACACCCCCCTCTACACTCACTTCACTGCTGCTTTAGAATGTCGGAGCAGAGCAGGGAGATAAGCCCCGCCCATCAGCACGGACCATTAATAGAGGAGCCTGGCTGCTTAATAGTGCAGCCAGGGCTCAGTACAGGGTGCTACAGGGAGATCCTGTCTCCCCTCCCTCTCCTAACTATTAGTACAGCCCAGCTTCTGCTACAGAGACTGCTCTGTAGTCGGCAGTAACAGGAGGGAGAGGGGAGACAGGAAGTGCTGCAGAAAGAAGATGCTGTGCCTGCCACTATCAGGAGCCCATACATTCCAGGCTTATCCCTGCCAACCCTAGCTGTCCTGCATCTCATGTAGCCCCCCCTCCCCCAAGATGCATTCATCTGCTGTCCTTTGCCCCCCCAGCTGCATTCATCTGCTGTCCTTTGCCCCCCCCCAGCTGCATTCATCTGCTGTCCTTTGCCCCCCCCCCCCCCAGCTGCATTCATCTGCTGTCCTTTGCCCCCCCTCCCCAGCTGCATTCATCTGCTGTCCTTTGCCCCCCCCCCCAGCTGCATTCATCTGCTGTCCCCAGCTAGTGATGTCCGGATCATGAACGAATCGTTCTTTTGAACCGATTCAGTTCACTGGTCCGGAAGAGTCGGTTCCTCTGACTAAGCTGATCCGAATGAAACGGCTCAGTCAGATTAGCATAGAGGCAGCAGCAGGCAGTGTAATAGGAGCCGACAGTGGACGCTAGCCCCGCACCTCCCCGCCACCAACCAATCAGAGGCAACCAGCAGTGACTCACAGCACAGGGGGAGTCGCAGGGACTCAGAGAATCGTCTAAGTCTATTAGTTAAAAGAATCGAATGAGTCAGAGACTCATTTGATTCTTTGAGTTAAAAGAATCGTGAGTCACCGAGTCCCTGCCAGGCTCCCTGCTCTGCGGCTCCCTGTCTCCACAAGTCCGTCGGGGGGAGGGGGAATTAGTCTAGCATGTAGCGGAGCTGTGTGTGTACAGGGTGCATGCAGCAGTGTAGCATCATGCTACACTGCTACATGCACCCTGTACACACACAGCTCTGCTACATGCTGTAGCAGAGCAGGAAGTCTGGTAGGGACTCAGTGACATGATCCTTTTAACTAATAAACTCTCAGACAATTATCTGAGTCCCTGCAATAACTATAGCCACTACATCAGTCTGCTCCACTGCATTCACTGCAGCAGAGCTGTGTTTGCCAGGAGACAGTCCCTACTGACCTTCGGTTCACTTGAGAGCCGACTCAGCAAGTGAACCGAAGATTCGATGAGCTGAGCATGCGCATTGATCTTCAGTTCACTTGCTTCTGCCGGCTCAGGAAGTGAACCGAAGATCCGATTCATGAATCGGTTCTTTTGAGTGAACTGATTCAAATGAACCGATTCCTGAAAAAGATCCGAACTTCCCATCTCTACCCCCAGCTGCATTCATCTGCTGTCCTTTGCCCCCCCAAGCTGCATTCATCTGCTGTCCTTTGCCCCCCCCCCAGCTGCATTCATCTGCTGTCCTTTCAGAAGCCCCCCCAGTCCTGTCCTGTGGGCCACCTACTTATCTGATGCCCTGCCCTCTAGGCCCCCTATCCATCTGATGCCACACTCCTCTGGGCGCCCATGTGCAGCTTGGGGACACCAGTATGAGGCCAGAATGGGGACTGGAAGATCACGGAGCGGCGGGGAGCAGGCGAGTATGGTTTTTTCAACAACTGTACAATGCACCGCTAGTTCACATCACATTTTTGTCCCACATTTAAGGCTAGGTTCACATCACGTTTTTCCCATCCGTTTAACGTATACAAAAAAACGTATTCGGATGCCTCATACTGATGCCATGACAGTGACATCCGTTCACCATAGAGTTTCATTGCAAAAAAAAAAGTATCCATTTTTTTTACCAGATTGTGCAGGATACAAGAACGTGGAGTACTGCATTTTTGTATTGTGTACGACGGTCATAGTCCAGTAAAAACACATGTATGCTAAAGAATCAGATGCCACTGTATGACACCTGCCTGCCCATTTAAAAATTTGCTGTGGGGCCCAGTCATTTCTAGCTATTCCACTGGTTACCAGGGGCTCAGACCATGGGGATAGACTACATTCGGCGTCAGCCCTGCAGCAATACATAGAATGGGCGCCTATCCTACAGCAGGGGTCATACTGTGCTGTACATACAGTGTAGTGTGATGTCATGTTCACCTCTCCGGGTATATTACCCAGGAAAGCACAATTCTGCAAAAAGGACATGTTCTTTCTTTTGGTGGAACAGAAGTGCGGAATGGAACCCCACGGAAGCACTGCGTAGTGCTTACGTAGTGTTCCGTTCCGTGATTCCGTTTCGCACCCTTCCGCATCTCCCTATTTGCAGACCCATTGAAGTGAATGGGTCCGCATCCGTGATGCGGAATGCACACAGAAGGGTGCCCATTTATTGCTGATCCGCATATGCGGTCCGCAATACGGGAATGGCTGGCCCCTTTCACATGAACGATACGGGTTGGCTCCAGATGCGTTCAGGGTGCATTCAGTGAAACTCGCACCATATTTCAAGCAAGTTCAGTCAGTTTTGTCTACGATTGCGTTCAGTTTTTTCTGCTTAGGTGCAATGCGTTTTGATGCTTTTCTCATGCACGTGATAAAAAACTAAAAGTTTACAAACAATATCTCCTAGCTACCCGGTGGTGAGCGGGGTGACGTCGGCGCAGGTCCTGCTGAATGAAGATAGAAGATTTCTATCTTCATTCAGCAGGACCTGCTCCGACGTCACCACGCTCACCACGTTGTGAGCGCGGTGATGTCATCAAAGGTACTTTTCCTGCCAGGTCCTGGAAGAAGATGAGCCGGGCTGCGCGATCAAGTGGATGAGGTGAATAATTATATTTTTTATTATTTTTTAACCCATCAAGCCACATGTTACTTAGCATTCTGTATTAAGAATGCTATTATTTTCCCTTATAATCATGTTATAAGGGAAAATAATAAAGTTCGGGTCCCTATCATCTCCTAGCAACCATCCGTGAAAATCGCATTGCATCCACAATGCTTGCGGATGCAATGCGATTTTCAAGCAGCCCCATTCACTTCTGTGGGGCCTGCGCTACGTGAAAAACGCAGAATATAGACCATGCTGCGATTTTTACGCAATGCACAATTGATGCGTGAAAATCACTGATCATGTACACAGCCCCATTGAAGTGAATGTGTCCGGATTCAGTGCGGGTGCAATGCGTTCACATCACGCATTGCACCCCGCGGAAAAGTCGCCCGTGTCAAAGGGGCCTAAGACTTTGACACGGCCCCCACAACAGTATGATAGAATGACACTACATGACAGATAGAGTGTGTGTGTATGTATATAATATATATAATAGGAAAAGGATGGCGTGGCAGCCTGGTCTGGTCTAGATGGTGACTAGCCAAAGGAGCGGGGTTTACACAGGGGGGGGGGCCTATACAAAAATTTGCTGTGGGGTCCAGTCACCTCTAGTTACGCCCCTGCTCATAGGATTCCGTACATGGCATATTGGAAGGTCACTGTCATCGCAGAGCACAGGAGCCAATCAATTCATTGCAATATGTGGGAAAAGGAATCTAATAAAGTGCTTCTTATAGTCACCTAGGGTGACATAAAAAAATGCAAAAACATTTTTTTTAGTGCATCTGAATAATAAAATGAGGGGCTCCAGAATTTTGGCAAATACAATACCAACAAAGTGGAGCACTTAACATCTGTGGTTTTCACTGACCACTGGTAGAAGATGCTCTGGTTTTACCTTTTTCAGTTGAGCATTGCATGTGGAATACTGATAAGGCCTCATGCACACGACCGTATGCATGTTGCGGTCAGCAAAAAAACAGATCCGCAAAACATACGGATGATGTCTGTGTGCATTCCGTATTTTGCGGAATGGAACAACTGGCCCCTAATAGAACAGTACTATCCTCGTCCGTAATGCGGACAATAATAGGACATGCTCAATTTTTTGGTGGAACGGAAATACGGACATATGGAAACGGAATGCACAAGGAGTACCTTCCGTTTTTTTTGCGGACCCATTGAAATTAATGGTTCCGCATGCGGTCCGCAAAAAAAACAGAACAGACACGGAAAGAAAATACGTTCGTGTGCATGAGGCCTAAGGGTGCATTCACGCAAACACAGATCCGCAAAAAATACAGATGACGTTCATATGACTTCCTTTCTGCATCCGTTTTTATGTGGATCCATTGTAACAATGCCTATTCTTGTCTGCAAAACAGACACGAATAGGACATGTTCTAACTTTTTTGCAGGACTGTGGAACAGACATACGGACAACACACGGCGTGCTATCTGAATTTTTTGCAGCCCCATTGAAATGCAGATCGAATGCGGGTCAAAACTATGGCTGTGTGAATGGGGCCTGGCACACAGAAGAAAAACAGACAACCAGACCAACCAACCCTCCACAGACATCTTTAGGGATGAAACACTGACTGTCATCATGAACATCATTACAGACATGTGAAAGACGCCTATGTTTGCGCTGTCTAAGGCTAGGTCTACACTACGACATTTGTCACGCGACAATAAGTCGCGCCACAGATAGGGCACAACTACACTGCAACATTTGTAGCGCAACATTTTGTTGCACCAATGTCCCGCAACAATTTTTATAATGGCAGTCTATGGTGTCGCACTGCAACATGCAACATGCTGCGACTGCGACGCAACAGTCGCAGAAAATCCATTCGAGATGGATTTTCCTGCGACTGTTGCGTCGCAGTCGTTACATGTTGCAGTGCAACACCATAGACTGCCATTATAAAAATTGTTGCGTGACATTGGTGCAACAAAATGTTGTGCTACAAATGTTGCAGTGTAGTTGTGCCCTATCTGTCGCGCGACTTATTGTCGCACGACAAATGTCGTCATGTAGACCTAGCCAAAATCTCTGAAGTTTTAGGCCTTACTCACAAGTCTGTGTCCAAGATGACATCTGTGATAAGATGGTCAATATTTCATTTGAAACAAAATTCGTGAAGAGTCTGGTGTTTGGTCCATATGTGTATTTTTGCCGTCCATGTGTCACGTTATTCCACATGCACTGCTAGGCTGAAAAGGCGATTTTCAGAACCTCTCCTAAAAACAGTCAGTGAAAAATAGTGAAAGAACATGGATGCCATCTATGTTCTCAATGGTTGTCACAGACCCACAGGCTTGAAAGGGGTGTGACTGGTCACCAAAACAGACCAAAATAGTGCATGTGTCTGTGTTCTTTCTGCAGACCCCCAGCCTACAGAAAACCACTGATGTCCAAATAGAAGAAATTTATACAGATCCACATCTATGATTCTCTTACATGTGAATTAGACCTTAGTAAATCTGCCACACTGTATCTCTGTGACAGGATAAAGCATATCTGGATATTGGTAAGCTATTGTGTAGAGGTCATCCTCAAGATAGACACACTAGCATGCATATATAAAGCTATCACAAAATGTTAGCATTCGGTTGCTTCTTCTTGCAGGCCCTCGCCTCTCCATGTACTGTAGGAAAAAACGCCACTGCTCTAACCACAGAATCAGTCACAGACACAAAGCAACACTTCCTCACAGACATAAGGCGCCTCCAACATGGTCTCAGCTTCTGACATGAACAATAATGCAATTACAGTTTATACCATTAAAAAATCTATTAAACATATTTAGAATGAGATAACATCTGGTTAAATAAGAACATTTCTTTTTTTTACCTCAAGTACACAGACATGCATACACAGTTCTGCAACCAACTGAGGTATGTGTCCTGTTATACCGTACCGTTCCATGACTCCCTCTGTGTTAATGCTTCCCAGGCCCGTCTTGAGGGGTATCGCAGAGGGGTCCCTGCTCAGGGCTAGCGAACACAGTTGTGAAATGCTCCATATTTCCAGTTGTCAACCAGGAACACAGCCAAAAGATTACTAACGTTTCACACCCTACACCAGACTCATGGGCTCCTCCTCACATATTAACACATTCACTGCAGGGCGCTTAAAATGCACAACAATCTGATGTATCAGAAATTAGGCCAGGTTTCAAAAATCTCAATCCTGCACACTCAGGCCTCATGCACACGACCGTTGTTGTGTTCTGTTCCGCAAAATGGGGTTCCGTTGTTCCGTGATCCGTTTCCGCTTTTGTTTCCGTGTGTCTTCCTTTATTTTTGGAGGATCACCAGACATGAAGGAAAGTAAAAAAAAGTCTAAGTCAAGTTTGCCATGCAAATGATAGGGAAAAAAACGGACGCGGATCACAATCTTGTGTGCCTGCGCGTTTTTTCATGGTCCCATTGACTTGAATGAGTCCGCGAACCGTTTTCCGTGAAAAACATAGGACAGGTTATATTTTTTTGACGGACTGGAACCACGGATCACGGACGCGGATGACAAACGGTGCATTAGCCGAGTTTTCAACGGACCCATTGAAAGTCAGACAATCACGAAAAACGGAACAACGGACACGGAATAAAACAACGGTCGTGTGCATGAGGCCTAAGAATGAATTAACTATTACAACAATAGGGCTAGTGTGGCAGAATGAGGTGAAGAAAATATATGCATTAGCTGGTGGCACACATAGTAACATAGTACATAAGGCCGAAAAAAGACATTTGTCCATCCAGTTCGGCCTGTCATCCTGCAAGTTGATCCAGAGGAAGGCAAAAAAAAAACTGTGAGGCAGAAGCCAATTTTCCTCACTTTAGGGGAATAAAAAATTCCTTCCCGACTCCAATCAGGCAATCAGAATAACTCCCTGGATCAACGACCCCTCTCTAAGGCCGAGTTCACACGAACGTGTGTGATCCGTGTCTGTGCTGCGGCCCGCAAAGCACGATCGCCGGCCGTAGGTCAGCCGCATCGGATCGCGGACCCATTCACTTTAATGGGTCCGCGATCCGGCCGTTCCGCTAAAAGATAGGACTTGTTCTATCTTTTAGCGGAACGGAAGTACGGGGCGTAACCCCACGGAGGCACTCCGTAGTGCTTCCGAGGGGTCCCGTCCCGTGCGGCCGTTCCGCGATTCCGGATTTGCGGACCCATTGAAGTGAATAGGTCCGCAATACGGCCACAGATCACACACGTTCGTGTGAACTTAGCCTAATAGCTATATCCTGTAATATTATTACACTCCAGAAATACATCCAGGCCCCTCTTGAATTACTTTATTGTACTCACCATCACCACCTCCTCAGGCAGAGAGTTCCATAGTCTCACTGCTCTTACCGTAAAGAATCCTTTTCTATGTTTGTGTACAAACCTTCTTTCCTCCAGACGCAGAGGATGTCCCCTCGTCACAGTCACAGTCCTGGGGATAAATAGATGATGGGATAGATCTCTGTACTGACCCCTGATATATTTATACATAGTAATTAGATCTCCCCTCAGTCGTCTTTTTTCTAACGTGAATAACCCTAATTTTGATAATCTTTCAGGGTACTGTAGTTGCCCCATTCCAGTTATTACTTTAGTTGCCCTTCTCTGGACCCTCTCCAGCTCTGCTATGTCTGCCTTGTTCACTAGAGCCCAGAACTGTACACAGTACTCCATGTGTGGTCTGACTAATGATTTGTAAAGTAGTAGGAATATGTTCTCATCATGGGCATCTATGCCCCTTTTGATGCAACCCATTATCTTATTGGCCTTGGCAGCAGCTGCCTGACACCGTTTTTTGCAGCTTAGTTTGCTGTTTATTAAAATTCCTAGATCCTTTTCCATGTCAGTGTTACCGAGTGTTTTACCATTTAGTATGTACGGGTGACTTGCATTATTCCTTCCCATGTGCATAACTTTACATTTGTCAGTGTTAAACCTCATCTGCCACTTATCTGCCCAAGCCTGCAATCTATCCAGATCCCTCTGTAGTAGTATACTGTCCTCTTCAGTGTTAATTACTTTACACAGTTTAGTGTCATCTGTGAAAATTGATACTTTACTATGCAAGCCTTCTACGAGATCATTAATAAATATATTGAAGCGAATAGGGCCCAATACTGACCCCACTAGTGACAGTGACCCAATCTGAGTATGTACCGTTAATAACCACCCTCTGTTTTCTATCATTGAGCCAGTTACTTACCCACTTACAGACGTTTTCTCCCAGTCTGAGCATTCTCATTTTATATACTAACCTTTTATGTGGTACAGTGTCAAATGCTTTGGAGAAGTCCAGATACACGACATCCATTGATTCGCCGCTGTCAAGTCTATAACTTACCTGTTGGGATTCGAACCCGTGACCAGCCACATCCCAGGCGGTAGCCCTGCTTACTAGGCTACCGTCCTCGCTGGACATTCGTCCCTGAAGCCTATTAGTTAACCTCAGTCTTGCCAAGCCTTGCTCATTACCCTTGATTCCCCACACCTGGTACTTCCCTATATAAGTCCAGCCCCTTGCACTCCAGTTTGCTGATTATTGAGCTCCTGAGCCTTGATCAAGCGTCTTTTCATCTGCCGCTCTTGCTACTGCTGGAAGTCCACTGCTAACCAGGAATTGCCTACCGAACTTCTACCACCGTTGCCATCCGGATTGTCTGACCACGCTTACTGCCGCCTGCCCTGACCCACCGCCTGCCTACCGACTACGCCTCTGCCAGACTTTCTGCACCTACTAACTGCCTGCGGTCCTTGCCACTGGGCTCCACTCCTACCTCCAGCAAGCGGTCCTCTGTCTCAGGTGAGCCTGTAGGACTGTTACATTACCTCCTCATAGAAACTGATTAAATTAGTTTGACATGACCGATCCCTCACGAAGCCATGCTGATATGGCGTTATTTGCTTATTTCCGTTAAGATGCTCTAACATAGCATCTCTCAGAAAACCTTCAAACAGTTTACCCACAACAGATGTTAAACTTACCGGCCTATAGTTTCCAGGCTCTGTTTTTGGACCCTTTTTGAATATTGGCACCACATTTGCCATGCGCCAATCCTGTGGGACATTCCCTGTCAGTATAGAATCTGCAAATATCAGAAATAAGGGTCTGGCTATGACATTACTTAATTCCCTTAGGATACGGGGGTGTATGCCATCCGGTCCTGGCGATTTGTCTATTTTAATCTTTCTAAGTCGCTGTTGTACTTCTTCCTGGGTCAGACAGGACATTTTTAATGGGGAATTTATTTCAACATTCAGCATTTCATCTGACAGTTTATTTTCCTCAGTGAATACATTGGCAAAAAAAATATTTAACAGCTTTGCTTTCTCCTTGTCGCTCTCTGCGATTCTCCCCTCATTACTCTTTAAAGGGCCGACACCTTCAGATTTATACTTTTTAACATTTATATAATTGAAGAACATTTTAGGGTTAGTTTTACTCTCTTTGGCAATTAATCTCTCGGTCTCTAGTTTGGCCGCTTTTATTTGTTTTTTACATGTTCTATTTTTTTCCTTATAGTTTTTCAGTGCTTCCGTGCTACCCTCCTGGTTTTAGTGTTTTATATGCTTTCTTTTTGTCATTTATTGCTTTCTTTACAGTTCTGTTTATCCACATTGGTTCTTTTTGTTCCTTAACCTTTTATTCCCATACGGTATGTACCTCTCACAATGAGATTTTAGGATGCTTTTAAAGATATCCCATTTTGTGGCTGTATTTTTATTTGTGAGGACTTTATCCCATTTAGTTAGGCCTATGGCCTATCTTAGTTGGCTAAATTTAGCTTTTTTGAAGTTTGGTATTTTTGTTCCTCCCTGTAGAAACGCTCTTTTGTATGATAATTGGAAGGTTATTACTTTATGGTCACTATTTCCCAGGTGTCCCCCAACCTGCACGTCTGTTGTTCTGTCAGGTCTATTGGTTAATACTAAGTCCAGTATGGCCGTCCCTCTAGTCGGGTCCTGAACCAGTTGGGAGAGGTAATTGTCTTTGGTTATTGCCAAGAACCTGTTTCCACACAGTTTATTTATTTTACATTTTTGTAACATTTTTTGGTGCATTTTTATTTTTGCTAGCATTTGTAGCTGTGTTTTTAGGCAAAAAATACCAGCTCCATATGTTGCATGGAGGTCTATTGTAAACACAGGACAAGCAGGCAAGTTTTTGAAGTACCAATTTTTTCACCCTTGAAATGCATTTTTTATATCAATATCGTTTCTTTTCAAATTACAATGAGAGAAAAAAACACCAGATTCAGAGTGGTTTTTTTTTCCTCATTGCGTAGCATCTTTTCTAGTATTTTTCTCCAACAGGATTATTTTTTTGCTCCTTTGAAAAACACATGTGCAATGTAATAGAAAAAAAACGCTATTAAATATTTCAGTGCTAAAACATACAATACAAAAACGCTGATCAAGCCAGGAGTTTAAGGCCTCTTGCACATGAACGTGTGTCCCCCGTGGCCGTATTGCGACCCGCAAATCTGGAGATGCGGTGCAGAACGGAACCATGGAATGGAAGCACTTTTGTGGGATTCCGTTCCACAAAAAGATAGAACTTGTCCTATCTTTTTGCTGAACGGATGGATCGCGGACTCCATTCAAGTGAATGGGTCCACGATCCGCATGCGGCTGGCTAACGGTCGGTGTCCGTGCAATTTGCGGTTTTTGTTGGCCCCCATTACATGAGGTTTTTCACAAGAATTCATGCGGAAAAAACTCAGTATAATAAAGTACCAGTAAGGCCCCTTTCACACGGGTGAGTTTTCCACGTGGGTGCAATGCGTGAGGTGAACACATTGCACCCGCACTGAATCCGGACCCATTCACTTCAATGGGTCTGTGTACATGAGCGTTGTTTTTCACACATCACTTCTGCGTTGCGTGAAAATTGCATCCGCTGCTAAGAGATGTTGTTTGTAAACCTTCAGTTTTTTTATCATGCGCTTGAAAAAAAACTGAACTGAACGCAATCGCAGACAAAACTGACTGAACTTGCTTGCAAAATAGTGCGAGTTTCACTGAGTGCACCCTGAACGCATCCGGACCTAATCCGTCACGCTCGTGTGAAAGGGGCCTTATACTTACCTGTTCCTTACCTTTCCAGACCTGTATGCTGGCTCCCTCATGGCTAACTTTCGGTCTGCGGCTTCTTTACCATCACCTGGGCATGGTCACTGGCTTCAGCAGTGACATGACTCTTGTCATATCACTGGCTGCAGTGGAATAGGTGAACAGGAAGTAAATAAGCCGTTTCCCGGAAGATGGACACGGAGCCATCACGCAGGGAGCAGGTAAGTATGAATCTTTCAACGATGGATGCAGGCTGCGGGCATTTTTGTATCAAAAATGTCAAGACATTGCTATGTAAATTTAGAGGATTATACTATATATAGTAGAGGACTGATATAAAAATGTAAAAAAAAATCCCTGCTTGTAGCAGTATATTTTCTCTTAGATTGCTGTATTTTTCGCTTTAGAAGATGAACCTGATGATAAGAGGCACCCCAGGTTTTAGAGGAGGAAAATAAGAAAGAAAATTTTTCATCAGACCTCATATCAGATACTCAGATCAGATGACCATATCTGGAACTCAGACTACCATATCCAAAACTCAGATGACCTCTATCAGAATTCCATGTCAGACCCCAATGAGACCCCAGATCAGCTCCCCATCGGACTTCCATGCCAGACCCCCGTATCAGACCTCGGATCAGAGATAAAATAAATACATTCTCTTACCTCTCCTGCTCCGCTGGAGAGAAGTGGCAGAACAGAAGAGATAAGGCTTATTGCACACATGTGCGCTCCGTGGCTGTATTGCGGACCACATTTGCGGATCCGCAATACACGGGCACCATTCCATGTGCATTCCGCATCACGGATGCGAACCCATTCACTTCAATGGGTCCGGAGATGCGGAACGGAAGCATGGAATGGAACCCTACAGAAGCACTACGGAGTGCTTCCGTGGGGGTTTCGTCCAGTACTTCAGTTCCACAAAAAGATAGGACATGTTCTATCTTTTTTGCGGAACAGCCGGATTGCGGATCCATTAAAGTGAATGGGTCCACGATCCGCTGCAGCTGCCCCGCGGTGGGTGTTCGTGCAAGAGGCCTAAATAAATGTATTTATTCTATCTCTGATCTGAGGTCTGATACTGGGGTCTAGCATGAAAGTTTGATGGAAGGCTGATCTGAGTTCTGCTGCAGCAGTCATGATCCCTTGTCTTCTCTGGCCCACACTGAACTCTCACCTGACTGCATGTAGCATCAGGTAATAGTGTGCGCACTACGTCCCGGAACTGTATGTAGTCAGGACAGTGTAGCGTGGCCCCAGGGAAGAATAGCAGAGAGTGCCAGTACTGGCAGTCCTTCATTCCCCTCACCTACTGCATACTAGTCAGCGCTTTAAAAGACAAACTGCCATATCTCTCCCACTTTTGGTGGGGGAAAAGGGCGTCTTAGAAAGCCAAAAATAAGGTATATTTCCAGGAAGCCACTGTGATCACATAAAAAATGTACCGATAATGGAAAAATCGCATGAGCTTTTACTGCACTTTTTGATATGGTTTATGTTTTTACAGTTCAGACAATTTAATTTATTATATTTTACCAATAAAAACTGCCACCACATTGAAAATCGTTGCAAAAATGCATGCAGTTTTAATTTCACCTTAACAACATATAACTAAATCCTTAGGAAGTACATGTTAACACACTCATTGTAAAAGTCTAATTATACATCTCAAGTGAAACAGTGATATAGTACTCACCTTGTAATAATATCATCATCCTCATGTGTCACCTCTTTTGCCAATTTACAGTCAGAGTCACTTCCATAACTTGATTTCAAATCCTGGCCACCACTTTCTAGAAGTTCTAAACGTTGGGTAATGCTGCAGATTCGTGAACCACCACGGAGGGGCATAGTGTGAGAGAACTGCCAGGCTCCTCCACCATGTTCAGAACGACAACCACCAAGTGAGGGAGCTTCCCCTGCTTGCAGGCGTGGACTGGCCTGTCCATAACGCCAGGACACAGGAGAAGAGCGATTCGACAGACTGGAAATACTGCGAGGATTGGCATCATCACTGTCATAACATGTCATATCTAAAGAGCTAAAAAAATATATATACATATCAACATGCAAGATTAGAAAAGACTGGAAGAAGAACAGCAAATTAAAAATATAACAGACTTGCTACCAGGCCTGTGGAGTGGAGTCACCCCTTCCTCCAGCACCATTCTCTAAGGGACTGGCCTGGTTCTCCATACAAACAGCAGTGGTGACATTCCACAGGTCAGATTGTGGAAAAATAGAGGAGTCGAAAGTTTACTGACTCCACATGCCTGCTCAGTAGTACAAAGAGAAGTCTAAACAGTGTATTTATTAAAACTTATATACTAAATAAAAATTATATACTATTAGATTAGTTTATGAAAACTATTTTCAAACAATCACAAAGATGCAGCAGTGCTCTGTGAGCAACAAGATATATGCAAGGATGTAATATTTGTATTTTAAGGTGAATAACTGCTATATTTACTGTACCTGTAAATTTAAATGGGTTATCCAGGACGAATAAAGACACCCCGCCGACCCCAAATTCCCCCCCCCCCCCCCCGAGTGGCCCACCAACGGTGGAGATCATACTTATGCTACTTTTACATTTGCACTTTTCCTGCATCAGTCATGGATCAGCAAAAATGCTTCCGTTACTGATAATACAACCATCTGCATCTGTTACGAACAGATCTGGTTGTATTATCTTTAACATAGCAATGACAGATCCATCTCTAAAACCAATGTAAGTCAATGGGGGGAAAACTGATCTGTCACCATTGACTTACATTGTGAATCATGACGGATCCGTCTTGCTCTGCATACCAGGACGGAGTTGTCGTGACACAAGGGTGGCAGGTCACCACTGTGGCCCATGATTGGCTTTAGCGGTCACGTTTACTCGTTAGCGGATGTTGATTTCAGCGCTGCGGGAAGAAGAGCTGGTCCAGGAGAGACAGAGACTGAACCCGGTGGTGGGGACCAGATAAGTATGATCACCACCGCAGGTCAGCCACTCTGGGAGGTCTATATTAGGCCTCATGCCACTTTTTTTTTTTTCTTTTCTTTTCTTCAAACTCCTAGAAATATTATATCCTTGTCTGCACAACTGGGAAGAATAGGACATGTTCTATATTTTTTGCAGGGCTGCAGAACACGGATGTGGACAGGACACGGTGTGCTGTTTGCATCTTTTGTGACCCTATTACATTGCTCATACGGCCACGTCAATGTGTCTTGGCTAACCCCTTTAAGGAGCAAACATTTTGATTATATTATGTGAGCCCACTTGTCCACAGAAGACAAGCTCACGCATATATGAGTCTCTACATCACACAGCTCTCTTGGGGCTAGGACTTCAAAATGAACTCACAATTTTAAATGTATACTAATTATTAACAATCTTAAATTAAAAAAAGAAAAACATACCAAACAGGACGTTTCAGCAGTTTTTGGAAAACTATTCTCCGTTACTTTTAGAAGCATGGTCAGTGGACAAGCCAAGGTCAGGATAGGCAGAATTCAGGCAATTCAGCAGTCAAGTGGCACAGGGTCAATATGTTGATAAGAGAGAGGTCAGGACAGGCAGAACAGGGACAATCCTGTTTGCAGGCAGAGGTGGGGTACAGTAGATTAGAACAATACAATAGTGTACCTCCGGTATACAGGCACTCTATACACGGAGTGCAGAATTATTAGGCAAGTTGTATTTTTGAGGATTAATTTTATTATTGAACAACAACCATGTTCTCAATGAACCCAAAAAACTCATTAATATCAAAGCTGAATATTTTTGGAAGTAGTTTTTAATTTGTTTTTAGTTTTAGCTATTTTAGGGGGATATCTGTGTGTGCAGGTGACTATTACTGTACATAATTATTAGGCAACTTAACAAAAAACAAATATATACCCATTTCAATTATTTATTTTTACCAGTGAAACCAATATAACATCTCAACATTCACAAATATACATTTCTGACATTCAAAAACAAAACAAAAACAAATCGGTGACCAATATAGCCACCTTTCTTTGCAAGGACACTCAAAAGCCTGCCATCCATGGATTCTGTCAGTGTTTTGATCTGTTCACCATCAACATTGCGTGCAGCAGCAACCACAGCCTCCCAGACACTGTTCAGAGAGGTGTACTGTTTTCCCTCCTTGTAAATCTCACATTTGATGATGGACCACAGGTTCTCAATGGGGTTCAGATCAGGTGAACAAGGAGGCCATGTCATTAGATTTTCTTCTTTTATACCCTTTCTTGCCAGCCACGCTGTGGAGTACTTGGACGCGTGTGATGGAGCATTGTCCTGCATGAAAATCATGTTTTTCTTGAAGGATGCAGACTTCTTCCTGTACCACTGCTTGAAGAAGGTGTCTTCCAGAAACTGGCAGTAGGACTGGGAGTTGAGCTTGACTCCATCCTCAACCCGAAAAGGCCCCACAAGCTCATCTTTGATGATACCAGCCCAAACCAGTACTCCACCTCCACCTTGCTGGCGTCTGAGTCGGACTGGAGCTCTCTGCCCTTTACCAATCCAGCCACGGGCCCATCCATCTGGCCCATCAAGACTCACTCATTTCATCAGTCCATAAAACCTTAGAAAAATCAGTCTTGAGATATTTCTTGGCCCAGTCTTGACGTTTCAGCTTGTGTGTCTTGTTCAGTGGTGGTCGTCTTTGAGCCTTTCTTACCTTGGCCATGTCTCTGAGTATTGCACACCTTGTGCTTTTGGGCACTCCAGTGATGTTGCAGCTCTGAAATATGGCTAAACTGGTGGCAAGTGGCATCTTGGCAGCTGCACGCTTGACTTTTCTCAGTTCATGGGCAGTTATTTTGCGCCTTGGTTTTTCCACACGCTTCTTGCGACCCTGTTGACTATTTTGAATGAAACGCTTGATTGTTCGATGATCACGCTTCAGAAGCTTTGCAATTTTAAGAGTGCTGCATCCCTCTGCAAGATATCTCACTATTTTTGACTTTTCTGAGCCTGTCAAGTCCTTCTTTTGACCCATTTTGCCAAAGGAAAGGAAGTTGCCTAATAATTATGCACACCTAATATAGGGTGTTGATGTCATTAGACCACACCCCTTCTCATTACAGAGATGCACATCACCTAATATGCTTAATTGGTAGTAGGCTTTCGAGCCTATACAGCTTGGAGTAAGACAACATGCATAAAGAGGATGATGTGGTCAAAATACTCATTTGCCGAATAATTCTGCACGCAGTGTATACCCATGGTAACGCTGCCATTGGTTGGGGACAGATAAGGCCATGCGTGTTGTGGCCCTTTAAGAACTAGGAAGAGGGTGCAACCTGAGGGAGCAAGCAGGGAAGGCCTCTAGTTGCCTGCAGAATCAAGCGGCGAGAAGGGTGGTCTGATTAGGCAATGGATTTTGTCACAAAAGGGAAACAAAAGTACTTCCCCCACTGGCCTATGAAAATGTTCTCAAAGGCTCCTTTTAGGTTGTGTATTTCTTTGTGAGAAATCGCTGACTGCTAGACATGCCTCTACAACACACTCCAAGTCATTTTGCCCAGCTGACAGGCCTCGAGAGGGGGCGCATAATTAGAATTGAAGAAGCAAGATGGTCATTTTTATTAACTGCCTGTCATCTAGGCTGTTCTGAGCTAGATGATAGGATGTGTTGGGAACAGTGGTTACGTGGGGGCTTGCATACACAGCTAACAGGCTCCTGATGGCCAAGACAGACCACTAGTACAGAGGATTGTTTGATCCACCAACAAGCAAGAGCAGCTTCCACAGATTTGTTGGCCACCAACCAGACACAGGTAGCGCCTTCATTACAGACCCCTGTCTCTACCCAGACCATTTCTAAGCATTTATCAGAAGGCAATTTGGTGTCAAGGCGCACATTACATGTCTTTTCACTGACAGACAGCCACCATAGCCTTTATTAGCAGTGATGTCATGAACGAGAAACCTGGATTGCTATGGACTGGAGCCGTATCGTCTTGAGCAACTAATCCAAGGTCTTGTTATGGCAGTGGAACTTAGGGCTAAACCTAAAGGAGCTATTCTGGCGGTTCCTGATTTTCACATTTTAACCCCTATACAGGGATCTGGTCTTCGCTGTAGGGAAAGCACCAGGTGCCTACTTCTTGGGAATAGTGTCCACGTGTATGGCTGCTGCCCACAGGGAACAAGAGACTCTGGGGTGTAGCACTAAAGTGATAGAGTACTTATGAATTCGAGAAACAGTCCAAAGTTAAAGCAGGCAGTGAAGGGTTGGGTTAGGCACCGGAGAGTCAAAATCCAAAAAATCATGCAGAGATCAATACATGGGTAGACAAACAATAACAGTATAGCTTCACAGGGTCTAGAAAGCTAGTTAACCTATTGCTCAGGCACTCTCCCATAGGGAAAGGTACTTTAAAGGCTATGTACACTTTTGGGGGCAATTTATTTATTATTGCATTGCACTTATTTTGAGCAAAAATGTATTTTTCAATTGCTTTCTCATATTATAAACACTCATCAAAGCTTAATGCTTATCTTATTGATAAGAATGTAGCTTAAATAAGGCTTATTAGATGACCAGCACAAAGTGAAAGTAGGATGTACACAGTTAGACAAACAGTTAACGCTTTGTGACAGAAGGGCTCAATATGTTTAATTAAAAATATGATATTTAGCCAAAAATAAGTAAACTGCAATTATAAATAACAATTGCCTCCAAAGGTGTACATAGTCTTTAAGTACCGCAAGGTATCCAGCCATTGCCTGGAGAATAATAGGGTGTGCGCCCTGGTCCTTTGCGAGCCAGGGAAGGGAGCATTGTTGAATAGACTATAAGCTAGAAGGAGGGGCGATCCATCATAATAGTTTGGTCAGAGATAATATATCCCAGGAAGAGTATTGAGGACATCTCAAAAATACATTTCTCAAATTTAGGCCTCTTTCACACTGGCGTGAGCGGCCCATAGTCGTGCTGCGGGCCGCAACGAAAGATGTCGTTGACAAATGTTTGGAATATCACAGGAGCATTGCTGAGACTGAAAGACAATACCAGGTATTCATAATGGCTGTCTCACGTGTGAAAAGCGGTTTTCAATTGTGACACAGTGAAGGGTATGGTCTGGGAAAACAGGTATTTTCCTCCCAGCGTGTGCTGCTGGGCTGATTTGCAGCCAGGTGGGGTCAAACACCAGACTGGATTTTAAGTGCCGGTCTGGGTTTTGGAGCACCGAGCTGTCTTTAAAAGACAGCTGGGCTCAGCAGCAAGGTGTGTGTGTGCTGGGATCTGAGACTTGTGCCGTGCCGGAGGGCTGAGACCCGTGTTTAGCCTGCAATGGACTGCTGGAGGTAGAACTGCCAACAAGGTGATTTTTGCTATGTGGACTTTCCATTGTGTGTGAACTAACACCAAGACTGCAAAGTGACGCTTTGTTTTTGCCTTATGTGTGAATAAACACGGAAGTTTGATTTAAGAACTGGTAATTTGCCTCTGTACTGCGTTCGCATACCCTGTCTACAAGAGCGAATCCCCACAATTGGTGGGGAATGAAGGCAAGCGAGGAGAGGCTGGCGTAAACGCTGAAATATACGCCTGGATGTCCTGGATTAAATCAGCTAAATTCAAACCTGTGTCACGTGACAAAATGGAGGCTGTAATGAAAGCTCTCGTGGAGGCTAACCAACACTAGCAAGAAACAAACCAGCTGCTGTTACAACACGGGATGGCTTTACAGACGGCAGGAGCGTCCCAGAGTGTCCATGATGTCCGGAAAGCAGTCCGTGCAGCGATTCCCAAGATGACACCATCAGATGACATTGAAACCTACCTGGCGATGTACGAGAAGGTGGCCGCAAGAATCTACCCCGAGATCAGTGGGCTGAGGTCCTTGCTCCACTCCTGGCATCCGATTTCGACTTGCCGGACAATCAAGTGGCCGACTACCAGAAAGTCGAGGGTGAGATTCTGTAAAGACTGGGGGTGAATGTGTTGGTCCGGGCCCAGCGTGTGCATCAGTGGGGGTTCAACCCGGCTGAGCCTGTGAGACCCCAGTAATTTAACTTATTTCACCTCTTGTAAAAGTGGTTACAGCCTGACGTGCTGTTCAACAGAATATGTTGTATTGGGTGAACCAACTACGGGGTGAGCATATTTAACAGTTGGTGGTGCTCAAGGCTTATCGCAAACTCGTGTTAGATCTAGCCCACCAACACGTTCTCGGGGGTCATCTGGGAATGCAGAAAACACAGGACCGTATACCACTGTGACATACAGTACAGACCAAAAGTTTGGACACACCTTCTCATTCAAAGAGTTTTCTTTATTTTCATGACTATGAAAATTGTTGATTCACACTGAAGGCATCAAAACTATGAATTAACACATGTGGAATTATATACATAACAAACAAGTTTGAAACAACTGAAAATATGTCATATTCTAGGTTCTTCAAAGTAGCCACCTTTTGCTTTGATTACTGCTTTGCACACTCTTGGCATTCTCTTGATGAGCTTCAAGAGGTAGTCCCCTGAAATGGTTTTCCCTTCACAGGTGTGCCCTGTCAGGTTTAATAAGTGGGATTTCTTGCCTTATAAATGGGGTTGGGACCATCAGTTGCGTTGAGGAGATGTCAGGTGGATACACAGCTAATAGTCCTACTGAATAGACTGTTAGAATTTGTATTATGGCAAGAAAAAAGCAGCTAAGTAAAGAAAAACGAGTGGCCATCATTACTTTAAGAAATGAAGGTCAGTCAGTCAGCGCAAAAATTTGGGAATACTTTGAAAGTAAGGGCTATTTGACCATGAAGGAGAGTGATGGGGTGCTGCGCCAGATGACCTGGCCTCCACAGTCACCGGACCTGAACCCAATCGAGATGGTTTGGGGTGAGCTGGACCGCAGAGTGAAGGCAAAAGGGCCAACAAGTGCTAAGCATCTTTGGGAACTAATTCAAGACTGTTGGAAGACCATTTCAGGGACTACCTCTTGAAGCTCATCAAGAGAATGCCAAGAGTGTGCAAAGCAGTAATCAAAGCAAAAGGTGGCTACTTTGAAGAACCTAGAATATGACATATTTTCAGTTGTTTCACACTTGTTTGTTATGTATATAATTCCACATGTGTTAATTCATAGTTTTGATGCCTTCATAGTCATGAAAATAAAGAAAACTCTTTGAATGAGAAGGTGTGTCCAAACTTTTGGTCTGTACTGTACATCGGCTAAACTCATAGCTAAGGAGTTAATGGAGATGTTTTCCCGAGCAGGACTACCTAAAGAGGTTCTTAACGACCAGGGGACCCCTTTTATGTCCAAGGTTATGAGGTAACTCTGTCAGTTACTGCACATAAAACAGCTACGGAAGTCCTTTTTTTCCCCTCCCCCACGACAGCACCACTGAGAGATGGCTCCGCCTCCAAGGACAGGAAACCTGTAGCATAAAAAAGGTGGAGCCACTCTCCCACCTCAGTGAGGTTTCCTGTCCCTGGAGCAGGAGACTTGTAGTTTTTATTTCTAGGAGGCCCATGGCTTGGAAGTCCTAGGAAAGCCTAGAGAGTCATGGGTCTTACCAGCCTGAGACCGGGTGCCGGGTCTGTTTAGGGACGATGGAGGTCGGTCCGGGGCCGATTCTTCATTCCAGAGGCTGAGGACACCGGTCCCTCAAAGGAGTGAGACCGCGTGGGGCCGCACGAGCGGCTCGCATGGAACACGCCAGAGGGCGATAGTTCCGGGTGCGCACGTGTGTGCTGCAGACTGCCGACGCAGGAGCAGTGGAACGCACCGGAGCAGGAACCGGAAGTCGCGGAATGACGTCACAGAGGTGAGACGTGCGTTCCAGATACAAGTTCCGGTCAGATGACCGGAAATAAAAGGGGAGACCAGGCGGTGCAGCGTTCTCAGTGTTGGCAGGCACCATTGAACCTGCAGAGATTTCTCCTAACGCTGGGCTGCTAGTCATTTTTCCTTTCAGAAAGCATCCGGACCAGGTTGGTGACTTCTGGCACAAGAAAGCTCCCGGGGAACATGTGGAACTCTCCAAGGAGAGGTGCTGTTCCCTGCTTCATATTTTTCCTAAAAACCTCTATGCCTCTAGGTATATTATGGAGGAGGACAAGAGGTCAGAAGAAGTGGACGCTGAAAAGCAGATGCCGGTATAGAATCTTCTGAAGGGGTAAGAGGCAACGGTTGATATAAATACTGATGATGTTCTTTGTATCTGCTGTCATTTCTTAGGTACCACCTAAAAAGGTCGCATCAAAGAGAAAGAATAAGGAATGTGCACTATGTAGATGCCCCTTGTCCTCATCTTATTCTAAAAAACTATGCCAGGAATGTATTGACAGAACACTGGCAGAAGAATCCCCGAATTTTATGAAGGGTATTAGAGCACTCATTAGATCGGAGGTTAAGGAGTCCCTTAAAACCTCAAAAAAACCTAAAAAAGCAGCGGAAAGAGTAGATTCAGAGGTGGAGTCAGTAGATGATAGTGAGGAGGATAGGGATGAGGAGTCTGAGGATTCATCCTTATCAGAAGACGAGAAAGAGAAAAAATTTCTGTTTCCAGTAACGGATACAGAAAAACTCCTGAAGACCATTAGAGCTACTTTGGAATTGGAGGACGTCAGAGAGGACATATCCATGGCCGATACAGTTTTTGAGGGACTACGGGAAAAGAAAAAGAGATGTTTTCCCTTACATAAAAGCATTTCAGCCCTAATAGATCAGGAATGGAAAAAACCTGACAGAAAGGCGTTTATAAGTAAAAATTTCAAAAGAAAATACCCTTTTGAGGAAGAGGCCACTACGTCCTGGGACAAAGCGCCCAAATTAGATGTGGCAATATCCAAGGTGTCCAGAAGATCTTCCCTACCATTTGAAGATATGGGGTTTTTGAAGGATCCATTAGATAAAAAAATAGACTCTTGCCTTAAAAATACATGGGAGGCATCTACGGCTTCCTTCAGGCCCAACATAGCCGCAACGGTCACAGCTAGGTCATTAGCCATCTGGCTTGAAAGACTAGAAGGACAGCTAAGGGACAAGTGTCCTAGGGAACAAATTCTAGCTTCTTTACCCACCTTACAGAAGGCGGCGGATTTTTTATCCGACGCCTCGGTTGAGGCGGTTCGTTTATCGGCCAGGTCTGCTTCCATCTCTAATTCAGGCCGTAGAGCTTTATGGCTGAAGAACTGGAGGGGAGGAGACATGGCTTCTAAGCAGCGCTTATGTGGTATTCCCTGTCAGGGTCAATTCCTGTTTGGCCCAGAGCTGGATGCTCTCCTAGAGAAAGCAGCGGATAGGAAAAAGAGGATGCCACAGGAATCCTCTTTTTCACAATTTAGACCCTACAGGCGTCCCTTTCGGAATACATCAAGATTTCAGGGAAGAGGACAGTCAGGAGACAGGGATCAGTTCACCAGACCCAGGGGGTCAGGAGGTAGGGGCTTTATGTTCGGGAACTCCTCCTCCCAGAAGGATAAGATGTCCAAAAAATGACGCCAGACTACAGGTAGGGGGGAGATTAAGATTCTTCCTTCCTGCCTGGAAAGATGTAGCAGGCATTTGGGTCACAAATATTATGATGGAAGGTTTAAGACTGCAATTCAAGAGACATTACCCACAAAGATTTGTGGTCACCAGAGAATCCAAAAGATTGACAGAAGAGGTAGATCAATTAATAGTCAAGAAGGTGTTGATACCAGTACCAGAAATGGAGTGGGGGAGAGGTTTTTACTCGACTCTGTTTTTGGTGAAAAAACCGGACGGTTCATTTCGGACTATAATAAATTTAAGACAATTAAACAAATCCCTAGTCATAAAAAAATTCAAAATGGAGACCATAAAATCGGCAATTCATTTAGTCTTCCAAGGGTGTTTCATGGCAGTGTTAGACCTAAAAGATGCATATCTGCATATTCCGGTGCATCCTTTCTTCCAGAAATTCCTGAGGGTGGCGGTAGTCAGAAAGGGCAGGACCAGACATCTACAGTTCCAGGCTATGCCTTTCGGACTATCAAGCGCACCAAGAACCTTCACCAAGGTAATGGCAGAAGTGGCCTCATTTATCCGCAAGGAGGATATTCTTTTCCTGCCGTATCTAGACGATTTTTTAATAATAGCAGAATCACAAGAGAAGTGTCAGAAATCTGTCCAGAGAGTGATTCGGATTCTAGAGCATCTGGGGTGGATGATCAATATGAAAAAATCCAGATTAGAACCCAGCACGGTACAGACCTTTTTGGGATTGCGGCTAGATTCCCTGCGACAGAGGACCTTTCTTCCAGTAGAGAAAATAGAGAAAATTCGGAACGAGGCCCGGAAAGCTCAGAAAAATCCGGGAATGTCGGTCCGGAAAGCCATGTCTCTATTAGGCTTGATGACAGCTTGTATACCAGCGGTCCAGTGGGCACAGTTCCATTCAAGACAGTTGCAGGAGAATATTTTGCAGGTAACTGGACGGAAGGAGATTACCTTGGACTCCCAGATGAATCTGTGCAGGAGGACTCTTATCTCCCTCAACTGGTGGTTGGAGGTAAAGAATTTAGATCAGGGTATCCCATGGAATTACCCAGATCCGGTAGTCATTACGACAGATGCCAGCCCATGGGGGTGGGGGGCACACTTCCAAGATCAGTTAAGGCAGGGAAGGTGGTCCCCGTTACAGAGACTATTCTCTTCAAACAGGAAGGAGTTGAGAGCAGTGTTATTGGCCCTAAGAGCAGCCCTTCCAGAGATTCATCACCAGCATGTCAGGATCATGTCAGACAACAGGACGGTAGTGGCATACCTGAACCGTCAGGGAGGTACGAGATCCCGATCTTTAATGAGGGAGACAGAGTTGATATTTTGGGAGATAAGAAGTCAGGTGACACACATATCCGCTCTTCATATAAGAGGAAGGGAGAATGTCCAGGCCGACTTTCTGAGTCGCCACCGATTAAGACAGGGAGAATGGTCTCTAGATCCCTTGATATTTGCAAAAATTGTAGGATTATGGGGGGTCCCAGAGATAGACCTCTTTGCCACCAGAGAGAACAGGCAGGTGGAGAAATTTTGCTCTCTCAACCCTTACGAATCTCCGGTTGGGGTGGATGCCTTCCTTTTGGAATGGAAGTTTCATCTAGGGTATGCCTTTCCCCCTCTTCAGCTCCTTCCCAGAGTGCTCAGGAAAATCAGAGAGGAGAGGTCGGACATGATAGTGGTCGCCCCCTTTTGGCCAAAGAGGGCATGGTTCTCCCTCCTCAGGTCCATGTCGGTAGTGGAACCTTGGGTTCTCCCCGAGATCCCGAATCTCCTAAGGCAGGGCCCAGTAATGCATCCGGAGGTAGAGTCCCTCCATCTCACTGCTTGGAGATTGAAAGGGCACACTTAATCAGGGAAGGTTTTTCAGAGGCTCTCGTTTCCACAATTCTGAAAAGCAGGAAAAAAGTGACCAACACGATTTATGCTAGAATTTGGAGAAAATTCTTATCCTTTTCAGGCCTCGACATTAATGTTTGGCCAGAAAGGATTTCCACTAGACAGGTGTTGGAATTTTTACAACAGGGATTAACCTTAGGTTTAGCGAAAAGCACCCTAAAGGTTCAAGTTTCAGCCCTCTCGGGATTAAGTGGTAGAAGTCTGGCCATGGATCCCTGGATAGTCAGATTTTTCAGGGCAGTAGATAAGATTGTTCCAGTGAGGGGGCCTAGGTTTCCTCCCTGGGATCTGAATTTAGTTCTGAAAGCCTTAACTTGTCATCCATTTGAGCCTATCGAGGATAGCTCCATAAAAAATCTAACTCTGAAACTGGTGATTTTGATAGCCCTCACTTCAGCACGAAGAGTTAGTGAGATCCAGGCCCTGTCCATTAATCCACCGTTTATGACTATACGAGAGGATAGGGTAGTGTTAAGGCCAGACCCAAAATTCGTTCCTAAAGTCCCTTCTAGGACCAACAGGTTACAGGAGATAGTTCTCCCAGTTTTTTTTCCAGATCCAAAGAATGAGGATGAAGAGAAATGGCATCTCCTAGATGTAAGAAGGTGCCTGATCCAGTACCTAGAAAGATCCAGGGACTGGAGAAAGTCCTCATCTTTGTTGATCCTACATGCGGGGGTTAGGAGAGGTAATGCTGCCTCTAAGAGTACCATCGCTAGATGGATTCGAGAGCTGATTTCTCTAGCATACTCTTGTTCTGGGGTTTCTCCTCCACTATCCTTGAAGGCTCACTCTACCAGAGCGGTATCTACCTCCTGGGCAGAAAGGTCCAGTGTGTCAGTTGATCAGATCTGTAGAGCTGCCACCTGGGCTTCTCCATCTACCTTTTATAGGCACTATAGATTACAACTTGATTCTATATCTGACCTCCTTTTCGGCACAAAGGTGTTAGAAGTTGGTACCCACCCTTAGATTCTATGAAATCTCTCTCAGTGGTGCTGTCGTGGGGGAGGGGAAAAATGATGATTACACTTACCGGTAATCGGATTTTCCTGACCCCACGACAGCACCCATCTAATTCCCTCCCTAAGGTGGTGGTTGGTGTTAAGATTTCACGTGGTGATATGCAAAAAAAAAAAAAAAAAAAGGATTTAGATATTGTATTAACCAAAAGGGGAGTCCCTCTCATACTCTGTAAACCCACTGAGGTGGGAGAGTGGCTCCACCTTTTTTATGCTACAGGTTTCCTGTCCTTGGAGGCGGAGCCATCTCTCAGTGGTGCTGTCGTGGGGTCAGGAAAATCCGATTACCGGTAAGTGTAATCATCATTATCATCCGCAAACGGACGGTCTGGTAGAGAGGTTTAACAAAACATTAAAAAAACATGTTAAAAAGGGTGGTGTCTAAAGATGGGAAGGACTGGGACCTTCTTCTGCCCTATCTCATGTTTGGTGTGCGAGAGGTACCCCAGGCCTCTACTGGGTTCTCGCCCTTCGAACTGCTATATGGCAGACATCCTTGTGGTTTGTTGGACATAGCCAATAAGGCATGGGAACAGCAACCTACTCCGCACAAAAGTGTCCTTGAGTACGTTACCCAGATACAAGAAAGAATAGAGACAGCGTTACCTCTTCTTAGGGAACATATGGAGGCAGCTCAGTAAGCACAAAGTCGGATCTATAATCGGCAGTCCCGGGTCCGGATCTTTAATCCGGGTGATCGGGTTTTGATTATGGTACCAACCGTGGACAGTAAGTTCCTGGCTAGGTGGTAAGTTCCTGGCTGAGGTACTCGAGAAAGATGAAGAGGTAAAGTACAAGGTACACCAGCCAGAGTGGCGAAAGCCGGAGCAGGTTTGCCATGTTAATTTATTAAAACCTTGGAAAGATAGGGAGACCTGTACTGAAGACAGCCCACGGCCAGGTTTTCTAGGGGAAGAGGTTCTGGCCCCTCTGTCTGATGCAAGGGAAGCGGTTGCCACAGTAAAAATTGCTGACAGCCTCTCCACTAAACAGGCTCAGGAGGCCAGGGAGTTCGTTAGTCAGAACACGGATGTGTTCTCGGATCTCCCTGGACGCACTTCCGCAATCCAGCATGACATTGTCACTGAGCCTCAGGCAAAAGTCTGGTTAAAGCCATACCGGGTACCCGAGGCTCGGCAACAAGCCATCTCGGAGGAAGTGCAGCTAATGCTGCGGCTAGATGTCATCGAGGAGTCTAAAAGTGAGTGGGCCAGTCCTATAGTCTTAATACCCAAGTTGGACGGGACGTTGCTGTTTTGTAACGATTTTCGTAAGCTGAACGAGATATCTAAATTCGATGCATATCCCATATCCGGGTGGATAGGTTATCGAGACGTTAGGACAAGCACAGTATTTTTCTGTTTTGGACCTCACGAAAGGGTACTGGTAGGTGCCCTTAACGGAGGCTGCCAAAGAGAAAACTGCCTTCATCTCGCCTGAGGAGCTGTATCAGTATAAGGTTTTACCCTTTGGTCTGCATGGCGCCCCCGCCACATTTCAACGTCTAATGGACATTGTGCTTCTTCCACATCGGCGGTATGCCTCGGCTTACCTGGATGATATTGTCATTCACAAAACCGACTGGGAAAGTCACCTGCCCAAAGTACAGGCTGTAGTGGACTCCCTTCGGAAGGCTGGACTAACAGCCCAAAGAAATGTGCGATCGGGTTAGAGGAGATTAAATACCTAGGGTATGTCATTGGGCGCGGAGTCATCAAACCCCAAGTAAACAAAATAGAGGCTATACGGAATTGGCCCCGACCTGTCACCTCTAGGCAAGTAATGTCGTTCCTGTGGATGGTGGGCTATTACATGAGGTTTGTCCCCCACTTTGCTACGAGAGCCGCGCCATTGACAGGGCTCTTGAAGGGACATAAGGGATGATCGGGCGGAAGAGGCGTTCTCCGCTTTGAAGTCTCCCTATGTGGGTCCCCGGTTTTGGTGATGCCCGACGTCAAGCGGGAATTTATAGTACAGACGGATGCCTCCGAAGTAGGCATCGGTGCCGTACTGTCCCAGGAAGTCAACGGGGAGAAGCATCCCGTTGTCTTCCTCAGCCGTAAGCCCACCCCAGCCGAGACCAGGTACAGTAGAGTGGAGAGAGAGTGCCTGGCTATCAAGTGGGCACTCAAGTCTCTCCGCTGTTATTTGTTGGGGAGAAAATTCCGCTGTCACGGAGATGGTGTTGCAGAAAGCTGGAACTTATAAATAAACATCTGACTGGCTTGATCCCAAACTAAGGAGCATATGGGTGAGCCCTATAAAACCACTAGAGCTCTCCCTGACTGCTATGCCCATGCAAATATCTTTATGGTAGACGATTGCATGTCCACGTACCTTATACTATCTGACACCTGAAAACCCTATAATAGTGAGGGGACACGACCACCGGCTCCCTGCACTTAATACGGACGGAGTCAGGGTCACCTACAATCAAGCCAGAAAGTAAACACAAATAAAGGAAACAGACTTATCAGAGGAATTAGGAGAAGGAGCATCCAGCAGTGAACAACTCATCCAGGAAGAAGTATAAACCGCAAAGTGAGGCAATAAGGGAGGGAATATAAAGGGAGACAATCAGTGCAAATAGATGACAGCTGGGAGAAGGAAAGGAGATGACAAAGTGAAACCAAAACAAAGAACTTCATGCAAGAGGTAGCGAAGAACGTCTAACAGACCTTCTCACAGAGCTGGCGATGACATCCGCTTGGTGACCGACCACTCCCCTCTCAAGTGGATGAGCCAGGCCAAAGACAGAAATGCCTGTGTCACCCGATGGTTTCTTTCCCTACAGAACTTTAAATTTACAGTGGAAAACAGGGCAGGCCGGTTACATACAGGGAAACGCGAATGCGCTGTCACGAGTACATTGTCTGGCGAGTGTTCATTCCCTCAGGGTTGAACAAAGGGGGGGGGGTATGTGACACAGTGAAGGGTATGGTCTGGGAAAACAAGTATTTTCCTCCCAGCAGGTGCTGCTGGGCTGATTTGCAGCCAGTTGGGGTCAAACACCGGACTGGATTTTAACCACCTCAGCCCCCATAGCTTAAACACCCTTAATGACCAGGCCACTTTTTACACTTCTGCACTACACTACTTTCACCGTTTATTGCTCGGTCATGCAACTTACCACCCAAATGAATTTTACCTCCTTTTCTTCTCACTAATAGAGCTTTCATTTGGTGGTATTTCATTGCTGCTGACATTTTTACTTTTTTTGCTATTAATCGAAATTTAACGATTTTTTTGCAAAAAAATGACATTTTTCACTTTCAGTTGTAAAATTTTGCAAAAAAAAAAGACATCCATATATAAATTTTTCTCTAAATATATTGTTCTACATGTCTTTGATAAAAAAAAAATGTTTGGGTAAAAAAAAAAAATGGTTTGGGTAAAAGTTATAGCGTTTACAAACTATGGTACAAAAATGTGAATTTCCGCTTTTTGAAGCAGCTCTGACTTTCTGAGCACCTGTCAAGTTTCCTGAGATTCTACAATGGCCAGACAGTACAAACACCCCACAAATGACCCCATTTCGGAAAGTAGACACCCTAAGGTATTCGCTGATGGGCATAGTGAGTTCATAGAACTTTTTATTTTTTGTCACAAGTTAGTGGAAAATTATGATTTTTTTTTTTTTTTCTTACAAAGTCTCATATTCCACTAACTTGTGACAAAAAATAAAAACTTCCATGAACTCACTATGCCCATCACGAAATACCTTGGGGTGTCTTCTTTCCAAAATGGGGTCACTTGTGGGGTAGTTATACTGCCCTGGCATTTTAGGGGCCCGAATGCGTGAGAAGTAGTTTAAAATCAAAATCTGTAAAAAATGGCCGGTGAAATCCGAAAGGTGCTCTTTGGAATGTGGGCCCCTTTGCCGACCTAGGCTGCAAAAAAGTGTCACACATCTGGTATTGCCGTACTCAGGAGAAGTTGGGCAATGTGTTTTGGGGTGTCATTTTACATATACCCATGCTGGGTGAGATAAAAATCTCGGTCAAATGCCAACTTTGTATAAAAAAATGGGAAAAGTTGTCTTTTGCCAAGACATTTCTCCCACCCAGCATGGGTATATGTAAAATGACACCCCAAAACACATTGCCCAACTTCTCCTGAATATGGCGATACCAGATGTGTGACACTTTTTTGCAGCCTAGATGCGCAAAGGGGCCCACATTCCTTTTATGAGGGCATTTTTAGACATTTGAATCCCAGACTTCTTCTCACGCTTTAGGGCCCCTAAAATGCAAGGGCAGTATAAATACCCCACATGTGACCCCATTTTGGAAAGAAGACACCCCAAGGTATTCAATGAGGGGCATGGCGAGTTCATAGAATTTTTTTTTTTTTTGGCACAAGTTAGCGGAAATAGATTTTTTTTTTTTTTTTCTCACAAAGTCTCCCTTTCCGCTAACTTGGGACAAAAATTTCAATCTTTCATGGACTCAATATGCCCCTCACGGAATACCTTGGGGTGTCTTCTTTCCGAAATGGGGTCACATGTGGGGTATTTATACTGCCCTGGCATTCTAGGAGCCCTAAAGCGTGAGAAGAAGTCTGGAATATTAGCGGATTTTATTTTTTGACACAAGTTAGTGGAATATGAGACTTTGTAAGAAAAAAAAAAAAAATCCGCTAACTTGGGCCAAAAAAATGTCTGAATGGAGCCTTACAGGGGGGTGATCAATGACAGGGGGGTGATCAGGGAGTCTATATGGGGTGATCACTCCCTGTCATTTATCACCCCCCTGTAAGGCTCCATTCAGACGTCCGTATGTGTTTTGCGGATCCGATCCATGTATCCGTTGATCCGTAAAAATCATACGGACGTCTGAATGGAGCCTTACAAGGGGGTGATCAATGACAGGGGGGTGATTAGGGAGTCTATATGGGGTGATCAGGGGTTAATAAGGGGTTAATAAGTGACAGGGGGGGGTGTAGTGTAGTGGTGTTTGGTGCTACATATTACTGAGCTGCCTGTGTCCTCTGGTGGTCGATCCAAACAAAAGGGACCACCAGAGGACCAGGTAGCAGGTATATTAGACGCTGTTATCAAAACAGCGTCTAATATACCTGTTAGGGGTTAAAAAAATCGCATCTCCAGCCTGCCAGCGAACGATCGCCGCTGGCAGGCTGGAGATCCACTTGCTTACCTTCCGATCCTGTGAACGCGCGCGCCTGTGTGCGCGCGTTCACAGGAAATCTCGCGTCTCGGGAGATGACGCATATATGCGTGACTGTGCGCAGGGCTGTCGTCTCCGGAACGCGATCCTGCTTTAGTTAAGTGCCTTTCCGGGGTTTGGCAGCACCAAGCTGTCCTTAAAAAAACAGCTGGGCTCAGCAGCAAGGTGTGGGTGCTGGGATCTGAGGCTTGTGCCGTGCTAGAGGGCTGAGACCCGTGTTTAGGGGAAACAGGCTCCCTAAAAGCCTGCTATGGACTGCTGGAGGTAGAACTGCCAACAAGGTGATTTTTGCTATGTGGACTTTCCATTGTGTGTGAACTAACACCAAGACTGCAAAGTGACGTTTTGTTTTTGCCTTATGTGTTAATAAACACGGAAGTTTGATTTAAGAACTGGAAAATTTGCCTCTGTACTGTGTCCGCATACCCTGTCTACCAGAGCGAATTCCCACACCATTCATCCACCTTGAGGATCCGATTCAAACTGGAAGCACCCTGAAGGTCCAGTTTAGAAAATATTCTGGCTCCACTGAGCCTATCAACGATCTCTGAATTCAGAGGGTACTGGGGGTACTTGTTTTTTTTTTATGATAATCTTATTCAGCCTGCAATTACAAATACAAAATACAGGGCCAGAGAGATGAATCCAGCACCAAACCTCTCCCCTGGTTTACTTCAATACACTCTGACATGGCTTGTGTCTCAGGCAATGACAGTGGATATAAACCACTGCGCGGGGAAGTAGTCCCAGGAATTAGGTAAATAGGGCAATCGTAAGGACGATGAGGCAGCAGAGTTTCAGCCTACTTCTTGAAGAAGACACCTCTGTAACTGTAATAAAGACAACCCCTCAAGATTCTGAGGAAGAGGTGGAGGTCAGAAAGGCTTTACAGATGTAAAACAGCGAGAGTGACAGGCAGAACCCCAATGTAGAATAGGTCCTGAGTTCAAGTCTAGAACAGGGCAGAGCAGACGAAGACAGGGCAGTCCCAGCAGAAGGGGACTGGTAGACACAGGTAGAATGTAAAACAAAATCTTCTCCATGTGGAGTGCACCCACTTGAAGTTCCACAGGGCCAGAGATGTATCGGATGGATTTAGGAAGCACCATCCCACTGGTAGAGGTCAATTCTCTAGGTGCAAGGTTGGCATGCAGGATTGATTCACAAAGACATAATGCAGGAAGTTTTCTGCTGAGAAAGAGTCTAGGAAGACCTGCATGGTAAACCGACTCCCACCGCAAGACAGGAAAATGGGTAGAGTTAATTTTGGACTGGCAGTAGAATCACTCTGCCAACCAATGGATTTGACTTAGGGCTAAATCTAAGGGCGATATCCTGACATTTACCTGGTTTTCACATTTTAACCCCTATGCAGGTATCTGGTCTTCACTGCAGGGAGTTCACAAGGCTGCTACCTCCTGGAGTAGTCTAGTAGTCTCCATGGGGTTGGCTGCTGACCCACGGGGGTCAAGAGACAACGATGTGTAACACCGAAAGGACAGGCAAAATTCATAGTCAGCAACAGGCAGAGGTCAGGTCAGGCCGAGTACGTGTAAATCTGAGAAACAGTCCAAAGTTCAATGTAGACAGCGAAGGGTCAATATGGAAAACAAGCACAGGTCGGGTTAGGCAGCAGAGGGTCAAAATCCAAGAATCGCCAGAGGTCAGTACACAGGCAGACAAACAGAAACAGCACAACTTTACAGGGTCTAGCAAGCTGGTTAACAGTCAAATAGGGGAAGGTGCCTTAAATACCCCTGTGTAACCAGTTATTAACTGATTAACTGAAGATTGGCATGTGTGCTTGCCTTTTAAGAGTCTGGGAGTGCACATACTACAAGCAGAGTGGAGAGGCCAGACTGGGAAGGAGACTACGAATTTTGCCTATCCTTTCAATGCTACGCATTATTGTCTCTTGACCCCATGTTAGGCAGCAGAGGGTCAAAATGCAAGAATTGGCAGAGGTCAGTACACAGGCAGACAAACAAAAACAGAGCAACTTTACAGGGTCTAGAAAGCTCGTTAACAGTCAAATAGGGGAAGGTGCCCTAAATACCCCTGTGTAACCAGCTATCAAATGAAGATTACCATGTGTGCACTGGCCTTTTAAAAGACTGGGAGTGCACATCCTAGCAGAGAGCAAGATGGAGCAGCCAGACTGGGAAGCGCAGACCGTGGCCTGCAGCTAGGGAGGGAAAACGGGATTTAGGTCACCAGACCAATGTGGGAGTAGCAGAGGAGGGGCAGCAGGTCCAGACCGCCGGACTAGTGGCAGAGGCGGCATGTATGGGCATAGGCTGCCAACATAACAGTTCTGTTTGGATCCGACGAAGGTTGGCTTTGATTAGCAAGGCCTTGTGGTAAGTGTTTTAATTCTGTCTCTGCTGTGGAGAGACACACTGCTCAACTGCTGGTGTGATGATCTGGGGAGCCATCGTATATGACAGTCGATGACCCCTAGTAGTGATATGAGGGACACTAACAACTCGGCAATATGTGCAGGACGTCTGGCGGCCACATGTGTTGCTTCTCATGGCAGAGCTTCCAACTGGCATTTTTCAGCAGGATAATGCTCGCTCACACACATTCAAGTGAATGAGATGGAGAAGCTGTAATTACACTGCTCCACCACAGCAAGGAGGTAAACAGTGAAAAGAATGCAGCGCTCTTCAAACAGCTGATCAGCAAGGGTGTTGGAAGTTGGACCCCTGCCTTTACAATATTGATGACCTAGCCCAAGGACAGGTTGACAATATCAGACAAGTGCCTTTTTTTAAACTTGGCTCTTTATTTGTTAACCGCTTGCCGTCACGCTAACGCCGATAGGAGTCAGTGCGGCGGCACTCTCAGGTCTCAGCAACGCCTATTGGTGTCATCTTGTGAGACCCGAGATTTCCTGTGAACGCGCGCTCACAGGAATCGCATAGTAAACAAGTTGAACTATAGCCTGCCAGCAGCGATCATTGGCTGGCAGGCTGTAGATTTTTAAAATAACCAATTAAATGGGTATGTCAGACGCTATTTTGTAAATCGCGTCTGATATACCTGCTACCTGCTGCTCTGGTGGTCCCTTTTGCTTGGATCGACCACCAGAGGACACAGGCAGCTCTGTAAGTAGCACCAATCACCATACACATACATTACACCCCCCCCTGTCACTTATTAACCCCATATTAACCCCTGATCACCCCATATAGACTCCCTGATCAACCCCCTGTCACCCCCTGTCATTGATCACCCCCCTGTAAGGGTCCCTTATCACCGCCAGTTACTTAGCTACTTGTTAGGTAGTTAGCGCCCAGCCCACTGCACCGCAGTCACTGATTAGTCGCTGATTAGCGTCATCGCTGTCGCTAATCAGCACTAGTACTATATAGTATCTGTAAGTGATCAAGACTGATCGCAATCAGATCTATATCAGTACATTAGGGTCACCTTAGGCTCTACAAAAAACGCAGTGTTCGCCCGATCAGGCCTGATCTTGTGCGCACACTTGCGTTCAGTCCGCCCCACCGCAGTGACAGAATTTATATTTTTCTGATCACTGCAAAAACACCGTAAAATTGCTGTGGCGCTATAAAGATCACTTTTGAGCTTTCTGGATCTTTATTAGCGATCGCAGCTTTACTTCGCAAGCACTCCTTTTTACTAGGCAGGTGTGCTCTTTTTCCTGGGTAGTCTCAGAGGAATACCCCCTAAATTTAGTTAGCCCAAAAAGCCAAACAAGGGGTATTCCGCTAAAGAGGCCTACAGGATTCTGGCTGTGATGGATGAAAGCGATGGGGACGCCTCACCCACTGAATCCAGTGGTTCAGAATATGAACCTGTAGACAGCAGTGACACTCTAACCGCTAGTGAAGATGACGAGGTTGAGGTCCCTGCTATGGTCAGGCGTACCCGATCCCATGTCAGTGTTCTGCATACCCCGCGTGATGAGCCTCATTTGCACCTTTTTTATGGTGCAGCATACACCAGCAGCGCAGCACATCCTGGACCTTCTACCAGCACTGCCGTATTCCCTGGCGAAGTGGCGAGCACCAGAAGGGCAGTTCAAGCTGGTACGGTAGCACGTGCAGTAACTCCCCCGTCGCAGCCACCTTGTTCACAGGCCCGTAGAGCCCTTAGTCTCCCAGAGGTGCTGGCAAACCCAAATTGGCAATCCCCTACTTCCGCCGCACCCGTATTGCCCCCTTTCACCGCCCAGTCTGGAGTTCGCGTGGAGACAGCTCATTTAGGATCAGCCCTTGAGTTTTTTGAGTGGTTCTTCACTGCGGATCTCTATGACTTAGTTGTGGCAGAAACCAACCGCTACGCCACACAGTATATAACCGCCAATCCGGAAAGCTTCTATGCCCACCCTTTCCGGTGGAAACCAGTCACAGTTTCCGAATTGAAAATATTTTTGGGCCTTATCCTCAGCATGGGTCTAACCAAAAAAAATGTATTGTGGTCCTATTGGTCTAAAGACCCAATATATTACATGCCCATGTTCTCTGCTGCTATGTTCAGGGCACGTTTTGAGGTCATCATGCGCTTTATGCATTTCACTGACCATAAAACCTGTCATCCAAGAGGCCACCCTACTTATGACCCACTCCACAAAATTGGGCCCCTCATAGACCGTTTGTCATCCAGGTTTGCAGATGTGTATACCCCCAATCAGAACATCTGCATAGACAAGTCCCTTGTACATTTTACCGTGCGCCTTGGCATCAAACAGTACATCCCCAGCAAGCACGCCCGGTATGGGGTCAAACTGTGAAAGGGCCACAGGCTATACATATCGTTTTAGGGTCTATGAGGGAAAAGACTCAAAACTGGAGCCGGTCGGATGTCCTGATTACCTGGGGAGCAGTGGCAAGATTGTCTGGGACTTGGTGTCACCCTTACTACACAAGGGGTACCACTTATACGTGGACAATTTTTACACAAGCGTGGCCCTCTTTCGGCTCTTACATATAGTCGGAATTCCCCCAGCGGCTCGTTAATACCCGACTTGCACGGGGGGAGAGGGCTGCCTTGTGTGACCAAGAACTGCTTGCGGTGAAGTGGAGGGACAAGAGGGACGTTTACCTTCTGTCCACCATTCACGACAGTACAAATTGAAAGGGCAACTGGAGTCATTGAGAAACCCCTCTCTGTCCACGACTATAACCTTCACATGGGAGGGGTGGACTTCAATGACCAGATGTTGGCTCCCTATTTAGTGTCCCGCCGCACCAGACGCTGGTATAATAAGGTGTCTGTTTATTTAATTCATATGGCTGTCTATAATAGTTTTGTTCTCTACAGTAAGGCTGGGAGAACGGGATCCTTCCTAAAATTCCAGGAAGAGATCATTTCGGAACTCCTGTATCCAGGAGGGTCCGTGCCCCAAGTCCCTGATGTAGTGAGCCGGCTACATGCCAGACGCTTCCCGAGTCTCTATCCTGGTACCCCAACTCAGCGTTCCCCAAGAAAAAGATGTCAAATTAGTGCGGAAGTATTCCCTATATGACCTCTGGCGTCTCTCCCACCCAACTGACAGATCCTTCTCCTTTTACTCTGCCCCACACGGATCCCACACCCGTATCGACTATTTTTTTGGTACAATCTCGACCCTCCGGTTACTGGAAGGGGCAGATATGGGCCAAATCACCTGGTCCGATCACGCCCCAGTGATAATTGACATTAGTAGTGGATCGGGTCATGTCCGCCAATGTCACTGGAGACTTAATGACTCCCTTTTGAAGCAGCCCATTACTAGGGAGGAACTTCGCGAGCATTTGAAGTCCTACTTTGCTTTGAATGAGGGGTCAGTGAGCGATGTTCGTCCTCTGTGGGAGGCCCATAAGGCGGTCATGAGGGGTCACTGTATTGGGATAAGCTCTAGACTAAAGAGGGATTCGGTTGCCCTGGTCAAGACTCTTACCTCCTGCCTGCGAACCCCAGAGGGCAAGATGGCTGCTTCTCCCTCGCGCTCCACACTCAGACGAATTGTAGACACTAGAGCCCAACTAAAGAGTCTAGCTTTAGGTAGTGTCAACAAGCTATTGCTTTACACGCGACAGCGTTACTATGCCTGGGGGAACAAACCACACACACTGCTGGCCAGACAACTCAGGAACCGCACTCCTCAAGTGAGTCCGAGTGCTATTAAGTGGGCAGATGGAACAATTCACTATGACCCTAGGGTGATAGCGGAGAGGTTCTCGTCCTACTACACTGCCCTGTACAATCTACCCTCCGACCTCCCCTCAGATGAGGGAATCAGAGACAGTACACTCCAGTCGTATCTAGCCTCCTGTCACCTTCCTACCCTGACGGCCTCCGATCTCTCCTCCCTTAATGGTCCGGTCACTCTTGAAGAGATAGGGGAAATAGTAGACCAATTGCCTGAAGGTAAATCCCCAGGACCTGACGGCTTTTCATATAAATACTATAAGACTTTCAAGACCGAACTAACCCCTCACTTAGTGACCCTTTTTAACCATTTCCTAGCCGGCAGCGCGGTAACGGCACCGATGTCCCACTCTTATCTCACGATGATCCCGAAACCTGGGAAAGATCCCCACGAATGCCAAAATTACAGGCCTATTGCCCTGCTTAACTCGGACCTTAAGATCTATACCAAAGTCTTGGCTTCCCGACTAAATGTTTTCTTCCCCGCCCTGATCCATAAAGACCAGGTGGGGTTTGTCCCAGGCCGCCAGGGAGCTGATAACACCCGCAGAAGCATTGACCTGATAGATGTATCTCGCTCGGGGGAGGAGGCGCTCCTTCTTAGTTTAGACCCCGAAAAAGTGTTTGACCATTTAAGCTGGAGATTCCTCTTTGCTACACTGCAAGCATACGGTCTTTCTAGCCCCTTCGTTCACGCCATACGTAGCTTATACTCCTCCCCCACAGCGACAATCAAACTTTCTCATGCCCAGTCTCGCCCCATACGCATTGCCAACGGGACAAGACAAGGGTGCCCCTTGTCTCCTTTATTATTTGCTATGTGTATTGAGCCCCTGGCGGCCAAAATCAGATCCTGCCTGGATGTTAGAGGGGTTCAGGTTAGGGACAAGGAATTCAAATTGTCTCTGTACGCGGACGACATCCTCCTTACACTCATCAAACTTCATGTTTCCCTACCAAATCTCCACTCCATTCTACAGGAATTCGGTCGGCTCTCGGGGTACAAGGTCAACACCCATAAAACTGAGGCCCTCCCCCTCAATGTTCCTCAGGCGGTCCTGAACTCTCTTAAGATGAACTTCCCGTTCCAATGGAAGAGGGATTCCTTGCGATACCTGGGTGTTGATCTTACGCCCCGATATGGGGATCTTTATAAAGCCAACTTCCCACGCATGTATGCAGAAATCAGGGGTCTCCTGTATAAGTGGCACTCTCTCCCGCTGTCTCTCATGGGACGCATTGCCGCGACGAAAATGACAATTTTGCCCAAGCTACTATACCTCTTTGAAACTCTTTCGATTGCAGTTCCCCTTAGGGACCTGAGATTCGCCCATTCTCAGCTCCTTAGATTCATATGGGCGGGGAAAAGTCATAGAATTCCAAGGTCAGTCCTCCTATCAAGTAAGCACCAGGGTGGGTTAGGGGTGCCGGATCTGTCCAAATATTATTGGGCAGCCCAATTACGCTATGTCACGGCCTGGGCTTCTCTGCACCCGTACTTTGTCTGGCCCCAGATAGAAAGACTCTGGCTAGCCCTAATTCATCCCAACTCTATGCTGTGGTCAGGATCTCATGGTGCCCTGCCAAATAGGGACCTTTTAGGACCCATGGCCTGCACTAGATCCATATGGCAGCTATGTAGTGGTAGGTTCCCTCTAGTGTCTACCCACTCCGCCATGACCTCCTTTCTATATCATCCTAACCTCCCCACTAGTCTTACCGCATCCACGAAGAGACCATGGTTCCAACGAGGGGTGTTCAGGTTTGCAGATATTGTAGACCCCCTCACTAGGGACCTTTTGCCATTTTCGACCCTCCAGACTAAATATGATCTCCCCCCCTCCTCCAATTACTTTTATATCCAAATCAGTCACTTTGCCCGGTCAATTTTCTCAGGGGTTACAGTCTCCCTCCCGACTGCCTTTGAACGCCTTTGTAGGGAAGGGGTACACACGAAGGGTTTGATTTCTGAAATCTATTCCATATTACTGACCCCCTTTCCTGATCGGGTCCAACGGCACTCCTACATGGTTCGATGGGAGGAATACCTGGGTATGACTCTACCGGACACTCTGTGGCGCCTTATATGAAGGAGGGCAGCGAAATCCTCAATGGCGGTACTGCATCAGGAGAACCAGTATAAAATTTTGATGCATTGGTATCATACTCCTGACCTCCTTCATAGAAGGAATCTGGTAGTTCAGAGTGAGTGCTGGAGGTGCGGGTTACATAGGGGTACACTGCCTCATATCTATTGGGACTGTCCCAAGATACGCCCCTACTGGACTGGAGTGGGCACCCTTCTAAGTGACATTTTTGCAGTGGAGATCCAGCCTGACCCTATGTCCTTCCTGCTCAATGTGGTACCTCGTCAAGTTAAAAAAAACTTACGTTGCTACTTAAGTTGCTACTAATGATACTTACAGCAGCCCGTTGTCTAATACCTCGATGTTGGAAAAGCCCCGAACCACCAAAGGTTTCTGATCTGTATGCTAGGGTGACGGAAGTCCGAACCCTGGAATACTCCACAGCTATGTTTCAGGACAAAATTGCTCTCTTCAATGCCATATGGGATCCCTGGGACGTTTACTGGGCTACGAGACATCCTTAAAGAGCTGCTGAGAATAGTGTATCCCCCCCCCCCTCCTCTTCCCTTTTGTGTCTTTGTTCTTGTCGTTTGTCTTGTTTCGTTGTTGTTCGGTGGTCCTATAATGGACTAATTAAAGACAGACACAGTTTATTTTTCTTTTGTGCACTTTATTATCATATTAATGCTTGACATTCCTCTTTCGGTTGTAGAATATTACTGAATGTTATTACTGCCTAAGTCACTGTGAATTTGGAGCTTTGCATGTTATGCCTCATACTTTGTACAATTATAAAAAAAAAAGAAAAAGATGTTGTGTCTGTAGCAGGGCTGGAATAAGGCGTGACACCACCGTTTTTTGTCCTGACTGTCCTGACCAGCCTGCCCTATGCATAGGGGAGTGTTTCCGCAAGTACCACACACAGGTACACTATTAGTGTAGGGATCGCGTGACAACGGACAGGCACACAGGAGTCTTTGGGCCCTTTCACAAAGAGCTGCTACAAACCTCTCCTTTCACCTGGGACAAAGTGCATAATGTACTTTGCCACATCTCTGGGCGATTTGCGCTTTGCACATTGTCCCATGGGGAAGGAGAGGTTTGTCCTCTAAAGGTAAAAAAAATAAAAATCACAGGTAAGCAAAAAAGTTAATGTTCTGTTTCAAATGTTATATAAAGTTTATAAAAGTTGATGTTAATAAATTTATTGCGTTGCTGCCTGTTTTTTTTTTTTTTGTTAGTTTTTTTACCTTCTAGGTGGACCAAGCGATCAGCCAGCTGCAGCACTGATGTGCATTCTGACAGAAGCATTGCGATGCTGTCAGATTACACAAAGTCGGTGTATGCGGTGCGGCAAAACGAGATTTCTCCTCTGCAGTAAAAAAAAACATACGTTTGCCGAGGCTTATGAGCTGAGGGGCGGTGTTCATATGCTTTGGCAAACTTTTTTTATAAAAAAAAAAAAAAAATTCTGGCAATGATTTATTCATCCACATCGATTGATGTGAATGGAGAAATCGGGTTTGCCAGGGCATATGAGCTGAAGTGGGTTTGGTCCCTTTGTGCACCTATGTCCTGGCAGACGCCTTTCCCCTCTTTTTTTTTTTCACATTTTTTGGCAGAGATTTTTTCATCCACATTGATCGAAGCGAATGAAGAAATCTGTGCCGTTCATTTTTTCTTTCAGCCCAGAGGCTGAACGGAAAAAAAAATCTCATTACCTGTATGCTCAATATAAGGAGAATAGCAGAAACTCCTAATGCTGGCCATACATGTAAAGATTGTGGAGACCCTCATATGCCAGGGCAGTACAAACACCCCACAAATGACCCCATTTTGGAAAGAAGACACCCCAAGGTATTCGCTGAGGGGCATATTGAGTCCATGAAAGATTGAACTTTTTGTCACAAGTTAGCGGAAAGGGAGACTTTGTGAGAAAAAACAAAAAAAAATCTATTTCCGCTAACTTGTGCCAAAAAAAATATCTTCTATGAACTCGCCATGCCCCTCACGGAATACCTTGGGGTGTCTTCTTTCCAAAATGGGGTCACATGTGGGGTATTTATACTGCCCTGGCATTTTAGGGGCCCTAAAGCGTGAGAAGAAGTCTGGAATCCAAATGTCTAAAAATGCCCTCCTAAAAGGTACTCATTGGAATTTGGGCCCCTTTGTGCACCTAGGCTGCAAAAAAGTGTCACACATGTGGTATCGCCGTACTCAGAAGAAGTAGGGCAATGTGTTCTGGGGTGTCTTTTCACACATACCCATCCTGTGTGTGAGAAATATCTCTGTAAATGACAACCTTTTAATTTTTTTTATACAAAGTTGTCAATTTACAGAGATATTTCTCTCACCCAGCATGGGTATATGTAAAAATACACCCCAAAACACATTGACCTACTTCTTCTGAGTACGGCAATACCACATGTGTGACACTTTTTTGCAGCCTAGGTGCACAAAGGGGCCCAAATTCCAATGAGTACCTTTAGGATTTCACAGGGCATTTTTTACGCATTTGGATTCCAAACTACTTCTCACGCTTTAGGGCCCCTAAAATGCCAGGGCAGTATAAATACCCCACAAGTGACCCCATTTTGGAAAGAAGACACTCCAAGGTATTCCGTGAGGGGCATGGCGAGTTCATAGAAGATTTATTTTTTTGGCACAAGTTAGCGGAAAATTATTTATTTATTTATTTATTTTTTCTTACAAAGTGTAACGCACCTAGTTGATCAGTTAGTATCTCAACTGCGGAAGCAATGGACATCCACTATTATCCCACCGCCCTTGTTTTTGGCTGTGGGATTCGCGGTTACTCAGTATGTACCCCAGGCATCTCTCTCAGTCTTGGGCGGAGAGTTTGGGGTAACAAAAAATCATTTACCGCTATCCATCTAATTAGTTACTGCTGGAAAGGAAGGTCCCCCAGTATTACAGGAGTCACAAGTTAGTATAAGCTTGTGCACAGTTGAGAGTTAGTATATAGTATGCTCTCAGTTTAGTCTATAGTATGCCATAGGTTCAGGGTTAGTATATAGCATGTCCTCAGTTTTAGTATATAATATGCAGTAGGTTCAGAGTTAGTATAGCATGTCCTCAGTTTTAGTATATAATATGCAGTAGGTTCAGAGTTAGTATAGCATGTCCTCAGTTTAGTATATAATATGCAGCAGGTTCAGAGTTAGTATAGCATGTCCTCAGTTTAGTATATAATATGCAGCAGGTTCAGAGTTAGTATAGCATGTCCTCAGTTTAGTATATAATATGCAGCAGGTTCAGAGTTAGTATAGCATGTCCTCAGTTTAGTTTAGTATATTGTGGTGTCTCACAGGGTGAAGTAATTGAGGGTATATATGTGTCTCCCAGGTTCTTGTAGAGATATAACCTCCTGGCACTCTGGAAGTGATCAATTGGAGTCGGGTTCCCACCCCGTATAATAATAATAGAAAAACTCCAGTTGTTATGTGAATCAAATGGTTTTCTGTTTATTTTGACATGCGGCTTCAAAGTGACGTTTCGGCCTAGATGGCCTTTATCAAACCAATGCCGCTATGGGAGGCTGTGTCAATAGATCCTGCGCTGAGTAGGTGATGGCGCGCATCCCCAGAGAGGCGTGTGGACACACGCCATCACCTACTCAGCTGGAGTTTTTCTATTATCTCCCAGGTTCTTAGCATATGCTGAAGAAAGTTATTTAGGAAAGGGTTAAAAAAACCTAAGCCTGGGTCCTGATGAGCTGCACCTGGGGAGTTGCTAGATAACTGGGCTGACAACACACTTGCTCAGAACTTCCTGGGAGTGAGAGAAGCCACATCTCACTGAGGGACCCTGAAGGTCCAGAGCCTGCAAACTGCAAGTATCACAGGTTGCTGTTCAGACAGCGTGCTTATTTTGGGTGGACTGAGGATAGCTCATCCACGTCCTAGAGAGGGACCTATTGTTTAGTTAGAGCCTGGACAAGGCTAGGTGTTTTGTTTATGTTTTTGTGTTTTAATGCAACCTGTGAAACAAAAGCTGGCAGGACGCCAGTTGAAATGCACTTCTGTCTCCTGAGGTCTCCTTCTGCGAAATAATCTGACTAATCCCCCTACCTTTTCACCTCTGGAAAGGTGAGCCAAAAAACGGACTGTCACAATATAATATGCAGTAGGTTCAGAGTTAGTATAGCATGTCCTCAGTTTAGTATATAATATGCAGCAGGTTCAGAGTTAGTATAGCATGTCCTCAGTTCAGTGTTGGTTTGGGAATATCGCCTCACACCAGCAGGAACCACCCCACTCTGAGTTCCAGGACCTTAATCAGAGCAGGTAACAGGCATATACTTGCGGTTAGTTGGTCCTGGCTAGGAAGCCAGCAGTGGGGAAGCCAGTGGCAAGAAGGTAGGCAGTCCTTCACAATGTTGTTAGGGATCCAGGTCTGGATATGTGGACAGAGTCCTCAGATGCAATGGAGCTAGCAGGGTGCGCACTCCATTAGTGGAACACCCTGCTTAGCACCTGTCTTCTATTTAAGGCCCGGAGGTAAGTGGGCGGAGTCACAGGGAGCCGCTGCGATCCAGGCTGTACTGTTACACAAAGTCTCATATTCCACTAACTTGTGCCAAAAAAATAAATCTTCTATGAACTCACCATGCCCCTCACGGAATACCTTGGGGTGTCTTATTTCCAAAATGGGGTCACTTGTGGGGTATTTATACTGCCCTAGCATTTAAGGGGCCCTAAAGCGTGAGAAGTAGTTTGGAATTCAAATGCGTAAAAAATGCCCTGTGAAATCCTAAAGGTACTTATTGGAATTTGGGCCCCTTTGTGAACCTAGGCTGCAAAAAAGTGTCACACATGTTGTATTGCCGTACTTCTTCTGAGTACGGCGATACCACGTGTGACACTTTTTTGCAGCCTAGGTGCGTAAAGGGGCCGAAAGTCCAACGAGTACCTTTAGGCTTTACAGGGTTGCTCACAATTTAGCCCCGCCCAAAATGCCATAACAGTAAACACACCCCACAGTCCGTAGAGTTTTTTTTTTTTTGCCAGAAGTTAGCAGAAATGGAAACTTTATTTTATTTTTTTCCTCAGAGTGTAATTTACCGCTAACTTGTGAAAAAAAATTAAATCATACATAAACTCACCATGCCCCTCCGCGAATACTTTGGGGTGTCTTCTTTCTAAAATGAGGTCATTTGGGGGGTATTTATACTATCCTGGCATTCTAGCACCTCAAGAAACATGACAGGTGCTCAGAAAGTCAGAGTTGCTTCAAAATGCTGAAATTAACATTTTTGTACCATAGTTTTTAAACGCTATAACTTTTGCGTAAACCAATAAATATAAACTTATTGGATTTTTTTTTTATCAAAGACATGTAGCACAATAAATTATGACACAAACTTGTATAGAAATGTAAAATGTATTGGACTGGCACTCATATATTGTATAGAAATGTAATTATATTTGAACAATTTAACCATAGAAAGGTAAAAATACACTTTTTTGAGAAAATTGCGGTCTATTTTGATTAATATCAGAGAAGCGAAAAATCTCAGCAGCAATCAAATACCACCAAATGAAAGCTGTATTTGTGAGAAGAAAAGGAGGTAAAATTCATTTGGGTGCCAAGTTGCATGACCGAGCAATAAACCGTTAAAGTTGTGAAGTGCCGATTTGTAAAAAAGGGCCTGGTCACTAGGGGGGTATAAACCTGTAGTCCTTAAGTGGTTAAATAAGCAAACTAACAACAAAATAAATAATTAAAAAGGGTTCCCCATTTTATGTTGGCTATTTTGGTATATAATATTCATAGTTTTGCTTGAATGGGGCCATAATGGTGACGATTTTGGTTGGTATGGGCTTTTTTCATGATAAATTCCCACTATGACATTAGTAACGAAGAATAAAGATGTTTACAACATTTTAATGAAATGGTAAAAATTAAGAAATTTGATCTGTTAACAAGGGATAATCTCACAATAAATTTTTATGGTATATCACTGGATATGCCATAGAATTCTGATTAATGGAGGCCAAGAGCAGAGACTGATACCGATCAATCTCAAAAAGTGGAATGTGCACTCTGATCTCTTGTCACAGACTTATATCGGAGTGGGCATCTGTCAGAGCGGCTCTCTGTTTTGCCTAATAGATGGGAAGGGGTGTTCTGAGACAACTTAAAATCTTAAAATCATTCTATGGATGTGGGATGTGGGTCACAATCTTACTTTCAAGATTTTCTATTCAAATAGTTCTTACCTGTGTGTTACCTGAGATCCTCGAAGACTAGACATTGTCTCCTCCAAATTTTGTCTGAGATCCAGCACATTTTGGACAGTTCTTTTCCGTTGAGTCTCAGGATCTGAGAAAGATTAAATTAAAAGCACATTATAACAAATAATTATAATTTTAATATATAACTTGTGTGACTATTCAAAAGAAAAATCTTACAATATGCTAGTTTTTACACTGGTCACTATAGCAGTCACAACAGGCTGACACTACCATGGTAGTGTGGACTAGCACATAATAAGCTAATTATGTTGGCTTGGAAAAGCCAACATACTGTTATTCGTTGGTGGTTCAGCTTATTATGTTGGCTTCGAAAAGCCAACATACTGTTATTCGTTGGTGGTTCAGCTTATTATGTTGGCTTGGAAAAGCCAACATACTGTTATTCGTTGGTGGTTCAGCCTATTATGTTGGCTTGGAAAAGCCAACATACTGTTATTCGTTGGTGGTTCAGCTTATTATTATTATGTTGGCTTGAAAAAGCCAACATACTGTTATTCGTTGGTGGTTCAGCTTATTATGTTGGCTTGGAAAAGCCAACATACTGTTATTCGTTAGTGGTTCAGCTTATTATTATTATGTTGGCTTGAAAAAGCCAACATACTGTTATTCGTTGGTGGTTCAGCTTATTATGTTGGCTTGAAAAAGTCAACATACTGTTATTCGTTGCTGGTTCAGCTTATTATTATGTTGGCTTGAAAAAGCCAACATACTGTTATTCGTTGGTGGTTCAGCTTATTATGTTGGCTTGAAAAAGCCAACATACTGTTATTCGTTGGTGGTTCAGCTTATTATTATGTTGGCTTGCAAAAGCCAACATATTGTTATTCGATAGTCAAAAAGCGTTTCAGCTTATTATTATTATTATTATTATTATGTTGGCTTGCAAAAGCCAACATACTGTTATTCGATTGTCAAAAAGCGTTTCAGCTTATTATTATTATTATTATGTTGGCTTGAAAAAGCCAACATATTGTTATTCGATAGTCAAAAAGCGTTTCAGCTTATTATTATTATTATTATTATTATTATTATTATTATTATGTTGGCTTGAAAAAGCCAACATATTGTTATTCGATAGTCAAAAAGCGTTTCAGCTTATTATTATTATTATTATTATTATTATTATTATTATTATTATTATTATGTTGGCTTGTAAAAGCCAACATATTGTTATTCGATAGTCAAAAAGCGTTTCAGCTTATTATGATTATTATTATGTTGGCTTGAAAAAGCCAACATATTGTTATTCGATAGTCAAAAAGCGTTTCAGCTTATTATTATTATTATTATTATTATTATGTTGGCTTGCAAAAGCCAACATATTGTTATTCGATAGTCAAAAAGCGTTTCAGCTTATTATTATTTTCCATAGCATCATCACGACGGCATACAAGGAGATTGACCCCTGACCTCTGTAGGGGCAGGAACAGAGAAAGGTTAAATACCCTCCTCCCACCACCAACACCAGTGTTTCCTGTCCCTACAGAGGACAGGGCAGAGAAAGGTCTCCCTGTATGCAGGGAGATGAAGCTAGGGAAATGGAACCTGTTTATTTTTTTTTTCCGTTACCTTTGGGAAAACGCCGGCATCCAGCATGGCGTCCCCCTGCCCTCCCGCGGTCCAAGTACTAACGCTGGGCAGGGGGTTCAGGGCCTATCCCGTCCTGGTTATTCCGGGGCCTGTTCCCTGGCGCAGACTCCCTCCTAGCCTACTTGGGCGATAGCTGGGTGCGCGCCGGCGCATGGAGCGCATGTTTATGACGTCACGGCCGGCGACCCGGAAGTGACGTCGCGGCGGCAGCGTGGAGCCCAGTTTAAAACCGAGGCATAAACGCTGGTTACCGCCCGTGTCAAAACGCTCCCAGGATCGGTCCCCACTGGTGCGGAACCCTTGCCTGCAGAGAGGACGATGTCGGCATCTGAGCGATCCCCCAGAGCTGAGCCACCGGCGCTGCTACCAACTGTGAGTCCCCTTCGGGGGTATTGTTTGTGCAGGTCAGGGAGTCTGTTGATCCCCCTCTCCTGCTGTAATAGGTGGAAGGGGGAAAAAAGAGAGAGAGGAAGTTATTTCCAGGGGCAGCTAGCTCGCTTCTGCTGACCCCCTCTTGCTCTCTCTCTCTCTCCCTCTAGTGGTCATACCCTGATGCCCTGCCTTCTCCTCTCTTTTAGGCTAAAGAAGCCCCGAAAAAAATCAAAAAAAAACTCAAATGTATCTCCTGCAATAGCAGACTTCCTGACTACTACCCTAAAAAGTTGTGCAAGTCTTGTATTTCTAATATTGTACGGGATGAAGAACCCTCCTTAAAAGAGGAATTGAAAACTATGATTCAGGAAGAGATCCGTTCATCCCTGGCCCACCTGTCCACTAATCCCCCCGACTTGCCGCAACCTAAGAGGAAGCGGGCTAGGTCTCCGTCCCCTCTGGACCTAGAAGTTATGGCGGATGAAAGTGCCCACTCCGTTAAGTCATGGGAAGAGGGGGAGAGAGTCTCTGATACAGACTCAGTGGATGACAGTCGTAGATATTACTTTTCTACAGAAGAAATGTCCGACCTATTAAAGGCAGTAAGGTCGACCATGGGCGTGGAGGAAGTGCAACGTACCCATTCAGTACAAGAAGAAATGTTTGGGGGCCTAAGGGTCAAGAAAACTTGTGTGTTCCCCATTAACGAGAGTATTAGGGATATGGTCCTTGATGAGTGGGCAGATCCAGAAAGACGTCTGGGAGTCCCGGCTGCGTTCAAAAATAGGTTGCTTTTTGATCCAGAGGAATCTAAAATTTTCAATGAAATTCCCAAGATCGATGTACAGGTGGCCAAAGTGAACAAGAAAACATCTCTCCCATTTGAAGATACCTCCCAACTTAAAGATTCAATGGATCGTAAAGCGGACAGTCTTCTCAGGAAATCCTGGGAGGCGTCCATGTTCAATATTAAAACCAATATTGCGGCTACCTCAGTCGCCCGATCCATGTATCTTTGGTTGGGAGAATTGGAAACTCATATTAAGGATAGAACATCTAGGGAACAAATTCTTAGTTCTCTCCCTCTTTTAAAATCCGCCACGGCCTTCCTGGCGGATGCCTCTGCCGAATCAGTCCGATTCTCCGCCAGAGACGCGGCACTTTCCAATGCAGCCAGAAGAGCCCTCTGGATGAAGTGCTGCTCTGTTCCATACCCTTTTCTGGAGAATATGTGTTTGGCCCGGTGCTAGATAAGATTCTAGAGAAGGCCGCGGACAGAAAGAAGGGGTTTCCGGAAGATCGCCCCTCCAGACGCCGGTATCCTTTTCGCCCCTCCTCGGGTCAAGAAAAAAACTACAGGGGGAAAGGGAAATCAGGACGTTGGAGCTATCCAAAAGGAGGAAGAGGAAGAGGCCAATCCTTCTCCCACCCAAAATCCTCCGATAAGCAATGACGTCGGGGTGGGGGGGAAGACTCTCAAGATTCCTGGGGTCATGGGAATCCATCTCCCAGAACCCCTGGATTTCCAAGGTAGTCGGGGCAGGCTACCAAATAGAGTGGTCTTCAAGACCCCCAAACAAATTTTCACTGACACGGTTCCAAATGAACCTTTGGCAAGGAGTCCAGAAACTTCACTTAATGAATGTAATCTCACCGGTCCCGCCTCCAGAAAGAGGCAGGGGTTTCTATTCTACCCTATTTCTAATCAGGAAGAAAGAAGGCACTTTTCGGACTATCATAAACCTGAAACCACTAAACAGATTCATCCGTTATCAAAAATTCAGGATGGAGACCCTAGCATCTACAATCCCTCTGCAAAGCAAAGACGTCTTCATGTGCACAATAGACCTACAAGACGCTTATTACCACATTCCCATTCACACCGACTCACAGAAGTTTCTCCGGTTTGCAATCCAGGATATATCAGGGAACGTCCATCACTACCAGTTCAGGGCCCTTCCCTTCGGGATTTCATCTGCGCCAAGAATATTTACCAAAGTAGTGGTAGAGATGGTCGCCTTTGCCCGAAGACAGGGACTTATGATGATCCCTTATTTGGACGATTTCCTTCTAGTCAGCGAAAGTCTCAGCCAAATCAGTTCGAACCTGAAGCTTTTTCTCTCCATCCTAGACGATCTGGGGTGGATCGTGAACAAAGGAAAGTCCGTCCTCACCCCCTCAAGGGAAGTTCGTTTCTTAGGGATGATCCTAGACTCCCGAAGGCAAGCGGTATTCCTACCTCCAGACAAAATATCAGTTCTCCAACAAAAGATCAGGTCCTTTCAAAAAAGAAGATCCTGCTCTATCAGAGAGGCGATGAGTCTGCTGGGCCTGCTAACATCCTGTATTCAGGCAGTTCCCTGGTGTCAAATACACTTCAGACCCCTACAGTCCTGGATCCTGAGTGTCTGGAACAGGTGCCAATCCTCTCTAGATCATCAAGTAAGTCCACCAACTCAGATTCTGCAGTCCCTAAATTGGTGGAAAGACCACGGAAACTTATCACGGGGAAATCCGTGGCAGAAGACTCCCCAGGTCCAGGTAATAACAGACGCAAGTCTGTCCGGCTGGGGTGCAAAGGTGGGGGATCGTATGTTCCAGGGCACTTGGCCAGATTCGATCAGATCCCAGTCATCGAACTTCAGGGAACTGAGAGCAGTCTGGGAGGTGTTAAAGGTAGCAGAGGAGATGTTGTGTCATCATCACATAAAAGTGCTGTCGGACAACACTACGGCCATTGCCTACCTTTCCCATCAAGGGGGAACGCGGTCCGTAACCCTACAAGCACTGTCAACAAAAATCTTTGCTTGGGCAGAACAGAATGTGGCCTCGATATCGGCAGTTCATCTGAAGGGAATACTAAATCAGGAAGCGGATTTTCTCAGTCGCCACAGAATCGACCATACAGAATGGTCTCTAAGTCCAGAAATATTCGGGCTAGTAGTAAGGAAATGGGGGATGCCCGACGTGGATCTATTTGCCACCAGGGCAAACTCAAAGGTGGAAACATTCTGTTCCCTAAACCCCAGGGACAGACCTCATGCCTTAGACGCCTTCGCCATTCGTTGGCATTGGAATCTGTGCTATGCCTTCCTTCCACTTCCTCTAATTCCGAAGGTGGTACAAAAAATTCTTCAAGACAAGGCCACGGTGATTGTGATCGCTCCCCTATGGCCAAAGAGAAGCTGGTTCTCATCCCTCCAAAAATTTTCCCTACAAGATCCATGGCTCCTTCCTGTGCGGGGGGATCTACTCCAGCAGGGTCCAGTTCTACACCCAAACCCGCAGTTTCTGAAATTGGCGGCTTGGATCCTGAGTCCCAAACCCTGAAGCTTCAGGGCCTGTCAGACGAAGTTATTTCTACTTTGAAAGCCTCCAGAAAGAAGGTAACGTCAGCAATTTACCTTAAGAACTGGAAACGTTTTTGTTCCTGGAGTGGGGACGAATCGCCACATTTGCGTAAACCCAACATCCAAAGAATACTGGATTTCCTACAGCAAGGTCTGGACCTGGGACTTAGACCCTCTACCTAGGTTGTTTCTTTGACCAAGATATAGCCGGCCATCGTTGGATCAAAAGATTCATTAAGGCGGCGACGAGGCTCCGCCCAACGATCACCGCCCGTGTCCCTTCCTGGGATCTGAACGTCGTTCTTACAGGCCTTACTTTACCACCCTTTGAACCCATGTCTGACTGTCCAATAAAATTATGGTCCTTGAAAACGGCCTTCTTAATTGCGATAACTTCGGCCCGCAGAGTAGGGGAATTACAAGCCCTATCAATCAGGGAACCCTACCTCCGTATTCTAGATGATAGAATTATTCTCCGTTTGGATCCTGGATTTCTCCCCAAAGTCGTATCCAATTTTCATCGGAGCCAGGAGGTTACCCTACCTTCTTTTTGCCAACCCCCCCCCTAATAATAAAGAATCAGCGTTTCACTCTCTGGACGTTAGACGGGCAGTACTAAACTATATCACGGTGACGGGGAAGTTTAGGAAATCTGACAATCTTCTAGTCCTGTTTGGAGAAAGATTTAAGGGCCAAAAAGCCTCCCGGTCCTCTATAGCTAGATGGCTCAAAGAAGCCATTAGTCTTTGTTACCAAATACAAAACCTTACATGTCCAGTCAACATTAGGGCCCATTCCACTCGGGCCATGTCTTCCTCTCAGGCGGAGAGAGCTGGGGCTTCTCTGGAGGAAATCTGTCGTGCTGCCACTTGGTCCAGCATTCATACATTTATAAAGCACTATCGCCTGGATCTTTCCAGATCTTCTGATCTGTCCTTCGGGCGGAAAGTCCTCCAGGCTGTAGCCCCCCCTTAACTGATATATTTTTTTATATCTCCTTGTATGCCGTCGTGATGATGCTATGGAAAAACCGGAATTAGTCTTACCGGTAATTCTGTTTCCATGAGATCATCACGACGGCACGTTATTCCCTCCCTGAGCCAACCCAGATGGTAGGAGGGCTTATACTCTGGAACCTAGGGTCCCTACTATCCCTCAGGAAAACCCTTTGCAAGGAGCAGGGTAAGACGACCTGTTCCTCCAAGACACGGACGAACAGAAGTCTCACTGGCCAAGCTGCAAGAAAGGGGGAACATATACAGACATATGGATATGGCAGGTGAACTACACCAGTTCCAAACCTACCTGCCACAGCCTCGCTGACTGGAACCCATGCTCCAGTACTGCTGTCCACACAAACATAAGCTTAACATCAATACATGTTTTTTGACCACAAGGGTGGCCCTCACTGGACAGATGGTATAAGACCAGGAGGATGACTCCAGCATAAGGCATGGCTGGAGTACCCCCTCAGCTTCAGGTCTCCAGAGGAAGCTAAATAGCCCAAGCAGCCACACCCACTCACACACACTAGGATGAGAGTTAACCCTTCCAACACCAGACAAGGTAGTGAAGCCACTTAAAGGGAAATGCACACACAACTTAAAGGGCTTCTGTCACTCCACTAAACTCATTTTTTTTTTTTTGTCTCCTTAAAATCCTTATGCTGCGATTTCTCAATATATAGGGCTATTACTCAGTTTGGTTCAGTAGTTATATAAAAAAACTGACTTTTATAATATGCAAATTACCTCTCTAGCAGCAGGTAGGGCGGCTACCTGCTGCTAGCAGCCGCATCCTCCATTCATAATGACGCCCCCTCCTCATGTTGATTGACAGGACCAGCCAATGCGCTCGTCCTCTGACTGGCCCTGTCTGCATTTTAAATCTCGCGCCGGTCTTCAGTTGGCGCAGGCGCACTGTGGAGGACGCTCGCTCGGCCGCTCCATCCTCAGTGCGCCTGCGCCAATGACGTCACATGTACACCCGGCGCAGGCGCACTGAGGATGGAGCGGCCAAGCGAGCATCCTCCACTCAGTGCGCCTGCGCCAACTAAAGACCGGCGCGAGATTTAAAACGCAGACAGGGCCAGTCAGAGGACGAGTCCATTCGCTGGCCCTGTCAATCAACATGAGGAGGGGGCGTCATTATGAATGGAGGATGCGGCTGCTAGCAGTAGGTAGCTGCCCTACCTGCTGCTAGAGAGGTAATTTGCATATTATAAAAGTCAGTTTTTTTTATAAAACTACTGAACCAAACTGAGTAATAGCCCTATATATTGAGAAATCGCAGCATAAGGATTTTAAGGAGACAAAAAAAAAAGTTTAGTGGAGTGACAGAAGCCCTTTAAGCCCCGTGCATACCAAACACAGAAAGTGCACACATACAAACACAGGTTGCAAGGTGCAACCGCATGCACTTGACAGCAAGCTGCCTAGCAACAGCTCAGGCTGCTATACTGTCAATAACATCATGTTGCCAGCGGCAACCACACGTGATGCAACATACTAACAGCCCTCACCTGTGGTTGACAACAAGACCAGACTGCGGGCAACTGCATGCGGCTAAAGGAGTCACGACCGAGGGCGTGGCCTGAGCGTCTGCAGGAATGGCCGCTTGAACGCTGAGCTCCGCCGCCTGAACTTTGAAAAGGAGACTTTTATGCTTCTTCATCACAGCACATGGGGAAAAGACTGCAGCTCAAACATCCTAGCAGCTCCAAGGTTTCTGCTAAAGCGAATAATACGCTGGATTCTTACCTCTGGCGATCCTCGGGGAAGACATCCGAGACGAGGGGTCTGTGCCTTCCACGCAATCCTCAGTGCTTTTGCATCAGACATTACAACACATGCCCACCAAGGCAGACTTTAAAGTATTGATTGCTGAGGTCAGGAGCGCATGTAAGTCGGAAATATCAGCACTCAGGCAAGACTTTAAGCAATTATGTGGTCGCATGGATTCTATGGAAGTAGAACATGATGACACACGCAGAAGTGTTGCTAACTTGCACTCTATTATAACCTCCCAGTCCCAAGTCATCAGGAAGAACACCCGTCATTTGGAAGACTTGGACAATAGGGGACGCAGAAATAATATCCGTATTAGAGGTCTGCCCGAACAAGACGCTGACGAAAACCTACCAGACATATTGTCTGAATTCTTCAACACTATTTTGGGGTCTCAGCCGCCACAGGTCATCAAGCTAGACCGAGCCCATAGGGCGCTTCGCCCTAAATCTTCCGCAGCGCAGCCGAGAGACGTGATCTGCTGTGTACACGATTTTCAGCTAAAGGAAAATATAATGGCCAAGGCCAGAGCTATGAAAACCATTGATTTTCACGGCCAGACCGTCCAACTATACCAGGACCTCTCCTGGTGGACACTTCAGAAACAAAGAGTTCTGCAGCCTTTATTGAATCTTCTGAGAGAAAAGAAGATTCCGTATAGATGGGGATTTCCGTTTGCTCTAATAGAGTCCAAGAATGGCAGGACATCTATTCTGCGTCAGCATGCAGACCTCCTAGCCTTCTGCTCAGCTCTGGATGTTGAGATGCCTTCTATTGCAGACTGAGAAATACAAGATCCGAATCCTGCTCTGGAACCAGTCTGGCAGACTGTACGGCAGAAAAGACGAAGATCACCTCCGCATGATGCCCCGTCTTACGCGGAGTCCCGTGATGCACCCCCTTGAGTAATGTACTGTGTAGTGCTATACATTGCACGTCTCCTGTTTTTTTTACTGACCGTTACTGTGCAGCGTTTTTGCTCTTTTGTTTCAGAAACCATGTTTAGTGTTTCAAGAATCTGTATGGTTTCCTTATTGATAATAAGTTGTCCTTTGCAGGCGGCGTTTTTGAGGACGCTCAGTCATACCTTCTCATATGGGATGAGTACTTTAACCCTCTCTTTATCCCTTTTTTTTTTCTGGGATCATGAGATGGTTACAAATTGAGCCAGACAGGTTTTTTAACCGTGCATTGTCTTGTGTCTCCCCCCGTCTTTCCTTTTGTGTTTCCCCTTTATGTTCGTCACAGCTGGATGTCCTTGGTATAACCGTCCCTTACTGTGTGAAGTGGTGACTATGCATACGACGAGGTCTCTGCAGAATGACCTGAACATAGCAAGTATCTCTCTTCAATCCTACTTATGATGGTCAAGTGTATGTCGTTAAATGTGAAAGGCCTTAATTCTAACACTAAAAGACTGTTAGCGATTAATGAGTGCAGGTCGCAAAAAGCAGATATAGTCTTTCTTCAAGAGACCCATTTTGATCAGCAGGGTACCTTTAAATTTGCACAAAGATTATTCCCTCGAGTCTATTCTGCAACTTCGGGAAAAAAAGTCGCAGGCGTAGCCATTCTCTTAGCCACTCATTGTCCGCTACATGTAGAATCTAGCATTTCTTATGTGGAAGGGAGGTATATCATACTTAAGGCTACACTTAAGGGCCAACCGATTATTCTATGTAACTTATACTCACCTAATTCGGCCCAAATTCCCTTTCTGAATAAGGTATTTTTGAAATTATCCCAGTACCTACCCTCCCCTATGATTGTGGGAGGAGACTTCAACATCTCCTTCTCTGAGCATATGGATAGGTTGCCCCTAAATAGCTCCCTCTCCTCACGTAAACAATGCAGACTTTCACGTCTTTTTCGGCGTCTCATCCGGCGCTACGCTTTTTATGGCCTCTGGAGGGTTAATTATCTCTCGGCAAAATAATCCACTTTTTTTTCTCATCCACATAGCACCCACTCTCGGATCGACTATTTTTTTGGAAATGTTCCAGTCCTCCGAATGTTAAAGGATGCTGATCTCGGCCATATCACGTGGTCGGACCATGCTCCGATCACTATCACCCTTAAAACTTCTGGTCATCACACGAGAATGTGTCATTGGCGCCTAACTGAGACTTTTTAAAATAGTCTACCACTTAGACAGGAACTCCGGGATAGTTTAGCAGAATACTTTGCCTTAAATCAGTCTTCCGTCTCCTTGGTTTCTACGTTATGGGAAGCCCATAAGGCGGTTTATAGGGGCAATTGTATTGCCATGGGTTCTAAACTAAAAAAGGATCGCAACCAGCAACAGGCCATTCTCACTGCTCAGGGACTTAGAGGGCAAGTTGGGCTCGCGCCGTTCACGACACCACGCCGTATAGTGGTTCTTAGAGCCAGATTGCGGGACATTATATGCCATAAGACTGAAAAACTTGTATTATACTCCAGGCAAAGGTTCTATGCATGGGGCAATAAATCTCACACCCTTTTGGCACGTCAGCTGCGCGAGTCCAACTTGGTGGGAAACCCGACAGTCATGAGGGCAACAGATGGTACGTTAGTATATGATCCTGCTGCTATCTCGGAACTTTTTCAAAAGTTTTATACATCGCTCTATTCTATCCCGCAACAGACGCCAATGGATCATGAAAAGTGTCAACACCTTTTTGATAACTTCCTGACGCAATGCAAACGCCCTAAGCTATCAGATGAAGCTATTTCTTCATTAAATGCCCCTATAACGCCAGAGGAGTTGCAAGAGTTACTGAAGCAGCTTCCCAATAACAAGTCCCCTGGACCCGATGGCCTGCCGTACGTGTACTATAAAACCTTCTCGGATATCCTGATGCCTCAAATGTTACTATTATTTAATTCCTTTTTGCAGGGATCCCCAATACCTTCGTCGCTCTCACATTCTTACATTACAGTAATCCCGAAGCCCGGAAAAGACCCACTAGAATGCGCCAACTATAGGCCCATAGCCCTTCTTAATTCGGACCTCAAAATATTCACTAAAACTTTAGCCAATCGCCTTTCTATTTGGCTTCCCCATTTAATACACAAAGATCAGGTGGGTTTTGTCAGGGACCGTCAGGGAGGAGACCATACTAGGCGGACTATCGATTTAGTAGAAATCGTTAATAAGCGCAATGACATAGCTCTATTGCTTAGACTCGACGCTGAAAAAGCGTTTGATCGCTTAAATTGGCCATTTATGTTCTCCGCCCTGGGGGCCTTTGGCATTACCGGACCATTTCTTAATGCCCTGAAAGTCCTATATGCCCAGCCCACGGCTACAGTAAAAATGTCCCATGCACATTCCTCGACCTTTCCCATATATAATGGTACACGCCAGGGCTGTCCATTGTCCCCATAAATTTTGGTCCTCTGCATTGAGCCCCTTGCAGCAGCCATTAGGGCTCATTCTGATATCCATGGAGTATTGGTGAATAAGGTGGAGTTTAAATTGTCCTTGTTCGCTGACTATATTTTGCTTACATTGACAAATCCGCACATCTCACTTCCTAACCTCTTTCGCCTTCTGGAGGCCTACGGCAGACTATCGGGTTACAAGGTTAATACTGCTAAGACGGAAGCCTTACCCCTCAACTTCCCCCCAGATAAACTTGGGTAGACTGAAAACTAACTTCCGCTTTCGATGGCAGGACACAAAATTGCGCTATCTTGGAATTGATCTAACCCCGACATATGGATCACTATATGGTCAAAACTTCCCAAACACTTTTCGTGAACTAAGGGTACTCATGACCAGGTGGATGTCTCTTCCCATATCCTTACTAGGTCGCATAGCCGCGGTTAAAATGACAATTTTGCCCAAACTTTTATATTTGTTTGAGACTCTGCCGGTCCCCGTTCCTCTAAAGGAATTACGGGCCTTTCAGGCAAGTATGCTGAAGTTTATATGGAATGGGAAGAGACATCGGATAGGGTGTGCAACTCTTACGGCACTTAAATCTCAGGGTTGTCTGGCAGCTCCAGATATCACGAGATATATTATTGGGCCACACATCTCAGAAGGCTCCCAGCTTGGTCTACTTTATATGCCTACTCCAGATGGCTAGAAATAGAGAAACTTTGGATAGCTCCTATACACCCCAACTCACTTTTATGGACACCACTCCCGACCACCTCGGTACCGGAGATGTTAGGCCCAATGACCCATAACTATAACATTTGGCGAAGTTGTAATCATAAATTCTCCCTAGCTCCTGAAAAGTCTTCAATGACTTCCTTCCTTTTTAATCCTTTGTTCCCGATGGGTATGCACACCTCCTTCTTTAGGCCCTGGTTCTCCAATAAATGATTTCGCTTTGTGGATATAACTGACCATAAAACGCTCCGCTTATTGCCGCTAGATAGGTTAAAAATGTCCTTCCAGTTGCCTGAAACCTCTGGATATCAATATCTACAACTTCAACATTTGCTTTTTGGCCTCTTTAAATCCTCAAGCGTTTCCACCCCCTCATCATTTGAGAAATTATGCAAGTTATCAAACACCACTAGGGGTCTCATTTCAGAGATATATGGTATTTTGTCATCTTCAACTGTAAAACACCCTTATATGACCAAATGGGAATCTTTCCTTGACCGCTCTGTTTCGCCCGCTCCTCCTGCAGTCCACATAGGGAAAACTCTTATAAGATACTAATGTTTTGGTATCACACTCCAAAATTACTGAGATACCTTAACCCTAGCATTTCAGATAGATGTTGGAGATGTGCTACAGGGGAAGGCTCTCACGTACACATTTTTTGTGAATGCCCGTTGATTCAGCATTTTTGGCAAATAGTACAGGAGGTTCTTTTCAGTCTGCTTAATATCAGATTCCCACTTGATCCCTTTTTTTATTTGTTAAATATGCCGCCGGTATCACTGAAGAAACATGTCTTACTCCTTACCTTGCACATTCTGACTGCAGCCAGACGTCTTATAGCTAGATTTTGGAAGAAAACAGCCTCCCCCACCCAGCTAGACCTTCTTACTAACATTACTGAGGTCAGAAGAATGGAATATCTATCAGCTAGCTTGACTAATAGCTTGGATAGGTTTAACAAAATCTGGCAGTTGTGGGACGACTTCCATGAGCCTAGCTTGTGAACCTGTGATGTCTAGCTTTGATTACCTTTCCCTATGTGTCATGTCTTTGTCAATACCCCTGTTGTTCGTGATTTTACTTGTCTAGGTTAGGATTACTGTTATTGCTGAAATTTTTTGTTCATACCCTTTATGATTGGATATGCTACTGTACAATTGTACTACTACTTGCTTATATTCTCTGTATTCTACAAATATTGATGACAAATGGTCTTTTGTGATTACTTGCCATTTTGTAAAATGTGATAAGTGATGTCAACTTGTCCATCTATCTCTGTTATTATAATAAAATTAAACAGACAATTAAAAAAAAAAAAGGAGTCACGACCATGGTCATGGTCGTGACACTGTCATTCTCACAGTATTTAAGCCACAGCACCCAAACTCAGCAGGGTGGGTCAGTGTATGACAAAGGTTAAAATTTATAAATAGTGGGCGGAGTCTACAACGGCCAATCAAATTTCATCCATTAGTTTAAATGGGAAAATTTAAAACTGCCACTGCTCTTACACTGTTAATGGCAGGGTCCTGAAACTTGGCACATTTGGTCACTGGAGGACTGTGAGAATGTCTGTCTTATTTTGGGGATGCTAAAAAGTGGGCAGAGCTACAAACAACCAATCAGATTTTCCCTATTGACTTCAATGAGAAACCTTTAAAAAGCTGTCATTCTCACAGTATTTCAGCCACACCACCCAAACTCGGCAGGGTGGGTCAGTGTGACAAAGGTTAAAATGTATAAAAAGTGGGCGAAGTCTACAACGGACAATCAAATTTCAGCCATTTGTTTAAATGGGAAAAATTCAAACTGCTGCTGCTCTTAGACTTTGATTGGCACAGTCTTCAAACTTGGCACAGTTGGTCACTGGAGGACTGGGATTAAAATTCTAAAAAGTAGGTGGAGCCACCAACAGCCAATCAGATTTCAAGCCAACATTGAATGAATGGGGACAAAACGGAAGCATTTTTTTCCGGTATTGAGACCCTATGACGGATCTCAATACCAGAAAATATTAACGCTAGTGTGAAAGTAGCCTAAGTTAATGGGTGCCTGATCCATTTTTTCTATAATGATAAAAACGGATCAGACACCACTGACTTACATTGCTTTTCATACCTAATCAGGTCTGTTCAGTTTTGCAAACCGGACACAAAAACGCTGCTTCCAGCGGTTTTGTGTCCAGCCCTAAAACACAACTGAACTGATATATACTGATGCATCCTGATCAGTTTTGTCACCATTGACAATAAATAGGTCCGTTTAATTCAGGTTTTTGAGATTCTCTGCCAGATCTCAAAACTTGAATTAGGGTACTTTCACACTTGCGGCAGAGGATTCCGGCAGGAAGTTCCATCGCCGAAACTGCCTGCTGTATCCGGCAAAACTTATGCAAACTTTTTTTTAAATTATTTTTATATTTTGCAATACAAAAAGAACATGCATGTAGTAACTACATATAAAATTAATACATCTGTCTTTGCAGAATTGTATATCACCAAATCTGCATCACAATTTATAGTTTTCCTCCCCCGTCCCCCTCCCTCCCCCAAAAAATAAAAGAGAAAAAAAATTAAAAAAGGGAACTCTCTCATCTCTCCGTATCCTCATTCCCTCCCCTCATACCCCAATCCAATTTCCATCTTAATCAGTTTTTTAACCATTCTGCCCACATACTCTCAAACCTCCACCTTTTAGCATTTGTAGCTATACGGTATGTAGTCTCTCGCAAGACAACGAGCATTTGACCAAGCTGGACCACGTTTATTGTTGGTACGGTGTTCTCTATCCATTTTCTTACAATACATCTCCTAGCCTGAAATAAAAGTTTAGTTATTACTAAAAATTTCCCAGAATCGCCTATTTCCTCCACCAAACCCAGCACACATGCCCTAAAAGTTTGAGGGATGTCCACCTTATGAAGTACCGTATTTTTCGCCCTATAAGACGCACCTGTGTTTTTAAGGAGGAATCTGGGGGATCTGTGGGTGACACTGTTATGGGGGATCTGTGGGTGACACTGTTATGGGGGATCTGTGGGTGACACTGTTATGGGGATCTCTGGATGGCTCTTATTGGGGTCTCTGGATGGCACTGTTATGGGGATCTGTGGATGACACTGTTATGGGGGGGATCTGTGGATGACACATATATAGCATCTTATGCTATGTGTCATCCACAGATCCCCTCCATAACAGTGTCCCTGTAGTGTGAATGACCCCCAATACAGGGGGTGGGGGTCGCATCTGGTTTTATAATGACAGCGGGGCCCGTGCAGTGACTGTATTCTACTATACGGGCCCCGCTCACTGTATATAATTGTATCTGTAATTAATTAATTGTTAATGTATACAAATTCTGGGTAATCAGCGCCTGTATTACAGTACTTACAAGCGCTCGGTAGCAGAGAGGAGGGAGGAGGCAGGCAGGGAGGACGGGCGCTGGCAGCGTGAGTCACTACGTCATGCGCGCACGCCGCCTGCTTTATTCATAAAGTGGGCGGCGCAGATACGATTATATACAGTGAGCGGGGCCCGTGTAGTAGAATACAGTCACTGCACGGGCCCCGCTGACATTATAAAAGCAGATGCCGGCCCCCAGCCCCTCCTCCCTCTCAGCTGATACTCCCGCGGCACGGCATCGCGGCGTATCATTGAAAATTCGGCAAAATGCAGCATTCGCCCCATAAGACGCACTGGTATACATAGAATGTGTCGGCAGATAAGAACCATTTGGCCCATCTAGTCTGCCCAATATACTGAGTACTATGGATAGCCCCTGACCCTATCTTATATGAAGGATGGCCTTATGCCTATCCCATGCATGCTTAAACTCCTTCACTGTATTTGCAGCTACCACTTCTGCAGGTAGGCTATTCCATGCATCCACTACTCTCTCAGTAAAGCAATACTTCCTGATATTACTTTTAAACCTTTGCCCCTCTAATTTAAAACTATGTCCTCTTGTAGCAGTTTTTCTTCTTTTAAATATTCTCTCCTCTTTTACCTTGTTGATTCCCTTTATGTATTTAAAAGTTTCTATCATATCCCCTCTGTCTCATCTTTCTTCCAAGCTATACATGTTAAGGTCCTTTAATCTTTCCAGGTAAGTTTTATCCTGCAATCCATGTACCAGTTTAGTAGCTCTTCTCTGAACTCTCTCCAAAGTATCAATATCCTTCTGGAGATATGGTCTCCAGTACTGCGCACAATACTCCAAATGAGGTCTCACTAGTGCTGTGTAGAGCGGCATGAGCACCTCCCTCTTTCTACTGGTAATTCCTCTCCCTATACACCCAAGCATTCTGCTAGCATTTCCTGCTGCTCTATGACATTGTCTGCCTACCTTTAAGTCTTCTGAAATAATGACCCCAAAATCCCTTTCCTCAGATACTGAGGTTAGGACTGTATCACTGATTTTATATTGTGCTCTTGGGTTTTTACGCCCCAGGTGCATTATCTTGCACTTATCAACATTACATTTTAGTTGCCAGATTTTTGACCATTCCTCTAGTTTTCCTAAATCCTTTTCCATTTGGTGTATCCCTCCAGGAACATCAATCCTGTTACAAATCTTTGTGTCATCAGCAAAAAACACACCTTACCAGCGAGGCCTTCTGCAATTTCGCTGATAAAGATATTAAACAATATGGGTCCCAGAACAGATCCCTGAGGTACCCCACTGGTAACAAGACCTTGGTCTGAATAAACTCCATTGACTACAACCCTCTGTTGCCTGTCCCTCAGCCACTGCCTAATCCATTCAACAATATGGGAGTCCAAGCCCAAAGACTGCAATTTATTGATAAGCCTTCTGTGTGGGACAGTATCAAAAGCCTTACTGACGTCTAGATAAGCGATGTCTACTGCACCTCCTCCATCTATTATTTTAGTCACCCCATCAAAAAAAATCAATAAGATTAGTTTGACATGATCTCCCTGAAGTAAACCCATGCTGTTTTTCATCTTTCAATCCATGGGATTTTAGATGTTCCACAATCCTCTCCTTAAGTATGGTTTCCATTAATTTCCCCACTATTGATGTCAGGCTTACTGGCCTATAGTTGCCCGATTCCTCCCTACTACCTTTCTTGTGAATGGGCACAACATTTGCTAATTTCCAATCTTCTGGGACGACTCCTGTTGCCAGTGATTGGTTAAATAAATCTGTTAATGGTTTTGCTAGTTCACTGCTGAGCTCTTAATAGCTTTGGTTTTATACAGCTGGTATACACCTGCATCCCCAGTTTAATAAATCCCCTACCATGAAACTCATGTATAAAACATGGCAAACTGTTACACAATTATGGGAAAAGATAGATTACTACGACAATACACTTCTTTGGGGAAACTATTACTTAAAAAAAAAACTTATGCAAACTGAAGACTGAACTAAAAGCATCCTGATGCATCCTGAACGGATTGCTCTCCATTCAGAATGCAAAACTGATCAGTTCTTCTCCGGTATTGAGTCCCTAGGACGGAAATCAATGCCAGAAAAGAATAACGCTAGTGTGAAAGTACCCTTAGGGTACTTTCACACTTGCATTGTGAGGATCCGGCAGGCAGTTCCATCGTCGGAACTGCCTGCCCGATTCGGAAATCCGTGTGCAAACGGATATCATTTGTAGACTGATCCGGATGCGGATCCGTCTGACAAATGCATTGAAATACCGGATCTGTCTCTCCGGTGTCATCCAGAAAAACGGATGCAGTATTTATTATTTTTAAAGGTCTGCGCATGCTCGATCCGCCATTCCGGCAAGTGTTCTGGAATTTTGGATGGAGAAAATACCGCAGCATGCTGCAGTATTTTCTCCGGCCAAATACCATAAGAGCGAGAATGCATTAGGATTAAACTGATCAGTTTTTTTCCGAGCACCTAGGACGGAATTCAATACCGGAAAAGAATAACGCTAGTGTGAAAGTACCCTAAGGCTTCTTTCACACTCGCGTTAGGCTTGTCCGGCAGGCTGTTCGGGCAGGGAAACAGCCTGCCGGATCCGTACTAACGCTTGCACATGTGCTGCCGGAAGTCTGCTCTAGCTCTATTTAATAAAATGGGGACAGGCCGGAGATCTATCCGCAGCATGGAATAGCCTGCCGGACAAGCCTAACGCGAATGTGTAAGAAGCCTTAAAAATACAGATTTGAAAGTAGCCTTATACAGTGTCCCATACATTCGCCATGTTTTCAATAATATTTTATTGAAAAAGCACAGAGTTAATTCTCAACAAAGCTAAAGTAAATCACATAGCAAGATCAAGTATGTACCAATTTTAACATTTGTAAGACTCAAACATCCACTGTGGGAACATTATCCAATACTGATAACTGAAATAATAAGCAATAAATGTTACAAAAAGTTGAAAATGAAAAAGGGAAGGAGATGGGCATAAGATAAAAAGAAGAGTCCAAGCCCAAGTTGTGTCTCTGAAGGCATCATATTCATGTCTATATATTTCTTGAAGAATTTTCTATATTTCCTCCAAGGGGTCCCAGATTCCCAACACGTAATCTGCTCCATTCTATATATATGATCACATTTCATTAACCAATGAGCTAACAGGGAAGCCAGCAGAATGTGAAGCCAGCAGAAGCTATTAGATGCATGCACAAGGTATTATTTGACCTGGGGCATTTAAAGCTGTTCAGTTAATCCTAAGAGAGACAGTTTCAGTGAGGGAGCAATTTTTATGTTGCAGACCTGAGAGATGACCACACAAACCCAATTCCCAAAAAGATATAATAAGAGGACACCCCCACCATATATGTACAAATGAACCAATGAAACTAGCACATCGGGTTGGCTTAACACATTTCAAGACAGCAGTTGCCAGCGACAGAAGTCTTGTGACTTCCCTTTCAGAGAAGGTAATATGAAGATCCAGTTCCCATAAAAAGGGCATAAATAGTAGCTATCTTTTTTGATGGCTCCGTAGAGGAAAGAGCTAACCTTTCAAAATTAGTAGGAGAAGACATTTGCGAAACAGGCATCATCTTAAAATAAGTTTGATATGGTGGAGCTGTAAGAATGCAAATGTGGATGGGATTTCCACTCAATCTGGCAGGTATTTGAGTCTAAAAGATTTGTTGGAGTAATTGGAGTATTATATTTTTATTCGCCTCAGTGAGAGATGTCTGAAAGACAGAGGCGTCCCACAACACATCTCGAACTTAAAGGGCTTCTGTCACCCCACTAAACAGTTTTTTTTTTTTTACTTATAATCCCTATACTGCGATTTATGCATACATACTGTAATTAATCATTTTGGTTCAGCAGATTATGTTAAAAACGTACTTTTAAAATATGCAAATTACCTTGCTACCAGCAAGTAGGGCGGCTACTTGCTGGTAGCAGCCGCATCCTCCTATCCTAAAGACGCCCCCTCCTCATGTTGATTGACAGGGCCAGCGGGCGGGATCTCTCTCTGCTGGCCCTGTTTGCATTCAAAATCTGGCGCCTGCGCCGTACCTGTCTTCAGTCGGCGCAGGCGCACTGAGAGGCGGACGCTCGCTCGGCCGCTCCATCCTCAATGCGCCTGAGCGGATGACGTCACATCTACACCCGGCGCAGGCGCATTGAGAAGGGGGACGCTTGCTCGGGTGTAGATGTGACATCATCGGCACAGGCACATTGAGGATGGAGCGGCCGAGCGAGAGTCCGCCTCTCAGTGCGCCTGCGCCGACTGAAGACAGGTACGGCGCAGGCGCCAGATTTTGAATGCAAACAGGGCCAGCAGAGAGAGATCCCGTCCGCTGGCCCTGTCAATCAACATGCGGAGGGGGCGTCTTTAGGATAGGAGGATGCGGCTGCTACCAGCAAGTAGCCGCTCTACTTGCTGGTAGCAAGGTAATTTGCATATTTTAAAAGTATGTTTTTAACATAATCTGCTGAACCAAAATGATTAATTACAGTATGTATGCATAAATCGCAGTATAGGGATTATAAGTAACCAAAAAAAAAAAACTGTTTAGTGGGGTGACAGAAGCCCTTCAACGGAACTCTACTCTACTAACAGAGAAATATGTTTCTATAGGAAATATAGGTCAGTAAAGTGGTATATAGTCCAACGTTCCAGATCTTTATATTGCTGGGTGTCAGAGTTAGGGATGGCGAAAGGAGTATTCTAGCTTTTTAATTGAAGAAGCAATAAAACTCTCAGAGGTATTCTAGAAATGACCAATTCAGCTTGAATATCCAGTCGGTCATTAGAGGATCTCAGCCATTCCAGGCCCTGCATTCCCTGAACAGCCTTAGAGTAATAAAAAGAGTTTTATCAATAAAGATGTGATGGGCAGAGGTAGTATTGACATCTAAAACCTTTATATATTCATTCAACCATTGAAAGGTTGTATGAAGCACCAATGCCTTCTGTGTCTATAAATTAACATTAACATTAAGTACTTGCGACTTAAAGTCAGATTAAAAGATTAATCTGCAAATTAGACAAGGCACTAAATCACTGGAGGATCACATTGATTGCCATAATGTGAAGTTGGAATTTAAAATTATAATTAATAACAGGTCATCTGCAAAGGCTGACAATTTGTGGTGTACATCTTGAAGGCGTAGCCCAACTACACTATTCATCCTTTCTAATAGCTTGGAATAGGATTACAACAAAAATTAAAGGGGAGGGGCATCCCTGTTAAGTTCCATTGCAAAAGTTCGAAGGACTGTAAAGTATACTACTCATTAGTAGAGCCATTGGATTGTTAAACATAATTATAATGGCATCTACAAATTGGGATGGGAAGCCAAATTTACATAAGGCCTCTTTCGCACGAACGATGCGGATTGTGTCCACTTACCCAAGTGTGGGGTACCGACTTGCCACCAAGGGGAGCCTGTTACTTCTGTCTCCAGAGATTCTGGGAGCTGAACAAGTGACTGTCAAGTTCCAAGGCCATGCGCTGTAGCTGAGATCGTACATGAGACCATCCATCACATAGGCTTCACTGCTCCTACATAACACTGCAGTCTGTCAGAAGATAAGGGAGCCTGCGGTAGAGGTCCCGACCAACTGAGGTACCGAGAGAGTGGAGGTCCTTCTGCCTTGAATGCTCGGTCTGGGACACGCTCGGGGATAATGCTCATCTTAGACGTGAGCGGGGTCCGCCGACTTTGAGCCAGCGCACCATAGTTACTAGCATAGACGACCTGTTCAGACCAATAGCCACATAACACCATCTGGCCCCTAGACTATATTGGGGCTTGAAAAAGTCCTTACTCATTTGAGACAACTTAAACCAGTTGTGATCTTCTTACAGGACACACATTGGAAGAGGCACTCGTGAGCATGCTGAGAACCTCTTGGCTTATTATTCAGCTAATTAAATCTCTAAAGCGAGAGGAGTGGCCATATTGTTGTGTCCAGGTCAAACGTTTTCAGTGGAAGAGGAGCTGGTGGAGACTCGAGGAGAGGGAGTTATCTACTACTATTAGTCAAAATAGCAAACTTCCACCTTACTGAATGTCTATGACCCGAATCAACAAAACAAGGATTTTTTATTTTTTTTTCCGAATCTTAATTTCCTGCTCCTGGCTAGAAAGGATCAAAATCTGATTATTGGGGGAGATTTTAACTGTGTCTTGAACCTGTCACGGAACCATGAACCAGACGTACAACAAGGGATAAGTGAAAATAAGAAGGCTTTATTGAAAATAAAGCTGTAAAGCAAAAGTCCAAACGGATGGCGAAACCGAAGCAGAGTCTTTGCGAAGCCAGAGGTCAGGAACCAGAAGGGTAGTCAGACGAAGCCAGGATCAGGAACCAGCAGGGTAGTCAGACGAAGCCAGGATCAGGAACCAGAAGGGTAGTCGGACGAAACCAGGATCAGGAACCAGCAGGGTAGTCGGACGAAACCAGGATCAGGAACCAGAAGCAGCAGCAGTCTAGAAGCATGTGAACACAGGAGGACCAAGCAAGGAACTGAAGCCACAGACCTCCTATATATATGAGCTGGGCATCCAGCTCCTCCCAGTGGGAAGGAGGAGCCGCAGGGTGGGAGGCTACAAGAAACCCAGAAACCAAGATGGCCGCCAGCACATGTCAAACGAAGGAGAACAGCAAGAAGGTAAGACCATGACAGTACCTCCCCCTCAAGGGCCCCTCCTCCGCGGAGTAAAGAACGGTTTCTGAGGGAAGCGTGCGTGGAAGGCTCGGAGCAAGGCAGGAGCATGGACATCTGCGGAGGGAACCCAGGAACGCTCCTCTGGACCATAACCACGCCAATGGACCAAAAACTGCACCCGACCGCGGACCAGGCGTGAGTCCAGGATATTGCTCACCTCATACTCCTCACGATTACCCACTTGGACCGGACGAGATCGAGGAAGTGAAACGATTACACACCAGTGGCTTCAACAGGGAGACATGAAACACGTTGGAGATCCGCATGCCAGGAGGAAGCGCAAGGGCATAGGCTACCGGGTTTACCCTGCGAAGCACTCGGAAGGGACCAACAAAGCGAGGCGCCAGCTTGGGAGTGGGCACTCGAAGGTTGAGGTTGCGGGTGGACAACCATACACGGTCTCCGACCTGGTAGGAAGGAGCAGGCGCTCGTCTGCGATCAGCCTGGAGTCTCTGGCGCTGCGCAGAGACCTCAAGGGACTTCTGGATCAGTACCCAAGAAGCACGTAGGACGGAAAGGTGATCCTCCACAGCCGGAATATCCTGGGGAGAGAATACCTCCGGTAACACGGCAGGCTGGAACCCATAATTGGCCATGAAGGGAGACGTCCCAGAGGAAGAGTTCACCGCCGTGTTCCTGGCAAACTCAGCCCAAGGCAGGAGGTCAACCCAATTGTCTTGGTGATCGGACACATAGCAACAAAGGAATTGCTCCAAGGCCTGATTGGATCGTTCTGCGGCCCCATTGGACTGAGGGTGGTAGGCCGAGGAGAAGGAGAGATGAATCCCCAACTGGGAGCAAAAGGCGCGCCAGAACCTGGACACAAACTGACTCCCCCGATCCGACACAATCTCCTTGGGCAAACCGTGCAACCGGAAGACCTCCCTGGCAAAAATCGTGGCCAACTCTTGTGCAGAGGGTAACTTCTTGAGAGGAACACAGTGGCACATTTTGGAAAACCGATCCACAATCATGAGAATGACCGTATGGCCTCGGGATGCAGGGAGGTCCACAATGAAATCCATCCCCAGGTGTGACCATGGGCGCTCCCCGGTGGCTATGGGTTGCAGAAGGCCCAACGGAAGGTGCCGAGGGGACTTACTCTGGGCACAAACGGAGCATGCCGCTACATATGCGGCGATGTCGGAACGTAGGGAAGGCCACCAGAACAGACGTGAAACAGCCCAGGACAGCTGATTCTTTCCAGGATGCCCCGCGGTCTTGGAGTTATGGTAGGTTCGCAACAACCGAGTGCGCAACTCCTCAGGCACAAAACATCTGCCGTTGGGTCTCCCAGAGGGAGCACCAGATTGAGCCGCCAAAATCTGCTCACCCAGGGGAGAGGTCAGGCTGGTGCGAATGGCGGCCAAGATCTGATTCGGAGGTATGACCGAAGTCGGAATCGACTCCTCCCTGGACAGCTCGGAGTACTGCCGTGATAAGGCATCCGCCCTGATGTTCTTGGAACCGGGTAGGTAGGAGACCACGTAATTAAAACGTGACAAGAACAGAGCCCATCTGGCCTGACGTGGTGTCAATCTCTTGGCCTCAGAAAGGTAGGTCAGATTCTTGTGGTCCGTCAGGATGAGGACCGGAACCACCGAACCCTCGAGCAAGTGCCTCCATTCTTTAAGGGCCTGCACGATGGCCAATAACTCCCTGTCACCAATCTGATAGTTGCACTCCGCGGAAGACAGTTTCCGGGAGTAAAACCCACAAGGAAGCAGAGGACCCTCTGGTGTTCTATGCTGAGACAGAAGGGCGCCTACTCCCGTCTCAGACGCGTCCACCTCGAGGACAAAGGGCAACCCAGGGTTGGGATGCGCCAGAATCGGAGCCGACACAAAGGCGGACTTTAGAGCCTCAAAAGCTCGGATGGCCTCGAGCGGCCAGACCTGGGAATTACTGCCCTTCCTGGTCAGATCCGTGAGAGGCTTGGCTAGCGTGGAAAAGTCCCTGATGAACTTCCGATAATAATTGGCGAATCCCAAAAAGCGCTGCAGGGAACGAAGACCACTGGGCTGGGGCCACTGTAAGACAGCCGAAACCTTCTCAGGATCCATGGAGAACCCCTCAGCGGAAATGATGTAACCTAAGAAGGTTACCTGGGATCGGTGAAATTCGCATTTCTCAAGCTTACCGAACAGCTTGTTCTCTCGTAACCGTTGCAACACTCGTCTGACATCCAGAATGTGGGCCTCCATGGATTCAGAATATACCAAGATGTCATCCAAATAGACCACCACACACTGCTGCAACAGGTCACGGAAAACATCGTTGATGAATTCCTGAAAGACTGCGGGCGCATTGCACAACCCAAAGGGCATAACCAAGGATTCATAATGACCGGTCCTGGTGTTAAACGCGGTCTTCCACTCATCGCCCGCCTTGATCCTTACCAGGTTATATGCCGCCCTCAGGTCGAGTTTGGTAAAGACCGTGGCCCCTTTAAGGCGATCGAACAGCTCGGAAATCAAGGGTATCGGGTAAGCGTTCTTGATCGTGATGCGATTGAGACCCCTGTAATCGATGCAAGGCCTCAACTCACCGCCCTTCTTTTTCACAAAGAAAAATCCAGCCCCTGCCGGGGACGAGGATTTGCGAATGTGTCCGCGTGAAAGCGCCTCCCTCACGTACTCCTCCATGGCCTCATTCTCCGCTACCGACAGTGGATAGACTTTGCCACGAGGAGGAACGGCACCAGATTGTAACTCTATGGCACAATCGTATGGGCGGTGCGGAGGTAGGGCAACCGCGCGCACCTTATCGAATACATCCCGGTACTCCTCGTATTCAGGAGGCAACAGAGAGTCCGAGGAAGTACACAGCAACTTGACAGACCCATGGATGCAACTAGCCCCACACTGCGGTGACCACGAGAGGATCTCGGCCGATCTCCAATCGAAAGTCGGATTATGCTTCCGGAGCCAGGGGTACCCCAAGACCACCGAGTAGTGTGGAGACGAAATAACCTGGAGGCAGACCGACTCTCTGTGAACGGCACCAATGGCTATCCCCACTGGAAGGGTCTCATGAGTCACGTGTGGCGGCAGAAGGGGTCTGCCGTCTATCGCCTCAAGAGCCAGTGGGGAACCTCGAGCCTGCAGAGGAATGGAATTGGCGGCAGCGAACACATTATCAATGAACAAACCACCAGCACCAGAGTCCACCAACGCCTGGGTCGTCACCGAGCCCCCGACCCAGGAGAGGACAACAGTGATCAGTGGTTTGTCAACACGGGAAACCGGGGACGAGGAGACTCCACCCAAGATCTGCCCCCGACAGGATCTCAGGTGCGAGCGTTTCCCGGACGGTTCGGACATGCCAACCGAAAATGCCCACCGAGACCACAGTACATGCATCGGCCCTCGCGTCTCCGGAGTACCCTCTCCCCCTCGGACAGGCGAGCAAACCCCAGCTGCATGGGTTCACCCCCAGACAAGTCATCCCCAGGAGGCGTGGGAGGAGAGGGAGGCACGGGTGGGACAGCAAACGTAGGCGCCAATCTGTCAGAAAACCTCCGCAGGCTCTCCTTAAAGGAAGGTCTCTCCCTGAGTCTGGTGTCAATCAAAATCAGGAAAGAAATAAGAGACTCGAGCTCCACTGGTAGGTCCTTAGCTGCAACCTCATCCTTCAAGGCATCCGAGAGACCATGAGAGAAAGCAGCGACCAGAGCCTCATTATTCCAGCCCACCTCTGCTGCCAGGGTACGAAACTCAATGGCGTATTCAGCTACGGATCGTGAACCCTGTCTGATGGACATAAGGAGCTTCGCAGCAGAGGCAGCACGAGCCGGCACATCGAATACCTTCCGAAGAGAAGCAACAAAACCGGAAAACTCGGCAACCACCGGATTGTTGTTCTCCCATAAAGGGCTGGCCCAGGCCAAGGCCTTGTCCGAGAGCAGCGAGATCAAGAAGCCCACCTTTGATCTCTCAGTGGGAAAGGCATGTGGCAGCAACTCGAAATAAATGCCCACCTGGTTAAGGAAACCTCGGCACTGAGTTGGCTCTCCCCCAAAGCGCTGTGGAAGAGGGGCAGAACCGGTCATACCCCGAAACACCGCAGGTGCAACAACAGGTGTCGGGGTAGACTCTGGCGCAACAACCGGAGCGGCAGTAGGAGCGGGCCCAGGAGCGACAACCGACCCATCGGCAACGGGAGCGAAATGAGCCGTGCGTTCAAGCAGGGTTTGCAACGCCACAGCGAACCGACCCAACAGGTGATCCTGCTGATCAAGTCTGGCAACCAGCGTGGGTAGCGAGGATGGCCCTGTACCGTCAGAATTCATGGCTTGGTCCTAATGTCACGGAACCATGAACCAGACGTACAACAAGGGATAAGTGAAAATAAGAAGGCTTTATTAAAAATAAAGCTGTAAAGCAAAAGTCCAAACGGATGGCGAAACCGAAGCAGAGTCTTTGCGAAGCCAGAGGTCAGGAACCAGAAGGGTAGTCAGACGAAGCCAGGATCAGGAACCAGCAGGGTAGTCAGACGAAGCCAGGATCAGGAACCAGAAGGGTAGTCGGACGAAACCAGGATCAGGAACCAGCAGGGTAGTCGGACGAAACCAGGATCAGGAACCAGAAGCAGCAGCAGTCTAGAAGCATGTGAACACAGGAGGACCAAGCAAGGAACTGAAGCCACAGACCTCCTATATATATGAGCTGGGCATCCAGCTCCTCCCAGTGGGAAGGAGGAGCCGCAGGGTGGGAGGCTACAAGAAACCCAGAAACCAAGATGGCCGCCAGCACATGTCAAACGAAGGAGAACAGCAAGAAGGTAAGACCATGACAGAACCCTTCTCTAGACAGGTTCACATCTCGCTCCTCCTCTCAGCCCCCCTTGAAAGATATTTTGTCCTTGATGAATAATATCACTCTCTGTGACAGGTGGAGGATTAACCATCCCACTTCCCAAGAATACACTTATTACTCTTAGGCGCATAATTCCTTTTCCAGAATCAATTATTTACGAATATCGTTAACACAAACTGCTGTAGTAGACTCTATAATACACACCATAGTGGTCACTGACCATGCACCAAATACACTGAGCATTTCCTGTTTGCTACTCCAAGAGAGGATGACATTTTTGAAGCTTCCGTCCTATTTATTTACCTCAGATGACTTTTGTAACTACCTCAGATTACATTGCGCGAATTTAGTGGATGATAATATTTCCCATACAGGCAATATTTTCTTATTTTGGTTGTCCTCAAACACAGTATTAAGTATTGAGTATGAGGCAGCCAAACAGACTCTAAACATTGTTATTCAAGCACAGGTGAGATGGCGAGAATGGATCAAAACACCTATTTTCAAGAAGCGAACAAATCGGGTAAACTTCTCTCTCTTTTAATACATTCTCGTACCAAATACCGTCCGATTAATCTTATAACAGATTAGTCCACGGGCTCTTCACACTCCTATCGGGGGGGGGGGGGGCATGATATTTTGAGAACTTTTACCGGGCGGACACTATGACTAACGATCAGTTCTTGAGAAGGCTATAACAGAAGATAAAGTCTATAAAGTAAGTTAGGAACTATTCAACGGTAGATTTCTCTGCCCTGAACTAGTTCCTGCTTATTATTTATTTATTTTGTAGTTTTATGGAATGCCCACAAAGCATTCATAAGAGGGTCATTTATACAACAGGGTGCGGTGCGGAAGAGGAAACTGGAGGAGGCCACATCGAAAGTGCTCGTCAAACTAAAACAATTGGAGGACAGCAATAAAATGAATCCCTCACCCTCAACTGCAGAGGCACTAAAGCAAACAAGACAGGAATTGAGGAACCACATGTTAGAATCCTTTGAGAAAGGGCTTCGCAAAAATAAGGCACGTTATTACTCCCAAGGGAACAAAGCAGGCAAACTTTTGGCAGCTAGTCTCAAAGCAAAACGGGTAAAGAGTAGAATTCCATATCTCTTGCATCCTAAGACACAAACCAAAATGTACTCCCCGTCGGACATAGCAGAGGGTTTCCAGGTCTTTTATCATGACTTGTATAACCTAAAAGAATCAATACCAACTCCCCCAAACTTGTCTGAACTGATGTATAAATACCTCAGCTCTCTAAACCTACCTACTCTAACAAATGTACAACTCCAAACCCTTAATGCCCAAATAACTATTGAGGAAATTAAGAAAGTAATAACCTCCTTACCCCGGGACAAAGCACCCGGCCCGGACGGGTTTGCCAGTCATTATTATAAATGGTTTTCACATATCCGAAGTCCCTTTTTTGCGTGATTTTTGTCAGTCCGCCTTAGCCTCTGGAACTTTTCCTAAAGAAAACTTACAGGCCATTATTATTACTCTACCTAAACCGATTAAACCTTCTGATAGACCACAAAATTTTAGGCCTATATCTTTGCTGAATCAAGACATCAAAATATACGCTAAACTTTTAGCCCTTCGGTTAGCTACAATACTCCCATCCATAATCCATACAGATCAAACAAGTTTTGTTCCATCCCGACAATCTTATTTTAATACTAGGAGAATGCTGGGCATTTTTCATCAGGCCAAACAAACGAATAGCCCCCTGTTGGTCCTAGCCCTAGACGCCGAAAAGGCGTTCGACAGGATTAGATGGTCGTTCGCCTTTTCGGTGCTCTCTATTATGGGATTTAGTGGTCCTATAACGCTTGCAATAGAGGCTCTGTATAGCAACCCCACAGCCAGCGTATATGTTAATGGGGCTCTGTCGGGGGCGTTTGATTTGACGAACGGCACCAGGCAGGGTTGCCCACTGTCCCCATTAATTTTTATTATAGCCATGGAACCATTGGCTCAAGCAATTAGGTTGGATCCCCAAATTTTTGGAGTTAAAATTGGAAGTCAGGAACATAAACTCTCACTATACACAGATGACATCCTCCTGTCACTGACAAAACCCGAGACATCCCTAAAAGCGGTTATGAACCAAATAAAAAATTATGGTAATATATCGTACTACCACCTTAACTCCTCCAAGACACAAGCACTGCCAATCCAAATCCCGGAAGCCTTAACATTATCTTTTCGCGAAAAATGGGAGTTTGAATAGTGTGGGGATAGCATCAAATACTTGGGCACTAATATGACCCCCTCTTTGTCAAAGTTATACACACTTAACTACGAATCTCTGCTATTGGAAATTGGTAGAGATTTGGAGAACTTTCATAAACATGAAACGTCATGGTTAGGTAGAATTGCAGCCTTTAAGATGTTTATCCTCCCCCGTCTCCTCTATCTGTTCCGCACTATCCCGATTCTGTTGCCAAGCAGTTTTTTTAATAAGGTGCAGAATATAATGTCTAAATATATTTGGCAGAATAAGAAACCGAGGGTAGCTAGAAACATTACCCAGAGGACACGTAGATTGGGAGGTCTTGCAGTATAAGATATGAAAATGTATTACTTAGCCTATTTAGTCTCTATGCTTAGAAATTGGAAGCAGGAAAGGGTGGAGATTCCCTGGGTACAGGTAGAACAAACACAAGCATCACCTTTTACTTTGACGGACCTATTACATTTACCATTTTGGGATATCCCAGTCCCAAACAACCTTAATCCAGTTATACGGGCATCCATATCAGCCTGGAAACAATTTCATAGCATAGCTAATGGGGGGAACCCGCCAACTTTGACCACACTGCCTTTTTCTACTATTAGAGCTTTACTCCCACATGCGGATTTATCTACATGGCATTTAGAGGCCACAAGTAAAGTGGAGATGTTGTATGAGAGTGGGAGGCTAAAGTCCTTTTAATCTTTGAAGGAACAATTGATGCTTTCTAAGTCCGATTTTTTTAAATACCTACAAATTCGGCATCTGCTACAAACACTACACCCTGCTAACTTAAGATATAAGCAAGTGGGTATGATTTACCTATCTAGCAACACTAAAGGGCTAAAATCACTATATGAAGAATTGCTCCAACCAGCGCAATTTAAGAAATCTCATCCCATGCATAAATGGGAAAGATCCCTGAACATTTCTATATCAGACAGTGAGTGGCTGAGAACAATAAAGGCAATCCACTCTCATCTACATTGTTCCACTCATGTAGAGTCGGCTCTAAAAACAATTTTACATTGGTACTACACACCGGAAACATTAAAATATATGTGCCCAGGAGTGTCTGGAGAATGTTGGAGGGGTTGTGGTTGTGGGGGGACACTTTTCCACATTCTTTGGCAATGTCTATTGATTAAGGACTACTGGAAAGCATGTGGGGAACTGTTGGGCCTACTACTTCCACAGAGGTTCAGGTAAACACCGCAACTTGCCTTACTTTTAGTTGGGGCGAGTGATTTCCCAGTGGAAAGCAGAAAACTAGTTTGCATATTCTGTGTCTTAGCTAAATTGATGTTACTGCGGAGATGGAAAACTAAGGAAGTGCCGCAAATAGAGGATCTGTTATCTGCCATTAACACCACCTTTGCTTATGAAAAAATCATTGCCCTAGGTAATGGCTCTTTCCAAAAATTTATGAAACAGTGGCAAAATGGTTTGATGAAGTAACATGAGGGGATTGTGAATGTCTGTTGTATCACTCTCTAGCTATATACACATTTGCGCGTTGGATTACCGAAATCACCTATTATAATTGTATCTCAGAAATAAGGAGGTGGGGGTGGGAATCTATTATTAATTACCAGCTATGTAAGGCCTTTTACTCTTGTTTAAAGCTTATAAAAACTTATAAGAATGTGTGCTCCAGACGTGGATAAGGATCATCAGAATCTATATCAATGGAATAGATAGATAGAGATATATATATATATATATATATAATGCAAAAAATCGGACTGCACTCCAGACGGTTCTTCATTAAAACAGTAAGTTCTTTTTATTCACCCATGTGGTGGCAATAAGCGACGTTTCGGCTCAACATGAGCCTTTCTCAAGCATTGATAAGAAGTGCAAAACATACATATATAGGTGTGCCGATAAAAGCAATTGATACATCAGCATAATTGATACTTAATGAAAAACAGTGTAAAAAGTATACAAACATGCGTAAAAAAGTTCAACCTTATAATCATTAATAAAGTGACTAGTGCTACAAATAAAACAGGTGCATGATATAGCTGAATATCATATATTATTACATGAAATACATACATATACTCAGCTGTTCCTTGTGTATACATGATTAGTGATCTAACATTAATTGTGAACATCTGTAAAGGGAATATACTGATGAGTTACTACCTGGGGGAGTGATGGTGCCCACATATACTGTCAAGCTGTTCAGCGCGTCTCCAGGATGCTAACGCGCATGACCCGATCGCATATACATCATCAGCCGGCAATTTTGGATGACATCCCCATATTGCAAAATGGTTTGAAGTAACATGAGGGGATTGTGAATGTCTGTTGTATCACTCTCTAGCTATATACACATTTGCGCGTTGGATTACCGAAATCACCTATTATAATTGTATCTCAGAAATAAGGAGGTGGGGGTGGGAATCTATTATTAATTACCAGCTATGTAAGGCTTTTTACTCTTGTTTAAAGCTTATAAAAACTTATAAGAATGTGTGCTCCAGACGTGGATAAGAATCATCAGAATCAGAGGAGTTATGTCTTGACAATGTTATGTCATTGTACTGTTATTTGTTTTAAATAATTCAAATACCATAGATGTTATTGAAATGCATCTTTATTGTAACATGCCGGAAATATGAAAATCCAATAAAAAAACGATTGAATCAAAAAAAAAAAACACTATACGTTATAGTCTGATATCTGCTTATAATTATATATATATATATATATCTATATCAATGGAATAGAGAGATATATATATATATATATATATATATATATATATATATAGAATAAATGAACTCCGCAGCACATCCGAGTAGTGAAGAAGTAAAAGAAGCTTTAATCACCAAGCATGCGACGTTTCAATCCTCTCAATGGGATTTTTCTCAAGCAGTGACATTGTGGGCAGTGCACAGTACATATTTAAACACATTGACATAATTAGACAATCAATGAGTAAATTACAAGCATTTAAAGTGATATATTAAAAAACTGACAACAACAGTGTTATCATTACAAAATAGCATTTCATGAAATTACATACAGTGTTACAGTGCAAACGATACCTGTATCAAATCCAACGTACAGTGTACAGACAAAATACTTTACTAACAATCATGATTAATTCAGGTGTATGCCATTATAATAACCAAAAATGTGCAGGTGTACCTCAGTAGAATGATGAGTTAGATCACAGGAGTGTGCGATGGAGTCAGAACACATGGGTCACGGCGTCTCAGACATGCCAATGCGCATGTCGCAGGACCTTCCTGGGGATTCCGATCACATGATCACCCATTCTGGTCATTCGATGTAGTGCGCATGTCGCAGGACCTGTGAGCATGTGATCACAGCATGTGATCACTCTTCCGGTCATGTGTTCAGGTAAATCATCAGGTCATGTGATTCAGTGTGTCACATGATCGGAATAAACAAACTTAAAGATTCAAGTGTTCAGTGGTATTCAAAACACATAGGAAAGCATGATTCCACAGCTATATTTCCAAAAATCATTATAGGGGACATATATATAACACCTAAAGTAAGCTATAAATATGCAAAGTATAAAGAAATATGTCATCTTACAAATATAAGAATATGTATGCAGGCATAAGCAGTAGCGGAGTACATATGGCAGTGTGGGCACCCGGTATAGGATCATTGCCGACCCAGGCGCATCGAATCACATGGACAGTACCATTTATGAGTCACCCATCAATCTGGGAGAAAAAATAACTGTATACAACTGGAAGTACCATTGTTGTGTACAGGAAAGCTATATGTACTGTGCGGAAGTACCGCCGCTTTCCTTGCTATATAAGGACTTAGTTTATTAGTTGTTGAGTAGCCCCCTAGTCTAAACGAGGAATTCAGTATATGCGACTTATGTGATTCGATGCGCCTGGGTCGGCAATGATCCTATACCGGGTGCCCACACTGCCATATGTACTCCGCTACTGCTTATGCCTGCATACATATTCTTATATTTGTAAGATGACATATTTCTTTATACTTTGCATATTTATAGCTTACTTTAGGTGTTATATATATGTCCCCTATAATGATTTTTGGAAATATAGCTGTGGAATCATGCTTTCCTATGTGTTTTGAATACCACTGAACACTTGAATCTTTAAGTTTGTTTATTCCGATCATGTGACACACTGAATCACATGACCTGATTTACCTGAACACATGACCGGAAGAGTGATCACATGCTGTGATCACATGCTCACAGGTCCTGCGACATGCGCACTACATCGAATGACCAGAATGGGTGATCATGTGATCGGAATCCCCAGGAAGGTCCTGCGACATGCGCATTGGCATGTCTGAGACGCCGTGACCCATGTGTTCTGACTCCATCGCACACTCCTGTGATCTAACTCATCATTCTACTGAGGTACACCTGCACATTTTTGGTTATTATAATGGCATACACCTGAATTAATCATGATTGTTAGTAAAGTATTTTGTCTGTACACTGTACGTTGGATTTGATACAGGTATCGTTTGCACTGTAACACTGTATGTAATTTCATGAAATGCTATTTTGTAATGATAACACTGTTGTTGTCAGTTTTTTAATATATCACTTTAAATGCTTGTAATTTACTCATTGATTGTCTAATTATGTCAATGTGTTTAAATATGTACTGTGCACTGCCCACAATGTCACTGCTTGAGAAAAATCCCATTGAGAGGATTGAAACGTTGCATGCTTGGTGATTAAAGCTTCTTTTACTTCTTCACTACTCGGATGTGCTGCGGAGTTCATTTATTCTATATTGTTTGGAGGTGGATCGCCGACTCAGCCGCTGGCACTCCGTCTGTACCTTTCAGACAGTGGTGCTGCCCACATTCCTTGGTCTATATATATATATATATATATATATATATATACAGCAGTACACAACAATATACTATAACAACACACTAATACGGTATTAACTACACTAGTCACAATCCCACTATAATACTCACCCCCACAATCTAACTATACCTAACACTTACATACACGTTAACAGCAGCCCACCCAATCCTGTCAATATACTATCCCTACGGGGAATAACAAGGGGTTAATACAGACACTGCTGCTGCTGGGGTATGCAGGTGTCATGGTCTTACCTTGCTGTTCTCCTTCGTTTGACATGTGCTGGCGGCCATCTTGGTTTCTGGGTTTCTTGTAGCCTCCCACCCTGCGGCTCCTCCTTCCCACTGGGAGGAGCTGGATGCCCAGCTCATATATATAGGAGGTCTGTGGCTTCAGTTCCTTGCTTGGTCCTCCTGTGTTCACATGCTTCTAGACTGCTGCTGCTTCTGGTTCCTGATCCTGGTTTCGTCCGACTACCCTGCTGGTTCCTGATCCTGGTTTCGTCCGACTACCCTTCTGGTTCCTGATCCTGGCTTCGTCTGACTACCCTGCTGGTTCCTGATCCTGGCTTCGTCTGACTACCCTTCTGGTTCCTGACCTCTGGCTTCGCAAAGACTCTGCTTCGGTTTCGCCATCCGTTTGGACTTTTGCTTTACAGCTTTATTTTTAATAAAGCCTTCTTATTTTCACTTATCCCTTGTTGTACGTCTGGTTCATGGTTCCGTGACATTAGGACCAAGCCATGAATTCTGACGGTACAGGGCCATCCTCGCTACCCACGCTGGTTGCCAGACTTGATCAGCAGGATCACCTGTTGGGTCGGTTCGCTGTGGCGTTGCAAACCCTGCTTGAACGCACGGCTCATTTCGCTCCCGTTGCCGATGGGTCGGTTGTCGCTCCTGGGCCCGCTCCTACTGCCGCTCCGGTTGTTGCGCCAGAGTCTACCCCGACACCTGTTGTTGCACCTGCGGTGTTTCGGGGTATGACCGGTTCTGCCCCTCTTCCACAGCGCTTTGGGGGAGAGCCAACTCAGTGCCGAGGTTTCCTTAACCAGGTGGGCATTTATTTCGAGTTGCTGCCACATGCCTTTCCCACTGAGAGATCAAAGGTGGGCTTCTTGATCTCGCTGCTCTCGGACAAGGCCTTGGCCTGGGCCAGCCCTTTATGGGAGAACAACAATCCGGTGGTTGCCGAGTTTTCCGGTTTTGTTGCTTCTCTTCGGAAGGTATTCGATGTGCCGGCTCGTGCTGCCTCTGCTGCGAAGCTCCTTATGTCCATCAGACAGGGTTCACGATCCGTAGCTGAATACGCCATTGAGTTTCGTACCCTGGCAGCAGAGGTGGGCTGGAATAATGAGGCTCTGGTCGCTGCTTTCTCTCATGGTCTCTCGGATGCCTTGAAGGATGAGGTTGCAGCTAAGGACCTACCAGTGGAGCTCGAGTCTCTTATTTCTTTCCTGATTTTGATTGACACCAGACTCAGGGAGAGACCTTCCTTTAAGGAGAGCCTGCGGAGGTTTTCTGACAGATTGGCGCCTACGTTTGCTGTCCCACCCGTGCCTCCCTCTCCTCCCACGCCTCCTGGGGATGACTTGTCTGGGGGTGAACCCATGCAGCTGGGGTTTGCTCGCCTGTCCGAGGGGGAGAGGGTACTCCGGAGACGCGAGGGCCGATGCATGTACTGTGGTCTCGGTGGGCATTTTCGGTTGGCATGTCCGAACCGTCCGGGAAACGCTCGCACCTGAGATCCTGTCGGGGGCAGATCTTGGGTGGAGTCTCCTCGTCCCCGGTTTCCCGTGTTGACAAACCACTGATCACTGTTGTCCTCTCCTGGGTCGGGGGCTCGGTGACGACCCAGGCGTTGGTGGACTCTGGTGCTGGTGGTTTGTTCATTGATAATGTGTTCGCTGCCGCCAATTCCATTCCTCTGCAGGCTCGAGGTTCCCCACTGGCTCTTGAGGCGATAGACGGCAGACCCCTTCTGCCGCCACACGTGACTCATGAGACCCTTCCAGTGGGGATAGCCATTGGTGCCGTTCACAGAGAGTCGGTCTGCCTCCAGGTTATTTCGTCTCCACACTACTCGGTGGTCTTGGGGTACCCCTGGCTCCGGAAGCATAATCCGACTTTCGATTGGAGATCGGCCGAGATCCTCTCGTGGTCACCGCAGTGTGGGGCTAGTTGCATCCATGGGTCTGTCAAGTTGCTGTGTACTTCCTCGGACTCTCTGTTGCCTCCTGAATACGAGGAGTACCGGGATGTATTCGATAAGGTGCGCGCGGTTGCCCTACCTCCGCACCGCCCATACGATTGTGCCATAGAGTTACAATCTGGTGCCGTTCCTCCTCGTGGCAAAGTCTATCCACTGTCGGTAGCGGAGAATGAGGCCATGGAGGAGTACGTGAGGGAGGCGCTTTCACGCGGACACATTCGCAAATCCTCGTCCCCGGCAGGGGCTGGATTTTTCTTTGTGAAAAAGAAGGGCGGTGAGTTGAGGCCTTGCATCGATTACAGGGGTCTCAATCGCATCACGATCAAGAACGCTTACCCGATACCCTTGATTTCCGAGCTGTTCGATCGCCTTAAAGGGGCCACGGTCTTTACCAAACTCGACCTGAGGGCGGCATATAACCTGGTAAGGATCAAGGCGGGCGATGAGTGGAAGACCGCGTTTAACACCAGGACCGGTCATTATGAATCCTTGGTTATGCCCTTTGGGTTGTGCAATGCGCCCGCAGTCTTTCAGGAATTCATCAACGATGTTTTCCGTGACCTGTTGCAGCAGTGTGTGGTGGTCTATTTGGATGACATCTTGGTATATTCTGAATCCATGGAGGCCCACATTCTGGATGTCAGACGAGTGTTGCAACGGTTACGAGAGAACAAGCTGTTCGGTAAGCTTGAGAAATGCGAATTTCACCGATCCCAGGTAACCTTCTTAGGTTACATCATTTCCGCTGAGGGGTTCTCCATGGATCCTGAGAAGGTTTCGGCTGTCTTACAGTGGCCCCAGCCCAGTGGTCTTCGTTCCCTGCAGCGCTTTTTGGGATTCGCCAATTATTATCGGAAGTTCATCAGGGACTTTTCCACGCTAGCCAAGCCTCTCACGGATCTGACCAGGAAGGGCAGTAATTCCCAGGTCTGGCCGCTCGAGGCCATCCGAGCTTTTGAGGCTCTAAAGTCCGCCTTTGTGTCGGCTCCGATTCTGGCGCATCCCAACCCTGGGTTGCCCTTTGTCCTCGAGGTGGACGCGTCTGAGACGGGAGTAGGCGCCCTTCTGTCTCAGCATAGAACACCAGAGGGTCCTCTGCTTCCTTGTGGGTTTTACTCCCGGAAACTGTCTTCCGCGGAGTGCAACTATCAGATTGGTGACAGGGAGTTATTGGCCATCGTGCAGGCCCTTAAAGAATGGAGGCACTTGCTCGAGGTTCGGTGGTTCCGGTCCTCATCCTGACGGACCACAAGAATCTGACCTACCTTTCTGAGGCCAAGAGATTGACACCACGTCAGGCCAGATGGGCTCTGTTCTTGTCACGTTTTAATTACGTGGTCTCCTACCTACCCGGTTCCAAGAACATCAGGGCGGATGCCTTATCACGGCAGTACTCCGAGCTGTCCAGGGAGGAGTCGATTCCGACTTCGGTCATACCTCCGAATCAGATCTTGGCCGCCATTCGCACCAGCCTGACCTCTCCCCTGGGTGAGCAGATTTTGGCGGCTCAATCTGGTGCTCCCTCTGGGAGACCCAACGGCAGATGTTTTGTGCCTGAGGAGTTGCGCACTCGGTTGTTGCGAACCTACCATAACTCCAAGACCGCGGGGCATCCTGGAAAGAATCAGCTGTCCTGGGCTGTTTCACGTCTGTTCTGGTGGCCTTCCCTACGTTCCGACATCGCCGCATATGTAGCGGCATGCTCCGTTTGTGCCCAGAGTAAGTCCCCTCGGCACCTTCCGTTGGGCCTTCTGCAACCCATAGCCACCGGGGAGCGCCCATGGTCACACCTGGGGATGGATTTCATTGTGGACCTCCCTGCATCCCGAGGCCATACGGTCATTCTCATGATTGTGGATCGGTTTTCCAAAATGTGCCACTGTGTTCCTCTCAAGAAGTTACCCTCTGCACAAGAGTTGGCCACGATTTTTGCCAGGGAGGTCTTCCGGTTGCACGGTTTGCCCAAGGAGATTGTGTCGGATCGGGGGAGTCAGTTTGTGTCCAGGTTCTGGCGCGCCTTTTGCTCCCAGTTGGGGATTCATCTCTCCTTCTCCTCGGCCTACCACCCTCAGTCCAATGGGGCCGCAGAACGATCCAATCAGGCCTTGGAGCAATTCCTTCGTTGCTATGTCTCCGATCACCAAGACAATTGGGTTGACCTCCTGCCTTGGGCTGAGTTTGCCAGGAACACGGCGGTGAACTCTTCCTCTGGGACGTCTCCCTTCATGGCCAATTATGGGTTCCAACCTGCCGTGTTACCGGAGGTATTCTCTCCCCAGGATATTCCGGCTGTGGAGGATCACCTTTCCGTCCTACGTGCTTCTTGGGTACTGATCCAGAAGTCGCTTGAGGTCTCTGCGCAGCGCCAGAGACTCCAGGCTGATCGCAGACGAGCGCCTGCTCCTTCCTACCAGGTCGGAGACCGTGTATGGTTGTCCACCCGCAACCTCAACCTTCGAGTGCCCACTCCCAAGCTGGCGCCTCGCTTTGTTGGTCCTTTCCGAGTGCTTCGCAGGGTAAACCCGGTAGCCTATGCCCTTGCGCTTCCTCCTGGCATGCGGATCTCCAACGTGTTTCATGTCTCCCTGTTGAAGCCACTGGTGTGTATCGTTTCACTTCCTCGGTTCCTCGGCCTCGTCCGGTCCTAGTGGGTAATCGTGAGGAGTATGAGGTGAGCAATATCCTGGACTCACGCCTGGTCCGCGGTCGGGTGCAGTTTTTGGTCCATTGGCGTGGTTATGGTCCAGAGGAGCGTTCCTGGGTTCCCTCCGCAGATGTCCATGCTCCTGCCTTGCTCCGAGCCTTCCACGCACGCTTCCCTCAGAAACCGTTCTTTACTCCGCGGAGGAGGGGCCCTTGAGGGGGAGGTACTGTCATGGTCTTACCTTCTTGCTGTTCTCCTTCGTTTGACATGTGCTGGCGGCCATCTTGGTTTCTGGGTTTCTTGTAGCCTCCCACCCTGCGGCTCCTCCTTCCCACTGGGAGGAGCTGGATGCCCAGCTCATATATATATAGGAGGTCTGTGGCTTCAGTTCCTTGCTTGGTCCTCCTGTGTTCACATGCTTCTAGACTGCTGCTGCTTCTGGTTCCTGATCCTGGTTTCGTCCGACTACCCTGCTGGTTCCTGATCCTGGTTTCGTCCGACTACCCTGCTGGTTCCTGATCCTGGCTTCGTCTGACTACCCTGCTGGTTCCTGATCCTGGCTTAGTCTGACTACCCTTCTGGTTCCTGACCTCTGGCTTCGCAAAGACTCTGCTTCGGTTTCGCCATCCGTTTGGACTTTTGCTTTACAGCTTTATTTTTAATAAAGCCTTCTTATTTTCACTTATCCCTTGTTGTACGTCTGGTTCATGATTCCGTGACAGCAGGGCAGCCGTGAAGGGGTATCAAGCGGTACCAGGGGTAGAAGATGGGATGATATATACCAGGGGAGGTATAAGGGTAGAGTAACAGGGGTAAAACCAGGGTAGCAGGGGATATAGGGGAATGAGGGATATTCAATGTTGGGGGAACACAGGGGAATTAGGGTACGTTGGTGGTATAGGGGGAGTAAGGGTTAATACAGGGGAATAAGGGATTTGTTGGTGGTATAGGGGGAGTAAGGGTTAATGCAGGGGGATCGTTGGTGGTATAGGGGGTAATATTGATACTCAGCCGGTATGCTCGTTGTCCAGGGGTTGCTCGTTTTCCTAGGGGATGATCCTCTCCGGCTGGGGGCTCCACCAGTGCCTCAGCATGCATGCCGCCGGCCAGAACACGCGGGCCGGCGCGGTGATATGACGCCACCGCGCCGGCCCGCGCATCCCAGAGCACACTTCCAGGCGGAGGGTTCCTTTGATCCTCCGCCTGTAGCGCATCTGGATACCCTGCGGCGCGATAATTATTGCGCCGGAGGTATGCAGATAACAGAGGGAGGGACGTTTGTTTTCCTCTCACTGTTATGTTAACTATCCCCAGCAGCTGGGGGTAGTTAATACCAAAAGGCATCGGATCTCTATTGATCCTATGCCTTTTGAGGTCACCAGAGGCTGGACATAATTGTCCAGCCATCTGGTGACCTTCTCATCTCCTGCAGGGATGCAGGAGGAGGGGGGGACACCCGAACAGGGGGCATCTTTATCTGTATACTTAAATTGTGAATTATAGTGGCTCACTATAAATAATAATAAATGTGTTATATATGTGTGAAATACAGATGGTGAGTGCCTGCTGATTATTTTTATATTTATCTGTATACTATATGTGTATAGATGCTTGGGGCACATCCATACACATATATATATACCAATTTTCTGGTGGGAGGCATACATATAAATTCATGGATATATACAGTACAGACCAAAAGTTTGGACACACCTTCTCTTTCAAAGAGTTTTCTTTATTTTCATGACTTTGAAAATTGTAGATTCACACTGAAGGCATCAAAACTATGAATTAACGCATGTGGAATTATATACATAACAAACAAGTGTGAAACAACTGAAAATATGTCATATTCTAGGTTCTTCAAAGTAGCCACCTTTTGCTTTGGTTACTGCTTTGCACACTCTTGGCATTCTCTTGGTGAGCTTCAAGAGGTAGTCCCCTGAAATGGTTTTCACTTCACAGGTGTGCCCTGTCAGGTTTAGTAAGTGGGATTTCTTGCCTTATAAATGGGGTTGGGACCTTCAGTTGCGTTGAGGAGAAGTCAGGTGGATACACAGCTGATAGTCCTACTGAATAGACTGTTAGCTGCTTTTTTCTTGCCATAATACTAATTCTAAGTAAAGAAAAACGAGTGGCCATCATTACTTTAAGAAATGAAGGTCAGTCAGTCAGCCGAAAAACTGGGAAAACTTTGAAAGTAAGGGATATTTGACCATGAAGGAGAGTGATGGGGTGCTGCGCCAGATGTCCTGAGCTCCACAGTCACCGGACCTGAACCTAATCGAGATGGTTTGGGGTGAGCTGAACCGCAGAGTGAAGGCAAAAGGGCCAACAAGTGCTAAGCATCTCTCGGAACTCCTTCAAGACTGTTGGAAGACCATTTCAGGGGACTACCTCTTGAAGCTCATCAAGAGAATGCCAAGAGTGTGCAAAGCAGTAATCAAAGCAAAAGGTGGCTACTTTGAAGAACCTAGAATGACATATTTTCAGTTGTTTCACACTTGTTGTGTACTGTATATATAATTCCACATGTGTTGATTCATAGTTTTGATGCCTTCATAGTCATGAAAATAAAGAAAACTCTTTGAATGAGAAGGTGTGTCCAAACTTTTGGTCTGTACTGTATATATACACATATAGATATAACCAATAAGCCCACCCATATAACATACCATATACATAGAGATGCATGCTGCCAAGGGGGCATGCATACATCTTCATGTATACACACATGTCCCACCTGGACGGGCCCATAGAAAAGGGCCAATATATATGTATATATGTCAGGGCATATATACATATATATTTAAATATAACACTTCCCTCAACAGGGAGGAAACCGAAGTACCCGGAGGAAACCCACGCAAACACGGGGAGAACATATAAACTCCATGCAGATGTTGTCCTTATAGACTGTTTAATGACATTTATCTTAATAACACTCCCTTGACATTATTTACAGAATCTAGAACCATCCTGCTTTCCAAACCAGATAGAGACCCCACTATCCCACAATCTTACCGACCCATTTTTCTCTTGAATATTGATTATAAACTTCTTACCAAACCTTCCTCCCCAACTTTATTCACCTTTCACAACAGGGATTTACAAAAAACAATCGGTCAAAAATATACAGTCCGCTGTAGCTGCCACGTTTAACGCCCAACAACTCACATTTTCCGGGGGACCCATCAAAGGTGTCCCATTTCACCCCTACTCTTTAATGTAGTTCTCAATCCGTTACTTTATTATGCCCACCTTGCCCTTCCATAACATTCTACACATTGCATCAACGCATTTCTTTGGAGGCATTCGCAGACAATATTTTACTGACTGTTACCCACACTAAAGCTACATTACCTTCACTGATACAGGATATCCAATTAAAGGGAGGACTTTCTGGTTACCATATTAACTGGGACAAATTGGAAGCCTTACTCCTTGCTGGGTGGAAAAAAAACAGACCTCTCCCTTCTCATTTAGCTAGCAACACTCTTACATATCTTATTTGAGGATCTGTATCTCTAAATTACCAACCCAACTGTATAGAACTAACATGATGCCTTACCTCGTCTCCCTGGAATATTTATTAGCATCTTGGAGACCACTTTCGTTTGCAGGGCATGCACACCTTCTCAAAATGGTGGAGCTTCTGCGACTCCTCTACTCATTTCATTCGTTAGTGATTTACCTACGTCCCAGGGATGAGAGGAGGATCAACTATTTTTATAGATAGTTTATCTGAAAGGGGGGGGCGCCCACAGATACTTTTTCACATACTGCAACAACCCTGCGTTAATGGGGAGCTGAATTTATAAATTATTTGAGCATACAACATAGCCGCTTTGCTTAGCATAGCGATAGACTGGTTTTTTGATACCTCCATATTTACTGAATCTTCCCGCAATCAACGATTCACCCCCAGGAAAAGCCCTTGCAAATGTATTGCACTCCACTTTTAATAAGATCCCAGAAGGACTTCTGCAAAAGGTGCTCTTGATAAGCACTTGGAAAACAGTGCAAAAATGCAGCTTAATAAAAAAGCTCATCCTAACTATTCTCAATTTCTTCCTTTTGATTGCCATTCCTGACTTTCAAGAGTATATCCACTTAGGGCTTTTTACACGTGGTGTCAGGGGAAGGGGGGTAAACATCACTTGCAGTAATTGGTGGACATGGAATCCTGTAAGATCCTTTTGCTCCTGTATCTCAAGACCAAATTTCCCCAGGCCAATATCACTTTTCCACGATATATCAGTTATCTTTCTAAATTCCTTCTTTTCTTATCAGACACTTACTGATACATTGCTCTGCACAAAGTTTAAGTTTTCTCGCACCCAACATCTTTGAAGGGACACACATTGAGATACTACCGTTATCTCCATGTCCCCCTAGATCAGTGATGGCTAACCTCTGGCACTCCAGCTGTGGTGAAACTACGACTCCCAGCATGCTCCATTCATTTCTATGCTTACAGGCCTCAATTGAAGTACTCCCGACACCCCAAACAATAGCAGATAAATATGCGGGTGTACATACCGGGAGACTAATGTGCTAAAATTAAGCACCAAATATCAAGCTCATACCATGTGCTTGAGAGTAATCAAAAATTGGTATGTGTGACGGTAACGTACACTACACACGGGGAAGGATAGTGACCACTGCGCTCCACCCTCACCCCTAGCCCTGCCTACTTGCCTCGCAAGTCCTAATGACAGGGGACAACTAGACAGCAGTCCCTAACCTAGGATACGTGCTGGGAAGACAGACAAGACAAATAATGGAACGTGAACGGACCAGGTCAATACCTAGAGAGCTACGCAGTACTAAGGAATGAGCAGAGAATAGTCAGGAAAAGCCGAGGTCAAATACCAGGAGAGAAACGAAGTACAACAGGAGTCCGCAAAGAATCGTCAGGTGGAAGCCGGGGTCAGGATACCAGGAGAGATGCGCAGTACAGGAGGAGCAGGCAGAGAATCGTCAGGGAACACAGGATCAGGTAAGTATGCAGGAACAAAACAATCACCAGATACCTAAAATTAACAGGCAACCTGTGGCCAGCAGGCTGCCTGTATTTATAGTGGGGAGTGAGGGTCATGTGACGTGGCCAGCATCACATGACCGACAGACAGACAAATCGAGCAACGAGTGATCAGCTCGGCGCTCAAGGCAGACCTAGGAGCAGGGAGCCTCCCAGCTAGCAAAGGAACGAGGCCAAACACAGATCCTCGCTCCCGAAGCTAAGCAGCAGGTCTGCGGCTGATGGGAGACCGAGTGCACCTTTGGCGCCCCGTGACAGTACCTCGCCTTTTACAAGGGGCCACCGGACCCAAGACTTCAGGCAATGGCCTTTCAGGGTGTTCTAAATGAAATTTTTGAACAAGTCTAGGAGCATGAACCTCCCTGGCAGGTACCCAAGATCTTTCTTCAGGTCCATACCCCTTCCAGTGAATCCGGTACTGCAAGGAATTACGCACCTTCCTGACATCCACTATTTTAGACACCACATACTCAACAGCATCATTAACAAGAACCGACAGAGGCGAGGCTTTTGAAGGTACTACTGGTTCAACATATCTTTTAAGTAGAGATTTATAGAACACATTATGAATGTGGAATGACTCGGGCAGCTCCAACCTAAACGATACTGGGTTAATCACCTCCATGATCTTATATGGTCCAATAAAACGAGGAGCAAATTTTTTAGAATCTACCTTGAGAGAGAGAGATTCTTGGAGGATAACCACACCTTATCCCCAACCAGAAAAATCGCGCCCCTTGAACGTTTCCTATTGGCTTTGAGTCTTTGAGAACTTTGAGCCTTTTCTAGGTTCATTTGAACCCGGGCCCAAACTGTGCACAGTTCATAAGAGAGCCTATCCGCCTCAGGGTTAGAGGAGGAGACGGATGACCCAGAATGAAAACGGGGATGAAAACCATGGTTACAAAAGAAAGGGGAGACCCCAGCAGAAGAATTAACACGGTTATTCAAAGCAAATTCAGCCAACAGAAGGTATTTAACCCATAATTGCTGGTCATCAGCAACATACAACCTCTGGATTTGTTCCACAGACTGATTAAGGCGTTCAGTCTGCCCATTACTCTCAGGGTGGTAGGTGGAGGAAAAAGACAACGAAATCTGACATCTTTGACAGAAAGCCCTCCAAATTTGGACACCCCTGTCATATACAATATTTTCCGGGATACCATGTAACCGTACAATTTCTTTCACAAAAATAGACGCCAGGGTCTTGGCATTCGGGAGTTTAGACAGAGGAATGAAATGAACCATCTTGCTAAACCTATCGACCACTACCCAAACCACAGTCTTACCCTCTGCCGGCGGCAGGTCAGTAATAAAGTCCATCGAGATATAGGACCAGGGTGTACTGGGAATGGGTAGGGGTCGTAGGTTACCAGCAGGGTGAGTCCTAGGTGTCTTAGACCTAGCACAAACCTCACAGGCTGACACGTATGACTTGACATCCTTAAATAGAGTGGGCCACCAATAGGATCTAGAAACCAGCTGTACCCTCAAAACCAGGATGTGCACAAAAGGCAGAATCATGACATTCACCCAACAGCTGGAGATGAAATTATATGGGGACAAACAACTTATCTGTTGGGGTGGTTGCCGGTGCCAGATGTTGTTCAGCCTTAATGAGAGCCGAGATATCTTGGGTTAAGGCTGCTACGAAGATATTTGCTGGTAGGATGGATTCAGGCGGTGCCTCTGTAGGCTGAAAAGCATGGAAGCTCCGAGATAATGCATCAGCCTTTAAGTTTTTACTTCCAGGCCTGGTCTTTAGGTTGCCTTGCCTTGGGAGACTTAACAGAGAGGGCCTTCTTAGGACATCTCTAACTTATTAGTATAGCATTTGCAATTATGATGCAATTTTGTACTTTATTTGGTTTGCATTGAGCTGTTGTATTGCATGTTTTGTTTAACAGTCTTGTTCTCAGCCATAGCAACGTGCCCCTGCGCTTTGGTATGTGCTGACTGACCCCCTTTTTCTTTGCAGCTTGTGCTGGAGGTGTGGCTGCCTCCTTAGTCGTGCACTCCTGACCAGCTCGTCTGCCCCATTGGCTGATTTTAATTAGTGTTAGTATATAGCTTGGCCTGCTCCCCCTCACTCACTGAAGCCATCTGGCACCAGGAGAGAGATAGTGTGTGGACTCTCATTGCAGTCTTGGTGACCTTTTGTGCCAGGGGGTGGTGTGGAGTGGGCCCGGCATGCATGCTGGTAACTGCTTTCCGTGTATATAATGGAGGCCATTTTGGCACCAAAAATGACAGAAATTCAGGCGGATCCAGCATGCATGTAGAACCTGCACTTTCTGAATTATATGATAGCCGTCATGGCACATAACAGGTAAAATTTAGTGTTAGAACCCGTCTAACTAGAGATCGCCTTGACGTGCGGCAGACGGGCTCAAATAATTTTGTACAAAACGATTTGCCAAGCATCTCTAACTTATTAGTATAGCATTTGCAATTATGATGCAATTTTGTACTTTATTTGGTTTGCAGTGAGCTGTTGCATTGCATGTTTTGTTAACAGCCTTCTTAGGACACTGTTGATCCAATGGTCAGGATCTCCGCAGTAAAAACACACTCCACGTCTGCGGCGCAGATTCCTTTGAGTCATGCCGACCTGCATGGGTTCTTCGGTAGAGACCTCAGCGTTGTTTCTCGGGTCCTCTCTTCTCTGGACCACCATCTGAGAAGAGGAACTGTCGTTCCTGTCGTCTCTCTCTAACACCGTCGGTCAAGTCGGACTACAAGGGTCATCATCTCCTCTAGAGTCTCTGGAAGCTGATAACTCACTAGAAGGTCCTTTAAGTTATCAGACAGACCTGACCTGAACTGACTCTTAAGTGCTGGTTCATTCCATCCTGAGGGAACACAACACCTTTTGAATTGGGTGCAATACTCCTCCGCAGGTAGATCGCCCTGAACCAGAACCTTAAGAGCAGTCCCTCGGCTACCAGTGTCCTGTCTGGTTCATCATACAGGGTACCCAGGGCCTGAAAAAAAACCTCCACTGATGTTAAACAACTGGTGTCAGCAGGTTAAAGAAAAATGCCCAGTCCTGGGATCACCCTGTAACCGGGAAATGACAATGCCCACGCGTTGACTCTCGGGGCCAGATGATACGGGGCACAGACAGACAAGACAAATAACGGAAAGTGAACGGACCGGGTCAATACCTAGAGAGCTACGCAGTACTAAGGAATGAGCAGAGATAGTCAGGAAAGCCGAGGTCAAATTCCAGGAGAGAAACAAAGTACAACAGGAGTCCGCAAAGAATCGTCAGGTGGAAGCTGGGGTCAGGATACCAGGAGAGATGCGCAGTCCAGAAGGAGCAGGCAGAGATTCGTCAGGGAACACAGGATCAGGTAAGTATGCAGGAACAAAACAATCACCAGATACCTAAAATTAACAGGCAACCTGTGGCCAGCAGGCTGCCTGTATTTATAGTGGGGAGTGAGGGTCATATGACGTGGCCAGCGTCACATGACCGACAGACAGAGAAATCGAGCAATGAGTGATCAGCTCGGCGCTCAAAGCAGACCTAGGAGCAGGGAGCCTCCCAGCTAGCAAAGCCGCCCTGGGAACGAGGCCAAACACAGATCCTCGCTCCCGAAGCTAAGCAGCAGGTCTGCGGCTGATGGGAGACCAAGTGCACCTTTGGCGCCCCGTGACTGTATGAAGTAGAGGGTCCTATTGCAACATCGGCTGTTTGTATTACACGATAGAGTGTAGGTGTATTGATTTGCATACACCACTTCAACACCCTATACCTTTAAGAGCCATACCAGCGCCGGAGACCGCACCACACGTGTAGTCACCCTTTATTATTCTGTCACTGTATGGGCTCCTGATGATACGTACATGTTGAAACACGTTGAGCCGCTACCTATTACAAATCCTATCTCATTGTGTGTGCGCTGCAGCATCACGCAGGCACACAACTCTGGGGTGGGGAATCATACAGTAATCTGTCAGCATGGTCCCCAGTAGATGTATTTAATTTGCAGATGGTAGCTGAGGACGGGTGCTATATTAGGCAGTGGGGGTCATTTGCACTTCAAGGCTCTTAAAAGTATAGGGTGTTGAAGTGGTGTATGCAAATCAATACACCTACACTCTACAGTATCTTGTAATCCAACAGCAGATGTTGCAATAGGACCCCCTACTTAATGCCAAAGTTTGATTACTATTAAGCACATGGTATGAGCTACCGTGATATTTGGTGCTTAATTTTATCTGCTATTGTTTGGGGTGTCGGGAGTACTACAATTGAGGCCTGTAACCGGGTGTTACCCCCCTGTTTTATCCTTACAACTAATAAAGATTTATTGTGTTCATTTTTAGCATCTTACACAGGCAGTGATTCATCTATAGGATTAGACGCACACTGTATATTTTACTTGAAGATTTCTGAGAACAGCCAAGCAAGTTTGCATCTTAGGAGTTGTAGTTTTACCACAGCTGGAGGGCTGGAGGTAGCCATCAGAGCCTTAGATTATACCACTCCCAAACAGCCCTCAACAAACGGATAGGTGATATTCCTACTTTAACAATACTTTTAGTCATTGAATACAGTCTTAGATGCCTTCACTCTAGCCTTTAGATGCAAATAGTCCTTCAGATAACCCACAGGACTTATAAAAACCCCCTTACGGGGGCCATAAATTGGGTATATTCCCCACAGACCACTGTTTTAGATATGAGGCTGGGGGCAGCAAATATATATCATTGTCTTTGAGATTGCCTGGTCGTCAAACATTTCTGGCATAAAATCTCCAAAATATGCCTCTGCACATCGTCTCCTTTATTCCCTAAATCCCACAAGGGCAATATTTGGATATATTGATAGGGACGAGTTCCCCTGCACGTCAGGTAGCACGAAACTCAGTCACAGGGCGGCAGCAGGGTTTAAAATCAATGGTTTCACCCAGGGGTGCCCTAATGCAAATTATTCCTGGACAAATTTACATTTATTATGAAGATTGATTGGGTGGCGGCATCCTCTAAGTAAAAATCACACACAGAAAGATTTATTGAAGTTCGGGAAAGCTTTACTAGACTTCTCCCCTCACACATACAAGCTAATTTCTAAGAATGTTTATACTTACAACTTGGTTTTAAAACCGTTAGGGCTTCAGTAAACAATTATTTTAGAAATCGAGTATTCTATCGATTATTTTTTACGATTAATCGAGCAATCTGATAAGAAAAAATGAATTAATAGAAAGTCATCAGTCCCCAACACTCTTTGTTCCCCCCTGTGCAATCAGCCCAAGTGCATCAGTTCCCCAAGTGCCATCAGCTCCACTATCCCACAGTGCCATCAGCTCCCCCTGTGCCATCAGCTCCATTTCCCAGTGCTTTCAGCTCTCCCCCACCCCAGTGCCTTCAGCTCCACTCCCCCAGTGCCATCAGCTCGCCCCACCCCAGTGCCATCAGTTCGCGCCCACCCCAGTGCCAATCAGCTCTCCCCCACCCCAGTGCCATCAGCTCACATATCAACAGTTTAGATCAGTGTAGGTCTGAGTGCTCTCACATATATCGCGTTCTCTCTCCTCGCTGCTGAGGATTAAATCAAGATGGGCCTATAGACTTCTATGGAGCCTGTATCTTCCAGTATATGTAGAGTTCCCATTTAAAGTAAATAAAAAATGTTCAGACTCTTAAAACAAAAGTGCCTGTTTTTGAGCACTTGTTATAAGGAGTCGGACAACCAAATTAAGCTGATAGGATCAGATACTGTTTAGATTACTGTACAGTCTATTTCTAGGTGTTTGTTATTACTGAAGCTTTTGGGGTTGGATCCCGCCGATGTTGTCAGGGTCAGACTAGATCTAGACATGTCTGATCCTGTCTGTGAAGGTTCTCATTTATCCAGATCATGGTGTAACAGGGTTCCGAAGGTGCACTTGGTCCCCCATTAGCCGCAGACCTGCTGCTTAGCTTCGGGAGCGAGGATCTGTGTTTGACCTCGTTCCCAGGCAGCTTTACTAGCTGGGTGGCTCCCTGTTCTTAGTCTGCCTTGAGCACCGAGCTGATCACTCGGTGCACGACTGGTGGTCTGTCGGTCATGTGACGCTGGCCCCTCTCACATGACCCTCACTCCCCACTATAAATTACAGGCAGCCTGCTGGCCACAGGTTGCCTGTTAATTTAGGTTCCACCACTGTGTTTTTGTCTTTCCTGGGCGTCTTACCTCCTGCTGAATTCCTGACGATCCTCTGCCTGCTCCTTGTGTACTTTGCTGCTCTCATGGTATTCTGACCCCGCCCCTCCTGACAATCCTCTGCTGACTCCTTTGGTACTACACGACTCTCCTTGTATTTTATGACCCCGGCTTCTCCTGACAATTCTCTGCTTGCTCCATTTGTACTTTGTAGCTTTCTGGTATGACTTGGGTCCGTTCACGTTCTGTTGTTTGTCTGTCTGTCATCCCTGCACTTAGTCCAAGCTAGGGATTGCCGTCCAGTTGTCCCCTGTCATTAGGACTCGCGAGGCAAGTAGGCAGGGCCAGGGGTAAGGGTGGAGGGCAGTGGTCACTTCCCTCCCCCCTGTGTGTGTGTGTGTGTGTGTGTGTGTGTACGCAACCGTTACAGATTAACAGGCCCAATAACCACTGTATAATGAATCCTCTGGTGACCCTGACTGACCATGTCTCTAATCTGACGCAGAGGGTGCAGGAGTTAGAGGAAAAACTCAGTTCTTTTGAGTTAGGGCAAGCTTCTTTCACTCCTCAGGCCTCCAGTCCGCATTTTGAGCCCCAGATTAAGCTCCCAGAACCCTTTTCTGGAGACCGGAAGAAGTTTCTTTCTTTTAAGGAGAATTGCAAACTTTACTTCCGTTTGCGCCCCGTGTCCTCTGGCCCCGAGAGTCAACGCGTGGGCATTATCATTTCCCGACTACAGGGTGATCCCCAGGACTGGGCGTTCTCCTTATCTGCTGGCGCCAGTTGTTTATTCTTCTGTGGAGGGGTCTGTCAGGCCCTAGGTACCCTCTATGATGAACCTGACAGGGCTCTAGTAGCCGAGACGGCTCTAAAGGCACTGGTTCAGGGCAATCTACCTGCGGAGGATTTTCAGAAGGTGGAGTGTCCCCCTCAGGATGGAACGAACCAGCCCTGAAGGAGTCAGTTTAGGGTCAGGTCTGTCTGATAATTTAAAGGATCTTCTGGTCAGTTATCAACTCCAGAGACCTTAGAGGAGATGATGACCCTTGTTGTCCGACTTGACCGGACGGGTAGAGAGAGACGACAGGAACAACAGTTCTCTTCCAGATGGTGGTCCAGCAGAGGCCTATCCCAGAGACAATGCTGAGGTCTCCACCGAGGAACCCATGCAGGTTGGCATGACCCGAGGAATCTTCGCCGCAGACGTGGAGAATGCTTTTACTGTGGAGAACCTGACCATTGTCCTAAGAAGGTCCTCTCTGTCAAGGCTCCTAAGGCAAGGCAACCTAAAGACCAGGTACACCCTGAATTTTCTAAATGTAAGCTTTGGGTACCCATTTACGATTTCTCTGGAGTAGATAAATGGCCGGGTAAGGCCTTTATTGAATCTGGCTCAGCGGCTTGCTTTATTGACTCTGAGTATGCTGTAAGATTGGGTATTCCTATGTTTGCCTTACCAACTCCTATCCAATGTCATGGCTATTGATGCTACTCCTCTTATTGGTGGTACGGTGAGCTCATGTACCTCAGAGATTTCTCTAACCGTGGGTGTGTGCCACTCAGAGAGATGTTCCCTTTTTAGTCCTGGAGAACCTAACGGCTGAGGTGGTACTAGGGTTGCCTTGGCTCCGACTACATAACCCCACTATAGATTGGTCCAGTGGGAGTTGGTGGGATGGGGGCCTAAGTGTAACTCGTGCTTGTCCGTGGTACAGGCTGGGCGTCTCAGTAAAGTCTGATACCTTACCCACTGTTGTTAGGGCAATATTCTGATGTATTCTCATCACCAACCCCGTAGGTTCTACCCCCCCCCCCCCCCATAGACCTTATGATTGTACCATAGAGCTAGTAGAGGGGGCCAAGTTTCCTAAGGGGCGAAATTATAATCTTTCTAAGCCCGAACGCAAGGCCATGGAAGATTATATTAAGGAGAGCCTTGTTAAAGGGCATATTAGATCTTCTGTCTCTCCTATGGGGGCGGGGTTTTACTTCATTAAGAAAAAAGATGGTGGTCTTAGGCCATGTATCGATTACCGGAGATTAAATAAAATCACTGTCCAGAATAGATACTCCCTCCCATTGATTCCGGATTTATTTAACCAGGTTCTGGGGGCAACCTGGTTTTCCAAAATTGACCTGAAAGGGGCATACAATCTAATCCGAATCAAGGAGGGAGACGAATTGAAGACGGCGTTCAATACTCCGGTAGGACACTTTGAATATCAGGTGATGCCTTTTGGACTCAGCAATGCCCCAGCTGTGTTCCAAAACTTCATGAATGACATTCTTAGGGAGTTCTTAGGTAAATTTCTTATTGTCTATCTTGACGACATTTTGATATTCTCTCCTGACTTCGAATCCCATGTGTCTCATGTTAAACAAGTATTAGAGGTGTTGAGGGAGAATCAGCTATCCGCTAAGCAAGAGAAATGTGTCTTTGGTGTACAGGAGATTCTGTTTCTAGGGCATGTTCTGACTCCTCACGCCTTCAAGATGGATCCTGGTAAGGTACTAGCAATTAAGGAATGGGTAGGACCTTCATCCTTAAAGGCCTTACAATGGTTCCTAGGTTTCGCCAATTACTATCGTAAATTTATTATGAATTTTTCCGTAATTGCTAAACCGTTGACCGACCTTACTAAGAAAGGGGCGGATTTCTTCATTTGAAAAATTAAAAAAGGCATTCAGTAGCGCTCCCATTCTGATCCAGCCTGATCAGGAGAAACCTTTTATTGTGGAGGTGGATGCGTCCGAGGATGGTGCAGGAGCAGTCCTTTCACAAGGTCCTGCTACCCTCACTAACCTGAGACCATGTGCCTTCTTCTCCAGGAAATTCTCTCTCACAGAGAGAAACTACGACATAGGGAATAGGGAGCTGCTGGCCATTAAATCGGCATTTGAGGAGTGGAGGCATTTTCTGGAGGGGGCAAGGAATTGTGTAACTGTTGTGTCACGGCTGAGGATGGGGGAAATCCTCAGCCGTGTGAAGCCAGATGATGTTATGGCTGCTCAGCCAGGAGAACAGGATAGGGAGCAGGTCACCTCCTAACAGCGTCCCTACCCTGACCCTAACTCCTAACTGCATGGGCCGACCTTAAAGGTAGGAGGACCCATGCGCAGGAACCTCGGATCCCTAACTCACCCTCCGTCCGGTCCCTGCGCTAGGGGGAAAAGGGGAACAAATGCAAGCCTATGTATATGGCAGGTGCTGCACTAGTTCCAGCCACCTGCCACAGCCCTGCTGACTGGATCCGTGTGCAGGAAAGCTGAAGTCCACAAATAGCAAACAGAAGTCAGCACAAACTCATCCACACACCGGAACCCAGATACATGGCAGCACTGAATAATACAGGAAACCATAAACCAAACATCACACAGACTTAGCTAAACTTAAACTTATGACCACAGTGGTGGCTCTCACAGGCGGATAGAAAAGACAGGAGGCTGCTCCAGCTAGCAAGACTGAAACAACCTCCTGAGCCCTGCTAAAGAGAGGGTCTATATAGGCCCAAGTGGCCACACCCAAGGGTTGGACACACCCAGTGACATCACACACACACTGGGAAGGAAGTTAACCCTTCCAGTACCACAGAAGGGAAAGACACATAAAGGGGAAGTGCACACAATACATAATACACCGTGCACACAACACACACACCTAACATAAAGAAAGTCAGGTGAGACCGCATGCCAGGGCAGCAAGCTGCCTAGCGACGCTCAGGCTGCTCTGCTGCTAAATACAACACTAGTTGCCCGCGGCAACCACAAGTGAGGCCACAAACAAGCGGCCCTCACCCGTGGTTGAACACCCATACAAAACCGCATGCAGTTGCCTGCGGTTTAAGAAGTCACGGTCATGGGCATGGCCGTGACATGTTGTCACTGACCATAAAACCTTATGTTTCTCGAGTCTGCTAAGAGGTTGAATCCCCGTCAAGCCAGATGGGCTCTGTTTTTACCTCGTTTTGATTTTTCCATTACGTTCAGGCCGGGAAGTAAAAAAATGTGAAGGCGGAGGTAGCATTATCTCGGAGCTTCCCATGCTTTTCAACCTACTGAGGTACCACCTGAATCCATCCTACCAGCAAAAATCTTCATAGCAGCTCTTACCCAGGATATCTCGGCTTGCATTAGGTCTGAACTACATCTGGCACCGGTATCCACCCCCAACAGATAAGTTGTTTGTTCCCGTACATTTCGTCTCCAGCTGTTGGTGTGAGTGTCACGGTTTCTGCCTTTTGTGGACATCGGGTGTTGAGGGCACTAAGGATCTGGTTTCTAGATCTTATTGGTGGCCCACTCTAACTATGGATGTCAAGTCCTATACGTGTCAGCACTGTGAGGTTTGTGCCAGGTCCAAGACACCTAGGACTCGCCCTGCTGGTAAACCTACGACCCCTACCCATTCCCAGTAGAACCCTGGTCCCATATCTCGATGAAGCAAGATGGTCCATTTAATTCCCCTGTCCTAAACTCCCGAAATGCCAAAACTCTGGCGGTCTATTTTTGTGAAAGAAATTGTCTCGATTGGCATAGTATCCCAGAAAATATAGTTTCTGACAGGGGTGTGCAGTTTGTGTCCAAATTCTGGAGGGCCTACTGCCAAAAATGTAAAATTTCATTGTCTTTTCCTCTGCCTACCACCCTGAGAGTATTGGGCAGACTGAACGCCTTAATCAGTCTGTGGAACAATTCTTGAGGTTGTATGTTGCTGATGACCAGCAATTATGGGTGAAATTTCTTCCATTGGCTGACTTTGCTTTGAATAACCGTGTCAATTCTTCTGCTGGGGTTTCACCTTTCTTTTGTTACCATGGTTTTTCCATCCCCGTTTTTCATTCTGGGTCATCCGTCTCCTCCTCTAACCCCTGAGGCGGATAGGCCTCTCCTCCCCGAACTGTTCACAGTTTGGGCCCGGGTTCAATCGAACATAGGAAAAGGCTCAAAGTTCTCAGGAAACTCAAGGCCGATAGGAGACGTTCAAGGGGGGTGAAATTTTCAGCTTGGGGATAAGGTATGTTGTTCCTCCAAGAATCTCTCTCTCTAAGGTAGATTTCTAAAAGTTGCTCCTCGTTTTATTGGACCAATAAGATCACGGAGGTGATTTAACCCGGTATCATTTTGGTTAGGAGCTGCCCGAGTCATTCCACATTCATAATGTGTTCCATAAATCTCTTATTAAAAAATATTTTGAACCGGTATTACCATCGAAAGCCTCGCCTCCGCCGGTTCTTGTTAATGATGCTGTCGAGTATGTGGTGTCTAAAATAGTGGATGTCAGGAAGGTGCGTAATTCCCTTGCAGTACCTGATTCATTGGAAGGGGTATGGACCTGAAGAGAGATCTTGGGTACCTGCCAGGGAGGTTCATGCTCCTAGACTTGTTTGAAAATTTCATTAGAACACCCTGAAAGGCCTCGCCTGAAGTCTTGGGGCCGGTGGCCCCTCGTAAAAGGGAGGGTACTGTAACGGGGTTCCGAAGGTGCACTCGGTCCCCATTAGCCGCAGACTTGCTGCTTAGCTTCGGGAGCAAGGATCTGTGTATGACCTCGTCCCAGGCGGCTTTACTAGCTGGGTGGCTCCATGCTCCTAAGTCTGCCTTGAGCGCCAAGCTGATCACTCGGTGCTCGACTGGTTGGTCTGTCGGTCATGTGACGCTGGCCACGTCATATGACCCTCACTCCCCACTATAAATACAGCAGCTGCTGGCCACAGGTTGCCTGTTAATTTAGGTTCCACCTTTGGTTTTGTCTTTCCTGGCGTACTTACCTCCTGCTGAATTCCTGACGATCCTCTGCCTGCTATGAAACAACCCCATATCATAAGGATTTCTCCACCGACCTTGATGGTTTCTTATACAGTGGGATGCGAAAGTTTGGGCAACCTTGTTAATCGTCATGATTTTCCTGTATAAATCGTTGGTTGTTACGATAAAAAATGTCAGTTAAATATATCATATTGGAGACACACACAGTGATATTTGAGAAGTGAAATGAAGTTTATTGGATTTACAGAAAGTGTGCTATAATTGTTTGAACAAAATTAGGCAGGTGCATAAATTTGGGCACCACAAAAAAGAAATGAAATCAATATTTAGTAGATCCTCCTTTTGCAGAAATTACAGCCTCTAAACGCTTCCTGTAGGTTCCAATGAGAGTCTGGATTCTGGTTGAAGGTATTTTGGACCATTCCTCTTTACAAAACATCTTTAGTTCATTCAGTTTTGATGGCTTCCGAGCATGGACAGCTCTCTTTAAGTCACACCACAGATTTTCAATTATATTCAGGTCTGGGGACTGAGATGGCCATTCCAGAACATTGTACTTGTTCTTCTGCATAATTGCCTTAGTGGATTTTGAGTAGTGTTTAGGGTCGTTGTCTTGTTGAAAGATCCAGCCCGGCGCAGCTTCAGCTTTGTCACTGATTCCTGGACATTGGTCTCCAGAATCTGCTGATACTGAGTGGAATCCATGCGTCCCTCAACTTTGACAAGATTCCCAGTCCCTGCACTGGCCACACAGCCCCACAGCAGATGGAACCACCACCATATTTTACTGTAGGTAGCAGGTGTTTTTCTTGGAATGCTGTGCTCTTTTTCCTCCATGCATAACACCCCTTGTTATGGCCAAATAACTCAATTTTAGTTTCATCAGTCCACAGCACCTTATTCCAAAATGAAGCTGGCTTGTCCAAATGTGCTTTAGCCCACCTCAAGCAGCACTTTTTGTGCTGTGGGCGGAGAAAAAGCTTCCTCTGCATCACTCTCGCATACACAATCTCCTTGTGTAAAGTGCACCGAATGGTTGAACGATGCACAGTGACTCCATCTGCAGCAAGATGATGTTGTAGGTCTTTGGTGCTGGTCTGTGGGTTGACTCTGACTGTTCTCACCATTCGTCACTTCTGTCTATCCGAGATTTTTCTTGGTCTGCCACTTCGAGCCTTAACTTGAACTGAGCCTGTGGTCTTCCATTTCCTCAATATGTTCCTAACTGTGGAAAAAATATTGTTCAAATAGCCAAAAGGCTACAAAGCTCCTGTTTCTGGTCAAATAAAGCGCAACATTTATTTCTTTCATTAAAACTAATACAAAACAGGAGAAAAAAAGGAAAAAATGCTTTTTAAAATTTAAAGGTGCTATGTGGATACAAGCGGCGGTAAATTGGGGTGTTACACCCGTATAAGTGCCTCCTTATATCCTTTTGTCAGTCCTAGTAGGTATCTCTCCACATATATCAAACTAGAAGATAGCCTTATAAGTCGCTTTGGGATAATTCCCTATCAACACCACAATAAGTGCGACTACCTGCCGCTAAAGTGTCCAAGTAGGTGAGTCTGCAGATCACACCGCTAAGACACTGTATCCCTCATGCACCTAATTTAAAAATCAAATTAGAGCTCCCCCTCTGTGGAAACTGTGGAAACAGACAGCTGAAATCTCTGAAACAGCTTTCTGTATCCTTCCCCTAAACCATGATGGTGAACAATCTTTGTCTTCAGGTCATTTGAGAGTTGTTTTGAGACCCCCATATTGCTAATCTTCAGAGAAAATTAAAAGAGGAGGGAAACTTACAATTGACCCCCTTAACCACTTCCCATCCGGGCCCTTTGCCCCCTTCCTGACCAGGCCAAATTTTGCAAAACTGACATATCTCACTTTATGTGGTAATAACTTTGGAACACCTTTATTTATCCAAGTCATTCAGAGATTGTTTTCTCGTGACACATTGTACTTCATGATAGTCATAAATTTGAGTCAAAATATTTCACCTTTATTTATGAAAAAATCCCAAATTTACCCAAAAATTTGAAAAATTCGCAATTTTCTAAATTTCAATTTCTCTGCTTTCAAAACAGAAAGTGATACCTCATAAAATAGTTATTATTTAACATTTCCCATATGTCTACTTTATGTTGGCATCATTTTGGAAATGTCATTTTATTTTTTTAGGACGTTAGAAGGCTTAGAAGTTTAGAAGCAATTCTTCAAATTTGTAAGAAAATTGCCAAAACCCACTTTATAAGGACCAGTTCAGGTCAGAAGTCACTTTGTGGGGCCTACATAGTGGATACCCCCATAAATGACCCCATTGTAGAAACTACACCCCTCAAGGTATTCAAAACCGATTTTACAAACTTTGTTAACCCTTTAGGCGTTCCACAAGAATTAAAGGAAAATGGAGATCAAATTTTAAAATTTCACTTTTTTGGCAGATTTTCCATTTTAATCAATTTTTTTCTTTAACACATCGATGGTTAACAGCCAAACAAAACTCAATATTTATTACCCAGATTCTGCGGTTTACAGAAACACCCCACATGTGGTTGTAAACTGCTGTATGGGCACACGGCAGGGCGCAGAAGGAAAGGAACTCCACATGGTTTTTAGATGCCATGTCCCATTTGAAGCCCCCTGATGCACCCTTACAGTAGAAACTCCCAAGAAGTGACCCCATTTTGGAAACTAGGGGATAAGGTGCCAGTTTTATTAGTACTATTTTTGGGTACATATGATTTTTTGATCATTCATTATAACACTTTATGGGGCAAGGTGACCAAAAAATTTGTTGTTTTAGCACAGTTTCTATTTATTTATTTTTACAGCGTTCACCTGAGGGGTTCAGTCAAGTGACATTTTTATAGAGCAGATTGTTACGGACGTGGCGATACCTAATATGTATACTTTTTCTCATTTATTAAAGTTTTACACAATAATAGCATTTTTGAAACCAAAAAATTATGTTTTAATGTGTCCATGTTCTGAGAGCTATAGTTTTTTTATTTTTTGAGAGATTTTCTTATGTAGGGGCTCATTTTTTGCGGGATGAGGTGACGATTTTATTGGTACTATTTTGTGGGACATACGCGTTTTTGATCACTTGGTGTTGCACCTTTTGTGATGCAAGGTGACAAAAATTGCTTGTTTTTACACAGTTTTTTTTATTTATTTTTTACGGTGTTCACCCGAGGGGTTAGGTCATGTGATATTTTTATAGAGCTGGTTTTTACGGACGCGGCAATACCTAATATGTATACTTTTTTTTATTTGTTTCACTTTAACACAATAATAGCATTTTTGAAACCAAAAAAATGATGTTTTAGTGTCTCCATGTTCTAAGAGCTATAGTTTTTTTATTTTTTGAGAGATTTTCTTATGTAGGGGCTCATTCTTTGCGGGATGAGGTGACGGTTTTATTGGTACCATTTTGTGGGACATACGCGTTTTTGATCACTTGGTGTTGCACCTTTTGTGATGCAAGGTGACAAAAATTGCTTGTTTTGACAGTTTTTTTTATTTATTTTTTACGGTGTTCACCCGAGGGGTTAGGTCATGTGATATTTTTATAGAGCTGGTTTTTACGGACGCGGCAATACTAAATATGTCTATTTTATTTTATTTTTTCTATTTTTTTTTTTTTTTTTTATTCCTTACTTGGGATTTTTATTTTTTTTTACATGTGAACCTTTTTTTTATTTTATTTTTTCAACACTTTATATTATTTTTATTTTATTTTACACTTTTCGTCCCCCATAAGGTCATACAAGACCTCTGGGGGACATTTGCTTCACTTTTTCTTTTTTTTTTCACAGTTGATTTCTCCTGTAACTGGGGCTGAGATAGTAGCCCCAGTTACAGGACAAATGCACCCCTATAGAGGCAGTACAGCAGCAATCCTGCGCTGTACAGCCTCACAGCAGGGCTGATCGAGGTCTCTGAGAGACCTCACACAGCCCCTGCACTCTCCGGTCCCGGCGGTCACATGACCGCCGGGCCGGAACAGGAAGCGCACAGCGCTTCCTGCTCTGCAGACACAGCGCTCGGTGAGCGCTGTGTCTGCAGCGATCGTGAAGGCAGGGACACCTGGGCACTGTCCCTGCCTTATCTCTGGGTTGCCCTGCTGTCACTGACAGCGGGCAACCCGATCAGCAGCTGCACGATTAGCGTGCAGCTGCTATTTCTGACAGGACGTTTTAAAACGTGCTCGTCAGAAATAGACGTCCACCATAGGACGTTTATAGTCTTATGGGCGGACGTGAGGCGGTTAAATACTCTTCTCATAATTGGATTCACCTGTGTATATAGGTCAAGGGTCACTGAGCTTACCAAGCCAATTTGAGTTCCAATAATTAGTTCTAAAGGTTTTGGAATCAATAAATGACAACAGTGCCCAAATTTATGCACCTGCCTAATTTGTTTAAAACAATTATAGCACACTTTCTGTAGATCCAATAAACTTCATTTCACTTTTCAAATATCACTGTGTGTGTCTCCTATATGATATATTTAACTGACATTTTTTATCGTAACACCAACGATTTATACAGGAAAATCATGACGATTAACAAGGTTGGCCAAACTTTCGCATCCCACTGTATTTCTCAATCAATAGCTTCCTTTTCCCTTGTTTATTCCAGCCCATTTGCACCTATAAGAGCCCAGTCTATAGACTCTAGTTTCATTGCTCCAAATCACCCGTTCCAATCTTCTACTGTCATCTGTTCATATTTTTTTTGCAAACTCGAAGCGAACGCTCTCTTATGACGATATGAAATCAAGGCTTCTTCTCTCCTTTTTCTGGCCACCATTCCAGACTTCTATAATGCACATCACAGGGTGAGCTTGCATGGATGTCTGTGATCTCACTATTACGAAGCATACGAGCCACCTCCACTGTCGTGTTTGTCGCACAAGAACTGATAGTCCTTGTGATGAGCCGACTTGTTGACTTCAACATTTTGCCTGGACGTCCACCTCTTGACTTTGGAATGGATGGTCGGACTTAATTTTGTATTCTTCCAACTGTCATGGCACTCACATGATGCAGTTTTTTTGCAATTTCTTGGCTGAGATACTGCTATCGATGAGCTGAATTATGCTGTTTATCTTTTCTTGGGAAATCTTCATGGCTGCTCCTGGATTTGATCAGTGACCTTTCACTTGGAATCAACCTAATAACACACAGAGCAATTATGGATTGTGAGAACAGGTTGTAAGTTGTAGTATACAAGAAAAAAGATTATGTATGAGATAGCCAAGATGATTGTCTATGTTCAAATGGTAGTCTCACGTTCAAAGCTGTAATGGATGGTGAGATATGGAGCCTTAAAGTCAAAGTTAAAAACATTGTTACCCTTTTGCACATCAGTGTACTCTTATATTAGTATACTTACCTGCATTGGCGCTGTCACAGATAGTCCGGGGAAAATGTTCTATTTGTTATATACAGTATTGTTAGTATTTTTGGAAAATGTCTTAATAAAAACACTCAAATAAATCTTGATTATGGAACTCAGCCTGGGCTCCATTCCGAATAAGGATATAGGGAGAGCTGGAAAGAGGCAGACCAGATTTTTGAATGAGTTGAAAGGGTCTCTCTTCGGCCGCCTGCACATGTTGCAGGAATACGGATTTCCTGCCGAAAAAACGCAGTGTAGTACAGGTACCAGCAAACAAATCATAATGTACCAGTCATGGCCAAAAGTTTTTGAGAAGGACACAATATAGTTTTACAAAAGTTTGCTGCAAACTACTGCTTTTAGATCTTTGTTTCAGTTAGTTTCTGTGATGTAGTGAAATATAATTACACGCACCTTCATACGTTTTCAAAGGCTTTTATCGACAATTACATGCATATATGCAAAGAGTCAGTATTGCAGTGTTGGCCCTCTTTTTCAGGACCTCTGCAATTCGACTGGGCAATACCTCAATCAACTTCTGGGCCAAATCTGACTGATAGCAACCCATTCATTCATAATCACTTCTTGGAGTTTGTCAGAATTAGTGGGTTTTTGTTTGTCCACCCGCCTCTTGAGGATTGACCACAAGTTCTCAATGGATTAAGATCTGGGGAGTTTCCAGGCCATGGACCCAAAATGTCAAAGTTTTGGTCCCCGAGCCACTTAGTTATCACTTTTGCCTTATGGCACGGTGCTCCATCGTGCTGGAAAATGCATTGTTCTTCACCAAACTGTTGTTGGATTGTTGGAAGAAGTTGCTGTTGGAGGGTGTTTTGGTACCATTCTTTATTCATGCCTGTGTTTTTGGCAAAATTGTGAGTGAGCCCACTCCCTTGGATGAGAAGCAACCCCACACATGAATGGTCTCAGGATGCTTTAACTGTGGCATGACACAGGACTGATGGTAGCGCTCAACCTTTTCTTCTCTGGACAAGCCTTTTTCCAGATGCCCCAAACAATCGGAAAGAGGCTTCATTGGAGAATATGACTTTGCCCCAGTCCTCAGCAGTCCATTCACCAAACTTTCCGCAGAAGATCAATATGTCCCTGATGTTTTTTTGGTGAGAAGTGGCTTCTTTGCTGCCCTTCTTGACACCAGGCCATCTTCGAAAAGTCTTCGCCTCGCTGTGCGTGCAGATGCGCTCACACCTGCCTGCTGCCATTCCTGAGCAAGCTCTGCACTGGTGGCACTCCGATCCCGCAGCTGAATCCTCTTTAGGAGACGATCCTGGCGCTTTCTGGGACGCCCTGAAGCCTTCTTAACAAGAATTGAACCTCTTTCCTTGAAGTTCTTGATGATCCTATAAATTGTTGATTGAGGTGCAATCTTAGTAGCCACAATATCCTTGCCTGTGAAGCCATTTTTATGCAACGCAATGATGGCTGCACGCGTTTCTTTGCAGGTCACCATGGTTATCAATGGAAGAACAATGATTTCAAGCATCACCCTCCTTTTAACATGTCAAGTCTGCCATTTTATGTTTCAATGGTATTTATTAGATTTTCACAATAATAAAGTGAACAGAATAATGTACTTAATACAGAGGACTTGGAGTCCAATTATTTGAACATTCCAAACAAATAAAATAAAAACAAAAAGACATACATAAAATAAGACTTAAATAAAAAAGAACGCGTCAGGAAATCAGGGGTAATAGACATATAGTTACAAGGTACATAGGTCTGGTGTCAGGAGGCGATCAGGAATAAAAGGATTCATAACTGCATAACCCCCCTTCAGTGCACAATACATCCATGAAAATTATCAGAGCCCCCGATTAAGGGAGAGATCAATAGAGTGCGAAGAGGACGACCAGGGCTCCCAGACTCTTTCAAACAAAGCAAATGTATCTGAGCGGATAGCCGACATCCTTTCAGATTGGTAAATCTTGTTGACTCTATCAATTACTGCTTGATAGCTCAATGACAAGGATCGCCACTGAGAGGCAATGTGGATTCTAGCTGCAAGCAGGATAAATTGGGTCAATTTGAATTTGGCATTTGTTAATTTCGGCGGCTTGTCGCCAAGTAGCAAGACCGAGGGTGTGGGGAGGAGGACGCACCCCAGCAAAGATGAGAGCAAGTCACAGATGCGACCCCATAACCTGGACGCCACAGGGCAAGTCCACCAGGTATGGAGCATCGTGCCCTCCTCATCACACCCCCGAAAGCAAGTAGAGGGAACCTCTGGATAAAAGTGATGTAATTTGGCCGGCACTAAATACGTCCGGTGGAGTATTTTAATAGAGGTCTCTGCCAAGGTAGTTTGCCATGACCCTTTGGTTAATGTCTGGGAGCGCTGATGCCATCTAGATACGCTTGATTCTTCCGACAGATCCGCCTCCCACTCCAACATATAGCAGAGTTTAGTGTCCTCTGGAGGTGCAGTGAGGATAGAATATATCCGGGATAATAGACCCTGTTTATATAGAGAGAAGGACATTAGTCTTTCAAAAGATGTATATTCAACTTTGTGGAGGCTAGTCTTCAGGGAATGAAGGAAGGAGAATACTCTCCGGACATTGAATTGTTCACAAGCTGGGGGGGTGAATTTCTCAATAAAGGCTGGCATAGTCAGTAATTTACCCGCACGAGGAAGTCCCGGAGGGAGCACAATTTTTTTTTCAACCCACCATGAGAAGGCCCTAGATTGAAGCCCAGGAGGAAAGGCAGGATTGCCCACATGCATTCCAAGGGGGGATGGTTTGGATTGGAGAGCACGTTTGAATCTGAGGATCTCCATAGGAGCAAAGCATAGTATGAGAGTTGGGATTTGGAGCGGAGAGAAGAGGGCAGAGTGGATGTGGTCCGAAATGAGGGCTCTCCAGGAGAACGGGCCAATCAACGACTGTTCAAGGGTGATCCATATAGGTTGAGCTTGTGCAGAAATATGTTTCAGGAACAGTTGCGCTAATCTGGCTGCCTTGTAGTATTGAGCTAAATCTGGTACTGAAAGGCCTCCATGGGGCCTTGTGACGGCACATTACCAATTTTGAAATACGAGCACGTTTATGGGCCCAAATAAATTTAAGGATGTCCGCCTGAAGAGCCCTCAGATTCAGACGCTGGGATTGGTACAGGGAGGGCACGGAACAGGTATAGAAGTCGAGGAAGGACTACCATCCGCACTATAGGTATCCTACCCACCCAGGACACTGGAAGGGGACTTCCCATGACTGTAGGTCTTTCCGTATCCGAGCAAACATGGGGAGATAGTTGTACTTATATAGGGTGTCAAGCGTTTTGGTCAGTGATACACCTAAATATGGGAGGAAATGTGGATTGTGTTGAAATGGGGAATCCTCTTTGGAGAATCTCGGAATCCCTAGGGGAGACATACTTAACAGAAGTTCAGATTTGGACTGATTAACTAGTAGGCCAGATGCGGCAGAGAAAGACTTGAGAACTGATAAAGAGGCAGGGGAATGAATGACAGGGTTGGTGAGTGTCAAACAAAAAATCATCAGCAAAAAGGCTTAGTTTATATTCCACACCCCCAACCGAGATCCCTTTTATATCCGGATGAGATCGATCTTAATTGCTAGTGGTTCCATAGCTAAGGCGAAGAGGGCTGGGGAGAGGGGCATCCCTGACGTGTTCCCTAAAAATTGGGATAGATGACGAGTGCGAAGAGGGTAATTTGAGGCTAGCCTGAGGTGAAGAGTATAAAGTTTGGATGGCAGAAAGGAAAGGACCTTTAATGTTAAAATGGGAAAGAGTCTGCCAGAGGTAGGTCCAAGACACTGTATCAAATGCCTTCTCTATATCCAGAGCTAACAGAGCAACTGGGGTCACGGTTCTGTTTGCCTCATGGACAAGGCCCAACACCTTTCTTATATTATCTGGAGCCTCCCTGCCCGGGATAAAACCAACCTGGTCTTTGTGAATCAAATCAGGGAGAAGTCTATTAAGTCTACGCGCCAGGATGGAAGTAAATAGCTTGTTATCTATATTCAGGAGTGAGATAGGCCTATAGTTAGAAGGGAGAAGAGGGTCTTTGTGTGGTTTGGGAATTACTGTAATTTTGGCCGTTAGGAACTCGGCTAGGGGTGTGGAGCCCTGCAGCAAATGGTTACAGTATTTAGTAATGAAAGGGATTAATTGGTCTGAAATTTTTTTCAAATAAAGTGCTGTGTAGCCGTCTGGGCCTGGGGCTTTTCCCAGTTTCAGGGCTTTGATTGAATAGGTCACTTCTTCCATTGTAATGGGGTTATTAAGTTCTACTAGTGCAGTAGGAGAGACCTTAGGGAGAGGGATGGATGAAAGGAAGTTATCAGTCCCTATTGCTGGGGTTATCATTTTGTTCTGAGTATAGCTGTTTATAGAAGGATTGGAAGGTGTCATAAATGATGTCCGGGTGAGTAGTAGTTCTACCAGTCCGTGTACGGATTTGGTAGACTAGATTTACTTTCTGCTTAGCCTTAAGTTGGCGAGCTAACATTTTATCTGGCTTGTTGGCATATCTATAGTAATAGGAGGAGGTCCAACGGAGTGCTTTTTCTGTATTGAGAAAGTATGGTGTTCAGTTGTGACTTAGCGTCCTTTATTTCCTTCAATAGATAAAGGGATGGGTTTGTTGATGAGCTCTCACTAATTTAGCCAATTTAGACTCCAGGGTAACTTGAGCTGAAGACCTGTCCTTTTAAGTCGCGATGCCACCTGAATGAGCTTACCCCGCATGACGGCCTTGTGGGTCAACCACAGTCTCATAGGATCAGTATCCGGCGTGTCATTCAACAAAAAGAACTGTTTAAGTTCATCTAATAGTGTATCAAACACAGCCGGACGGGTCAGTAATGACTCATTCAGGCGCCAGGCAGGGGGAGTACTAGGGTTATTGTTGAATGCAAAATCTGCTAATACCATATCATGATCCGACAGAGGACACAATATGTCTGGAGTAAGCTAGTGAAGGGAGACACGAGGAGGAAGCTAGAATTAAATCAATCCGGGTGTAGAGTTGATGAGAAGGAGAATAGTAGGTATATCCCCTTTGTGGGCCATTGTGCTCCCTCCAGGAATCCGCCAAGGACAGAGATTCCATCACATGTTTAATTCTGACATTATGGGATAAAGGGCGCGATTGGGCCGGGGGGGCGGATCTGTCGAGAACCGGGTTGGGTACAAAATTAAATTCACCACACCACAGTATCTTGTGGTAAGTGAGGGGTTCAATAATAGAATGCACAGAAGCAAACAACGGAATAGGGTCTTCAGTAGGTGCATATACATTCACTATACATAGGATTTCTTCCCTATAAGAGCCTAGAAGAATGACATATCTTCCATTAGGATCAACCATAGAACTCTGCAAAGTAAAAGGGAAGGAATTACGCAATAGTATAATAGCTCCCCTACTCTTAGAAACATAAGTAGATGAATAGAAACGTAAATATTGCGGATGGAAATATTTGGGATGAGAGGTCGGCGTGAAGTGGGATTCCTACAGGCAGATCACATCAGGTGTATGTTTAACATAAGTAGAAAAGGCCGACTTACGTTTTCTGGGGGAGTTAAATCCCCTCACATTATGCGAAAGTAACTTACACATGGCAGTATAACCAGAAGGATGTAGAATTAGCCCATGCGATCCGCCACAGGAATGCCACCTCAGATCGCCACCTGAACACCAATGCAGCATATTCGACTCCCCTGACACATATAATGATAAAGACAAAAAGGGTAAAAAAAGTAAAAATAATAAAGAATTTCAAACATATAAACAAAATGAAATTAAGCCTAAATAGGCTTGAGAAGAGTAGGTGGGTGCTGTAGAGTGGGAAGAGGACAAAGTCACCCAACCAACCTAAAGTAACCCAAACATGGGGTCTAACATGACAGTCCTTCACGCCGAGTCCCTGTTAAATGACAATGATTGTGGAAATATCAGCCGGTAGTGAAGGGGCCATAAAGGAAGAAAAGTGTCCTGCAACATTAGGGACAGGATAATTAGTATGGAGCAAAGTTGTTGGGGAAATAACAATAGATTGGACCTCATAGCAGGCCGGGAGATCAGAAACAGAAGTCCCGAATCTAAACAGGTGGAGGGGAGGTCGGTTTCCGCGAGGATGAAGGTACCTTCGTCCAGATCCTGGCCGGACGTTGCGGTTCCGGGACGGCTTCTGGAGCAGGATCATGGTCGCATGAAATTCCCGCTTTCCGGAGGATCTCAATTCCTTCCTTGGGTGAGTGGATTGTATGATCCCGGGAACTCAATCGGAATGAGAGGGAAAAAGGGAACCCCCATTTTTTACCGCACCTGAGCATTTTGTAAGGCCGACGTCACCGGTTTCATGTCCCTGCGCCTGCGGAGAGTGGAGGGAGCCAGGTCGGCATATAAATGAACTGACGAGGGTACGCCGGGGAGTTCAGTGAGGTTGCGGGCGGCCGTCAAAATTAAGTCCCGAGTACCTGGGTGGTGAAATTTTAGTATAACGTCCCTCGGTAAGGCATCAGAGCGAGGTCTCCCTAGGGCTCTGTGGACCCTATCCATCAGGAGTTTTGCTGGTTCTATTTGCGGCAGCAGGGCCTGGAACAGCTCTGTCAAAGTGACCTGGAGATCAGTAAAAATTTCAGGTAGGCCCTTGACCCGGAGGTTGCCCCTCCTGGTTCTATTTTCCAGGTCCTTCAATTTGAGTTCCAGTGCTGTAATCTGGGCAGCTTGAGCTGATATATCCGCCTTGTCAGCATGTAGGGCGTCCGACAAATCGTCGGTGCGTGTCTCCAAGTCAGAGACCCGGGTGCCCAGGTCGTTAATCTGGCGGGAAAACTCGTCCACAGCTTGGGACAGTTCTGAGCGGAACAGGGATGCAATATTCTTATACAGCTCAGCCTGACCTGGATCGTGTATCTCCGATGGCTGTGAGGCAATGCTGACCTCTGAGGACGCTGGGCTTCTGGGTGCGGGGGCTGAGTCCGCCATATTGCTTCGATCAGAGTTTCTGAAGAGCTCCGGCAAGGTCTGGGAAGGTACGGGTGTTCCCATCGATTTTGTCCTCCCTTTGTTGCGGGTCTTCATAGGGGTCCCTTTCATGTAGATTCAGGCCCGTGGAGCTGACGAATCAGCGCTAAATGTGGGGAAAATTCGGCGCTAGGAGCGGAGCTCAGGGGAACACGTCCGCCATGCGAGCCTCGCGCATGCGCCCCCTCAAGTCTGCCATTTTAACCCAATCAGCCTGACATAATGATCTCCAGCCTTGTGCTCGTCAACATTCTCACCTGAGTTAACAAGACGATTACTGAAATGATCTCAGCAGGTCCTTTAATGACAGCAATGAAATGCAGTTGAAAGGTTTTTTGGGATTAAGTTAATTTTCATGGCAAAGAAGGACTATGCAATTCATCTGATCACTCTTCATAACATTCTGGAGTATATGCAAATTGCTATTATAAAAACTTAAGCAGCAACTTTTCCAATTTCCAATATTTATGTAATTCTCAAAACTTTTGGCCACGACTGTACACTTTGCAGATTTTTTTCGGTGCAGAAATTGACAGCATTTCAATTATATTTGCGGTTTTAGCTGCAGATTTCACAATTTTTTATGGAAAGGTGAGATTTGCTGCAAAACCGCATCTAATCCGCTCCAAAATCCGCAATTAGAAATTACAGAGTTTGTTACGGATATGTAGCAGAAATACACAAGGAAATCTGTTTGGATCTCATGTGCGTTCACCCACACCCCCATGCAGGTGGCCTTATAATAAAAGGCTTAATAAACTGGGCTTGTTCAGGTTGTAAAAAAGATGCCTTAGAGGTCATCTTATTTACATGTATGAATACATGAGTGGTCAATACAAAGAACTGGCACATCATTTATTCAGTCAAAAACTGTACAAAGGAACAGGGGACATTCATTGTGTGGAGGAATGGAGATTTAGACATAAATACAGGAAAGGACTCTTTACAGTTAGAGTAGTCAAGCTATGGAATGCCCTACCCCAACAGGTAGTAATAGCAGATACTATGGCAACATTTAAAAAGGGGCAAGATGTTTATTCATATCCAATCCTAAACCAACTAGGTCACAAGCAATTAAACAAAAACCCAAATAATCATGTAAACCTCAAATTAAAATATATACTTTATTAAATAATCAATAAAAAGGCAATGAATCCACACAATACAAAAGACAAGAGGGACACCTAGTGGACAAATAATGTAACAGTATCTGTTGTGGGGATTCGCTTTGGTAGCTAGGAATAGCGGATGCAGTATAGAGGCAAAGTACACAGTTCTTGAATCAAACAGCGGTGTTTATTCACACATTGGTGTATAACAAAATGCAGATAAGCTGTATCACAAAACGCAGGTGGCTTGGTGTTTGTTCACACACAAGGAAAGTCCATAAACAATAAAAGTAACTTTTTCTCCTGGGTGTTAATTCAAACCATTAGCAGTTCAGCCTCATCAAGTCTATAGGAGGCCTGTCCGCCTTTAGAGGGGCCTGAGTCCTCCAGCGAGGCTCAAACCTCAAATCCCAGCACAGCCCTCAGTTCACAACACACAGACTCCTGAGCTCCACTGTCAGAGGGAGGTAAATCCACCACACCTGGCAGTGCTGGCTGGTTTTTATGCCTGGCAAAATCCGGCCCAGAACATGGGAGTAGTCAACCACCCAGCACTTTGACTACTCCCAGTAAGAGCCGTCCCTGGTCAGCTATGACAGCCATGCTAACTCTCAAGGTGTCAATTAGCAATTGCTGCTACTGACACATAAAATACCGGCTCTTACTTCACCCGGCCAGGAACCTCAATGACACATACCTTCCATCCACGATGATTCCAGGTACCTTCTTACATACCCCCCCATTCCCCTTTGTTCAACCCTGAGGGGGTGAACACCTGCCATACAGTATAGCCGGGACAGAGCATCCGCAATTCCCTGCAACCGGCCTGCCCTGTGTTTCACTGAGAACTTAAAGTTCTGTAAGGACAGGAACCACCTAGTGACTCGGGCATTTCTCTCTTTGGCCTGGCTCATCCACTTGAGAGGGGAGTGGTCAGTCACCAGGAGGAACTTTCTCCCCAACAAATAGTAGCAGAGAGACTCGAGTGCCCATTTGATAGCCAGGCACCCTCTCTCCACTATACTATACCTGGTGTGGCAATGTAAACATTGAGGTGTTGTTTCCCCAGGTTCCAGTCCGGGACTTAGGGCATGCTCATGTCCAGGGATCCTATTTAATCCTGCTACTGGATCCTGGGTGTGTCTCACTCTGGAGAGTGTGCAGACAGAGGCCTGGTGAGGCTCTGTCAGTGTGGTCTCAGCTAGGCAAGGCTGAGGGGCCACGAGGCTATGCAATAGCCTGGACTTTGGGGGACTCAGCGACACCTGGGAACAAGCATTGAAAGGTCAGGAGGACTCCTAGACCACAACCCCCTCCAAAGGTACTGCATTTGTTACAGCCTGAGGGCTGGTGGACTGTATGTCTGGGGTAAGCCGCACCTGGTTCCATGTGGGAACGCTATCGTATAGCCGAGTTAGGGATACGATGTTTATTATGTTTAGGTAGAGCCCAGACGGGCAGGCTTTTGTTTTATGCCATGTTGTGTATGAAGAGTGTAAAATAAATTGCACTGTTTGGACCTGAAACCCAGTGGTTATGAAGATCATTGTGAGAATGACCCCCAAATTAGAGGCGATCCCTTACACTGGTTTCAGCTGGGGAGAGCTTGCAGCTTAAAAAGACAACAGGATGCTCCTCCCCGTTGACTTCCTTAGAGAGTACAGCACCGAGGTCTACTTCGGAGGCATACTGTATGTCTGTACCACAAACTCCCTATTGAAGTCGGCAGTCATCAAAACTGTTGAAATGCACAAGGCCAACTTGAAAGTGGAAACAGCCTCTTCCGCCCGCTCATCCCAGCGAACCATCACTGATTTTCGTCCCTTCAAGAGCTCTGTCAAGGGCGTGGCTATCGTGGCAAAGTGGGGAACAAATCTCATGTTATAGCCTATCATTCCTAGGAATTACTTTACTTGTTTAGTGGTGACAGGTTGGAGCCAATTTCTTATCGCCTCTGACATACCCCAGGTATTTTGTCTCCTCTAATCCTATCGCGCATTTTTTTAGGTTAGCGGTTAGTCCAGCTTTTCCAAGGGAGTCTAATACAGCCTGCACTATGGGCAGGTGACTTTCCAAGTCGATACTGTGGATGACAATATCGTCCAGGTAAGCTGAAGCGTACCGACGATGTGGTTGCAGCACAATGTCCATTAGCCTTTGGAAAGTGGCGGGGGCGCCATGCAGACCAAAGGGTAACACCTTATACTGGTACAGCCACTCCGGTGTGATGAAGGCCCTTTTCTCTTTGGCAGCCTCCATTAAGGGTACCTGCCAGTACCCTTTTGTGAGGTCCAAAACAGAAAAATACCGGGCTTGTCCTAACCTCTCAATCAGCTCACTACCCGGGGCATGGGATATGCATCAAACTTAGATACATCATTTAATTTTCGAAAATCGTTACAAAACCACAACGTCCCGTCCGGTTTGGGTATCAGCACTATAGGGCTGGCCCACTCACTTCTAGACTCCTCAATGATATCTAGTTGCAGCATTAGTTGTACTTCCTCAAAGATGGCCTGTCGCCGAGCCTCGGGTACCCGGTATGGTTTCATGCTGGTTTATGGAAGTGCGTCCAGGGAGGTCTGAGTACACGTATGTGTTCCTGCTGACGAACTCCCTGGCCTCCTGAGTCTGTTTAGAAGAGAGGCTGTCAGCAATCTTCACTGTAGCAACCGCTTCCCTTACATCAGACTTAGGGGCCGGAACCTCTCCCCTAGAAAACTCGGCCGCGGGCTATTGTCAGTAATGGTCTCCCTATCATTCCATGGTTTGAGTAAATTCACATGGTACACCTGCTCTGGCTTCCACTGCCCTGGCTGGTGTACCTTGTAGTTTACTTCTCCAACCTTTTTGTGTACCTCGTAGGGTTCCTGCCACCCAGCCAATAACTTACTGTCCACTGTCGGTAAGAAGTCTTAGCTAAGACAATTACCCGTCAGAGGGAAAATAATAATGAGCGGAATATATTTATATAAATCGTCTTCACAGTCAGTACCAGAACCAAAACCCGATCTCCCAGGTTAAAGATGCGGACCCGAGCCTGCCGATTATACACCCATATTTTTTTTTACCAGCGGCAACACGGTTTCCATACATTCCGGGTGACGTATTTAACAACACTTTTATATTGTGTGGGTTGTCCAACAGACCACGTGGATGTCTGCCATATAGTAGTTCGAAGGGCGAGAACCCAGTGGGGCACTTCTCGCACTGCGAAGATAAAGATAGAGCAGAAGGAGGTGCCAGTCCTTTCCATCCTTAGCTACTACTCGTTTTAACATAGTTTTTAACGTTTGATTAAACCTTTCTACTAGGCCAGTGATGGAGAACCTTTTAAAGACCGAGTGCCCAAACTGCAACCCAAAACCCACTTATTTATCGAAGAGTGCCAACACGGCAATACTATAGTCCAGTATAGTATATCTTCCATGTACTTTATCATTTAGCTATAATAGCCTGCATACATTCAGTGCGCTGCCTGACCTGTTCATAGTGCGCTCTGCTCTGATGAATAGCAGGAGAAGTCTAAGGCATATTGGTACACCATAGACTTTTTCCAGGGTGCGGGTGCCCACAGAGAGGGCTTTGAGTGCCGCCTCTTGCACCCGTGCCATAGGTTCGCCACCACTGTACTAGGCCATCAGTTTGCGGGTGATAGACGGATGCCTGTATCTGTTTGATATTCAGCAACTTACAGAGCTCCTGCATGACTTTGGACATAAAAGGAGTCCCCTGGTCAGTCAGAACCGCTTTGGGTATCCCCACTCGGGAAAACATCTAAATTAACTATTTTACTATGAGTATGGCCGATGCATATCGCAGTGTCACCACCTCCGGGTACCGAGTTGCGTAGTTCAGGACGAACAAGATGTGTTGGTGCCCCCTGGCGGACTTCGGTACTGGGCCTAAGAGATCCATAGCGATTCTCTCAAATCAGGAGGGGCACTAAAGGACTGCGGAACAGGTGCTGGGGGCTAGTGGTTTGGCAGGTCGGGCAAGACTTACAAAAGTCATCCACCTCTCTAAAGACACTGGGCCAGTAAAACCGTTGTAGTATCCGGTCCTGTGTTTTCTGCAGTCCCACATGACCCCCGAGAACATGTTGGTGGGCACCACCAACTCTTCAACAGGTTCACCCCGCAGCTGGTTTACCCGATATAGCATATTCTGGTGGACCACAAAACAGGGAAACATTGACTCGGCCCCAGGTTGTTGGGGTACACCATCAAGTATTACCACATTCTCCCAGGCCCGGGATAGGGTTGGGTCTCAGCACTGGGCTGTACCAAAATTCTCCCCGGAGACATTGAGGTTTGCCAACCCAGGACCCGGTGACAACTCCTCCACGTCTCCCACCATTACCCTACGCTGGGTTGTCGCCCCCTCTTCCACCGAAGTGGCAGTCACTCCTACCCTTCAGCCCTTCAGCCTCAGGTTCCCAGGGTTCTGGCCGTCCCCCTGAACAAGGACAATCTCCTGGGCTTATTCCTGTCTCAGGGGTATCGGTAACTCTCACAACCGCCCATAGGGCAGGGAAACCTGGAAAGTCTCTCCCTATTATGAGTTCATAGTGGAGATTTGTGGTGACTGCCACTTCGTGGGTCCACCTGCCGGCCACCGTGGTTAGAGATACCAGCGCAGTGGGGTAGTCTTTCAAGTCTACATGAATGCACATCACCCCAACTTTCCGGCCAGTATACTCAGCGGACCGCACCAGGGTAGCCCTTACCAGGGTTAGCTCACAAAGCTACTTGAGTCCAGCAGCGCCTCCGCTTGAGTGTCTCCCACTTCCACCTGACACAAGTGGTCTAGAGCCTTCGGGGTACCTGTGGCACACAGTTTCCTAGCATATAGAGATTGTCGGTAGCCACAATGTGTCCATGGGCTCAACCCGATGAGGAAACTCAGCCCTGGTGTGGCCAGGTTCCTGACACTGCCAGCAGATTAACTAGGTCCGGCCCATAGGGGAAACCTCCCGGGGGAAGTTTCATTGGCTCATACGGTGGGTCTAGGGTGGGGAGTTCTGGAGTTTGCCTGCCATCCTCCCAAAAGAATCCCCTTTGAGATTCTTGGTGGCCTCATAGCGTTCCACCAGGTCCACCATTTCCAGGGCATTTCCAGGAGATACCTGGCCGATCCAGTGCTGGAGAGGGGGTGTCAGCGCCCTCCAGAATATGTCAGCCAATAGTCTATCCAGCATAGCCTTGGCAAAAGGTGGAGTAAGTCATAATACTGGGGTCTCGCAGGCTCAGCCGGCTTAAACCCCCACTGATGTACCCACTGGGCCCGGACCAACACATTCACCCCGAGTCTTGCCAAAATCTCACCCTTTACCTTCGGGTAGTCGACTGCTTGATCATCCGGCAAGTTGAAATACACCTGCTGGGACTCTGATGCCATGAAAGGAGCGACGACCTCAGCCCATTAGTCTCGTGGCAGCTTTTCCCTGGTGGCCACTTTCTCATACATCGCCAGGTAGGTTTCGATGTCGTCTGCGGGGGTCATCTTAGGGACCACTGCATGGACTGCATTCCGGTCATCGTGGACGCTTGGGGTTGCTCCTGCTGTCTGCAAAGCCATCACTTGTTGTAGCAGCAACTAGTTGGTCTCTTGCTGCTGCTTATTAGCCTCCATGAGGGCCTTCACAAAAGCCTCTATTTTGTCGTGGGGCACGGGTTGAAATACAGCTGGTTGGATGTACGACATAAAACTGTGCCCAAAAATATATCGGCGTTCATGCCAGCCTCACTGCGCTTGCCCGCCTCCTCCACTAATTGTGGGGATTCGCTCTGGTAGTTAGGACTAGCGGATGCAGTATAGAGGCAAAGTACACAGTTCTTGAATCAAACAGCGGTGTTTATTCACACATTGGTGTATAACAAAATGCAGATAAGCTGTATCACAAAATGCAGGCTGCTTGGTGTTTGTTCACATACAAGGAAAGTCCATAAACAATAAAAGTCTCCTTTTCTTCTGGGTGTTAATTCAGACCCTGTTAGCAGTTCAGCCTCATCAAGTCCATAGGCGGCCTGTTTGCCTTTAGAGGGGCCTGAGTCCTCCAGCGAGGCTCAAACCTCAAATCCCAGCACAGCCCTCAGTTCACAGCACACAGACTCCTGAGCTTCACTGTCAGAGGGAGATAAATCTACCACACCTGGAAGTTCTGGCTGTTTTTTGTGCCTGGCAAAACCTGGCCTGGAACATGGGGAGTAGTTACCCACCCAGCACTTTGACAACTCCCAGTAAGAGCCGTCCCGGATCAGCTATGACAGCCATGCTAAGGCTACTTTCACACTAGCGTTCAGAGAGGATCCGTCTGGTGTCTGCACAGACGGATCCTCTCCTATAATGTAGACGTTTGGATCCGTTCAGAACGGATCAGTCTGCATTATAGTTTAGAAAAAATTCGAAGTCTGAAAGTCGTTCAGACGGATCCGTCCAGACTTTACATTGAAAGTCAATGGGGGACGGATCTGTTTGAAAATTGAGCCATATTGTGTCAACTTCAAACGGATCCGTCCCTATTGACTTACATTGTAAGTCTGGACGGATCCGTTTGCCTCCGCACGGCCAGGCGGACACCCGAACGCTGCAAGCAGCGTTCGGGCGTCCGCCTGCTGAGCGGAGGCTGAACGCTGCCAGACAGATGCATTCTGAGCGGATCCGCATCCACTCAGAATGCATTGGTAGCTGGACGGATGCGTTCGGGGCCGCTTGTGAGACCCTTCAAACGGAGCTCACAAGCGGAGCCCCGACGCTAGTGTGAAAGTAGCCTAACTCTCAAGGTGTCAATTAGCAATAGCTGCTGCTGACACACAAAATACCGGCTCTTACTTCACCGAGCCCAGGAACCTCGGTGACACATACCTTCCATCCTCGATGATTCCAGGTACCTTCTTACACTGTTTAAACAGCTTAAAAAGTCACCTAAGGTTAAAATATGGCATTGCAAAAAAACTAAATACGGTCACTGGAGAACCAAAATCCCTACAAAACAGATGACAATAGATTTAGCAAGACTGCATAATATATGCCCATCTACAAAAAAAAGGTCTCACCGTTAACCGCTTTGTCTGGGGGTCAACATATATAAGGATATAGGAAAGCTAGAAGGGTACAGAGGCGAGCAACCAGATTATTAAATGGAACAGAAGGTATCTCTTAGGGTGCATTTATACGACCATGTCTATTCTGCAGACCTCAAACCGTGGAGCTACAAAATACGGACACCAGTCACATGCAGTTCGCATAGTGGTACACACCCACTATTGACAATGGGCATGCACCAGGGTGCACACGCGCTTTGCGGTCCTCAAAACAGACACAGTTGTGTGAATTCCCCCTTATATTAAGAGGCTTAAAGGGACACTGTCATCTGGATTTTACTTACTGAGCTAATAACGTCTCCACGATTTACATTAAAATATACTAGTATTACTGCCCTGTGTCTTTCATTTAGTCTATAAAATCGGTTTTATTAATATGTAAAGTACCTCAATAAGGAGCCCAAGGAGACGTCCCTCCAGCAGTTGGAGCCCAGCCGTCCCCATTACTTCGGAGCTCAGTACAGCCCCACTGCTAATTTATTCACTGCTCAGGGCCGACGTAATGTTTGTGCAGCGCCGGATTGTGCAGCTGGCGAATGAGCAATGAGTTCTGTGAGGCCAATGCCTCCTTATTGAGGTACTTAACATTTTAATAAAACCGATTTTATAGACAAATAAAAGACACAGGGCAGTAATACTAGTATATTTTAATGTAAATCGTGGAGACTAATATGGTGATGTTATTAGCTCAGTAAGTAAAATCCAGGTGACAGCGTCTCTTTAACCCCTTAACCACCTCAGCCCCCAGTGCTTAAACACCCTGAAAGACCAGGCCACTTTTTACACTTCTGACCTACACTACTTTCACCGTTTATTGCTCGGTCATGCAACTTACCACCCAAATGAATTTTACCTCCTTTTCTTCTCACTAATAGAGCTTTCATTTGGTGGTATTTCATTGCTGCTGACATTTTTACTTTTTTTGTTATTAATCGAAATTTAACGATTTTTTTGCAAAAAAATGACATTTTTCACTTTCAGTTGTAAAATTTTGCAAAAAAAACGAGATCCATATAGAAATTTTGCTCTAAATTTATAGTTCTACATGTCTTTGATAAAAAAAAAATGTTTAGGTAAAAAAAAAATGGTTTGGGTAAAAGTTATAGCGTTTACAAACTATGGTACAAAAATGTGAATTTCCGCTTTTTGAAGCCGCTCTGACTTTCTGAGCACCTGTCATGTTTCCTGAGGTTCTACAATGCCCAGACAGTACAAACACCCCACAAATGACCCCATTTCTGAAAGTACACACCCTAAGGTATTCGCTGATGGGCATAGTGAGTTCATAGAACTTTTTATTTTTTGTCACAAGTTAGCGGAAAATGATGATTTTTTTTTTTTTTTTTTTCTTACAAAGTCTCATATTCCACTAACTTGTGACAAAAAATAAAAAGTTCTATGAACTCACTATGCCCATCAGCGAATACCTTGGGGTCTCTTCTTTCCAAAATGAGGTCACTTGTGGGGTAGTTATACTGCCCTGGCATTCTAGGGGCCCAAATGTGTGGTAAGGAGTTTGAAATCAAATTCAGTAAAAAATGACCTGTGAAATCCGAAAGGTGCTCTTTGGAATATGGGCCCCTTTGCCCACCTAGGCTGCAAAAAAGTGTCACACATCTGGTATCTCCGTACTCAGGAGAAGGTGGGGAATGTGTTTTGGGGTGTCATTTTATATATACCCATGCTGGGTGAGAGAAATATCTTGGCAAAAGACAACTTTTCCCATTTTTTTATACAAAGTTGTCATTTGACCAAGATATTTATCTCACCCAGCATGGGTATATGTAAAAAGACACCCCAAAACACATTCCTCAACTTCTCCTGAGTACGGGGATACCAGATGTGTGACGCTTTTTTGCAGCCTAGGTGGGCAAAGGGGCCCATATTCCAAAGAGCACCTTTCAGATTTCACTCCTCATTTTTTCCTGAATTTGATTTCAAACTCCTTACCACACATTTGGGCCCCTAGAATACCAGGGCAGTATAACTACCCCACAAGTGACCCCATTTTGGAAAGAAGACACCCCAAGGTATTCCGTGAGGGGCATGGCGAGTTCCTAGAATTTTTTATTTTTTGTCACAAGTTAGTGGAAAATGATGATTTTTTTTTTTTTTTTTTTTTTTTTTTTCATACAAAGTCTCATATTCCACAAACTTGTGACAAAAAATAAAAACTTCCATCAACTCACTATGCCCATCAGCGAATACCTTGGGGTCTCTTCTTTCCAAAATGGGGTCACTTGTGGGGTAGTTATACTGCCCTGGCATTCTAGGGGCCCAAATGTGTGGTAAGTAGGTAAATGACCTGTGAAATCCGAAAGGTGCTCTTTGGAATGTGGGCCCCTTTGCCCACCTAGGCTGCAAAAAAGTGTCACACATCTGGTATCCCCGTACTCAGGAGAAGTTGAGGAATGTGTTTTGGGGTGTCTTTTTACATATACCCATGCTGGGTGAGATAAATATCTTGGTCAAATGCCAACTTTGTATAAAAAAATGGGAAAAGTTGTCTTTTGCCAAGATATTTCTCTCACCCAGCATGGGTATATGTAAAATGACACCCCAAAACACATTCCCCAACTTCTCCCGATTACGGAGATACCAGATGTGTGACCCTTTTTTGCAGCCTAGGTGGGCAAAGGGGCCCATATTCAAAAGAGCACCTTTCGGATTTCACAGGTCATTTTTTACAGAATTTGATTTCAAACTCCTTACCACACATTTGGGCCCCTAGAATGCCAGGGCAGTATAACTACCCCACAAGTGACCCCATTTTGGAAAGAAGAGACCCCAAGGTATTCGCTGATGGGCATAGTGAGTTCATGGAACTTTTTATTTTTTGTCACAAGTTAGTGGAATATGAGACTTTGTATGAAAAAAAAAAACAAAAAAAAAAAACAAAAAAAAAAAACATCATTTTCCACTAACTTGTAACAAAAAATAAAAAATTCTAGGAACTCGCCATGCCCCTCACGGAATACCTTCGGGTGTCTTCTTTCCAAAATGGGGTCACTTGTGGGGTAGTTATACTGCCCTGGCATTTTCCAGGGGCCCTAATGTGTGGTAAGTAGGTAAATGACCTGTGAAATCCTAAAGGTGCTCTTTGGACTATGGGCCCCTTTGCCCACCTAGGCTGCAAAAAAGTGTCACACATGTGGTATCGCCGTATTCAGGAGACGTTGGGGAATGTGTTTTGGGGTGTCATTTTACATATACCCATGCTGGGTGAGAGAAATATCTTGGCAAAAGACAACTTTTCCCATTTTTTTATACAAAGTTGGCATTTGACCAAGATATTTCTCTCACCCAGCATGGGTATATGTAAAATGACACCCCAAAACACATTCCCCAACTTCTCCTGAGTACGGCGATACCAGATGTGTGACACTTTTTTGCAGCCTAGATGCGCAAAGGTGCCCAAATTCCTTTTAGGAGGGCATTTTTAGACATTTGGATACCAGACTTCTTCTCACGCTTTGGGGCCCCTAGAATGCCAGGGCAGTATAAATACCCCACATGTAACCCCATTTTGGAAAGAAGACACCCCAAGGTATTCAATGAGGGGCATGGCGAGTTCATAGAAATTTTTTTTTTTTGGCACAAGTTAGCGGAAATTGATATTTTTTATTTTTTTCTCACAAAGTCTCCCGTTCCGCTAACTTGGGACAAAAATTTCAATCTTTCATGGACTCAATATGCCCCTCACGGAATACCTGGGGGTGTCTTCTTTCCGAAATGGGGTCACATGTGGGGTATTTATACTGCCCTGGCATTCTAGGGGCCCTAAAGCGTGAGAAGAAGTCTGGAATATAAATGTCTAAAAAATTTTACGCATTTGGATTCCGTGAGGGGTATGGGGAGTTCATGTGAGATTTTATTTTTTGACACAAGTTAGTGGAATATGAGACTTTGTAAGAAAAAAAAAAAAAAATTCCGCTAACTTGGGCCAAAAAAATATCTGAATGGAGCCTTACAGAGGGGTGATCAATGACAGGGGGGGTGATCAATGACAGGGGGGTTGATCAATGACAGGGGGGGTTGATCATCGACAGGGGGGTGATCAATGACAGGGGGGTGATCAATGACAGGGGGGTGATCAGGGAGTCTATATGGGGTGATAACCACAGTCATTGATCACGCCCGTGTAAGGCTTCATTCAGACGTCCGGATGCGTTTTGCGGATCCGATCCATCTATCAGTGCATCCGTAAAAATCATGCGGACATCTGAATGGAGCTTTACAGGGGGGTAATCAATGACAGGGGGGTAATCAATGACGGGGGGGTGATCAGGGAGTCTATATGGGGTGATCACCACAGTCATTGATCATGCCCCTGTAAGGCTTCATTCAGACGTCCGGATGCGTTTTGCGGATCCGATCCATCTATCAGTGCATCCGTAAAAATCATGCGGACGTCTGAATGGAGCTTTACAGGGGGGTAATCAATGACAGGGGTGTAATCAATGACAGGGGGGTGATCAGGGAGTCTATATGGGGTGATCACCACAGTCATTGATCACGCCCCTGTAAGGCTTCATTCAGACGTCCGGATGCGTTTTGCGGATCCGATCCATCTATCAGTGGATCCGTAAAAATCATGCGGACGTCTGAATGGAGCTTTACAGGGGGGTAATCAATGACAGGGGGGTGATCAGGGAGTCTATATGGGGTGATCACCACAGTCATTGATCACGCCCCTGTAAGGCTTCATTCAGACGTCCGGATGCGTTTTGCGGATCCGATCCATCTATCAGTGCATCCGTAAAAATCATGCGGACGTCTGAATGGAGCTTTACAGGGGGGTAATCAATGACAGGGGGGTAATCAATGACAGGGGGGTGATCAGGGAGTCTATATGGGGTGATCACCACAGTCATTGATCATGCCCCTGTAAGGCTTCATTCAGACGTCCGGATGCGTTTTGCGGATCCGATCCATCTATCAGTGCATCCGTAAAAATCATGCGGACATCTGAATGGAGCTTTACAGGGGGGTAATCAATGACAGGGGGGTGATCACCACAGTCATTGATCATGCCCCTGTAAGGCTTCATTCAGACGACCGGATGCGTTTTGCGGATCCGATCCATGTATCAGTGCATCCGTAAAAATCATGCGGACATCTGAATGGAGCTTTACAGGGGGGTGATCAGGGAGTCTATATGGGGTGATCACCACAGTCATTGATCATGCCCCTGTAAGGCTTCATTCAGACGTCCGGATGCGTTTTGCGGATCCGATCCATCTATCAGTGGATCCGTAAAAATCATGCGGACGTCTGAATGGAGCTTTACAGGGGGGTAATCAATGACAGGGGGGTAATCAATGACAGGGGGGTGATCAGGGAGTCTATATGGGGTGATCACCACAGTCATTGATCACGCCCCTGTAAGGCTTCATTCAGACGTCCGGATGCGTTTTGCGGATCCGATCCATCTATCAGTGGATCCGTAAAAATCATGCGGACGTCTGAATGGAGCTTTACAGGGGGTTGATCAATGACAGGGGGGTAATCAATGACAGGGGGGTGATCAGGGAGTCTATATGGGGTGATCAGGGGTGATTAGGGGTGATCAGGGGCTAATAAGGGGTTAATAAGTGACGGGGGGGGTGTAGTGTAGTGTAGTGTAGTGGTGCTTGGTGCTACTTTACTGAGCTACCTGTGTCCTCTGGTGGTCGATCCAAACAAAGGGGACCACCAGAGGACCAGGTAGCAGGTATATTAGACGCTGTTATCAAAACAGCGTCTAATATACCTGTTAGGGGTTAAAAAAAACACATCTCCAGCCTGCCAGCGAACGATCGCCGCTGGCAGGCTGGAGATCAACTCTCTTACCTTCCGTTCCTGTGAGCGCGCGCGCCTGTGTGCGCGCGTTCACAGGAAGTCTCGCGTCTCGCGAGATGACGCGTATATGCGTGACTGTGCGCAGGGCTGCCACCTCCGGAACGCGATCCTGCGTTAGGCGGTCCGGAGGTGGTTAAGGACTCAGCCCTATTTCACCTTAAGGACTTGGCCATTTTTTGCAAATCTGACCAGTGTCACTTTATGTGGTGATAACTTTAAAATGCTTTTACTTATCCAGGCCATTCTGAGATTGTTTTTTCATCACATATTGTACTTCATAACACTGGTAAAATGGAGTCCAAAAAATTCATTTTTATTTATAAAAAAATACCAAATTAACCAAAATTTTGGAAAAATTAGCAAATTTCTAAGTTTCAATTTCTCTATTTCTATAATACATAGTAATACCTCCAAAAATAGCTATTAGTTTACATTCACCATATGTCTACTTCATGTTTGGATCATTTTGGGAATGCCATTTTATTTTTTGGGGACGCTACAAGGCTTAGAAGTTTAGATGCAAATCTTGAAAATTTTCTGAAATTTTCAAAAACCCTCTTTTTAGGGACCAGTTCAGGTCTGAAGTCGCTTTGTGAGGCTTACATAATAGAAACCACCCAAAAGTGACCCTATTCTAGAAAGTACACCCCTCAAGGTATTCAAAACTGATTTTACAAACATTATTAACCCTTTAGGTGTTCCCCAAGAGTTGATGGCAAATGGAGAAGAAATTTCAGAATTTCTATTTTTTGCCAAATTTTCAATTTTAATCCATTGTTTCCATAGAAACATAGAAACATAGAATGTGTCGGCAGATAAGAACCATTTGGCCCATCTAGTCTGCCCAATATATCTGAATACTATGAATAGCCCCTGGCCCTATCTTATATAAAGGATAGCCATATGCCTATCCCATGCACGCTTAAACCCCTTCACTGTATTTGCAGCTACCACTTCTGCAGGAAGGCTATTCCATGCATCCACTACTCTCTCAGTAAAGTAATACTTCCTTATATTACTTTTAAACCTTTGCCCCTCTAATTTAAAACTGTGTCCTCTTGTGGTAGTTTTTCTTCTTTTAAATATGCTCTCCTCCTTTACCGAGTTGATTGCCTTTATGTATTTAAAAGTTTCTATCATATCCCCTCTGTCTCTTCTTTCTTCCAAGCTATACATATTAAGGTCCTTTAACCTTTCCTGGTAAGTTTTATCCTGCAATCCATGTACTAGTTTAGTAGCTCTTCTCTGAACTCTCTCTAGAGTATCTATATCCTTCTGGAGATATGGCCTCCAGTACTGCGCACAATACTCCAAGTGAGGTCTCACCAGTGTTCTGTACAGCGGCATAAGCACTTCACTCTTTCTACTGCTTATACCTCTCCCTATACATCCAAGCATTCTGCTGGCATTTCGTGCTGCCCTATTACATTGTCTTCCCACCTTTAAGTCTTCTGAAATAATTACTCCTAAATCCCTTTCCTCAGATACTGAGGTCAGGACTGTGTCAAATATTCTATATTCTGCCCTTGGGTTTTTACGCCCTAGGTGCATTATCTTGCACTTATCCACATTAAATTTCAGTATCCAGAGTTCTGACCATTCTTCTAGTTTTCCTAAATCCTTTTCCATTTGGCGTTTCCCTCCAGGAACATCAACCCTGTTACATATCTTTGTGTCATCAGCAAAAAGACACACCTTCCCATCGAGGCCTTTTGCAATATCACTTATGAAGATATTAAACAAAATTGGTCCCAGTACAGATCCCTGTGGAACCCCACTGGTAACATGAGCTTGTTTTGAATGTTCTCCATTGACTACAACCCTCTGCTGTCTGTCACTCAGCCACTGCCTAATCCACTCAACAATATGGGAGTCCATGCTCAATGACTGCAGTTTATTGATAAGTATTCTATGTGGGACAGTGTCAAAAGCCTTACTAAAATCTAGATATGCGATGTCTACTGCACCTCCACGTCTAACAAAGCAAGGGTTAACAGCCAAACAAAACTCTATATTTATTGCCCTGACTCTGCGGTTTACAGAAACACCCGATATGTGGTCGTACACCACTCTACGGCCCCACGTCAGGGCATAGAGGGAAAGGAACGCCGTGTGGTTTTTGGAAGGCAGATTTCGCTGAACTGGTTTATTTACACCATAGAGAAGTAATAGTGGCTCTCCCAGATCACACCCTGGAGTGGTGCTCTTGTCTAAAGTGGTTCACCCAACCACTAATAGGTATAGAAATAGTCAAAAGTAAAGAATAGGCAGGCACTCTATATCTGGTTTTTATAGGATATTTATTTATTTGTTGTTGATTATTTACAAAGGTTATTATTAAAAGTTTATTAGGGTTATCACTTATTGGTTTAAAATGTGAATTAGGGCATTATAGTGTGAACTAAGTATGTTTAAAAGTATTAGTTCATAGGAAAAAGGGCATGGTGATTGTGTGTAGTGCTGGAAAAAATTTCGGATGGTGGGGGGGATAGTGAGGTATAGGTGTATTAGATAAAAATATGTAAATCGATGAAAAAATATACAAAAATATATAATCGATGAGAATAAATATTGGTGAAACAATATACACTCACCTAAAGAATTATTAGGAACACCTGTTCTATTTCGCATTAATGCAATTATCTAGTCAACCAATCACATGGCAGTTGCTTCAATGCATTTAGGGGCGTGGTCCTGGTCAAGACAATCTCCTGAACTCCAAACTGAATGTCAGAATGGGAAAGAAAGGTGATTTAAGCAATTTTGAGCGTGGCATGGTTGTTGGTGCCAGACGGGCCGGTCTGAGTATTTCACAATCTGCTCAGTTACTGGGATTTTCACGCACAACCATTTCTACGGTTTACAAAGAATGGTGTGAAAAGGGAAAAACATCCAGTATGCGGCAGTGCTGTGGGCAAAAATGCCTTGTGGATGCTAGAGGTCAGAGGAGAATGGGCCGACTGATTCAAGCTGATAGAAGAGCAACGTTGACTGAAATAACCACTCGTTACAACCGAAGTATGCAGCAAAGCATTTGTGAAGCCACAACACGCACAACCTTGAGGCGGATGGGCTACAACAGCAGAAGACCCCACCGGGTACCACTCCTCTCCACTACAAATAGGAAAAAGAGTCTACAATTTGCACGAGCTCACCAAAATTGGACTGTTGAAGACTGGAAAAATGTTGCCTGGTCTGATGAGTCTCGATTTCTGTTGAGACATTCAAATGGTAGAGTCCGAATTTGGCGTAAATAGAATGAGAACATGTATCCATCCTCTGATGGCTACCTCCAGCAGGATAATGCACCATGTCACAAATCTCGAATCATTTCAAATTGGTTTCTTGAACATGACAATTAGTTCACTGTACTAAAATGGCCCCCACAGTCACCAGATCTCAACCTAATAGAGCATCTTTGAGATGTGGTGGAACGGGAGCTTCGTGCCCTTGATGTGCATCCCTCAAATCTCCATCAACTGCAAGATGCTGTCCTATCAATATAGGCCAACATTTCTAAAGAATGCTATCAGCACCTTGCTGAATCAATGCCACGTAGAATTAAGGCAGTTCTGAAGGCAAAAGGGGGTCCAACACCGTATTAGTATGGTGTTCCTAATAATTCTTTAGGTGAGTATATATAATCGATGAAAAAATACAGAAGATATAGTCGATGAAAATAATAGTCCGAGAGTGTCCAAGAAATACAATGATAATTGTCCAAAATAAGGATAAAATATTAAATAAAATATATATAAAAAATATATATAAAAAAAAAAATAAGAGGATAATAATCCAAAAGGTAGTAAGTTGGTCCAATATCGCTAGGTAGTGTTGTCAGGTACAGTAGCGCTCATTAATACACGTGGTGTTATATGCCGTCAAAGGGATTATAGTACAGTGTCCAATTTTAGTATTTGTCTATTGCCGGTGGCGTCCCACACGGCAAATGTTTTGTACTCACCCTGCGGTCCAAACTTAATTTGTGTATTGGTGAAGCAGCAGCCGGTGTAATCCTCCGGGGGTATGCTTGTTCACGCTGCATATTGCGCGCTCTTTGTTGCTGGGTCGGCGTCTCACGTGATATAGCACGTGGTAGTTATGTTGCCGATCAGCTGGTACCTTTTCTTCGTATCCTATATTTTTAGTCGCATAAGATTTCTTATGTTGTTGCGATAATCCAAGGTCCTTTTAGCGAAGGCGTGGGTATTGGTGGGTAGTCGCAAGGATGATGCCAGGTATCCAGACGCGTTTCGAGGTGTTCCTACCTCTTCCTCAGTGGCCATGTTGGATTCATTCGGACTGCCCTCTTTTATACCCACTTGTTTTGTTGTCCCACCAAAAACCCGGCCTGGATGTTGCTAATTGGGATTATGCATTTTGATTTGCGTTGTCATTTATAATATATTTATGCGTTTACTGTGCAAAAATTGCTGCGATTTTTCTTCCTCATATCATTTTGCCTATCTATTTCGATGTTATTTTAATCGGATCGGGATATTTTATTCGTTTCTTTTTCGCAGATTTTCTGAGTTGTGCTTGTTCCTCTTTTGTTTTATTTTAGAGTATGATGTTTTATCCTTGGAGTTTATTATATATTTGTTGCGGATGTTTTTTAGCAATAAGGAGGGTTTAGGAATTTAACAATTTTACTGTTATGATGTCTATGGCATATAAAACGCAGGTGCGTTTTTTGTCTACTTGTGTAGTTTAGCTCCATGTTTGGATCTGATGTTTTTGTTTTGTTTCTGGGGTATGGGGAGTTGAGATTTCGACAGTTTTCGTGGACAGTAAGGCTGGTTGTCTTATTTTTCATGTTTTTCATGTGGTTGATGATGTGCATATAGGAGTACAGACGAGAGACCCGTATCAAGCAACGGACGAGGTGTTGATAGAACAGCCGGACACTCGTCTGTCCATCAAAGGGGGCCAAGCGCCAAGGTATCTAACATTTCACTGTTGTGATGTCTATGGCATATAAAACGCAGGTGCGTTTTTGATGCATTTTTTTTAGTTTTTTTTGGGGTATATGTGCGTTTTTTTGTCTACTTTTGTAGTGTGGCTCCATGCTCGAATCTAATGTTTTGGTTTTGTTTCTGGGGTATGGGGAATTGAGATTTTGACAGTTATAGTGGACAGTAGGGCTGGTTGTCTTGTTTTTCATATGGTTGATGATGTGCGTATAGGAGTGCAGGCGAGAGGCCCATATCATGGAACGGACGAGGTGCTGGTAGAACAGCCGGACACTCGTCTGTCCGTCAAAGGGGGGCAAGCGCCAAGGTATCGTAATTTAAATAATTGGAATCCGAATAGTTCAGATTCTGCATTTAGCTGTCTGGTATTATTGTTTCAAAGTCATAGATTCTCCTCGATTCTTGTCTAGACATTTTTGATAGGTGGTCGCCACCTCTCCAACTTATTTCCACTTTTTCAAAGGCAGCAAATGTCATTTGGTTAGCGTCTTTATTGTGGTATATTTTGTAGTGGTTTGATAGGGAGTGTTTTTCATATCCGTTTTTAATATTATTCCTATGTTCCGATATTCTTCTTTTTAGAGATCTTTTGGTTCTTCCTATGTACTGTTTGCTGTAGGGGCATTCAATTATGTAGATTACATTTGATGTATCACAGGATAGGAATTCGTTTATTTGGTAGGAGAATTTGTTTGTTCTTGATTAAATTTCTGTGGTTTTATAGGGGGATTTGGTGTTTTTACAGTTACAGCATCGTCCACATCTGTAGAAACCTTTTAGATTGAACCAATTGTGTGGAGTATCCTTATTTTGTGTTTTTTTATGATTTCTTACTGTTGGTGCTACTTTTAGTGCTAAGTTGGGGGCTTTACTATAGACGATCTGTGGTGTGCTTGTTAGAAGGGGACCAATTATTTTGTCTTTGAGGATGTAGTGCCAGGATAGCTTGCTGCTTTTCCAAGGCTGCTAGTTCAAGTGCTGCTGGTATAAGTGAATTGGAGATATTCAGGAGACTAACAGTCTAACTCAGAGTTTTTCCACTGTAGCAGATCTTCAGTGGTGTTTCTGGTGAATACTCAGACACTGTGTTTCAAAAAGAGGTAAGGAATTTGCTAGACACAGTATCTCTATTGTCTGATTGCAAATGAGCATAGGCAAGTAAGGTGTTAATTTGCTGTTGGGGGAGGAGCCTTTGTGGGAGTGTGGGTATATATATCCACACAGTATTAGCTTGCTAATCATAGCTTGCTGCTTTTCCAAGGCTGCTAGTTCAAGTGCTGCTGGTATAAGTGAATTGGAGATATTCAGGAGATACTCAGGAGGTAATCTGGAGGTGGATACAATCTAAACAAGTAAGATTTGTTTGTTTCAAATATTTCCCCTCTTTACAATGGCAGATCTGGTTCTGTGCAGGAATTGTTGTGCTTTTATTTCAGGTTCCACTCTTCAAAGGTTTGGATACTGTCTGATCTGTAGACAGCTCTCCATAATGCAGCAGGAAATTACCTTTTTGAAATATGAGATTTTTAAATTAACCACTAAACAAACTCAGGCTGAGAACATTGCAATGCCACTGCCACAGAGGCCCCCTAGAAATGGAAGATGGGTTACTGTAGGTTCAGGTAGACAGAGTTGTGGATAGAAGGCATGTCCCACAGTCTGTGGCTCTCCATAATTCATTTGCAGCACTTTCCGAGTGCAAGAGCAACATGGAGGATGGCTCAAGCACAGTGGGTGAGAAACAATCATCTCCCATGCCTAAAGTATGTAAGACTGCAGCCAAAGACAAAAAGGAGAAGGTGAGGATTGATAGTAAGCAGCTGTTGGTGGGCGATTCCATCATAAGAGGTGTGAAGTTTGAGGAGAATGGTGTTGTGAGATGTCTCCCTGGTGCTACCGCTAGCAGGGATAAACGACGGATCCTAAATATTGTTAGGCAAGCAAAGCAGGAAAGGGAAGTGGATGTTATTCTCCATCTTGGGACAAACGATCTGGCTTGCAATGAGGTTTCAAAGGTGAAAGAAGCTTTTCATACACTTGGAAAGGATATACGGGAGGTTGCATCAACTGTTTCATTCTCTGCAGTTTTGCCTGTGCATAACCTTCAGCATGACAGGAAGATGCGCATTAAGGAATTCAATGTATGGCTTGGTGAATGGTGTCTGAACCAAGGGTTTGGCTTTGTGTCTCATGATAGCTCTTGTTGGAATGGAAAAGAACTGTACAAGAAAGATGGTTTGCATCTTTCTCTCAAGGGAACGAATGTCCTCGGTGAACAGTTCCAAGTATTTGCTAAGAAGCATTTAAACTAGGAAAGGGGGGCAAAAGCGTGATAATCCAGCAGTCCGACTGCCCCCCGGAACAATGCCAGAAGAGGCCAGTAGCACAAAGGTTAAGAAATGACAAGCTCAGAGTCTTGTCTACAAATGCTCGCAGTCTAGGGAATAAGATCAATGAGCTTGAGGCTATAATGGCATCTGAGAATATAGATGTAGTGACTGTTACTGAGACGTGGTTCAAGGGGAGTAATAACTGGGATATATCAATACCAGGGTTCTCTCTATACAGGAAAGACAGAGAAGGCAAGAAGGGGGAGGGGTGGCCCTGTATGTGAAAGATAGCATAAAATCTAATTTGATACAAGTTAGCGAGAACAATTTAGAGTCAGTTTGGGTTACCTTGCAGCTTGATAATCATAAGGTAACTCGTGTAGGTGTTATATATAGACCACCTACCCAAGTTAAAGAATTAGATGATCTACTAGTTGAGGAAATAGCTAAAATGACATTGAAGGGGGAAGTTATCATTATGGGAGACTTCAATCTTCCAGATGTAAACTGGAAAACCAAAATAGCTAGTTCTGCCAAGAGTACAGATATTCTAAATTCCCTACTGGGATTATCTCTACAGCAAGTAGTGGAGGAGCCAACCCGGAAGGAGGCCTTTTTAGATTTAGTATTCACAAATGGGAATTTGGTATCTGATATTACTGTAGGGGAAAGCTTGGGATCTAGTGATCACCAGTCAGTGTGGTTTACTATAAGTACAGTGACTGAGTCACACCACACAAAAACAAAAGTTTTCGATTTTAGAAAAACTGACTTTTCTAAAATTAGATTAGTGGTATACGAGTCCCTATCAGACTGGAACAGTTTAATTGGAGTCCAGGAGAAATGGGACTACTTAAAAGTGGCACTATTGAAGGCAATAGAAGATTGCATTAGGCTTGTCAGTAAAAGCAAAAAAAGGAAGAGACCACTGTGGTACTCAGCAGAAGTGGCCAAAATCATTAAAAACAAAAAGATAGCATTTAGGAATTATAAAAAAAAAAAAAAAAGAGGATGACAGACAAATTTATAAGATTAGGCAGAGAGAGGCCAAACAAGTTATAAGAGCTTCTAAAGCACAGGCAGAAGAGAAATTAGCTCAATCAGGGAAAAAAGGCGATAAGGCATTCTTCAGATACATAAATGAAAAAAGGAAACTAAAACAAGGAATTACCAAATTAAAAACTAAAGAAGGAAGGTATATGGAAGAAGATAAAGAACTAGCTGACTGCCTCAATGAATACTTCTGTTCAGTTTTTACAAAGGAAAATGAAGGAGAAGGACCTCAGTTGGGAAAGAAGACTAATGAATCTTTTGACGCATGTGTCTTTACAGAGGAAGAGGTTCTAAGTCAACTGTCTAAAATTAATACAAATAAGTCACAGGGGCCTGATGGGATACACCCAAAGCTATTAAAAGAGCTCAGCGGTGAACTAGCAAAACCATTAACAGATTTATTTAACCAATCACTGGCAACAGGAGTCGTCCCAGAAGATTGGAAATTAGCAAATGTTGTGCCCATTCACAAGAAAGGTAGTAGGGAGGAATCGGGCAACTATAGGCCAGTCAGCCTGACATCAATAGTGGGGAAATTAATGGAAACCATACTTAAGGAGAGGATTGTGGACCATCTAAAATCCCATGTATTGAAAGATGAAAAACAGCATGGGTTTACTTCAGGGAGATCATGTCAAACTAATCTTATTGATTTTTTTAATTGGGTGACTAAAATAATAGATGGAGGAGGTGCAGTAGACATCGCTTATCTAGACTTTAGTAAGGCTTTTGATACTGTCCCACATAGAAGGCTTATCAATAAAGTGCAGTCATTGGGCTTGGACTCCCATATTGTTGAATGGATTAGGCAGTGGCTGAGGAACAGGCAACAGAGGGTTGTAGTCAATGGAGTATATTCAGACCAAGGTCTTGTTACCAGTGGGGTACCTCAGGGATCTGTTCTGGGACCCATATTGTTTAATATCTTTATCAGCGAAATTGCAGAAGGCCTCAATGGTAAGGTGTGTCTTTTTGCTGATGACACAAAGATTTGTAACAGGGTTGACGTTCCTGGAGGAATACACCAAATGGAAAAGGACTTAGGAAAACTAGAGGAATGGTCAAAAATCTGGCAACTAAAATTTAATGTTGATAAGTGCAAGATAATGCACCTGGGACGTAAAAACCCAAGAGCAGAATATAAAATCAGTGATACAGCCCTAACCTCAGTATCTGAGGAAAGGGATTTAGGGATCATTATTTCAGAAGACTTAAAGGTAGGCAGACAATGTCACAGAGCAGCAGGAAATGCTAGCAGAATGCTTGGGTGTATAGCAAGAGGAATTACCAGTAGAAAGAGGGAGGTGCTCATGCCGCTCTACAGAGCACTAGTGAGACCTCATTTGGAGTATTGTGCTCAGTACTGGAGACCATATCTCCAGAAGGATATTGATACTTTGGAGAGAGTTCAGAGAAGAGCTACTAAACTGGTACATGGATTGCAGGATAAAACTTACCAGGAAAGATTAAAGGACCTTAACATGTATAGCTTGGAAGAAAGACGAGACAGAGGGGATATGATAGAAACTTTTAAATACATAAAGGGAATCAACAAGGTAAAAGAGGAAAGAATATTTAAAAGAAGAAAAACTGCTACAAGAGGACATAGTTTTAAATTAGAGGGGCAAAGGTTTAAAAGTAATATCAGGAAGTATTACTTTACTGAGAGAGTAGTGGATGCATGGAATAGCCTTCCTGCAGAAGTGGCAGCTGCAAATACAGTGGAGGAGTTTAAGCATGCATGGGATAGGCATAAGGCCATCCTTCATATAAGATAGGGCCAGGGGCTATCCATAGTATTTAGTATATTGGGCAGACTAGATGGGCCAAATGGTTCTCATCTGCCGACACATTCTATGTTTCTATGTTTCTATAATGGTTTCCACTTTTTTGTTGTTGGGCGTTGTATGGAAGGATTATTCTTATTAGGTCATTGGATTGTTTCTCTTTTCCTGTTTCTTTGGGTGGTGGTTCAAAGAATTCTTTCCTCACCATACTTCTTACTTTGGATAGTGATGTGTCCAAAAGGTGGGGTGGGTATTTTTTGATCAAGAATTGTTCCTTCATCTTTTGGGCTTCTTCTTCAAATTCTATATTCGTGGTACAGTTCCTTTTTATAAGTCTGAACTGTCCGGTTGGGATGTTGAGCAACCATCTAGGTAGATGGCAGCTCGAGTATAGTATGTAATTGTTTTTAGATACTTCTTTTTGAAATGTGGAGCATTCTAAATGATTGGTTTTGATTTTTATTGTTAAATCTAAAAAGTTTATTTTCTCTTTGCTGGTGTTGGAAGTGAATTTTAAGTTGTTGGTGTTTTGGTTGATTTGTTCTAAGAACAGCTCTAAGTCCTTATCTGTTTTCTTCCATATGAATATGATATAGTCTATATATCGCCGCCAGAGTACTAGGTCCTCCCCCAGTCTGGGTGTGATGTGTTGGTGTTCCCACTGAGCCATAAAAAGATTGGCATAACTGGGGGCGAACCTAATACCCATGGCGGTACCTCTTGTTTGGAGATAATAGTCTGATTCATATGCAAAGTAGTTGTGGGATAGTATATACCTGACTCCTTCCACTATGTATTGAATTTGGGTTCCTTTTAATTGTCCATTAAGTTCTAATTGTTTTTTCAATGCGTCAGTTCCTGGGTCATGGTCTATTATTGTGTACAGTGAGTTTACGTCAAGGGTTCCAAGGGTCCAATGGGGTTCAAATTTAAAGTTTTCGACTATTTGAGTGGTGTCTTTAATATATGATGGGGTTTGTTTGACAATTGGTTGTAATAGTTGATCGATTTATTGGGACAGATTGGATGTGAAGGATCCTATACCCGAAATGATAGGTCTTCCTGGGGGGTTGGTTGGGTTTTTATGTATCTTTGGGATACAGTAAAATATGGTTAGTCGTTGCTGAGTTGTAGTTATATAGGTGTATTCTTGTTCTTGTAGGAGGCCTTTGTCTAGACTTCTTTTGGCGTATTCTTTTAGTGTATTGTTAAATTCTTTGATTGGGTCTTTTGTTAATTTTGTGTATGTGGTTCTATCTGAAAGTTGTTGTTTGCATTCATTATCATATTGTTCTAGGTCTAAAATAACTGTGGCCCCCCCTTTGTCTGCTGGCCTAATAATGATATTTTCTTTCTTTTGGAGTTGTTTTATTGCTTGAATTTCCTGTGGATTAGGGTTATTTCTTCCTTTTGTTTTCTCTTTTAGTTTTCTTAGATCTGTTTCTACACTTTTTCTGAAGGTGGAGATTTCTTGTCCTATTTCTTGTCTGGGATACTTTTTTGATTTTTGTTTTAATTGTGTGTGTTGATACATAGTGGGTGGGTTATCATTTTTCAATATTGGGTTTTTAAAAAAAAAAATTTTTCAGGCATAGTTTCCGTATAAATTTTTCAATTCCGATAAAGGTATCGAATTTGTTAAGTTGGGCTGTGGGTGCAAACTTTAGTCCCTTATTGAGAAAAATTGATTTGTGTTGGTGTAAGTATAGCTTAGATTCACAACAGTGTTAGCATCTTCATCGATTAGGTTTTGTAATTTCTTCTGTCTTTTTTTCCCCTGTCCTCTTCGTATGGTCTTCTTTTTTTGTTTTGTGTGTGGGGTTGGTGTTGTAAGTATGTATCCTGTTTCTGATGATCCTGGTATGTGTTCCGTGTGTATAATGTTTTCTGGTTGTGGTGATCTTGGTGCCATTCTTGGTTGGTTTCCCTGTATCTTAGATTGTACCTGTAGTTTGGTGGTGTATAATGATTGTGTCTTTGATTTGGTGGTGATTGTCGTGTTGACCTTGTGCGAATTCTGTGGTGTGGGGGGTGTCCTGTCTAAAAAATGGGGATTAGTCAGTGTCATATTAGTTATATTTGTTGTTGGTGGGGATGTTGTATTGTACACTGCTCAAAAAAATAAAGGGAACACTTAAACAACACAATGTAACTCCAAGTCAATCACACTCCAATCAATTTCACATGCTGTTGTGCAAATGGGATAGACAACAGGTGGAAATTATAGGCAATTAGCAAGACACCCCCAATAAAGGAGTGGTTCTGTAGGTGGTAACCACAGACCACTTCTCAGTTCCTATGTTTGCTGGCTGATGTTTTGGTCACTTTTGAATGCTGGCGGTGCTTTCACTCTAGTGGTAGCATGAGACGGAGTCTACAACCCACACAAGTGGCTCAGATAGTGCAGCTTATCCAGGATGGCACATCAATGCGAGCTGTGGCAAGAAGGTTTGCTGTGTCTGTCAGCGTAGTGTCCAGAGCATGGAGGCGCTACCAGGAGACAGGCCAGTACATCAGGAGACGCGGAGGAGGCCGTAGGAGGGCAACAACCCAGCAGCAGGACTGCTACCTCTGCCTTTGTGCAAGGAGGAACAGGAGGAGCACTGCCAGAGCCCTGCAAAATGACCTCCAGCAGGCCACAAATGTGCATGTGTCTGCTCAAACGGTCAGAAACAGACTCCATGAGGGTGATATGAGGGCCCGACGTCCACAGGTGGGGGTTGTGCTTACAGCCCAACACCGTGCAGTACGTTTGGCATTTGCCAGAGAACACCAAGATTGGTAAATTCACCACTGGCGCCCTGTGCTCTTCACAGATGAAAGCAGGTTCACACTGAGCACATGTGACAGACGTGACAGAGTCTGGAGACGCCGTGGAGAACGTTCTGCTGCCTGCAACATCCTCCAGCATGACCGGTTTGGCATTGGGTCAGTAATGGTGTGGGGGTGGCATTTCTTTGGAGGGCCGCACAGCCCTCCATGTGCTCGCCAGAGGTAGCCTGACTGCCATTAGGTACCGAGATGAGATCCTCAGACCCCTTGTGAGACCATATGCTGGTGCGGTTGGCCCTGGGTTCCTCCTAATGCAAGACAATGCTAGACCTCATGTGGCTGGAGTGTGTCAGCAGTTCCTGCAAGATGAAGGCATTGATGCTATGGACTGGCCCGCCCGTTCCCCAGACCTGAATCCAATTGAGCACATCTGGGACATCATGTCTCGCGCTATCCACCAACGTCAAGTTGCACCACAGGAGTTGGCAGATGCTTTAGTCCAGGTCTGGGAGGAGATCCCTCAGGAGACCGTCCGCCACCTCATCAGGAGCATGCACAGGCGTTGTAGGGAGGTCATACAGGCACGTGGAGGTCACACACACTACTGAGCCTCATTTTGACTTGTTTTAAGGACATTACATCAAAGTTGGATCAGCCTGTAGTGTGTTTTTCCACTTTAATTTTGAGTGTGACTCCAAATCCAGACCTCCATGGGTTGAAAAATTTGATTTCCATTTTTTTATTTTTGTGTGATTTTGTTGTCAGCACATTCAACTATGTAAAGAACAAAGTATTTCAGAAGAATATTTAATTAATTCAGATCTAGGATGTGTTATTTTTGTGTTCCCTTTATTTTTTTGAGCAGTGTATATGTTCTGAATTATCAGTTGGTGTTTTATAAGTATTGTTGGGTTGTGAAGTTTCTGGTATGAGTGTTGTTTTTCTTATGGGGTTTCTGTTTTTTTTATTTTTATTTTATTGATGATTTCCTGTTCTATGGTTCCTAGATTTTTGCATATTTTTTTGTTGCCAATTGGTGAATTCTTCGTTTTGTGGGAGTTTATCAATGATTTATTTCGTGTGGTTAATTTTTGTAGTGATTTCCTCTAGAATTTGTGATCTCCTTTTAATGATAAGCTGGATGAGAGCTTTTGATTGGGTTTTTAGGAATATCTCCCATTCTTTTGTGAAATCTTCAAAGCTTGTGATTTGTATAGTTAAAGACCTTTCGGTATTATATCTTGTTCTAAGTATAGATTGAGGGATTTTATTTCCCATCTCTGTTTAAGCTGTTTCGTTAGTAAAGTTTCTAGTTCTCTGAAGGTTTCTGTCATGGATTTCTCTCTTTGTTGTTCAATATTTGTATATACAGTACAGACCAAAAGTTTGGACACACCTTCTCATTCAAAGAGTTTTCTTTATTTTCATGACTATGAAGGCATTAAAACTATGAATTAACACATGTGGAATTATATACATAACAAACAAGTGTGAAACAACTGAAAATATGTCATTCTAGGTTCTTCAAAGTAGACACCTTTTGCTTTGATTACTGCTTTGCACACTCTTGGCATTCTCTTGATGAGCTTCAAGAGGTAGTCCCTGAAATGGTCTTCCAACAGTCTTGAAGGAGTTCCCACAGATGCTTAGCACTTGTTGGCCCTTTTGCCTTCACTCTGCGGTCCAGCTCACCCCAAACCATCTCGATTGGGTTCAGGTCCGGTAACTGTGGAGGCCAGGTCATCTGGCGCAGCACCCCATCAACTCTCCTTCATGGTCAAATAGTCCTTACTTTCAAAGTTTTCCCAATTTTTCGGCTGACTGACTGACCTTCATTTCTTAAAGTAATGATGGCCACTCGTTTTTTCTTTACTTAGCTGCTTTTTTCTTGCCATAATACAAATTCTAACAGTCTATTCAGTAGGACTATCAGCTGTGTATCCACCTGACTTCTCCTCAACGCAACTGATGGTCCCAACCCCATTTATAAAGCAAGAAATCCCACTTATTAAACCTGACAGGGCACACCTGTGAAGTGAAAACCGTTTCAGGGGACTACCTCTTGAAGCTCATCAAGAGAATGCCAAGAGTGTGCAAAGCAGTAACCAAAGCAAAAGGTGGCTACTTTGAAGAAGCTAGAATATGACATATTTCAGTTGTTTCACACTTGTTTGTTATGTATATAACTCCACATGTGTTAATTCATAGTTTTGATGCCATCAGTGTGAATCTACAATTTTCATAGTCATGAAAATAAAGAAAACTCTTTGAATGAGAAGGTGTGTCCAAACTTTTGGTCTGTACTGTATATGGTCGTCAAATGTAAATGTTTCTACTCTTTGTCGTTGGTTTTCTATGTAATGCCAGATATCCATGGTTGTAGATGTGGGGAGCTCTACTATAGGCTGGTGAGAAATAGAAAGGTTATAGAGAAGTAATAGTGGCTCTCTCAGATCACACCCTGGGGTGGTGCTCTTGTCTAAAGTGGTTCACCCAACCACCAATAGGTATAGGAATAGTCAAAAGTAAAGAATAGGCAGGCACTCTATATCTGTTTTTTATAGGATATTTATTTATTTGTTGTTGGTTATTTACAAAGGTTATTATTAAAAGTTTATTAGGGTTATCACGATGGTTGCTTTCTTATTGGTTTAAAATGTGAATTAGGGCATTATAGTGTGAACTAAGTGTTTAAAAGTATTAGTTCACAGGAAAAAGGGCATAGTGATTGTGTGTAGTGCTGGAAAAAATTTCAGATGGTGGTGGTGGTGGGGGGGATAGTGAGGTATAGGTGTATTAGATAAAAATATGTAAAATCGATGAAAAAATATACGAAAATATATAATCGATGAGAATAAATATCGGTGTGAAACGATATATATAATCGATGAAAAAATACAGAAGATATAGTCGATGAAAATTATCGATGAAAATAATAGTCGAGAGTGTCCAAGAAATACAATGATAATTGTCCAAATAAGGATAAAATATAAAATAAATATATATAAAAAAATATATAAAAAAACAATTAGAGGATCCTTCACATCCAATCTGTCCAATACATCGATCAACTATTACAACCAATTGTCAAACAAACCCCATCATATATTAAAGACACCACTCAAATTATCCAGATAGTCGAAAACTTTAAATTTGAACCACATTGGACCCTTGGAACCCACATTTCAAAAAGAAGTATCGAAAAAGAATTACATACTATACTCGAGCTGCCATCTACCTAGATGGTTGCTCAACATCCCAACCGGACAGTTCAGACGTATAAAAAGGAACTGTACCTTTGAAGAATTTGAAGAAGAAGCCCAAAAGATGAAGGAACAATTCTTGATCAAAAAATACCCACCCCACCTTTTTGCTACATATCACTATCCAAAGTAAGAAGTATGGTGAGGAAAGAATTCTTTGAACCACCACCCAAAGAAACAGGAAAAGAGAAACAATCCAATGACCTAATAAGAATAATCCTTCCATACAACGCCCAACAAAAAAAAGTGGAAACCATTATCAAAAACCACTGGCACTACATCCTCAAAGACAAAATAATTGGTCCCCTTCTAACAAGCACACCACAGATCGTCTATAGTAAAGCCCCCAACTTAGCACTAAAAGTAGCACCAACAGTAAGAAATCATAAAAAAACACAAAATAAGGATACTCCACACAATTGGTTCAATCTAAAAGGTTTCTACAGATGTGGACGATGCTGTAACTGTAAAAAACACCAAATTCCCCCAAAAAAACCACAGAAATTTAATCAAGAACAAACAAATTCTCCTACCAAATAAACAAATTCCTATCCTGTGATACATCAAATGTAATCTACATAATTGAATGCCCATGCAGCAAACAGTACATAGGAAGAACCAAAAGATCTCTAAAAAGATGAATATCGGAACATAGGAATAAAATTAAAAACTGATATGAAAAACACTCCCTATCAAACACTACAAAATATACCACAATAAAGACGCTAACCAAATGACATTTGCTGCATTTGAAAAAGTGGAAATAAGTTGGAGAGGGGGCGACCACCTATCAAAAATGTCTAGACAAGAATCGAGGAGAATCTATGACTTTGAAACAATAATACCAGACGGGCTAAATGCAGAACTTGAACTATTCGGATTCCTATGATTTAAATTGCGATACCTTGGCGCTTGCCCCCCTTTGACGGACAGACGAGTGTCCGGCTGTTCTACCAGCACCTCGTCCGTTCCTTGATATGGGCCTCGCCTGCACTCCTATACGCACATCATCAACCACATGAAAAACAAGACAACCAGCCCTACTGTCCACTATAACTGTCGAAATCTCAACTCCCCATACCCCAGAAACAAAACCAAAACATTAGATCCGAGCATGGAGCCACACTACAAAAGTAGACAAAAAAACGCACATATACCCAAAAAAAAAAAAACACATCAAAAACGCCGGCGCTTGGCCCCCTTTGACAGACAGACGAGTGTCCGGCTGTTCTATCAGCACCTCGTCTGTTGCTTGTTACGGGTCTCTCGCCTGTACTCCTATATGCACATCATCAACCACATGAAAAACATGAAAAATAAGACAACCAGCCTTACTGTCCATGAAAACTGTCGAAATCTCAACTCACCATACCCCAGAAACAAAACAAAAACATCAGATCCAAACATGGAGCTAAACTACACAAGTAGACAAAAAAAACGCACATACACCCAAAAAAAACACATCAAAAACGCACCTGCGTTTTATATGCCATAGACATCATAACAGTAAAATTGTTAAATTCCTGAACCCTTCTTATTGCTAAAAAACATCCGCAACAAATATATAATAAACTCCAAGGATAAAACATCATACTCTAAAATAAAACAAAAGAGGAACAAGCACAACTCAGAAAATCTGCGAAAAAGAAACGAATAAAATATCCCGATCCGATTAAAATAACATCGAAATAGATAGGCAAAATTATATGAGGAAGAAAAATCGCAGCAATTTTTGCACAGTAAACGCATAAATATATTATAAATGACAACGCAAATCAAAATGCATAATCCCAATTAGCAACATCCAGGCCGGGTTTTTGGTGGGACAACAAAACAAGTGGGTATAAAAGAGGGCAGTCCGAATGAATCCAACATGGCCATTGAGGAAGAGGTAGGAACACCTCGAAACGCGTCTGGATACCTGGCATCATCCTTGCGACTACCCACCAATACCCACGCCTTCGCTAAAAGGACCTTGGATTATCGCAACAACATAAGAAGTCTTATGCGACTAAAAATATGGGATATGAAGAAAAGGTACCAGCTGATCGGCAACATAACTACCACGTGCTAGATCACGTGAGACGCCGACCCAGCAACAAAGAGCACGCAATATACAGCGCGAACAAGCAAACCCCCGGAGGATTACATCGGCTGCTGCTTCACCAATACACGAATTAAGGGTAATTTCACACTTGCGGCAGGACGAATCCGACATGCTGTTCACCATGTCGGATCCGTCCTGCGGCTATTTCACCGTGCCGCCGGACCGCCGCTCCGTCCTTATTGACTATAATGGGGACGGGGGCGGAGCTCCGGCGCAGCACGGCGAAAGGCCGCCGGACTAAAATTACTGCATGTCAGTTTTTATAGTCAATGGGGACGGAGCGGCGGTTCGGCGAAATAGCCGCAGGACGGATCCGACATGAGTGAACAGCATGTCGGATCCGTCCTGCCGCATGTGTGAATGCTGCATGATTTCAACAGGCACCCTGTTCCAATCACTGCCGGCGTGCGGCAGTGATCAAAACTACACAGGACGTACCGGTACGCCCTGGGTCCTTAAGGACTCGGGAAACAGGGCGTATCGGTATGCCCTAAGTCCCTAAGGGGTTAAAAAAATTGGCTTGTTCAGCTTGGAAAAAAGATTCCTTAGAGGTCATCTAATTTGTATGCATGAATACATGAGTGGTCAATACAAAGAAACTGGCACATGATTTATTAATTCCAAGGACTTTACAAAGGACCAGGGGACATTCATTGGGCCAGATTTATCATTACTCTGACAGTTCACTCCACTTTCACATATGGCTAAAGTCAGTTTTAGCCAAGTCAGATTTATGATCGGCCTTTAAGACTGTAATAAATGTGGTTTGACTGTAGCAGTTTATCCGTCAGTAAGCAACTTTACAAAAGTCGCACATCTTTACGAAAAAGTTGCACGTTTTTTACGAAAAAGTTGCACGTTTTTACGAAACAGTCGCACGTTTTTACGAAAAAGTCGCATGTTCTATTAAAAAGTCTCATAAGATAGTTTAGCGACTTTTTAAATAGTCCCAATAGTAATCTGTCTTCGAGATTCATTTCCATAAGAAAACACGCCCCCCACTTCAGAAAACTGGCGAGCATAGTGCAGAACAGAAAAAAGTCGCAAAATTTAGTGGCGTCAGTTTTAGCGTTTGCGCATTTTTTTGTTTTGCGACCTTTTTCACTCCATTATTCTGACTTGAGCTAATGATTAATCTGGCTATTGTGTGTGGAAGAAAGGTGATTTAGACAGCAATACAGGAAAGGATTCTTTAAGTTAAGGTGGGGGACACACATTAATCTGAAGTTAATTGTTTTAGCTGACTAGTGACAGACCCAAAAATAATTTGTGAATGAAAGAACGTTCCCAATAAGATCTTTTGTCTATTGTGTGGTTTTACTGAATGTATTTGGGTAGTTTGAATAACATTAATAGCCAATATAGACTAAAATGTGTATGGCTGTCTGTAAAGATTGCTCACCAGATGTTTGTTAAACCATCAACCAACTTCTATCTAATGAGTATGGCCACCTTCAAAGTAGTCAAACTATGGTATGCCCTTTCCCAGTAGGAAGTAATGGCAGATACTATGTCAACAAAAGGGGCTTATCTAAGCTTATCTAATATCAAATGGCATTGAGGTTATTAATAATCATTCAAACAATTGATGTTACATCAAGGTTGAACTTGAAGTACCTGTGTCTTTTTTCCCACCTATGTAACTCTGTAAAGGTATGGCCACACTATAAAACATTCCAACCTGCATTTCACTGCAAATTCTGATGCAATTTACAATGCAGATGAATTCATAGTATGTTTTACACGGTTACATTGAAAGGGGTGAAATCTGCAGTAGAAATTTTTAGTTTGTTAAAGGGTAACTGTCATTTTTTTTTATTTGCTAGTTTATTAAAGCTAGGCATGTATACCTGTGTTAGTCTGTCAATGATTGTCAAAGATCTGTAATTACCTTATAATAACAGCTTTCATTAATGTCCTCCGTCCCTTTCCACTGCTCCCTTAAAGATCGTTACCAGGGCTTGTCTGTCTTCCCTTTAGTGTAAACAGAAGACAGAAGGGTGGTCCTTCACACTGCATGTCTGCATTAGGCTTCAGAAGTGAGGAGGCATGTCTCTCAGTAATCCAATCCGATTGGCTGGCACGATCTGCTGGCTACAGCAAGTGTGTATGTGAAGTGAGGGAAAGCAATTTTGGCTTCAGAGAACTGTCAGAGGAGCCATCTTAAGAAGGTCCTCATATTGTAAATGTTTAAACAGCCGTAACTAAGGGAAAAACTCAAGGAAAACAGTTGTATGTGAAAAACTAAAGATTGCTTTATGCATAATGCTGCTGCAGCAGTAACATGCTAAAATGGATTTTTTGATGAAAACATGACAGTTACTCTTACAGTGTGCACAACACATCAGACACATCACGGCACCACTCGCACATCAGACACGGCACCACTCGCACATCAGACACATACACGGCACCTCTCGCACATCAGACACATAGACGGCACCCACTTTCACATCAGACACATACACGGCACCACTCTCACATCAGACACATACAGTACAGACCAAAAGTTTGGACACACCTTCTCATTCGAAGAGTTTTCTTTATTTTTATGACTATGAAGGCATCAAAACTATGAATTAACACATGTGGAATTATATACATAACAAACAAGTGTGAAACAACTGAAATATGTCATATTCTAGGTTCTTCAAAGTAGCCACCTTTTACTTTGATTACTGCTTTGCACACTCTTGGCATTCTCTTGATGAGCTTCAGAGGTAGTCCCCTCTGAAATTGTCTTCCAACAGTCTTGAAGGAGTTCCCACCGATGCTTAGCACTTGTGGCCCTTTTGCCTTCACTCTGTGGTCCAGCTCACCCCAAACCATCTCGATTGGGTTCAGGTCCGGTGACTGTGGAGGCCAGGTCATCTGGCGCAGCACCCCATCACTCTCCTTCATGGTCAAATAGCCCTTACTTTCAAAGTTTTCCAATTTTTCGGCTGACTGACTGACCTTCATTTCTTAAAGTAATGATGGCCACTCGTTTTTCTTTACTTAGCTGCTTTTTTCTTGCCATAATACAAATTCTAACAGTCTATTCAGTAGGGCTATCAGCTGTGTATCCACCTGACTTCTCCTCAACGCACTGATGGTCCCAACCCCATTTATAAGGCAAGAAATCCACATGTGTTAATTCATAGTTTTGATGCCTTCATAGTCATGAAAATAAAGAAAACTCTTTGAATGAGAAGGTGTGTCCAAACTTTTGGTCTGTACTGTACATGGCACCACTCGCACATCAGACACTTACACGTGTATACCCCAAAATGGCAACTCGTCCCACAAGAAAATAAGCCCTCACAAAAAAAAAACATGTTTCTCAGAAAATGGCTGTACTGGTTCCCTAGAGGCGGTGCGAAAGAACCATGGCACCTGTAAACCAATGCATCAAAAGCTGCCCTGCAAAAGCCAAAGGTGGCCCTTTCCTGAACCCTGCAGCGTACCCAAACAAATGATGTCCACATTTATGGCATTTTCAATTAAAGGCCGTGGGTGTGTCTTAGATGCATAAGCTGGGCACAAAATGAAATGCCATATCTGTGAAAAACTTTCAATTTTCACTTCCACAGTGTACTGACCATTAATTAATGCAAATACAGTGTGGTCAAAATACTCACTACACAACTTTAATAAATATCTTGAGGGGTGTAGTTTCAAAATGGGCGTTACTTCTCATGGGTCCATTTATTTCACTCCAGAGTCTCTACAGTAGTCATTACATGTGGTGTACATCACCACATTGAGCCTCAAATTGCACATGGTGCTCCTTTACTCTGTTATGTGTCCAGGCAAAAGATTAGGGCCACATGTAGGCTGTTTCTAAAACCAGGAAGCATGGCAAATAATAGGGCTTCCTTTTCACACTGGCACACAATGGACACAACATATTGGGCTCTTGAAATGGCATCTCAGTAAAAATTGTAATTTTCACTTTGCACTCATCTGCTGTAAGTTCATTTTTGCAAAACACAGTCGGGTAAATGTCACTTCACATATTGGTAAATTCTAGTGTGGGGCATGGTTTCTAAAATGGGGGTACTTCTTGAGGGTGTCTTTTTTTTATATTTCACCTCAGAGCTCTGCATTTGTCAGCAGTGCTGTATAAATCACACAAACTAGGCTCTTAAAGCACACGTGCTCTTTCTCTATGAACTCTGCAGTGTGCCCAAACAGCAGTTTACTACCACATATGGGGTGAAATTTTCTTGTCAAAATACGTAATATTTCATTTTCACGTCTTTCTAAATTCTATTTAAGGACTGCTAGGCCAAAGTGCTTACTACACCCCTGAATATTCCTTGGGGGGTGTAGTTTCAAGAATGGGATAATTTTGGGGGGTTTCCACTTTAGGGGTACCTCAGGGCCTCTTCAAATGCGACATGCGTGGTAAAAATTATTCTAGTGAAATCTGTCCGCCAAAACTAATTTAGCCCAACCAGACCAATCTTCCATTCTGAACCTTGGTGTTGCGCCCATACAGCAGTTTACGACCATATATGGGGTGTTTCTGTAAATTGCAGAATCAAGGTAATAAATATTGATTTTTGTTTGGCTGTTAACCTTTCCAGGAAAAATTGATTAAAATGGTAAATCTGCAAAAAAATGTGACATTTTGCAATATACGGTAACCTTTATTTTTTATTTTTATGGAACACCTAAGAGTTAACAAAGTTTGTAAAATCACTTTCAAATAACTTGAGGGGTGTAGTTTCTGAAATGGGGTTATTTGTGGGTGGTTTTTCGTATGTAAGCCCCACAAAGTGACTTCATATCTGAATTGATCCTTAAAAAAGTGGGTTTTGGAAATTTTCCTAAAATTTTAATAATTACTTCTAAAATTAGAAGCCTTCTAACGTACTAAAAATAAAATACATTACAAAATGATTCCAACATAGAATAGACACATGGTGAATGTTAAATAATAACTATTTTATGAGGTATCACGATCTGTCTTAAAGTAGAAAAATTCAAATGTGGAAAGGTTTTTGGAAAATTTGGGATTTTTTAAAATAAATAAACGTGAGACATATTGACTCAAACTTTAGCACCATCATGAAGTGCAACGTGTCATGAGAAAACAATCTCAGAATGGCTGGGATAAGTAAAAGAATAGCAAAGTTTTCACCACTAGTGACACATGTCCACCTGGGCCTTAGGGCTCATGGACACGAATGTTGTTTGGTTAAGCATTCACTTCAATTGGGCTGCAAAAGATGCGGGACAACACTCCATGTGCTGTCTGCATCCGTTGCTCGTTCTGTGGCCCCGTTTTGCGGACAAGAATAGGTATTTCTATTATGGGCGGCCCATACCGTTCCGCAAAACACGGCGCAGTTGTGTGCATGAGCTCTTAAAGTGAAAACTGGCTGTGTTCTGAAGGGGGTTAATTGTGCTGTGACTATTGTTTGCAAACATGTGACCACTACTCCTCATCCTCCCATTATGGCCAAGTTTACAAATATAATAGTGGACTGTTTCTCATTTGTTGTTGGACCTCATAAAACACTTAGGGCACACATTTATTAAGACTGGAGTTTTCCATGCTGGTCTTACGTCCCTTTGCACTGCTGAGGAAGTGCCAAAGTTATGTAGAGGCACAGGTATCTACATAAGTTTGGCGCTTCCTCCTGCAGGCCGTGCGACAGACTTAAATCTATAACAGCTCCCCTTGATGCTGTAGATTTAGGTCACTTCCACACCAAAAACTGACATGGAAAATGACAAATGAGCCAGGGCAGGCCCGCTTCCCCGCCACGCCCCCTTTTCTTCGGAAAAGTGGCGTGAGCGGTGAAAGTCGCAGATTTGACCTCAAAATGTCGTGCAACAAAACCTGCAACTTGATATACAAACACTATTGTGGCATATACCTTGTAATAAATGTCCCCCATAGTCCTGAATTAAGTATCTGTACTACCAGCTTTGAAGAATTCTATTCCACTGCAGCACAGCTGAATTCCCCACTATTCTCTCTCTTTTGGTTCATCAGGACCTAATTGGTTTTGGGTCTAAATCCTATGATAACTATGACAGACAGTTTTAGTGCACACAGGAAAGTCCATGATGTTAAAAAAAATCCTTGCGCCTCATGTGTCTTGTAAGAATGAGATCGGAGGAGGGAGAGAAGCATCTACACAGCAAACACACAGATACCTAACTCTGGTGGATCTACTGCCAGGCACAGGGGTTTAGTAAGACCGACATCTAAAATACCGGTCTTAAAGTCCTTGCTGCGCTATACTGGCATCATACGTCAGTCACTACACTGCGTGCAGAATTATTAGGCAAATGAGTATTTTGACCACATCATCCTCTTTATGCATGTTGTCTTACTCCAAGCTGTATAGGCTCGAAAGCCTACTACCAATTAAGCATATTAGGTGATGTGCATCTCTGCAATGAGAAGGGGTGTGGTCTAATGACATCAACACCCTATATTTGGTGTGCATATTATTAGGCAACTTCCTTTCCTTTGGCAAAATGGGTCAAAAGAAGGACTTGACAGGCTCAGAAAAGTCAAAAATATGAGATATCTTGCAGAGTGATGCAGCACTCTTAAAATTGCAAAGCTTCTGAAGCGTGATCATCGAACAATCAAGCGTTTCATTCAAAATAGTCAACAGGGGTCGCAAGCAAGCGTGTGGAAAAACCAAGGGCCAAAATAACTGCCCATGAACTGAGAAAAGTCAAGCGTGCAGCTGCCAAGATGCCACTTGCCACCAGTTTGGCCATATTTCAGAGCTGCAACATCACTGGAGTGCCCAAAAGCACAAGGTGTGCAATACTCACAGACATGGCCAAGGTAAGAAAGGCTGAAAGACGACCACCACTGAACAAGACACACAAGCTGAAACGTCAAGACTGGGCCAAGAAATATCTCAAGACTGATTTTTTCTAAGGTTTTATGGACTGATGAAATGAGAGTGAGTCTTGATGGGCCAGATGGATGGGTCCGTGGCTGGATTGGTAATGGGCAGAGAGCTCCAGTCCGACTCAGATGCCAGCAAGGTGGAGGTGGAGTACTGGTTTGGGCTGGTATCATCAAAGATGAGCTTGTGGGGCCTTTTCGGGTTGAGGATGGAGTCAAGCTCAACTCCCAGTCCTACTGCCAGTTTCTGGAGACACCTTCTTCAAGCAGTGGTACAGGAAGAAGTCTGCATCCTTCAAGAAAAACATGATTTTCATGCAGGACAATGCTCCATCACACTCGTCCAAGTACTCCACAGCGTGGTTGGCAAGAAAGGGTATAAAAGAAGAAAATCTAATGACATGGCCTCCTTGTTCACCTGATCTGAACCCCATTGAGAACCTGTGGTCCATCATCAAATGTGAGATTTACAAGGAGGGAAAACAGTACACCTCTCTGAACAGTGTCTGGGAGGCTGTGGTTGCTGCTGCACGCAATGTTGATGGTGAACAGATCAAACACTGACAGAATCCATGGATGGCAGGCTTTTGAGTGTCCTTGCAAAGAAAGGTGGCTATATTGGTCACTGATTTGTTTTTGTTTTGTTTTTGAATGTCAGAAATGTATATTTGTGAATGTTGAGATGTTATATTGGTTTCACTGGTAAAATTAAATAATTGAAATGGGTATATATTTGTTTTTTGTTAAGCTTGCCTAATAATTATGCACAGTAATAGTCACCTGCACACACAGATATCCCCCTAAAATAGCTAAAACTAAAAACAAACTAAAAACTACTTCCAAAAATATTCAGCTTTGATATTAATGAGTTTTTTGGGTTCATTGAGAACATGGTTGTTGTTCATAATAAAATTAATCCTCAAAAATACAACTTGCCTAATAATTCTGCACTCCCTGTATCTTCAAGAGAAGAAGTATATTAATTTTTGAGGTTCTATAGACTGAACCAGCTACTTTAGAAAAAAAATCTGAACATACTTAGAAATAGGCCCATTTATTACTACATAAGGCCTCATGCACACGACGTTGTTGGGTTCCGTGTCCGTTGTTCCGTTTTCCGTGATTTTCTGCGGACCCATTAACTTTCAATGGGTCCGTTGAAACTCGGAAATGCACCGTTCTCATCCGCATCCGTGTTTCCAGTCCGTCAAAAAAATCTGACCTGTCCTATTTTTTTCACGGACAACGGTTCACGGACCCATTCAAGTCAATGGGTCCGTGAAAAACACGGAGGCACACAAGATTTTCATCCGCGTCCGTGATCCGTTTCCGTTTTTTTCCTATCATTTTCGAGGCAAACTTGACTTAGATATTTTTTTCACTTTTCATATCTGGTGATCCTCCAAAAATCAAGGAAGACACACGAAACGGATCACGGAACAACGGAACCCTGTTTTGCGGACCGTGAAAAAAATACTGTCGTGTGCATGAGGCCTAAGGCTACAAAAATCTACTCCAAGTGGAAATCATTGAAAATTCCTATGTGTTTGACAGAAAGTCCACTTTCTAATGCAGCACTACAATATGTGAAATTTTGCTCTGGTCATCTAGACCCAAAACACTCCTGGTCATGAAAGGGTTACATGAAAGAGTTGGAATTACAAGTCACAGATTGTGAACTAGCGAACAAAAGGTAGCAGATTGCTTTACTTTATAACTTTACATTTGTATAAAGATGTGACTCCCTGGTTTGCACAGCTGGAGGAGTCATTAAGCGTGAACCTGAGCAGATAGTGTGTATATATGGTACATTTTTGCACAGTATTTACCTGTAGTTCTTTAACACGCCTTCCTGACTTAGCCATCTGTTTCTGAATTTTAATTTTTCACTCTATACCTATTTTTCACAACTTTAATTTTTTTATTTAATACAGCTGTATGAGGGTTCCTTTTTTTTGTGGGACAAGTTTTACTTTCTAGAGGCACCATTAAATGTTCCATACAAGGTAGTAAATTACCACTCAGATGTCATGATCAAATTGATCAGGACATCTGAGGGATTAAATGTACGTGAATGGAGTCATCTCCCATAAACAGACTCTGAAGGTGGGAGGTTACCTGAGAGCACTCACACATGGTTAACAGGCTCCTGGTTGACCCAAACAGACCACCAGTAGAAAGAATTGCTTGATCCTTCAACAAGCACAAGCAACCCCTACAGTTTTGTTTTCACCATCCAGGCACGGGTGGCACCTTCATTACACACCCTGTCTCTCCCAAGAAAATCTTCAGACACTTAGCAGAAGGAAATTTGGTGTCCTGGTACCCATTAAGTGTCCTGCCACTGACAGCCAGCACTGTTGCCTTCATTTGCAGTGGTGTATTGAACGAGAAACCTGGACTTCTACAAACTGGAACTGTATTGTTTTCAGTAAGGAATCCAGGTTCCAATTTGAGATACCATGATGATCAGATTTTAGTATGAAGGCCTGGTGTGGAACGCTTCCAATCCTGCCTTTGCTGTGGAGCGACACACTGCCGCCAACAGCTAGTGTGATCATCTGTAGAGCCATCGCATACGACAGTCAGTCAAACCTATCTCAGTGATATCTGCAGGACATTTTGCAGTGACATATGTTGCCTCTAATGGTTAGGCTTCCAACTGTCATTTTTCAGCAGGATAATGCTTGCACACACACAGCACGGTATTCCCAGGAATGACAAGGGACCCCCCAGAGCGTATCACTTGGGGGACACATGGTGGCACAGTCCCTATGGTCACAAGTCCGGGTTGGTTCATACAAGCTTCGGCAGGAAAGGAGTCTGTAAAAAAAATTTGCCGCCCCTACCTAAATTGTCATGTTGCTTTCTTAGTTCAGTTACAATAACTGTCTCTAGAACAGTAGTGCATAAACATTAGTAGGAACAGTCTATATTAAATGGCAAGGGGACGGCTGGCACTGACTGGTGATGCTTAGACTGCTGGCAGTGACTGGTGGCTGAGACTGCTGGCACTGTGACTGGTGGCTGTGGCTGGTGGCACTAGACTGGTGGCTGAGACTGCTGGCACTGACTGGTGGCTGAGACTGCTGGCACTGACTGATGGCTGAGACGTCTGGCACTGACTGGTGGCTGAGACTGCTGGCAGCGGCTGCTGTCTGTGGTGATGAGTGCTGGGACTGTGCGGCTCTGTGATGCACAGACAGTAATGGCGGCACTCCGACGTGGAGAGCACACCATAACCCTGCTCTATAGGTGTTTGAGGCAGCGTCTGGTCTCTATGGAGGTGGTAATTGGTTGCGTCAGCTGAGGTTGCATCAGCTGTCTATCAAATCTCAGAGGGTGGTGCCTGGGTGCCAGGGAGGTGCTGCTGCTGGGCTGGTAAGGGTGGTGGCTGCTGTGAGCGCCGCAGCCTTCTACATGCTTACTAGCACAGTGGTGTATCTCACTCTGCCCCATTCACGTCTATGGAGCTGAGCATGATACCAAGCACAGCCACTATATAATGTACGGCGCTGTGCTTGGTGAGCACTGAGAAGGTCTGCAGCACTTACAGGAGCGCCAATGCCTTCTCAAACAGCTAAGGCTACTTTCAAACTCGTGTTTGGTGTGGATCCGTCATGGATCTGCACAAACGCATCTGTTCAGATAATACAACCGTCTGCATCCGTTCAGAACGGATACGTTTGTATTATCTTTAACTTGGCCAAAATGGATTCGTCTTGAACACCATTGAAAGTCAATGGGAGACGGATCCATTTTCTATTGTGCCAGATTGTGTCAGTGAAAACGGATCAGTTTATTAGACGGACATCAAAATGCTGCAAGCAGCGTTTTGGTGTCTGCCTCCTAAAGCGGAATGGAGACAAACTGAGGCAAACAGATGGTGTCCGCCTCCTAAAGCAGAATGGAGACAACTGAGGCAAACGGAAACCAAAACGCCAGTGTAAAAGTAGCCTAATCAGTGAGACCCCCACCGACCAAAAGTAGAATTCTTAGGCGGGTCAATTCCCAGGCTGTATTGTTTCAATATAGAACTGAATGATCATCTTGAATTTCACAAAACCATAAGTAAAAACAGAGCAGAGATAATCAGTTGGAAGACTCCTAACTGCAGAGTCAAAGGACTAAGTCCACAAGATAGGGTCGTCGCTGCATATTTTTGTGTTAGCTTATTTTGGATTGTCTCTTGATCTACCATTACGAGAACATTTTAAGCCAGGCCTTGCATTTCTTAGAGACATCTACAAGCTTGCTCCAAAAGTCATAAGCCAAAACACACACGAAAACGGACAATATATGACAGAAGAAGGTCTTGTGGAAAATGAAGTTTAAGGCCGGGGGTCACATGTGACTCAATAAACTGTGGATTTGCTATCGCATGGCAAATACGCCGCATTGTACAGTACCAGCAAAGTGAATAAGAATTCCAGAATTCTCATCCTCATGCTGCGTAAGAAAAAACACAGCAGAAAAGTTGCGGTATTGCAGATTTGATATCCGTAGGATGTCAATTTATACAGCGGATTTTCTCCCTTCTCAATGAAGTGTGTGAAATACGAGCGGTTTTGTTGCGTTTTTCTGTTCCCCGCTGGATTTTCCATCACGTGTGACCTCAGCCTAAATTTTTTTTATTTTTTAAATCTTTAAGCATACCTGTCATTTGAGGAGGAGACTTTTCTGGATAAACTGCCATAGGTATATGCATGAGTAAGGCCCCTTTCACACGGGCGGAGTTTTCTGCACGGATGCAATGCGTGACGTGCACGCTTTGCAGCCGCACTGAATCCTGAACCATTCATTTCATCGGGGCTGTGTACATGAGCAATGTTTTTCACACATCACTTGTACGTTGCGTGAAAATCGCAGCATGTTCTATATTCTGCATTTCTCACGCAATGCAGGCCCCATAGAAGTGAATGGGGCTGCGTGAAAATCACAAGCATTCGCAAGCAATTGCGGATGCAATGCGATTTTCACGGATGGTTGCTAAGGAGATAATGAGATGAGCCCCGGGACCCATTAAAAGGGTTATCTACCCTTTCTGTATTCGGCGCAGGCACAGTGACTGTTGGACTGCTCGCCTGTGCCTAATCTGCGCAGGAGCAGTGAAGATGCCGGCGCAGGGAGACAGTCACTGCGCCTGCGCCGAATACAGAAGCACACAGCGCAGGCGCGAGTAGGCTGTCAATCTAGAGGAGAGGGGCGGGCTGGAGCGCGCCGGGCAGCAGAAATGGTGAGTGAACGGAGCCTCTAGGTGCTGAAAAGACGCCCCATAGCACCTAGAGGCTCATTTGCTTACCAATAAAACTATGTTTTTTTAGGGTAACCGCTGGAGAGAAAGGTATTACAATAGCATGGTTAGGTAGAGCAGACACTAGCGATCGCTAGTGTCTGACAGCTAATTAGGACAAAATGTGGTGGTAGAAACCCTTTAAAGTCCATTTACTGTATTATTTTCCATTATAACATGGTTATAATGGAAAAAAATAGCATTCTTTAATACAGAATGCTAAGTAAAATGTCCATTAAGGGTTAAAAAATAATAAAATGACTTACCTCATCCACTTGATCGCGCAGCCGTTATCGTCTTCTTTCTTTTTCTTGCAGGACCTGCAAAAGGACCTGCGCTGACGTCACCGCGCTCACCACGTAATTAAAGAATGCTATTATTTTCCATTATAACCATGTTATAATGGAAAATTATAAAATCTACAGAACACCGAACCCAAACCTGAACTTCAGTGAAGAAGTCTGGGTTTAGGTCTGGGTACCACATTCAGTTTTTTATCACGCGCGTTCAAAAGGCATTAAAACACTTTGCACTCGAACAGAAAAAAACTGAACAACACAACACAATCGCAGACAAAACTGACTGAAATTGAGTGCGCACTAGCGCCTGGCTTTCCCGCAAGGCACCCCGCAGCGCATCCGGACAAAATCTGTGACGCCCCGTGTGAAAGGGGCCTAATAGCACTATTACATGACTTTTATGTGGCATTCCTTAGCAGTATTCCCCTCTGCAGGATCCACCTATAATTCTCAGTTGTCCCTGTACTAGTGTAGAGTGTAGACTACCTAGAATCATGGCTGCCCACGACTGGCTACACAAGAAGAAACAGGAGATTCTGCTACCTATCTCTCTGAGTCCGAATCACCTACAAGCACTATATAGGTCATTGAAGTACTGATGTGAAATAGGCACTTGGGGTTCAGATTTAACAGTTGCTATAAACTGCTGAATCATGCCTATGTTCGTCTCAACATTGATCTGGCCTTTGCTGCACGGACACAACCGGACCACTACCTCCTGGGATAGTCCTGATGTAATAGGCAGTTGACCCCACTGAGGTCAGGACTCCAATGCAAGCACCAGAAGCTCGGGATTCAGGAAAAGCACTAAAACCGAAAGCAAAACACAGAAGCAGTCTTGAACAGTCACTAAGGCTTAAAGAGAACCTTTCATTACAATAAAAAATCTAAACTAAGTAAGCGTGACATGGAGCGCAGGCGGCAGGGATCTCCTGCACGCCGCTCCGTTCTCCCGGTATAGGCTCTGGTATCTTCAGATTTTCGGTTCAACTGGGAGGAGCCTGCTTTTGTTCTCCTGGGGCGTCTCCTCAGGCTATGAGCTGAGCGCTGACGATTGGCCCAGCGCTACAGCCTGGGAGAAGGAGACGCCCAGGAGAACAAGAGCAGGCTCCTCCCAGCTGAGCCAAAAATCTGAAGATACCGGAGCCTATACCGGGGAGAACGGAGCGGCGCCCAGGGATAATAGTAAGTGCCGGGAGATCCCTGGCGCCGCTCTCCATGTCTGTTATACCTAGTGTAGATTTTTTTATCGTAATGAAAGGTCCTCTTTAAATGCAGGTAACTACATCCAGACCTGCACACTGTAGTGTAGGTGGAGACAAGGAAAACTCCCGCAGGCTGTGTGGTAGTAGAGGACAGAAGCAGGGCAGGCTGGCTCTGTACTTGACAGGAACACAAACATGGTAATGGGCAGGGTAACTTAAACTCGAGCATAAATGAAACTGAGGCTGGGATGGAAGTGATTAGGAGCACACAGGTCGGACGCGTACAGGGGTGGATTACAGAAATTACAGTGATAATATATAGAACCGCGGCACTCGATATTACAGTAATATTTGTTTATTTATCCATCCAGATAATTAGGCTTAGGCCTTAGCCTAATTTTTCTGGATGGATAAATAAACAAATATTACATTAATTCGAGTGCCGCGGTTCTATATATTTATACACTGATTGGACTCTACCGCTGAGCACCGGAAACTTATTTAGGAGTGCCGTCCAAACAACCTCTAGATTACAGAATTACAGACAGGAACAAATGCAGGATATAAACGCAGGCAAATTGCTGCAGCAAGCCCCCCGGAATATAGTTGGCACTCAAACCAGCGTGTGTATCTACATGGAACCAGTTGCCTGCGTCTCCTCAGAACGGGGTTGTGGCTGAAACTGTACAGCTTGTTTAACTCTTTCAGACTTCAAAAAGGAGTTCTAAAACGTGGCGTCTAATGGTTTTACCAGCACTTAAAATCATACCTCCCCAACCGTCCCCGGCTGTCCTGCGGTCCCGATACGGGAGGTATGTCCCGCTCTCTGGCAGCTGTCCCTGTTTCTGTCACGATAGGTAGGTAAGCGGGGAAATAACCAAACACGGGAAAACAACAGACGAAACGACTAAGCCCAAAAGCTAGGGAGAAAAGGGTCACCTCCTAGCGATCCCTAAAAGCTTTCCCTAAACTGCTGTGCCTATGTGCATACCCTTATGGTAGATTTGCACGTGCCCTCGTGCCTAAACCTAAAAACCCTGGGCAAACCCTAAGCAGCAGGGAAAAGGGAAGAGGCAACCTGCTTCTTCAAACCAGGAGGGAAGCAAGCGTCTCCCTAGAGGCCTAGATAAAACACACAAAGGGAAATAAAGGAGAGGGACTTATCCTTGAGCAGAGCTGAGCAGCAGACGATCCACCACAAATCAAGAGATCCCAGGAAAGAACTATACCCCGCACAGGCCACTGGGGGAAGGAGGGATAAAATAGCCTCACTAAGGCCTCATGCACACGTCCGTTCCGGTTTTTGCAGTCCGCAAACCGCGGATCCATATAAAAACGGTAGCCGCCCGTGTGCCTTCCGCAATTTGCGGAACGGAACGGGCAGCCCATTGTAGAAATGCCTATTCTTGTCCACAAAACGGACAAGAATAGGACATGTTCTATTTTTTTGGCGGGGCCCACGGAACGGAGCAACAGATGCGGACAGCACACGGAGTGCTGTCCGCATCTTTTGCGGCCCCCATTGAAGTGAATGGGTCCGCTTCCGAGTGCCAAAACGGCGGCTCGGATGGGGACCCAACAATGGCCATGTGCATGAGGTCATACAATGAAACCCAGAACACCTGAGGGAAGGTGGATCCAGCTAAAACCCAAATCAAAACAAACAGAGAAGTGAGACATGTGCAGCCTGTCTCACATGATCCTGATGGGTCTCCAAATCGGGTGAGTAAATAGTATATCATCAAGGTAAATAACAATGAACCTTCCCACTAATGATGGATAATATCATTGACAAATCGCTGAAAGACCGCCAGGCATTAGTTAACCAAAGGGCATGACATTCTCGAAATGACCTTCAGGTGTATTGAAGGCTGTTTCCACTGATCTCCTTCCTTAATTCTGATCAGATTAATAAGCTCCTCTTAAATCCAACTCGGAGGAACACCTTGGCTCCGACAATTTCATCAAATAGATCAGAAATCAAAGGGAGGGGATACAGATCATGACCGTAATGAGATTCAATTCCCGGAAATATAAACACGGTCTATGTGATCCGTCCTTCTTTTTACGAAAAAGAAGCCAAGCGGCCACAGGGGACTTAGATGGCCATAATATGTCCCTTTGCCAACCTCTCTGCAATATACTTCCGTATAGCTTCTCTTTCGGGTTAGCAAAGGTTGTATAGTCGAGATTTTGGCAGTTAGCTCCAGGGATGAGATTGACCGGACAATCATATTCTCGATGGGGAGCAGCTCCTGAGCTCCACCCTCCGAGAATACGTCCGCAAAATCAGAGAGAAACTGAGGTAGGACCGTAGTTGACACCCTGAGATAGAAGCACAAAGACAGTTGACCGACAAAAATTCACTCCAGCTACTGATTTGTCTTGTTTACCAGTCATTAGTAGGGTTATGCTTTATCAACCACGGTAAACCCAGAACCATCGGAGCAGGCAAGCCCTTCATAACAAAACAAGAAATGGACTCAACTTGTGAATCACCCACCCTTAACTGAATGTCATGAACGATATGAGTAGGACTCTTTTGAGAGAGAGGGGGAGAAATCAATAGCAAACACTGGGTATCACTTTATCTAAAGTGCTAGTTCTAAAACAAAGATTTTGGAGGAACTGAAATGAATAAGGGTTTACCCCCGCACCACTGTCAACATAATACCTCATAATCAAAATTCCTGAGTCTAGCGCCACCATGGCAGGCAGGACGAAATGGGTATTGTAGGGAAAATGCATATTTGCTTGCTCAGACTCCCCATTCACACTACCAAGAGTCAGGGAAGTCTTTTTTTTTCTCTTTAAGTGAATACCTCCGTAGTTTTTCATTACCGCTTTGAGGTTTAACAAAAGGACATGCACTAACAAAATTACCTTCTTTTCCACAGAAGTAACATAGCTTATTCATCTTACTAAAATCCCTATCACCTGAGCGAAAGGAAACCTGTCCCAACTGCATAGGCTCCTCTACTGCCCCAAATTCAAAAGTCATATTACCCCAGGGACTAGGTGGGACGGATCCACAGACAGACGGGAATACCTCTTTCTAAGATGTCTATCAAGCCGCACTGCCAAAGACATGTCCGTCTCCAATGAATCGGGATACTCATGAAAAGCAAGGCATCTTTCACCTCTCAAATAGCCCCTGACAAAACTGACTCCAGAGTGCGGATCATTCCACTCCAAGTCAATTGCCCATATTCTAAATTCTGGCACAATACGACTCCGCAGTACGTTCTCCCTGTAACAAACTGCGCTGCTTAGATTCAGCCATAGAGACCCGGTCTGGGTCAATCATAAATCAAGCTCAAGGCTCTAAAAAATTCATCCACCGACCGGAGGGATGGTGAACCGGTCGGCAGAGAAAAAGCCCAGGACTGCGTGTCCCCTTTGAGCAGAGATATAATGATCTCCATTTTTTTTATTCTCGTCATCTGATGACATTGGCCGCACACGAAAATACAACCTGCAGGACTCCCTGAACCGAATAAAGTCATCACCACCCCCCTGAGAACCTATCAGGAAGTGCAACTTTAGGCTCTAAGCAGACCTGATTTCATCCCACTTCGCCAGGCGCCAGAGCATTCTGACACCGTGCAACAGAACTGCGGTGATCAGCAACCTCCAGCGATAATCCCTGCATGCGATCAACCATAGGCATCCATAGCCTCCATTTCCGCAAACAGCAGGGATATGACTGTTTTTTCAGCAGGTTATAATGTCACGATAGGTAGGTAAGCGGGGAAAAAACAAACACAGGAAAACAAACAGAACAAACGGCTAGGCCCAAAAACTAGGGAGAAAAGGGTCACCTCCTAGCGATCCTAAAAGCTTTCCCTAAACTGCTGTGCCCATGTGCATACCCTTATGGTGGATATGCACATGCCCTCATGCCTAACCTAAACACCTTGGGCAAACCCTAAGCAGCAGGGAAAAGGGAAGAGGCAACCTGCTTCTTCAAACAGGAGGAAGCAAGTGTCTCCCTAGAGGCCTAGATAAAACACACAAAGGGAAATAAAGGAGAGGACTTATCTTGAGCAGAGCTGAGCAGACGATCCACCACAAATGAAGAGATCCCAGGAAAGAACTATAACCCGCAGGCCACTGGGAAAGGAGGGATAAATAGCCTCACTAACAATGAAACCCAGTACACCTGAGGGAAGGTGGATCCAGCTCAAACCCAAATCAAAACAAACAGAGAAGTCAGACATGTGCAGCCAGTCTGACAGACCTTCGCACATTCACAGAGCAAGGCGTGACAGTTTCCATAAGAAGCAGAGACAGTTGCCTGTAATGATGAAGGAGAGAGCCATCCATGGCTCCCTGCTCTATCATTCCTCCCCCTGCCGGCGCTTCACACTGCTGGACTACACAGGTGAAGGGCAGCTCCGTGTATCATTGCTGCTGCTGGGGAACGAGGTGAGTATATGGAGTTTATTTTTTTTTGTTTTTTTTACTGCCTGTGAAGGGGGTCCACAATCCTGGGCATTTTATTGTGAGTGGGCACAACTGAGCATATTACTGTAAGCGGGCACAACTGGGCATATAACTGTGAGGGGGCACAGCTGGGCATATTACTGTGAGGGGGGGCACAACAGGGCATATTACTGTGACGGGGCACATATCTGGGCATAGCTACTATGAAGAGGCACATACCTGGCATTGCTACTGTGAGGGGACACATATCTGGGCATCGCTACTGTGAGGGGCACATATGTGGGTATAACTACTGTGAAGGGGCACATATCTGGCCATAACTACTGTGAAGGGGGTACATATCTGGGCATAATCTGTGAAGGGGGCACAATGCTGGCATAACTACTGTGTGGTGGCATAAAAGGATAATAATTACTATCTGGGGGCATTTAGGGGACTGGGTGGGATTAGGTGTTTAGTTATGTTTTCGGCGGAGTTAGAGGCAAGGCCTAGTGTGGAAAAAATTTGCAATTGGCACGTTTTGCTCTTCCTTCTTTTAAAAAATTGGGAGACCTGCTTAAATAAAGGATTCTTATCATCCGGTCTAAGATCCTATTTTTCCACTTTTAACTCTTACACTTCTTCTGCCAGTTGGCTACTTATCGTGGAGGAGACTAAAGACATTGGCTGCACCAACCATCACCACCTCCTTCTTTGCTTATACTAGTGTTGTGCCTTATTTTGCACAATAGTAGAAGTAAGCATTATTCATTCTACAGGGGAACCGTACTACCCAATATACTTACCCTATGAGCTCCTCCCTCTCTTTTTGAGGACGGAATTGAGGCAGGCCCATAGACTTCTAGCGAGAAGAGAGAGATTGAGCTATGAGCACGCTTCTCTCCCCTCATTCAAGGGATTGTGGGGGTCTCAGTGCTCAGATTCCCACCAATCTAAACTTCTGATAAGTCTCTATGACATATCAAAAGTTTTTGAAAAGTTAGTGACCCTTTAAATCACTGTAATTTTTATTGCACTGGCTATATTATATGTAATTAAAATAATAGTTTTTATACTAAACATGTTGCTCCATTTGTCTTCTGTAGCCTGTATACATTGCAGGCTGCTCAGCCCTATTCAGTGTGTAATCTGTCAGGTGAGCTCTCTGCATCCCCTCCCCCCTGTTGTCCTTGAACACTCATAAAGCTGACATGCTTTTTCACTTAAGTTCAGTTTATTTGGATGTAAAGATGTCAGTTTAAGGCCTCATGCACACGACCGTTGTTGGGTTCCGTGTCCGTTGTTCTGTTTTTCCGTGATTTTCTGAAAATGCACCGTTTGTCATCCGCGTCCGTGATCCATGTTTCCAGTTCGTCAAAAAAATATGACCTGTCCTATTTTTTTCACGGCCTAAGGCCTCATGCACACGACAGTATTTTTTCACGGTCCGCAAAACGGGGTTCCGTTGTTCCGTGATCCGTTTCCGTTTTTTTTTCCGTGTCTTCCTTGATTTTTGGAGGATCACCAGACAAGAAAAGTGAAAAAAAAATCTCTAAGTCAAGTTTGCCTTGAAAATGATTTTTCACTGACCCATTGACTTGAATGGGACCGCGAACCGTTGTCCGTGAAAAAAATAGGACCGGTCATATTTTTTTGATGGACTGAAAACACGGATCACGGACGCAGATGACAAACGGTGCATTTTCTGAGTTTTCAACGGACCCATTGAAAGTCAATGGGTCCGCAGAAAATCACGGAAAACGGAACAACGGACACGGAACCAACAACGTCGTGTGCATGAAGCCTTAGTTTGTGTTTAGGACTGCGGATAGAGGAGCTAGAAACCAAGCCACCAGAAAGCTTGTCTGACAGGACTGAGCTGCCTGCAATGAGGAGAATGCATAAAGGCTGCAGAAGAGCTAAATCTGTAATAGAATCCAACTGCAAAAATCTTTTTAGCCCATAATACAGCCACTACAATAAAATAAGAATAGCCAAAAAGTGTCCAGGTCTTTCAAAGGCATTGTCCTGCAGATGAAAAAAAATCGAAAAGTGCGTGGTCTGGACATGGCACTAAGCAGATGTGAGAACTCCTGTCTCCCAATTTGCTTACTGCCCTTAAATTAGAATCTTAATGCTGAAGACATTACTCACATGCAGTGAGGAGCCAGGCTGTGACCACAGACACCTGCATAGGTGGACCACCCCAGGGAGGCGCCATACAGTGAAACTAGGGGCGGCTCCCCAACATCTATACTGAAACTTCCTGATCTATTGTTAAGAGACTCCCGACCATCAGGTTCCTTGCAGCTGATTGAGGCGAGTGCTGATTCAGTGCGTCTGAAATGCCAAAAGACAGCCATGCATACAATAGCCCTCCTAGAGTCCGTCTGGAAATCTCCAGATGAGGACATTTCCCACCTAGACTCTAAAGCCTTGTATTACACCTGCAGATTGTTTGGCAGATGATCCCTAACAAGCGTTCTTAGTAACACTTGATAGCGATGATCTGGCAGTGTAATACTGCCGCTGACTGAACGATGAAAGAGCGATCTGTTCACCGGGCAATCCAAATCTTTTGACAAGTTAAAAAAAAGGCATTTGCAGGCGGCAGATCGTGGTGTCTAATCACAATCTGCTGCCGGCAAATAAGGATTCAGTATAGGAAAGAACGATGGTATAATGACCTCTCCTCCCTATACTGAGAAGGAACTGGCTGCACGTAATAGCACTGGTCTCCTCCGCTAGCGAGCAGGCGATTGCCAGAAAGGAAAGCTTCCTTCCTGACTATATATAGCCTGTTAAATTGGGCTGTCTAATACAGCCTTAAGGTTCAAACATTAGACTGCTCCGTTGAAACTGCAGCAGAGGTAATAGTCCCAAAAGACTATGCTAAACCAATATACTCAGCATATTGAAATACTTTATGATTTAGCAGATGATGCAGGGAAGTGCAACAGAAGACATAACATTAGAGAACAGGAATTACCTCGGCTGTGAGCATCCAAGATAGTATTCCTTCCCTTCAGGGTATTTTTAATTAACCGCTATAGAAACCAGTTGATGCCCACTAGGGATTGCAAGAGCCCACCACATCCTAGGTCTTTACAACACTGAGACTAGGCCGCAGGATGTGATATGTCAGACTTTTTTTTCAGATAAAGGAAGACATAAAGGCAAGCATGCAATATGGGGCCTCTATACAGCTTCTGGCTGACATTTCCCTCACTATGCTGGCAAAAACAAGAGCTTTCTGCCCCTTGCTACCGACCTTGTGACTGGATCTGCTGGATTTTTTATTAATGCACAGAAGGCCTTGTGTTCTCCTTTAAGTCTCTTAGACTACATTCATATGACAGTGAAAAACAGCCATGTAAAGGAAGTCACATGGCCGTTTTTAGAACCGAGAGAAGTCAAAGGGGCTAATCACATATGAATAGCGGCCGTCAAAAAATAAGACACGTCCTATTTTTGGCTTTTTTCACTGCGAGAGGGACCCCATTGAAATCACGCTGGCAGAGCAGGTCCTTCTGCATCAAGAGCGGCTATCTCTGCACATGCAAGTGGAAGAGATGAGTATTTTTTTTTATTTTAACATCTGATAAACCACGCTTTAGCATGAATTATACTTCTTTCCTGACAACTATACATAATACTCCCCATATCTAGTTGACGACAAGCTTTAAGCTAGAGCTGAGTATCACAGATATGAGAAGCACAACTGCATCTGCAGTTCTGCCCTCAGCATGCTGATGTCTAGCCCTGTCAATCAAGAGGGGGATGGAGTGTGCAGAGCGCAGGGATTCAGCCCCATCAAATGTGCTAATTTGTATATGAATAATAAACACATATCTCTGCAGCAGTTTAACATACAGGCAAAGGAAAGGTATCATTTTAAAGAACAGCATCATCAACCCTATCAGATAGTATCCCTGGTTTCATACAGCTGATCATGTTCATAGAGACCCTATAAAAAGAGCACCAATCCCACTGGTTGGGTCTCAAGTCAACCCCCCTTCTGCTTCTCTGGAACAATGCAAGTGAACCCATCAAGCTACATTCTTTCCTATCTGTCTGCCTGACTCCTGGAGCAGAGACTGATAGAGGACCACCCCATCCCCCTTAACCCCTTAAGGACTCAGCCCTATTTCACCTTAAGGACTTGGCCATTTTTTGCAAATCTGACCAGTGTCATTTTAAGTGCTGATAACTTTAAAACACTTTGACTTATCCAGGCCATTCTGAGATTGTTTTTTCCTCACATATTGTACTTCATGACACTGGTAAAATGAAGTAAAAAAAATAATCATTTTTATTTTTAAAAAAATACCAAATTTACCAAAAATTTGTAAAAAATAGCAAATTTCCAAGTTTCAATTTCTCTACTTCTATAATACATAGTAATACCTCCAAAAATAGTTATTACTTTACATTCCCCATATGTCTACTTCATGTTTGGATCATTTTGGGAATGATATTTTATTTTTTGGGGATGTTACAAGGCTTAGAAGTTTAGAAGCAAATCTTGACATTTTTTAGAAATTTTCAAAAACCCAATTTTTAGGGACCAGTTCAGGTCTGAAGTCACTTTGTGAGGCTTACATAATAGAAACCACCCAAAAAATGACCGTTATTCTAGAAACTACACCCCTCAAGGTATTCCAAACTGATTTTACAAACGTCATTAACCCTTTAGGTGTTGGACAAGAGTTATTGGCAGATAGGAATGAAATTTAAGAATTTAAATTTTTTGGCAAATTTTCCATTTTAGGGCTCTTTCACACTTGCGTTGTCCGGATCCGGCGTGTACTCCATTTGCCAGAATTACACGCCGGATCCGGAAAAAACGCAAGTTAACTGAAAGCATTTGAAGACGGATCCGTCTTCAAAATGCGTTCAGTGTTACTGTGGCACCCAGGACGCTATTAAAGTCCTGGCTGCCATAGTAGTAGTGGGGAGTGGGGGAGCAGTATACTTACAGTCCGTGCGGCTCCCGGGGCGCTCCAGAATGACGTCAGAGCGCCCCATGCGCATGGATGACGTGATCCATGCGACACGTCATCCATGAGCGTGGGGCGCCCTGACGTCACTCTGGAGCTCCCGGGGAGCCGCACGGACGGTAAGTATACTGCTCCCCCGCTCCCACTACACTTTACCATGGCTGCCAGGACTTTAGCGTCCTGGCAGCCATGGTAACCATTCAGAAAAAGCTAAACGTCTGATCCGGCAATGCGCCGAAACGACGTTTAGCTTAAGGCCGGATCCGGATTAATGCCTTTCAATGGGCATTAATTCCGGATCCGGCCTTGCGGCAAGTGTTCAGGATTTTTGGCCGGAGCAAAAAGCGCAGCATGCTGCGGTATTTTCTCCGGCCAAAAAACGTTCCGGTCCGGAACTGAAGACATCCTGATGCATCCTGAACGGATTTCTCTCCATTCAGAATGCATTAGGATAAAACTGATCAGGATTCTTCCGGCATAGAGCCCCGACGACGGAACTCTATGCCGGAAGAAAAGAACGCAAGTGTGAAAGAGCCCTTAATCCATTTTTTTCCAGTAACAAAGCAAGGGTTAACAGCCAAACAAAATGCTATATTTACTGCCTCGATTCTGTAGTTTGCAGAAACACCCCATATGTGGCCGTAAACTACTGTACGGGCACACACTAGGGCGTAGAGGGAAAGGTGCGCCGTATGGTTTTTGGAAGGCAGATTTTGCTGGACTGGTTTATTTACACCATGTCCCATTTAAAGCCCCCCTGATGCACCCCTAGATTAGAAACTCCATAAAAGTGACACCATCTAAGAAACTACACCCCTCAAGGTATTCAAAACTGATTTTACAAACTTTGTTAACCCTTTAGGTGTTGCACAAGAGTTATTGGCAAATGGGGATGAAATTTGAGAATTTCAATTTTCTGGCAAATTTTCCAACACCAGACAAGTTCACCGGCAGGGGGCTCTGGTGGATTTAACTGGTGGGCCGGAAAACTAATACGAGCCCCAGAGCTGCTCGTACTAGGGTGGGCCACAGGGTCCCTAGCATGGCAGTCCCCTTGCTCCGCCTGGCGGCGTCTAATCCGCCTTGGGGGCTCATCATCATCGCTAGATGATGAGGAGGACGCGGATGACAACAGGAAAGTGGGGTCATCCTCGTCCTCACTAGGACTCTCGGACTCGGAGGCAAGCTGGGCATATGCCTCCTCGGCCGAGAACATCCGGCGGGCCATAGGGGAGTGTGTGTCTGCGTGTGCGTGTGTGTAAATCTTTATTCAGTGTGCGTGTGTGTGGGGGCACGGGTGTTCACGAACTCACCCTAAACCTATCAGACAAAAAAAAAAAGACTAACCGCCGCGCGGCGGTGATCGGAATTACACAGGGCGTACATGTACACCCTGTGTCCTTAAGTACCAGGACATCAGGGCGTACCCGTACGCCCTGTGTCCGGAAGAGGTTAAAGGGAGTCTGTCACCAGCGACCTCTCTATCCAACCGTTTTTCATAGACACATAGCTGTGGTTCACCCGATTAAAATGCTGTTTTTCTTTTTCTCCATTCCGGAGTTAGGGGCTCAATACCGGGAAAAAAACGCTTCCGTTTTGTCCCCATTCATTGTCAATAGGGACAAAACTGAACTGAACAGAACGGAATGCTCCAAAATGCATTCCATTCCGTTAGTTGTGTCCCCAGACCGGAGAGCAAACCGCAACATGTTGTAGTTTGCTTTCCATCCTGGCAATACATGACCCCCAATGCAAGTCAATGGGGACGGATCCGTTTTCTCTGCCACAATCTGCCACAACAGAAAACTGATCCGTCCTCCATTGACTTTCAATGGTGTTCATGACGGATCCGTCCTGGCAGGGCTCCAGATGGCGACCAAAATGGTCGCCAATGCGACTTAGAATTTACAAATGGCGACAAGACTTTTTAGTCTTGTCGCCATTTGCGACTAGACTCGCCACTGCAGTTCTCTGCCCCGCCGCCGGTGTTCTTCTCAGCAGCGCAGTGGAGAAGGAGTCTCTCCCTCCCCCCTGTGCTGCCACCGCCGCCAATAAGAAGAGAGACGGGAGGAGGAAGGGAGGGGCTGTGGCCACTGCGCCACCAATGAAGATAACTGACCTGTTAATACAAATACAGGAGGCTGGTGCTGGAATCAAATAGCCGGCACCCGACCTCTATGACAGGGCGCTGCGATCAGCCGCAGTTAATCCTTCAGGTGCGGTACCTGAGGGGTTAACTGCAGCGGATCGCAGCTCCCTGTATAAATAACATTGGTGGCGCAGTGTGTCCCCCCTCCCCAACACCGCCCCCCCCAACACCCCAGTATATGGGCTGTTTCGCACGAGCGGATGCCGTGCGTGACATCCGCTCCGTGAATGACAGCCAAGACCCGATGCAGACTGCAGAAGCACGGAGCATTAACATGATTGATAATGCTCCGTGCCTCTCTGTGATCTCTTTACTACGAAATCACAGTGAGATAAAGTTGTCACTGTGATTTCGTAGTAAAGAGATCACAGAGAGGCACGGAGCATTATCAGTCATGTTAATGCTCCGTGCTTCTGCAGTCTGCATCGGGTCTTGGCTGTCATTCACGGAGCGGATGTCACGCACGGCATCCGCTCGTGTGAAACAGCCCTAATAAACATTGGTGACGCAGTGCCAATGAGGGTTAAAAAATAAATAAAAAATTAACTCACCTCCTCCAATTGATCGCGCAGCTGCCGGTCTCCTGTTCTTTCTTCAGGACCTATCAAAGGACCTGTGGTGACGTCACTGAGCTCATCACATGGTCCCTTACCATGGTGATGTACCATGTGATGAATACAGTGATGTCACCACAGGTTCTTTGACAGGTCCTGAAGAAAGAACAGGAGACCAGCAGCTACGCGATCAATTGGAGGAGGTGAGTTAATTTTTTAAAAAATTTTAACCCTCAATTGACCTTCTACTAAGCATTCTGTATTAAAGAATGCTATTATTTTACTTTATACCCATGTTATAAGGGAAAATAATACAGTGAATAGACTTTCATCCTAGCAACCATGCGTTAAAATCGCACCGCATCCTCACTTACTTGCGGGTGCTTGCGTTTTTCACGCAGCCCCATTAACTTCTATGGGGCCTGCGTTGCGTGAAAAACGCACAACATAGAGCATGCTGCGATTTTCATTTCACCGCTCATGTGCACAGCCCCATAGAAAAGAATAGGTCCGGATTCAGTGCGGGTGCAATGCGTTCACCTCACGCATTGCACCCGTGAAGAAATCTCGCCCATGTGAAAGGGGCCTAAGGGTGAATAGGACAAGGGTTCCAGCCCCTAAGGGGGCTAATAGTAAGTAAAAAAAAAAAAGACACAAACACTAAGGCTACTTTCACACTTGCGGCAGTGTGATCCAGCAAGCAGTTCCGTCGTCGGAACTGAGTGCCGGATACGCCAATCGGGATGTGACTGAAAGCTTTTGTGAGACGCATCCGGATGCGGATCCATCTCAAAAATGCATTGCAAGGACAGATCCGTCTCTCCGCTTGTCATGCGGACAGACGGATCAGTCTTGTATCTTTTTACACATTTTTACCGGTCTGCGCAAAATGACTGAACTGAAGACATCCTGATGCATCTTGAACGGATTGCTCTCCATTCAGAATGCATGGGGATATGCCTGATCAGTTATTTTCCGGTATAGAGCCTCTGTGACGGAACTCTATGCCGGAAATGAAAAATGCTAGTGGGAAAGTACCCTAAAATATTAAGTTTAAATCCCCCCTTTCCCAATTTTACATATAAAATATATAAACAATAAATAAATAAACATATTACATAGCGCTGCGTCCGAAAAGTGCAAACTATAAAATTATTTTAAAAATATCTCCTATGCGGTGAGTAACAGACAAATAAATAAAAACCATGCGATTTGCCATTTTTTTGTCACCCCAAAAAATAGGATAGGACTTGTAACGGATCACCTTCCGTTAATGGACGCTTCCTAGCTTGCGCCGAGGACCACAAGCACCGCACTGGACACCACAACCACCTCAGACTCCACAACCGCCGTAGCTTAACTGGAGCCGCACCGTCTTCCTTCCACCCTGAATGAACCTCCAGCATTCAGGACCCTGTGGGACAGATCTCTCCTCCAGGAGAGGGTATCAGTTTTCTACAATGCCCAGTGGCAAATGGCAGTTTGTCACACATCTCCCCTTTGGGGGGAAGACTAACCAGGCACCTGACCTTCTGTCGGTCAGTGCCTCCGTTAGTCGATCCACCAACCCACAGTAACCAAATGCCCGAGTAGCCCACCCACAACAAACAGGTACAAGGGTGACCCACCCACAAGAAACAGTTACTGCACCTGGGTATTTTTGCTGTGGGGACTTGAGGGAGGGCAGAGGCCGACTGCACTCTGCCCAGCTGCCAGCTCTTCTGCTGGGGTGCTGAGACCATAGTCCGGCTCAGTAGCCAGAGGAACATGGGAGTCAGTAGGGGTTAACATCGCCTCTGTTAACCCTGAGGCCACGTTAGGAGTTAACTGGGGAGGGGAATTTGTACTTACCCCCCCTCCTCCTGTTGTCCTGGTGAGGGTAGTGGGGGATCTGGACAGGCTGTCCAGCATCCCGGTAGGTCAGGCGCAGAGACCACGGTCCCATCTTCGCCGTCTGGGCGATTGGTGTCTCCCCTTGTTAGGGTAAGCTGCCGCTGGGGAGAGAGGGTGCTGCGCTCCTCTCCCTGAAACACAGGCTGCCGCTGGGGAGGAAGGACGACACCTTCGGCCCCCTGGGGTACACACTGCCGCTGGGGAGGAAGGAGGGCACCTTCAGCTCCCTGTAACACCCACTGCCGCTGGGGAGGAAGGACGACACCTTCAGCTCCCTGGGGTGCACACTGCCGCTGGGGGGTAAGGACGACACCTTCGGCCCCCTGGGGTACACACTGCCGCTGGGGGGGGGGGACGACACCTTCGGCCCCCTGTAACTCACGCTTTTGCTGGGGCGCAGGGACGGAATACTTCGCTATCTCTGCCCGATATTCTGCTTCCTTCTGCAGATACTCCGCCAGTTCTCTTCTCACTTCCGGTACAAGTGCCTCTGTTAGGTGGGGCCCGTAGATAGCCAACCGCCTCTTCAGTATAGCGTCAAACCGTACGTGACTATACCAATATTCCAGTTTTGCTTGGTGTTCCCAGGATGCTGCTCCTCGCACTAGGGAAGCCATCCCACCGCTTGCCACCAATGTAACGGATCCACTTCAGTTAATGGACGCTTCCTAGCTTGCGCCGAGGACCACAAGCACCGCACTGGCCACCACAACCACCGCAGACTCCACAACCGCCGTAGCTTAACTGGAGCCGCGCCGTCTTCCTTCCACCCTGAATGAACCTCCAGCATTCAGGACCGTGTGGGACAGATCTCTCCTCCAGGAGAGGGTATCGGGGACAAGAAGAAAGAGATTAAAGCTCCAGGGAATATGCAGAGCATAGCAATCCCCAGCGTGATACAGCAATTCCCTCCAATAACGAGACAAGGCTACATTTTGAGGGATCAAGAAGAAAATGAACACTTTATTGAGGGTTACCCGCCCGTATTTATGCAGGTCCCCATCTGGTGTACACGCCCCTAGGGGACCAGAAGGAGGACTGTGACACAGGACAGATACGTAGCACTCAGGATATACAGACACAACACATCCCCACAATGCATCATGGTTTCCTCCTCTCTGCCCTGGAGACACCCGAAGAGCAATTCAATTATCTCTCAGGACAAAGGGAAATCACTAATACACATGTGGGAACAACAGGACAGGAATCCCCACCCAAACACACAATGTCACACCCTCCCAGCAAACACAGACATTTAACCTATTCCCAGATAGCTCAAGTCTGAGGGCATATCATTAGGGGAATGCCGCTCAGAGTACACAAATACAATAAAATTAGCTATCTGGGTGCCATTTTTTAATCCATACGGATGGGTCTGTCACAAATTCCAACCGCGTTCGGTCCTATTTAACAGTCCAGACATGCGGCATAGTTCTGTTACCCAGTTCTTGAAGGGTAATATGTCCCGGGCCATAGTCGTAGGGCAGGAGGCTAGCCATAAGTTTTCTACAATGCCCAGTGGCAAATAGCAGTTTGTCACAGGACTGTTCTATTATGGGCCGAACGTTTTTTATAAAATGCGAAATGCACGCAGCTTTTTTTGGTGTTTTTTTTTTTTTTTTTCGTGGTATTGAGTATCGCAATACTTTTTTATGGTGGCGAAAGCGAATCTAAATTTTGGTATTGAAACAACCCTATGCCGATCTGATTGGCGTAGCGTTGTCACGATACCAAAATTTTTATTCGGTTTCGATTTGGCGACTAAAAATTTAATTTGGCTCCTAAATTTTTCAGTTCAGGAGCCAATGGCTACTAGGTATTTTTTTTAGTCTGGAGCACTGCTTGGGTATATTATGCAGATGGCTGTGTTATCAGTAGCGCTAGTGTGAAAGTAGCCTAATACGCATCACCATTGCTCTTGTTCCACCCATTCTCCCATCCAGCCCCTCCCTGGCTGCCTTGATTGACAGGACCAGGCAGCAAGTGAGGGGCTGGAGGGGAGGATGGGTGGAACAAGAGCAATGGTGACACCCTCATTACACCAAAGGCCTAATTTGCATATTAAGAGAAAGTATTATAACTCAGATCAACAAAAGAAAAACTGTGTTCTAATTTTAATCAGGTAAACCATAGCTATGTGCAAACAGCTGGATAGGGAGGTCTCTGCTGACAGATTCCCATCTTGGAGTGTAAAAAGAATTATATATTAAACTGCATACCTCTCTTTCAGTGCACCCTTCAATACAGACTTTATAATCATCCACAACTATTTGGGTTTGGCCATATTAAAGAGCATCTGTCAGCATGATCAACCTTATTAAACCAGGAATTCTGCCTGGTACAGTTGATCATGCTGATTAAAATGATACCTGTAGGCAGACCATTGCTGAGATTATCTGCGTTTTTAATCATCTGCAATTATGCAAAGGAGGTGGTTCAAGCAACAAGGGGCCAGACGTAGCCCTTAGAGCACTGCTTATGTAACACTGTGCTGAACGGTTCTGCTTACAGACATAGCAAACATAATGTTTTAATCAGCATGATCAATCCTACCAGAGAACATGCCTGGTTTAATTGTGTTAATGCAGTAAATATGGGCATTGCTTCTTTACCATTTTCTGATGGTACCCATCCTGCTACCAAGGGCATTCTTCAGGAGCTTACAGGGGGCCACTGGGAAGTTTGTTTGGGAAAGTCTTAAACCTCGATTAGGTCACAATATTTTAACTTTATCCAAGGAATCAACTCCTGGATTTTTTTTTCTATCATCAATCTGCGCTTTTACTGAGACTTGAGGACTGGTTTCACAATGGTGTGCAAGAGCAATGGGTGGGCTTAAAGATATCCACTGTCTACAATATGGAGCAGTACAGGGGTCAAAAAGATAGATGGGGTGAAAGCACTGAGACACCCACAGATACCTAAAAGAGGGTTAGAGAAGTGTGCACATGGAGGCACGCTTTCGCCTCACTGCTGAGCACGGTATCAAGAAGCGCCCATAGACGTCTATGGAGCCTGTCTCGTGTTCTAGGGATCAGTGGGGGTCTTTGCGCTGAGACCCCCACCAAGCTAAACTTTTGACATGTCTCTATGATATATCAAATGCTTTTTGAAAAGTTAGAGACCCTTTAAGAATTTTTATGACTGCTGCTGCTATTCAGAACCCCTGCCTCATCACTGTGGGGACATGTGATCCATTCCCGGCCTGATGTGCAGACAGTACAGAATCCCAGGGGTAGTATAGGGCACAGCATTATTGTGGGCATAGTTATATTTACATTTATTCCAGGAGACCCCTAGGAAGAAATATTGTTTTGATTGCATGTTATTTTCTCTATGCCCGCTCTGCCCCCCGTATTGGTTTCCCGCCTGGTATGAAAATTCATACTATCTGCACAGGGAGAGGAGACGGCCCTGTTTCTAAAAAAAAAGCTAACCTTCTCCCTGGCTGTGACGCTCTCCGCTGTGATTGGTCATATCACAGCCAGTAGAAGGAGACACCCATTGAGAAACATGGCCGCCTCCTTCTTCCTGTGCTGATGGTATGAATTTACATAACAGATGGGAAACCAATACGGGAGGCATAGCGGGCGAACAGAGAAAATAGTAAGCACTGACACATGTCATCAGTATGCCCTACACAACCTGCTAGTTATATGATGATCATGTCCAGACCTGTGAAATGTCCTCTTTGAAGGGAACCCAATTTTGGACCATTATCTACTGTAATACATGACGTCGCAATACATTGTCAGGACTGCTGTTCATGCGCACGAGTCTTCTCCATCCTGTTAGAGCAGCACAGCAGTCTGGACAGTGTATTTCAGTGCAGCTCTGAGAGCTGATAGCGGGGGAACCAGGGGCAGTGATCTGGACTCCTTATCTGCAGGACTACTCATGTATCACTGTATATTAATAATATAAAATTGATGTGACAGATTCCCTTTAAAGTAAAGGTGTTAACAAAAATGTTCTCTGCTAGTTAAGACCAGATAATAACATATCTCCTTTTTTCTAATCTGTTTTTATTTTCGGATTACAGACTTCTTTCTTTTATTTCCTGAACATGATTATGGGGGCTGCCATCTTGCCTGAGCTGTTCTTAACTGCATTTAGAAGGCCCATGGGCCATAGACACATGTCACAAGCAGACAGCTGAGAGGCTCTGACAGGAGCCGTTCAGATCCTCCCCTTGAGTTTCTTTGTTTTGGTTTCTGTTCCTCACCTCGTTAGGCTATCTCAGCTGTCATGCAGTCAGACTCATTACCTCCCTTTATATTCTCCCCCATAAGGTAGTTGGGTGTGGCTGATACTACTTCCTGGAATGAGTGTGCATGCTGACTTCAGCTCCCAGCTACCAGTTCTCAGTTCACAGTCGTCTTCAGATAAGTGCTGTTTTGTATTTATGATTTTCTGTTGTCTGGATCCAGGTGACCCTGACTCCCTCCGTGTCTGTGTAGGGAGCCGGTGGTCGTGTCCCCTCACTATTGTAGGCCTTCAGGTTAAGATAGCCGAGGTACTGGATATGCGCCCATTCACCTTTAGAGTGGTCGCATAGGCTGAGCATTAAGGGAGAGCGGCAGGTCGATTGCAGGGGTCTCCCTTTATGTTCCTTAGTTGTGGATCCAGTGAGTCATCATTTGTTATTTGTATCATCTTTGTTTCCTGTACACCATCCGTGACATTATCAGCCACCAAAACCGTCTCAAGCATGGATCCGGTTTCACTTTTGGCTGAACGCTTCCAGGGTCTTTCATTGGAGGTAGCTGATCTCCGTAAGACTTTTTCTCAGTTTCAAGTGACCGGTTCAGCTTGCGTTCATGGAGTTTGTGCTGAGCCTAAGATTTCGCTCCCGGATACGTTTTCCGGGGGTAGTGAGAATTTTGTACGTTTTAGAGAGGCTTGCAAACTCCATTTTCGCCTTCTTCCCCATTCTTCCGGTGATGAAGAACGGAGGGTGGGGATCATTATATCGCTGCTCAGGGTAATGCTCAGGTCCTGGGCCTTTTCCCTGCCGGAGGGGGGCACAACCCCTCCGTTCAGTGGATGAATTCTTTTTAGCCCTGGGTCAGATATATGATGATCCGGATCGTATTGCTCTGGCTGAGTCTAGACTACGTCTGTTATGCCAGGGTAAACAATCCGCAGAGATATACTGCTCAGAATTTCGGAGATGGGCAGCAGATACGGGTTGGAATGATGCTGCACTCCGAAGTCAATTTTGCTATGGTCTTTCTGAGGGATTGAAAGATGCATTTGCCTTTCATGAAAGACCTACCTCCTTGAATTCTGCTATGTCTCAGGCTGTTCGTATTGACAGGCGTCTTAGAGAAAGAGGAGAGATTTCTCCTTCTTGTCATGCTCAGTCCCGGGACAGTGCACCGGTGTCATTCTGTGCACAGGGGTCTCAGTCGCTGTCAGCCCCTTCTGAGCAGGAGCCATGCAGCTGGGGTTGATTGCCTCTGACAATAGAGGATTCAGCCCGCAGGGGAGGGTTTTCTTTTGTTGTGGAGGTATAAATCATCTTGGCAAATGTTTGTCCCTCTAGGAGATTCAGGCAGTTTTCTGGAGTAATAAAGAGACAAAAAGGAGGAAATCTTTTAAGAATATTCCGTCTGTTACTATTGGCAGGGTTGAGGGCGGAAATTGAAGAATTGTCTTTTGCTTGTAGTTCCCGTTTTGTCCTGCCGCTAGGGTGGCACTAGAGAGCAAGAGCATTTTTTGTGAGATTTTTGTGGATAGTGGAGCAGCTGTCAACCTCATTGATAACCAATTTGCAATAACTCATGGTTTCCAGGTTTGCACTTTGCGAAAAAATATTCCTGTTTTTTCTATTGATTCAGCTCCACTTTCTCAGAAATCATTAAAGGGCATAGTTCACAATATCCGTTTAATTGTGAATGATACTCATGTTGAGGATGTGTCATGTTTCGTCCTTAGCGGTTTGCCTACTCCTCTAGTGTTGGGGCTACCCTGCTCTCTAAACATAACCCCACCATTGATTGGCCAGCGAGCAAATAAATGGTTGGAGTGACTTTTGCAGAGAGAATTGCCTCATAACATCTATTTCTGAGGTTTCTACTAAAACTGTACCACCTTTCCTCTCTGAATTTTTGGATGTTTTCTCTGAGAGTGGAGTTCAGGATTTGCTCCGCACAGGGAGTATGATTGCCCTATTGATCTCATCCCAGGTGCCAAGCTGCCTAAATCTCGTTTATACAATCTTTCCCAACCTGAGAGGGTCGCGATGCGTGCTTATATCTCTGAGAGTCTGAGAAAAGGACACATACGACCCTCAAAGTCACCTGTTGCCGCTGGTTTTTTCTTTGTAAGAAAAAAGATGGTTCTTTAAGACCTTGTCTGGATTCAGGGAGCTGAACAGTATCACTATTCGTGATCCGTATCCGCTTCCTTTAATCCCAGATTTGTTTAACCAGGTTTTTGGGGCGAAAGTCTTTTACAAATTAGACCTAAGAGGGGCATACAACCTGGTTAGGGTCAGAGAAGGAGACGAATGGAAGACTGCTTTCAATACCCCTGAGGGCCATTTTGAGAATTTAGTTATGCCTTTTGGTTTGATGAATGCCCCAGCCGTTTTTCAGCATTTCGTCAACAGCATTTTTTATCATTTAATGGGAAAATTTGTATTAGTGAGTATTTGGATGACATTTTGATTTTTTTCTCCTGATTTCAAAACTCATAAGGAACACTTATGTCAGGTCTTACTCATCCTGCGGGAGAATAAATTATACGCGAAACTGGAAAAAATGTGTGTTTGCGGTTCCAGAGATCCAATTTCTGGGGTTTCTTGTCTCCGCTTCTGGTTTTCGCATGGACCCCCGAGAAGGTCCGCGCTGTGCTTGAGTGGGAGCTTCCTGAGAATCAGAAGGCGCTGATGCGTTTTTTGGGGCTTTGCTAATTATTACAGGAAATTTATTTGAATTATTCCTCTGTTGTTAAAACCACTCACGGATATGACCAGAAAGGGGTAGATTTTTCTTCCTGGTCGGTAGAGGCGCGTAAGGCCTTTTCTGATATCAAGGAGAGTTTTGCTTCCGCTCCCATCCTAGTACAACCTGATGTTTCCTTACCCTTCATAGTTGAGGTTGATGCTTCTGAGGTGGGGGTGGGGGCGGTCTTGTCTCAGGGTTCCTCTCCTGCCAAATGGCAACCGTGTGCCTTTTTCTCAAAGAAGCTCTCCTCCGCATGAGAGAAATTAATGATGTGGGAGATAGGAATTGTTGGCCATCAAGTTGGCTTTTGAGGAATGGCGCCATTGGCTAAGGGGAGCCAGACAACCCTATTACCGTGTTTACTGACCATAAAAATCTGGCCTACTTGGAGTCAGCCAAGCGTCTGAACCCGAGACAGGCCAGATGGTCTTTGTTCTTTTCCAAGGTTTAATTTTGTTGTTACGTTCCGCCCTGGGGTTAAGAATGTGAAGGCAGATGCCCTGTAACGTTTGTTTCCCGGGAGGTGGGAATTTTGAAGACCCGGGTCCCATTTAGCTGAAGGTGTGGTGGTCTCTGCTCTTTTTCTGAATTGGAGGCAGAGGTGCAGGCAGCCCAGTCAGAAGCTCCTGATCTTTGTCCTCCTGGGAGGTTGTTTGTGCCTCTCGCCTTGAGACACAAGATTTTTAAAGAACACCCATGATACGGTCCTTGCTGGGCACCCGGGGATAAGAGCCACACTGGATCTCATTGCTCGGAGATTCTGGTGGCCTGCGCTTCGTAATCAGTTGAGGGTTTTGTGGCAGCTTGCGAGACTTGCGCTCGTGCCAAGGTCCCTCACTCACGGCCATCAGGTCCTCTCTCTTCCTTTGCCATTCCTTCCCGTCCTTGGACACATCTGTCCATGACTTCATAACGACTTGCCTCGTTCCTCGGGAAGTCTGTGATTCTGGTGGTGGTGGACCGTTTTAGCAAAATGGTGCACTTTTATCCCTTTTCCCGGTTTGCCCAATGCTAAGACGCTGGCGCAGGCATTTGTTGACCCACATTGTCAAATTGCATGGGATTCCTTCTGACATAGTCTCTGATAGGGGCACGCAGTTTGTTTCCAGATTCTGGAAGGCTTTCTGTTCTCGCTTGGGGTTCGCTTGTCATTCTCTTCTGCTTCCATCCGCAGTCGAATGGCCAGACAGAGCGTGTCAATCAGAATCTGGAGACATATCTGCGCTGTTTTGTGGCGGAGAATCAGGAGGATTGGTGTTCGTTTTTGTCCCTTGCTGAGTTTGCTTTAAATAACCGTCGTCAGGAGTCCTCTGATAAGTCACCATTTTTGGTGCATATGGGTTTCATCCGCAGTTTTGGGACTTTCTCTGGAGAGGGCTCTTCTGGTTTGCCTGATGAGGACAGATTCTCCTCGTCTTTGTCATCTATTTGGCAAATATTCAGGATAATCTAAAGAATATGAGTGAGAGATATAAGCGTGTGGCGGATAAGAGACGTATGCCTGGTCCGGACCTGAATGTAGGTGATTTGGTGTGGCTGTCTACCAAGAATATCAAATTGAAGGTTCCCTCCTGAAGTTGGGTCCTAGGTTTATTGGGCCTTACAAGATCCTGTCTGTCATCAATCCTGTTGCCTACCGTCTTGATCTTCCTCAGACTTGGAAGATCCATAATGTTTTCCATAAGTCCTTATTGAAACCTTATGTTCAACCTATTGTACCTTTCTCCTTTGCCTCCTCCTCCGATTATGGTTGATGGGAATCTTGATTTTCAGGTCTCTAGGATTGTGGATTCTCGTCTTGTCCGCGGTTCCCTCCATTACCCTCGTTCATTGGGAGGGTTATGGTCCTGAGGAGGATGTGCTCCCAGTGACGGACATTAAGGCCTCTCGCCTCATCAGGGCTTTCCATAGGTCCCCATCCTGAGAAGGGTGGGCCCTAGTGTCCGGAGTCCACTCCTAGAGGGAGGGTACTGTCACAAGCAGACAGCTGAGAGGCTCTGACAGGAGCCGTTCAGATCCTCCCCCTTGAGTTTTCTTTGTTTTGGTTTCTGTTCCTCCACCTCGTTAGGCTATCTCAGCTGTCATTGCAGTCAGACTCATTACCTCCCTTTATATTCTCCCCCATAGAGTAGTTGGGGTGTGGCTGATAACTACTTCCTGAATGAGTGTGCATGCTGACTTCAGCTCCCAGCTACCAGTTTCTCAGTTCAACAGTCGTCTTCAGATAAGTGCTGTTTTGTATTTATGATTTTCTGTTGTCTGGATCCAGTGACCCTGACTCCCTCCGTGTCTGTGTAGGGAGCCGTGGTCGTGTCCCCTCACTATAGTAGGGCCTTCAGGTTAAGATAGCCGAGGGTACGTGGATATGCGCCCCATTCACCTTTAGAGTTGGTCGCATAGGCTAAGCATTAAGGGAGAGCGGCAGGTCGATTGCAGGGGTCTCCCTTTATGTTCCTTAGTTGTGGATCCAGTGAGTCATCATTTGTTATTTGTATCATCTTGTTTCCTGTACACCATCCGTGACAACACAATGGTCAGAGGGGACTCTATTGACCTCTATGGGAGAGTTTCTAGCATGCTCTGAGACTTGTGCAGAGGGGGGATTGTACAAGGAAAGCATAGATAAGCTCTGACAATAAATTAAAACCGATAATTGGAGGGCACTCAAATATCAGGAGGTCAAATGTAACCAGATACATTTATTAGATGGCAAACCCTATTTATTAAAAATGAATACACACATAAAGAAATAAAATATAATAAATAGTCCTGGCGCGGTCCTGACTATAATCTCTATAGTATCAATATTCTATTTCAGGTAAATACTTCTGTGGATCCCTGTGTGGATGCTCCAAGCGGGTCTCAGTGCTCCCACCTTAGATATGGGGTAAAAGATCGTATTGCTAGAAATGACACTAGCTCCACCTGGAGCGTCACACCAGTAGTAATCACAGAGGATTAGTGGGTTGCAATAAATCAACACTACTATATATATAGCACACATGCAACTAGAGAAAAAATATACAATAATATAATATAGTGATATATTGATATGAAATGATAATCTGCAAGATAAAAATCGCAGCAGAGTAAAAAAATCTGATGTCTATCAGGTTTCATCTCAAATAATCATGTGGACGACAAGTCCTGCTGCAGTGGCGACTCAATGATTCTTCCAAAATGTGAATAGAATAGGAATAAGTTTAAAAATAAAATCCTCCTAAATCCCCTCCAATGAGGATGGATCAATACCTCTTGATTCACTAAACAGACAGAGGTTTGCATGTACTGTCCGGATCTCTCTTGCGGTCTCTCTATGTATTACCGCAATTATATTGTGAGAAATGCCATTTTGGTATAATCATTCATCATAATTGCCACATACTCCAATAGATCTGTTAATCTGTGTATTTGCCACAAGGGCTACATTACCCTCCGATGGTCTTGGTAGGATAGTGCCGGCTTGAGTGTGTCTCTTAGATACCACGATAGCGTGCACTCTGGTCGGCATCCTACGTGGCGTCCCACATGTGCTGGGATCGCCATTCTTTTCTTTGCTACGGAAGGGACCGTAGTCCCGAAACGCATTTGGTGTTGACAGCACATGAATTTAAGACAGTACAAACCTCACGGATATACCGAAAATCCAATTATCGGAATACACCGAGATAGCCACCTGACCACAATTGGGGACGATCATCCCTGAATTAGAGACAGTGCAGCAAAGAAAAGTACGGCAATCCCAGCACAATAAGACGCCGACCATAGCGCCACGCTATCGTGTATCTAAGAGACACACACAAGCCGCACTATCCTACCAAGACCATCGAGGTAATAATGTCCCCTATAGAGGCCCCCAGCATAATAATGTCCCTCCATAGAGCCCCCAGCAGTAATAATGTTCCCCGTAGTGGACCCCAGCAGTAATAATGTTCCCCATAGTGGACCCCAGCATAATAATGTCCCCCATAGTGGCCCCCCATTTGTAATAATGTTCCCCATAGTGGACCCCAGCAGTGGTAATGTCCTCCATAGTGGCCTTCAGCAGTGGTAATGTCTCCCATAGTGGCCTTCAGCAGTAGTAAATGTCCCCCCTTATAGGCCCCAAAAATTAGTAATGTCCCCCATAGAGGCCCCAAAAATTAGTAATATTCCCCCATAGTGGCCCTCAGCTGTAAGTTTTTCTTTTGTGTCACGGGGCCCAAAGGTCACTCGTCCTCCCTTCAGCCGCAGACCTCTGCTTAGCTTCGGGAGCGAGGATCTGTGTTTGGCCTCATTCCCAGGGCGGCTTTGCTAGCTGGGAGGCTCCCTGCTCCTAGGTCTGCCTTGAGCGCCGAGCTGATCACTCGGTGCTCGATTTGTCTGTCTGTCGGTCATGTGACGTGGCCAGCGTCACATGACCGTCACTCCCACTATAAAACAGGCACCTGCCTGGCCACAGGTGGCCTGTTAATTTAGGTATCTGTTGGATTGTTTTGTTCCTGCATACTTACCTGATCCTGTGTTCCCTGACGATTCTCTGGCCTCTCCTCCTTGGTACTGCCATCTCTCCTGGTATCCTACCCCGGCTTCCACCGGACAATTCTTTGGCGGACTCCTGTTGTTCTTAGTTTCTCTCCTGGTATTGACCTCAGCTTTTTCCTGTCTATTCTCTGCTCATTCCTTAGTACCTGCGTAGCTCAGGTATTGACCCGGTCCCGTTCACATTCCGTTATTTGGTCTTGTCTGTCTTCCCAGCACTTTCCTAAGTTAGGGACTGCATTCTAGTTTGCCCCTGTCATTAGGACATGCGAGGAAAGTAGGCAGGGCCAGGGTGAGGGTGGAGCGCAGTGGTCACTATCCTCCCCCCTGTGTGGTAGTGTACGTTACCGTCACAGCTTTTTAAAAAAAACAACCTCATCCATTTGCACGCACAGAAGCAGTCGCTCCATTCTTGATTGAAAAGGACCTGCCGAAGGACCTGCAGTCAGCTCCCAGCATGAGTGCTTGATGATGTCATCACACTAAGCGCAGGTCCTACGACAGGTAGCTTTTCGATCAAGAGGGGAGTGACTGCCTCTGAGCATGCGAGTAATGAGGTATTGTTTGTTTTTTAACCCCTAAAAGGCCATATTGTTCCAGTGTATCCGTTTTTAACAGCCGTTAGACGAATGCACTCCCATCTACCCGGCCGTTTAAAACCCGTCTCATTGATTTCAGTGGGGTCCATCTGGGCATGAAAACGGCCAAAAATAGGACATGTATTTTTTGATGGCTGCTGCTTACTGGCTGTTAAAAAAACTCTGCAACAAAATCTGCAGCGTGTGAATGCACCCTAATGTGTTGGCCACAGCCAGTAGGGACACAAAACTGCATACACACAATGGAATCAAAAGACGTGTACACCACTAGACTAACTTTTAAGCATTTTTTTCTATTTCATTTGCGTCAGTCAGCTTCAGCACCAGATCTTTTGACTTTATGGGAAATGTGAAAAGCAGGACATTTTGGGCATTTTTTGCTAATTAGCTGGAGTTTTATGTCTTTCTGAGATTCTTCTCAACAATGCACATGCTATGGCACCCGGTGTTTTTTCAGGGCATTTTTTTACATGACCATGACATGAAGAAAACGCTAACAAACTAAGCACACAGTTTTGCAAAAAACACTACAGAATGTGTGGTAAAAAAAATGCAGGTAGCCCAAAAAAAAAAGAGCACGCAGTTAGGCCTAGTTCACCCTTCAGCGTTTGGTCAGAGATTTCCTTCATGATTGTGAGCTAAAACCAGGATTGGAGGCCTCCACAGACATAAGGTATAAGGCTAGGTCTACACGACGACATTTGTCGCGCAACAATATTTATAATGATAATCTATGTGTTGCACTGCAACATGCGACAGAACAGTCGCAAAAAATCCATTTGCGTCGCAGTCGTCGCATGTCGCAGTCTGACACCCATAGACTATCAGTATAAATATTGTCCCCGCAACATTGGGTGCGACATCAATGTCACGCGACACATGTTGCAGTGTAGTTGTGCCCTATTGTCGCGCGACAAATATCGTTGTGTAGACCTAGCCTAAGGGAAAGATCTGCACCGTTCTGTATTTAGAGGGTGCTTCTGGTTGGGGTCACAATCACTGATCGAAATCACTGACATGTGAACAAGGCCTTATTCTACCATTTTGTATGTGTTGTGACGGTATGCGAGGCGAGGTGGTGGATGATAGGTATGTTTCACCTCGCATGCGCTCTGTTGGGAGGGACTGAACCGGAATCCGGCCCGGGTTTTTCCAGCCTCTAAGGCAGGCTTGGTTCCGGTCCAGAGATTGTGGTTCACTGGAGTTCACCTCCAGGTGGACTTTAAATAAACAGGAAGAGAGCACAACAGGTCTCTCATGTGCTGAGTCTCAGGATTGTAACCTGTGTGGCTGAAGGGAGAGCTATGTTTGGATGCAAGAGAAACAAAAGGTTTGCTTTACCATTTGTGTTGGCGGTGTCGGGGAGCAGCCCCACACCGTATAGTCAGGACATAACTGTATAGCTTAGCGCCAGACGGCAAGGATTTACTTTCTGTTTTGTTTGTTTTCTGCTGTGCAAACCTTTTGGGCTAAATAAACCTGGCAACAAGCCAGACTTTCAAAGAAACTGCCTGCATACGGACTGTCTGTTTTCAGAAAAGGTGATCCCCACCAGCTAATCTCCCAGTGTATAGACCCTAACAGGGCCGGTACAAGGCAGGGGCCGAAGGAGCGGGTGCCCTGGGCGCTACCATTTGCGGACAGGAGGGGGGCGCAGGTGAAGTGCCAGCCACGGCCCCCCCTACATCATGCTGTGCCCCCCAACAAAAATGACCCCCCCCCCCCCCAAGTGAGCAGCCGCCGCCGGGCACAGGGAGATGAGCGCTTCCATTGCGCTCATCTCCAATGGTAAAACTGTCTGTGCCAGCGGAGGTGCAGGGGATGGGAGAGGCGTGTCCCTTCCCTTTCCTCTGATAGGCTGCAGGCAGGCACCGAAAGTGGAGGAGAGGCCCCGCCCCCCTAATTACATCCTGTTTACCTTTCTAAAGCAAAAGGACCTTTGATGATGTCCATCACAGGTCCTGTAAGGGAACTGCACAGTGTATAGTGTAGTTCCCAGGTTAGAACAGTGCATCTGCCAGGACCTGTGATGACATCAACTTCAACATCACAGGTCCTGCAGAATCTAGCAAAGGAACTGCACCAAAAATGGTGAAGTTCCTAGGTTTCAAAGGTACATCTGCCAGGACCTGTGATGACATCATCACAGGTCCTTCAACCCCTAACAGCAAGTATTAAAAGTTCACAAGCAGCTCTGTATTGATCCATACAGACAGGGAATGGAGAGGTAAGAGGAGGTCCTCCACTTTTCATCATTTACCCCCCCCCCCCTCCATGCCCTGTTTTTACTCATTGCTCACTCATGTATACTACTTCAGACAGTTACCCACTACCTCATGTACCTCACAGTGACTATAATGCATAACTGACCACATATTTCTATAAACACTGCATCTACAGTATTATACCTTCTATGTGTCACATCAATACACTGCTCTGTATATATATATATATATATATATATACACACACATACATGCACACACACTGCAAATATTACACAGTATTATACATGCAATATGTACAGATATATAGTATATACCGCAGTGCACTGATATGTGAGGTAGAGTATATAGATGCTGTTGTGTACAGATATCATTACACTTCTGTATATACTATATATGTGAGGTACGAGGTATAATAGATGCAGTGTGTACAGATATATAGTATATACAGCAGTGTACTGATATGTGAGGTACGAGGTGTCAATACACTGCTGTATTTACTATATACCTGTACACACTGCATCTATTATACCTCGTACCTCACATATTACACTACTGTATTACTGTATACACTGCATATATTATACCCCGTACCTCACATATCAGTACACTGCTGTATATACTATATACCATGTACACACTGCATCTATTATACCCTGTACCTCACATATCAGAACACTAGGGAATATACTATATACCTGTACACACTGCATCTATTATACCGCGTACCTCACATAACTGTACACTGCTGTATATAATATACATCTGCATCTATTATACCTCTTTTGTGTGCCAGGCTGTTTTGTAATCCCATTCCGGCCCTGATGCATAAATTATAAAACGCAGCAGCAAGAATAGTTCATGGAACAAAGGGAGGGGCTATAAAAGGGGAATGGGGGCCCAATTTAGATTCCTGCTATGGGGCCCAGTGATTTTTATGTACGCCCCCTGGCTGCAGGCACTAGGCCGGCAGCCTATCAGAGGCCGGCGCAATGACGTCATCGTGCCGCCTGAGCCTTACATTACAGCGTGGGACACAGGAAGAGGCTGCATCGCATCGCTGACACTTAGGTAAGTGTAGGTGTTTTTTTTTTTGGTTTTTTTTTTACAATAGTGTTACTGGCACATTGGGGGGGCTTATTACAAAACTGGCACATGATGATGGGGGGGACTTTATACTGGCACATGATGATGGGGGGGGGAACTTTATAGTGTCTGTGACTTTCAAAGTCCCACAGTCCTTTGTTCTATTGCTTTAAGTATATTCTTGTTTTGAAACAACATTGATTCTTTCTTAAAAACGGGGGGGGGGGGGGGGGGCGCAGTTTGCCATCTTCGCCCTGGGCACCAAATGGCCTTGTCCCAGCCCTGGACCCTAATAAAGGGATGGCCAACCTGCGGCCCTCCAGCTGTTTTAAAACTACAACTCCCATCATGCCCAATCTGCCTACAGATATCAGCGTACAGCAGGGCATGGTGGGAGTTGTAGTTTTACAACAGCTGGAGAGCCGCAGGTTGGCCAGCCCTGCCCTAATACATCACTTTACTTGCATTGTACCATTACTCTTTTCTTCCTCCTAAAAAGATAGGAATAAGTTGTCAGCTGGGTATTAACAACCGCCTTGTAAAAAGTGGCGTGTCTCTACCCAGTGTGGCACTGCCTGTACATTGTCAATTTATGCATTCATTTATAAAAGGAATAAGAGAGGAATTGCAAAATAGCATTAAGGCCTCTTTCACACGAGCGTGACGGATTGGCTCCGGATGCGTTCAGTGAAACTCGCACCATTTGCGATTCCGCACGGGTGCAATGCGTTTTGATGTGTTTTTCACACACGTGATAAAAACTGAAGGTTTACAAACAACATCTCTTAGCAACCTTCAGTGAAAAACGCATTGCATCTGCACTTGCTCGTTTTTCACTGAAGCCCCATTCACTTGTATGGGGCCAGGGCTGCGTGACAAACGCAGAATATAGAAGATGCTGCGATTTTCAAGCAACGCAGAACTGATACGTGAAAAAAAACGCTCATGTACACAGACCCATTGAAATGAATGGGTCCGGATTCAGTGCGGGTGCTATGCGTTCCACGTCACGCATTGCACCCGTGCGGAAAACTCGCTTGTGTGAAAGGGGCCTTAAAGTGCCATTAAGTGAAAAATGAAAAGAAGACATCACATAGTACATGACAATCTCTTTAGAACCAGCCCTGCTAGATGTATACCAAGCTGGCAGCTCAGGAGTGTGTCCTTTCTGCTACAACTCTTTCCCTACCACTGCTCAGGGGCGTGTCCTTTCTACTGTAGCTTCTTCCCCACCACAGCTCAGGGGGGTGTCCTTTCTGCTACAACTCTTTCCCTACCACAGCTCAGGGGCGTGTCCTTTCTGCTGTAGCTTCTTCCCCAGCTCAGGGGGCATGTTCTAAATATCTAATTACATACCATTAGATATTCAGATCCAGGTGAATGATTTTAAGGCACAACCCTTTTGATTAAAGATTCAGGAAGCCCTGTTATGTTATAGTGAACAGAAATATCTGAATCCAGGCCCCATGCGCTGACTCACTTCACAGAGAATTTACAGATTCATCATTGTGCTTTTTTCTTACCCAACATCTGACTGAAGAGCAGCTGCTCCAGATCGCCCAGAACAGTTACCACTATTCGGGGTCCACTTTGAGGAATGCCTTCTTGTCATCAAAGGCTCTTTTGTAGGATCTTCTGCTGGGGGGGGCCACCAGTGGTGGTGTCTGAGGTTTTACTTAGTGTTTGACCTCAGCATATGGACCACGGGGAATGCGGCTAGGTGTCCTGGCTTGAAGAAGGGAGTGTTCTGAGCGAGATAGCGCCCTGGACATGGCAGGTGATGGGGGGCCCACATTATGGTTCCTTGGAGGCGTCACTGCAGATAGGTCATCACACCAGTCTGGACCACACAGGCGTAATTTCTTCTCAGCATCGGTCAACACGGAAAGATTTGTAAGAGACCTCTGGCGTCTAAGAGGTGCACCAGGTAGACGAGATTCATGGGCCGTACTTGAGGGGCCACGAAAAACACGCAGTTCTGCAGAGCGGCCTGGACCCACCCCTGAGGGAGGCTTTACTTTCCTCTGCATCATTTCACCTGGCTTTCCTGGAGCAAGAAGGACAGGGGAGAGATATTACAAGGGAGGGCTTCAGTACAGACAGGGCATGCATGACAAGCTGGCACCACTGGCCTAAGGTGAATGACAAATAAAGCTGCAATCTATCCGAGAAAATGACATAAGCAAAATGGAGAAAGAGTGGAGGGGGGGCAGATTTTACAAGGATGGAAAATGGTGGTGGTGGAATGTAGTATCGATAGACAGAAGCACGGATAATACAGCAAATTTAAGGAGGAAGCACAGCACAGACGCTGGAGCAGCAGGATGGGCTGAGGAGACAGGCTGAGGCAATAATGAGAGGGAACCCACGCCCCAGCAACGACCACTGACACACTGACACCCAGTCACAACTGACCTTTAATCGGAAGGACAACGTACCCCGTTTTTGGTCCTAACGTGGTGGAGCCGAGGGCACTCCCTCCGCTTTCTCTTTCCTCTACGTCCCCAAGGATGCTGAGAGAAAGGGAGGAGGGAAGTAGAGGGGAGAGAGGAAGCGTCAGGAAGGAGGAGGCAAAGAGACATGCGAAGAAAGAGGAGGAGGGACTGCAAAGCGCAGCTCCGAGGGGCGACGACTTGTAGTGTGTGTGTATAGGGGCAGAAGGGGGACTGCCACAGAAGGCAGGAGGAGTTCTGCTGCAATGTACCAGTGGCAATGGGTTTTCTGTCAATATAGGGGACCTTGGGGCTATGTATGAAGACACGTGCGGCTCTGGTGAATGATGCCTGAAGTCAGCAATAATTCTCCTAATACTGTGCCAGGCTGCCGTTTGCAGAAGGGCGAGCAGAACCTTGCTGCCAATGTCGCACTGTCCGAGCTCACAGGCTCCTGCGCCTCATTGTTTGAGCTGATCGGATGTGGCCCCCTAGAGGGCTCAGCGGCAATAGCAGTCTCGCCCAAATTATCGCGCAAGGCCGAGTTTTTACGCATTTCCGACGTATTTTCACTAACATCTGCTGATCTTTGTAGCGTGACAGAGTCTCTATGGACTTACCGCTGTTTTCTATTGTAGCAGGTTAAATCGTCCGTGATTTAAGGGCCACATGCTGGACTGTACAATGGTCCTCTCTATGGAGTCTGACTTGCAGGCCGTTCACTGCGGAGAGCGACCTATTAAAGGCGCAGTCCACCTTTTTAAGCCTCGGGTGCTTCTAATAATGGAACATTACAAAACAAACAGGACAATGCAACAGCGCTCTGCACACAGAAATAAGAAAGTAAATAGTACTATACTCGACTATAGGAAATGTCCACTACCAATGCTATTGCTAGGTCATAAATGTGAGATTCTTGGCAAATAATCATTTGTACCTGTCCCCCCACTCAAGGACGATCTCTGTTAGACAGGAACCCTATGCTAATACTACCTCCTCTGGTGCCATACCATCCTCCATTAAATTTAGGACTGCAGGTTCAAGCATGAAAAATCTATGTAAGTCAATGTACTGAACAATTTTTTTTCATTACCAAAAAAATAAGATCCAGCACCCATTGACATAACAGTGATTATAATGCCGATCCTGTTTGTTCAAATTCTATATAATACAACCTGATCTGGACAAAACTGATTCTTCCAGGATTGAAAAGTGATCATTTAAAGGGCAATGGGGGCATATCGCTAGGATATGCCCCCATTGTCGGGACCCGCACCTATATCGAGAACGGAGCCCCAAAAGTGAAGGAGGGTGCACTGCGCATGTTCAGAAGCCCTCCATTCATTCAGCGAAAATTGCCGAGCGCTGGCTCAGCTATTTCCGTCGGCCTCATAGAAATGAATGTGAGAGTGGGCCGCACATGCGCGGTACGCTCCCATTAAACTTCTATGGGGAGCCGGCTTGGTGGTGGCTGGACTGGAGTCCTCCATCCACACCTTGCCGGCTCCGGTCTCGACAATAGTTCGGGTCCCACGGTACCGCTGGGACCTCCACCGTAAAAGACAATGGGGAAATATCCAAGCATATGCCTCCATTGACAGTGGCGTCGCCAGAGGGGCCAAGGCCCCTCCCCTACACACGCTGTGCCCCCCCCCCCCCAACTACAATGCCCCACCCTCCCCCTCCAAGTGACCGCACCCGCAGTCAGTACAGAGAGATGACCGCTTCCATTGCGCTCATTCTCCATAGTAAATCAGCCTGTGCTGTGGCGGTGCAGGGAGGAGAGGCGTGTCCCTTCCTCTGATAGGCTGCCGGCCTAGTGCCTGCAGGCAATCAGACGCCGGCGCAGGCGGCGCGATGACTTCATCGCGCCACCTGAGCCATACAGCGCGGGACACAGGCCGGAAGAGGCCTGCATCACATCACTGACATGGAGTTAAGTATAAGTGTTTTTTTGTTTTTGTTTTTTTACAATATTTTTACAGGCACAATAAGGGGGGCTCTTATTACTGGCACATTGGGGGCTTATTACTGGCACATTGGGGGGGCTTATTACTGGCACATTGGGGTTGCTTATTACTGGCACATTGGGGTTGCTTATTACTGGCACATTGGGGTTGCTTATTACTGGCACATTGGGGGGGCTTATTACTGGCACATTGGGGGGCTTATTACTGGCACATTGGGGGGGGGCTTATTAACTGGCACATTGGGGGGGCTTATTACTGGCACATTGGGGGGGCTTATTATTGGCACATTGGGGGGGCTTATTACTGGCACATTGGGGGGCTTATTACTGACACATGATGGTGGGCTCTTGTTACTGGAACATTGGGGGGCTCTTATTACTGGCACGTGATGGGGGGGTGGGCTCTTATTACTGGCACGTGATGGGTGCACTTATTACTGGCACTTGAGGGGGGCACTTATTACTGGCACGTTATAGTTGGGGCACTTATTACTAGCACGTTATTGGAGGGCATCTTATTACTGGCACATTATTGGTGGGCACTATAGGGCATCTACTGAGGCCACTAAGAAGGAGTATTTATATGGGGGGCTCTGTACAGTAGCATTTTATACTGGGACACATGGTGGTTACTATGGGGAAGGGGGAGAGGAGTACTATGGGGAGTCATCTACGGGGGCACTAAGAAGGGGTATTTTATACTGGGCAAATTATAGGGACACTGAGGGCATCTACTGGGGCACGAGTATTGGGGGGCATTTTATACTGGTACATTATGGGGGGCAGTAGGAGGAAGGGGGGAGAGGAGCACTATGGGGGCATTTACTGGGGGCACTATATAGGGGTATTTTATACTCGCACATTATGGGGACATTAGCTCAACTGGGGGCATTACAAGGGGGTATTTTTTGCATTGTCACATTATAAGGAGAATTATTTCTACTGGGGGGGCATTATGGTGGGCTTTATTACTCCCCCATGGTATGACCCCCCTAGTAGCAGCACCAGCCTCTCCCTGCTCTGTGACTCCTCTTCCCCTTCTCTAAATCCTTATTATGAAATCTTTCTCATTAGGATAAAGCACAACATCAGCTCCGCAGAGCCCCCGGCCAAAGTGTTGAAGTGGCGTCCGAGATCCCCAAGGGCCAAGCCAAGTAACTAAGTTTTCATGTGAAATATGTTTATGTTATACACATATAGCCTACACTGTGCCACACAATGTACAGTATACCTCTACACTGTGCCACACAATGTACAGTATACCTCTACAAGGTGTATGTAGTCTGTTCTATAAGCACCCTTGTTCTGTGGCGGCGGACAGAAAATAATCTGGAAGTACCCCTGACGAGACCAGGCTCTGGATCCGCCACAGTTTAGAAATGTCAAATGTACACTCCTGTGAGAGGCGGGGAGGGAGATCTGTGGATGACACTGTTATAGAGGGGGAAATGGGGATGACACTGTCATGGGGTGGATCTGTGGATGACACATATAGCATAAGATGCTATATACGGTATGTGGCATCCACAGATCCCCCCCATAGCAGTGTCATCCACAGATCCCCCTCCCTATAAAATTGTCATTCACAGGCAGCTAGGACATGTTGAAATCTGAGTGATTTTATTTTATTTTTTTAAACCACAGACAGCAGGACTTTTCTTCCCTGTTGCGATTTTAGGTATTGGGTAAAGTATCAATAAATTCACAGCCTGATGAACGTTTAAAAATGAACAAAACAAAACCTTTATTAAAGTCTGTTTAAAAGGGGGCAAAAAGCCTATATGTCACAGTCTGTGACCATCAGGCAACCAGTCTCAAAAATGCACAGAGAAGGGTAATATATAAATCCTCTGTGCAGTTGAGGGACTGGGCTAGAGGTCTGGCTTGCTAGCTGATAGTTGCTAATAATTGCAAGTCAGAATTTTAGAGCACGGTAGTCAGTGTAGATGGACGCTATTGTGTTTCTAACCAGTGATCCTATTGGATGTATATACAGGTGTGGTTGTACCACCTGGTTCATAGGTCGCGTGATGCTAAGTTCAGTTGGTCGCACTGTCTCTACATAAGTGAAGTCTCTATGGACATACACTCACCTAAAGAATTATTAGGAACACCTGTTCTATTTCTCATTAATGCAATTATCTAGCCAACCAATCACATGGCAGTTGCTTCAATGCATTTAGGGGTGTGGTCCTGGTCAAGACAATCTCCTGAACTCCAAACTGAATATCAGAATGGGAAAGAAAGGGGATTTAAAGAGGACCTTTCATCTGAATCAAGTAAGTAAACTGAATATACATACATGGAGAGCGGCGCCCAGGGATCCCCCTGCACTTACTATTATCCCCGGGCGCCGCTCCGTTCTCCTGTTATAGGCTCCGGTAAAGTCATAGTTAGGCTCCACCCATTTGAGCCTGCCGGCGTCTTTCTCCTATGTTGTAGCGCTGGCCAATCGCAGCGCTCAGCTCATAGCATGGCTAAGAGCTGAACGCTGCGATTGGCCAGCGCTACAGCATAGGAGAAGGAGACCGCGGCAGGCTCAAATGGGTGGAGCCTAACTATGACTTTACCGGAGCCTATAACAGGAGAACGGAGCGGCGCCCGGGGATAATAGTAAGTGCAGGGGGATCCCTGGGCGCCGCTCTCCATGTATGTATATTCAGTTTACTTACTTGATTCAGATGAAAGGTCCTCTTTAAGCAATTTTGAGCGTGGCATGGTTGTTGGTGCCAGACGGGCCGGTCTGAGTATTTCACAATCTGCTCAGTTACTGGGATTTTCACGCACAACCATTTCTAGGGTTTACAAAGAATGGTGTGAAAAGGGAAAAACATCCAGTATGTGGCAGTCCTGTGGGCAAAAATGCCTTGTGGATGCTAGAGGTCAGAGGAGAATGGGCCGACTGATTCAAGCTGAAAGAAGAGCAACGTTGACTGAAATAACCACTCGTTGCAAAGTGGTATGCAGCAAAGCATTTGTGAAGCCACAACACGCACAACCTTGAGGCGGATGGGCTACAACAGCAGAAGACCCCACCGGGTACCACTCATCTCCACTACAAATAGGAAAAAGAGGCTACAATTTGCACAAGCTAACCAAAATTGGACTGTTAAAGACTGGAAAAATGTTGCCTGGTCTGATGAGTCTCGATTTCTGTTGAGACATTCAAATGGTAGAGTCCGAATTTGGCGTAAACAGAATGAGAACATGTATCCATCATGCCTTGTTACCACTGTGCAGGCTAGTGGTGGTGGTGTAATGGTGTGGGGGATGTTTTCTGGGCACACTTTAGGCCCCTTAGTGCCAATTGGGCATTGTTTAAATGCCACGGGCTACCTGAGCATTGTTTCTGACCATGTCCATCGCTTCATAACCACCATGTACCCATCCTCTGATGGCTACTTCCAGCAGGATAATGCACCATGTCACAAAGCTCGAATCATTTCAAATTGGTTTCTTGAACATGACAATGAGTTCACTGTACTAAAATGGCTCCCACAGTCACCAGATCTCAACCCAATAGAGCATCTTTGGGATGTGGTGGAACGGGAACTTCGTGCCCTGCATGTGCATCTATCAAATCTCCATCAACTGCAAGATGCTATCCTATCAATATGGGCCAACATTTCTAAAGAATGCTATCAGCACCTTGTTGAATCAATGCCACGTAGAATTAAGGCAGTTCTGAAGGCAAAAGGGGGTCCATATTAGTATAGTGTTCCTAATAATTCTTTAGGTGAGTGTATATATACACTTTAATGTGGTACAGTGTTCGGACCAGCCTATTTATATAGCCTACGGCCAGTATATGAGTCACAACCCTACACCTGTAGCCAGTGTATTTTGGCTATACACAATCACTCGTAGCCAGTATATTTTGGCTCAATCCACACAGCTATAGCCAGTATATTTTGGCTCCATTCATACATCACATACACACTCTAAGGCTTCAGGGTAATGTATCGCATCAAGTGCAACCCTGCCTAGAGAGCCATGCTCTAATAAGTAACAGCAGCTCTACGCGTTTCAACGTGACATGTAGTTGTCACGAGGGTGTCAAGACCCACGCCTGACTCCGTTATACCCGGGGTCAGGAAGTCACAGCGGTTGGCTGCGCGCTCTATGTAAGATAGGGCTGTTTCCTTATGGTAGCTTTCTGGCTCACTCAGGGATCCGTAGCTCTTTCTCCTCAGCTGTTCCTTGTCCAGCACTCCCAACCTCCTTATATTCCCCTCTCACACTTCTCTGGTTGCCAGATATAGAGCTTCCTGCCTGGACATCTATACTGACCCTCTGGAGCTGTGTTGCTGCGTTCTCTGCTTGTTGGTCCAGAACGTTACCCTCCGGATCCCTGTTGGACCTTTGTGGTCTGCTGTGGCCGCCCACCTGGGTGTATGTGTTTGTCTGTATTGTCTGTCCTCTCCCTGGTGTTTCCCTCTTAGTGTCAGTGGTGCGGACTAGCGATCCCACCGGCCCGTTCACTATCTAGGGCTCATTCTAGGGAAAGCCAGGGTTTAGGCACGTGATCGCCGCACGGGTGAGGAACCCGTCTAGGGACGTCAGGGCAGTCAGGTGCCAGCCGCAAGGTGAGTCAGGGGTCACCACCTTTCCCTCTCCCTTGGGCAGGGCTTTCCCTTTTCCCTCCCTGTGCGTGACGCCGGTCATTACATTATATCTGGCCCTTATTTTGTGTAGGTAAAAAAAAAAAATATATAAATATATATATTTTTTTTACCTACTTAGAATCCAGTATGGATCCAATTGCTGCTCTGTCCAAACAATTTCATGGCCTGTCTTTGGAGGTGGCAGGATTGAAGGCATCGGTCCTCCACCAACAGCAGCAATTACAACTGACTGCAAGCCTAGCGGTTGCTACTGGTAACCAGGTTGTTGCGGAACCCAAGGTCCCTCTCCCTGACAGATTTTCTGGGGGAAGGGACAAGTTTTTGACATTCCGTGAGGCCTGTAAATTATATTTTAAACTGCGCCCTTACTCCTCTGTTAATGAAGAACAGCGGGTGGGGGTTGTTATTTCCCTGCTGCAGGGGGACCCGCAGTCCTGGGCATTCTCTTTACCCACTGATTCCCAGGCTCTTCGGTCAGTGGATGAGTTTTTCGGGGCCTTGGGTCTCATATATGACGACCCTGACCGAGTCGCACTGGCTGAATCAAGTTTACGGAGACTCCTACAAGGAGAGCGGCCGGTAGAGGAGTATTGCTCTGACTTCCGTAGCTGGGCTACGGATACCCAATGGAACGACCCGGCTCTCAGGAGTCAGTTCTGCTCTGGGTTATCCGAAAGGGTTAAGGATGCGCTTGCATTATATGAGACCCCCTTTTCCCTTGATGCGGTTATGTCCCTTTCTATCCGAATAGATAGACGCCTTAGGGACAGGTTGAAAAAACCGGAGCAATTGGTAACCCCTCCCAAGCAGCAGTTAGTCTGTACAGACTTAGACGAGCCTATGCAGCTAGGAGGAACTACTTGTCAGGTCCGTCCTCCTGAGGCTCGCCGTAGGCGTGGGTTTTTTTTTTTTTTTGTGGGGAGAGTGGTCATTTCATTAATGTCTGTCCTTCTTTCCTCAGAAACAAAAGACCGTCGGAAAACTACTAACCCCAGGCTGTGTGGAGGATGTCAGCCGGGGGGTATATGTTTCCTCCATACGTACATCGCAATTTGTGTTGCCAGCAGTTATTGTTTTTGGTGTTAAGACGGAGACTATTTCTTTCTTTCTAGACAGTGGAGCAGGGGTAAATTTGATAGATGCCCATTTTAGCCCGCACTATGGTTTGTCTCTCTGTACGCTACAGAGACCTATTCCCATATTCGCTATTGATTCTGCTCCTCTGTCTCAGAGAAACCTCACCCACATTGTTCATAATTTACACCTTCGGGTAGGGGACCACCATAACGAGATGCTTTCATGTTATGTTCTGGAGGGGCTTCCCACTCCGGTAGTGCTGGGCCTTCCCTGGTTGGTAGCGCACAATCCAGTGGTGGATTGGCAGGCCAGGGAGATATCGGAGAGGAGTGAGCATTGCAGAGAAAATAGCTTAAATAGCAATTGCTTAGTCGCCTCCATAACTACCCTACCTACATTTATTTCGGACTTTGAGGACGTTTTTTCTGAAAAGGGTTGTCAGAAGTTACCACCTCACCGTCCTTATGATTGCCCGGTTAACCTTATTCCCGGTGCAAAATTACCCAAGACCAGGTTATATAATCTTTCGGGTCCAGAGAGACAAGCCATGAAAGATTATATCTCCGAGAGCTTGGCTAAAGGACACATCAGACCCTCTTCTTCACCCATGGCTGCAGGGTTTTTCTTCGTTAAAAAGAAAGATGGGGGCCTGCGTCCTTGCCTAGATTTTCGCGAATTAAATCAGATAACCATCCGAGACCCATACCCTCTTCCTCTCATTCCTGACCTGTTTAACCAGATTGCGGGTGCTAGGTGGTTCTCCAAACTTGATCTTAGGGGGGCCTACAATCTGATTCGTATCAAGGAGGGGGATGAGTAGAAGACAGCTTTTAACACCCCTGAGGGGCATTATGAAAATCTAGTTATGCCTTTCGGTCTGAATAATGCTCCTGCCGTCTTTCAACATTTCGTTAATGACATTTTTAGTCATCTAATCGGCAGGTTTGTGGTAATATACCTAGATGATATTTTAATTTATTCGTCTGATCTGAGAACACATGAGGTGCATGTCAGACAAGTACTGCAGGTCCTACGGACGAATGAATTATATGCTAAAATTGAAAAATGTGTCTTCGCCGTTCAGGAGATACAATTCCTAGGTTATTTTTTATCTGCGTCAGGTTTCCGTATGGATCCTAGGAAGGTCCAGGCAATTTTACATTGGGATCTTCCTGAGAACCTCAAAGCTCTGCAACGGTTCTTGGGCTTCGCGAATGTCTATAGGGAAATTCATTAAAAATTATTCAGTTATTGTAAAAATACCTTTACTGACATGACTAGGAAGGGGACTGATTTTCTAAATGGTCGGACGCCGCTAAAGTTGCTTTTTCCTCTCTAAAAGAGAGGTTTACCTCGGCACCTGTACTAGTCCAACCTGATGTCTCTCAGCCTTTTATGTTGAAGTCGATGCGTCAGAGAGGTGGGAGTGGGGCTGTGCTGTCTCAGGGTCCGTCCTCTGGCAAATGGCGTCCTTGTGCCTTTCTTTTCTAAAAAAACTATCTCAGCAGAAAAGAACTACGAAATTGGCAATAGGGAACTATTAGCTTTAAACTAGCGTTTGAAGAATGGCGTCACTTTTTAGAGGGGGCAGTCCACCCCGTCACTGTGATTACGGACCACAAAAATCTTCTGTACCTCAAATCAGCTAAGCGTCTCACCCCTAGACAAGCTAGGTGGTCGCTATTTTTACCAGGTTTAACTTTGTTATTACCTATCGTCCTGGGGAAAAGAATACCAAGGCTGATGCACTATCTCGTTGTTTCCCTGGAGGGGGTAATGTGAGTGATCCGGTACCATTCTTCAAGAGGAGTGGTTGTTTTCTGCGGTACACTCTGCTCTGGAGGGGAAGGTGTTAGAGGCCCAGGGGGACGCCCCGGTCTCTTGCCCCTCAGAGAATTGTTTGTACCGTTTGAACCTGGCGTTTCGAACTATTAAGGAACATCATAATTCGGCACTTGCTGGGCACCCGGGTAGTAAAGCAACCTTGGAGCTATTGTCTCGTCGTTTTTGGTGGCCAAGGTTGCGTCAGGATGTATTGGATATTGTGTCTTCTTGTTCTACCTGTGCGCGCGCAAAAGTTTCACATACACGTCCTGCAGGGTCTCTATTACCACTCGTCATTCCCAATAAACCATGGACACATCTGTCAATGGATTTTATCACTGACTTACCTTTGTCTGCGGGTAAAACAGTTATTTTGGTAGTAGTGGACAGGTTTAGCAAAATGGTACACTTCATTGCGTTACCGCTACTACCCTAATGCTAAGACTCTTGCTCAGGTATTCATCAGTGAAATCGTGAAGCTTCACGGGGTCCCTTCCGATGTTGTTTCGGATCGGGGTACCCAGTTTATTTCTAAATTTTGGAAAGCTTTTTGTTCCCGTTGGGGGTACACTTGTCCTTTTCCTCAGCTTTCCATCCTCAGTCGAATGGACAGACTGAGCGTACCAACCAAAACCTTGAGACATATCTAAGATGTTTTCTGTCTGAAAACCAAGAGTTGTGGTCATCATATTTACCGTTAGCTGAGTTTGCCATAAATAATCGTCGTCAGGAATCCACTGGCAAGTCACCATTTCTTGGTGCATATGGTTTTCATCCCAAATTCTGTACTTTCAAAGAGGGGGGGTCTTCTGGGGTTCCCGAGAGGAACGGTTTTACGTCATCTCTTTCATCGGTATGGCAGAAGGTGCAAGCTAACTTGAAAAATATGGGAGGTAAATACAAATGCATGGCTGATAAGAGACGGTCGCCAGGTCCGGACCTAGGAGTGAATGACTATGTGTGGTTGTCTACTAGGAATATTAAATTAAATTAAAGGTTCCCTCTTGGAAACTGGGTCCTAGGTTCATTGGCCCTTACAAAATTGTAGCCATCATCAACCCCGTGGCTTTTCGCCTGGAGCTACCTCAGACTTTTTAAAATCCATACGTCTTCATAAGTCGTTACTCAAAAAATATGTTCCACCTCTAGAACCGTCACCGCTGCCACCCCCTCCTGTTGTTGTGGATGGTAATCTAGAGTTTTTCAGATATCCAAAATTGTTAATTCTCGTCGGGTCCGCCACTCTCTTCAATATCTGGTGCATTGGAAGGGTACGGTCCCGAGGAAAGAATGTGGGTTCCTGCGTCTGAGGTAAACGCCGACAGGCTAGTTCGGGCTTTTCATGCCTCTCATCCTGAGAGACCTAGTCCTGAGTGTCCGGAGGCCCCTCGTAGAGAGGGGGGTACTGTCACGAGGGTGTCAAGACCCACGCCTGACTCCGTTTAACCCGGGGTCAGGAAGTCACATGCGGTTGGCTGTGCGCGTCTATGTAAGATAGGGCTGTTTCCTTATGGTAGCTTTCTGGGTTTGCTTTGCAACCCTTTTTGGCTCACTCAGGGATCCGTAGCTCTTTCTCCTCAGCTGTTCCTTGTCCAGCACTCCCAACCTCCTTATATTCCCCTCTCACACTTCTCTGGTTGCCAGATATAGAGCTTCCTGCCTGGACTTCTATACTGACCCTCTGGAGCTGTGTTGCTGCGTTCTCTGGTTGTTACCCTCCGGATCCCTGTAGGACCTTTGTGGTCTGCTGTGGCCGCCCACCTGGGTGTATGTGTTTGTCTGTATTGTCTGTCCTCTCCCTGGTGTTTCCCTCTTAGTGTCAGTGGTGCGGACTAGCGATCCCACCGGCCCGTTCACTATTTAGGGCTCATTCTAGGGAAAGCCAGGGTTTAGGCACGTGATCGCCGCACGGGTGAGGAACCCGTCTAGGGACGTCAGGGCAGTCAGGTGCCAGCCGCAAGGTGAGTCAGGGGTCACCACCTTTCCCTCTCCCTTGGGCAGGGCTTTCCCTTTTCCCTCCCTGTGCGTGACGCCGGTCATTACACACGTATCTTCAGGAGCTTATGTGCCTATGTCAGGACAAGGTGCCGCACTGTAGCACGCTATGGCTCCGGCGCTGTAATGGCCGCGCGCGGCCAGACGAACGCCGACATCATATGGCCAAAGCCCCGCATATCGGGAGGGGTGTGCCAGTTCCACAGCCAATCAGAACTAGGGGCGGACTGAATAGTTCCGTCCTCTGACCGGAGGATGCCGTATTGAGATTCTTACCCCTCTCGGCAAGTATAGCGCACTAGCGCGATTAATGGGGGAATATCAGTCGCGGCCCATATATTATCAATTGATGCAGAGACATGTCTGCTAATCGAGACCCACAAGAAATGGTGATAGACCGAAAAAGCAAGTACCGATCCCCGTCTGAGCTATGTACCACCAGTGGGGAGGGGTAACCCCACTCAATACAGGCTATTACCTTGCTACTGTAGCCCACCGCTAGGCATATCCTTTATGTGACCATTGTACATTAATGTCTATAAGTATGCACATAAATAAGTACACGGAAAAATGGAAAAAAGTACTAGGTGATAATGTCATGAAGCAGCACATCAAAGAGAAGCGCGCAACTCTAATGTAGGATACAGTGCATCCTACTATTTGTAGTGTGGCTGATACATCAGATAAAGCTGGCATATGATATGGCTTCATTGAGTCCTCGTGGTTGAACTGTCTGCAACTTATAGGTCCACATTGCTTCTTTACGTAAAAGGGGTATATCGTTATCACCTCCACGGATTGATATTTTCACTTGTTCAATCCCCTGTACTCTCAACACATCAGGGTTACCGTCATGCATCTCACATACGTGACGTGCCACTGATGTGTCCCGCTTATTCCGGATATCAGACATATGTTCACCAAATTTGCGTCTCAATTCACGTCTTGTTTTACCAATGTATTGTGACCCACAATGACAGCTGATCAAATACACAATACCTATAGACGTACATCTGATGAATGAACGTATGTTGTACCTTTTTCCCGTTGTATGGCTGGTAAAAAATCCACCTCTCAGAATATTCTTGCAGATAATACATGAGCCACAAGGGAAGGTACCCTTTAAGGTATTCTTCAACCACGTTTCAGACTTACGTTGTGTATATAGGCTGTGTACCAAGTGGTCACGTAGATTAGAACTACGTCGGTACGTAATTGAGGGATGATCCGGAATAAGCTCCCCAATATCTGGGTCTGATTGCAATATGGACCAATGATTCTGTAAAACATTTTTATGGGCTTTATCAAAGGTTGCGACAATTCTGGGTGTGGGGTCCTCACAGCTTCTTGGTTTTGGAACCAGGAGCCGTGTACGATCTGCACTCATAGAGTGATGGAACGCACTTTTTAGGGTGTATTGTGGGTACCCCCGATTCATAAATCGGCCTCTTAGATCAGATGCGGCGGCTCTAAAATCACCTAGTTGTGAACAGTTCCTACTGGCCCTCAGGTACTGACCCTTCGGGATACCTCTTTTAAGGGCCAGTGGATGACCACTTTCCCAATGCAGGAGATTATTGGTCGATGTTTTCTTCCTGAATAGGTTCGTGGTGATTTTCCTGTCAGTACCAATGGTGATCATCGGATCCAAAAACGCAATCTGTTGCTCTTGTACCTCAGAAGTGAAGAACAACCCCATCTGATTCACATTTAGTGCTGCCACAAATGCCATAAAATGCTCTCGTGTCCCTTTCCACAGTATCAGCAAATCATCGATGTACCTAATCCACAGTTGCACGTTTGATGTATACTGCTCCATGGCCTCACCAAACACAACTTCCTTCTCCCACCAGCCCAGGTACAAGTTGGCGAACGTCGGGGCACGGACTGCCCATAGCGATGCCCCTGAGCTGGTGGTAGATGTGTTGGTCAAAAAGAAAGACGTTGCGGGTGAGGACAAAATCCAACAGTTGTATCAGGAAGGTATTATGTCGGCGACAATGTTCACCTCTCTGTTGGATGAAGGCCTCGACAGCCCTACACCCAGATTCATGGGGTATAGAGCTGTACAAGGCCTCAACATCCAAACTAGTCAGGAGAACACCCTCCTCACACTGAATGCCCTCCAGACGTTGTAGTACATCCATCGTGTCTCGGGCATAGGACGGTAATGAGGCAACAAAAGGACGCAAAATTCTGTCCACGTACGTGGTCACATTGGCAGTAAGGCCACCTATGCCCGAGACAATGGGCCTACCCTTTAGCACCGATCCAGGTTTGTGCAGCTTGGGCAGACTATAAAATGTAGCTACAACCGGAGATTTGGGAAGCAGATATTCCAATTCATTTTTGCTAATTAATCTGTCCTCAAGGGCCTTATTCAGTAGAGTCGCAAGCTCATGCCTAAATATAGAGGTAGGGTTGGTTGAGAGACGCTTATAGGTTTTAGTGTCCTCAAGTAAACGGAGACACATGGAACGATAGTCCACCTGCTCCATCACAACAATGTTGCCTCCTTTTGTCGGAGGGCTTGATGACAATAGACGTGTCCCTCTCAAGTTCCTCCAAAGACTGTCTCTCACTTGATGTCAGGTTGTCCCTTCCCAAAGGTATATCCTCTAGTTTTTGGAGGTCCCGTGTTACTACATATAGGAAGGTATCGATTGGGGTACTATCACTAACCGGGGGAAATATTTTTGATGGATTCCTCAGATCCGTGAACGGACCATCCCCTATCATTCTTTCTCCCTCTTCTGATAGACCTGCCAAAAGTTGAACATCCTGAAGATCTTCTACCTCAATACCTAACTCCTGACATCTTCTCCTGTCATGAATTTTGAAAAACTTTTTCCATTTAAGTCTCCGTGCAAAAAGCTGCAGATCTTTGACCCAGTTGAATAGGTTAAACTTTTGTAGGGGTACAAAAGAGAGGCAGCATTTCTAAGCGTACTTGTGTAAATGTATCGTTGTTATAGCTGCCCCCCCCCCTACTTTTGTCCTGGTCCCCAGTGTGCCCCCCCAAAATTTGAAAGCTAGAGACGCCACTGTCCATTGTCCATGATGAGACAACCCCTTTAACTTGTTTCATCTGCAAAAAACGCAACTACATTAAAAACAGTAGGCAAAAAGCATGTTTTTTCTCATGCTTTCCTCCCAAAGCTGGTGTAACAGTCCTACAGGCTCACCTGAGTCAGAGGACCGCTGGCTGGAGGTAGGAGTGGAGCCCAGCGGCAAGGACCGCAGGCAGGTGGTAGGTGCAGGAAGTCTGGCAGAGGCGTAATCAGTAGGCAGGCGGTGGGACAGGGCAGGCGGCAGTAAGCGTGGTCAGACAATCCAGATGGCAACGGTGGTAGTTCAGTAGATAGGGACAAAGCAGAAGAGTAGTCGGTAGGCAGGCGGTGGGTCAGGGCAGGCGGTAGTAAGCGTGGTCAGACAATCCGGATGGCAACGGTGGTAGCAGTTCAGTAGGTAGGGACAAAGCAGAAGAGTAGTCGGTAGGCAATTCCTGGTCAGCAGTGGACTTCCAGTAGTAGCAAGAGCAGCAGATGAGGAGAAGCTTGATCAAGGCTCAGGAGCTCGATAATCAGCAAACTGGAGTGCAAGGGGCTGGACTTATATAGGGAAGTACCAGGTGTGGGGAATCAAGGGTGATGAGCAAGGCTTGGCAAGACTGAGGTTAACTAATAGGCTGCAGGGAGGAATGTCCAGAGAGGACGGTAGCCTAGTAAGCAGGGCTACCGCATGGGATGTGGCTGGTCATGGGTTCGAATCCCGACAGCTGGTAACGTAAAATTGAAAAAGTATAATTTTTTTGCACAAAATGCAGCTTTTGCAACAATTTGCAACTTTTCTACACCAGAAAACTGTCCTCCATGAACTGCACACTTTTTTTTTACATTGTATGCTATAAGTGTCCCCATTTTGTAGTTGGGTCCAAAATACCATATTGTGGCACATTATACCAATCCAGCAGAGCCAAATACCACAGTCCATCACAAAATACATCCCCAAAAACTTCCACTGGCCGGCCATGAGGAAAATTTCCCTGTAAGGTCTATGGCCAATCCACCCCTGAGGATAGGATATCACAGCCCCAGTTTGTTTCTAGTCTGGTCCCTGGAGATGCACAGGTCCACCAAGAAGATGCATAGGTGCAGTGTTGTGAAGCAGCATTACCATCAGAGACATTTATCTGACACCATGCGGTCCAGTGTTCCCTCTAAGCCTTTGCAGTTGCTGGGCGATACATCGTGAAAGGTGGGCAATCTGCTATTAAGGGTGCATTCTCATGTAGCAATCACAGGATAAACCTGCAATACTGTGCGACCATCTCTGACTTTTCTGTGTACATACCATAAAAGTCTGATTGATGCAGACTCTGTCTCGAGAACAGAGCTCCATTTGCCTAAGGGCTTGTTCACATGACCGTATGAAGCCCGTGATGTGCACCACAAATTGCGGTCTGCAATGCACGGGCACCGACCGTGGCCCAGCGCATGGGGATGGATCCGTCCATTCCGCAAAAAGATAGAGCAAGTTCTATCTTTTTGCGGTGCGGAGGCACGAAACAGAACCCCTGGAAGCACTCCGTAGAGTTCCGTTCCGCATCTCCGGATTTGCGGACACATTGAAGTAAATGGGTCCGCATACGTCATGCGGAATGCACATGGAACGGTACCCGTGTATTGCGGATCCGCAAATGCGGTCCGCAATACGGCAACTGGTAGCACACGTTCGTGTGAATGAGCCCTAATGCAGTGTATGGAGAGGTGGCTCCACATATGTGGCTCTCTTGATTTACTTCTATAGGAGAATGAGACCTGTGGTGGAAGCTGAATCTACTGTACTCCTGTGGATACGCCATAAAAGTCTTACCTGCAGTCCTATGTAACACTATAGATAGCACAGGGATAACTCTGAGTGCAGATGATGTAGTAGATGGTCATACTCCCAAATTTTAAAAATTCCAAGTGGGGACATTATCAGTGATGCTTGTAGCTGGCCCCTGAATTATTGTAAAATAAAACTCACCTCACCCGGTTCCCCCGGCAAATAGAGCACACATGCTCTCCTCAGCAGCAGGCATGGTGAAGTGACATCATTATGCCTGCAGTGCTGACCACATCAGCACAAGGATCGGAGATTCATCATCATTCTCTGGCCTTGGCACTCTTTTATTCAGCCCTGGGGGTGTGATGAGAGCACCGTCAGCTGAATGGTGAAGCAAGAAGCAGACAGTTCCCTGCTTCACCATTGCCCTCAACTGTTTCTTCCATAGAAGTAACGGAAAACACAAGGATTAGCCCCAGGAAATGACAAAGGCTAATCTATGTGCTGATCCATGGCAAACTGCAGTATAAAATACACCTTAAGGGCTCTTTCAGACGGCCATATGTACTTGCGGAATGGGTGCGGACCCATGCATTTCAATGGAGCCACAAAAGATGCGGACAGCACGCGGCATAGTTCTGTTCCGCGGCCCAGCAAATAATATAAAGCATGTCCTATTCTTGTACGCAATCACAGACAAGAATGGAGCGAACCAAATTGTACATTCAATGTGGGGAGCCATGATGTCATGGCACCTAACATTGATGATTGACAGTTTGATAATTAATTATTACTTACCTGCTTTAGGAATGGGTTAACCCAGATGCTGTGGGTGCTTGTGTAGTTTTGGATGAATTTGATTGGAGATCTCGTCAACAGTCTTTCAGAACCTATAAAAGAACAGAAAATAACGATATTAGCGCATTCACGTAAGTATCATCACAAGATCCCTCCCTCCCTTCCCTATTTATTTTATCTAGTCGCTTTTCTTATTGACGGGGGTTAAGTCACTCTCACGAGTGGACTTTGTGGTTTATGGTTATTGGTAGAAAATATTTCTATAATTATATTTGTTATTAAAAGTTTGATTAATTAATCAGTATATAATTCAATTGCTGGTTAAGTAATAAGCATCGCGGCCTTTAAATACCCAACTAATAAATAAAGATATTTGGTTAATTCTACAATGTGTAATGACTTATTTATATATTGGTTTGATTAATGGGGAATATGACATCATAGGCATTTCTATATAGTGCTGGCCCTGTGGGTTCTGCAAAATGCGGAATCTGTGTTATGTGGACCACAAAACACTTTTGGCTGTCTAAATGAGCCCTAAAATATATTCTGTCACGTGAACACAGCGAACCCAGCCTGAGTGTTCTACCTCCCCCCAGTGCGGGATTCATTCTAAATCTCTTACTACTGGTGCATAATGTCCTCCAGGCTGCTGCTTTTGAGTGCCAAATGCTGGGACAGGATCTCCTTTTTCTGTAAGGCCTGCTACAAATATGTACGTCCGGCTCAGTTCCCCTCCAGTGTGAAGCAGAAAACGCTGGAGAGAAACTGAGCCACAACTGATCCAATAGTTTTCTATGGGACCATATACAGTGCCTTGCAAAAGTATTCACCCCCCTTGACTGTTTTCGTATTTTGTTACATTACAGCCTTAAGTTCAATGTTTTGTTAATCTGAATTTTATGTGATGGATCAGAACACAATAGTCTAAGTTAGTGAAGTGAAATGAGAAAAATATATAAATAAAACTATTGTTTAGAAATAGAAAACAGAAAATTGTCATGTGAATATGTATTCATCCCCTTTGTTAGGAAGCCCATAAAAAGCTCTGGTGCAACCAATTACCTAGTTAGTGAAATAATGTCCACCTGTGTGCAATCTAAGTGTCACATGATCTGTCATTACATATACAAACCTTTTTTAAAAGGCCCCAGAGGCTGCAACACCTAAGAAAGAGGCATCACTAACCAAACACTGCCATGAAGACCAGGGAACTCTCCAAACAAGTAAGGGACAATGTTGTTGAGAAGTACAAGTCAGAGTTAGGTTATAAAAAATATCCAAATCTTTGATGATCCCCAGGAGCACCATCAAATCTATCATAACCAAATGGAAAGAACATGGCACAACAGCAAACCTGCCAAGAGACGGCCGCCCACTAAAACTCACGGACCAGGCAAGAAGGGCATTAATCAGAGAGGCAGCACAGAGACCTAAGGTAACCCTGGAGGAGCTGCAGAGTTCCACAGCAGAGACTATCTGTACATAGGACGACAATAAGCCGTACGCCACATAGAGTTGGGCTTTATGGCAGAGTGGCCAAAAGAAAGCCATTACTTTCAGCTAGAAACAAAAAGACACGTTGTGAGTTTGCGAAAAGGCATGTGGGAGACTCCCAAAATGTATGGAGGAAGGTGCTCTGGTCTGATGAGACTAAAATTGTACTTTTCGGCCATTAAAGAAAACGCTATGTCTGGCGCAAACCCAACACATCACATCACCTAAACAAACACAATACCCACAGTGAGACATGGTGGTGGCAGCATCATGCTGGGCGGATGGGACTGGAAAACTGGTCAGAGATGAGGGAAAGATGGATGGTGCTAAATACAGGGATATTCTTGAGCAAAACCTGTACCACTCTGTGCGTGATTTGAGGCTGGGACGGAGGTTCACCTTCCAGCAGGATAATGACCCCAAATACACTGCTAAAGCAACATTTGAGTGGTTTAAGGGGAAACATGGCCTAGTCAAAGACCATATCTCAATCCAATAGAAAATCTGTGGTCAGACTTAAAGATTGCTGTTTACAAGCGCAAACCATCCAACTTGAAGGAGCTGGAGCAGTTTTACAAGAAGCAATGGGCAAAAATCTCAGTGGTAAGATGTGGCAAGCTAATAGAGACTTATCCAAAGCGACTTGGAGCTGTGATTGCAGCAAAAGGTGGCTCTACAAAGTATTAACTTTAGGGGGGTGAATAGTTATGCACATTGACTTTTTCTATTATTTTGTCCCATTTGTAGTTTGCTTCACAATACAAAAAAATTCAAAGTTGTGGGCATGTTCTGTAAATTAAATGATGCAAATCCTCAAACAATCCATGTTAATTCCAGGTTGTGAGGCACCAAAATATAAATAATAAGGGGGGTGAATACTTTTGCAAGTCACTGTATATCTTCCGCATCAGTTCTGATGCTGGATGTAAAATAGCGCCAAACAGAAAAATGCTGTGCGTAGAAGTGCAGTTCACATACACTCACCTAAAGAATTATTAGGAACACCATACTAATACGGTGTTGGACCCCCTTTTGCCTTCAGAACTGCCTAAATTCTACGTGGCATTGATTCAACAAGGTGCTGATAGCATTCTTTAGAAATGTTGGCCCATATTGATAGGATAGCATCTTGCAGTTGATGGAGATTTGAGGGATGCACATCAAGGGCACGAAGCTCCCGTTCCACCACATCCCAAAGATGCTCTATTGGGTTGAGATCTGGTGACTGTGGGGGCCATTTTAGTACAGTGAACTCATTGTCATGTTCAAGAAACCAATTTGAAATGATTAGAGCTTTGTGACATGGTGCATTATCCTGCTGGAAGTAGCCATCAGAGGATGGATACATGTTCTCATTCTTTTTACGCCAAATTCGGACTCTACCATTTGAATGTCTCAACAGAAATCGAGACTCATCAGACCAGGCAACATTTTTCCAGTCTTCAACAGTTCAATTTTGGTGAGCTCGTGCAAATTGTAGCCTCTTTTTCCTATTTGTAGTGGAGATGAGTGGTACCCGGTGGGGTCTTCTGCTGTTGTAGCCCATCCGCCTCAAGGTTGTGCGTGTTGTGGCTTCACAAATGCTTTGCTGCATACCTCAGTTGTAACGAGTGGTTATTTCAGTCAACGTTGCTCTTCTATCAGCTTGAATCAGTCGGCCCATTCTCCTCTGACCTCTAGCATCCACAAGGCATTTTTGCCCACAGGAATGCCACATACTGGATGTTTTTCCCTTTTCACACCATTCTTTGTAAACCCTATAAATGGTTGTGCGTGAAAATCCCAGTAACTGAGCAGATTGTGAAATACTCAGACCGGCCCGTTTGGCACCAACAACCATGCCACGCTCAAAATTGCTTAAATCACCTTTCTTTCCCATTCTGACATTCAGTTTGGAGTTCAGGAGATTGTCTTGACCAGGACCACCCCCCTAAATGCATTGAAGCAACTGCCATGTGATTGGTTGACTAGATAATTGCATTAATGAGAAATAGAACAGGTGTTCCTAATAATTCTTTAGGTGAGTGTATATCAGTTCGAGCTGGCTCCAGCATAAACCAACTGGCCAGGCACCACTGATGCACTGTATGTGAAGGTAGCCTAAGACCCCTTTCATGCAAGCGAGTTTTGCTCACAGGTGCAATGTGTGAATTGAACACATTGCACCCGCACTGAATCCTGACTCATTAATTTCTATTGGTATGTGTACACATTGATTTTCACTCATCATATGTGCGTTACGTGAAAATCGTAGCATGTTCTATATTCTGTGTTTTTCATGCAGCCCTGGTCCCGTAGAAGTGAATAAAATTGATGGTTGCCAGATGATGTTGTTTGAAATACTTTAGTTTTTTTTCACGAGTGAGAAAAACACATCAAAACTGATTGCACCCATGCAGAAAAAACTGAAACACTAAATGCAATCGCAGACAAAACTGACTGCACTTGCATGCAAAACCTTCAGTTTTTTCCTGAACAGATCGGGACACAATCTGTATTGTTTGTGTGAAAGGGCCCTAAATTTGCTGTGTATGGGAGACATGACAGTTAGTCTCCACCCATCCTGAAGCTAAGTTCGGATAAAACTGACAATAAGAACAATAAAGTCTATAAAAATGCAGGCTAAAGGCCCATTCACATGACCGTATCAGTTTTTGCAGTCTGCAAATAGTGAATCCGAAAAACAAGGATACCGGCCGTGTGTGATCCACATTTTGCAGATCGGAATATCCTTGTCATGGTCTTACCTTCTTGCTGTTCTCCTTCGTTTGACATGTGCTGGCGGCCATCTTGGTTTCTGGGTTTCTTGTAGCCTTCCACCCTGCGGCTCCTCCTTCCCACTGGGAGGAGCTAAATGCCTAGCTCATATATATAGGAGGTCTGTGGCTTCAGTTCCTTGCTTGGTCCTCTTGTGTTCACATGCTTCTAAGACTGCTGCTGCTTCTGGTTCCTGATCCTGGCTTCGTCTGACTACCCTGCTGGTTCCTGATCCTGGCTTCGTCTGACTACCCTGCTGGTTCCTGATCCTGGCTTCGTCTGACTACCCTCCTGGTTCCTGACCCCTGGCTTCGCAAAGACTCTGCTCGGTTTCACCATCCGTTTGGACTTTTGCTTTACAGCTTTATTTTCAATAAAGCCTTCTTATTTTGTCTTATCTCTTGTTGTACGTCTGGTTCATGGTTCCGTGACAATCCTGCACTATGATAGAAATGTCTATTCTTGTCTGCAAGTTCAAGAATAATCCCACGCACAATTGTGATGATTTCAGTATGAGGGTTTTAACCCCTTCTAACCCGGGCCGGTTTTCACCTTCCTGACCAGGCCATTTTTTGCAAATATGACATGTGTCACTTTATGTGTTAATAACTTTGGAATGCTTTTACTTATCCAGGCCATTCTGAGATGTTTTTTCTCGTGACACATTGTACTTCATGACAGTGGTAAATTTGAGTCAATATATTTCACCTTTATTTATAAAAAAAAATCACAAATTTACCAAAAATTCTGAAAAATTCACAATTTTGTAAATTTGAATTTTTCTACTTTTAAGACAGATAGTAATGCCTCATAAAATAGTTGTCAGTCATCATTCCCCATATGTCTACTTTATGTTGACATAATTGTATAAATGACATTTTATTTTTTTAGAACGTTAGAAGGCTTAGAATTTTAGAAGCAATTTTTCAAATTTTCAAGAAAATTTCCAAAACAATTTTTTAACCCCTTAAGGACCGGGCTCTTTTTCACCTTAAGGACCAGGCCTTTTTTCTTGCAAATCTGACCAGTGTCACTTTATGTGGTGATAACTTTAACTTATCCAAGCCATTCTGAGATTGTTTTTTTTTTCTCACATATTGTACTTCATGACACTGGTAAAATGGAGTCAAAATAATTCATTTTTATTTATAAAAAAAATACCAAATTTACCAAAATTTGAAGATTTCCAAGTTTCAATTTCTCTACTTCTATACATAGTAATACCTACAAAAATAGTTATTACTTTACATTCCCCATATGTCTACTTCATGTTTGGATCATTTTGGGAATTACATTTTATTTTTTGGGGACGTTAAAAGGCTTAGAAGTTTAGAAGCAAATCTTGAAATTTTTCAGAAATTTTCAAAAATCCACTTTTTAAAGGACTAGTTCAGGTCTGAAGTCACTTTGTGAGGCTTACTTAATAGAAACCACCCAAAAACTCCATTCTAGAAACTACACCCCTCAAGGTATTCAAAACTGATTTTACAAACGTCGTTAACCTTTTAGGTGTTCCACAAGAGTTAATGGCAAATGGAGATAAAATTTCAGAATTTCTATTTTTTGGCAAATTTTCCATTTTAATCCATTTTCCAGTAACAAAGCAAGGGTTAACAGCCAAACAAAACTCTATTTATTGCTTTGATTCTGTAGTTTGCAGAAACACCCCAAATGTGGTCGTAAACTGCTGTATGACCAAACGGCAGGGCGCAGAAGGAAAGGAATGCAGGCAGATTTTGACAGCCTCTGTTATTGGCACCATGTCCCATTTGAAGAACCCCTGATGCACCCCTAGAGTAGAAACTCCATAAAAGTGACCCCATCTAAGAAACTACACTCCTCAAGGTATTCAAAACTGATTTTTTTTTTGTAATTGTCTTTTTATTAAAGTATTTTATATAATACAGTAATACACCAATGGAAGCAAACATTTGTCCATTAAATGCATAGATAATAAAAGAAGAGACATAAATCCAATAGCAATAAAGATAGCAATTGAATATTTGCAAGATACATGAACCAAGATCTATTTAGCAAAATATAGTAACATAGTTCATAGTAACATAGTACATAAGGCCGAAAAAATACATTTGTCCATCCAGTTCGGCCTGTCATCCTGCAAGTTGATATAGAGGAAGGCAAAAAAAACCTGTGAGGTAGAAGCCAATTTTCCTCACTTTAGGGGAATAAAAAATTCCTTCCCGACTCCAATCAGGCAATCAAAATATCTCCCTGGATCAACGACCCCTTTCTAGTAGCTATATCCTGTAATATTATTGCACTCCAGAAATACATCCAGGCCCCTCTTGAATTCCTTTATTGTACTTACCATCACCACCTCCTCAGGCAGAGAGTTCCATAGTCTCACTGCTCTTACCGTAAAGAATCCTTTTCTATGTTTGTGTACAAACCTTCTTTCCTCCAAACGCAGAGGATGTCCCCTCGTCACAGTCACAGTCCTGGGGATAAATAGATGATGGGATAGATCTCTATACTGACCCCTGATATATTTATACATTGTAATTAGATCTCCCCTCAGTCGTCTTTTTTCTAACGTGAATAACCCTAATTTTGATAATCTTTCAGGGTACTGTAGTTGCCCCATTCCAGTTATTACTTTTGTAACAGACCGTTTCAGCAGACAAGGGGTTAAAATCCGTTTAGGCGATAAGCCCCTTTCTGAGAGACAGGCACAGCTACTGCAGGATACACCAAACTCCCGAACTGGATACAAAGTAGCACTGTAAACTGGAACCTCACGAATAGCTGCTAGCAGACGAACAGGAATCAGCTTACACTTCTGGCAATCGGTCTTCTAACAGCATACAGTGAATCCCCCCAATAACGAGACAAGGCTCCGTGTTGAGGGTCAAGCAGTGGTCTGACTGTACTTCACGTACAGCCTCTTTTATTCATAAACCACAAACATAGTACTGCCCACAGGGGTTTGAAATACAGCCAATCAATATGTTACAACACATACAATGTAAGTACACGCCCCTAGGGGACCAGAAGGAAGACTTGTGACATAGGACAAATACAACATATCCCCACAATGCATCATGGTCTCCTCCTCTCTGTCCCGGAGACAACCTGAGGAGCAATCCAATTATCTCTGAGGACAAAGGGAGATCGCCAATACACATGTGAGGACAACAGAACAGACATCACCATTTAAACACACAATGGGACAATGGCACAATAGAAACACACCCAGCATTTTCCTCCCAAGCTGACAAGTTACACTGATTATAAATTGTTACAACTTTGTGAGTTTACATTGGCCATACATATAACTAACATCCATTTAAACAGTATAACTTGGGGACAAACCTATCCAAAATTCACTTGAATAGGTTCAGGGGTTTAAAAGTTAGTATATGGCCCATAATCCAGGGGCAAGAGGCCAGCAGCCAGTCCTCTCCAAAACCCAGTGGCGAGGTTGGTTTCGCCACACATCTTCCCCCCCCCCCCCTTCCAGGGAAGACTAACCAGGTACCTGACCTCACGCCGGTCGGTACCTGAGTTAGTCTGGCAGCCCACCCACAACCCAATACTGGACCTGTTGCATTTGGTAGCCTGTCTCTGTCCAGTGAGTCCACCAAGGTTATGTTGGAAGCTGGTACTCCCGGTCTCTGGTTGGAGTCTGGTTGTTGGAGGGGGAGACCGACTGTCTCTACCCCCTGTGCTGTAAGTGCAGAGACCACGGTCCCATCTGCACCGTTGTGGGGCTTACTGTCTCCCCCTGGTGCGTTAAGCTGCCGCTGGGGAAAGGGGGTAACGAGCTCCCCTCCCATACATACTTCCAGCCGCTGGGGAGGTCGACCGACCGTCTCCGCTCCCAATACAGTGTCCTGCTGCTGGGGAAAGGAGACTGGGCTCTCTATTCCCTGCTGGACACTCTGCCGCTGGGGAATGGAGACTGGGCTCCCAATTCCCAAAAAATCACTCTGCTGCTGGGGGGCAGGAACAACTACCTCTGCCCACTGTAACTCAGCCTGCCGCTGGGGAGGGAGGACGCTGCTCTCCTCTCCCTGCATTTCACACTGCCTTCCCGGCATATCACTCTGCTGCTGGGGGGCAGGAACAACTACCTCTGCCCCCTGTACCTCAGCCTGCCGCTGGGGAGGGAGGACGCTGCTCTCCTCTCCCTGCACTTCACACTGCCTTCCCGGCATATCACTCTGCTGCTGGGGGGCAGGAACAACTACCTCTGCCCCCTGTAACTCAGCCTGCCGCTGGGGAGGGAGGACGCTGCTCTCCTCTCCCAGCACTTCACACTGCCTGCCCGGCATATCACTCTGCTGCTGGGGGGCAGGAACAACTACCTCTGCCCCCTGTAACTCAGCCTGCCGCTGGGGAGGGAGGATGCTGCTCTCCTCTCCCTGCACTTCACACTGCCGCTGGAGAATGGAGACTGGGCTCCCAATTCCCTGCAGGACCGGTGGAGAGACCTCGGTCCCATCTCTACCGACCACCTGGGGTCCTTCCCAGTAACACTCTACAATATCTGCCCAGCTGAATGGGTCTGGATCTGGGTCTGTCACCTTACCATCCTGCTGAGCCTTCTCAATGGAGTGGAAGAGATCTCGGTAGTCCTGCTCCAGTTCCCACTCCAGGGTTGCTAGGTGAGCCAGGTCTTGCTCTACCTCATGGGGGTCATCCCACTCATGCCTAGCCTCCCTCTCATAGAAAATGTCCTGAAGTCTGGACTGTACAGGGCTCCCGAAGTCAGGCTCTGCAAAGGACTCCCATAACAAGCCAGGACCATAAAACTCCTCTCCCTCTGGCTTGTCATGTTCGGCTGTCCAGGGTATATACTGTGCCATATACCACCAAAGCGCCTGGTAGGCATCCTCCAGCCATAGCTCCTGCCATACCCGGTGCTCTAGATCCTTCACCCATTCCTCCAGGGGCTGCTCTCCCAGGAAGGGCATCCGCAGGGCCACTTGCTTCTGCAACCGCTGCTCTTCACTGGGGAGACTCTCACCCCGCTGGTATTGTAGATTATCCAGGGCCTGGTACCAGATGCCTTTCCTTAATGAATCCCGGCCATCCAGGTCCTCCTCCTCGTATAACACTGCTGGTTCCATCCTGCTGCTGTCAGGGACGCTGTACTGGGACATGCGTTGTCCTTAAATTGTAGAATCCACAAAAATGGTGTCTCCTGTAGCTGTCCTTCTGGCTGTAGGAACGATCCCGCTGCTTGCCACCAATGTAACAGTCCGTTTCAGCAGACAAGGGGTTAAAATACGTTTAGGCGATAAGCCCCTTTCTGAGAGACAGGCACAGCTACTGCAGGATACACCAAACTCCCGAACTGGATACAAAGTAGCACTGTAAACTGGAACCTCACGAATAGCTGCTAGCAGACGAACAGGAATCAGCTTACACTTTTGGCAATCGGTCTTCTAACAGCATACAGTGAATCCCCCCAATAACGAGACAAGGCTCCGTGTTGAGGGTCAAGCAGTGGTCTGGCTGTACTTCACGTACAGCCTCTTTTATTCATAAACCACAAACATAGTACTGCCCACAGGGGTTTGAAATACAGCCAATCAATATGTTACAACACATACAATGTAAGTACACGCCCCTAGGGGACCAGAAGGAAGACTTGTGACATAGGACAAATACAACATATCCCCACAATGCATCATGGTCTCCTCCTCTCTGTCCCGGAGACAACCTGAGGAGCAATCCAATTATCTCTGAGGACAAAGGGAGATCGCCAATACACATGTGAGGACAACAGAACAGACATCACCATTTAAACACACAATGGGACAATGGCACAATAGAAACACACCCAGCATTTTCCTCCCAAGCTGACAAGTTACACTGATTATAAATTGTTACAACTTTGTGAGTTTACATTGGCCATACATATAACTAACATCAATTTAAACAGTATAACTTGGGGACAAACCTATCCAAAATTCACTTGAATAGGTTCAGGGGTTTAAAAGTTAGTATATGGCCCATAATCCAGGGGCAAGAGGCCAGCAGCCAGTCCTCTCCAAAACCCAGTGGCGAGGTTGGTTTCGCCACAACTTTAGTTGCCCTCCTCTGGACCCTCTCCAGGTCTGCTATGTCTGCCTTGTTCACTGGAGCCCAGAACTGTACACAGTACTCCATGTGTGGTCTGACTAATGATTTGTAAAGTAGTAGGAATATGTTCTCATCACGGGCATCTATGCCCCTTTTGATGCAACCCATTATCTTATTGGCCTTGGCAGCAGCTGCCTGACACTGTTTTTTGCAGCGTAGTTTGCTGTTTATTAAAATTCCTAGATCCTTTTCCATGTCAGTGTTACCGAGTGTTTTACCATTTAGTATGTACGGGTGACTTGCATTATTCCTTCCCATGTGCATAACTTTACATTTGTCAGTGTTAAACCTCATCTGCCACTTATCTGCCCAAGCCTCCAATCTATCCAGATCCCTCTGTAGTAGTATACTGTCCTCTTCAGTGTTAATTACTTTACACAGTTTAGTGTCATCTGCGAAAATTGATATTTTACTATGCAAGCCTTCTACAAGATCATTAATAAATATATTGAAGAGAATAGGGCCCAATACTGACCCCTGAGGTACTCCACTAGTGACAGTGACCCAATCTGAGTATGTACCGTTAATAACCACCCTCTGTTTTCTATCATTGAGCCAGTTACTTACCCACTTACAGACGTTTTCTCCCAGTCCGAGCATTCTCATTTTATATACTAACCTTTCATGTGGTACAGTGTCAAATGCTTTGGAGAAGTCCAGATACACGACATCCATTGATTCGCCGCTGTCAAGTCTAGAACTTACCTCCTCATAGAAACTGATTAAATTAGTTTGACATGACCGATCCCTCACGAAGCCATGCTGATATGGCGTTATTTGCTTATTTCCGTTAAGATGCTCTAACATAGCATCTCTCAGAAAACCTTCAGTTTACCCACAACAGATGTTAAACTTACTGGCCTATAGTTTCCAGGCTCTGTTTTTGGACCCTTTTTGAATATTGGCACCACATTTGCCATGCGCCAATCCTGTGGGACATTCCCTGTCAGTATAGAGTCTGCAACTATCAGAAATAAGGGTCTAGCTATGACATTACTTAATTCCCTTAGGATACGGGGGTGTATGCCATCCGGTCCTGGCGATTTGTCTATTTTAATCTTTTTAAGTCGCTGTTGTACTTCTTCCTGGGTCAGACAGGACACTTTTAATGGGGAATTTCAGCATTTCATCTGACAGTTTATTTTCCTCAGTGAATACATTGGAGAAAAAAATATTTAACAGCTTTGCTTTCTCCTCGTCGCTCTCTGCGATTCTCCCCTCATTACTCTTTAATGGGCCGACACCTTCAGATTTATACTTTTTAACATTTATATAATTGAAGAACATTTTATGGTTAGTTTTACTCTTTGGCAATTAATCTCTCGGTCTCTGGTTTGGCCGCTTTTATTAGTTTTTTACATGTTCTATTTTTTCAGTGCTTCCGTGCTACCCTCCAGTTTTAGTGATTTATATGCTTTCTTTTTGTCATTTATTGCTTTCTTTACAGTTCTGTTTATCCACATTGGTTTCTTTTTGTTCCTTAACCTTTTATTCCCATACGGTATGTACCTCTCACAATGAGCTTTTAGGATGCTTTTAAAGATATCCCATTTTGTGGCTGTATTTTTATTTGTGAGGACTTTATCCCATTTAGTTAGGCCTATGGCCTCTCTTAGTTGGCTAAATTTATTGGTATTGGTATTTTTGTTCCTCCCTGTAGAAACGCTCTTTCGAATGATAATTGGAAGGTTACTTTATTACTTTATGGTCACTATTTCCCAGGTGTCCCCCAACCTGCACGTCTATTGTTCTGTCAGGTCTATTGGTTAATACTAAGTCCAGTATGGCCGTCCCTCTAGTCGGGTCCTGAACCAGTTGGGAGAGGTAATTGTCTTTGGTTATTGCTAAGAACCTGTTTCCTTTATGAGATATACAAGTTTCAGTTTCACAGTCTATAACTGGGTAGTTGAAGTCCCCCATAATAACCACCTCATTATGATTTGCCGCCTTGTCTATCTCATTTAGTAGTAGATTTTCTGTGGACTCTGGTATATTAGGTAGTTTATAGTAAACTCTTATTAGTAATTTATTGTTCTTTTTAGCTCCATATATCTCTACCCACAGTGACTCCACATGTTCATGTCCCTCACTTATATCTCCACGGAGTGTGGGCTTTAGACAGGACTTTACATAAAGGCAGACCCCTCCCCCTCTCCGGTTTTGACGATCCTTTCTAAACAGACTGTAACCTTGTACATTAACTGCCCAGTCATAGCTATCATCCAGCCATGTCTCAGTTATTCCCACTATGTCATAGTCCTCCTCACACATCACTAATTCCAGTTCACCAGTTTTATTAGTCAGGCTTCTGGCATTAGTATACATACATTTGAGAGGTTTATGTATATTTTTTACCCTACACCTTTCCTTCTGAACTGTTCTAGTCCCTCCTTCCATTCCTCCCCCAGTCCCACTAACTTGCCCCCGGTCTCTATCTGCACTATCTTCCCATCCTGTAACGTAATTACCCTCCCCCCCCAGTCCCTAGTTTAAACACTCCTCCAACCTTCTAGCCATCTTCTTCCCCAACACAGCTGCCCCTTCCCCATTAGACTTTTATCTTTGGGGTCATCTGAAGGCAATTGTCTATGCTGTGAAGATACGAGATGTGCAGCACCTGAAACTACGGATACTGGAAGCCTGTGCTAGCATTTCTCCTGTGGTGTTGCTATCAGTGTGTGAAGAGTGGGAGAAGAGGGTTGCATTGACAATCCAACACAATGGGCAGCACATTGAACACATTTTATAAGTGGTCAGAAACTTGTGAATAACTCATGAAAGAATAAAGTTACGTTAAAACCAAGCACACCATTGTTTTTCTTGTGAAATTCCCAATAAGTTTGATGTGTCACATGACCCTCTTCCTATTGAAAAAACAAAAGTTGGATTTCAAAATGGCCAACTTCAAAATGGCCGCCATGGTCACCACCCATCTTGAAAAGTTTCCCCCCTCACATATACTAATGTGCCACAAACAGGAAGATAATATCACCAACCATTCCTATTTTATTAAGGTGTATCCATATAAATGGCCCACCCTGTAATATCAGTTATCAGTCCCTTTGTAGTGTCCGATAGTTTACACAGTTTTTCAAATGCAGTAGGTTTGGACACCTGGGAAGAACTGTATAAGCTACGGAGAAAGTGTTGTAATTGGGTATGATGAAAATTGGTGGAATCCGGCAACTTGAATGAGGATTTAAGACTTTCCCATGGTAATATTCGCAGGGTTCTATAGTCGACAATATCCGCAAACCTGAATAATTTATTAGTAAACCAAGGTTTTTTTTAAAAAAATGGCTCCACGCTCATTGGGAACTGTGGGTTAAATAGGAAAGAAGTCATGGATGATTTTTCAGAGACCAAGGAAAAGTGTTTGCAATTTCTCCAAACGTTATATGTGAGGGCCATAGGACCTAGTAATTTTGGTATAAGTGCTGCTGGTAGGAGTGACCTTAACAGAGTTGGGGTGTATGGGGGCTATCCATAATTTTTCTCTCAACCCATCTAGTATATGACAAAAGTGCAGACCAGGCCAGAAGCCTCCTAAGGTGTGTAACCCAATTATACTTTTCAATATCAGGTACCGCCAATCCGCCCTGCGACCTAAGTGCGGTAAGGGTAGAGCACGCTATGCGGTGTCTCTTCCCGTTCCAAATAAATCTAAGTATCAGGGATTGAAAACCCCTCAGTTCTTTACTGGGTACAGCAACCGGCAGAGTTTCAAAGAGGTACAACAACTTGGGTAATATGGACATTTTAACAGCAGCTATGCGGCCAAGAAAAGATATCGGTAGTGACATCCACTTGTTCATAAGGGCTTTAAGATCCTTGAAGACCGCCGGGAAATTGTTGGCATATAAGGAGGAGTACATATTGGTAAGATTAACACCCAGATAGCTAATAGAGTTCTCACTCCATTTAAAGGGAAAGTTAGCTTTTAAGATCGCTAGCCTATCAGGGGGAAGGTTGAGCGGCAGGGCCTCAGTCTTAGTCGTATTCACCTTATACCCTGAGAGCCTACCATATGACTTTAGCAATTTAAAAAGGTTCGGGAATGTGACATGAGGGTCCGTTAAAGTCAGTAGGATGTCATCTGCAAACAGGGATAGCTTGTATTCAATTTTATTAACCGTGACCCCATGTATATCTGGGTGGGACCTAATGGCTGCCGCGAGAGGTTCAATACAGAGGACAAATAAAAGAGGGGACAGTGGGCACCCCTGACGTGTGCCATTGTGGATAGAAAACACCTCAGATGGGGCATGTGGGAATTTGATAGTTGCTGTTGGCTGGGCATATAGTGTACTTAAGGCATTCAGAAATGCTCCCTTAAAGCCAAAGGCCCGCAAGGTGGAGAACATGAACGACCAGTTCAAGCGGTCAAATGCTTTCTCCGCATCGAGACCCAATATCAACGCAGAGGAGTTATATTTATTGATAATTTCAATTAGGTCAATGGATCTTCTAGTATTGTCTCCACCTTGTCAGCCCCTAACAATGCCCACTTGATCTTTATGAATTAATTGTGGGAGCCAAAATGCAAGTCTATTGGCCAGAGTTTTAGTAAATATTTTCAAATCTGAATTTAAAAGAGCTATGGGTCTGTAGTTTGTGCAATCCATTGGATCTTTTCCCTGTTTGGGGATTAGCGTTATGTAGGAATGTAAGATAGATGGAGGTACCGTAGTACCCTGCAGGAAAGTATTAAAAAGAGCCACCATATGGGGTAGAAGAATAGAGGAAAAGGTCTTGTAATATATATAAGGTAAGCCATCAGGCCCAGGGGATTTATTGTTTGGTAGCTGTTTCAAAACCTCCTGCAGTTCTTCAATTGTTATCTGTGCATGTAGTGTGGATATGGCCTCATTGGATATCTGCGGTAAGTTGCATTGAGTCAGGAAGGAATGGAAAAGTTTTTGGTGTTCTGTTTGATCAGACGGTAGCTGTTGTGGAAGGGAATACAAAGTCGCATAATATTCTTGAAACAAATGGTTTTTGGATCATAAACCAGTGTACCATCAGTTTTTCTCATAACCGATGGGGATCCCAATATGTTAGAATCCTGCAACTGGCGCGCTAGAATAGTATGCGATTTATTGCCCCAGCTATAAAATTTTTGTCGCGAAAACAGCAGCTGTTTTTCAGTTTTTTTGGTATGCCAATTCACGCAGTCTAGTACGCAGCAGAACAATGCGACATAGTACAGTCGTGGCCAAAAGTTTTGAGAATGACACAAATATTAGTTTTCACAAAGTTTGCTGCTAAACTGCTTTTAGATCTTTGTTTCAGTTGTTTCTGTGATGTAGTGAAATATGAGAAGCAAGGGAGTGAGCACTCACAACACCTGGACCATAGGGTGCAATATTGATGTTTATTTAGATAGGACCTACCAAGTCCAATAGGTATTAAAATATAACAACCACATACAATGTAAAATATGACAATCACAAATCACATACAATATAAAATGGTACCAATAAACTGAGGTATACACCGTGTTAGTACATCCTAAACAGGAATAAGACACTTGAAAAAACCGCATGCAATGATAGTAGTGTCACAATCTGCAGTCCATAATGTTATCTAATTCTTAGAAAAGGACGGTCACAAGCAATGTAGGCACTAATAGTGTTCGTTATGCCACACACCGCAACTTGTTTTGAAATGTCTCAGTGATATATGTCATAAATCACTCCAAGTACTGGTTTAAATGGTGACCAGTTTCGGCATCATAGTATAATGAATCACTCCAGATGTAATCCTCTTCTTATCATTAGTCTAGCCGCCCTGAACGGAGAATTCACTGATATTAAGATTTAACAGTCCAGGTTCCTACCTGAATCCTGGCACCCCGTCCTGCTGTCAGACCTCCCAGCGCTTCAACGAGGTGCGTACAATGTTTGTCGCTTTCGGTGTCCCACCTTGCACGTCTCAGGCGGATGACGTCAAGTTATCGCGGGGCTGGATATGCAGGATCGGTGCTTTGTACAATGAAGTCCGTACTTGTATACCAGGGCGGTATATTAAAGCGGTAGTCGTACCTAGAGAGTCTTCTATCGCATGGCCATGCAATTTAGTAGTAGATGTTGAATGAGCGCTTCTTCCTGACACCAGACGCGTTTCGGGGCGTCTGCACCCCTTCCTCAGTGGTTCCACTGACTAACCACTGAGGAAGGGGTGCAGACGCCCCGAAATGCGTCTGGTGTCAGGAAGAAGCGCTCATTCAACATCTACTACTAAATTGCATGGCCATGCAATAGAAGACTCTCTAGGTACGACTACCGCTTTAATATACCGCCCTGGTATACAAGTACGGACTTCATTGTACAAAGCACCGATCCTGCATATCCAGCCCCGCGATAACGTGACGTCATCCGCCTGAGACGTGCAAGGCGGGACGCCGAAAGCGACAAACATTGTACGCACCTCGTTGAAGCGCTGGGAGGTCTGACAGCAGGACGCGGTGCCAGGATTCAGGTAGGAACCTGGACTGTTAAATCTGAATATCAGTGAATTCTCCGTTCAGGGCGGCTAGACTAATGATAAGAAGAGGATTACATCTGGAGTGATTCATTATACTATGATGCCGAAACTGGTCACCATTTAAACCAGTACTTGGAGTGATTTATGACATATATCACTGAGACATTTCAAAACAAGTTGCGGTGTGTGGCATAACGAACACTATTAGTGCCTACATTGCTTGTGACCGTCCTTTTCTAAGAATTAGATAACATTATGGACTGCAGATTGTGACACTACTATCATTGCATGCGGTTTTTTCAAGTGTCTTATTCCTGTTTAGGATGTACTAACACGGTGTATACCTCAGTTTATTGGTACCATTTTATATTGTATGTGATTTGTGATTGTCATATTTTACATTGTATGTGGTTGTTATATTTTAATACCTATTGGACTTGGTAGGTCCTATCTAAATAAATATCAATATTGCACCCTATGGTCCAGGTGTTGCGAGTGCTCACTCCCTTGCTTCTCATTATTAATTCTTATTGGGTCGGGCACCCGATTTTGAGTTAGCAGCACCCGTAATAGCCACTAGGTGTAGAGCCAACCACTCATTTATTTACTACTTATGTAGTGAAATATAATTACACGCACTTCATACTTTTCAAAGGCTTTTATCGACAATTACATGACATTTATGCAAAGAGTCAGTATTTGCAGTGTTGGCCCTTCTTTTTCAGGACCTCTGCAATTCGACTGGGCATGCTCTCAATCAACTTCTGGGCCAATTCCTGACTGATAGCAACCCATTCTTTCATAATCACTTCTTGGAGTTTGTCAGAATTAGTGGGTTTTTGTTTGTCCATCCCCCTCTTGAGGATTGACCACAAGTTCTCAATGGGATTAAGATCTGGGGAGTTTCCAGGCCATGGACCCAAAATGTCAACATTTTGGTCCCCGAGCCACTTAGTTATCACTTTTGCCTTATGGCACGGTGCTCCATCGTGCTGGAAAATGCATTGTTCTTCACCAAACTTTTGTTGGATTGTTGGAAGAAGTTGCTGTTGAAGGGTGTTTTGGTACCATTCTTTATTCATGCCTGTGTTTTTGGGCAAAATTGTGAGTGAGCCCACTCCCTTGGATGAGAAGCAACCCCACACATGAATGGTCTCAGGATGCTTTACTGTCGGCATGACACAGGACTGATGTAAAGCGCTCACCTTTCCTTCTCCGGACAAGCCTTTTTCCAGATGCCCCAAACAATCGGAAAGAGGCTTCATCGGAGAATATAACTTTGCCCCAGTCCTCAGCAGTCCATTCACCAAACTTTCTGCAGAAGATCAATATGTCCCTGATGTTTTTTTTGGAGAGAAGTGGCTTCTTTGCTGCCCTTCTTGACACCAGGCCATCTTCGAAAAGTCTTCGCCTCACTGTGCGTGCAGATGCGCTCACACCTGCCTGCTGCCATTCCTGAGCAAGCTCTGCACTGGTGGCACTCCGATCCCGCAGCTGAATCCTCTTTAGGAGACGATCCTGGCGCTTGCTGGACTTTCTTGGACGCTTTGAAGCCTTCTTAACAAGAATTGAACCTCTTTCCTTGAAGTTCTTGATGATCCTATAAATTGTTGATTGAGGTGCAATCTTAGTAGCCACAATATCCTTGCCTGTGAAGCCATTTTTATGCAACGCAATGATGGCTGCACGCGTTTCTTTGCAGGTCACCAAGGTTAACAATGGAAGAACAATGATTTCAAGCATCACCCTCCTTTTAACATGTCAAGTCTGCCATTTTAACCCAATCAGCCTGACATAATGATCTCCAGCCTTGTGCTCGTCAACATTCTCACCTGAGTTAACAAGACGATTACTGAAATGATCTCAGCAGGTCCTTTAATGACAGCAATGAAATGCAGTGGAAAGTTTTTTTTGGGATTAAGTTAATTTTCATGGCAAAGAAAGACTATGCAATTCATCTGATCACTCTTCATAACATTCCGGAGTATATGCAAATTGCTATTATAAAAACTTAAGCAGCAACTTTTCCAATTACCAATATTTATGTAATTCTCAAAACTTTTGGCCACAACTGTAGATGGCACAAGGTTTTGGATTGCAATTGGGTTTCTAATTCTTTCAACTGAGCGGTGAGTGCGGTGTTGGAGGTCACGGTCTCTTTTTTGTTTAGATCCCACAGCAATGCATTGACCTCTGAAAACCACCTTGTGCGCCTCCCATAATGTAGGTGCAGAAGACGCAGAAGATTGGTTCAAAGAAAAATATTCCACAAGAGAATCATGAAGTTCCTGTCTAGGTAATGGGTTGGCAAGGAGGGTTTAATTTAGCCGCCAATGACATATTTTCGTGTGATATCCCAATGTTTAGATATTAATAAAAATAGGACTAGCATTTGAAGAGTCGGGGTGTTCCCAAAAAAATAGTCTATGCAAGTATGTGTGTGTTGCGTATGGGAATAAAAGGTGTAACTCTTAGAGGTAGGATAGTTTATTCTCCAAAAATCATAAAGTGCATGCTTTCTGATCAGTCGTCTAAACCGCTGCGGAAGCCTACGTTGTGCGGGTGAGGGCGGTGCTGCATGTGGAGATAGCCTATCCCCAGTGGCGTAGGGATCGCCACAGTGGCTATGGGGCCCTACGCCACTGGGGGGCCCGACCGACCGCATTCAGTTTTTTTTTAATTTTTTTTATTTATTTTTTATTAACACACAAAGACACTACACACAGGCAGCCAGGAGGTGGCGTAACTACCGGGGAAGCAGCTGCTTCGGGGCCCGACAGTTTATTTTCAAGTTAGTCTTACTGTTCAGGACCCCTTCACAGCAGCGGTCTTAATGTTCAGGCCCCCTCGCTAATGTGCTCTAATCTTACTGTATTCTAAAGTCTCCTGGGATTCGAACCCACGACCTCCAATGTATCAGTGTATCAGAGGCAAAGCATTAACCCTCACAGCCATAAAGGAGGCATTGCAACTGATTGAAAAAATCTGACACTTCTACTGTTATAGCTGGCTAAGTGTACATCTATACACATGACAGCTGCCCCAACACACCCAGCACTGCTATATAGAGATATATGACAGCTATCCCAGCACACTCAGCTCTGCTATATCTCTATATATGAGCAGCTGTCATGTGTATAGATGTACACTTAGCCAGCTATAACAGTTAAAGTCTCATATTTTTTCAGTCAGCAGCAAGGCATCTCTTATGGTCTTGAGGTTAGATGCTTTGCCTGTCGTGGGTTCGAATCCCAGCAGAAGCCTTTTCTGAAATACAAGCAGTGACTTCATATATGGACATACAGGGCGGGACACAGGAAGAGGCTGCATCGCATCGCTGACATGGAGGTAAGTAGAAGTGTTTTTTTTTTTTAATACCCGACTGTTACTGCCATGGGGGGAGCGGGGGGCACTTGATACTGGCACATGGGGGTTGGGGGGTTGGCACCTGACCTGATACTGGCACCTGGGGGGGGGGGGGTTGGCACCTGATACTGGCACATGGGGGGGGGGGGGGGGAGGCACCTGATACTGTGGATGGCACTGTTTAGGGGAGGGGGATCTGTGTATGGCACTATTTAGGGGAGGTGGGATCTGTTGATGGCACTATTTAGGGGAGGGGGATCTGTGGATGGCACTATTTAGGGGAGGGGGGATCTGTTGATGGCACTATTTAGGGGAGGGGGATCTGTGGATGGCACTATTTAGGGGAGGGGGATCTGTGGATGGCACTATTTAGGGGAGGGGGATCTGTGGATGGCACTATTTAGGGGAGGGGGATCTGTGGATGGCACTATTTAGGGGAGGGGGATCTGTGGACTTCACTGTTTAGGGGAGAGGGATCTGTGGATGGCACTATTTAGGGGAGGGGGATCTGTGGATGGCACTGTTTAGGGGAGGGGGATCTGTGGATGGCACTATTTAGGGGAGGGGGGATCTGTTGATGGCACTATTTAGGGGATGGGGATCTGTGGATGGCACTATTTAGGGGAGGGGGATCTGTGGATGGCACAGAGGGGGGGGGGGCATAATTTTTTTTTGCTATGGGGCCCATGCATTTCTAGCTACGCCCCTGCCTATCCCAATGATCAGAGAATGAGATATTAAAATCTCCACCAATGATCATTGTCGCTGGCAAGTAAGTAGATAGTTTCCCAAATACCTTGTTAAGAAATGGGATTTGAGCAGAATTAGGTGCATATAAGTTACACAACACCAGGGGGGCACCATTAAGTGACGCTTTGAGTATAACATATCTACCATCAACATCAGATATATGGGAGTCCACTTGGATAGGGCAATTGGCGGACAGAAGAATAGCGACTCACGCGACTTTCCTGCCTGCAGTGGCAGCATAAACTCGTTGGTACAATTTTGATGAGAATTTGAAGGAACCCTCCTTGTCAAAATGCATTTCCTGAAGGAAGACCACATCTGCCTTCTGAGAGCGGCATTCATTTAGAGCCAATCTTCGTTTCACATTAGAGAGTTTAGGCCTTTCACATTCAATGACATACACTTAATCATTGTAACAGTAAGTTAAAAGCACCAAGTTTGCTAATAAACTTATATCCCACATACTACTGATGGACCATCCGGCGAGAAGCGGTCTCTCATGTTTATGATAGGCGTGAAGTGGAACTGTGGTACCTAGAACAGAAGAAGGTGAGGGAAGACACAGAAGGGAGCGGGAAGACATAGACATATCCAAACACTTATCCAAAAACCACCATAGTGCTGGAAACTTGGGCAATAGTGCTCAGTAAGGGATCAATATAGTGCAATAATTAGATGCCAATAAACTCTGCACTCTATTTCCTTCTCCAAAAAAAAGAAAGGAAAGAGGAAGGGTAGTAAAAAAAAAAAGACCCTTTTTGGGGGAGAGTGAATGAACGCTCCCAAGGAACGGGCGTTCTGAGAGGAAATGCAAAAAATAATTGAGAACAGGCAAAAAAAATTAAAACAACATTTTTCAATGGAGTTGCCGCCTAATAAAGGAGCGGATATAGGAGATAGGCAGTGGGGATTTCCCCACATTAGGTGTCACCGCCAGTTCTGTGAGAAGGTCTGGCAGACGTCCTTCTCTACCTCTTGCATGACTTTCTTTGTTTTGGTTTCACTTTGTCATCTCCTTTCCTTCTCCCAGATGTCACCTATTTAGACTAATCGTCTCCCTTTATATTCCCTCCCATACTGCCTCACTTTGCGGTTTATACTACTTCCTGGATGAAGTGTTCACTGCTGGAGGCTGCTGCTGCTGTTTGCTCAGATAAGTCCTTTAATGTATTGTGTTTGCTTGCTGGCTTGGTCTAGGTGACCCTGACTCCATCCATATTAAGTGCAGGGAGCCGGTGGTCGTGTCCCCTCACTATTATAGGGTTTTCAGGTGTCACATGGTTTTCAGGTGTGGGCATGCAATCGTCTACCATTGAGACCCTTGCATGGGCATAGCAGTCAGGGAGAGCTCTTAGGGTTTTATAGGGCTCACCTATATGCTCCTTAGTTTGGGATAAAGCCAGTCAGACGCTTATTCATAAGTTCCAGCTATTGTCACGGCGGATGTGCACAGTTAAATAGATAACACACCAACCAGGCTCTGGACGAGAGACAGGGGAAGGGTCACCTCCTAATTTATCCCTGACCTCTTTCCCTGCAATGCTCAGCCCACAGACAAATCTTGATGGTAGATTTGCTGTGTCCACCAGCCTATACTAACAGAACCCTGAACTCCCTGAGATGGTGAAGTGGGGAGAAAGGAGCTGCCAGCTCACACAGAACCTGGATGGGTAAGATGACATAAACAACCAAACAAGAAAAGACACTTATCTGCTGAGAGCAGGAACAAACAGCCAACCTTCCTTCCTAGCTTTTAAGACCACAATGATGAGTATAATCCGCTCAGAGCACTTTAGCTGGAGACTATTTAAACTAATATTTACATTTGGCCACTCGGACCATCAGTGTCGCTTGGTTTACACGTGTTACTAATTCTAAAAAATAACTTTTATTACTTATCCTTAAAATATTTGCTTAGAACTCTATATTTTCTTATGATTAAAATTGTCAGCGTAGCCTGCCTGCCTATTATTGTGCTCACAGTATGATCAATGGTTGTCGGATTCGTCCACTAGGTGGCTCTGTGCATCTACAATAGCTTATTGCATATGTCCTTTATTATGCAGGCATCTCTCTGTTTATCTACTGCACGCTGTTAATCCCACAGCGTCTAACTACTGTGCCACCTTCTTGGACTAATCGCCTATCCTTATATCTCTCTTCATACATGAATTGAGGCTAGGCTACCGCTGGCTAAAATGCTCAGTTCACTATCTGCCCCCCGACATGTTTCGCCAACCAGGCGTCTTCAGGGGTTTGGGCAGAGGACTGAGTGTTGGGGGCGGAGCCAGGTTTATAAAACCTCCCTTCTCTCGTCATAGCCGTGTTAGCCAATGAACTTCGTCCTAACTGTGGGCATTTCCTTTTGACCACTCACGGCGCCTCTACTGAATAGTCCCAGGTATTAGCTCCTCCCATGTCTTGCTGACTAACTAGACTTTGACCTGCGCCGTGCGGGATGCGCTGATACTTAGTATCATTTCGGCTCGTATATGCCTCTACCGCACATGTCTGGAGCTCCTTCCTGGTTACGCTTCATGACGGTCATCTCGCTGCGTCCTGTCTCCTTTCTATGACGCGTGAGCGGTACGACTCCAGATGTATGACCTCTCCGCGCATGTCACAGTACTCTAACTTTTTACACGTTAGTAGGTTATATTGCGCCTGCTCCCTCTCATGGAGCGAGTCTCAATCGTGATCACTGCTCATGCGTCCGGTCTTTGTTCTAAGTTCATGCCCTTACATTATTGTTCACCATGTTCGGACTCCTTGCTTGATGTATTTTAGCTAATATAATCTTCTTTCTATATAGGGGCTGTTCAATCACTATTGTATGGCCATACCTAGTTATATTAATTCATGCTGCTTAATTATTGATTAGTTCAACATTCCCATATTAATAGGTTTTAAAGGGATGTTCAAATCCCTTATTCTCTTCTCTGTATTTCCAGATGTTCCGGTTTTCCTTTTCTCGTTACCATGTTTACAGGGTAAGTACTATACACGCATTATGTTTTATTTCCCCTCTTTTATTTTTATTTTATTATTATTATATTATAAATTATTGATAGTTTTTTTATTTTATTAATATTTATTGTGGTGAAATTTTTATTTTGGTGATTATCATGATTTTAGTGAAATTGCTATTCTATCTATTGTGTTTACTTCTAGTGTCTTTCTTTATATACATATATTTTTATTAATAATTATACATTTTTTATGATTTTGATATTATTTTATTTATTTTTATGTTTTTATATTATTACTTTTTATACTTTTTTTTTAAGGAATTATTAATTTTTTGTATTATTATTGTTATATATATTTATTGAATTCACCATTACTTTCATTGGTGTCAGTTATTAGTGCTACTAGTGATTAATTTACCATACTCCCTCTCTTTCCTTCACCAGATTGGAAACTCAAATTAATTAGATTAGTGAATATATGTGCTGATTCCACCTGTAATATTCCCATGTAACCTAGTCTAGCTTTAATGTATTCCATTCATAGGAATAGTCGACTAGGACTCTACTATCATTTTTTTCTTTTTCTTATAGGGGCTTATTGCTGCTTGTTTTTCCTCCTTCTTTTAAATTCACCTATGGTCTAGGTTGATTTAGTATTACTTTATTGTATCTGTTTGCTACTCCTTTCTCTGTATTCTTTTACTGTATTATTTTACTCCACATGTATGGTATACAACACGGCTATGCAGTACAATTGGTCATACTACTTATTATACTTTGGATCCTTTTTCTCTTACTATATTGTAATTTTACTATTTCTGGTTTCTAACCTGGCTCCTCTTCTTTATACTTATAAAGTTCTATTCATTTTTATCTCTTCCTTGTACTAGTTTCATATTCCTTTTGTCTCCCTCAGAGAAATGAGGCGAAGGTGAATCCCTCATTTAGGCCTACAGGAGCTAGACTTTTCAGCCGGTATATCCAGCGTGTTTCCTCTTGCTGTAGTCTCCTGTCTAAATTTCCCATTCTGGGACCCAGTCTGAGTTTTTGTATGCCCCAGACTTTCAAATTCTGGATGTTTCCATTATGTATTTGATGCATATGTCTTGCTATGGGTGTATCACCACTGGTATTTATTACGCTCAAGTGTTTGGATATACGTCTCCTAAGCTCTTGCGTGGTTTTTCCCACATAAATTTTCGGACATTCACACTGTATGGCATACACTACTCCCATTGACTTGCAGTTGATGTATTCCTTAATTTGATATTTCTTGTTATCCCCAGGATTTACAAAGTCCTTTTTCGGTGGCATCATTTTGCAGAAACTGCAATCCCCACATGGAAACGATCCGCTCGTACTGAGCCAGGTGGGTTTATTTTGTTTTTTGTTCAGAACGAAGTGGCTATGCACTATTTTCTCTTTTATGTTCTGCCCCCTTCTATATGTGATTGCTGGTCTCGGAGTGATGATTTCTTTAAGCTCATCATCCGAGAGCAGTACATGCCAATATCGTGTTAAAATCTTCCGAATCTTCTCATGTTGTCCGTCGTAATTTCCAATACAGCGTATTATTTTTTCATTTTGGGTTCTGGATTGCCCGGTACTCATTAGCAGATTCGTTCTGCTACTTTTTCTAGCTCGGTTGTATGCACGGTGTAGGATTTTCTTCGGATATCCTCTCGCTGAGAATTTTTCATACAGGAGCCTACATTCAGCCTCAAAGTTTTCAGTTGTTGAGCAATTTCGTTTCGCTCGGAGATATTGCCCTATCGGGATTCCTTTTTTAAGGCTAATTGGATGATGGCAATTCCAATGTAAAAGGCTGTTCGTTGAGGTAGGTTTCCTATAGATAGTAGTTTGTATACTGCCATCACTCTCAAGGGAAATGGTGAGGTCCAGGAAGTTAATGGTCTTATGATTTAATTCCGCTGTGAATTTTAGGCCTAGTTCATTATTATTTAGTTCTTTAACAAAATCAAAAAATTGAGTGCTGGTGCTGTCCCATAAAATTAAAATGTCGTCAATGAAACGACCCCAATACAGTATGTGATCAGTGTGATGTTGATTAGTTTCTGTGAATACTACCTGTTCCTCCCACCACCCTAAAAATAAATTCGCTAAGCTAGGCGCACAGATTGTCCCCATAGCTGTCCCGGTGACCTGCAAATAAAACTTACTATTAAACGTGAAGTAGTTGTGTGTCAACAGAAACTCAAGTAGTGATAAAACAAATTCATTGTGCTCAAAAAATTGGATACCTTTTTTATTCAAATAATATCTAATAGCCTCCAGGCCAAGATGGTGTTTGATACTAGTGTAGAGAGCCTCTACATCTAGACTCGCTATTTGAATAGACTCATTCACCTGAATTCCTTGGATTTTCATCAGCGTATCCTTGGTATCTTTAAGGTGGGAGGATAAGCTGGATACAAATGGGGTAATGGTTTGGTCCACATATCTACTAATTCCCTCACAGAGACTTTGATTGCCTGATACTATCGGCCTGCCTGGGATAGGATCCCGTTTTTTGTGTACCTTAGGGATGGCGTAGAAGGTAGCTACGGTTGGATACGGGTTGTATAAGACCTTAAGCTCTTCTTTAGTAATGAGGTCTCTCTCTTTTGCTGCATTTAGCATAGTTTTTAACTCCTGTTTGAATTTTTCTGTGGGATTTTCTCTAAGTGGTCGATAGGTGTTAGTGTCTTCAAGGAGGGTCATTACCATGCGTACATAGTACTCTTTCTCAAGTAGTACAATGTTTCCTCCTTTATCTGACGGCTTAATCTCTAAATTATCGTTCTTTATCAGGCTATCCAAGGCTCCTTTCTCTTGTGGGGTAAGATTAGACCCCAAGGATGTTTTATTAGTTCTTATTTTTTGAAGGTCCTTTGTGACTAGATCAACAAATGAATCTATTTTCCCATACTTTGTGAACGATGGAGTAAATCTAGATTGTGGTGTTAACGTACTATGAGGTGCCCTAGGCGGTAATATCTCACCTCGATGTTCCCGTTGTAAATCTTCTAGAATTTGTACTGCTTCTAGTTCTTTACCACTGATCCTTGTAGGATCCTTTTCTTGATTTTTATATTTTTTGTACAGGGCCAATTTCCGTGCGAATAAATTCACATCTTTGACCCAGCTGAAGCAGTCAAAGTAGGGTAATGGTGTGAATGACAGACCTTTGCTTAACAGGGCCTCGTGTTCTGGTGTAAGTATCATATCTGTGAGGTTGATGATTCGCATTTCATTTTGGGGTGATGCTGCACCTATGTCCCCTGACGATAACCCCACTTGTCTCTGTCCCTCAGCTGGATGCCGGGCACTAAAAAATGAGGCATCAATGTCTGAGTCGTGATTCCTGCCTGACCAGTATTTACTACTGGGCTGTTCCCTGTGAGTTGAGTAGATGATGAGTAGGAAGATGATTGTATTACATCTGACTGTCCTCCACTTGCTCCCGTTATTCCGCCCATATTTGTTGGTGCTATATTGGGGCATCTTTGCGTATCTTGCGAGTATCCTCTATTACTATAAATATGAAGAAATGTCGCACTAGAGTGAGGTGGAGATCCAACAGAGGTGCTCCCACTGACAGACAACACCCAGTCTGAAAAAGTGGAACAAATATAAAATAGAAGTGGGGCACTCTCTTAAGTAAAGGGATCTTTATTGTACAGTGGTAATATATAAATACAATAACATTTATTACAACAGCAGATAAAAGCAAAGTAAAAGCAAAGTATCAGTCCTACAATAATATTAAAAATGGATTAAATAGTACTCGATATAAATATGGATCCCAAGTGAATAAAAAATGAATGTATAAAAATTATTTCATTGTTATTCCACTCTCCAAAAAATAGAGATTCATAGAGATGCTTTCATAAATATTATTAATTCAGTAATGAGCCTGCAGGCAAGTGAAAAAATAATTCATTAGTGTAACCAGTCTCTTGTAAACTTCAGTCTGTAACTAAACAGAAAGTTCTCTTATTGGGAGTAGTAACAAGCTGCAATTCAGTGTATCTGCAACTTTGTATCAACACATGTGCGTAATTGTCCACAGTTCAAAGCAATGTAGCTATTCAATAGTTGCGGTGGATGTTTAGAAAAGCTACTAATGCTTACAGCGGCGTCCCGCTGTATTTGATAAAGCGATCGCTATAGGATCAATGTAATCTTACCCGGCGGTCTTTTTGGCTGGACGATGAGCCCTCGACTCGGCACACTTAGCTTGTGAGATCCCGGTCTCAAGGGCTGCTATTGTGGATTTGAATTATGGCGCCAATTGGATCTGTATAATCCACGTGTTCTCGGCGTCTCCAGTATCGCAGTTAGATATAACAAATCCTTTTCATGCAGCAATGTCCAGGTCACCGGAGTTACACGGTCCTTTCCTTCTTTAGGGGGGGATTCGCACCAGACGCGTTTCGGGGATTTAAAATATTGACCCCTTCCTCAGTGGTTGACCATTTTACTTAGTGATTGTTTTTCATATTCCAGGAGATATGTCTGCATAAGGAGGGAGCAGTCCGTCAGTAGGTCTTCCCACCCCTTCAGGAAATAAGAATCATCCTGATGGGAGTTTGGTCTAATGTTGATTCTAATCCCCCTATACACAAGGTTCTGCTGCAGGTAGGTTTCCAGACTCGTTATTTCCCAGATCGACCGTATGTATTGTTTGTATGTTTTATTCAATTCCTTGAATGCAAGGCTAATGTCCAAAGCATTCACAGGTAAAAAAAAGTATAAAAAGTAATAATATAAAAACATAATAAAAATAAATAAAATAATATCAAAAACATCATAAAAAATTAATAATTATTAATAATAAAAATATATGTATATAAAGAAAGACACTAGAAGTAAACACAATAGATAGAAGTAATAGCAATTTCACTAAAATCATGATAATCACCAAAATTTCACCACAATAAATATTTAAAAACTATCAATAATTTATAATATAATAATAATAAAATAAAAATAAAAGAGGGGAAATAAAACATAATGCGTGTATAGTACTTACCCTGTAAACATGGTAACGAGAAAAGGAAAACCGGAACATCTGGAAATAGAGAGAAGAGAATAAGGGATTTGAACATCCATTTAAAACCTATTAATATGGGAATGTTGAACTAATCAATAATTACGCAGCATGAATTAATATAACTAGGTATGGCCATACAATAGTGATTGAACAGCCCCTATATAGAAAGAAGATTATATTAGCTAAAATACATCAAGCAAGGAGTCCGAACATAGTGAACAATAATGTAAGGGCATGAACTTAGAACAAAGACCGGACGCATGAGCAGTGATCGCGATTGAGACTCGCTCCATGAGAGGGAGCAGGCGCAATATAACCTACTAACGTGTAAAAAGTTAGAGTACTGTGACATGCGCGGAGAGGTCATACATCTGGAGTCGTACCGCTCACGCGTCATAGAAAGGAGACAGGACGCAGCGAGATGACCGTCATGAAGCGTAACCAGGAAGGAGCTCCAGACATGCGCGGTAGAGGCATATACGAGCCGAAATGATACTAAGTAAACAGCGCATCCCGCACGGCGCAGGTCAAAGTCTAGTTAGTCAGCAAGACATGGGAGGAGCTAATACCTGGGACTATTCAGTAGAGGCGCCGTGAGTGGTCAAAAGGAAATGCCCACAGTTAGGACGAAGTTCATTGGCTAACACGGCTATGACGAGAGAAGGGAGGTTTTATAAACCTGGCTCCGCCCCCAACACTCAATCCTCTGCCCAAACCCCTGAAGACCCCTGGTAGGCGAAACATGTCGGGGGGCAGATAGTGAACTGAGCATTTTAGCCAGCGGTAGCCTAGCCTCAATTCATGTATGAAGAGAGATATAAGGATAGGCGATTAGTCCAAGAAGGTGGCACAGTAGTTAGACGCTGTGGGATTAACAGCGTGCAGTAGATAAACAGAGAGATGCCTGCATAATAAAGGACATATGCAATAAGCTATTGTAGATGCACAGAGCCACCTAGTGGACGAATCCGACAACCATTGATCATACTGTGAGCACAATAATAGGCAGGCAGGCTACGCTGACAATTTTAATCATAAGAAAATATAGAGTTCTAAGCAAATATTTTAAGGATAAGTAATAAAAGTTATTTTTTAGAATTAGTAACACGTGTAAACCAAGGGACACTGATGGTCCGAGTGGCCAAATGTAAATATTTTCTGAACCAAGTCCCAACACATGTTAGGGAGATTTGTGTAAAATAACATATATTTAAACTAATGACTCCACCCAGTGCACCTGATGCGAGGCGGATCCAGCACAGCATCAAAATAATACTAGACTCGTGCTGCAATCCTGGCTGACCTCCGCACATCGTCAGAGTGGGGCATGACAGCTATCTGCAACATCATCCGTGACATTGTAAACCGCCGTAACCGTCTTAAGCATGGATCCGGTTTCAGCCTTGATTGACCGCATGCAAGGTCTTTCGTTGGAGGTAGCAGATCTCCATAAAACTGTGTCTCAGTTTCAGGTGACCGGTTCTGCTGGCGTTCATGGAGTTTGTTCCGAGCCTAAGATCTCGCTTCCGGATACGTTCTCCGGGGGTAGTGAGAATTTTGTTCACTTTAGAGAGGCTTGCAAACTCCATTTTCGCCCACTTCTCCATTCCTCTGGTGATGAGGAGCAGAGGGTGGGGATCATCATCTCGGCCCCTCCGATCGGTGGATGATTTTTTTGTAGCCCTGGGGCAGATATATGATGACCCAGATCGTATTGCTCTGGCTGAATCTAAACTGCATCTTTTATTCCAGGGTAAACAGTCCGCAGAGATATATTGTTCTGAATTTCGGAGATGGGCAGCTGATACTGGTTGGAATGATGCTGCACTCTGAAGTCAATTTTGCCATGGTCTTTCGGAAAGATTAAAAGATGCATTTGCTTTTCATGAGAGACCAGCCTTGTTAGAATCTGCCATGTCTCTAGCTGTTCGTATTGACAGGCGTCTTAGCGAGAGAGAGGAGACTACTCCTTCCTGTCATATTCAGCCCAAGGACAGTGGGGCTGTCTCATTCAGTGCGCAGGGGTCTCAGTCTCTCTCAATCCCCTCTGAGGAGGAGGCCATGCAGCTGGGTTTGCTTGCCTCTAATAGTAGAGGATTCAGCTCTCAGAGGAGGGTTTGTTTCTGTTGTGGGGGTATAAATCATTTGGCTAATGTTTGCCCCTCTAGGAGATTCATGGAGTTTTCTGAGGGTAAAAAAAAAAAAGAAGAAAAAAACCCTCTAAAAACTCCATTTGCTTCTATTGGCAAGGTTGATGCGGAAATTTAAGGTTTGCCGTTTGCTTGTTGTTCCCGTTTTCTCCTACCTACCAGGGTGGTGCTAGACAGCAAAAACATTGTTTGTGAGATTTTTGTAGATAGTGTAGCAGCTGTCAATCTCATTGATAATCAATTTGCAATAACGCATGGTTTCCAGGTATGCACTTCGGAAAAGGATATACCTGTTTTTGCTATCGATTCCGCTCCACTTTCTCAAAGATCGTTAAAGGGCATAGTTCACAATATCCATTTGACTGTGGGTGACGCTCATGTTGAGGATATGTCATGTTTCGTCCTAAGTGGATTACCTACTCCTCTAGTGTTGGGGCTACCCTGGTTCACTAAACATTACCCCACCATTGATTGGCAAGCAAGGCAAATAAATGGTTGGAGTGAGTTTTGCAGAGAGAATTGCCTCACATCGTCTCTTTCAGAGGTTTCTACCAAGACTGTACCATCTTTTCTCTCAGAATTTTCTGATGTGTTTTCCGAGTGGTGTCCAGGAGTTGCCCCCTCACCGGGGGTACGACTGCCCTATTAATCTCATCCCAGGCACCAAGCTGCCAAAATCACGTTTATACAACATCTCCCAACCTGAAAGAGTCGATATGCCTACTTATATCTCTGAGAGCCTGAGAAAGGGACACATCTGACCCTCGAAGTCACCTGTTGCTGCTGTTTTTTTTTTTTCTTAAGAAAAAAGATGGTTCTTTAAGACCATGTCTGGATTTCAGGGAGCTGAACCGTATCTTGATTCGTGACCCATATCCGCTTCCTCTGATCCCGGACCTGTTTAACCAGATTGTTGGGGCTAAAGTTGGATTTAAGAGGGGCATACAACCTAGTCAGGGTCAGGGAAGGGGACGAATGGAAGACGGCCTTCAATACCCTTGAGGGTCATTTCGAGAATTTGGTTATGCCCTTTGGTTTGATGAATGCTCCGGCCGTCTTCCAACATTTTGTGAACAGCATTTTTTATCATTTAATGGAGAAATTTGTTCTGGTGTATCTAGATGATATTTTGATTTTTTCTCCTTATTTCAAGACTCATCGGGACCACCTACGTCAGGTCTTGCTGATTCTGCGGGAGAATAAATTGTACGCTAAACTGGAAAAATTTGTGTTTGCGGTTCCGGAGATTCAATTTCTTGGTTTTCTTCTCTCCGCTTCTGGTTTTCGCATGGACCCTGAGAAGGTCCGCGCTGTGCTTGATTGGAAGCTTCCTGAGAATCAGAAGGCGCTGATGCGGTTTTTGGGTTTTGCCAATTATTACAGAAAGTTCATTTTGAATTATTCCTCTGTTGTTAAGCCACTCACTGATATGACTAAAAAGGGGGTAGATTTTTCCTCGTGGTCGGTAGATGCGCTTAAAGCCTTTTCTAGTATCAAAGAGAGTTTTGCTTCCGCTCCCATTTTGTTACAATCTGATGTCTCTCTACCTTTTATTGTTGAGGTGGACGCTTTTGAGGTGGGTGTGGGTGCGGTCTTATCTCAGGGTCCCTCTCCTGCCAAATGGCGACCGTGTGCCTTTTTCTCAAGGAAACTCTCCTCTGCAGAGAGAAATTACGATGTGGGAGATAGGGAGTTGTTGGCCATCAAATTAGCTTTTGAGGAATGGTGCCATTGGTTAGAGGGAGCCAGACACCCTATTACTGTGTTTACCAACCATAAGAATCTGGCCTACTTGGAATCGGCCAAGCGTCTGAACCCGAGACAGGCCAGATGGTCTTTGTTCTTTTCTAGGTTTAATTTTGTTGTCACATTCCGCCCTGGGGTTAAAAATGTGAAGGCGGATGCTCTGTCACAATGTTTTCCAGGAGGGGGGAACTTTGAAGACCCGGGTCCCATTTTGGCTGAAGGGGTGGTCGTCTCTGCTCTTTATCCTGATTTGGAGGCAGAGGTTCAGGCAGCACAGGCAGAGGCTCCTGATCTTTGTCCTCCTGGGAGGTTGTTTGTGCCTCTCGCTTTATGACAGAAGGATTTTAAAGAGCACAACGATACTGTCCTTGCTGGGCACCCGGGGAGTAGAGCCACAGTGGATCTCATTGCTCGGAGATTCTGGTGGCCTGCTCTTCGTAAGACGGTTGAGGGTTTTGTGGCAGCCTGCGAGACCTGCGCTCGTGCCAAGGTCCCTCATTCACGGCCATCGGGTTCTATCCTCCCGTTACCCATTCCTTCCCGTCCTTGGACGCATCTGTCCATGGACTTCATTACGGACCTGCCTCGTTCCTCGGGGAAGACTGTGATTTTGGTGGTAGTGGACCGTTTTAGCAAAATGGCGCATTTCATTCCCTTTCCTGGGTTACCCAATGCTAAGACGTTGGCGCAAGCGTTTGTTGATCACATTGTTAAATTGCATTGCATTCCTTCAGACATAGTTTCTGATAGGGGCACGCAATTTGTTTCCAGATTTTGGAAGGCCTTCTGTTCTCGCTTGGGGATTTGGTTGTTGTTCTCTTCTGCTTTTCACCCGCAGTCGAATGGTCAGACCGAACGCGTCAATCTGAATCTGCACTGTTTTGTGGCGGACAATCAGGAGGATTGGTATTCTTTTTTGTCCCTTGCTGAGTTTGCTTTAAATAACCGTCGCTAGGAGTCCTCTGATAAGTCACAAATTTTTTGGTGCACATGGGTTTCATCTGCAGTTTGGGACATTCTCTGGAGAGGGGTCTTTTGGTTTACCTTATGAGGAGAGATTTTCCTCGTCTTTGTCATTTATTTGGCAAAAGATTCAGGGTAATCTGAAGAGGATGAGTAAGAGATATAAGCGTGTGGCGGATAAGAGACGTGTGCCTGGTCCGGACCTGAATGTGGGTAATCTGGTGTGGTTGTCTACAAAGAATATCAAACTGAAGGTTCCCTCCTGGAAGTTGGGTCCTAAGTTTATTGGGCCTTACAAGATCTTATCCGTCATCAATCCCGTTGCCTTCCGTCTTGATCTTCCTCAGACTTGGAAGATCCATAATGTTTTTCACAGGTCCCTATTAAAACCTTATGTCCAACCCACTGTACCCTCCTCTTTGCCTCCTCCTCCGATTTTTGTTGATGGTAATCTTGAATTTCAGGTCTCTAAGATTGTGGATTCTCGCATTATCCGCGGTTCTCTCCAGTACCTTGTTCATTGGGAGGGTTATGGTCCTGAGGAGAGGATGTGGGTCCCAGTGGCGGACATTAAGGCCACTCGTCTCATCAGGGCTTTCCATAGGTCTCATCCTGAGAAGGTGGGCTCTGAGTGTCCGGAGTCCACCCGTAGAGGGAGGGGTACTGTCACCGCCAGTTCTGTGAGAAGGTCTGGCAGACGTCCTTCTCTACCTCTTGCATGACTTTCTTTGTTTTGGTTTCACTTTGTCATCTCCTTTCCTTCTCCCAGGTGTCACCTATTTAGACTAATCGTCTTCCTTTATATTCCCTCCCATACTGCCTCACTTTGCGGTTTATACTACTTCCTGGATGAAGTGTTCACTGCTGGAGGCTGCTGCTGCTGTTTGCTCAGATAAGTCCTTTAATGTATTGTGTTTCCTTGCTGGCTTGGTCTAGGTGACCCTGACTCCATCCATGTCTAGATCCTCCAAATGGCAGGTATTTTCTCGGATAGTTTTAGAATGGACCGAGATCACAGATTGTAAATGAGCGATGTATTTACGAGTGTCATCAGGTTCAGATTCCACCGATTCAATACGGTTAGACAATTGTTCAAAGTCCTGTCGCAATGAGGAGATTTCAGATTTACAGGCATTTCTTACTTCAGATATCAGTGTTTTAAAGTCAACCTTAGTAGGCAGGTTCTGCAGAGTCTGGTGTAGTAAAGTGGAAGACTGTGTGGACTGCAGTAAATCTTCGTCCCCCTCTCCTACGCCATCAGAAAGCTGTTCCCATACAGTATGGTCCCCCTCAGTGTTCATCTGAGGGTGCGCCGGGTCCCTAACCTCAGCAGAGGTGTCAGGCTAATCGCAGCGCTGCTGCGATGGGGTAGCGGCCTGCTTCTGGTGTTTAACCGCTAGTTTCGGAGGCATAGTAGCTACTTGGACAGGCCGGTCGCATGGGCCTGGAGGTACCCCTATTTGATCTCCCCTCCGGTAGTCTGGGGGCTTGGGGTCAAACTCCCTCACCAGTGGGGACAAAGTGGAGAGAATCATGTTTCCTACCTCACCCTGCGCTTGATGGCAGGGAGCACATGCACTTCACTGCCGCTTCGCGTGCCTCGCAGGTCCGGACCGGAAGTAGGCCGCCGACGGGAGACGGAGGAGCCGAACTCCGGTTGAAGTAAGAATTCAGCGTCAGGGACTTCGGACAGGTAAGCTGAGCGGTACCGAGGGCTCCCAGATTAGTTTTCTTCCCCATAAGATGCGTTTGTAGAGTGGGAGAGTCTCCTAGCTTAAGCCATGTGGTGGAGCTCAGCGGTTAGGCAGCCATCCCTGAAGACGTCCACGCCCCTGAAAACTTATTGGCAAATAGAGATGAAATTTCAGAATTTTGATTTTTTGGCAAATTTTCCATTTTAATCCATTTCTTTCAGTAACAAAGCAAGGGTTAACAGCCAAACAAAACTCAGTATTTATTGCCCTGATTCTGTAATTTGCAGAAACACCCCAAATGTGGTCTTAAACTGCTATATGACCAAACGGCAGGGCGCAGAAGGAAAGGAACGCTGTGTGGTTTCTGGAAGGCAGATTTTGATGGCCTTTTTTATTGGCACCATGTCCCATTTGATAAACCTCTGATGCACCCCTAGAGTAAAAACTCCATAAAAGTGACCCCATCTAAGATACTACACCCCTCAAGGTATTCAAAAATGATTTTACAAACGTTGTTAACCCTTTAGGTGTTCCATAAGAGTTATTGGCAAATGAAGATGACATTTCAGAATTTCAATTTTTTGGCAAATTTTCTATTTTAATAAATTTTTTCCAGTAACAAAGCAAGGTTTAACAGCCAAACAAAACTCAATATTTTTTCCCTGATTCTGTAGTTTGCAGAAACACCCCATATGTGGTCGTAAACTACTGTACGGGTACATGGTAGGGCGTAGAGGGAAATATGCGCCGTGTGGTTTTTGGAAGGCAGATTTTGCTGGACTGGTTTATTTTCACCATGTCCCATTTGAAGCCCCCCTGATGCACCCCTAGAGTAGAAACGCCATTAACAGTGACCCCTTTTTGGAAACTACAGGATAAGGTAGCAGTTTTGTTGGGACTATTTTTAGGGTACATATATGATTTTTGGTTGCTCTATATTACATTTTTGTGAGGCACGGTAACCAAAAATAGAAATTCTGAAATTTCATCTCCATTTACCATAAACTGTTGAACACCTAAAGGGTAAATAAAGTTTGTAAAATCAGTTTTGAATACTTTGAGGGGTGTAGTTTCTTAGATGGGGTCACTTTTATGGAGTTTCTACTCTAGGGGTGCATCAGGGGTTCTTCAAATGGGACATGGTGCCAAAAAATAGGCCATCAAAATCTGCCTTCCAGAAACCATATGGCGTTCCTTTCTTTCTGCGCCCTGCCGTTTCTGTAAACTGCAGAATCAGGGTAATAAATATTAAGTTTTGTTTGGCTGTTAACCCTTGCTTTGTTACTGGAAAAAACTGATTTAAATGGAAAATTTGCCCAAAAATAGCTGTTTTGGCACCGTTTTTATTTTATTTTTTTGACCGTGTTCATCTGATGGGTTATGTCATGGGATATTTTTCTAGAGCAGATTCTTACAGATGCAGCAATAATATGTCTACTTTTAAAATGTATTTTAGTTTTACAAAATAATATTTTTGGAAAAAAAAGTCTAAAGTCTGAGAACCATAGTTTTTTTTCGATTGTCAGTGGCTAAATGGAATTAAAATTGGGGAAGGGGATTATAAACTTAGTACTCCATGGAAGTGTGGTACTCCCTGAAACAACCAATAATGCAGAGGCCCGGATGATTGGGGCTCGTGTCACACTGAGTGGTGGTGTCCTTCCGTATCCCCCTCCTGTTACACACTCTGCACTTTTTTGGGGACCGTCCCTTCTTTCAAGTATGGGGCACCACACCTGGAAAGTGTTGGCCAGGGACGATCCGGGCTCCTCCAGTTCCCAAGGTACTCCGGCCTGCTATTTCCCGGTCAGAAAAGATCAGAGCCTTGAGGACTGCCTCATAGAACTGGAGGAATTTCCCTGTGCCAGCGCTCTGTGACAGCACAAAAGAGTTGTACAAGGCAACCTGTACCAAGTAGACCGCAACTTTTATGTACCATGCCCGGGTTTTGCGCATGGCATTATATGGCTTGAGGACTTGATCAGAGAGATCAACTCCTCCCATATACTGATTGTAGTCGACGATACAATCGGGCTTGAGGACCGTTGCCGCGGTACCTCGCACAGGGACAGGGGTGATGCCGTTACCGTGAATTGTAGACAGTACAAGGACATCCCTCTTGTCCTTATATCTGACCAGCAACAGGTTTCATCTGGTAAGGGCACGGGTCTCACTCCTGGGGATAGGTACCTGGAGGGGGTGGGTAGGGAGGCCGCGTTGATTTTTCCCACAAGTGGACGTGGATCTGGCGGCGAGGGATTGGAACAAGGGGATACTAGTATAAAAGTTATCCACGTACAGGTGGTAACCTTTATCTAGCAGTGGGTGCATAAGGTCCCACACAAGTTTCCCGCTAACACCCAGAGTGGGGGGACATTCTGGGGGTTGAATACGGGAATCTCGCCCCTTGTACACACGAAACTTGTAAGTGTACCCTGAGGTACTCTCACAAAGTTTGTATAGCTCCACGCCATACCTCGCCCGCTTAGAGGGAACATACTGGTGGAAAATGAGTCTCCTCTTGAAAGCAATGAGAGACTCATCAAACGCAACCTCCCTTCCAGGTACATAGGCCTTCAAAAATTTGGCCCCGAAGTGATCGATGGCCTGATTTTGTACAGGCAGGATCACCTTGGGGGGGACATGCTGTATTATCTGCATGATGCAGGCATTTCCGGATGGCCTCAAACCGGGTACGTGTCATGGCCGTACTCAGGGGTGTAGCTAAAGGTTCATGGGCCCTGGTGCAAGAGTTCAGCTTGGGCCCCCCTTCCATCATTGCTTTGTGGCCAGGGGCAGGGAAGCACATTGCCTTCCTGCTGCCTGGGGCAAAAATTGAAACTGCACCCCCACCATGCCAAATTCTTGACCTAACACCTTCCCTCCAGCCAGAGGTGTAACTTGACCAGCATGCACCTTCTATAAAACAGGTGTCTTCTTATGTGGTACAAGGGTCTTTGGGGCCCCTCAGGCTCCTGGGCCCGGTAGCGACTGCTACCTCTGCACCCCCTATAGCTACGCCCCTGGCCGTTCTGTAAAGTGGGGTCTGGTAGAGGACGTCCCCACTCCAATAATGCCTGACACAGATTTTTTAGACTAGGCCCATGTGCAGCACGAGGCCCCAAAATGTCCTCATCTCGGCTGCACTGACCGGAGTGCAGCCACCGGCCCTAGCCAAAAAGGAGCCCGGGTGTTGAGCAATGAACTGTTGGGCGTACAGGTTTGTTTGCTCCACTATCAGATTCACAAAATGGTCACTGAAATAAAGACTAAAATAGTCATATTCAGTGAAGCCCACTGTGGGAATCTGGATTCCTGCTTGGCCAACAAAATTAGGAATCAGAGGCTTAAAATGCTCTGGGGTACACCAGACAAGTTCACCGGTAGGGGGCTCAGGTGGACTTATCTGGTGGGCCGGAAAACTAGTACGAGCCCCAGAGCTGCTCGTACTAGTGTGGGCCACAGGGTCCCTGGCATGGCGGTCTCCTTGCTCCGCCTGGCGGCGTCTTTGGGGGCTCATCATCGCTAGATGATGAGGAGGACGCAGATGACAAGAGGAAAGTGGGGTCATCCTCGTCCTCTCTGGGACTCTCAGATTCGGAGGCAAGCAGGGCGTCTACCTCCTTGGTCGAGAACGTCCGGCGGGCCATAGGGGAGTGTGTGCGTGGAAAACTTTATTCAGTGTGTGTGGGGGACAGGTGTTCGCGTACATTGCCCTACACCTAACAGAAAAAAAAACGAACCAAAAAAATGTGAAAATCCCAAGTGAAAAAAAAATAAAGTTTCAAACGCGCTGATCAGCAATGGGGTGGGCAATGCGCTAACAGTGGCCTGACGCTAAGAGTGCCGGCCACAGTCAGCGCATGCAAAAAAAAAAACTCCTGCGCCCCAAAAAATTTTGTGTGGTGGGGGGGGGGGGGGGGGGGGGGGTACCTGGGGGTCTAGGGTAACACAGCTGGGTGCTAGACCACAATAAAAAACTTTATTTTTGGACTGGTAGGCCTGAAGCCTATACGGTAGTGAAATCCCGCCGCAGGCGCGCATGATGACGTCATCGCGCGCACCTGTGCTGGGACTCAGCAGCACAGTGCCGGGGCTCTGCGAGCACGCGCAGGTAAGTATTTAGCTTTTAGGTTGTTTTTTCTTGTTTTTTTCTTTCATGTGCTAACTTTGGGGGACGTGAGGGGGCTGGGGTGCACACAGGAGGACGTGGGGGGGAGGAATATGGTGGGATACTGTAACATAGTAACATAGTACATAAGGCCAAAAAAAGACATTTGTCCATCCAGTTCGGCCTGTTATCCTGCAAGTTGATCCAGAGGAAGGCAAAAAAAATAAAAAATGTGAGGTAGAAGCCAATTTTCCCCACTTTAGGGGAAGAAAAAATTCCTTCCCGACTCCAATCAGGCAATCAGACTAACTCCCTGGATCAACGACCCCTCTCTAGTAGCTATAGCCTGTAATATTATTACGCTCCAGAAATACATCCAGGCCCCTCTTGAATTCCTTTATTGTACTCACCATCACCACCTCCTCAGGCAGAGAGTTCCATAGTCTCACTGCTCTTACCGTAAAGAATCCTTTTCTATGTTTGTGTACAAACCTTCTTTCCTCCAGACGCAGAGGATGTCCCCTCGTCACAGTCCTGGGGATAAATAGATGATGGGATAGATCTCTGTACTGACCCCTGATATATTTATACATATTAATTAGATCTCCCCTCAGTCGTCTTTTTTCTAAAGTGAATAACCCTAATTTTGATAATCTTTCAGGGTACTGTAGTTGCCCCATTCCAGTTATTACTTTAGTTGCCCTCCTCTGGACCTTCTCCAGCTCTGCTATGTCTGCCTTGTTTACAGGAGCCCAGAACTGTACACAGTACTCCATGTGTGGTCTGACTAGCGATTTGTAAAGTGGTAGGATTATGTTCTTATCACGGGCATCTATGCCCCTTCTGATGCAACCCATTATCTTATTGGCCTTGGCAGCAGCTGCCTGACACTGTTTTTTGCAGCTTAGTTTGCTGTTTATTAAAATTCCTAGATCCTTTTCCATGTCAGTGTTACCGAGTGTTTTATCATTTAGTATGTACGGGTGACTTGCATTATTCCTTCCCATGTGCATAACTTTACATTTGTCAGTGTTAAACCTCATCTGCCACTTACAGTTGCAAGAAAAAGTATGTGAACCCTTTGGAATGATATGGATTTCTGCACAAATTGGTCATAAAATGTGATCTGATCTTCATCTAAGTCATAACAATAGACAATCACAGTCTGCTTAAACTAATAACACACAAAAATTTTAATGTTACCATGTTTTTATTGAACACCCCATGAAAACATTTACAGTGCAGGTGGAAAAAGTATGTGAACCCCTAGACTAATGACATCTCCAAGAGCTAATTGGAGTGAGGTGTCAGCCAACTGGTGTCCAATCAATGAGATGAGATTGGAGGTGTTGGTTACAACTGCCCTGCCCTATAAAAAACACACGCCAGTTCTGGGTTTTCTTTTCACAAGAAGCATTGCCTGATGTGAATGATGCCTCGCAGAAAAGAGCTCTCAGAAGACCTACGATTAAGAATTGTTGACTTGCATAAAGCTGGAAAGGGTTATAAAAGTATCTCCAAATACCTCGCTGTTCATCAGTCCACGGTAAGACAAATTGTTTATAAATGGAGACAGTTCAGCACTGCTGCTACTCTCCCTAGGCGTGTCCGTCCTGTAAAGATGACTGCAAGAGCACAGAGCAGACTGCTCAATGAGGTGACGAAGAATCCTACAGTGTCAAAGACTTACAAAAGTCTCTGTCATATGCTAACATCCCTGTTAGCGAATCTACGATACGTAAAACACTAAACAAGAATGGATTTCATGGGAGGATACCACAGAGGAAGCCACTGCTGTCCAAAAAAACATTGCTGGACGTTTACAGTTTGCACAAGAGCACATGGATGTTCCACAGCAGTACTGGCAAAATATTCTGTGGACAGATGAAACCAAAGTTGAGTTGTTTGGAAGAAACACACAACACTATGTGTGGAGAAAAAGAGGCACAGCACACCAACATCAAAACCTCATCCCAACTGTGAAGTATGGTGGTGGGGGCATCATGGTTTGGGGCTGCTTTGCTGCGTCAGGGCCTGGATGGCTTGCTATCATCGAAGGAAAAATGAATCCCAAGTTTATCAAGACATTTTGCAGGAGAACTGAAGGCCATCTGTCCACCAGCTGAAGCTCAACAGAAGATGGGTGTTGCAACAGGACAACGACCCAAAGCATAGAAGTAAATCAACAACAGAATGGCTTAAACAGAAGAAAATACGCCTTCTGGAGTGGCCCAGTCAGAGTCCTGACCGCAACCCGATTGAGATGCTGTGGCATGACCTCAGGAAAGCGATTCACACCAGACATCCCAAGAATATTGCTGAACTGAAACAGTTCTTTAAAGAGGAATGGTCAAGAATTACTCCTGACCGTTGTGCACGTCTGATCTGCAACTACAGGAAACGTTTGGTTGAAGTTATTGCTGCCAAAGGAGGTTCAACCAGTTATTAAATGCAAGCGTTCACATACTTTTTCCACCTGCACTGTGAATGTTTACATGGTGTGTTCAATAAAAACATGGTAACATTTAATTCTTTGTGTGTTATTAGTTTAAGCAGACTGCGATTGTCTATTGTTATGACTTAGATTAAGATCAGATCACATTTTATGACCAATTTGTGCAGAAATCCATATCATTCCAAAGGGTTCACATACTTTTTCTTGCAACTGTATCTGCCCAAGCCTCCAATCTATCCAGATCCCTCTGTAGTAGTATACTGTCCTCTTCAGTGTTAATTACTTTACACAGTTTAGTGTCATCTGTGAAAATTTATACTTTACTATGCAAGCCTTCTACAAGATCATTAATAAATATACTGAAGAAAATAGGGCCCAATACTGACCCCTGAGGTACCCCACTAGTGACAGTGACCCAATCTGAGTGTGTACCGCTAATAACCACCCTCTGTTTTCTATCATTGAGCCAGTTACTTACCCACATACAGACATTTTCTCCCAGTCCGAGCATTCTCATTTTATATACTAACCTTTTATGTGGTACAGTGTCAAATGCTTTGGAGAAGTCCAGATATACGACATCCATTGATTCGCCGCTGTCAAGTCTAGAACTTACCTCCTCATAGAAACTGATTAAATTAGTTTGGCATGACCGATCCCTTACGAAGCCATGCTGATATGGCGTTATTTGCTTATTTCCATTGAGATGCTCTAAGATAGCATCTCTCAGAAAGCCTTCAAACAGTTTACCCACAACAGATGTTAAACTTACCGGCCTATAGTTTCCAGGCTCTGTTTTTGGACCCTTTTTGAATATTGGCACACATTTGCCATGCGCCAATCCTGTGGGACATTCCCTGTCAGTATAGAGTCCGCAAATATCAGAAATAAGGGTGTAGCTATGACATTACTTAATTCCCTTAGGATACGGGGGTGTATGCCATCCGGTCCTGGCGATTTGTCTATTTTAATCTTTTTAAAATCTTTACTGTGTGGGGGGAAAATTATTATGGGAGGGATTACTATGTGGGGGGGAAATTACCATATGGGCAATGTGGGGGACACTACTGTGTGGGGGGCAGCATGGGGGGACACTACTGTGTGGGGGGCAGTGTGGGGGACACTACTGTGTGGGGGTAGCGTGGGGGACACTACTGTGTGGGGGCAGTGTGGGGGACACTACTGTATGGGGGCAGTGTGGGGGACACTACTGTATGGGGGCAGTGTGGGGGACACTACTGTATGGGGGCAGTGTGGGGGACACTACTGTATGGGGGCAGTGTGGGGGACACTACTGTGTGGGGGCAGTGTGGGGGACACTACTGTGTGGGGGCAGTGTGGGGGACGCTACTGTGTGGGGGCTGTGTGGGGGACACTACTGTGTGGGGGCAGTGTGGGGGACGCTACTGTGTGGGGGACACTACTGTGTGGGGGCAGTGTGGGAGACACTACTGTGTGGGGTACACTACTGTATGAGGGCAGTGTGGGGTACACTACTGTATGGGAGCAGTGTGGGGGACACTACTGTATGGGGGACACTACTGTGTGGGGGGCAGTGTGGGGGACACTACTGTGTGGGGGGCAGTGTGGGGGAAATTACTGTGTGGGGGGCAGCACAAGGGCCTTTCTATTGGGGAGGAACTGTAGGGGCCATTCTATTATTTCTGGGGACACTATACAGGGATTATTTCCTGGAGCACAATATATGGTGTTATTATTACTGGGGGCACTCTAGGGGACATTATAACTGCTGTAGACACTATTAGAACATTTGGGGTAATTTATCAAACTGGTGTAAAGTAGAACTGGCTTAGTTGCCCATAGCAGCCAATCCAATTCCACTTTTCATATTTGACAGCTCTTTTGAAAATCCAGTTCTACTTTACACCAGTTTGATAAACGACCCCAATTATGTCTATTAGGGTCACTATTTTTTCAGCAGTATAATACCTGGGACATTGGGGAGCACAACGGGCACAGTATTGGGAATGGCAGCAGGATGACACTGTTGGGACACCAGGATGGGGAGGTTGATGGAAAAATTGAGAAATCTAACGTGTCTGTGTAACAAACTCTGTAGAGACGAGATGCGGCTGAAATAATTTCTCATGGCGGTCTAACAGAGGAGAAGAGGAAAGAGAAGGTCTACATGACAGGAGATGTCCCTGGATGTAAGAGGTATGTAGTCAAGTAGTGGGGGGGGTGCCAGAGAAATGACCCGCCCCGGGTGCCAAACACCCTGGGCATGCCACTGCTCTCAAATACACCGATTTGTGCCTGATGGCACAAAAAAACTCACAGTACAGCCAAGCTCCTCTCTCTCCCGCTCCACGGACCTGTATGAGTGGGGAGAGGAGCTACGGCAATTCAAAATTGCCACTGCGCCCGCCCACCTGCCCAGCCAACCACCGATCACCGTCCTATTCCGGGTTATCGGGTCACCAGATACCCGAATAACGCGGAAAAGCAGCAAACCGCAGGTCTGAATTGACCTGCGGTTTGCTGCGATCGCCGACATGGGGGGACACAGGACCCCCCTGGGCATTGTACCAAGGTGCCTGCTCAATGATTTGAGCAGGCACCTTGTTCCGATCACCGCCCGCCGCGCGGCAGTGATCGGAAATGCACAGGGCGTACAGGTACGCCCTGTGTCCTTAAGTAGAAGGACATCAGGGTGTACCTTTATAACTGAATTGGTGCTTAACCTATTACGGACACAGGGCGTGTCCGTAACAGGTTAAGCACCAATTCAGTTATAAAGTAATTTTGAGGAGATTACGTAATATTAAACCACCCATAAATGACCCCATTTTGTAAACTACACCCCTCAACTTATTCGAAACAGATGTTACAAACTTTGTTAGCCCTTTAGGTGTTCTAGAAGAATTAAATGAACATGGAGATGAAATTTTTAAATGTCATTATTTTCTGCAGATTTTTCATGTTAATTAATTTTAACAGAGTTAACAGCAAAATAAACCTCAATATACATTACTCTGATTCTGCAGTTTATACACTGCTCAAAAAAATAAAGGAAACACAAAAATAACACATCCTGGTTCTGAGTTAATTAAATATTCTTCTGAAATACTTTGTTCTTTACATAGTTGAATGTGCTGACAACAAAATCACACAAAAATAAAAAAATGGAAATCAAATTTTTCAACCCATGGAGGTCTGGATTTGGAGTCACACTCAAAATTAAAGTGGAAAAACACACTACAGGCTGATCCAACTTTGATGTAATGTCCTTAAAACAAGTCAAAATGAGGCTCAGTAGTGTGTGTGGCCTCCACGTGCCTGTATGACCTCCCTACAACGCCTGTGCATGCTCCTGATGAGGTGGCGGACGGTATCCTGAGGGATCTCCTCCCAGACCTGGACTAAAGCATCTGCCAACTCCTGGACAGTCTGTGGTGTTGGTGGATAGAGCGAGACATGATGTCCCAGATGTGCTCAATTGGATTCAGGTCTGGGGAACGGGCGGGCCAGTCCATAGCATAATTGCCTTCGTCTTGCAGGAACTGCTGACACACTCCAGCCACATGAGGTCTAGCATTGTCTTGCATTAGGAGGAACCCAGGGCCAACCGCACCAGTATATGGTCTCACAAGGGGTCTGAGGATCTTATCTCGGTACCTAATGGCAGTCAGGCTACCTCTGGCGAGCACATGGAGGGCTGTGCGGCCCTCCAAAGAAATGCCACCCCACACCATCACTGACCCAATGCCAAACCGGTCATGCTGGAGGATGTTGCAGGCAGCAGAACGTTCTCCACGGCGTCTCAAGACTCTGTCACGTCTGTCACATGTGCTCAGTGTGAACCTGCTTTCATCTGTGAAGAGCACAGGGCGCCAGTGGCGAATTTGCCAATCTTGGTGTTCTCTGGCAAATGCCAAACGTCCTGCACGGTGTTGGGCTGTAAGCACAACCCCCACCTGTGGACGTCAGGCCCTCATATCACCCTCATGGAGTCTGTTTCTGACCGTTTGAGCAGACACATGCACATTTGTGGCCTGCTGGAGGTTATTTTGCAGGGCTCTGGCAGTGCTCCTCCTTGCACAAAGGTGGAGGTAGCGGTCCTGCTGCTGGGTTGTTGCCCTCCTACGGCCTCCTCCACGTCTCCTGATGTACTGGCCTGTCTCCTGGTAGCGCCTCCATGCTCTGGACACTACGCTGACAGACACAGCAAACCTTCTTGCCACAGCTCGCATTTTTGTGCCATCCTGGATAAGCTGCACTACCTGAGCCACTTGTGTGGGTTGTAGACTCCGTCTCATGCTACCACTAGAGTGAAAGCACCGCCAGCATTCAAAAGTGACCAAAACATCAGCCAGCAAGCATAGGAACTGAGAAGTGGTCTGTGGTTCACCACCTGCAGAACCACTCCTTTATTGGGGGTGTCTTGCTAATTGCCTATAATTTCCACTTGTTGTCTATCCCATTTGCACAACAGCATGTGAAATCGATTGTCACTCAGTGTTGCTTCCTAAGTGGACAGTTTGATTTCACAGAAGTGTGATTGACTTGGAGTTACATTGTGTTGTTTAAGTGTTCCCTTTATTTTTTTGAGCAGTGTAGAAATACCCCGTATGTGGTGGTAAACTGCTGTAGGGGCACATGGCAGTGGTCAGAAGGAAAGGAGCGCCATATGGTTTTTGGAAGCAGATTTTGCTAGAATGGTTTTTGAGCACCATTTTGTATTTGAAGAGACCCTGATGTACCCCTACAGTGGAAACCCTCAAAAAAGTGACCCCATTTTGGAAACTACACCCCTCAAAGAATTTATTAAGGAGTGTACTGAGTAGAGTTGAGCGGACACCTGGATGTTCGGGTTCGACGGGTTCGGCCGAACTTGAGTAAAAAGTTTAAGTTCGGGACCTGAACTTGACCCCGAACGCGAACCCCATTGAAGTAAATGGGGACCCAAACTTTTGAGCACTAAAATGGCTGTAAAAATGTCATGGAAAGGGCTAGAGGGCTGCAAATGGCATCAAAATGTGGTTAAGAGCATGGCAAGTGCTCTGCAAACAAATGTGGATAGGGAAATGACTTTAAATAACATAAAATAGGTAAAAAAAATATAATAATAATCTTGATCTAGGGGGACGAGGTCCATATGGAGTAGGAGGTTGAGGAGGTGGTGGATGTGGCGGTGTAGGTGGAAGCGGCGGTGGAGGAGGAGGCGGAGGTAGCCTACACTGCTTTTTTGTTTTTAATTTTATTTTTAAAATTAGGGTACACCCCAAAACATTGGGAAATATAACCTGTGATAACCCCCTCCAGTCATGCTAAACACACTTTCAGACAATACACTGGCTGCAGGGCAGGCCAGCACCTCCAAGGGGTAAAGGGCAAGGTCAGGCCATGTGCCCAATGTACATCACACCCAAAAACTGGCGAATTTCACCAGAATTTATAACTGAATTTTTTTTGGGGTTTAACCTGTCTACTAGGTATAGCAGTGGTACTAGTCACCCAAAAATTTGTTAATTTTGCCAGAAAATGTAACTGACAATTTTTTTATTTTTTTTACCGGTCTACTAGGTATAGCAGTGGTACTATACACCCAAAAATTTGTGAATTTCACCCGAAAATGTTAATGACAATTTATATATATTTTTAAACGGCCTACTAGGTATAGCAGTGGTACTATACACCCAAAAATTTGTTAATTTTGCCAGAAAATGTAACTGACAAAGTAGTGAAATAATATAAAATAAAATAGGTACAAATAAAATAAAAAAATTTGGTTTATGAGGTGGAGATCCATATGGAGTAGGAGTTTGAGGAGGCGGTGTACGTAGCGGTGTAAGTGGAAACGGCGGGGGAGAAGGATGAGGTAGCCAACACAGGTTTTTGGTTTTAATTTAATTTTTAAAAATTAGGGTACACTCTAAAAGAGTGTGAAATATCCAAAATACAAGAATGAGCAATTGCGCTGCAGTATAACAATGGCTGGTTAGTGCCGGTATACATGTCTATTCTGCACAAGGTACGGACAAGTCCTGAGGGATCCATGCCTGGTTCATTTTAATGAACGTGAGCTTGTCCACATTGGCTGTGGACAGGCGGCTGCGCTTGTCTGTGATGACGCCCCCTGCCGTGCTAAACACACGTTCAGATAATACACTGGCTGCCGGACAGGCCAGCACCACCAAGGCGTAAAGGGCAAGCTCAGGCCATGTGCCCAATTTGGAGACCCAGAAGTTGAAGGGGGCAGACCCGTCATTCAGTTCGTGTAGGCGTGTGCACACATACTGCTCCACCATGTTGGTGAAATGCTGCCTCCTGCTAAGACGTTCCATATCAGCTGGTGGTGCTGGTTGTTGTGGCGTGCTGACAAGGCTTTTCCACATTTCAGCCATGCTAACCCTGCCTTCTGAGGTAGTGACGGTGCCCCAGCAGCATTGGCAACCTCTGCCTTCGCCTTGTGCTTCCACTGTGCCCCTGCTGTCAGGTGGGAATGCCACCAGCAGCGCGTCTACCAGCGTGCGCTTGTACTCGCGCATCTTACGATCACGCTCCAGTGAGGGAATTAAGGAAGGTACGTTGTCCTTGTAACTGGGATCCAGCAGCGTGGCCACCCAGTAATCAGCACAAATTAGAATGTGGGCAACTCGGCGGTCATTACGGAGACACTGCAGCATGTAATCGCTCATGTGTGCCAGGCTGCCCAGAGGCAACGAAGCTGTCCTCTGTGGGAGGTGTATCGTATGTGTTCTCTGTATCCCCCCCATCCACGCACCAGTGATGGCCATGAGCTGGTCTGGGTGCCACCCTGCTGTGAACATGGTTCCTCCTCCTCCATCTCCTCCTCCTCATCCTCCACCTCGTCATCATCCAGAACTGTGCCCTGGCTGGACAATTGTGTACCTTGGCTTTGTGGGTGCAGGAACCCACCCTCGGAGCCACTTGGGAATGACTGGCCGGAAACCCTACGAAATTATCCCTCTTCCTCCTCCTCCTCCTCCTGTGCCACATCCTCTTCCACCATCGGCAGGAGCGTTTTTTCAAGGAGGCATAGAAGTGGGATAGTAACGCTGAGAATGGAGTTATCGGCACTGGCCATGTTGGTGGAGTACTCAAAACAGCGCAACAAGGAACACAGGTCTCGCATGGAGGCCCAGTCATTGGTGATGAAGTGATGCTGTTCCGCCGAGCGACTCACCCATGCGTGCTGTAGCTGAAACTCCACTATCGCCAGCTGCTGCTCGCACAGTCTGGCCAGCATGTGCAAGGTGGAGTTCCACCTTGTGGGCACGTCGCATATGAGGCGGTGAGCGGGAAGGCCGAAGTTACGCTGCAGCGCTGACAGGCGATGCAGCAGCAGGGTGAGAACGCCGAAAGCGCGCACAGACGGCCCGCACTTTATGCAGCAGCTCTGACATATCGGGGTAATTTTAAAGGAATCTCTGCACCACCAAATTCAGCACATGCGCCAGGCAAGGGATGTGCGTCAAACCGGCTAGTCCCAGAGCTGCTACGAGATTTCGCCCATTATTGCACACCACCAGGCCGAGCTTGAGGCTGACTGGAACAAACCACTCATCGGTCTGTTGTTCAAGGCCCGTCCACAGCTCCTGCGCGGTGTGTGTTTGTCTCCCAAACAGATACGTTTTAAAATTGCCTGCTGTCGTTTACCCCTGGCTGTGCTGAAGTTGGTGGTCAAGGTGTTACGCTGACCGGATGAGAAACTGGTAGAGGATGAGGAAGCAGAGTAGGAGGAGGAAGCAACAGGAGTCAAACTGAAGCGCACTGCTATCCTCGGTGGTGGAAGGACATGCGCCAAACTGCTATCCGCCTCAGGCCCAGCCACCACTGCATTTACACACTGTGCTGTTATGCAGATATAACAACCCTGACCGTACTTACTGGTCCACGTATCCATTATCAGGTGCACCTTGCCACAGATGGCGTTGCGCAGTGCACACCTGATTTTGTCCCCTACTTGGTTGTGCAGGGAAGGGATAGCTCGCCTTGAAAAGTAGTGGCGGCTGGGCACGACGTACTGTGGGACAGCCACCGCCATAAGGCCTTTAAAACTATCCGTCTCCACCAGATGGAATGACAGCATTTCAAAGGCCAGTAATTTGGAAATGCTGGCATTCAGGGCTAGGGATCGCGGGTGGGTGGGGTACTTCCTCTTCCTCTCCAGTGTTTGGGAGATGGAGAGCTGAACACTTCCTTGGGACATTGTGGAGATGCTTGGTGACCCAGGTGTTGGTGTTGCTGGCAGATCCTCTGTTTGCGGGGTGGCAGGTAGCATTGTCCATCCAGAGGTGGATGAGGAGTCCGAGACTGCAGCAGAAGAGGAAGCAGGAGGAGCCAGAGACCTTTCTTGGTTTTTGAGGTGTCTACTCCACTGCAGCTCGTGCTTTGAACTTAAATGCCTGGTCATGCAGGTTGTGCTCAGGTTGAGAACGTTTATGCCTCGCTTCAGGCTCTGATTGTCTTGTCGTCAGCACATTGTCTGAAGAACTGCCACACCAGGGAACTCCTTGGAGCTGTCTTTGGTGTGCTCGGTCCCTTGGTGCGGTGGGCAGTAGCAGGCGTACTGTGAAGAGGACGGCCGCTCTGCTTTTGCACCCTGCTCCCTCTTCTGCTGTGCTGGTGGCTCTGTGGGACCACCGCCTCTTCCTCCGAACTACATAGGTCACTCACATGACCTTGATTCCATGTGGGGTCGAGGACCTCATCGTCCTCCACATCATCTTCCACCCAGTCTTCACCCCTGCCTTCCTTGTCGGTCTGCACACTTTCAAAAGCTCCAGCAGTTGGCACCTGTGTTTCGTCATCATCCGAGACGTGCTGCGATGGTCCTCCCATGTACTCATCTTGAAAGATAAGTGGTTGGGCATCGGTGCACTCAATCTCTTCCACTTCTGGGGCAGGGCGAGGTGGATGGCCCTGGGAAACCCTGCTAACAGAGTCATCAAAAAGCAGAAGAGACTGCTGCATAACTTGGGGCACAGACTGCTTGGCTGATTTGCAAGGGGGTGAGGTAAAAGACTGATGGCCATCGGCTGCAGGTGCCAACTGTGGTCTTTCAGCAGGAGACTGGGTGAGAGAAAATGTGAAGGAACTGGATCCACTGTCAGCAACCCAATCTACTATCGCATGTACTTGTTCAAGTCTCACCATTCGTAGAGCAGCATTAGGCCCGACTAAATACCGCTGCAGGTTTTGTCGCCTACTCACACCTGAGGAAGGGTTTTCACTTGTGTGTGTGTGTGTAGCTGGCACAAATCGACCACGTCCTCTCCCTGCAACTGGAGCTCCACCAGCATCACCACGACCTGGGCCACGTCCCTTATTTGACGCTCTCCTCATATTTTTCGAATTTAGGATCTTGCCCTAAATGGCTGTTTAATTAATAGAAGAATAGAACGACAGAATGTAAAGGGTGTATCTCACACGGCCTGAACCAGACTAGGCCTCAATTAAAGATTTTTTTGCCTAAAATGGCTGTATTTCAAATGGCTGAATCAAACCCCTGTATGTAAAGGGTGCATCTAACACGGCCTGACCCACTGTAGTCCTGAAATAAAGATTTCTTTGCACAAAATGGCTGTATTTCAAATGGCTGTATTTCAAATGCCTGAATCAAACCCATGTATGTAGAGGGTGTCTCTCACACGGCCTGTACCAGTGTAGGCCTGAATTCAATATTGGTGCACCAAATGGCGGTATTTCAAATGCCTGAATCAAACCCCTGTATGTAGAGGGTGTATCTCACACGGCCTGAACCAGTGTAGGCCTGAATTAAAGATTTCTTTGCCCAAAATGGCTGTATTTCAAATGCCTGAATCAAACCACTGTATGAAGAGGGTGTATCTCACACGGCCTGAACCAGTGTAGGCCTGAAATCAATATTGGTGCACCAAATGGCAGTATTTCAAATGCCTGAATCAAACCCCTGTATGTAGAGGGTGTATCTCACAGGGTCTGAACCAGTGTAGGCCTAAATTAAAGATTTCTTTGCCCAAAATGGCTGTATTTCAAATGCCTGAATCAAACCCCTGTATGTAAAGGGTGTATCTCACACGGCCTGACCCACTGTAGGCCTGAATTAAAGATTTCTTTGCCCAAAATGGCTGTATTTCAAATGCCTGAATCAAACCCCTGTATGTAGAGGGTGTATCTCACATTGTCTGAACCAGTGTAGGCCTGAATTAAATATTTCTTTGCCCAAAATGGCTGTATTTCAAATGGCTGTATTTCAAATGCCTGAATCAAACCCCTGTATGTAGAGGGCGTATCTCACAGGGCCTGAACCGGTGTAGGCCTAAATTAAAGATTTCTTTGCCCAAAATGGCTGTATTTCAAATGGCTGTATTTCAATTGCCTGAATCAAACCCCTGTATGTAGAGAGTGTATCTCACACGGCCTGACCCACTGTAGGCCTGAATTAAAGATTTCTTTGCCCAAAATGGCTGTATTTTAAATGCCTGAATCAAACCCCTGTATGTAGAGGGTGTATCGCACACGGCCTGAACCAGTGTAGGCCTGAATTCAATATTGGTGCACCAAATGGCGGTATTTCAAATGCCTGAATCAAACCCCTGTATGTAGAGGGTGTATCTCACAGGGTCTGAACCAGTGTAGGCCTAAATTAAAGATTTCTTTGCCCAAAATGGCTGTATTTCAAATGCCTGAATCAAACCCCTGTATGTAGAGGGGTGTATCTCAAAGAGTCTGAATCAGTGTAGGCCTGAATTAAAGATTTCTTTGCCCAAAATGGCTGTATTTCAAATGCCTGAATCAAACCCCTGTATGTAGAGGGTGTATCTCACATGGTCTGAACCAGTGTAGGCCTGAATTAAATATTTCTTTTCCCAAAATGGCTGTATTTCAAATGGCTGTATTTCAAATGCCTGAATCAAACCCCTGTATGTATAGGGCGTATCTCACAGGGCCTGAACCAGTGTAGGCCTAAATTAAAGATTTCTTTGACCAAAATGGCTGTATTTCAAATGCCTGAATCAAACCCCTGTATGTAGAGGGGTGTATCTCACACGGCCTGAACCAGTGTAGGCCTGAATTCAATATTGGTGCACCAAATGGCGGTATTTCAAATGCCTGAATCAAACCCCTGTATGTAGAGGGTGTATCTCACACGGCCTGAACCAGTGTAGGCCTGAATTCAATATTGGTGCACCAAATGGCGGTATTTCAAATGCCTGAATCAAACCCCTGTATGTAGAGGGTGTATCTCACAGGGTCTGAACCAGTGTAGGCCTGAATTAAAGATTTCTTTGCCCAAAATGGGTGTATTTCAAATGCCTGAATCAAACCCCTGTAAGTAAAGGGTGTATCTCACACGGCCTGACCCACTGTAGGCCTGAATTAAAGATTTCTTTGCCCAAAATGGCTGTATTTCAAATGCCTGAATCAAACCCCTGTATGTAGAGGGTGTATCTCACATGGTGTGAACCAGTGTAGGCCTGAATTAAATATTTCTTTGCCCAAAATGGCTGTATTTCAAATGGCTGTATTTCAATTGCCTGAATCAAACCCCTGTATGTAGAGGGTGTATCTCACACGGCCTGAACCAGTGTAGGCCTGAATTCAATATTGGTGCACCAAATGGCGGTATTTCAAATACCTGAATCAAACCCCTGTATGTAGAGGGTGTATCTCACACGGCTTAAATCAGTGTAGGCCTGAATTAAAGATTTCTTTGCCCAAAATGGCTGTATTTCAAATACCTGAATGAAACCCCTGTATCTAGAGGGTGTATCTCACACGGCTTTAATCAGTGTAGGCCTGAATTAAATTTTTATTTGCCCAGAATGGCTGTATTTCAAATTCCTGAATCAAACCCCTGTATGTAGAGGGTGTATCTCACAGGGCCTGAACCAGTGTAGGCCTAAATTAAAGATTTCTTTGCCCAAAATGGCTGTATTTCAAATGCCTGAATCAAACCCCTGTATGTAGAGGGTGTATCTCACACGGCCTGAACCAGTGTAGGCCTGAATTAAAGATTTCTTTGCCCAAAATGGCTGTATTTCAAATACCTGAATGAAACCCCTGTATCTAGAGGGTGTATCTCACACGGCTTTAATCAGTGTAGGCCTGAATTAAATTTTTATTTGCCCAGAATGGCTGTATTTCAAATTCCTGAATCAAACCCCTGTATGTAGAGGGTGTATCTCACAGGGCCTGAACCAGTGTAGGCCTAAATTAAAGATTTCTTTGCCCAAAATGGCTGTATTTCAAATGCCTGAATCAAACCCCTGTATGTAGAGGGTGTATCTCACACGGCCTGAACCAGTGTAGGCCTGAATTAAAGATTTTATTGCCCAAAATGGCTGTATTTCAAATGCCTGAATCAAACCCCTGTATGTAGAGGGTGTATCTCACATGGTCTGAACCAGTGTAGGCCTGAATTAAATATTTCTTTGCCCAAAATGGCTGTATTTCAAATGGCTGTATTTCAAATGCCTGAATAAAACCCCTGTATGTAGAGGGTGTATCTTACACGGCCTGAACCAGTGTAGGCCTGAATTCAATATTGGTGCACCAAATGGCTGTATTTCAAATGCCTGAATCAAACCCCTGTATGTAGAGGGTGTGTCTCACAGGGTCTGAACCAGAATAGGCCTAAATTAAAGATTTCTTTGCCCAAAATGGCTGTATTTCAAATGCCTGAATCAAACCCCTGTATGTAGAGGGGTGTATCTCACAGAGTCTGAATCAGTGTAGGCCTGAATTAAAGATTTCTTTGCCCAAAATGACTGTATTTCAAATGGCTGTATTTCAAATGTCTGAATCAAACCCCTGTATGTAGAGGGTGTATCTCACAGGATCTGAAACAGTATAGGCCTAAATTAAAGATTTCTTTGCCCAAAATGGCTGTATTTCAAATGCCTGAATCAAACCCCTGTATGTAGAGGGGTGTATCTCAAAGAGTCTGAATCAGTGTAGGCCTGAATTCAATATTGGTGCACCAAATGGCGGTATTTCAAATGCCTGAATTAAACCCCTGTATGTAGAGGATCTATCTCACACGGCTTGAATCAGTGTAGGCCTGAATTAAAGATTTCTTTGACCAAAATGGCTTTATTTCAAATGCCTGAATCAAACCCCTGTATGTAGAGGGTGTATCTCACACGGTCTGAACCAGTGTAGGCCTGAATTCAATATTGGTGAACCAAATGGCTGTATTTCAAATGCCTGAATCAAACCCCTGTATGTAGAGGGTGTATCTCACACGGCCTGAACCAGTGTAGGCCTGAATTAAACATTTCTTTGACCAAAATGGCTTTATTTCAAATGCCTGAATCAAACCCCTGTATGTAGAGGGTGTATCTCACACGGTCTGAAGCAATGTAGGCCTGAATTAAAGATTTCTTTGCCCAAAATGGCTGTATTTCAAATGCCTGAATCAAACCCCTGTATGTAGAGGGTGTAGATCACACGGCCTAAACCAGTGTAGGCCTGAATTCAATATTGGTGAACCAAATGGCGGTATTTCAAATGCCTGAATCAAATCCCTGTATGTAGAGGTTGTATCTCACACGGCTTAAATCAGTGTAGGCCTGAATTAAAGATTTCTTTGCCCAAAATGGCTGTATTTCAAATTCCTGAATCAAACCCCTGTATGTAGAGGGTGTATCTCACACGGCCTGAACCAGTGTAGGTCTGAATTCAATATTGGTGCACCAAATAGCGGTATTTCAAATGCCTGAATCCAACCCCTGTATGTAGAGGGAGTATCTCACATGGTCTGAACCAGTGTAGGCCTGAATTAAACATTTATTTGCCCAAAATGGCTGTATTTCAAAAGCCTGAATCAAACCCCTGTATGTAGAGGGTGTATCTCACACGGCCTGAACCAGTGTAGGCCTGAATTAAAGATTTCTTTGCCCAAAATGGCTGTATTTCAAATGTCTGAATCAAACCCCTGTATGTAGAGGGTGTATCTCACACTGCCTGAACCAGTGTAGGCCTGAATTAAACATTTATTTGCCCAAAATGGCTGTATTTCAAAAGCCTGAATCAAACCCCTGTATGTAGAGGGTGTATCTCACACGGCCTGAACCAGTGTAGGCCTGAATTAAAGATTTCTTTGCCCAAAATGGCTGTATTTCAAATGTCTGAATCAAACCCCTGTTCGTAGATGGTGTATCTCACACGGCCTGAACCAGTGTAGGCCTGAATTCAATATTGGTGCACCAAATGGCGGTTTTTCAAATGCCTGAATCAAACCCCTGTATGTAGAGGGTGTATCTCACACGGCCTGAACCAGTGTAGGCCTGAATTAAATATTTCTTTGGCCAAAATGGCTGTATTTCAAAAGGCTGTATTTCAAATGCCTGAATCAAACCCCTGTATGTAGAGGGTGTATCTCACACGGTCTGAACCAGTGTAGGCCTGAATTAAAGATTTATTCGACCAAAATGGCTGTATTTCAAATGCCTGAATCAAACCCCTGTATGTAGAGGGTGTATCTCACACGGCCTGAACCAGTGTAGGCCTGAATTCAATATTGGTGCACCAAATGGCGGTATTTAAAATCTCTGAATCTAACCCAAATGTATTGCATCAAAGGCTGCCAACTAAATTTTATTTGCCCAAACGAGTGTTTAACAACTGAATTTGAGAGCAGTATATAAGCCTGTAATTTCACACGTGCTGATGCTGCAAGGCCTGAAAATAGTGTTTTTTGTCAAAAAAGTGTGTTTTTAAAACCCCAGAAAAGGATGGGTGTATTTCTAGCTTAAATTGCACACTGACTAATCCAGATGTTGTAGATTTCCAAAATAAGTGTTTTTTTGATAACAGAATATAAAAAGCTGTATATATATTAAACTTGAATTTAACACTTGCAGATCAGGAAAATAATGTTTTTTTTTCCAAAAAAGTGTGTTTTTAAAACCCCAGAAAATGATGGGTGTATTTCTAGCTTAAATTGCACACTGACTAATCCAGATGTTGTAGATTGCCAAAAAAATGGTGATTTGCAATGTCCCAAAAGCTCAAATGCTGTGCTGGTGCACTGAGCTTACATAAAATGGCCGCCGCCCCTGCCGCCCACCTAACTAACAGAATTATAAAAGTTTTTTTTTTTGTTCAATGGGCTTAGGGCAGGGTAAAACGATTGTGCCCTGCACCCACACAACTATTTCTATGTAGATTGCTGAGTTAGATTCTCTCCTATTCTCTCCCTGAAATCACAAGTCCAGCAGCATCCTCTCCCTACACTTGTAACAGCAGAGTGATGTGCAGCGCTATGCGACTCAAGCTTATATAGAGCCTGGGTCACATGCTCCTCTGGCCAATCACAGCCATGCCATTAGTAGGCATGGCTGTGATGGCTTCTAAAGTCAGACAGTTAACAGCTTGTTGATTGGCTGCTCTGCAACCTTTCAAAAAGCGGCAAGAAAGCGCTGAACACCGAATCCGAACTTTTACTGAAATGTTCGGGTCCGGGGTTCAAAAATCCCAAAGTTCGTTACAAACCCGGACTTTACAGTTTTGCTTCGCTCAATCCTAGTACTGAGCACTTTGATCCCATAAGCATTTTATGGAATTTAGAAACACTTGGCTGTGAAAATGAAAAGTTTAATTCCTTCCAATAAAATGTTTCTTTAGCCCCAAATTTTTCATTTTCACAAGGGGTAACATGAGAAAAAACACCCCTTCATTTGTTACCCATTTTCTCCTGAATACGGCAACACCCCATATGTGGTGATAAACTACTTTAAGGGCACATGACAGAACCAGGAGCACCATATGGCTTTTGCAGCGCAGATTTTGATAGATTGGTTTGCGGGCACCTTTTTGTTTTTGAGCGATTGTCTTTTATGAGGGTTCATTTTTTGCGTGAAGAGGTGACGTTTTCATTGGTACCATTTTGGGGTACATATGATTCTTTCATCACTCGATATTACGCATTTTGTAAGGCGAAGTGACAAAAAATTACTATTATGGCACAGTTTTTATTTATTATTTTGGCACAGATTTAAATTTTTTACTGCGTTCATCTGACAGGGTGTGGCGAAACCAACCTCGCCACTGGGTTTTGGTGAGGACTGGCTGCTGGCCTCTTCCCCCTGGATTATGGGCCATATACTAACTTTTAAACCCCTGAACCTATTCAAGTGAATTTTGGATAGGTTTGTCCCCACGTTATACTGTTTGAATTAATGTAAGTTATATGTATGGCCAAAGTAAACTCACAAAGTTATAACAATTTATAATAAGTGTAACTTGTCAGCTTGGGAGGAAAATGCTGGGTGTGTTTCTATTGTGCCATTGTCCCATTGTGTGTTTAAATGGTGATGTCTGTTCTGTTGTCCTCACATGTGTATTGGCGATCTCCCTTTGTCCTCAGAGATAATTGGATTGCTCCTCAGGTTGTCTCCGGGGAGAGAGGAGGAGACCATGATGCATTGTGGGGATATGTTGTCCTATGTCAGTCTTCATTCTGGTCCTCTGGGGGCGTGAACGATTGGTTGCTGTAGTTACATTGTATGTGTTGTAAATTACTGATTGGTTGTATTTCAAACCCCTGTGGGCAGTACTATGTTTTTGGTTTGTGAATAAAAGAGGCTGTACGTGAAGTACAGTCAGATTCCTGTTTGACTTTCAAGACGGAGCTTGGTCTCGTTTGTGGAGGGATTTATTATTGGGACAGCGCTTTCGTATATTGCTAGCTGTGGAAGGAGTTCGACTGAATTGCTGATCGGGAGTTGCCACTTCGTATGCTCCATTCGGGAGTTTGACGATCGGCTGGATTAAAAACTGCATTTCTGGAGAAAGGGGCTTATTCACTAAACGGCGGCTTCATCTACCTGACGGTGAGTGTCGTAACAATTGGTGGCAAGCAGCGGGATCGTTCCCACAGCCAGAAGGACAGCTACAAAGAAACATCATTCCCTGGAATTACAATTTGAGGGCAACGCATGTCCCTGTACAGCGACCCTGACAGCGACCCTGACAGCACCAGAATGGAAACAGCAGTGGAGTATGATGAGGGTGTCATGGATGACCGAGATGCAGTCCGCAAAGGCATCTGGTACCAGGTACTGGGTATTGTGGAGTATATGCAGGACGAGAGACTCCCCACGGAAGACCAGCGGTTGCAGAAGCGAGTAGCCCTGCGGATGCCCTTCCTGGGAGAGCAGCCCCGGGAGGAATGGGTAAAGGAATTGGAACTCCTAGCATGGCGGGAGCTGTGGCTGGAAGATGCCTACCAGGCGCTCTGGTGGTATGGGGCACAGTACCTACCCAGGACAGCTGAGCATGACAAGCCGGAGGGAGAGGAGTTTGATGGTCCTGGCTTGTTATGGGAGACTTTTTCAGAGCTGGAGTTTGGGAGCCCTACACAAGCCCGGTTCCATGATCTCTTGGAATGGAGGGAGAGCAGGTATGACTGGGACGACACTCATGAGATTGAGCAGGACCTGGTCCACCTGGTGACCCGGGAGATGGAGCTGGAACAGGGCTACCAGCAGCTGTTCCACGCCAGTGAGAAGGCTCAGCAGGACAGTAAGGTGACAGACCCAGTCTCCATTCCCCAGCGGCAGTGTGAATTGCAGGGAATTGGGAGCCCAGTCTCCATTCCCCAGCGGCAGTGTGAAGTGCAGGGAGAGGAGAGCAGCGTCCTCCCTCCCCAGCGGCAGGCTGAGTTACAGGGGGCAGAGGTAGTTGTTCCTGCCCCCCAGCAACAGCATGATTTTTTGGGAATTGGGAGCCCAGTCTCCATTCCCCAGCGGCAGGCGGAGTTACAGGGGGCAAAGACAGTCGGTCCTGTCCCCCAGCGGCAGAGTGTCCAGCAGGGAATAGAGAGCCCAGTCTCCTTTCCCCAGCAACAGGACACTGTATTGGGAGCGGAGACGGTCGGTCGCCCTCCCCAGCGGCTGGAAGTATGTATGGGAGAGGAGCTTGTTACCCCCTCTCCCCAGCGGCAGCTTAACGCACCAGGGGGAGACAGTAAGCCCCACAACAGTGCAGATGGGACCGTGGTCTCTGCACTTACAGAACAGGGGGTACAGACAGTCGGTCTCCCCCTCCAACAACCAGGCTCCAACCAGGCTTCTTCCGTGGTAGCGCTGGCACCAGGGCAGAGTACCGCTGATCCCTGCCCACAAAGCAACCTCCACTCCAAGCCAGGGAGCAACACAGAGACCGGGAGTACCAGCTTCCAACATAACCTTGGTGGACTCACTGGACAGAGACAGGCTACTAAATTCAACAGGTCCAGTATTGGGTTGTGGGTGGGCTGCCAGACTAACTCAGGTACCGACCGGCGTGAGGTCAGGTATCTGGTTAGTCTTCCCTGGGGGGGGGGAGATGTGTGGCGAAACCAACCTTGCCACTGGGTTTTGGAGAGGACTGGCTGCTGGCCTCTTCCCCCTGGATTATGGGCCATATACTAACTTTTAAACCCCTGAACCTATTCAAGTGAATTTTGGATAGGTTTGTCCCCACGTTATACTGTTTGAATTAATGTAAGTTATATGTATGGCCAAAGTAAACTCACAAAGTTATAACAATTTATAATAAGTGTAACTTGTCAGCTTGGGAGGAAAATGCTGGGTGTGTTTCTATTGTGCCATTGTCCCATTGTGTGTTTAAATGGTGATGTCTGTTCTGTTGTCCTCACATGTGTATTGGCGATCTCCCTTTGTCCTCAGAGATAATTGGATTGCTCCTCAGGTTGTCTCCGGGGAGAGAGGAGGAGACCATGATGCATTGTGGGGATATGTTGTCCTATGTCAGTCTTCATTCTGGTCCTCTGGGGGCGTGAACGATTGGTTGCTGTAGTTACATTGTATGTGTTGTAAATTACTGATTGGTTGTATTTCAAACCCCTGTGGGCAGTACTATGTTTTTGATTTGTGAATAAAAGAGGCTGTACGTGAAGTACAGTCAGACCACTGTTTGACCCTCAACACGGAGCCTTGTCTCGTTATTGGGGGGATCCGCTGTATGCTGGTAGAGACTGATTGCCAGGATTGTATGCTTTTCCTGTTCGTCTGCTAGCAGCTATTCGTGAGGTTCCAGTTTGGAGTGCTATTTTGTATCCAGTTCGGGAGTTTGGTGTATCCTGCAGTAGCTATGCCTGTCTCTCAGAAAAGGGCTTATCGCCTGAACGGATTTTAACCCCTTGTCTGCTGAAACGGTCCGTTACACAGGGTATATCATGTGATATTTTTATAGAGACGATTGTGTGAATGGGCCCTAAAAGCCAGAAAGGTCAGAAATAGTGCTGTTCCTCATGTACACACACAACAGCTTATTTGAGTCTTTTGAAAGTTTAGTTGTGCTTCAAGTCCTTCCTAAGGCCTCATGCACACGACCGTTGTTGTGTTCCGTTCCGCAAAATGTGCTTACATTGTTCCGTTTCCGTTTTTTCTTCCCTTGTGTTTCCGTGTGTCCGTTTTTTTTGCGGTCCGATAGAAAACAAGGAAGGGTGAAAAAAATGTAATTTTAGTAACTCCACCCAGGATACTGGCATATATGCAGGTCACCTGAGTTTGCTTTTGTGGCCATTTTCTGTAGTCTTTACAGGGTACAGAGGTTCTTTTGGTTGCTTGTCTTTGCTGTTTCACCATGGCGGATGACTCCGAGGAAGAGGTCTTACTGCATTGGCTTATTTCTCGGTGATGAGGACAGCGCACTCGTTTGTTGGAAGAGGAACCTAGTAGAAGGCAGCGATTTTGGGTCCATCCGATTGTTTCACAGCGCTACCGGAATGGACACTTTCATACCTTCTACAAAGATCTGCGCCTGCATCCTGGAGAAGTTTTTTTTCCTTTTGTCGGATGTCAGTGACTACATTTGATCGCTTGCTGTCGTCTCTACGTACTGTCCTTACCTTCATTGACACCAATATGAGGCGCAGCATTTCTCCTGAGGAAAGGCTCATCGTCACGTTGAGGTAAGCAATATTTTACGTTTATAGTTTCAACAGTAATGTGCACTGCTTCTGTCAGGAGGAACATGTGTTAGAAAATGGCTGCTGTTAGACATGTGCTACTGTTTGCTGAAGTAACCTTTCTTTGCCCATAATGTTTTGTGAACATTGTTATGTTCTTTCTTTTTTTAAACTTGAATCCCTGACACATGACATGGCAATATTAAAGGTTGTCGATTCTTTTTAGCAGGTTTCAAATTTGTGTTAGCAAACGTCCTCATCATGCATAATGTTCACATCATTCTTAAGTCGCCCATAACCTTCTGCATTTTAAAGGGTCTAAACACAGTTGTTGTAACTTAGTTGTGGTAGTACTGCCCACAGAAATCGGTAATTAGTGATCTGGATTATTTAATACTTAACTTTTACTTTTTAATATAAAATAGATGAGATATATCCCTCAAAATAACTATAGGCTGAATACACAAAACCGTTTCCAATGCCCCACAATCAAGGTGAAAACGGTGACAACTGTGTCCACACTTATTCAGGCAGTGTCGGACACAGGAGGTAACAAGAGCTGGTATGCGCTAGTACCCAATCAAATAGAACGAGGCGGCGGCAATCGATATGTGCACCATATGTGCGTAAAAAAGCTGAATACACAAAACCGTTTTCCACTACCCCAAGGTGGGGGGGGGGGGGGGGCCGTGAGGCAACGGTAGCAGCTGTGTCCACACTTGTTCAAAGAATGTGGGACACTGGGAGTAACAGGAGCAGGTATGTACTGGTACCCAAACCGCACAATAAATAGGGTATCAGCAATGGTATATGCTAACACCTTATATATCAATGGCAAACATGTAATGCAGACAGGTACTTCACAGCATGAACAAAATGCACAACGACACACAACAAAACAACAGAAAACATATAATGATATGGGTGTCAAAGGAAACCGTGCAACACGGCATGCACAGTTACACCCAAACCATATGGTGCCTGGCGGCACCACTGGAAAACCAGGTGTCCCACCCTACAGATGGTGCATACTCTGGACACCTCCGTTTCGATGTTTCTAATCAGGGTGGTCCACTTCGGCGGTTCGAGAGTCAGCACACTGTAAAGGGATCACAGGAAGATGTTCCTTACTGTCCCTAGTCGACCCTCAGGACCCTACGATAACCCTTAAGTCTAACCACGGGGTATCCCACTAATTGGGTCCCCATCCGGAACCTAACCCTGGAATTGCGATCCCTGTTTGGCCCTGAGAAGATTCCTACATGCACGTTTCTGAGGCAAAGAAAAAACAATCCTCTCATCAGGGGAGTATATGTAAAATGGGCCAGAAGATGTAGATTGTTTGCTGGAGATGATATAATCACCAGCAAATACAAAAGCCACCCGGAGCAATGGCTCCCAGGTGGAGTGGAGTGCACAGATAGGTGCACAACATACAGGGAAAAGGAAAGGGGAGCAGATGAAAAAATAAAAACCTCCCTTCTTGCGGTACGCAGGTTGAGGCCGCAGGCATTGATGTTACCTGGTCTTTGCAGGAGCGCTCCTCTCTTTTAAAGCGTTGCGTCGGCATGTCCGCACGATGCGCGCTATATTGACGTCAGCCGTCTCCAGGTATGGCGGTGGCCTGTGATGACGTCTGCCCTCACATAGTGTGATCAAGGCAAACGTCATGCCCTCACGCCGTGTGAACACGGCGCGTGAGCATTAGCATAAGCGCGACGCGCAATGTGATGACGTGATGTGATCACGTGAGTAAATGCAAAACGTCTAGGCGGCGCAAGCGTAGAATAATCTTCCAGGATCCAAGGTACGGCTCATATGGGCGGACCTTGCGCCTGCGCCATGGTTGAGATGGAGCGCCGCGCAGGTGCCTCGCCTCCACTATTTATGCTGCTACTTTACTAGGCATCATAGTTTTTACACTACCATAAGTGACATACGGAAAAGGTTCCACAGTATAAACAATATGGATATGGAGACACTTTGCACCAATTGTACACTGTGGACCTATATAGGGCATAAGGCGGACACAATATAGATATACATGTGATCCGTATATACAGGCATATTGATGTATAGGCACCGTATAGGAGTGCATCTCTGGGCAACGGGATATATGTCCAACCGGTGCACATCCAAGCAACCCTGATATGGGTATATATTAGTTGGTTAATGATATTTTTGGCGGTTTCAATGTTTCAATTTCCTGGCAGTGTCTAAAAAAGTGACCCAAAGAGGATGGTGGGCACCACACAGGGTGTGGCCCATTCTGCCAAATTAAGAAAGGTGGGAATGGGAGAAGTAGAGGGTTTTCTTGTACTTTTGGGGGGGGGGGGGGGAGAAATCTTCATCTGGAACGGCACTATAGGAAGCAGCCAAAGTGGAGGTGTTTGTTCAGGCCTCTAGGGGATACCGTGTCGAGTTGGAAAGTCCAGCGTGCTTCCCGCTGTAGTTGGAGACGGTCCCAATCGCCACCACGTATGGGTGGTGGGATTTTGTCAATGCCTACAGCTCTAATGCAGCTGGAGTCTCCACCGTAGTTGTCATTCATGTGTTGGGCAACTGGTGTGTCACGTTCATTCGTGATATCACCCAAATGCTCTCCGAGACGCCTGCGCAGCTCTCTTTTGGTCTTTCCAATATTTTCAAGTCCACACACGCATGTGATCTTATAAATCACCCCACGTGTGCGGCAGTTGATAAAATCCTTGATGGACTTCTGTAGATTTGAACTAAAGAAAGTTTTGCTGCTTTGTAGAATCTTGCAGGCCACACAGCCGCTACACCTGTAGCAGCCATTGATCTTACGATCCAACCATGTCGCTGCTTGGATGGCCTGGGTGTAGTGGCTGTGAACCAGCATATCTTTGAGGCTGAACCCTCTCCTAAAGGAAATTTGTGGGTAGCTGAAAATGGTCTTGCTAATTTCAGGGTCCATCAATAAGACGGGCCAGGGTTTACGGAGAATGTCCCTAATTTGTCTTGACGCATCGTCAAAAGTCGCGATGAGGCGGATCTTCTTCTCAGTCTCCTCCTTTTTAGCTTTAGGTACCAGAAGATCGGACCGCCTTGCTGATAGTGCGGTTCGATATGCTAGTTTAAGGACCTCGTTAGGGTATCCCCTAATTTGAGGAACCGATTTTGTAGGACTTTAGCTTGGTCGAACTCTGACTTGCTGGAACAGTTGCGTCTGAGGCGCAAATATTGACTTTTTGGTATGCCTCTTTTCTGAGAAAAAGAATGGCCACTGTCCCAGTGTAGTACAGAGTTCGTCGACGTGGGCTTCCTATAAATCGTAGTATCAAACTCGTTTAAAGCGCCTCTGGATATTTTAATATCCAAGAATGCCAAATTGTCTCTATTTGCTTCAGATGTGAAGCGTAATCCCACTTCATTAGAGTTAAGTCTAAATACAAACTCGAGGAAAGATTCCTTCGTTCCGTTCCATATGACAAAAATGTTGTCTATGTACCGCGCCCACATGAGTATGGGCCCGGTACATGACACCGCCAAAGTATAACTACCCCACAAGTGACCCCATTTTGGAAAGAAGACACCCCAAGGTATTCCGTGAGGGGCATGGCGAGTTCCTCGAATTTTTTATTTTTTGTCACAAGTTAGCGGAAAATTATGATTTTTTTTTATTTTATTTTTTTCTTACAAAGTCTCATATTCCACTAACTTGTGACAAAAAATAAAAACTTCCATGAACTCACTATGCCCATCAGCGAATACCTTGGGGTGTCTTCTTTCCAAAATGGGGTCACTTGTGGGGTAGTTATACTGCCCTGGGATTCTAGGGGCCCTAATGTGTGGTAAGTAGTTTGAAATCAAAATCTATAAAAAATGGCCGGTGAAATCCGAAAGGTGCTCTTTGGAATGTGGGCCCCTTTGCCCACCTAGGCTGCAAAAAAGTGTCACACATCTGGTATCCCCGTACTCAGGAGAAGTTGGGCAATGTGTTATGGGGTGTCATTTTACATATACCCATGCTGGGTGAGATAAATATCTCGGTCAAATGCCAACTTTGTATAAAAAAATGGGAAAAGTTGTCTTTTGCCAAGATATTTCTCTCACCCAGCATAGGTATATGTAAAAAGACACCCCAAAACACATTGCCCATCTTCTCCTGAGTACGGGGATACCAGATGTGTGACACTTTTTTGCAGCCTATGTGGGCAAAGGGGCCCACATTCCAAAGAGCACCTTTCGGATTTCACCGGCCATTTTTTACAGATTTTGATTTCAAACCACTTCTCACGCATTCGGCCCCTAAAATGCCAGGGCAGTATAACTACCCCACAAGTGACCCCATTTTGGAAAGAAGACACCCCAAGGTATTTCGTGATGGGCATAGTGAGTTCATGGAAGTTTTTATTTTTTGTCACAAGTTAGTGGAATATGAGACTTTGTAAGGAAAAAAAAAAATCATCATTTTCCGCTAACTTGTGACAAAAATAAAAAATTCTAGGAACTCGCCATGCCCCTCACGGAATACCTTGGGGTGTCTTCTTTCCAAAATGGGGTCACTTGTGGGGTAGTTATACTGCCCTGGCATTCTAGGGGCCCTAATGTGTGGTAAGTAGGTAAATGACCTGTGAAATCCGAAAGGTGCTCTTTGGAATGTGGGCCCCTTTGCCCACCTAGGCTGCAAAAAAGTGTCACACATGTGGTATCTCCGTATTCAGGAGAAGTTGGGCAATGTGTTTTGGGGTGTCTTTTTACATATACTCATGCTGGGTGAGAGAAATATCTCGGCAAAAGACAACTTTTCCCATTTTTTATACAAAGTTGGCATTTGACCAAGATATTTATCTCACCCAGCATGGGTATATGTAAAATGACACCCCAAAACACATTGCCCAACTTCTCCTGAGTACAGCGATACCAGATGTGTGACACTTTTTTGCAGCCTAGATGTGCAAAGGGGCCCACATTCCTTTTATGAGGGCATTTTTAGACATTTGGATCCCAGATTTCTTCTCACGCTTTAGGGCCCCTAGAATGCCAGGGCAATATAATTACCCCACATGTGACCCCATTTTGGAAAGAAGACACCCCAAGGTATTCAATGAGGGGCATGGCGAGTTCATAGAATTTTTTTTTTTTTGGCACAAGTTAGCGGAGATTGATATTTTTTTTTCTCACAAAGTCTCCCTTTCCGCTAACTTGGGACAAAAATTTAAATCTTTCATGGACTCAATATGCCCCTCACGGAATACCTTGGGGTGTCTTCTTTCCGAAATGGGGTCACATGTGGGGTATTTATACTGCCCTGGCATTCTAGGGGCCCTAAAGCGTGAGAAGAAGTCTGGAATATAAATGTTTAAAAATTTTTACGCATTTGGATTCCGTGAGGGGTATGGTGAGTTCATGTGAGATTTTATTTTTTGACACAAGTTAGTGGAATATGAGACTTTGTAAGAAAAAAAATAATAATTTCCGCTAACTTGGGCCAAAAAAATGTCTGAATGGAGCCTTACAGGGGGGTGATCAATGACAGGGGGGGTGATCAATGACAGGGGGGTGATCAGGGAGTCTAAATGGGGTGATCACCCCCCTGTCATTGATCACCCCCTTATAAGGCTCCATTCAGATGTCCGTATGTGTTTTGCGGATCCGATCCATGAATCAGTGGATCCGTAAAAATCATACGGACATCTGAATGCAGCCTTACAGGGGGGTGATCAATGACAGGGGGGTGATCAATGACAGGGGGGTGATCAGGGAGTCTATATGGGGTGATCACCCCCCTGTCATTGATCACCCCCCTATAAGGCTCCATTCAGTTGTCCGTATGTGTTTTGTGGATCCGATCCATGTATCAGTGGATCCGTAAAAATCATACGGACATCTGAATGCAGCCTTACAGGGGGGTGATCAATGACAGGGGGGTGATCAATGACAGGGGGGTGATCAATGACAGGGGGGTGATCAGGGAGTCTATATGGGGTGATCACCCACTGTCATTGATCACCTTCCTGTAAGCCTCCATTCAGACGTCCGTATGTGTTTTGCGGATCCGATCCATGTATCAGTGGATCCGTAAAAATCATACGGACGTCTGAATGGAGCCTTACAAGGGGGTGATCAATGACAGGGGGGTGATCAGGGAGTCTATATGGGGTGATCACCCCCCTGTAAGGCTCCATTCAGACGCCTGTATGTGTTTTGCGGATCCGATCCATGTATCAGTGGATCCGTAAAAATCATACGGACGTCTGAATGGAGCCTAACAGGGGGGTGATCAATGACAGGGGGGTGATCAATGACAGGGGGGTGATCAGGGAGTCTATATGGGGTGATCACCCCCGTCATTGATCACCCCCCTGTAAGGCTGCATTCAGATGTCCGTATGCGTTTTGCGGATCCGATCCATGTGTAACGGGGTTTTGGTGGCGCCCCCTAGTGTCTATGGGGTCCCTAACCCTAGTTAACTCACTATGCCTGACAGGCGGATCCTGAGCCTCCGCTATCGGGGAGTTGGGGTACATGTCTGCGGCAGTGCCTCCACCCAGTGGAACATCCGGGGTAGGGATGTGAGGCTCCACTGGGAACATACTTGGTGCAAATGATACTGACACAGCCTAACTGGAATTAACTTTATATAGTGCGTAACAAAATGAACCAACATACATAGGAAAATACAATAGAGTAACACAAATAACAGGGTAATGTGGATTCTTCCTCACCCACCCACCAGCACACCTGCGTCCCACCCCCCTATCTTCGCCCTAATGGCCGTTGGTGCACATAGGAGAGTTGGGGCCCTTATAAGCTCTTGCTCCGCAGGGTCACTGAAGCAGCCTGAGCTGTGTAATGTCCGTCACTGGACCTCAGAGTCTTTATTGTGAGTGAGGGGACAGGTGCCCTGTGGTGATACAGGGAGAGGTTTGACTTACCCTCACAACACCATTTACCAGGCCAGTCCGCAGCAATCTCTTTTCACTGGATTCACCAGACGTCTGGACTCAGTGCTTGTCTTTGCCAGCGGTCCCTCTCTCAGCAGGTGTGATCTTGGGTGAAGTAAGTTCTCTTGTTCAAGTTCTATCTCTGTGCTGCAGTCTCTCAATGCCAGACCCATGTCCTCTCTCTGGCTGAGCAAATCGTAGCTTCCAGAAACTTTTCCAGGACCTTCCTCTTTAGAGCTGTGCAGCCCACGTCGTTTTAGGACCTGCGATGATGTCACTAACCATGTGACTCCTTTCAGCCAGTCATGTGATAAATGCTCAATGTCTTATTAACAGCATACTGAGTCCATCTACTGGGCATTTCAGATAACGCAGCCGGTGTAACTTCACAGGGTTACACATGTATCAGTGGATCCGTAAAAATCATACGGACATCTGAATGCAGCCTTACAGGGGGGTGATCAATGACAGGGGGGTGATCAGGGAGTCTATATGGGGTGATCACCCCCGTCATTGATCACCCCCCTGTAAGGCTGCATTCAGATGTCCGTATGCGTTTTGCGGATCCGATCCATGTATCAGTGGATCCGTAAAAATCATACGGACATCTGAATGCAGCCTTACAGGGGGGTGATCAATGACAGGGGGGTGATCAGGGAGTCTATATGGGGTGATCACCCCCGTCATTGATCACCCCCCTGTAAGGCTGCATTCAGATGTCCGTATGCGTTTTGCGGATCCGATCCATGTATCAGTGGATCCGTAAAAATCATACGGACGTCTGAATGGAGCCTTACAGGGGGGTGATCAATGACAGGGGGGTGATCAGGGAGTCTATATGGGGTGATCAGGGGTTAATAAGGGGTTAATAAGTGACAGGGGGGGTGTAGTGTAGTGTGGTGCTTGGTGCTACTTATTACTGAGCTACCTGTGTCCTCTGGTGGTCGATCCAAACAAAAGGGACCACCAGAGGACCAGGTAGCAGGTATATTAGACGCTGTTATCAAAACAGCGTCTAATATACCTGTTAGGGGTTAAAAAAATTGCATCTCCAGCCTGCCAGCGAACGATCGCCGCTGGCAGGCTGGAGATCCACTCGCTTACCTTCCGATCCTGTGAACGCGTGCGCCTGTGTGCGTGCGTTCACAGTAAATCTCGCGTCTCGCGAGATGACGCACGGATGCGTCCAGGAGGAATGAATCAACCACCTTCCGGACACATCCGTGCTTTAGGCGGTCCGGAGGTGGTTAAATACTGTGAGAATGACAGCTTTTTAAAGGTTTCTCATTGAAGTCAATAGGGAAAATCTGATTGGTTGTTTGTGGCTCCGCCCACTTTTTAGCATCCCCAAAATGAGATATACATTGTCACAGTCCTCCAGTGACCAACTGTGCCAAGTTTGAGAACCCTGCCATTAACACTCTAAGAGCAGCGGCAGTTAGAATTTTTCCCATTTTAACAAATGGCTGAAATTTGATTGGCCGTTGTATACACCGCCCACTTTTTATAAATTTTTGACCCGAGTCACCCAATGACCTACGGTGCCAAGTTTGGGTATTCTGGCTTAAGTACTGTGAGAAAGACAGCAATTTAAAGGTTTCTCATTGAAGTCAATAGGGAAAATCTGATTTGTTGTTGTTGGCTCCGCCCACTTTTTATATTTTTGAAGCCAAAGTAATCTATGACGTGATTTCTGATATTTGAAGCCCCTGACATCAATAATGGCAGCATTTTTCAATTTTCCCATTGAAATCAATCAAATAAATCTGATTGGTTGTTTTTAGCCCCGCCCACTTTTCAGAATTTTAATCCTAATCCTAAATTGTCCAACTGTACCAAGTTTGGGGACCCTGCCATTAACAGTGTAAGATCAGCGGCAGTTTCAAATTTCTCCATTAAAACAACTGATTAAAATTTGATTGGCCGTTGTAGACTCCGCCCACTTTTTTAAATAAATTTTAGCCTTTGTCACACACTGACCCACCCTGCCGAGTTTGGGTGCTGTGGCTTCCTGCTTGCATCACTTCCTGTCAGCTTACCAGTGTGACATCATCCCAGGTCCTGGAAGGTGAGAGCTGCAGGAGAGGCCAACGGTGTTTGCTGGGGGGAGCGCTGCCCTTTCCCCAGGGGGTATGGACACCCGGGCTGCGGCCGTCCGGCGTTCTATATCGGGCGGCCGCAACAGTGGCACGGCGATGGAAGGAATCGCAATGGATCTGACACAGGATACGCCTGCACCTGTGGTGTATGAAGTGGAGGTGGAAATTGAAGGCACAGAGAGACCATGCAGTCCTGAGACATTGGACACAGCATCTGAAGGTATGCAACGATCGGGGGTAGTGTCGCAGCCAGGAGGAGGTAAGCGACATGGGACCTTTGCGAACATTTTGCAATCCAGCGCCCCAGAGAGGAGCGCAGTGGGAAGGATTGGCCCAGAGACCCGTCTCTCGGGGAAGACCCGGGGAAATATTAAAAAGGGCAGGAGCTTGGACTCGACCCTTGACCAGGCCCGCGTCCATGTGGTTAAGCCCTGTAATGGAAAAATGTCCACTGCTGAACAAGTGGTGGGCACGGATAAAAAAGGTTTTGCTGCTGAACAAGCAGCGCGGAGGGTGGCTGGCCCTAAAGTGCCAATGGACAAGCAGATGGGAAAGATGCCTGTAAAGGAGTCTAGGAATGTGATTTCCAGGATCAGTGGAGCAAGTATATCTCGCCCTGGAGAGTCTGGTTTGTCTCACCTAGGTGGGGCTGGTGTGGATATGACCAAGGTGATCCGCAACTGGGGTGTGCAAGGCCCCACAGATACTGCAGACATTTTTGCTTCAAGAGTGTTTTTTTATTTAAAGCTATATAATGAAATTAAAAAAGACTTGAGAAAAGTTAAATTGGAACAAAAAAATATGAAGCTACAGGAGGGCTTATTGCCTAAGCGTAAAAAAAACTTTTCTCTCCTCTAAGATGGATAAGCTAGAGGAGGAGATAATGATACTGGAAGAAAAGAAACTGGCAATAAAAATGTAAGCCAGAGAGAGGACATGTGTCTGGCATCGAGAGACTGCAGCACAGAGATAGAACCTGCTGAGAGAACTTGCTTCACCCAAGATCACACCTGCTGAGAGAGGGACCGCTGGCAAAGACAAGCACTGAGTCCAGACGTCTGGTGAATCCAGTGAGAGGAGATTGCTGCTGACTGACCTGGTTAATGGTGTTGTGAGGGTAAGTCAAACCTCTCCCTGCATCACCACAGGGCACCTGTCCCCTCACTCACAGTAAAGACTCTGAGGTCCAGTGACGGACATTACACAGCTCAGGCTGCTTCAGTGACCCTGCGGAGCAGGACTTATAAGGGCCCCAACTCTCCTATGTGCACCAACGGCCACTAGGGCGAAGATAAGGGGGTGGGACGCAGGTGTGCTGGTGGGTGGGTGAGGAAAAATACACATTGTATTGTTATCTGTGTTACTCTATTGTATTTTCCTATGTATGTTGGTTCATTTGCTACGTGCTATATAAAGTTAGTTCCAGTTAGGCTGTGTCAGTCTCATTGTACCAAGTATGTTCCCAGTGGGACCCCACATCCCTACCCCGGATGCCCCACTGGGTGGAGGCACTGCCGCAGACATGTACCCCAGTTCCCAGATAGCGGAGGCTCAGGATCCGCCTGTCAGGCATAGTGAGTTAACTAGGTTTAGGGACCCCAAAGACACTAGGGGCGCCCTCAAACCCCCGTTACAGAAAAAAATGGCGGTCCATTTATGGAAAAATTCCAAAATGATAAACTGTTTAAAAACATGTCACATGCTGAGTCTGGCTCTCCTGGTCCATCAGGGCTGCAGATCAGGAGCCCGGGAAAAAAAGTAGTGGCCAAAAATTCTGGCCAGGACTCCTTGCCAGCAGGGCAGGGGGAACCCTCTTGGAGTCAGGGAGCAGCCTCCGGGGATGAAGGTGAGTCTGGTGGTTTGATATTGCAGAGCATCAGGCAGCTGGAATCCCCGGTAGGTAGGTTCTAGTTTGGAGATGAGGAGATACCTGAAGAAGAGAAAGTAAAGGGAAAAAAAAATAGAACCAAAGTTGTGGAGAGAGAGGTGTTGGTGTATGGCCCTTCAAACACTTCAAAATCCGCTGCTGAGCCCAGCCCAGCTCCTGATGTGGAGCTAGGTTGTACAGAGCGGGAGAATATGGCTGCGGACAAGGTAAAGACGGACGAGGTGAGGGCGGACAAGGTCGCGAAAAGGGCGGACAAGGTGGCTCCTTCTGCGGTAGAGGGGGTGGTGGTGCCTGCAAAGGCACCACTAAGGTCAGGAGGGGAGAGCCCGGCCAGTCTAGGGGGAGTGAGTGGTGGTTCCCGGGGTAAAAGTGATAAGCATGTAGTGAAAAGTGGAGTGAACGAGGCAAAAAGAGGTATGAAAGAAGGGGAGAATGGAGTCAGTAATGCAGGACCAAGTGTGGATGCAAGTGGGAATACAAAAGTAAGTGGAAATTATGTAAGTGGGAATGTTGTAGGCGGTGAAAATGTGGATATGGAAGAATATGATGAAAGGATTTTGACTGCTGAGGATATGGAGAAATTGAGAAAAGAGGAGGAGGAGGAAGAAAGGGTGAAACAGGGAAAAAATGCAAAACTTACGTTTTCAAATATCGTTCAGCAGGGAACAAGGGACTCTTTGCCCACAGGATCTGGCAAGGGTAACTTGCAACGGCACCTCTTGGGGGCCTTGAAAGAGGGTGCGGAGACCTTCATACAAGTAGAGGGTGAATCGGTTGACCTGTCTTTCTGGATGGAGAGACACGGGCTGAGAATCTTCAGAAGGGGGGTGAGACCGTCTGGACTCACCCCACACCCGGGGGGGACCGTAGGAATGTGGCCCGTCTGTTTTGGAAAGGTAAGGAAGCAACACCTTCCAGGAAGACTGTTGTGGAGCTTTTCCTGCAGATGGGTTTTGAGGCGAAAGACATCTATGCCCTCATCCGTCCCTACGGGACCAAGTTCTTTGATGTTAGCTTTGTCCGACCAGAGGGGCTTGAGCTCTTCTGGTCCAGATATGAGCTGATAAAGAGCACCCCGGAGTGGCAGGGTTTTGCCGTCCAGGCTATCACCCGCCAGAACAAGGTGAAGAAAGTGACTGTGTTAACTTGTAATGAGTCTCTTTCTAGTGTAGACATAGTGACCTGGCTGGGTCGCTACGGTGAAGTGGGCTACCCAGCCAAGGTCCTGAATGAGCACAGTATTTGGTCAGGGGCCTGGACCTTTAACGTGATGTTGAGGGCCCAGGGAAATTCTGTTACCCATATCCCCTCCTCAGCCTTCATAGGGAGGGATCGGATAATTGTTTTTTACCAGGGGCAGCCAAAGGTCTGCCACAGGTGCGGCGAACCCACACACTTCAGTGCACAATGTAAGACCCAGAGGTGCGTGAGGTGTGGAGGGAGTGACCATCTTGCCGCAACCTGTCGGAAGATCAGGTGTAACCTGTGTGGAGACCTGGGTCACCCGTTTAGTCGCTGTCCGCTTGCCTTTGCCAACCAGGCTCAGGGACAGGCTCAGAACCAGGCAGATACTAGCCGCAAGGCTGAGCCTGCAGTTGGTGAAGAGTCTGCTGCCGGGACTGGGCAGGCTGGTGAGGGGACAAGTGCCGTGGATCCCAGCACTGGAGGAAGCAAAAAGGATTCCGATAAGGTAAAAAAAATTACGGCAGCTAGGGCCAGGCGGCAGGAACAACGCCGCAAACAGAGGGAGCAGGAGGCAGCTGATCCCTCAACTGGTACTCTAGTTGAGAATCCGGCCAATAGTGGCCAAGATGACAGTGATGATGATGGGAACCCCGGAGTTCATCCCGAAGAGGCCGACCTCTCCGCTGTCTCTGTCTCCTCAGGTGGGGATAGTGTGGATGAGGAGGACAGTGAATGGTTTGTGAGGAGGAGGAACAAGCAGGGTAAGAAGAGAAACAGCAAGAGAGAGGGCAGGAAGGCCTCTCTCGAGTGGGATCCGTCCATCCCACTCTCCCTTGACCAGATACCAAGGAAGGTTTCGGCTGGTGCCCCTCTTGTGGAGGTCTCCAACCGGTATGGCGTCCTAAGCGATACCTCCGAGGCTGGCTTGGCTGAGGGGGAAGCGAGGTATGCAGTGCCGGAGGGTGAGAAGGCCTCCTCGGGGGTTGCCGGGCCCTGCCCTTCAGAGGGGAAACCTTCTGTAGGGGGGGCTAAGTCAGACCCTATGGGCAAAGAGAAATATGATATGGATGTCTCCAAATGCCTGAAAAGGCAGAAAGAAAGTGAGGAGTCAAATGGTTGTGATGGTGAGGGTGGCGGTGGGGTTAAGAAGAAAGCTATCTAGTTCAATCACTTATGATGACGGAACTCACCCTGTTGACGCTAGAAAGCATTAACGTTGTTAGCATTAAGTCAGACGTGGCTCGTTATGTGGCCTTTGAATTTTTCAGCCATTTTGATGCTGATATTTTATTTTTGCAAGAGACCTGGTTGACTTCCACGGAATTGATGGAGAAAGCAAAGAGAGAGTGGAGGCATGGTCCATCTTTCTGGTCTCTTGCGGCCGAACCACGTAGCGGGGTAGCGGTACTTTTTTAAACCGCTGGAAGAGTGGAATGCAGGAAAGTAATTGAACTAGAAATGGGAAGGTGCCTGATCCTGGATGTGCTCATGGGCGGACAAGAGCTGAGGCTCATTAACATCTATGGTCCACAAACTGTGTGGGATCGTAAATGTCTCCTCATGAGGATTAAACCTTACCTTTTTTCCAGCCGTCAGGTGATCTTTGGTGGAGACTTCAACAATGTGACAAGAGTCTGTGATAGGGGAGGCTCCAGAGTCAGGCTGATGGCGTCGTATTGAGTAAGATAGTTGAGGAAGCTAGTCTGGTGGATGCTCATTTAAAGCATAAGCCAGACCACGTGGACTTCACCTTTCATCAAGGTAGCCATAGGTCTAGGATAGATAGGTTTTATTTGAAGGGGGAAGCTGTTTTCTCGGTCTTGGAGACTGAGGAAGTGTTTTTCTCCGATCACTGTTTAATTTGTTTTTCTTTGAATGTTGCAGAGAATGGGCAGAGGTTTGTGGAAGTTGAATTCATCTCTCCGGGAAGATGCGACAATAAGACAATCCTTCGAGGAGTTCTTTCAGGGCCAGGAACCGTTAGTAGACCTCTGCAACAGTAAGTCAGAGTGGTGGGAGATGTTTAAAACAAGGACGGCAAGGTTTTTCCGAGAGCTTTCTTACCTCAGGTGCCAAGACAGAAATAATCTGTACCAGGAACTGAGGAAGAAGCTTGAAAGTCTGGTCTCGACGGGAGATAGCCGTGAGGATATCTCTCATGTGAAGTCCTTGCTTAAGAGGTGTCAGTACGATAGGTACGCATCTTTGGTTGTCGAGAGGGATTTCGGGAAGTACCGCTCGCCCAACCCTTACGGCAACTGTAAGATGTCGGTAAAACGTAAGCTGGTGACAGGCCTGATTGATAGTACAGGATCCCTGAATAGGTCCAAATCAGGGATCCTGGAGGTGGTCAGGTCTTTCTACTCTCACCTCTTGAGTAGGAAAGAACTAGATCGGGACAAGTTTTCAGCTTTCTTGGCTGAAGCTGTTCCCAAGGCAGGAATGGACCCCTCTCTTGACGTTTTGTCTGAACTAATCAGGGAAGAGGAAGTGAGACTGGTCATTGAAGGGCTTAGGGCCAAGAAATCGCCAGGTCCGGATGGCTTAACATCTGAGAGGTACAGGACTTTCAAGGAACAGTTAGTTCCTACTTTGACTGAGGTCTTTAATGAGTGTCTTTCCTCGGGCACTTTACCAAAGTCAATGGGTAAGTCAGCCCTGATTATTCTGTCAAAGGGCAAAGATCCAACCGTGTTGAGAATTGGAGACCTATATTGCTTCTCAATACGGACAGAAAGATCCTGGCAAAAATATTTTTTAATAGATTGGTGAAGTTTGCACCGAGACTTCTTTCAGGGGCTCAGCACTGCACAGTTCCCGGTCCGAGCACTTTTAGTGCCGTTCTCAGTGTCCGAGAGGCCGTGGAGCGGGGCAGGGCGGGACTTTGGAAGGGGTTTCTTTTGACTTTGGATCAGGCTAAAGCTTCTGACCGGGTGAACCACGAGTACCTGTGGTCCGTCCAGGACAGCCCTTCGAGGTGACTTCCGGTGTCTATCAAGGATGTCCCTTAAGCCCCTTGCTGTATGTGTTTGCGATCGATCCCTTCATTAGAAGGGTAGATCATGGACCGTTAGCAGGGGTGGGGATAGAACTTGCGGGGGCAAGGGGGCCGTCTTTGAGGGTGGTAGCGTATGCGGATGATGTCACCATTTTCGCCTCTTCTGGTGAGGAGGTGGGGTGGATGATGTCGGAAGTTATTCAGAGGTTTCTGGGTCTCAGATCAACCTTGATAAATGCGAAACTCTCTGGTTGGGAGAAGGAGATTCTGCTTTTGATCTCCAGGGCACTCTCCCAGAGCCTCAGAAAACTGTCAAAGTTCTCGGCATCAATTTTGGCCAGGATGAGGACTATCATCAGAGAAATTGGGAAGGCAGACTGAAAGTTGTCGGTCAAAAGGTGGACCGCTGGAAGGGTTGGTCTTTGACCCTCAGGGAAAGGGTTCACCTGTGCAAGGCTTATCTGATCCCGGTACTATTGTACTTGGGCACTGTCTGTGTCCTGCCAGGCTCTCTCTGGGCAACGGTCTACAGCCTGTTTTTCCAGATGTTATGGGGAAACAGGCTGAACCTAGTCAAGAGAGATGTCACTTACCGACCAAGGAGACTAGGTGGGTTGGATATGGTCAACCCAGTGGTATTCCTAACGAATACCTTCTTAAAAGCTAACATTTCAATCCTCTGGATGGAGAGGGCTCCTTGGTGGGTGAATTCCTGTAAGGAATGGTTTCGGCCCTTCTTCCAGGAATGGGAGACAGGAGGACGTGTGAAAGACCTACGCTCGTCAAGGCAGAGATATCTCCCGGCTTATGTTGCCCCGGTCTTGAGAATTATAAAGCGATGGGGACTCGGGAGGGGAGAGATAGAGACCAACGATTTTAAGGTCCTGTCTACCTTCTTCCAGCCTCCGTTGGCCTTGAGGGATTGCCCAAGTCGGGATCTAGATGGTGGGTTGACTTTATTAAATTCGGTGAGGATCCCCTTGAAAGTTTGGGATGTGGCTTGGCGCTGCTTCCATGGTAAGCTATATGTAAGGGATATTGTGAAGTGTAGAAACTCTGAGGAAAGGGGTTGTCCCCGGGAGGAGTGCGGTGCTGTGCTGGAAAGTATGGACCATTTCTTGCTTCACTGTCATTTTAATATAGAGGTCTACAAAAAGGTGGGGACTTCCATCGGCTGGCCTAGGCTGGCTGCCCTATCCTATGCAGAGAGGCCTATGGTGCGTTCAAAGACCTAGGTGGACGGGACCGTTGCACTTTATTCCTAGTTAGCAGTGGTCAGGTATCACGAGTTCTAAAGTCCTCCCAGTGGAGACGGTATATAGGAACATCATGGGTGACCTGGATAAAGTGCTCTCTGTTGAGAACGAAAGGTTGGGTGGCCCTAAAGTCTCTCATCTGTGGAGGGGCTTTTGTTTCAGGGTACACTAACCGAGTAACTCTCAGCCCTGGTGGTGGGCTGGCATGACACTATTAGATTTTGTTTTGTTTTATAATGAAGCAGGATGGTTTAAGTCCTTCATTGGGAATGGTCATTGTATTGTTTTGTTACGATTTAAAATAAAAAGTCCTGCCGAGTTTGGGTGCTGTGACTGAAATTCTGTGAGAATGACAGCTTTTTAAAGGTTTCTCATTGAAGTCAAAAGAAAAAATCTGATTGGTTGTTTGGGCCCCCCCCCCCCACTTTTTAGAGTCACTAAAATGTGATAGAAATTTTCAGGTTGACCCCATGACTAAGTGACCCAAGTTTGGCGAATTTAACTTAAAAGCTGTACGAGTGGCAAAAGTTTTAAATTTTCCAATGAAAGTCTATGAGAAAAAAAGGGCTCTTCGGGGGCCGCCCCAGGGGCCCGCAGGGTGGGATCGCTTAACAAAGCACAAGCAACCTATTCGGGTATGTGCCGAACAAGTGTGCAAAGTTTGGTAATTGTACTGCTAAAACTGTTGAAGGAGTAGCTTATAGAAAATTGCTAAATTTTCATTGGTCGTTGCTAGCTCCGCCCACTTTGGGGTGTCCCCCCAAAATTCACAATTTTGTTCGGGGTGACACCAATAATATGTGAGACGAGTTTGGGGAATGTAGCTTCAAAACTGTGCGGGTGAGAGCGACTTGAAAATTTTCCCTGTCAAAGTCTATGGGGAAAAAGTGGCATTTGGGGGCCCGCCACAGGGGCCCAGAGGGTGGGAACGGTTATTAAAGCACAAGCAATGAACTTTGCTATAGGACGAAGAAGTGTGGAAAGTTTGGGGTATGTACCACCAAAACTGTAGGAGGAGTAGCGTTTAGAAAGAGAGGGGGCGCCAATAATAATAATAATAACTAGAAAGTGTCGTTTCTGAAGAAACCACAGGATGTTGGCTTGAAATCTGATTGGCTGTTGGTGGCTCCACCCACATTTTTTTTATTTGAATCCCAGTCCTCCAGTGACCAACTGTGCCAAGTTTGAAGACTGTGCCAATAAAAGTCTAAGAGCAGCGGCAGTTTTAAATTTTCCTATTAAAACAACTGACTAAAATTTGATTGGCAGGTTAAATTTTAACCTTTGTCACACACTGACCCACCCTGCCGAGTTTGGGTGCTGTGGCTTAAATACTGTGAGAATGACAGCTTTTTTAAGGTTTCTCATTGAAGTCAATAGGGAAAATCTGATTGGTTGTTGTAGACTCCGCCCACTTTTTAATGTCCCCAAAATGTGACATAAATTTTCAGGTTTACCCCATGACTAAGTGACCCAAGTTTGGTGACTTTCACTCCGAAGCTGAATGAGTGACAAACGTTTGCATTTTTCCAATAAAACTCTATGGGGAAAAAAAGAGGTTTTCGGGGGCCCGTCCCAGGGGCCCGGAGGGTGGGATCGGTTAACAAAGCACAAGAAAGATACTCGGGTATGTGCCGACCAAGATTGCAAAGTTCGGTATTTATACTCCTAAATCTGTGGGAGGAGTAGCAATTTGAATGTCTCATTAAAGTCAATGGGGAGAATTTGATTGGTTCTGTGTGGCCCCGCCCACATTTTAGGGTCTCCGAAATGTTCTAACAAATTGCGCGTTGACCCCATGACTAAGTGACCCAAGTTTGGTGACTTTAGTTTCAAATCTGTGCGACTGGGAGCGATTTGAAAATTTCCCCTGTCAAAGTCAATGGGAAAAACTTGGATTTTCGGGGCCCGTCCCCGGGGCCCGGTGGGTGGGATCGGTTAACAAAGCACAAGCAAGGTACTAGGGTGGGTGCCAACCAAGTCTACAAAGTTTGGAATTTGTACTCCTAAAAATGCGGGAGGAGTAGCAATTTGAACGTCTCATTACAGTCAATGGGGAGAATTTGATTGGTTCTGTGTGGCCCCGTTCACTTTTTGGGGTCCCCAAAATGTGCCCAAAATTTTCGGGTTGACCCCATGACTAAGTGACCCAAGTTTGGTGACTTTAGCGTCAAAGCCTGGCGAGTGGGAGCGATTTGAAAATGTACCCTGTCAAAGTCTATGGGAAAAAAGGGGGCTTCCGGGGCCCGCCCCGGGGGTGGGATCGCTTACAAAATGCACAAGCAACTCGAGTCGCTATAGGTCGAAGAAGTGTAGAAAGTTTGGGGTATGTAGACCCAAAACTGTAGGAGGAGTAGCGTATAGAAAACGCGGCTAAGAATAATAATAATAAAAATAATAATAAGCTGAAACGCTTTTTGACTATCGAATAACAATATGTTGGCTTTTTCAAGCCAACATAACTAGAAGGTGTCGTTTCTGAAGAAACCACAGGATGTTGGCTTGAAATCTGATTGGCTGTTGGTGGCTCCACCCGAGGGTCGGGTGGTTGCACCTAAAAGTCGGGGTGGGTGCACCTAATCGTCGGGGTGGTTGCACCTAAGGGTCGGAGTGGGAGCACCTAAGGGTCGGGGTGGTTGCACCTAAAAGTCGGGGTGGTTGCACCTAAAAGTCGGGGTGGTTTCACCTAAGGGTCGGGGTGGTTTCACCTAAGGGTCGGGGTGGTTGCACTGAAGGTTCGGGGTGGTTGCACCGAAGGTTCGGGGTGGTTGCACCTAAGGGTTGCACCGAAGGGTCGGGGTGGTTGCACCTAAGGGTCGGGGTGGTTACACCAACTGTGCCAAGTTTGAAGACTGTGCCAATAAAAGTCTAAGAGCAGCGACAGTTTTAAATTTTCCTATTAAAACAGCTGACTAAAATTTGATAGGCCGTTGTAGACTCCGCCCACTTTTTATAAATTTTAACCTTTGTCACACACTGACCCACCCTACCGAGTTTGGGTGCTGTGGCTTAAATACTGTGAGAATGACAGCTTTTTAAAGATTTCTCATTGAAGTCAATAGGGAAAATCTGATTGGTTTGTAGCTCCGCCCACTTTTTAATGTCCCCAAAATGTGACATAAATTTTCAGGTTGACCCCATGACTAAGTGACCCAAGTTTGGTGAGTTTCACTCCGAAGCTGTATGAGTGACAAACGTTTGCATTTTTTCAATAAAACTCTATGGGAAAAAAAGAGGTTTTCGGGGGCCTGCCAAAAAAGAGGTTTTCGGGGGCCCGCCCCAGGGGCCCGGAGGGTGGGATCGGTTAACAAAGCACAAGCAAGATACTCGGGTATGTGCCGACCAAGAGTGCAAAGTTAGGTATTTATACTCCTAAATCTGTGGGAGGAGTAGCAATTTGAACGTCTCATTATAGTCAATGGGGAGAATTTTGATTGGTTCTTTGTGGCCCCGCCCACATTTTAGGGTCTCCGAAATGTTCTAACAAATTGCGCGTTGACCCCATGACTAAGTGACCCAAGTTTGGTGACTTTAGTTTAAAATCTGTGCGACTGGGAGCGATTTGAAAATTTTCCCTGTTAAAGTCAATGGGAAAAACTTGGATTTTGGGGGCCCGTCCCAGGGGCCCGGAGGGTGGGATCGGTTAACAAAACACAAGCAAGGTACTAGGGTGGGTGCCGACCAAGTCTGCAAAGTTTGGAATTTGTACTCCTAAAAATGCGGGAGGAGTAGCAATTTGAATGTCTCATTACAGTCAATGGGGAGATTTTGATTGGTTCTGTGTGGCCCCGCCCACTTTTTGGGGTCCCCGAAATGTGCCAAAAATTTTCGGGTTGACCCCATGACTAAGTGACCCAAGTTTGTTGACTTTAGCGTCAAAGCCTGGCCAGTGGGAGCGATTTGAAAATGTACCCTGTCAAAGTCTATGGGAAAAAAGGGGGCTTCCGGGGCCCGCCACGGGGGCCCCGGGGGTGGGATCGCTTATAAATGCACAAGCAACTCGAGTCGCTATAGGTCGAAGAAGTGTAGAAAGTTTGGGGTATGTAGCCCCAAAACTGTAGGAGGAGTAGCGTATAGAAAACGCGGCTAAGAATAAAAATAATAATAATTAGCTGAAACGCTTTTTGACTATCGAATAACAATATGTTGGCTTTTTCAAGCCAACATAATAATAATAAGCTGAAACGCTTTTTGACTATCGAATAACAAGATGTTGGCTTTTGCAAGCCAACATAATAATAACTAGATGGTGTCGTTTCTGAAGAAACCACAGAATGTTGGCTTGAAATCTGATTGGCTGTTGGTGGCTCCACCCACTTTTTTGAATTTTAATCCCAGTCCTCTAGTGACCAACTGCGCCAAGTTTGAAGACTGTGCCAATAAAAGTCTAAGAGCAGCGGCAGTTTGAATTTTTCCCATTTAAACAAATGGCTGAAATTTGATTGGCCATTGTAGACTCCGCCCACTTTTTATACATTTTTGACCCCAGTCACCCAATGACCTACGGTGCCAAGTTTGGGTGTTCTGGCTTAAATACTGTGAGAATGACAGCAATTTAAATTTTCTCATTAAAGTCAATAGGGAAAATCTGATTGGTTGTTGTTGGCGCCGCCCACTTTTCCTTTTTTTGAAGTGGAAGTAACCTATGACCTGATTTCTTATTTTTGAAGCCCCTGACATCAATAATGGCAGCATTTTTCAATTTTCTGCATTTTTCAATTTTCCCATTGAAAGCAATTAAAGAAATCCGATTGGTTGTTTTTGGCCCCACCCACTTTTCAGAATTTTAATCCTAATCCTAAATTGTCCAACTGTACCTGTAACGGACCGTTTCAGCAGACAAGGGGTTAAAATCCGTTTAGGTGATAAACCCCTTTCTGAGAGACAGGCACAGCTACTGCAGGATACACCAAACTCCCGAACTGGATACAAAGTAGCACTCCAACCTGGAACCTCACGAATAGCTGCTAGCAGACGAACAGGAATCAGCTTACACTCCTGGCAATCAGCCTCTAACAGCATACAGCGGATCCCCCCAATAACGAGACAAGGCTCCGTGTTGAGGGTCAAGCAGTTGTCTGACTGTACTTCACGTACAGCCTCTTTTATTCATAAACCACAAACATAGTACTGCCCACAGGGGTTTGAAATACAACCAATCAGTAATTTACAACACATACAATGTAACTACAGCAACCAATCATTCACGCCCCCAGAGGACCAGAATGAAGACTGTGACATAGGACAAATACAACATATCCCCACAATGCATCATGGTCTCCTCCTCTCTGTCCCGGAGACAACCTGAGGAGCAATCCAATTATCTCTCAAGACAAAGAGAAGTCACCAATACACATGCGCAGACAACAGGACAGACATCACCATTTAAACACACAATGGGACAATGGCACAATAGAAACACACCCAGCATTTTCCTCCCAAGCTGACAAGTTACACTTATTATAAATTGTTACAACTTTGTGAGTTTACATTGGCCATACATATAACTTACATCAATTTAAACAGTATAACTTGGACAAACCTATCCAAAATTCACTTGAATCGGTTCAGGGGTTTAAAAGTTAGTATATGGCCCATAATCCTGGGGCAAGAGGCCAGCAGCCAGGCCTCTCCAAAACCCAGTGGCGAGGTTGGTTTCGCCACAGTACCAAGTTTGGGGACCCTGCCATTAACGGTATAAGATCAGCGGCAGTTTTAAATTAAAACAACTGACTAAAATTTGATTGGCCGTTGTAGACTCCGCCCACTTTTATAAGTTTGGGTGCTGTGGCTTAAATAATGTGAGAATGACAGCTTTTTAAAGGTTTCTCATTGAAGTCAATAGGGAAAGTCTAAATGGTTGTTTGTGGCTAAGCCGATGACGTCACATCTACACCCGGCGCAGGCGCATTGAGGAAGGAGCGGCCGAGCGAGCGTCCGCCTCTCAGTGCGCCTGCGCCGACTGAAGACAGGTAGGGCGCAGGCGCCAGATTTTGAATGCAAACAGGGCCAGCAGAGAGAGATCCCGTCCGCTGGCCCTGTCAATCAACATGCGGAGGGGGCGTCTTTAGGATAGGAGGATGCGGCTGCTACCAGCAAGTAGCCACCCTACTTGCTGGTAGCAAGGTAATTTGCATATTTTCAAAGTAAGTTTTTAACATAATCTGCTGAACCAAAATTATTAATTACAGTATGTATGCATAAATCGCAGTATAGGGATTATAAGTAACCAAAAAAAAAAAAAAACTGTTTAGTGGAGCTGGAGCGCCGAAATCTCGCGATGCGCGAGCTAGCGCATGCGTAGTTCGTTCCTTGTGCTGATGCCAGCACAGGGAATGAACATGATGCCGACACTGCGCATGCGCTAGCTCGCGCATCGCGAGATTTCGGCGCTCCAGCTCTGTGACGTCAGCCGGCAAGGAGGAGATTCAGAGGACGCGGGGCGGTGCTGGGCTCCTTTCCGCTTGACTCATCTCCGGCTACAGGACTCATATCAGGTAATTTGCATATCACTCAAAACGGTTTTTTAACATAATAAAAGCGCAGAGAGCTATGGGACCTAGGTACTGCAGATGTGCTAGTGGCCATCTAGCAGTCCATGTCCCCAGCTCTATGCACTAAATCATGGTGACAGGTTCGCTTTAAACACCCTTAAAGGGGTTGTCCCACTTCATTAAATATGTTTTAACTAATTAATTTACCCCCACTGAACATATCTTCTTATATATGTAATTTTCAAAAAGTTACCATTCGTCCAATAAATGCTTCTATGAGATCCCTTTGTTTATTCTTGTCTCCCATGGATACGGCCTCTTCTGGCCGGCCGCATCGCTGTGCCGCGCTTGCGCACCACAGATGAAGACATTCCTCGGCCTGCCTCTCCATTATTACGAGAACGCGCACGTCCGCGCATGCGCAGTATATCCTGTGTGTCTGAGATAGAGCTGCGCATGCGTGGACATCCGAACAGTTCGGGCGAGTCTGCGGAGTGAGAGGACGGACGTCGGAGGAACGGGATACTATTTCCTAAAAGGTAAGTATAATATCTACTGGCCCACTAATCCACCAACGATTATTGAGTGTTGGGCAATAAAGGGGGTTCATGGTGAATTCAAAGGGGGCATTTTTATGTGCACTGGGTGCAACTATACAAATTTTATGGACACTGGGGGCAACTCTATAAAATGGATGCACACTGGGGGGCAACTATATAAAATGGATGCACACTGGGGGCAACTATATGAATTTTAGGGACACTGGGGGCAACTATATGAATGGGGCAACTATATAAAATGGATGCACACTGGGGGCAACTATATGAATTGTATGGACACTGGGGGCAACTGTATGCTATGTATGGACACTGGGGGCAACTCTATGTATTTTATGGACACTGGGGGCAACTCTATGTATTTTATGGACACTGGGGGCAACTCGATGATATGTATGGACACTGGGGGCAACTATATGAAATGGATGGGAGGCACTTATGGGGGCAGATATGCAGAGATGTGTATGTGGCGGTTTAGAATCAATGCGGGTGAAAGATAGAATCAGATGTAGTAGAGCTGAATATGCGGCTGTTCTGATACAGTGCTGTTTGAAGAGAGAAACAGATGTAGTAGAGCTGAATATGCGGGTGTTCTGACACAGTGCTGTTTGAAGAGAGAAACAGATGTAGTAGAGCTGAATATGCGGGTGTTCTGACACAGTGCTGTTTGAAGAGAGAAACAGATGTAGTAGAGCTGAATATGCGGGTGTTCTGACACAGTGCTGTTTGAAGAGAGAAACAGATGTAGTAGAGCTGAATATGCTGCTGTTCTGACACAGTGCTGTTTGAAGAGATAAACAGACAGATGTAGCAGAGCTGAATATGCGGGTGTTCTGATACAGTGCTGTTTGAAGAGAGAAACAGATGTAGTAGAGCTGAATATGTGGCTGTTCTGATACAGTGCTGTTTGAAGAGAGAAACAGATGTAGTAGAGCTGAATATGCGGGTGTTCTGACACAGTGCTGGTTGAAGAGAGAAACAGATGTAGTAGAGCTGAATATGCGGCTGTTCTGACACAGTGCTGGTTGAAGAGATAAACAGACAGATGTAGCAGAGCTGAATATATGGGTGTTCTGACACAGTGCTGTTTGAAGATAGAAACAGATGTAGTAGAGCTGAATATGCTGCTGTTCTGATACAGTGCTGGTTGAAGAGATAAACAGACAGATGTAGCAGAGCTGTATATGCATCTATAAAGATACATAGTGTGAGGTTTATACACAACTGGAGTACAGCTGTAATGGAAACAAATCTGCATCAGTGCTGGGGTGTGGGGGTCGGTCAAGCTTTTGGGCTAATGTATAATATGGAATTATAGTTTTTGATGCACAGAATGGGTTTGTAAAAGATCAGACAGAGATTTTATGTGTAAAACTGTACACTGAGCTCACTTCACATGGCTCTGAGTGACCATTCCCCTCACAGACACTGCAGACTGATGAGTCATACTCTTCACATGAACGAGCACGTAAGAACTCAATGCTCAGTGTAATGTCTTAAGGAGGTGTGGCCGGCCTTCACTCTAGCTGCCTAAGCCCGCCCAGCCTTAGCTGCAGAAAACCAGGAAGTTACCAGCAGAGCTGGCTGCAGGTGAAGCTGATTTAGCAAATGGTGAAAACCCCTTTAACACAAGCGCAGCTTAGAGTGAACACTGGCTGGGGAGGGTGCCCGGCAGCGCTGCGGGCAAGTAAGTGATTAAAAAAAAAAAGGTTTGTTTTTCCGCCCACCCCTTTCTCTGTGCAGGGTGCGCCCTAAGGCAGCCGCTTGGTCTGCCTTATGGAAGCGCCGGCCCTGAGGAGGACAGACACTCTGGGGGGGGTTTGAACCCCCCTATCCCCCCACCCTTATCTACGCCCCTGGCTCCACATCAGGAGCTAGGCTGGGCTCAGCAGCGGGTTTTGAAGTGTTTGAAGGGCCATACACCAACACCTCTCTCTCCACAACTTTGGTTCTATTTTTTTTTTTCTTTACTTTCTCCTCTTCAGGTATCTCCTCATCTCCAAAATAGAGCCTACCTACCGGGGATTCCAGCTGCCTGATGCTCTGCAATATCAAACCACCAGACTCGCCTTCATCCCCGGAGGCTGCTCCCTGACTCCAAGAGGGTTCCCCCTGCCCTGCTGGCAAGGAGTCCTGCCCAGAATTTTCAGCCACTACTGTTTTTATCGGGCTCCTGATCCGCAGCCCTGACGGACCAGGAGAGCCAGACTCAGCATCTGACATGTTTTTAAACCGTTTATCATTTTGGAATTTTTCCATAAATGGACCGCCATTTTTTTCTATTGCCAGTTTCTTTTCTTCCAGTGTCATTATCTCCTCCTCTAGCTTATCCAGCTTAGAGGAGAGAAAAGTTTTTTTAAGCTTAGGCAATAAGCCCTCCTGTAGCTTCATATTTTTTTGTTCCAATTTAACTTTTCTCAAGTCTTTTTTTATTTCATCATATAGCTTTAAATAAAAAAAACACTCTTGAAGCAAAAATGTCTGCAGTATCTGTGGGGCCTTGCACACCCCAGTTGCGGATCACCTTGGTCATATCCACACCAGCCCCACCTAGGTGAGACAAACCAGACTCTCCAGGGCGAGATATACTTGCTCCACTGACCCCGGAAATCTTTCCCATCTGCTTATCCATTAACACTTTAGGGCCAGCCACCCTCCGCGCTGCTTGTTCAGCTGCACAACCTTTTTTTACCGTGCCCACCACTTGTTTAGTAGTGGACATTTTTCCATTACAGGGCTTAACCACATGGACGCGGGCCTGGTCAAGGGTCGAGTCCAAGCTCCTGCCTTTTTTAATATTTCCCCGGGTCTTCCCCGAGAGACGGGTCTCCGGGGCTCTCCTTCCCACTGCGCTCCTCTCTGAGGCGCTGGATTGCAAAACGTTCGCAAAGGTCCCGTGTCGCTTACCTCCTCCTGGCTGCGACACTACCCCCGATCGTTTCATACCTTCAGACGCTGTGTCCAATGTCTCTGGACTGCATGATCCCTCTGTACCTTCGATTTCCACCTCCACTTCATACACCACAGGTGCAGGCGTATCCTGTGTCGGATCCATTGCTTCCATCGCCGTGCCACTATTGCAGCCGCCCGATATAGAACGCCGGTGTTCCGGAATTTTCTGCTACCCAGAATTTTTTGCTACCCACGTCACTTCCGGTAGTGACGTGGGAGGTGTGTCTCTCACCTCGGCTCCTCATTGGCTCTGCCGGGGGTTTGTCGGTGCAGGCTCTGAGGATTCAGCCGTAGCGTGAACGCGCCGAGGGTAGCAGAAAATTCCGGGCCACTGCGCATGCGCAAAGAAGACGGCCCCAAGGTAGCAGAAAATTCCAGCTTCGCGCATGCGCAGTGGCCCGGAATTTTCTGCTACCTTCGGCTCCTACTGCGCCTGCGCCGAGCCGTGAGGGGCATATTGAGTCCATGAAAGATTGAAATTTTTGTCCCAAGTTAGCGGAAAGGGAGACTTTGTGAGAAAAAACAAAAACAAAAATCAATTTCCGCTAACTTGTGCCAAAAAAAAATAAATTCTATGAACTCGCCATGCCCCTCATTGAATACCTTGGGGTGTCTTCTTTCCAAAATGGGGTCACATGTGGGGTATTTATACTGTCCTGGCATTTTAGGGGCCCTAAAGCGTGAGAAGAAGTCTGGGATCCAAATGTCTAAAAATGCCCTCATAAAAGGAATTTGGGCCCCTTTGCGCATCTAGGCTGCAAAAAAGTGTCACACATCTGGTATCGTCGTACTCAGGAGAAGTTGGACAATGTGTTTTGGGGTGTGACACAGCCTAGATGCGCAAAGGGGCCCACATTCCAAAGAGCACCTTTAGGATTTCCCAGGGCATTTTTTACAGATTTTGATTTCAAACTACTACTCACGCATTAGGGCCCCTAAAATGCCAGGGCAGTATAACTACCCCACAAGTGACCCCATTTTGGAAAGAAGACACCCCAAGGTATTTCGTGATGGGCATAGTGAGTTCATGGAAGTTTTTATTTTTTGTCACAAGTTAGTGGAATATGAGACTTTGTAAGAAAAAAAAAAATCATCATTTTCCGCTAAATTGTGACAAAAAATTCTAGGAACTCGCCATGCCCCTCACGGAATACCTTGTGGTGTCTTCTTTCCCAAATGGGGTCACTTGTGGGGTAGTTATACTGCCCTGGCATTTTAGGGGCCCTAATGCGTGAGAAGTAGGTGGAAATCAAAATCTATAAAAAATGCCCTGTGAAATCCTAAAGGTGCTCTTTGGAATATGGGCCCCTTTGCGCATCTAGGCTGCAAAAAAGTGTGCCACATGTGGTATCGCCGTACTCAGGAGAAGTAGGGCAATGTGTTTTGGGGTGTCTTTTTACCTATACCCATGCTGGGTGAGAGAAATATCTCGGCAAAAGACAACTTTTCCCATTTTTTTTTTATACAAAGTTGGCATTTGACCAAGATATACCCATGCTGGGTGAGATAAATATGTAAAATGACACTCCAAAACACATTGTCCAACTTCTCCTGAGTACGACGATACCAGATGTGTGACACTTTTTTGCAGCCTAGATGCGCAAAAGTGGCCCAAATTCCTTTTATGAGGGCATTTTTAGACATTTGGATCCCAGACTTCTTCTCACGCTTTAGGGCCCCTAAAATGCCAGGACAGTATAAATACCCCACATGTGATCCCATTTTGGAAAGAAGACACCCCAAGGTATTCAATGAGGGGCATGGTGAGTTCATAGAAAAAAAAAAATTTTGGCACAAGTTAGCGGAAATTGATTTTTGTTTTTGTTTTTTTCTCACAAAGTCTCCCTTTCCGCTAACTTGGGACAAAAATTTAAATCTTTTATGGACTCAATATGCCCCTCACGAAATACCTTGGGGTGTCTTCTTTCCGAAATGGGGTCACATGTTGGGTATTTATACTGCCCAGGCATTTTAAGGGCCCTAAAGCGTGAGAAGAAGTCTGGAATATAAATATCTTAAAAATTTTACGCATTTGGATTCCGTGAGGGGTATGGTGAGTTCATGTGAGATTTTATTTTTTGACACAAGTTAGTGGAATATGAGACTTTGTAAGAAAAAAAAATAATAATAATTTCCGCTAACTTGGGCCAAAAAAAATGTCTGAATGGAGCCTTACAGGGGGGTGATCGGGGAGTTTATATGGGGTGATCACCCCCCTGTCATTGATCACCCCCCCTGTAAGGCTCCATTCAGACGTCCGTATGTGTTTTGCGGATCTGATCCATGTATCCGTAAAAAACATACGGATGTCTGAATGGAGCCTTAGAGGGGGGTGATCAATGACAGAGGGGTGATCAGGGAGTCTATATGGGGTGATCACCCCCCTGTCATTGATCACCCCCTATAAGGCTCCATTCAGATGTCCGTATGTGTTTTGCGGATCTGATCCATGTATCCATGGATCCGTAAAAAACATACGGAGGTCTGAATGGAGCCTTACAGGGGGGTGATCAGGGAGTCTATATGGGGTGATCAGGGGTTAATAAGTGACAAGGGTGGGGGGGTGTAGTGTAGTGGTGTTTGGTGCTACTTATTACTGAGCTGCCTGTGTCCTCTGGTGGTCGATCCAAGCAAAAGGGACCACCAGAGGACCAGGTAGCAGGTATATCAGACGCTGTTATCAAAACTGACTCCATAGAAAGGTGTAAGAGCGGTGAGATCCCTGACTCCATAGAAAGGTGTAAGAGCGATGGGTACAACTCCTTCAAAACCCTTCCGTGCGGCTACCTCACAACAGGAAGTGACAAGGATAGCAAAATTTTACAGTTAGCATAAAATAACGGAACAGGTAGCAACAAATTACAGAACACTGCGCACTGACCTGTAAAAATTTGCTAGCCTACCCTAGGTGCGCATGCGCTGTAGCCCTTTTCTTGTTAACTTGACTCGGCGCGATTTCATACTGCGTCAAGCCGTCTTTTTTCACGCATGCGCAGTGGGCCGGAATCTTCTGCTACCTTCGGCCCTTTTTTTTTTTTTTTGGTGGAAGATAGTTTTAAGGAAATGAAATAAAGATTTTACATTTTTTATTAGTCAGCACTTCACGCTAGACGTAATGTGGTCTAAGTGACCAATTAATAAAAATACTGTCAAGTAAACGTCACAGAGGTGCTGAAGAGGTCTAGATATTCGTATTTTGTTAACTGGACTCGGCGCTCCTGCGCCAAGCTGTCTTTTTCCGCGCATGCGCAGTGGGCCGGAATGTTCTGGTACCTTCGGTTCGCTAAAAAACGGCTCGGCGCAGGTGCAGTAGGAGCCGAAGGTAGCAGAAAATTCCGGCCCACTGCGCATGTGCTGAAAAAGACGGCTCGGCGCAGTAGCAAAATGCGCTGAGCCGAAGGTAGCATTAAATTCCGGGCCACTGCGCATGCGCTATTATTTTGGGGTTGGTCATATCTGTGTGGAGATATTATTTTTTGCGTGACTATGGTGATATAACTCTAATCTTTGAAGGACAGCGGGCACGATACAGTTATGGCACCAAGATGAGGCGAGAGCAAGAAGGAAAAAATCTATGTCTGCTCCCCTAATACTGCTCCCCCAATACAGTGTGCTGCCACATACTGCTCCCCCAATACAGTGTGCTGCCACATACTGCTCCCCCAATACAGTGTGCTGCCACATACTGCTCCCCCAATACAGTGTGCTGCCACATACTACTCCCCCAATACAGTGTGCTGCCACATACTGCTCCCCCAATACAGTGTGCTGCCACATACTGCTCCCCCAATACAGTGTGCTGCCACATACTGCTCCCCCAATACAGTGTGCTGCCACATACTGCTCCCCCAATACAGTGTGCTGCCACATACTGCTCCCCCAATACAGTGTGCTGCCACATACTGCTCCCCCAATACAGTGTGCTGCCACATACTGCTCCCCCAATACAGTGTGCTGCCACATACTGCTCCCCCAATACAGTGTGCTGCCACATACTGCTCCCCCAATACAGTGTACTGCCACATACTGCTCCCCCAATACAGTGTGCTGCCACATACTGCTCCCCAATACAGTGTGCTGCCACATACTGCTGCCCCAATACAGTGTGCTGCCACATACTGCTGCCCCAATACAGTGTGCTGCCACATACTGCTGCCCCAATACAGTGTGCTGCCACATACTGCTGCCCCAATACAGTGTGCTGCCACATACTGCTGCCCCAATACAGTGTGCTGCCACATACTGCTGCCCCAATACAGTGTGCTGCCACATACTGCTGCCCCAATACAGTGGGCTGCCACATACTGCTGCCCCAATACAGTGGGCTGCCACATACTGCTGCCCCAATACAGTGTGCTGCCACATACTGCTGCCCCAATACAGTGTGCTGCCACATACTGCTGCCCCAATACAGTGTGCTGCCACATACTGCTGCCCCAATACAGTGTGCTGCCACATACTGCTCCCCCAATACAGTGTGCTGCCACATACTGCTCCCCTAATACAGTGTGCTGCCACAGGTCTCGGCGCAGGCGCAGTAGGAGCCGAAGCTAGCAGAAAATTCTGGCTTCGCGCATGCGCAGTAGACCGGAATTTTCTGCTACCTTCAGCTCAAAAAAGACGGCTCGGCGCAGTAGGAGTTGAAGGTAGCAGAAAATTCCGGGCCACTGCGCATGCGCGAAGCCGGAATTTTCTGCTACCTTGGGGCCGTCTTCTTTGCGCATGCGCAGTGGCCCGGAATTTTCTGCTACCCTCGGCGCGTTCACGCTACGGCTGAATCCTCCGAGCCTGCGCCGACAAACCCCCGGCAGAGCCAATGAGGAGCCGAGGTGAGAGACACACCTCCCACGTCACTACTGGAAGTGACGTGGGTAGCAAAAAAAATCCGGGTAGCAGAAAATTCCGGAACACCGGATGGCCGTAGCCCGGATGTCCATACCGGGAGAGAACGCCACCCCCTGGGGAAAGGGCAGCGCTGCCCCCGGCAAACACTGTTGGCCTCCAAGCCTTTCCTGCAGCTCTCACCTTCCAGGACCTTGGATGATGTCACACTGGTCAGCTGACAGGAAGTGATGCAAGCAGGAAGCCACAGCACCCAAACTCGGCAGGGTGGCTCAGTGTGTGACAAAGGTTAAAATTTATTTAAAAAAAGTGGGCGGGGTCTACAACGGCCAATCAAATTTCAGACATTTGTTTAAATGGGAAAAATTCAAACTGCCGCTGCTCTTAGACTGTTAATGGCAGGGTCCTGAAACTTGGCAGAGTTTGTCACTGGAGGACTGTGAGAATGTCTGCCTCATTTTGGGGACGCTAAAAGGTGGGCGGAGCCACAAACAACCAATTAAGATTTTCCCTATTGACTTCAATGAGAAACCTTTCAAAAGCTGTCATTCTCACAGTATTTAAAGGGTTTCTACCACTTCGTTTTCACATAATTAGCTTTCAGACACTAGCGATCCGCTAGTGTCTGCTCTACCGAACCATCCTAATAAAATAGCTTTTGAGGCAGCCGTTTCGCTTAAAAAAGAACTTATATTGATATGCTAATGAGCCTCTAGGTGCTATGGGGGCGTCATTAGCACCTAGAGGCTCGGTCTACCTTCACAAAATGCCGCCGCCCAGCGCGTCCCTCCAGCCCGCCCATCTCCTCCGGAATGCGATCCTCCCTGTGAGCGTATGTTTTCGGCGCATGCGCAGTGAATGTCTGACCGCTTTCTGCACAGACATCTCTACTGCACCTGTTCCTCGGAGCACTATGACGTCATTGGCGCAGGCGCAGTGGAGATGTCTGAGCAGGGAAGCGGTCAGACATTCATTGCGCATGTGCCGAATACATACGCTCACAGGGAGGATCGCATTCCGGAGGAGATGGGCGGGCTGGAGGGACGCGCTGGGCAGCGGCATTTTGTGAAGGTAGACTGAGCCTCTAAATGCTAATGACGCCCCCATAGCACCTAGAGGCTCATTAGCATATCAATATAAGTTCTTTTTTAAGCGAAACGGCTGCCCCAAAAGCTATTATATTAGGATTGTTTGTTAGAGCAGACACTAGCGGATCGCTAGTGTCTGAAAGCTAATTATGTGAAAACGAAGTGGTAGAAACCCTTTCACCGCCTCCAGACCGCCTAACGCAGGGTCGCGTTCCTGAGGCGGCAGCCCTGCGCACAGTCACGCATATACGCGTCATCTCGCGAGACGCAAGATTTCCTGTGAACGCGCGCACACAGGCGCGCGCGTTCACAGGATCGGAAGTTAAGCGAGTGGATCTCCAGCCTGCTAGCGGCGATCGTTCGCTGGCAGGCTGGAGATGCGATTTTTTTAACCCCTAACAGGTATATTAGACGCTGTTTTGATAACAGCATCTAATATACCTGCTACCTGGTCCTCTGGAGGTCCCATTTGTTTGGATCGACCACCAGAGGACACAGGTAGCTCAGTAAAGTAGCACCAAACACCACTACACTACACTACACCCCCCCCTGTCACTTATTAACCCCTTATGAACCCCTGATCACCAGATCACCCCATATAGACTCCCTGATCACCCCCCTGTCATTGATCACCCCCCTGTCATTGATCACCCCCCTGTAAAGCTCCATTCAGACGTCCGTATGATTTTTACGGATCCACTGATACATGGATCGGATCCGCAAAACACATACGGACATCTGAATGGAGCCTTATAGGGGGGTGATCAATGACAGGGGGGTGATCACCCCATATAGACTCCCTGATCACCCCCCTGTCATTGATCACCCCCCTGTCATTGATCACCCCCCTGTAAGGCTCCATTCAGACATTTTTTTGGCCCAAGTTAGCGGAAATTATAATTAAAATGTATAGAAGAAACGAGGGGGCACACACACCAGGGGAACACTAGACGGATGAATAATTTGATGTTTAATAATTAATACTCTAAAAACAAACCCCTAAAATCACATAAAACGTACATCAAATAACTACAATAGCAGCCTATATCATGTACATATAACGCCACAAATATGGTAACAACTGTGCAGTCGGTATGGTGGTAAGCCACTGTTGTGGGTACAATATGTTGAAGTTCAATGTCTGACAGTTCATCCAAACAGTGTCCCAAATCCTACGGTGCTGCACAGTAGTAGTGGTACTATAGGAAGTCCTCAAAATAGCCCCAACAAATGTATCAGATGGGGCAATGAAAATGACTATGTGTCAATGTCCGGTGTTTAAAAGTAAGTACAGAGATGCGTACGGCTGAAGCGCACTTGCCTCCAGATTACTTACAGTGTCCAGCCGCTTCAGGTCTCCCGGTCTCACCCCTCCTTGCTGCCTAGCCGCAGCGCGATTTCCCAGGTGGCCGAGCACGGCCGTCTGTGGCGTCCCACGTGACCTGGTGCTCTGGGGTTCCGGGCAGACGCTTAGATGACGTCACTGCTTTGCGGCGGTAATTTTGAATCTGGATCTGGATCTCTTGCGCTTTCAATTTGAAGTATAATTTCTTCGTCCTTTGTCTTCTCTTTGAATCCACGCTCACTCTGTATGCCAGACGCGTTTCAGGGTCTTACGCCCCTTCCTCAGTGGCCACCGAGTGAGTGGATTCTCACTCCTTATATATGGTATTGGCCCACCCTCAATTATGCTTTGTTCAGCTTGTTGTAATATGTGGGATGGATTTGATTACTGCTGCATTTCTACTAACAGTTTAAAATGTCACATTCAAGTTAAAAGCCTGATATATAATAAATATTACTCCCCTTAAGCGAATACAACATTAAAATGTCTTAAAAATGTTTTTGGTATAGGACTGCAGGCTTAAAACTGCATTATGAGGAAAATCGCATTGAAAACGCTTCACAAACGCAACAGTGTGAATTGCGTCTTCCTTGCGATTTTTATGTTTTAATATTGTATAGAGTCCGATGACCCCACCTAAAAGGATTGGACCAGGATTGTCAGTATAGCCTTCACATAAAAAGATAAAAAAGATAAGAAATATACAAAGATATAAAAGGTGTAAAAAGGTGATCTTCCTCAGGGATCATATATTGTAAGGGTAATTCATAATTGTGCAGTCATATATGTAGGGAGTCATCCGGTGGGGAGGTGAATCACAGTGTCAATAACTGACCCTCCTGTGATATCTCATCCCCACCGGACAGCCCCCCCAAGTGTTTACAGGAACCCGAACACCTCCATCTCAGCATTGAGACCCCTCGGTATAATGGTGTCATATTCAAAAATTCTACGGGATTCCTGTCGTGACATGTGAGCAATGTGATTCCCTCCTCTCCACATTTTTTTGAGGGGTCTCAATGCTGAGATGGAGGTGTTCGGGTTCCTGTAAACACTTGGGGGGGCTGTCCGGTGGGGATGAGATATCACAGGAGGGTCAGTTATTGACACTGTGATTCACCTCCCCACCGGATGACTCCCTACATATATGACTGCACAATTATGAATTACCCTTACAATATATGATCCCTGAGGAAGATCACCTTTTTACACCTTTTATATCTTTGTATATTTCTTATCTTTTTTATCTTTTTATGTGAAGGCTATACTGACAATCCTGGTCCAATCCTTTTAGGTGGGGTCATCGGACTCTATACAATATTAAAACATAAAAATCGCAAGGAAGACGCAATTCACACTGTTGCGTTTGTGAAGCGTTTTCAATGCGATTTTCCTCATAATGCAGTTTTAAGCCTGCAGTCCTATACCAAAAACATTTTTAAGACATTTTAATGTTGTATTCGCTTAAGGGGAGTAATATTTATTATATATCAGGCTTTTAACTTGAATGTGACATTTTAAACTGTTAGTAGAAATGCAGCAGTAATCAAATCCATCCCACATATTACAACAAGCTGAACAAAGCATAATTGAGGGTGGGCCAATACCATATATAAGGAGTGAGAATCCACTCACTCGGTGGCCACTGAGGAAGGGGCGTAAGACCCTGAAACGCGTCTGGCATACAGAGTGAGCGTGGATTCAAAGAGAAGACAAAGGACGAAGAAATTATACTTCAAATTGAAAGCGCAAGAGATCCAGATCCAGATTCAAAATTACCGCCGCAAAGCAGTGACGTCATCTAAGCGTCTGCCCGGAACCCCAGAGCACCAGGTCACGTGGGACGCCACAGACGGCCGTGCTCGGCCACCTGGGAAATCGCGCTGCGGCTAGGCAGCAAGGAGGGGTGAGACCGGGAGACCTGAAGCGGCTGGACACTGTAAGTAATCTGGAGGCAAGTGCGCTTCAGCCGTACGCATCTCTGTACTTACTTTTAAACACCGGACATTGACACATAGTCATTTTCATTGCCCCATCTGATACATTTGTTGGGGCTATTTTGAGGACTTCCTATAGTACCACTACTACTGTGCAGCACCGTAGGATTTGGGACACTGTTTGGATGAACTGTCAGACATTGAACTTCAACACATTGTACCCACAACAGTGGCTTACCACCATACCGACTGCACAGTTGTTACCATATTTGTGGCGTTATATGTACATGATATAGGCTGCTATTGTAGTTATTTGATGTACGTTTTATGTGATTTTAGGGGTTTGTTTTTAGAGTATTAATTATTAAACATCAAATTATTCATCCGTCTAGTGTTCCCCTGGTGTGTGTGCCCCCTCGTTTCTTCTATACATTTTTGCTTTCTTTGTGGTCCTGAGGGTAGGACTAGAGGGTGAGCACCTATCCATACGTGATAGGGGTGAGCCGCTGTATCCCAATTTACAATTGGAAATTATAATTATTTTTCTTACAAAGTCTCATATTCCACTAACTTGTGTCAAAAAATAAAATCTCACATGAACTCACCATACCCCTCACGGAATCCAAATGCGTAAAAATTTTTAGACATTTATATTCCAGACTTCTTCTCACGCTTTAGGGCCCCTAGAATGCCAGGGCAGTATAAATACCCCACATGTGACCCCATTTCGAAAAGAAGACACCCCAAGGTATTCCGTGAGGGGCATAGTGAGTCCATGAAAGATTGAAATTTTTGTCCCACGTTAGCGGAAAGGGAGACTTTGTGAGAAAAAATAAATAAAAAATCAATTTCCGCTAACTTGTGCCCAAAAATTTTTTTTTCTATGAACTCGCCATGCCCCTTATTGAATACCTTGGGGTGTCTTCTTTCCAAAATGGGGTCACATGTGGGGTATTTATACTGCCCTGGCATTCTAGGGGCCCTAAAGCGTGAGAAGAAGTCTGGGATCCAAATGTCTAAAAATGCCCTCATAAAAGGAATGTGGGCCCCTTTGCGCATCTAGGCTGCAAAAAAGTGTCACACATCTGGTATCGCCGTACTCAGGAGAAGTTGGGCAATGTGTTTTGGGGTGTCATTTTACATATACCCATTCTGGGTGAGATAAATATCTTGGTCAAATGCCAACTTTGTATAAAAAATGGGAAAAGTTGTCTTTTGCCGAGATATTTCTCTCACCCAGCATGGGTATATGTAAAAAGACACCCCAAAACACATTGCCCAACTTCTCCTGAATACGGCGATACCACATTTGTGACACTTTTTTGCAGCCTTGGTGGGCAAAGGGGCCCACATTCCAAAGAGCACCTTTAGGATTTCACAGGTCATTTACCTACTTACCACACATTAGGGCCCCTAGAATGCCAGGGCAGTATAACTACCCCACAAGTGACCCCATTTTGGAAAGAAGACACCCCAAGGTATTCCGTGAGGGGCATGGCGAGTTCCTAGAATTTTATATTTTTTGTCACAAGTTAGCGGAATATGATGATTTTTTTATTTTTATTTTTTTCCTTACAAAGTCTCATATTCCACTAACTTGTGACAAAAAATAAAAACTTCCATGAACTCACCATGCCCATCATGAAATACCTTGGGGTGTCTTCTTTCCAAAATGGGGTCACTTGTGGGGTAGTTATACTGCCCTGGCATTTTAGGGGCCGAATGCGTGAGAAGTGGTTTGAAATCAAAATCTGTAACAAATGGCCGGTGAAATCCGAAAGGTGCTCTTTGGAATGTGGGCCCCTTTGCCCACCTAGGCTGCAAAAAGGGGTCACATGTGGGGTATTTATACTGCCCTGGCATTCTAGGGGCCCTAAAGCGTGAGAAGAAGTCTGGGATCCAAATGTCTAAAAATGCCCTCATAAAAGGAATGTGGGCCCCTTTGCGCATCTAGGCTGCAAAAAAGTGTCACACATCTGGTATCGCCGTACTCAGGAGAAGTTGGGCAATGTGTTTTTGGGGTGTCTTTTTAAATATACCCATGCTGGGTGAGAGAAATATCTTGGCAAAAGACAACTTTTCCCTTTTTTTTATACAAAGTTGGCATTTGACCGAGATATTTATCTCACCCAGCATGGGTATATGTAAAATGACACCCCAAAACACATTGCCCAACTTCTCCTGAGTACGGGGATACCAGATGTGTGACACTTTTTTGCAGCCTAGGTGGGCAAAGGGGCCCACATTCCAAAGAGCACCTTTCGGATTTCACCGGCCATTTTTTACAGATTTTGATTTCAAACTACTTACCACACATTTGGGCCCCTAGAATGCCAGGGCAGTATAACTACCCCACAAGTGACCCCATTTTGGAAAGAAGACACTCCAAGGTATTCGCTGATGGGCATAGTGAGTTCATAGAAGTTTTTATTTTTTGTCACAAGTTAGTGGAATATGAGACTTTGTAAGAAAAAAAAAAAAAATCATCATTTTCCACTAACTTGTGACAAAAAATAAAAAGTTCTATGAACTCACTATGCCCATCAGCGAATACCTTAGGGTGTCTACTTTCCGAAATGGGGTCATTTGTGGGGTGTTTGTACTGTCTGGCCATTGTAGAACCTCAGGAAACATGACAGGTGCTCAGAAAGTCAGAGCTGCTTCAAAAAGCGGAAATTCACATTTTTGTACCATAGTTTGTAAACGCTATAACTTTTACCCAAACCATTTTTTTTTTTACCCAAACATTCTTTTTTTTATCAAAGACATGTAGAACAATAAATTTAGAGAAATATATATATGGATGTCGTTTTTTTTTGCAAAATTTTACAACTGAAAGTGAAAAATGTCATTTTTTTGCAAAAAAATCGTTAAATTTCGATTAATAACAAAAAAAGTAAAAATGTCAGCAGCAATGAAATACCACCAAATGAAAGCTCTATTAGTGAGAAGAAAAGGAGGTAAAATTTATTTGGGTGGTAAGTTGCATGATCGAGCAATAAACCGCTAAAGTTGTGTAGGTCAGAAGTGTAAAAAGTGGCCTGGTCATTAAAGGGGTTTTCCCACTTTGCTAAATCAGCTTCACCTGCAGCCAGCTCTGCTGGTAACTTCCTGGTTTTCTGCAGCTAAGGCTGGGCGGGCTTAGGTAGCTAGAGTGAAGGCCGGCCACACCTCCTTATGACATCACACTGAGCACTGAGTTCTTACATGCTCGTTCATGTGAAGAGTATGACTCATCAGTCTGCAGTGTCTGTGAGGGGAATGGTCACTCAGAGCCATGTGAAGTGAGCTCAGTGTACAGTTTTACACATAAAATCTCTGTCTGATCTTTTACAAACCCATTCTGTGCATCAAAAACTATAATTCCATATTATACATTAGCCCAGGGGTCTCCAAACTTTTCAACAGGAGGGCCACATTGAAGATTTTACAAGTATTCGGGGGCCGGAAAAAAAAATCAGTTATGTATTAAATTAAATGTATATATTTTACATGGATCGTTTTTGTAATCAGCATGATATGACTGAGAACAAAAGAGAAAAAACTTTAGCAAAACAACGCAAAGACACCCGTGTCCCTATCAGCGGTGTCCCCATCAGCACAAAAATGTCCCCATCAGCACAGCAATGTCCCCATCAGCACAGCAATGTCCCCATCAGCACAGCAATGTCCCCATCAGCACAGCAATGTCCCCATCAGCACAGCAATGTCCCCATCAGCACAGCAATGTCCCCATCAGCACAGCAATGTCCCCATCAGCACAGCAATGTCCCCATCAGCACAGCAATGTCCCCATCAGCACAGCAATGTCCGCATCAGCACAGCAATGTCAGCATCAGCACAGCAATGTCAGCATCAGCACAACAATGTCCCCATCAGCACAGCAATGTCCCCATCAGCACAGCAATGTCAGCATCAGCACAGCAATGTCAGCATCAGCACAGCAATGTCAGCATCAGCACAGCAATGTCCCCATCAACGATGTCCCCATCAGAACAGCAATGTCCCCATCAGCGGAGTCCCCATTAGCAGCTGATAGGGGCCACCACTGATGGGGACACTGCTGTTGGGGACGCGGCTGATGGGGACACCATTGATGGGGACACCCGTGTCCCTATCAGCGGTGTCCCCATCAGAACAGCAATGGCCAAATCAGAACAGCAATGTCCCCATCAGAAAAGCAATATATTACCATAAAAAAAAAAATATTCCCATCAAAAAAACAATATTCCCATCAGAAAAACAATATTCCCATCATGGGGACACCCACTGATGGGGACGCTGCTGTTGGGGACATTGCTGTGCTGATGGGGACACCACTGATGGGGACGCTGCTGTTGGGGACATTGCTGTGCTGATGGGGACACCACTGATGGGGACACCATTGATGGGGACACCCGTGTCCCTATCAGCGTTGTCCCCATCAGCACAGCAATGTCCCCATCAGCACAGCAATGTCCCCATCAGCGGTGTCCCCATCAGCACAGCAATGTCCCCATCAGCGGTGTCCCCATCAGCACAGCAATGTCCCCATCAGAACAGCAATGTCAGCAAACTCAGAATACATTTTATTTTGCCCCCTCTCACTCAGAATACATTTTATTTTGCCCCCTCTCACTCAGAATACATTTTATTTTGCCCCCTCTCACTCAGAATACATTTTATTTTGCCCCCTCTCACTCAGAATACATTTTATTTTGCCCCCTCTCACTCACAATACATTTTATTTTGCCCCCTCTCACTCACAATACATTTTATTTTGCCCCCTCTCACTCAGAATATATTTTTATTTTGCCCCCTCTCACTCAGAATATATACAATGTGAGAGGGGGCAAAATAAGATATATACAATTTTGCTCCACAGGTGGGGAAAGTGGAATATCGATAAAGAGGGGAAAATGGAATATATACAGAGGGGGCAAAATGGATATAAATAGAGGGGCCCTGTATATATCCATTTTGCCCCCTCTGTATATATTCCATAATCATTTATCCCCTGTGTGTATATATTGCATTTTTGCCCCCTCTGTTATCTGTTTAATTTTTTTTCCATTTTTTTTGCCTTTTTTTCTTATTGAAATATATTTTTGTTCCCCATTGGTCCCCTGTGGAGGATTTCTTGCCTGACATTTAGTTCCATGCCAGGTGCCCCCCTGTGAGTTATAGCCAGGCAGTGGTGGTGTGCACATTTAAAAAAAAAAATACTTACCTCGTCAGACTGCTCCGCTCCCGCCTTCTTGCTCTTGCTTGCAGCCCACAATCCTGTCTTCCAGCGTGCGTTGTGTGATCCCGCGAGACCTGGCTGGCGCGATATCACAGCGCCACCAGGCCTGAATGGGTGGAGGCGGAGCCCGAATGGATGGAGGCAGGGCTGGGGTTGGTGGGGCGGCGCAACTACTCACAGAGGCCGGGGGCCCAAGCGACCAGCCATTTACATAAAAATGTTAAAATTACTTGCGATGGGGCGACGGAGCTGCGGGCCCCCCCCCACCACCGGGCCCGGTCGCGGTCGCATCCTCTGCGACCGCGATCGTTACGCCCCTGGGCGGTTGTGCGGATTTGGTTCCTGCAACCTGCCAGCTGCGGGCGGGCCGGATCGAACGCACAATCGGGCCGGATGTGGCCCGCGGGCCGGGGTTTGGAGACCCCTGCATTAGCCCAAAAGCTTGACCGACCCCACCCCCCAGCACTGATGCAGATTTGTTTCCATTATAGCTGTACTCCAGTTGTGTATAAACCTCACACTATGTATCTTTATAGATGCATATACAGCTCTGCTACATCTGTCTGTTTCTCTCTTCAACCAGCACTGTATCAGAACAGCAGCATATTCAGCTCTACTACATCTGTTTCTCTCTTCAAACAGCACTGTGTCAGAACACCCGCATATTCAGCTCTACTACATCTGTTTCTCTCTTCAAACAGCACTGTATCAGAACACCCGCATATTCAGCTCTGCTACATCTGTCTGTTTATCTCTTCAACCAGCACTGTATCAGAACAGCAGCATATTCAGCTCTACTACATCTGTTTCTCTCTTCAAACAGCACTGTATCAGAACACCCGCATATTCAGCCCTGCTACATCTGTCTGTTTATCTCTTCAACCAGCACTGTATCAGAACAGCAGCATATTCAGCTCTACTACATCTGTTTCTCTCTTCAAACAGCACTGTGTCAGAACACCCGCATATTCAGCTCTGCTACATCTGTCTGTTTATCTCTTCAACCAGCACTGTGTCAGAACAGCCGCATATTCAGCTCTACTACATCTGTTTCTCTCTTCAAACAGCACTGTGTCAGAACACCCGCATATTCAGCTCTACTACATCTGTTTCTCTCTTCAACCAGCACTGTATCAGAACAGCAGCATATTCAGCTCTACTACATCTGATTCTATCTTCAAACAGCACTGTATCAGAACACCCGCATATTCAGCTCTGCTACATCTGTCTGTTTATCTCTTCAACCAGCACTGTGTCAGAACAGCCGCATATTCAGCTCTACTACATCTGATTCTATCTTTAACCCGCATTGATTCTAAACCGCCACATACACATCTCTGCATATCTGCCCCCATAAATGCCTCCTCCATCTGCCCCCATAAGTGCCTCCCATCCATTTCATATAGTTGCCCCCAGTGTCCATACATATCATCGAGTTGCCCCCAGTGTCCATAAAATACATAGAGTTGCCCCCAGTGTCCATAAAATACATAGAGTTGCCCCCAGTGTCCATAAAATACATAGAGTTGCCCCCAGTGTCCATACATAGCATACAGTTGCCCCCAGTGTCCATACAATTCATATAGTTGCCCCCAGTGTGCATCCATTTTATATAGTTGCCCCATTCATATAGTTGCCCCCAGTGTCCCTAAAATTCATATAGTTGCCCCCAGTGTGCATCCATTTTATATAGTTGCCCCCCAGTGTGCATCCATTTTATATAGTTGCCCCCCAGTGTGCATCCATTTTATATAGTTGCCCCCAGTGTCCATAAAATTTGTATAGTTGCCCCCAGTGCACATAAAAATGCCCCCTTTGAATTCACCATGAACCCCCTTTATTGCCCAACACTCAATAATCGTTGGTGGATTAGTGGACCAGTAGATATTATACTTACCTTTTAGGAAATAGTATCCCGTTCCTCCGACGTCCGTCCTCTCACTCCGCAGACTCGCCCGAACTGTTCGGATGTCCGCGCATGCGCAGCTCTATCTCAGACACACAGGATATACTGCGCATGCGCGGACGTGCGCGTTCTCGTAATAATGGAGAGGCAGGCCGAGGAATGTCTTCATCTGTGGTGCGCAGGTGCGGCACAGCGATGCGGCCGGCCAGTAGAGGCCGTATCCATTGGAGACAAGAATAAACAAAGGGATCTCATAGAAGCATTTATTGGACGAATGGTAACTTTTTGAAAATTACATATATAAGAAGATATGTTCAGTGGGGGTAAATGAATTAGTTAAAACATATTTAATGAAGTGGGACAACCCCTTTAAGCCACAGATAGGAGCAGGAGGCTGCTGATTGGCTAGTATCAGCTAGCTGCCCTGCCATTGGTCCATCCTTTCACACCCCCTTCTCTCTGGAGCTGAACACAGCAGGAGGCAGGAGTTCTCGCAGTGGATCATGTGACCATGAAGGAGCATGTGACCAGTGACGTCACAGACCTCCTTCTAACAAATCCATTCTAGCATCTACCCAGCATGTATGGCAGGACTCTGCTGAGCAAAGACCTTGTGCCCAGGTGAGGTGACCACAGAAGTGCCCTGGCATCTGTCTGCTGCTGGAAGCTCAATGTGGAGCTTTATGAATGTAAAAACTAATGCCCAAGAGGCTAAACAAAACCCTGCTTGTCTGCTTCTGACCCTAATCTTAACACATAACGTTCATTTGAGTGCAATTTACTCTAACACCTAAAGGGATTTTTTTTAAAGCCTGCTGTTTCTCTAGGTGACCTTATGTTCATAGTAGTGTTAATAGAGTCTCAAAGGTCTGTAAAAATAGGGTAACTGCTTTTATAGACCCTTGAGACTATTAACAGTACTATAAACATAAGGTCACCTAGAGAAAGAGCAAGTTTTTTAAATTATTTTTTTCCTTTAGGTGTTAAAACATAACTTATTTGATTTCTTGAACACCTAAAGGAAAACAAATTAAAAACCTGCTGTTTCTCAAGATGACCTTATGTTGATAGCAGTGGTAATAGAGTCTGAAAGGTCTATAGAAGCAGTTACCCTATTTTTACAGACCTTTGAGGCTCTATTAACACTACTGTCAACATAAGGTCATCTAGAGACACAGCAGGTTTTTAAAATGATTTTTCCTTTAGGTGTTACAGCAATAAAATGAAAGTTATGTTTTAACACCTAAAGGAAAAACATAATTAAAAAAAGATGCTGTTTCTCTAAATGACCTGATGTTGATAGTAGTGTTAATAGAGTCTCAAAGGTTTGTAAAAATAGTGTAGCTGCTTCTATAGACCTTTTGAGACTCTATTACCACTACTTTTAGCATAAGATCATCTGGAGAAACATCAGGTTTTTTAAATTATTATTTTTTCTTTAGGTGTTAGAGCAATCAAATGGAGGGGGAGAAATGTGACATGGGTGAGGATGGGGTTACATGATGGGCCGGAGACAATGTCTGTAGCCTGTCTGTGCCATGGACGGGGAGAAATATGACATTGAGGGCTGATGGCTAACATGGGGATTGGTTTAGGAATGATATGGCTGGTATATTTTTTTTCAAACCCTGGTGTGTCTGCTAGATAGTCTTATAATTTGAGAAAGCTGAACCCCCCACAGGAAAAAAATTATCTACGGCCCTGTGTGGAGCTAGGTTGTACAGAGCGGGAGATTATGGCTGCGGACAAGGTAAAGACGGACGAGGTGAGGGCGGACAAGGTCGCGAAAAGGACGGACAAGGTGGCTCCTTCTGCGGTAGAGGGGGTGGTGGTGCCTGCAAAGGCACCACTAAGGTCAGGAGAGCCAAGTGGGGAGATCCCGGCTAGTCTAGGGGGAGTGAGTGGTTATCCCCGGGGTAAAAGTGATAAGCATGTGGTGAAAAGTGGAGTGAACGAGGCAAAAAGAGATATGAAAGAAGGGGAGAATGGAGTCAGTAATGCAGGACCAAGTGTGGATGCAAGTGGGAATACAAAAGTAAGTGGAAATGATGTAAGCGGGAATGTTGTAGGCGGTGAAAATGTGGATATGGAAGAATATGATGAAAGGATTTTGACTGCTGAGGATATGGAGAAATTGAGAAAAGAGGAGGAAGAAAGGGTGAGATAGGGAAAAAATGCAAAACGTACGTTTTCAAATATCGTTCAGCAGGGAACAAGGGACTCTTTGCCCACAGGATCTGGCAAGGGTAACTTGCAACGGCGCCTCTTGGGGGCCTTGAAAGAGGGTGCGGAGACCTCCATATAAGTAGAGGGTGAATCGGTTGACCTGTCTTTCTGGACGGAGAGACACGGGCTGAGAACCTTCCGAGAGCAGAAGGGGGGTGAGACCGTCTGGACTCGCCCCACACCCGGGGGAAACCGTAGGAATGTGGCCTGTCTGTTTTGGAAAGGTAAGGAAGCAACACCTTCCAGGAAGACTGTTGTGGAGCTTTTCCTACAGATGGGTTTTGAGGCGAAAGACATCTATGCCCTCATCCGTCCCTACGGGACCAAGTTCTTTGTTAGCTTTGTCCGACCAGAGGGGCTTGAGCTCTTCTGGTCCAGATATGAGCTGATAAAGAGCACCCTGGAGTGGCAGGGTTTTGCCGTCCAGGCTATCACCTGCCAGAACAAGGTGAAGAAAGTGACTGTGTTAACTTGTAATGAGTCTCTTTCTAGTGTAGACAAAGTGACCTGGCTGGGTCGCTACGGTGAAGTGGGCTACCCAGCCAAGGTCCTGGACGAGCACAGTATTTGGTCAGGGGCCTGGACCTTTAACGTGATGTTGGGGGCCCAGGGAAATTCTGTTACCCATATCCCCTCCTCGGCCTTCATAGGGAGGGATCGGATAATGTTTTTTTACCAGGGGCAGCCAAAGGTCATACACCACCCTGCTTGCAGCCCTATCCCAATGTGAAAATAAGTATATCCCTGATGATCAGTACGTAATGGAATAATATCCTATGGAAAGGTGCAGGATTATACAATGGACAAATACAAGCGTGCCCCCTATACTATGTAGCAACACTACTAAGGCCCAGAACTCAGAAGGCTACTAAGGCTCAGAACCAGGCAGATACTAGCCACAAGGCTGGGCCTGCAGTTGGTGAAGAGTCTGCTGCCGGGACTGGGCAGGCTGGTGAGGGGACAAGTGCCGGGGATCCCAGCACTGGAGGAAAGGAAACAAAAAGGATTCCGATAAGGTAAAAAAAATTACGGCAGCTACGGCCAGGCGGCAGGAACAACGCCGCAAGCAGAGGGAGAGGGAGCAGGAGGCAGCTGATCCCTCAACTGGTACCCTAGTTGAGAATCCGGCCAATAGTGGCCAAGAAGACAGTGATGATGATGGGAACCCCGGAGTTGATCCCGAAGAGGCCAACCTCTCCGCTGTCTGTCTCCTCAGGTGGGGATAGTGTGGATGAGGAGGACAGTGAATGGTTGGTGAGGAGGAGGAACAAGCAGGGTAAGAAGAGAAACAGCAAGAGAGAGGGCAGGAACGCCTCTCTTGAGTGGGATCCGTCCATCCCACTCTCCCTTGAGCAGATACCAAGGAAGGTTTCGGCTGGTGCCCCTCTTGTGGAGGTCTCCAACCGGTATGGCGTCCTAAGCGATACCTCCGAGGCTGGCTTGGCTGAGGGGGAAGCGAGGGATGCAGTGCCGGAGGGTGAGAAGGCCTCCTCGCGGGTTGCCGGGCCCTGCCCTTCAGAGGGGAAACCTTCTGGAGGGGGGGCCAAGTCAGATCCTGTGGGCAAAGAGAAATGTCATATGGATGTCTCCAAATGCCTGAAAAGGCAGAAAGAAAGTGAGGAGTCAGATGGTTGTTATGGTGAGGGTGGCGGTGGGGTTAAGAAGAAAGCTATCTAGTTCAATCACTTATGATGGCGGAACTTACCCTGTTGACGCTAGCAAGCATTAACGTTGCTAGCATTAAGTCAGACGTTGCTCGTTATGTGGCCTTTGATTTTTTCAGCCATTTTGATGCTGATATTTTATTTTTGCAAGAGACCTGGTTGACTTCCACAGAGTTGATGGAGAAAGCAAAGAGAGAGTGTAGGCATGGTCCATCTTTCTGGTCTCTTGCGGCCTAACCACGTAGCGGGGTAGCGGTACTTTTTAAAACCGCCGGAAAGAGTGGAATGCAGGAAAGTAATTGAACTAGAAATGGGAAGGTGCCTGATCCTGGATGTGCTCATGGGAGGACAAGAGCTGGGGCTCATTAACATCTATGGTCCACAAACTGTGTGGGATCGTAAATGTCTCCTCATGAGGATTAAACCTTACCTTTTTTCCAGCCGTCAGGTGATCTTTGGTGGAGACTTCAACAATGTGACAAGAGTCTGTGATAGGGGAGGCTCCAGAGTCAGGCTGATGGCGTCGTATTGAGTAAGATAGGTGAGGAAGCTAGTCTGGTGGATGCTCATTTAAAGCATAAGCCAGACCACGTGGACTTCACCTTTCATCAAGGTAGCCATAGGTCTAGGATAGATAGGTTTTATTTGAAGGGGGAAGCTGTTTTCTCGGTCTTGGAGACTGAGGAAGTGGTTTTCTCCAATCACTGTTTAATTTGTTTTTCTTTGAATGTTGCAGAAACCCCCTGTATGGGCAGAGGTTTGTGGAAGTTGAATTCATCTCTCCTGGAAGATGCGACAATAAGACAATCCTTCGAGGAGTTCTTTCAGGGCCAGGAACCATTAGTGGACCTCTGCAACAGTAAGTCAGAGTGGTGGGAGATGTTTAAAACAAGGACGGCAAGGTTTTTCCGAGAGCTTTCGTACCTCAGGTGCCAAGACAGAAATAATCTGTACCAGGAACTGAGGAAGAAACTTGAAAGTCTGGTCTCGACGGGAGGTAGCCGTGGGGATATCTCTCGTGTGAAGTCCTTGCTTAAGTGGTGTCAGTACGATAGGTACGCATCTTTGGTTGTCGAGAGGGATTTCGGGAAGTACCGCTCGCCCAACCCTTACGGCAACTGTAAGATGTCAGTAAAACGTAAGCTGGTGACAGGCCTGATTGAAAGTACAGGATCCCTGAATAGGTTCAAATCAGGGATCCTGGAGTTGGTCAGGTCTTTCTACTCTCACCTCTTGAGTAGGAAAGAACTAGATCAGGACAAGTTTTCAGCTTTCTTGGCTGAAGCTGTTCTCAAGACAGGAATGGACCCCTCTCTTGACGTTTTGTCTGAACTAATCAGGGAAGAGGAAGTGAGACTGGTCATTGAACGGTTTAGGTTCAAGAAATCGCCAGGTCCGGATGGCTTAATATCTGAGTGGTACAGGACTTTCAAGGAATAGTTAGTTCCTCCTTTGACTGAGGTCTTTAATGAGTGTCTTTCCTCGGGCACTTTACCAAAGTCAATGGGTAAGTCAGCCCTGATTATTCTGTCAAAGGGCAAAGATCCATCCCGTATTGAGAATTGGAGACCCATATCGCTTCTCAATACGGACAAAAAGATCCTGGCAAAAATACTTTTTAATAGATTGGTGAAGTTTGCACCGAGACTTCTTTCAGGGGCTCAGCACTGCACAGTTCCCGGTCGGAGCACTTTTAGCGCCGTTCTCAGTGTCCGAGAGGCCGTGGAGCGGGGCAGGGCGGGCCTTTGGAAGGGATTTCTTTTGACTTTGGATCAGGCTAAAGCTTTTAACCGGGTGAACCACGAGTACCTGTGGTCCGTCCTTTTGTGGTACGGTCTGCCAGGGAGGTTTGTGAATTGGCTAAAGGCTTTGTACAAAGGGGCTGAGAGTTTCCCGTTGGTTAATGGTTGGTCAGGACAGCACTTCGAGGTGACTTCCGGTATCCGTCAAGGATGTCCCTTAAGCCCCTTGCTGTATGTGTTTGCGATCGATCCCTTCATTAGAAGGGTAGATCGTGGACCGTTAGCAGGGGTGGGGATGGAACTGGCGGGGGCAAGGGGGCCGTCTTTGAGGGTGGTAGCGTATGCGGATGATGTCACCATTTTCGCCTCTTCTGGTGAGGATGTGGGGTGGGTGATGTCGGAAGTGGACCGTTATTCAGAGGTTTCTGGGTCTCAGATCAACCTTGATAAATGCGAAACTCTCTGGTTGGGAGAAGGAGATCCTGCTTTTGATCTCCAGGGCACTCTCCCAGAGCCTCAGAAAACTGTCAAAGTTCTCGGCATCAATTTTGGCCAGGATGAGGACTATCATCAGAAAAATTGGGAAGGCAGACTGAAAGATGTTGGTCAAAAGGTGGACCGCTGGAAGGGTTGGTCTTTGACCCTCAGGGAAAAGGTTGACCTGTGCAAGGCTTATCTGATCCCGGTACTATTGTACTTGGGCACTGTCTGTGCCCTGCCAGGCTCTCTCCGGGCAACGGTCTACAGCCTGTTTTTCCAGATGTTATGGGGAAACAGGCTGAACCTAGTCAAGAGAGATGTCACTTACAGACCAAGGAGACTAGGTGGGTTGGATATGGTCAACCCAGTGGTATTCCTAACGAATACCTTCTTAAAAGCTAACATTGCAATCCTCTGGATGGAGAGGGCTCCTTGGTGGGTGAATTTCTGTAAGGAATGGTTTCGGCCCTTCTTCCAGGAATGGGAGACAGGAGGGCGTGTGAAAGACCTACGCTCGTCAAGGCAGAGATATCTCCCGGCTTATGTTGCCCCGGTCCTGAGAATTATAAAGCGATGGGGACTCGGGAGGGGAGAGATAGAGACCAAGTCGAGGTTCGACCTTGATTTTAAGGTCCTGTCTACCTTCTTCCAGCCTCTGTTGGCCTTGAGGGATTGCCCAAGTCGGGATCTAGAGGTCGGGTTGACTTTATTAAATTCGGTGAGGATCCCCTTGAAAGTTTGGGATGTGGCTTGGCGCTGCTTCCATGGTAAGCTATATGTAAGGGATAATGTGAAGTGTAGAAACTCTGAGGAAAGGGGTTGTCCCCGGGAGGAGTGCGGTGCTGTGCTGGAAAGTATGGACCATTTCTTGCTTCACTGTCCTTTTAATATAGAGGTCTACAAAAGGGTGGGGACTTCCATCGGCTGGCCTAGGCTGGCTGCCCTATCCTATGCAGAGTGGGCCTATGGTACGTTCAAAGACCTAGGTGGACGGGACCGTTGCACTTTATTCCTAGTTAGCGTAGTGGTCAGGTATGACATTTGGTGCGCAAGGTGTCTAGTGTCGACGAGTTCTAAAGTCCTTCCAGTGGAGACGGTGTATAGTAACATCATGGGTGACCTGGATAAAGTGCGCTCTCTTGAGAACGAAAGGTTGGGTGGCCCTAAAGTCTTTCATCTGTGGAGGGGCTTTTGTTTCAGGGTACACTAACCGAGTAACTCTCAGCCCTGGTGGTTGGCTGGCATGACACTATTAGATTTTTGTTTTGTTTTATGATGAAGCAGGATAGTTTGGTCACAGGCACTGAACCATAGCTGAAAAGTCTGATTTTGTGTCATGTATTATATGATAAGTATATTGTATATGTATAAGTTGACTATATAGGGACTTAATGTTTTGGGGTTAGTCAGGTTGGGAGGGGGGTTATGTATATATATTTATATGTGTGTGTATAATAAAAAAATAAAAAAAATCTTTTTTTTTTTCCCTTACAAACCGGTCAGCCCCAGTCCGACTGGGGAGAACTATGGAACTGGAGAAGCTCGGGGTTATCCTCTTGAACTTCTGTGGGAGATCGGTTTGGTGTGTTATGTGGGGACAAGGTGATGGGTTATAAGTAAGATTTAGGGTTATGGATAGGTCTTGTATATATTGTATATATTGTTGTCTTTTAATTTATTTATTCTTTTAGTATTGTCTTAGTTATCTAAATATGTTGATATGTAAATATGTAAATAGTGTATGGATGTGCATGAATAAGTACTATGAATGTAGAAGGGGGGGTGGGGTGGGAGTCTGGCCGGGTTAAGTCCTTTATTGGGAATGGTCTTTGTTTTGTTATGATTTAAAATAAAAAGTCCTGCCGAGTTTGGGTGCTGTGGCTTAAATACTGTGAGAATGACAGCTTTTTAAAGGTATTTCATTGAAGTCAATAGGGAAAATCTGATTGGTTGTTTGTGGCTCCGCCCACTTTTTAGCGTCGCCAAAATGAGATATACATTGTCACAGTCCTCCAGTGACCAACTGTGCCAAGTTTCAGAACCCTGCCATTAACACTCTAAGAGCAGCGGCAGTTAGAATTTTTCCCATTTAAACAAATGGCTAAAATTTGATTGGCCATTGTAGACTCCGCCCACTTTTCATATTTTTTTTTACCCCAGTCACCCAATGACCTACGGTGCCAAGTTTGGGTATTCTGGCTTAAATACTGTGAGAATGACAGCATTTTAAATTTTCTCATTAAGGTCAGAAGGGAAAATCTGATTGGTTGTTGTTGGCTCCGCCCACTTTTTCTATTTATGAAGTGGAAGTAACCTATGACCTGATTACTGATATTTGAAGCCCCTGACATCAATAATGGCAGCATTTTTCAATTTTCCCATTGAAATCAATCAAAGAAATCTGATTTTTTTTTTGGCCCCGCCCACTTTTCAGAATTTTTATCTTAATCCTAAATTGTCCAACTATACCAAGTTTGGGGACCCTGCCATTAACAGTGTAAGATCAGCGGCAGTTTTAAATTTCCACTGACTAAATTTCAACTGACTAAAATTTAATTGGCTGTTGTAGACTCCGCCCACGTTTTATAAATTTTAGCCTTTGTCACACACTGACCCACCCTGCCGAGTTTGGGTGCTGTGGCTTAAATACTGTGAGAATGACAGCTTTTTAAAGGTTTCTCATTGAAGTCAATAGGGAAAATCTGATTGGTTGTTTGTGGCTCTGCCCACTTTTTAGAGTCCCCAAAGTGTGACAGAAATTTTCAGGTTGACCCCATTACTAAGTGACCCAAGTTTGGCGAATTTAACTTAAAAGCTGTACGAGTGGCAAAAATTTAAAATTTTCCAATGAAAGTCTATGGGAAAAAATGGGATCTTCGGGGGGCTGCCCCAGGGGCCCGCAGGGTGGGATCGCTTAATAAAGCACAAGCAACCTATTCGGGCATGTGCCGAACAAGTGTGCAAAGTTTGGTAATTGTACTCCTAAAACTGTGGGAGGAGTAGCGTATAGAAAATTGCTAAATTTTCATTGGCCGTTGCTAGCTCCGCACACTTTTGGGTGTCCCCCCAAAATTCAGTTTTTTTCGGGGTGACACCAACAATATGTGATCCGAGTTTGGGGAATATAGCTTCAAAACTGTGCGGGTGAGAGCGACTTGAAAATTTTCCCTGTCAAAGTCTATGGGAAAAAAGTGGCGTTTGGGGGCCCGCCACAGGGGCCCATAGGTTGGGAACAGTTATTAAAGCACAAGCAACGAACTTTGCTATAGGACGAAGAAATATGGAAAGTTTGGGGTATGTACCCCTAAAACTGTAGGAGTAGTAGCCTTTAGAAAGAGAGGGGGCGCCAAGAATAATAATAATAACTAGAAGGTGTCGTTTCTGAAGAAACCACAGGATGTTGGCTTGAAATCTGATTGGCTGTTGGTGGCTCCACACAAGGGTCGGGGTGGTTGCACCTAAGGGTCGGGGTGGTTGCACCTAAGGGTCGGGGTGGTTGCAACGAAGGTTCGGGGTGGTTGCACCGAAGGGTCGGGGTGGTTACACCAACTGTGCCAAGTTTGAAGACTGTGCCAATAAAAGTCTAAGAGCAGCGGCAGTTTTAAATTTTCCTATTAAAACAGCTGACTAAAATTTGATAGCCCATTGTAGACTCCGCCCACTTTTTATAAATTTTAACCTGTCACACACTGACCCACCCTGCCGAGTTTGGGTGCTGTGGCTTAAATACTGTGAGAATGACAGCTTTTTAAAGGTTTCTCATTGAAGTCAATAGGGAAAATCTGATTGGTTGTTGTAGACTCCGCCCACTTTTTATAAATTTTAACCTTTGTCACACACTGACCCACCCTACCGAGTTTGGGTGCTGTGGCTTAAATACTGTGAGAATGACAGCTTTTTAAAGGTTTCTCATTGAAGTCAATAGGGAAAATCTGATTGGTTGTTGTAGACTCCGCCCACTTTTTAATGTCCCCAAAATGTGACATAAATTTTCTGGTTGACCCCATGACTAAGTGACCCGAGTTTGGTGAGTTTCACTCCGAAGCTGTATGAGTGACAATCGTTTGCATTTTTCCAATAAAACTCTGGGAAAAAGAGGTTTTCGGGGGCCCGCCCCAGGGGCCCGGAGGGTGGGATCGGTTAACAAAGCACAAGCAAGGTACTGGGGTGGGTGCCAACCAAGTCTGCAAAGTTTGAAATTTGTACTCCTAAAAATGTGGGAGGAGTAGCAATTTGAAGGTCTCATTACAGTCAATGGGGAGATTTTGATTGGTTCTGTGTGGCTCCGCCCACTTTTTGGGGTCCCCAAAATGTGGCCAAAATTTTCGGGTTGACCCCATGACTAAGTGACCCAAGTTTGGTGACTGTAGCGTCAAAGCCTGGCGAGTGGGAGCGATTTGAAAATGTACCCTGTCAAAGTCTATGGGAAAAAAGGGGGCTTCCGGGGCCCGCCACGGGGGCCCCGGGGGTGGGATCGCTTATAAATGCACAAGCAACTCGAGTCGCTATAGGTCGAAGAAGTGTAGAAAGTTTGGGGTATGTAGCCCCAAAACTGTAGGAGGAGTAGCGTATAGAAAACGCGGCTAAGAATAATAATAATAAAAACTAGAAAAGGTACAATTTCTGGGGAAATTGTGTGAAGTGTTCTTGCCTCCACCAGTAGCTTACAACTGGAGTGGGCGGAGTAACTGGGTGGAGTGGCTTGAGTAACTGTTGTGTGGTTGGATTGGCTGGAGTAACTGTGGAAAGGTTGGACTGGGCAGAGTAACTTTATGGAGTGGGCAGAGTAACTGTGTGGAGTGTTTGGACTTGCACCTAAGGGTCGGGGTGGGTGCACCTAAGGGTCGGGGTGGTTGCACCTAAAAGTCGGGGTGGGTGCACCTAATCGTTGGGGTGGTTGCACCTAAGGGTCGGAGTGGGTGCACCTAAGGGTCGGGGTGGTTGCACCTAAATTCAGGGTGGTTGCACCTAAGGGTCGGGGTGGGTGCACCTAATCGTTGGGGTGGGTGCACCTAAGGGTCAGGGTGGTTGCACCTAAGGGTCGGGGTGGTTGCACCTAAAAGTCGGGGTGGGTGCACCTAAAAGTCGGGGTGGGTGCACCTAAAAGTCGGGGTGGGTGCACCTAAAAGTCGGGGTGGGTGCACCTAAGGGTCGGAGTGGGTGTTTCCAAGTTTAGTGACTTTGCCATTGACCCTCTAAGAGCAGCGGCAGTTTTAAATTTTCCCATTAAAACATATGGCTGAAATTTGATTGGCCGTTGTAGACTCCGCCCACTTTTAAACATTTGAATTCTAGTCACCTATTAACCGAATATATTAAGTTTAACAACCCTGCCATTAACATTGTTGAAATGGCAGCAATTAAAAATTTTCTCATTAAAGTCAATAGGGAAAATCTGATTGGTTGTTTGTGGCCCCGCCCACTTTTTAATGTCCCCAAAATGTGACATAAATTTTCAGGTTGACCCCATGACTAAGTGACCGAAGTTTGGTCAGTTGAACTCCGAAGCTGTATGAGTGACAAACGTTTGCATTTTTCCAATAAAACTCTATGGGAGAAAAAAAAGAGGTTTTCGGGGGTCCGCCCCAGGGGCCCGGAGGGTGGGATCGGTTAACAAAGCACAAGCAAGATACTTGGGTATGTGCCGACCAAGAGTGCAAAGTTCGGTATTTATACTCCTAAATCTGTGGGAGGAGTAGCAATTTGAACATCTCATTATAGTCAATGGGGAGAATTTGATTGGTTCTGTGTGGCCCCGCCCACATTTTAGGGTCTCCGAAATTCTCTAACAAATTGCGCGTTGACCCCATGACTAAGTGACCCAAGTTTGGTGACTTTAGTTTCAAATCTGTGCGACTGGGAGCGATTTGAAAATTTTCCCTGTCAAAGTCAATGGGAAAAACGTGGATTTTGGGGGCCCGTCCCAGGGGCCCGGAGGGTGGGATCGGTTAACAAAGCACAAGCAATGTACTCGGGTGGGTGCCAACCAAGTCTGCAAAGTTTGGAATTTGTACTCCTAAAAATGTGGGAGGAGTAGCAATTTGAACGTCTCATTACAGTCAATGGGGAGATTTTGATTGGTTCTGTGTAGCCCCGCCCACATTTTGGGGTCCCCGAAATGTGCCAAAAATTTTCGGGTTGACCCCATGACTAAGTGACCCAAGTTTGGTGACTTTAGCGTGAAAGCCTGGCGAGTGGGAGCGATTTGAAAATTTACCCTGTCAAAGTCTATGGAAAAAAAGGGGGCTTCCGGGGCCCGCCACGGGGGCCCCGGGGGTGGGATCGCTCCACAAAGTAATAGCAATCCGATCGGGAACAATCTGCATGTTTTGGTAAATTTTTGTCTATGTAGTGTAAAAACTGTGGGAGGAGTTAGGGTGGCAAATTTGGCTATAATAAGAATAATAATATATATGTGAGATAACATTAAGTGGTCTTGCTATGCAAGAACACTTAATAATATATATGTGAGATAACAATAAGTGGTCTTGCTATGCAAGAACACTTAATAATATATATGTGAGATAACATTAAGTGGTCTTGCTATGCAAGAACACTTAATAATATATATGTGAGATAACATTAAGTGGTCTTGCTATGCAAGAACACTTAATAATAATATATATGTGAGATAACATTAAGTGGTCTTGCTATGCAAGAACACTTAATAATATATATGTGAGATAACATTAAGTGGTCTTGCTATGCAAGAACACTTAATAATAATATATATGTGAGATAACATTAAGTGGTCTTGCTATGCAAGAACACTTAATAATAATATATATGTGAGATAACAATAAGTGGTCTTGCTATGCAAGAACACTTAATAATAATATATATGTGAGATAACAATAAGTGGTCTTGCTATGCAAGAACACTTAAGAATAATATATATGTGAGATAACATTAAGTGGCCTTGCTATGCAAGAACACTTAATAATAAGCTGAAACGCTTTTTGACTATCGAATAACAATATGTTGGCTTTTTCAAGCCAACATAATAATAATAGTCAAAAAGCGTTTCAGCTTATTATTATTATTATTATTATGTTGGCTTGTAAAAGCCAACATACTGTTATTCGATAGTCAAAAAGCGTTTCAGCTTATTCTTCTTCTTATTATTATTATTATGTTGGCTTGTAAAAGCCAACATATTGTTATCCGATAGTCAAAAAGCGTTTCAGCTTATTATTATTATCGGATAACAATATGTTGGCTTTTACAAGCCAACATAATAATAATAATAAGAAGAAGAATAAGCTGAAACGCTTTTTGACTATCGAATAACAGTATGTTGGCTTTTACAAGCCAACATAATAAGCTGAAACGCTTTTTGACTATCGAATAACAGTATGTTGGCTTTTTGAAGCCAACATAATAAGCTGAAACGCTTTTTGACTATCGAATAACAATATGTTGGCTTTTTCAAGCCAACATAATAAGCTGAAACGCTTTTTGACTATCGAATAACAATATATTGGCTTTTTCAAGCCAACATAATAAGCTGAAACGCTTTTTGACTATCGAATAACAATATGTTGGCTTTTTCAAGCCAACATAATAATAATATATATGTGAGATAACATTAAGTGGTCTTGCTATGCAAGAACACTTAATAATATATATGTGAGATAACATTAAGTGGTCTTGCTATGCAAGAACACTTAACTAGATAGTGTCGTTTCTGAAGAAACCACAGGATGTTGGCTTGAAATCTGATTGGCTGTTGGTGGCTCCACCCAAGGGTCGGAGTGGGTGCACCCAAGGGTCGGAGTGGGTGCACCCAAGGGTCGGAGTGGGTGCACCCAAGGGTCGGAGTGGGTGCACCCAAGGGTCGGAGTGGGTGCACCCAAGGGTCGGAGTGGGTGCACCCAAGGGTCGGAGTGGGTGCACCCAAGGGTCGGAGTGGGTGCACCCAAGGGTCGGAGTGGGTGCACCCAAGGGTCGGAGTGGGTGCACCCAAGGGTCGGAGTGGGTGCACCCAAGGGTCGGAGTGGGTGCACCCAAGGGTCGGAGTGGGTGCACCCAAGGGTCGGAGTGGGTGCACCCAAGGGTCGGAGTGGGTGCACCCAAGGGTCGGAGTGGGTGCACCCAAGGGTCGGAGTGGGTGCACCCAAGGGTCGGAGTGGGTGCACCCAAGGGTCGGAGTGGGTGCACCCAAGGGTCGGAGTGGGTGCACCCAAGGGTCGGAGTGGGTGCACCCAAGGGTCGGAGTGGGTGCACCCAAGGGTCGGAGTGGGTGCACCCAAGGGTCGGAGTGGGTGCACCCAAGGGTCGGAGTGGGTGCACCCAAGGGTCGGAGTGGGTGCACCCAAGGGTCGGAGTGGGTGCACCCAAGGGTCGGAGTGGGTGCACCCAAGGGTCGGAGTGGGTGCACCCAAGGGTCGGAGTGGGTGCACCCAAGGGTCGGAGTGGGTGCACCCAAGGGTCGGAGTGGGTGCACCCAAGGGTCGGAGTGGGTGCACCCAAGGGTCGGAGTGGGTGCACCCAAGGGTCGGAGTGGGTGCACCCAAGGGTCGGAGTGGGTGCACCCAAGGGTCGGAGTGGGTGCACCCAAGGGTCGGAGTGGGTGCACCCAAGGGTCGGAGTGGGTGCACCCAAGGGTCGGAGTGGGTGCACCCAAGGGTCGGAGTGGGTGCACCCAAGGGTCGGAGTGGGTGCACCCAAGGGTCGGAGTGGGTGCACCCAAGGGTCGGGATGGGTGCACCCAAGGGTCGGGATGGGTGCACCTAAGGGTCGGGATGGGTGCACCTAATGACTAGGGTGGGTGCACCTAAGGGTCGGAGTGGGTGCACCTAATGACTAGGGTGGGTGCACCTAAGGGTCGGAGTGGGTGCACCTAATCGTTGGGATGGGTGCACCTAATGACTAGGGTGGGTGCACCTAAGGGTCGGAGTGGGTGCACCTAATGACTAGGGTGGGTGCACCTAAGGGTCGGAGTGGGTGCACCTAATCGTTGGGGTGGGTGCACCTAATGACTAGGGTGGGTGCACCTAAGGGTCGGCGTGGGTGCACCTAATGACTAGGGTGGGTGCACCTAAGGGTCGGGGTGGGTGCACCCCTGAGTCCACGTGGGGGCACCAAATAGTCCGGGTGGGGTCTCCTGGTGGTCCGGGGGGTCACCTGGTGATCCATGGGGGGTCACCTGGTGGTCCAGGGGGGGGTCACCTGGTGGTCCAGGGGGGGGTCTCCTGGTGGTCCAGGGGGGGGTCACCTGGTGGTCCAGGGGGGGGTCACCTGGTGGTCCAGGGGGGGGTCACCTGGTGGTCCAGGGGGGGGTCACCTGGTGGTCCAGGGGGGGGTCACCTGGTGGTCCGGGGGGGGGGTCACCTGGTGGTCCGGGGGGGGGGTCTCCTGGTGGTCCGGGGGGGGGGTCTCCTGGTGGTCCGGGGGGGGGTCACCTGGTGGTCCGGGGGGGGGGTCACCTGGTGGTCCGGGGGGGGTCACCTGGTGGTCCGGGGGGGGGTCACCTGGTGGTCCGGGGGGGGGTCACCTGGTGGTCCGGGGGGGGTAACCTGGTGGTCCGGGGGGGGTTACCTGGTGGTCTAAGTTAAATGGCTGAAATTTGATTGGCTATTTTAGGCTCCGCCCACTTTTTAAAATTTGAATCCCAGTCACCCATTGACCAACTGTTCCAAGTTTAGTGACTTTGCCATTGACCCTCTAAGAGCAGCGGCAGTTTTAAATTTTCCCATTAAAACATATGGCTGAAATTTGATTGGCCGTTGTAGACTCCGCCCACTTTTAAACATTTGAATTCTAGTCACCTATTAACCGAATATATTACGTTTAACAACCCTGCCATTAACAATGTTGAAATGGCAGCAATTTAACATTTTCTCATTGAAGTCAATAGGGAAAATCTGATTGGTTGTTTGTAGCTCCGCCCACTTTTTAATGTCCCCAAAATGTGACATAAATTTTCAGGTTGACCCCATGACTAAGTGACCCAAGTTTGGTGAGTTTCACTCTGAATCTGTATGAGTGACAAACGTTTGCATTTTTCCAATAAAACTCTATGGGAAAAAAAGAGGTTTTCGGGGGCCCGCCCCAGGGGCCCGGAGGGTGGGATCGGTTAACAAAGCACAAGCAAGATGCTCGGGTATGTACCGACCAAGAGTGCAAAGTTCGGAATTTATACTCCTAAATTTGTGGGAGGAGTTGCAAGTTGAACGTGTCATTATAGTCAATGGGGAGAATTTTATTGGTTCTGTGTGGCCCCACCCACATTTTAGGGTCTCCGAAATGTTCTAACAAATTGCGCGTTGACCCAATGACTAAGTGACCTAAGATTGGTGACTTTAGTTTAAAATCTGTGCGACTGGGAGCGATTTGAAAATTTTCCCTGTCAAAGTCAATGGGAAAAATGTGGATTTTGGGGGCCTGTCCCAGGGGCCCGGAGGGTGGGATCGGTTAACAAAGCACAAGCAAGGTACTCGGGTGGGTGCCGACCAAGTCTGCAAAGTTTGGAATTTGTACTCCTAAAACATTTTTAGGAGTACAATTTGAACGTCTCATTACAGTCAATGGGGAGATTTTGATTGGTTCTGTGTGGCCCCGCTTACTTTTTGGGGTCCCCGAAATGTGCCAAAAATTTTCAGGTTGACCCCATGACTAAGTGATTCAAGTTTGGTGACTTTAGCCTCAAAGCCTGGCGAGTGGGAGCGATTTGAAAATGCACCCTGTCAAAGTCTATGGGAAAAAAGGGGGCTTTTGGGGCCCGCCACGGGGGCCCCGTGGGTGGGTTCGCTTATAAAAGCACAAGCAAACTCGAGTCGCTATAGGTCAAAGAAGTGTAGGAAGTTTAGGGTATGTAGCCCCAAAACTGTAGGAGGAGTAGCGTATAGAAAACGCGGCTAAGAATAATAATAATAAGCTGAAACGCTTTTTGACAATCGAATATCAATATGTTGGCTTTTGCAAGCCAACATAATAATAATAATAATAATAATTAATAATAAGCTGAATCGCTTTTTGACAATCGAATATCAATATATTGGCTTTTGCAAGCCAACATATCTAGCAAGTGTCGTTTCTGAAGAAACCACAGGATGTTGGCTTGAAATCTGATTGGCTGTTGGTGGCCCTGCCCACTTTTCTGAATTTTAATCCTAATCCTAAATTGTCCAACTGTACCAAGTTTGGGGATCCTGCTATTAACAGTGGCAGCGGCAGTTTTAAATTTCCCCATTAAAACAACTGACTAAAATTTGATTGGCCGTTTTAGACTCCGCCCACTTTTTATAAATTTTGACCTTTGTCACACACTGACCCACCCTGCCGAGTTTGGGTGCTGTGGCTTAAATACTGTGAGAATGACAGCTTTTTAAAGGTTTCTCATTGAAGTCAATAGGGAAAATCTGATTGGTTGTTTGTGGCTCCGCCCACTTTTTAGCGTCCCCAAAATTAGATATACATTGTCACAGTCCTCCAGTGACCAACTATGCCAAGTTTCAGAACCCTGCCATTAACACTCTAAGAGCAGCGGAAGTTTGAATTTTTCCCATTTAAACAAATGGCTAAAATTTGATTTGCCGTTGTAGACTCCGCCCACTTTTTATAAATTTTTGGCCCCAGTCACCCAATGACCTACGGTGCCAAGTTTGGGTATTCTGGCTTACATACTGTGAGAATGACAGCAATTTAAAGGTTTCTCATTGAAGTCAATAGGGAAAATCTGATTTTTTTTTTGTTGGCTCCGCCCACTTTTTTAAATTTTTGAAGCCGAAGTAATCTATGACCTGTTTTCTAATATTTGAACCCCCTGACATCAATAATGGCAGCATTTTTAAATTTTCTGCATTTTTCAATTTTCCCATTGAAATCAATCAATGAAATCTGATTGGTTGTTTTTGACCCCGCCCACTTTTCTGAATTTCAATCCTAATCCTAAATTGTCTAACTGTACCAAGTTTGGGGACCCTGCCATTAACAGTGTAAGATCAGCGGCAGTTTTAAATTTTCCTATTAAAACAACTGACTAAAATTTGATTGGCCTTTGTGGACTCACACTTTTTATAAATTTTGACCTTTGTCACACACTGACCCACCCTGCCGAGTTTGGGTGCTGTGGTTAAAGGGCTTCTGTCACCCCACTAAAGTCATATTTTTTTTTTTTTGGGCAAGTTAAATTCCTTATACTGCGATATATGAAAATATAATGGTCTTACTTTGCTTCAGCAGTTTCTTATAAAAACGAACTTTTATATTATGTAAAGTAGGTCTCTACCAGCAAGTAGGGCGTCTACTTGCTGGTAGCCGCCGCAAAATACCGCCCCCTCGTCGTGTTGATTGACAGGGCTAGCCGCGATCTCCTCCTCCGGCCGGCCCTGTCAGCATTTCAAAAATCGCGCGTTCGTGTTCATTTGCGCAGGCACTCTGAGATAAGGAGGCTCGCCTCCTCAGCACTTCTTCAGTGCGCCTGCGCCGATGACGTCTTCTCTTTCGGTGATGTCATCGGCGCAGGCGCACTGAGGGAGTTCTGAGGAGGCAAGCCTCCTCATCTCAGAGCGCCTGCTCCGAATCAACACAGGCGCGCGATTTTTGAAGTGCTGACAGGGCCGGCCGGAGGAGGAGATCGCGGCTGGCCCCGTCAATCAACACGACGAGGGGGCGGTTTTTTGCGGCAGCTACCAGCAAGTAGACGCCCTACTTGCTGGTAGAGACCTAATTTACATATTATAAAAGTTTGTTTTTATAAGAAACTGCTGAAGCAAAGTAAGACCATTATATTTTCATATATCGCAGTATAAGGAATTTAACTATTCCAAAAAAAAATATGACTTTAGTGGGGTGACAGAAGCCCTTAAATACTGTGAGAATGACAGCTTTTTAAAGGTTTCTCATTGAAGTCAATAGGGACAATCTGATTGGTTGTTTGTAGCTCCGCCCACTTTTTTGAGTCCCTAAAACGTGACAGAAATTTTCAGGTCGATCCCATGACTAAGTGACCCAAGTTTGGCGAATTTAACTTAAAAGCTGTACGAGTGGCAAAAGTTTAAAATTTTCCAATGAAAGTCTATTGGAAAAAATGGGATCTTTGGAGGGCCGCCCAAGGGGCCCGCAGGGTGGGATCGCTTAACAAAGCACAAGCAACCTATTCGGGTATGTGCCGAACAAGTGTGCAAAGTTTGGAAATTGTACTCCTAAAACTGTGGGAGGAGTAGCGTATAGAAAATTGCTAAATTTTCATTGCCCGTTGCTAGCTCCGCCCACTTCGGGGTGTCCCCCAAAATTCACAGTTTTGTTCGGGGTGACACCAACAATATGTGATCCGAGTTTGGGGAATGTAGCTTCAAAACTGTGCGGGTGAGAGCGACTTGAAAATTTGAGGGCCCGCCACAGGGGCCCGGAGGGTGGGAATGGTTATTAGAGCACAAGCAACGAACTTTGCTATAGGACGAAGAAGTGTGGAAAGTTTGGGGTATGTACCCCTAAAACTGTAGGAGGAGTAACGTTTAGAAAGAGATGGGGCGCCAAGAATAATAATAACAAATGGAGAAGGGGAGCAGTAACAAATAAAACTTAACTTTTAATATGTCTATTCTCCCTGGGTAGGGAATAAAAGACCCCTTACAAACAAAAAAAACCACACAATGACAGACGTGGATCCTGGATTGGTGTGCCGCATGTGTTGTCTGCACACCCAATCAGGTGTCGTCCTCACTAGGCCTGCGACAAACGTCACAAAGGCCCACGGAGGATAGACCGTAAGATCCCTTAATCCTGATCCCAAAGGGTATTGGGATCAAGCTAAATAGCAATGCAAAGATCTTACCAATTCATAGAAAGGCCTCACTTGTTAGCCACGTATAGTGGGTTAGTACAGGAGGTGGTCACGTGCAGCAGGCTGGTCATTCATCAGATGTCCAAGGGTAAAGAAGATATCCGAGATTCCAGTCAGACCTGGTATTAGAGTAGCCTCAACAGAGAAACTTACCCTAGTACCACCCTGCTTGACCTGTCTGGCCCTAGTGACCTAACACAGGGTCCGTGCCCCGCAAGGGGTGGCCCCGTCCGGAACCTTGCCCTGATAAGGAGTCCCTATGTGACCCTAGAACAGGGTGACCGGGGCAGAGCCCTAAGTATCAAGGCAAGGAGAAGTATATAACCGTAATAAATTGCGTGTGCCGCAAGATGTTGACATATGGAAATGAAGGGTAGACAAGCGCAAAATGGTTGCGCGTCCAGTGATATGTAAGCGTGTTCCAACGCGTTTCATTAATCTAACATATCTTTAGTCCACTTTCATAAGCCTAAGACCCCATAAATCGTCAGGGGACACAGGGCCTGTTGTTATGCCTCCTGCCAGTCTACCTATTGCAACCGTATAGGAGTATTACAATATTGCAAATATATGGGGGTATTACACTGAAACGCCCCTCAAAGCAAGGTAAACAGGTGACAGAATGAGGCATGTGAAATTATATACCGGAAAAGACACAAACAAAAACAGAACGGAAAAACCATTAGAGTCTAAGTGCTCACACTGCCAGCAAGGTGATGGGTGGGAGCCGGTACTCACATTCTTATTGGAACAGCGTGTTGCAGATGTCCAGAATTGTGGGCATGGAGGTTCACCACGCCAACCATCACAAGTGCACACCTGACAAACATGCACAGGCGCGCTGTATTTAAATGAAAGGAAGGGGTGGGCCGTAAGTCAATGCGCATGCGCCGTGCATGACGCCGACCCACGTGACCGGACCAACTCACGTGATCGGGCCGGCGGAGGTGCGGCGTACTCACAGAGCGCAGGCGCTGTTGACCATAGCGATACCGGAGCAGGTCAAGGCGGACGTAGCTACAGTGACGTGAAGACGTCACCACGCCTCCAGGTCTGCCCAGGGGACGCGGGGCTGTGAAAGAGAAAACAGTCATTTAATCAGCCTCAATCTATTGCGTCCATGCAGCACAGGGCTGCAGATAAAGAGGGGTGGAGCTAATGGGGGAGAATTAAGTTACAAGCCCCATGGCTATTATACTTGTACACCCCAAATACAGAGGAGTTAGCCCCTGAGTATATGACAAATAGGACATTTTGGCAGGGATAAAAACTGCCTGACCCGAAAGGGTGAAGGGATGGCTAACAGAAAAGGGCTTATTGTCAAGTCAGCTCAGTGAATAGATATTCGCCTAAGGAGACAGGTTAATTCTCATCAAAGGGGTACAGCCGCAGATAATCTGTTTAGTGATGTGAGAGAGTTCATATATAGCAACCAAAGTGTAATTGTTCATTCAGGCCATGGGGATGGGAGGTATTGAGTCTGAAGATCCACCAGCACTCCCGCTGGAGGATCCGTCTATCCCAGTCTCCCCCCCCGAAATGGTTTATTAACACGCTCAATGCCCATGAAGTTGATGGCTGATGTGCGGCCTCCGTGTACAGAAAGGACATGCCTGGCCACCGGCGTGTCCCTTCCAATACGAATGTCTCCCAAGTGCTCGCTCATCCTTTTGCGGAGTTCCCTCCGGGTTTTGCCCACATAGCGTTGACCGCACTCGCAGGTCAGGAGGTATATCACCCCTACGCTGCGGCAATTAATGAACTGCTTAATCATGTGGGTATTATCCGGAGGGTCCACCGCAAAAGATTTGCCTTTGACCAGCCAGGCACAGAAGCTACAGTGACCACATTTGTAGCAGCCTGTGGTCTCTCTGTTCAGCCAAGTCCCTTGGTTAGCAGCGGGACTGTAATGGCTGTGCACAAGTTTGTCCCTTAGGTTTGTCCCCCTTCTGAATGTCACAGCGGGGTACGGGCTCAATACTTCGGCTAGGTCGGGGTCCATCAGTAGAGTCTCCCAATTGCGACCTAAAATGCCTTTTACTTGAGTTGCGGCCGAGTCGAAGGTGCCTATTATCTGTATATTTTTTAATGGTTCATTGTTGGAGCGTGTAGTGGGATGTAGAAGGGCAGTCCGAGTACGTCCTAGGGCCCTTTGGTAGGCCTGTCTAAGCGTTCTATCCGGGTAGCCAGGTTCACGAAATCTAGCCCTCATGATAGTTGCCTGATTTTTAAATTCACTTAGTTCGGAGCAGTTACGTCTGAGACGGATGTACTGTCCAAAGGGAATTCCCCGCTTAAGTGGGGCCGGGTGGCAGCTGTCCCACCTAAGTAACGAATTGGTTGCCGTGGGTTTGCGGTAGATAGTTGTCCGCAACCCACCCACTTCATCCCTAGAAATGGTGATGTCTAGGAAAGGGAGATTATCTTTCATGATGGAGGAAGTGAACCTAAGTCCAATAGAGTTGGTATTAAGTTCCTGTACGAAGCTGGAATATTGCCCTTCAGTCCCGCCCCACAGAATGAAGAGACCAAAGGGCAACATGTCCAGCGAACCGACTCGGTGTGTCCCCAAACACCACTGTTTCCTCCCACCAGCCCAGGAGCAAGTTGGCATAAGAGGACGCACAAGAGCTGCCCATAGCCGTACCCCTGAGCTGGTGGTAGGTGCGGCCATCAAACAGGAAATAGTTCTTAGTGAGAACGAATTGCAATAGCTCTAAAACGAAGTCGCTATGTGCCGAGTACTGGCAGCCCCTTGCTTTTAGGAAATGTGCGGCCGCCTCCAGGCCCTTGTCGTGGGGAATCGAGGAATATAGTGCCTCAACGTCAATTGACGCCAAGTGCCATTCGGGTTCGATACAAATGTGCTCCAATTTGGTTAGCAGGTCCCCAGTATCCCTTACATATGAGGGTAGGGCTTGTACAAAGGGACTGAGGAGGCGGTCCACATAGATGCCCACATTCTGCGAGAGGCTGCCCACCCCTGACACGATGGGACGTCCCCTCACAGGTACCATTTCTTTTGAGTGAAGGATTGGTCAGAAAAGACAGTTTTAGCTTCTGTCAGCCATACGTCCCTGTCCAGGCCGGCCGCAGTCATCTACCCTGGAAAAACACCATATATTTTTTCTCCTATAGTCTCTAGGGACATGGCAGGTTTCCTTACGGCCGGCCTGGACAGGGACGTATGGCTGACAGAAGCTAGAACTGTCTTTTCTGACCAATCCTTCACTCAAAAGAAATATACCCCCACACTTAATGGGGTTTTTTCAGAACTGACACGCATCTACAAGGAACACATCAGCTCCTGGTGGGAGTTGCAGGGGCTGGAACACTACATAAAACAAGGAATCGTGCCCCGGGGTCTTCGCATTTCCCTTGCTCCAGCGAATCGCATCAGGAACCCAGAACTCCTAGTTAAGTGGGAAATGGAAGCAACCAGTAGTTCCCTAAAATTCATGCAACTGCTTCTTGACGAGGAAAGGGCCATACTTGTGCGGCTAGATAAGAACCTATCCGAACAGATAGAGATTGTTAAGAAATTTCAATCCGATACTGAATTTAGTATCAAAGAGAGTCAATTGCAAAACACAATAGAGCGCTACCAATATCACCTCAAAGAGCGCAAACACAAACAATTCAGTAGAGACCTGCAGGACTTCAAGGATAACAAAGTGTATCTGTTTCTCACAAATCCTGACACCTCTCCAAAAACAGATTTGTCCTCCACAGACACGGAGGCTTCAGATACCGACAGGGATAGATACCCTAGGAATAGAGGTCGAGGTAGGGGTGGTTATAGAGGTAAGAAACGGGGAGGAGGTAGATACAATACGGGTCAATTCTCCAATCAACCACAATGTCCCCCCTCTGTCCAGCCCTCTGCCTCTTCTCAGCCCTCCTCCTCTTTTTTAGAGCAAGGGACACACTATCCGCTGCGAAATCGGAATCCCACGTTACAAAATATGTAAGGTCAGAGGACGACAGGTTAGTCATCAACTTATCCTCTCGCCCTCTGACTGTAAATGAGAATAGGCTTTTGAGAAGGGGACTCTCATTCGTCCCAACCCACAGGTTCGACGCATTTCGCTGGGTCAAGGATCTCCACCTGTTTGCCGTGAAGCTTAAATGGCACAAGCATTTCAGACTTAAAGATCAGAAGGAAAGCCGTGATCTGGGCATCCCGGTGGAGATTCTCGGTGATGTCCATTTACTATACAATCTAGACACAATACCCGCTAATTTCCGAGGGGAGAGGTCCCTTCACAAACCTCAAGAAGAAAAGTACGAAAATGCCCCCAGTGGGAGAAGTCTCCTGTATAGACGTATTTGTGAAACATACTGTAGCTGAACTCTGCTCTCTAGTATCCACCTCTACTCGGTTCAATTGCAGCAGAGAAGAGAGGGATATTATCAAGTCACTCGAGGGGGACAAAGACATAATCATAAAACCCTCAGACAAAGGAGGAAACATTGTCTTGATGGACGCCTCGGCGTACAGATTAATGTGCCTGGCCATCCTGAACGACAAACAGGGTTATGAAACCCTGCCGAGCAACCCAACCCTGAGATTCCAAAGCGAATTATGTGCAATGTTAACCAGCGCCAAGACCACCCAACTTATCAACGGAGAGGAGTTTAAGTTTCTATACCCCCTCCACCCGGTGACACCAACGTTTTACTGTCTACCTAAAGTCCACAAGGATACGGTACCTGTGAGGGGACGTCCCATCGTGTCAGGGGTGGGCAGCCTCTTGCAGAATGTGGGCATCTATGTGGACCGCCTCCTCAGTCCCTTTGTACAAGCCCTACCCTCATATGTAAGGGATACTGGGGACCTGCTAACCAAATTGGAGCACATTTGTATCGAACCCGAATGGCACCTGGCGTCAATTGACGTTGAGGCACTATATTCCTCGATTCCCCACGACAAGGGCCTGGAGGCGGCCGCACATTTCCTAAAAGCAAGGGGCTGCCAGTACTCGGCACATAGCGACTTCGTTTTAGAGCTATTGCAATTCGTTCTCACTAAGAACTATTTCCTGTTTGATGGCCGCACCTACCACCAGCTCAGGGGTACGGGTATGGGCAGCTCTTGTGCGCCCTCTTATGCCAACTTGCTCCTGGGCTGGTGGGAGAAAACAGTGGTGTTTGGGGACACACCCAGTCGGTTCGCTGGACATGTTGCCCTTTGGTCTTGCTACATAGATGACATCTTCATTCTGTGGGGCGGGACTGAAGGGCAATTTTCCAGCTTCGTCCAGGAACTTAATACCAACTCTATTGGACTTAGGTTCACTTCCTCCATCATGAAAGATAATCTCCCTTTCCTAGAGATCACCATTTCTAGGGTCTGAAGTGGGTGGGTTGCGGACAACTATCTACCGCAAACCCACGGCAACCAATTCGTTACTTAGGTGGGACAGCTGCCACCCGGCCCCACTTAAGCAGGGAATTCCCTTTGGACAGTACATCCGTCTCAGACGTAACTGCTCCGAACTAAGTGAATTAAAAAATCAGGCAACTATCATGAGGGCTAGATTTCGTGAACGTGGCTACCCGGATAGAACGCTTAGACAGGTCTACCGAAGGGCCCTAGGACGTACTCGGACTGCCCTTCTACATCCCACTACACGCTCCAACAATGACCCATCAAAAAATATATACGGATAATAGGCACCTTCAACTCGGCCGCAACTCAAGTAAAAGGCATTTTAGGTCGCAATTGGGAGACTCTACTGATGGACCCCGACCTAGCCGAAGTATTGAGCCCGTACCCCTCTGTGACATTCACAAGGGGGACAAACCTAAGGGACAAACTTGTGCACAGCCATTACAGTCCCGCTGCTAACCAAGGGACTTGGCTGGACAGAGACCACAGGCTGCTACAAATGTGGTCACTGTAGCTTCTGTGGCTGGCTGGTCAAGGGCAAATCGTTTGCGGTGGACCCTCCGGATAATACCCACATGATTAAGCAGTTCATTAATTGCCGCAGCGTAGGGGTGATATACCTCCTGACCTGCGAGTGCGGTCGACGCTATGTGGGCAAAACCCGGAGGGAACTCCGCAAAAGGATGAGCGAGCACTTGGGAGACATTCGTAATGGAAGGGACACGCCGGTGGCCAGGCATGTCCTTTCTGTATACGGAGGCCGCACATCAGCCATCAACTTCATGGGCATTGAGCGTGTTAATAAACCATTTCGGGGGGGAGACTGGGATAGACGGATCCTCCATCGGGAGTGCTGGTGGATCTTCAGACTCAATACCTCCCATCCCCATGGCCTGAATGAACAATTACACTTTGGTTGCTATATATGAACTCTCTCACATCACTAAACAGATTATCTGCGGCTGTACCCCTTTGATTAGAATTAACCTGTCTCCTTAGGCGTATATATATTCACTGAGCTGACTTGACAATAAGCCCTTTTCTGTTAGCCATCCCCTCACCCTTTCGAGTCAGGCAGTTTTCATCCCTGCCAAAATGTCCTATTTGTCATATACTCAGGGGCTAACTCCTCTGTATTTGGGGAGTACAAGTATAATAGCCGTGGAGCTTGTAACTTAATTCTCCCCCATTAGCTCCACCCCTCTTTATCTGCAGCCCTGTGCTGCATGGACGCAATAGATTGAGGCTGATTAAATTACTGTTTTCTCTTTCACAGCCCTGCGTCCCCTGGGCAGTCCTGGAGGCGTGGTGACGTCTTCATGTCACTGTAGCTACGTCCACCTTGACCTCCTCCGGTATCGCTATGGTCAACAGCGCCTGCGCTCTGCGAGTACGCCGCACCTCCGCCGGCCCGATCACGTGAGTTGGTCCGGTCACGTGGGTCGGCGTCATGCACGGCGCATGCGCATTGACTTACGGCCCTCCCCTTCCTTTCATTTAAATACAGCGCGCCTGTGCATGTTTGTCAGGTGTGCACTTGTGATGGTTGGCGTGGTGAACCTCCATGCCCACAATTCTGGACATCTGTGACACGCTGTTCCAGTAAGAATGTGAGTACCGACTCCCACCCATCACCTTGCTGGCAGTGTGAGCACTTAGACTCTAATGGTTTTTCCGTTCTGTTTTTGTTTGTGTCTTTTCAGGTATATCATTCCACATGCCTCATTCTGTCACCTGTCTACCTTGCTTTGAGGGGCGTTTCAGTGTAATACCCCCATATATTTGCAATATTGTAATACCCCTATACGGTTGCAATAGGTAGACTGGCAGGAGCCATAACAACAGGCCCCGTGTCCCCTGACGATTTATGGGGTCTTATGCTTATGAAAGCGGACTAAAGATATGTTAGATTAATGAAACGCGTTGGGGCACGCTTACATATCACTGGACGCGCAACCATTTTGCGCTTGTCTACCCTTCATTTCCATATGTCAACATCTTGCGGCACACGCAATTTATTACTGTTATATACTTCTCCTTGCCTTGATACTTAGGGCTCTGCCCCTGGTCAACCTGTTCTAGGGTCACATAGGGACTCCTTATCAGGGCAAGGTTCCGGACGGGGCCACCCCTTGCGGGGCACGGACCCTGTGTTAGGTCACTAGGGCCAGACAGGTCAAGCAGGGTGGTACTAGGGTAAGTTTCTCTGTTGAGGCTACTCTAATACCAGGTCTGACTGGAATCTCGGATATCCTCTTTACCCTTGGACATCTGATGAATGACCAGCCTGCTGCACGTGACCACCTCCTGTACTAACCCACTATATGTGGCTAACAAGTGAGGCCTTTCTATGAATTGGTAAGATCTTTGCATTGCTATTTAGCTTGATCCCAATACCCTTTGGGATCAGGATTAAGGGATCTTACGGTCTATCCCCCGTGGGCCTTTGTGACGTTTGTCGCAGGCCTAGGGAGGACGACACCTGATTGGGTGTGCAGACAACACATGCGGCACACCAATCCAGGATCCACGTCTGTCATTGTGTGTTTTTTTGTTTGTAAGGGGTCTTTTATTCCCTACCCAGGGAGAATAGACATATTAAAAGTTAAGTTTTATTTGTTACTGCTCCTCTTCTCCATTTGTGCTTCACTCCTTTGAGCGGTATCCAGGAGAACTGCACCCGCAGTCATCTACCCTGGAAAGACACCATATATTTTTTCAAGAATAATAATAATAACTAGCAGGTGTCGTTTCTGAAGAAATCACAAAATGTTGGCTTGAAATTTGATTGGTTGTTTTTGGCCCCACCCCTTTTCATAAATTGTCCAATTGTACCAAGTTTGGGGACTCTAACCGCACTCCAGCAGCCATGGTATTTGCCAAGTATGGGGCCTGTGGCTTTAAATATGTGAAAATGGCAGTACTTGATTTAGACTGTAATAATAGCAGCTGTTTATCTGTTTTTCACTAAGGTCAATGGCTGAAATCTAATTGGCTGTCGAGGAAACCACAAGATGTTGGCTTGAAATTGTCCAGGGGGGTCACCTGGTGGTAGTCACCTGGTGGTCCGGGGGTAGTCACCTGGTGGTCCGGGGGTAGTCACCTGGTGGTCCGGGGGTAGTCACCTGGTGGTCCGGGGGTAGTCACCTGGTGGTCCGGGGGTAGTCACCTGGTGGTCCGGGGGTAGTCACCTGGTGGTCCGGGGGTAGTCACCTGGTGGTCCGGGGGTAGTCACCTGGTGGTCCGGGGGTAGTCACCTGGTGGTCCAGGGGTGGTCACCTGGTGGTCCGGGTGGAGTCATCTGTTGGTCCGGACGGGTGCACCCATGGCGGGTACACCCAAGGATCCGGATAGATGCACCCATGGGTCCGAGCGGGTGCACCCAAAGATCCGGGCGGGTGCATTCATGGGTCCGGGCGGGTGCACCCATGTGTCCGTGCGGGTGCACCCAAGGGTCCGAACGGGTGCACCCAAGGGTCCGGGCGGGTACAGCCATGGGTCTGGGCGGGTTCACCCATGAGTCTGGGCGTGTGCACCCATGGGTATCAGGGTCGGTGCACCTAATGCCTTTACATTCACAAAGTGACCAACTGCACTAAGCTTGAAGACCCTGCCATTAACAGTGTAAGAATGGCAGCAATTTGAATATTCCCTTTGATTAGCAATAGCTAATATTTGGCTGTTTTAAGCTCCGCCCACTTTTCCAAACTTTAAGCCAAATCACTAAGTAATGGTCTGGGCCAGGTTTGGGCCTTAAAACTATGAGAATGGCAGTACAGTATATGAAAGTTTTACATTATGGTGAAATGCTGTGGCCTGTGAGGTAAAGGCATTTATCCAATCAGATGGCTGTTACCAGGATAGAGACACATCAGACTCTGATTGGTTTTCTGTGACTCCGCCCACTTTTTTTTCAATTAATCAGTCAGCTGTGTCTCTTCTCTATCCCAGCATTGTCATTGCTGGCACGCTTCCCCCCACCTAAGTCACTGATTGATTATCCAGGTAACAGATTCCCTTTAAACACAGAAAATAGATGGCGGCATCCTCACCATTGCCGATGGATGATGGCTTCCAAGGCTTACATACAGCAACGGACAGCCAAGAGATGCTGGACTATAAACGCCTCGCAATTGAAGTGGCCCTTCGTATCTCCCCTGACATTAGTGGCGTCACTAGAGGGGGGCGAGGGGGGGCAATTGCCCCCCCCCGGTATGTTGTTCGTTGCCCCCCCGCTGATTCCCCCAGGTGAATACTATCTAATGAGCGCTGGAAGTGGTCCTCGGCTGTCGGCTGTGCAGGGCTGCGCACAGCGTGAGGACGCTCTGTGACCTCACACTGTGCGCGCCAGTTTAGAGCACAGTCGACTGAGGAGGGAGAAAATTGCTGGCGGCGTCCGTCCAGGAGCAGGAGAGGTAAGTGTTTTTTTTATTTTATAAAAAATGTGCTTCTGGGGGCATAATGGGGGCTAATTGGAGGCATATGGGGCTAATTGGAGGCATATGGGGGCTAATTAGAGACACAATAGGGGCTAATTAGACTATTAGAGGCATATGGGGGCTAATGAGGCATATGGGGGCTAATGAGGCATATGTGCGCTAATTAGGCATATGGGGCTAATAAGAGGCATAATGTGGGCTAATAAGAGGCATAATGGCTTATAATGGGGGCTAATGAGGCATAAGGGCTGATATGGGGGTGATAAGAGGCATAATGGGGGCTAATAAGAGGAATAATGGGGGCTAATGAGGCATAAGGGCTTATAATGGGGGCTAATGAGGCATAAGGGCTGATATGAGAGGCATAATGAGGGCTAATGAGAGGCATAATGTGTCATCAACAGATGCCCCCATAACAGTGTGTCTTCCACAGATCCACCATAACAGTGCGCCTGCGGAAGCAAGCAGAAGACGGCACAGCAGACGACTGAATAGCTTCTTTTGTAAGTAAATTGTTTTATTATAAATGTATCCCTGCATACCGCAATTCTCTCATATTTTGTAATATTATTTATATATACTTATTTTGTTTTTGCCCCCCCATTTTTGACTGTGGTATCTTTGTGCCCCCCCCCTTCCTATATATTGTTCCTAGAGTCGCCACTGCCTGACATACAGAGGACTCTGGAGACTACCATCATGTCGTCCTTACACACGCTTCAGGAAGAGGTAGACCACACTACCCAGAAAGTAAAAGCGCTTGAGCAGGAGGTACACAATCTCCACACCAATACGCGGGAGCTGATAAACACCCTGCAGGCTCAACAGCGGGACATGGCTCACATACATAACAAGCTGGAAGACCTTGAAAATAGGTCCCATCGAAATAATCTAAGGCTTGTGGGCCTACCGGAATCCATCAGACCCTCTGAGCTCCTGGATATTTGCGAAAAAGAGCTGCCAGAGGCCCTGGGCCTATCCCACTATTGTAGAGTGGAACGCGCGCACAGGGTTGGGCCAAATCCTATGGCACCACAAGATCAGAGCATACTCACAGCATCTCATGCTTCACAAGGAAGACTGCGCCAGGTCATTTTACGTGTCCTGGACTTTAATGATAAAGTTGAAATGATGCGCAGTTTCACACAGAGACGTCGCCCGATTACTATCAGCGGGCACACAGTCATGCTGTTCAAGGACTTTTCGGTGGAAGTGACAAAACGACGCAAGGCCTTTAGTCCCATATGCATCAGGCTATTTAAAAGCAATGTCCGGTTCCATCTTTTGTATCCGGCCACTCTAAAGGTATTCCACACCGAGGAAGGAACACTTACCTTTGATTACTCCGCAGAAGCTGAAGCAGCCATTGATCGCATCCTTTCTGGAAAGACCTTCAAGCCTGCTTCTTCGCCTCAGGACTCTGTCACTGGCTCTCAAGGCAGACCATTTAGTCGGCAGCTCAGAGAGACGTTCGGTGGGAAAATCGCAAATCGCCCGAAGATCAGCCTCTGATTCACCGAATTGGCCCTCTGGTCGCTGACTGCTCTATGTCACAGCGAGTTGATATGATCCATTGTGCCCACAGAGGCTCTGGGCCTATACTTTCCGGACCCTTTACAGTACATGATTGTTTAGTTTCTCAGGTTTAATATGTTTCTCACTGATATGTCATACCCGGGTCTTATATGATCCGAGGATGTGGCAACATGGTTTTGAGCGATGTTTAGTTAATAAAAAGGATTAGTGCTGCTGGCCTCAAGCTTGGGAAAGGTTCTAGTATTGAACCAAAACATTACCCTTGCCACATGGGTGAATAAAGGTATTTATTTCATGTTATATGGGAGTGCTGCCCGTTTTTTGCAAATATATATGGAAAAAAACGGACAGCACTCCAGTCCTGCATCAACATCAGGTGGGTTTATTGCATGTGAGACAGCAACGTTTCAGCTCTAAGCATGCTTGAAAAAGGCTCAAGATTAGAGCTGAAACGTTGCTATCTCACATGCAATAAACCCACCTGATGTTGATGCAAGACTGGAGTGCTGTCCGTTTTTTTCCACATATTGCTATGGGTAAGAAGCTGTTACCTAGGACTTAGCACCCAGCACATACTATCTTAGTCAGTGCTGCCATTTATATATATATATATATATATATCACCTTCACATTACACACATGAGCATAAACACTGCTCTTCCTAGAGCAACACAGTGGCTAATATTATAGTTCATGCATTCGGTTATGCATAAACTCACACTGTTCACATTAAAACAAGTAAATCATTTTCATAGAATGAAAAAAAAAAAAAAGGTACATAGCACACAAATAATGTCAATACCTACAAAACACATAATTCTTTTGTATGCCCACTTTATCTTCATTTTTGAAACATGCATCTATATCCTTTTTTTTTATTATTACATTGGTTACCAACTCAGGTGTAAGCGATATACAGTTTTGTATAACTAATACGTCTAAACTCGATTTATTGAGATTAAACAACATGCCGAGGCAAAATAAAAAGTCTCAGATGGCAAAGGAACGTGAGAAAATGAAAAAAGCTTTAAAGGAAGATAAAAGTTCTCTACAGATTGAATATACTGTAATGAGTAAGTCAACACTGGCATCACATTGGCAAGGTGATGTCAGGTATAGCAGTTTTTCATGACGGTTCCAGTGTACCTGTAATGCTTTGACTTTCCTTGCTGAACACCATGAAAAAAACGACCTACAGGACCTGCACCTATATCAAATTTTACAAAAAGGCGATTCCCTGTATACTAGTGTCAAACTTGCATTGCAAGCAAAAGGCAAATTTATATCAAACTTGCAAAATTTTGGTGAGATACCATCCACAGTTAGCACAGACAAACACTGCTACAGTGTTATAAAATATGAGCAAAAATTTGGGTTACTGAAATCTACCCATCCTGAAATGCAGGAATATACCGATCTACCGACTGCATTATGTTGTCTAAAGCATGAAATAACTGATGCATTGCTTTTAATTGGTAGCACATGCATAGCTTTATTCAGAGATTTATCAGGAAGATTTGGCATCTTTGATTCTCATTGTAGAACACCGTTAGGCCTCTTTCATACGTGCGTTGCGGGAAAATGTTCGGGTGCGTTACGGGAACACCCCTGATTTTTCAGCGCGAGTGCAAAACATTGTAATGCGTTTTCCACTCGCGTGAGAAAAATCGCGCATGTTTGGTACCCAAACCCGAACTTCATCACAGAAGTTCGGGTTTGGGATCGGGGTTGTGTAGATTGTATTATTTTCCCTTATAACATGGTTATAAGGGAAAATAATAGCATTCTGAATACAGAATGCATAGTAAAATAGCGCTGGAGGGGTTAAAAAGATAAATAAAAATAATTTAACTTGCCTTAGTCCACTTGATAGCGCAGCCCGTCATCTCCTTCTGTCTCCTTTCTTTAGGACCTGGGTAAAGGACCTGTGGTGACGTCACTCCGGTTGTCACATGGTCCATCACATGATTCATCACCATGGTAAAAGATCATGTGATGACCGGAGTGACGTCACCACAGGTCCTTTACCCAGGTCCTGAAGAAAGGAGACAGAAGGAAATGCCGGCTGCGCTATCAAGTGGACTAAGGTAAGTTAAATTTTTATTTTATTTTTTAACCCCTCCAGCGCTATTTTACTATGCATTCTGTATTCAGAATGCTATTATTTTCCCTTATAACCATGTTATAAGGGGAAATAATAATGATCGGGTCTCCATCCCGATCGTCTCCTAGCAACCGTGTGTGAAAATCGCACCGCATCCGCACTTGCTTGCAGATGCTTGCGATTTTCACGCAACCCCATTCACTTCTATGGGGCCTGCATTGCGTGAAAAACGCAGAATATAGAGCATGCTGCGATTTTCACGCAACGCACAAGTGATGCGTGAAAATCACCGCTCATGTGAACGGCCCCATAGAAATGAATGGGTCGGTATTCAGTGCGGGTGCAATGCGTTCAACTCACGCATCGCATCCGCGCGGAATACTCGCCCGTGTGAAAGGGGCCTTAGGATTAGTGGCTGATGAGAGCAATGGCACTGCTGTAATGCTAACTTTCTGCACAGTAGAGGATATGACTGAAAGATTACTTCTTTTATATCTTAAGGGTCTGGGACTCAGTGATGAAACACAAAACGAACTTCAGCCTGTTTCATTTTCAACCATAAATTTTATCTCAAATACCAATATAGGCCAAATGTATCAAGGAAATCTCTTATTGAACAAAAATCAAACTGAATTTACTGAAAATAATTCTTTAAAAATAACAACACAAGCAAGTACCAAAGTTTTACCTTCAATCGCAAATAAGATGAGATTTGACGGAGAGCATATTTTCTAAAAAAGGCACAGGTTGACAAACATACATGCAACTTTCAAACAGAACAACAAACTGCCTGTGACAATATGAAGAATAAATTAAAATCTAAACATCTGGAATTCATAGAAAAGGTGAAAATACGCAAACGTTCAAGCTATTTGAAAAATAGAGATCATCTGAAAGAAAAGTTAAGACCGCAGTACCAAAAAAATGCAATGGTCAGACAAATGAAAAGGCAATTTGTGATAGATAATTACAAAAATGATAATTCATACAAAAAGAAGCAGAGAGAATATGTAATCAATAAATACAGAGATAATTCTGCATACAGAGCGACACAGAAAGAATATATCACCAAACAATACAGAGATAATGTTGCATACAGAGCAACACAGAAAGAATATATCACCAACAAATACAGAGATAATGCTGCATACAGAGCGACACAGAAAGAATATATGACCAACAAATACAGAGATAATGCTGCATACAGAGCGAAACAGAAAAATTATATTATTAACAGATAATCTGAGGATTGTATATACAGGGAAAGACAAAAGCATAATTTTACTCATAAAGTGCAAAGTGACAAAAGCTTCTATGAACAAAGAAAAAAAATTTTAACAGAAGGTATAAAACTGATGATATTTTTAGGACCAATGTCAAAGAAAAAAGCCAATACAGAATGAGATGCAAACGGAACATTCTTAAGAGAATTCACAATTTGCAAAGTGCCCAGAAGATTTTGATGAAGTATAGGCTTTATCAAGCACTGCATAAACCATCAAGAAATATAAATTTTCAAGCAGAAATGAAAAATCCAAATGTTTTGAAAGCACTAGTCCATTTTAATAAGATGATAAGATGTGGCCCAACTTTTATTTGCACTACTTGCCATAGAACATTGTTTCGTAATCAAGTTCGTCCATGTACTCACAATTATCAAAAGAATCCTAAAGTTAACTCTGCTTATCTAACTGTAAAATATGTTCATATTTGTTTATCTACCTGTGCAAATGACTGTAACATTGAGGAAAGAAAAAGTGAATGGATCTGCCACACTTGCCACGATAACCTAAATAAAGGAAAGATACCACCTATAGCAGCTTCAAATAAACTTGAACTTACTCCTATCCCATCAGAACTCTGTGAACTGAATATCTTAGAGAGACACATAATAGCAAAATACATCCCTTTTGCTAAAATTATATCACTCCCTAAAGGTCAACAAAAAGCAATTATGGGTGCCGTTGTATCAGTTCCCTTTGAAGTGGATACTACAGTAAATTCTTTACCTCGCCCTTTAAGTGAATCGCAGTTGCTTACAGTGAAACTAAATCAAGGTCATTACCAGTTTCACCATATCAGCATGCATAAAGTCTTGTCTGACCTTCTGAAATTAAAAGAAATTCATTCAGAATATAAAGACATTGTACTTAATCCTATAAATGACGAAGAAGAACTGTTTAACAATTTACAACATCCCACAGCTGATGTTGGAAACCAAATGGACATTGAAGAGGACCATAATGGAACAGAACAGATTCCTGATGAATCAAGTGAACAAATTTCTGAAAGTATCTTATTTTGGACACGTGTCTTCAACCACCTGATCTTGGACAGCAACTTTTATCTTTTAATGATGGCATTTTCTGCATTGCACCTGCAGAGGTAAACACACCTGTAAGCATGTTTAAGGTCCCTAAGCTAGAATCCATGGCTTTTCCTGTGCAGTTTCCTGATGGCAAAAACACATTGGATGAACCCCACAGAGAGGTAGTGTTATCGCCTAGCAGATACTTTAATGCAAGGCTATTCTCTGTTGATAATCGCTTTGCAAGAGACATAAACTATATTTTTTTTGCCCAATTTGTAACAGAAATACATTTAGCATTTTCAAGCATGTCTATTCAGCTGAGAAAATCAAAATCTATAACAAGTGATGGCCGCAGAATCAACAGTTCACTACTGCAAGAAAAATCTGAGCTAGATAAGCTTGTGCAAAATAATGAGATTACCAGGTTTATGCAGCCCTTGAGGGGAACACCTGCCTACTGGGAAAAAACTTTACGAGATTTGTTTGCGATGCTTAGACAACTAGGAACTCCCACATTTTTCTGTACATTCAGTGCTGCTGAGATGAGATGGCCAGAGGTGATAACGGCAATTAAAGCACAGCAGGGAGAGTCCATTGACTTTTCAACATTAGACTGGCAAGAAAAATGTGATATATTGCGATCTAACCCTGTAACAGCTATGCGAATGTTTGAAAAAAGGGTAGAAGCTCTCATAAACTTAATACTATCTCCTGCACAACCTATTGGAGAGGTGATTGACTGACTGGTTTTACAGAGTTGAATTTCAGCAAAGGGGGTCACCACATATTCATGCTTTGTTTTGGGTGAAGGATTCACCAGTATTCGAAAATGACTCAGATCAAGATATTTGTGATTTCGTTGACCAATATATATCCTGCAAGCTACCCGATCCTAACAGTGATCCAGAGCTCCATCAGATTGTAACAGAAGTACAGACTCATAGCCGTAATCATTCAAAATCTTGTAAAAAGAACAAGAAACACTGCAGATTTGGATTTCCTAAACCACCTATGGCAAAAACAATTATAACTCGGCCTAAAGACTCTACTGAAGCAGTCGATGAGGAGGAAATTGACGCTATAAAAAATTATCATCATTTCAGAATGGAAAATGCTAAGAAAAAGGTTCACATTGTGTGGGATTTGTTAAACGACCCCTCTCAAATATTTGAAAGCATCACAGAACTGCTAAATAACGCTAATCTCTCATATAAAGAGTACAAGGAATATGTTCAGACTCTTACATCTTCCAGCGTCATTCTGATGGAGCGCCAGCCAAAAGACTCTTGGATAAATGGATACAACCCTCTCCTTTTAAAAGCATGGGATGCAAACATGGACATACAGTTTATTCTTGACCCATATAGTTGTATAATGTATATGCTCTCTTATATTTCAAAATCTGAGCATGAGATGAGTGACTATTTGAAGAGAATTATTAAAGAATCATCTCAAACCACATCTGAATTTGAAAGCATGAAGGAAGTAATGCATGCCTATGCAAAAACAGAGAAGTCAGTGCCCAAGAGTTTGTAATACTGTTTGATTCATTGCATTAATCAGTATGTTCTTTTATTCTAGTCTTCATCATTATCATCATCCGATTCATCTGCTGGAGCCTTTCCATCACCAACGAGAGGTGGATAGAGTCTGGACCAAGAAGTAAGCATATACTGTGTGTGTGTGTGTGTGTGTGTGTGTATATATATTTATATATATATATATATATATATATATATACAGGGGTGTGGAAATTTTTAAAAAAACTACTTGTCGAAGGACTAAAGTGGGGGCTCAATCTACTTGTCCCTCATGACTATCTACTTGTCCTGAACTTATACTAACGTTATACTGTATGGGGGCGGGGGCCACAAGGCGATGTTATACTGTATGGGGCGGGGGCCACAAGGAGACGTTATGCTGTATGGGGGTAGGGCCACAAGGAGATGTCATGCTGTATGGGGCGGGGGCCACAAGGAGACGTTATGCTGTATGGGGGCGGGGGCCACAGGGAGATGTTATACTGTATGGGGGTGGGGGCCACAGGGAGATGTTATACTGTATGGGGGCGGGGGCCACAGGGAGATGTTATACTGTATGGGGGCAGGGGCCACAGGGTGACGTTATACTGTATCGGGGCAGGGGCCACAGGGTGACGTTATACTGTATGGGGGCAGGGGGCACAGGGTGACGTTATACTGTATGGGGGCAGGGGCCACAGGGTGATGTTATACTGTATGGGGGCAGGGGCCACAGGGTGACGTTAAACTGTATGGGGGCAGGGGCCACAGGGTGACGTTATACTGTATGGGGGCAGGGGTCACAGGGTGACGTTATACTGAGCGGGGGCAGCCGCTTGGTGACGTTATACTGTATGGGGCACTAGGGCAGCCCCAAGGTGACGTTATACTGTATGGGGGCACAAGGAGACGTTATACTGTATGGGGGCAACAGGGAGACATTATAGTTTATCAAGTGCCAGGTGCAGTAGCAGATTGCAGGCAGGGCCAGAGCCTCAGAAGACAGACAGCACAACCTTTATTTCTGACACCCCTGCAGATGAGCGTTGCTCCCGGAGCCTGTCCACATCGCAGCTCCCGGCATGACCAGCAAGCGCTGACTGGGGTCACATAGCATCATAAATCAGTATAATGCTATGTAACCCTTACAGTTCTGGAATGTATTGGATAACACTGACATAATGCTGTCAGTGTTATCCAACACATTCCAGAACTGTAAGGGTTACATAGCATCATAAATCAGTATAATGCTATGTGACCCCAGTCAGCGTTTGCAGGTCAGGCCGGGAGCTGCGATGTGGACAGGCTCCGGGAGGAACGCTCATCTGCAGGGGGCCGTGGGGTCTCTCACTCCTCTTCTCCCATCTTGGCCTGCAATTACTCAGTCTCTGGAGACAGTGTGCTGACTTACTGTGCACTCCTGTGCTGGCAGGTGGGCGGAGACTTCGATACAGGAGCCGGGAGGAGCGGGGGCAGCCTGCAGGAAGTGATATGTACGGTACTCATATGCACGATGCAGGCTGACATAGATGTAGGAGCGGTCAGCTCGCGGCTAGCATATGACCGCTCCTATTACTGCCCAACCGAAATGTCCCTGCTACTTGCCCGCACAGGGCTAAACAACTGTTCAAACTACTTGCCCGGCGCCCAGAACTGCATGTCCCGGGCGTCGGGCGATAGGAATTCCACACCCCTGATATATATATATATATATAGAATAAAGAAATCGGACTGCACTCCAGTTGAATCTTCAATGAAAAAAGGATTTATTCACCCATAGGTGGCACAAGCGACGTTTCGGCTCACATATGAGCCTTTCTCAAGCGCTCATATGTGAGCCGAAACGTCGCTTGTGCCACCTATGGGTGAATAAATCCTTTTTTCATTGAAGATTCAACTGGAGTGCAGTCCGATTTCTTTATTCCGTATCAGTGGGTAAGCACCAGTTACCATACTCGGACAGTGCACCCTCTCTACTTGTTTTTTTGGCTTGGTGGTGCTGCTGGTAATTTTTTTCCATATATATATATATACAGTATATATATATATATATATATATATATATATATCTTTTTAAAAAAAAATTTTTTTTCTTTTAGCAACTTACAACAAGGGCAGCCAGGCAGCATCCCCCAGTCTCCTTCAGAGTTTGTGGGAGAGACTGTGAAGGTTGGGAGCGTGTAGTCTTGAGTAAGTAGTTATAATTTGCATTTGGTTTTTTGGACTTTCACTAAATTTATTTTTCTTTTTCTTTCAGAGTTCCAGAGACTCCACCAGGGAAGATGAGAAATTTGTTGTCCCTCGCATCGATAATGAATTCCTCACCCAATTGGTGGAGGCACGTCCCACCCTATGGGACCACACTAACCATCACCATGCTGACCATTACCTCACCCAGCGTCTCTGGAGGGAGATGAGTGAAGTATTCAGCACCTGGGGGGTATGTCAACGTGGCGGCTCAGAGCCAATGTGTGAAATAGAGCATTATATATTTTTAACACATTCATAGTGTTGTTAACCTAATAGCATTCAAATATTTTTTCACACTTAAACAGGTTACCACTCATTGACGATCTATCCGGGACCACTTTAAAAGGGACTACAACTTGGAGGTTCAGGCCCCGAGTGGATTTACAGCAACTTCAAAGCCATCATTTATGTATAGTGCGGCTGTGGGGTTCCTAAGACGGATGCTGGCGCTAAGAAGGTAATTTCTTTTTTAAGGAATAGAAAAATTATTTGATTTCCTTTCCCTCTTAGTTTAAGGGGCTGTCTGACACAGAGGAACGTTTGGCTCCCCTGTTTTGGGCAGTCCCCTATGGTTTAAGGGAAAACAGTTCTCTCCCTCTAAGTGTAAGGCATTGTTCACACCTGCACGTCCCGCTTCGCGCGTACGACGCTCTATCTTTACTTTTATTTTCGCATCGTGAAAATGAAAGTAAAAATCGCGCGTTTGCGCAATATATCCCTATGGGGGACGCGCGACGCTACACCCCAAAGAAGCTCCTGCACTTCTTTGGGGCGTAGAGCGTTTTACAGCGCGTACGTAAAATGTAAAATGGTACTTCATCTGTTGAGCATTTTACAGCGCGTACGAAAGCGCTGTAAAACACTTAGGTGTAAACCAGGCCTAAGGGGCTGTCTGAGACAGAGGAGCTTTTGGATCCCTTGTTTTGGCCAGCCCCCTACAGTCAGAGGGACAACTGTCCTCTCCCTTTTGTGTTTAAGGAGCTGTTTGAGACAGAGAAGCATTTGACTCCCCATTCATAGTTATGTTAACTTAAACTTATTTGCTTTCCTCTCCCTCTAAGTGGCTCTTTCACACTTGCGTTGTCCGGATCCGTTGTGCACTCCATTTGCCGGAGGTGCCCGCCGGATCCGTAACAACGCAAGTGAACTGAAAGCATTTGAAGACGGATCCGTCTTCAAAATGCATTCAGTGTTACTATGGCACCCAGGACGCTATTAAAGTCCTGGCTGCCATAGTAGTAGTGGGGAGCGGGGGAGCAGTATACTTACAGTCCGTGCGGCTCCCGGGGCGCTCCAGAATGACGTCAGAGCGCCCCATGCGCATGGATGACGTGATCCATGCGACACGTCATCCATGCGCGTGGGGCGCCCTGACGTCACTCTGAAGCGCCCCGGGAGCCGCACGGACGGTAAGTATACTGCTCCCCCGCTCCCCACTACACTTTACCATGGCAACCAGGACTTTAGCGTCCTGGAAGCCATGGTAACCATTCAGAAAAAGCTAAACGTCGGATCCGGTAATGCGCCGAAGCGACGTTTAGCTTAAGGCCGGATCCGGATTAATGCCTTTCAATGGGCATTAATTCCGGATCCGGCCTTGCGGCAAGTGTTCAGGATTTTTGGCCCTAGCAAAAAGCGCAGCATGCTGCGGTATGTTCTCCGGCCAAAAAACGTTCCGTTCCGTAACTGAAGGCATCCTGATGCATCCTGAACGGATTTCTCTCCATTCAGAATGCATTGGGATAATCCTGATCAGGATTCTTCCGGCATAGAGCCCCGACGACGGAACTCTATGCCGGAACCCAACAACGCAAGTGTGAAAGAGCCCTAAGGGGCTGTCTGAAACAAAGTAACATTTGGTTCCTCTGTTTTGGGCAGCCCACTACATTAGGAGGGACAACAGTTCTCTCCCTCTTAGTGTAAAGGTCTATCTAAGACAGAGGAGCATTTTGCTCCCCTGTTTCGGACATCCCCCTACAGTCAGAGGCACAACTATTCTCCCCCTCTTAGTGTAAGGGGCTTTTAGAGACAGAGGAGCGTTTGGCTCTCCTTTTCTGGACAGCCCACTACAGTCCGAGGGAGAACATTCTTTCCCTCTTAGTGTAAGGTGTAAGGGGCTGTCTGAGACAGAGGAGAGTTTAGCCCCCTGTTTTCGGCAGCCCACTACAGTCCGACTGACAACAGTTCTTTCCCTCTGAGTGTAAGGGCTGTCTGAGACAGAGGAGGGTTTGGGCCCCCTGTTTTCGGCAGCCCCCTATGGTCAGAAGGAGAGAAAAGTTGTCCCTCTGACCAAAGAGGCCTGCCCGAAACAGGGGAGACAAAAGCTCCTCTGTCGCACACAGGCCCTTACATGTGCCAGCTCACAGACAATGTGGTAAGTAGAGCAATAAATATTTTAACACATTCATAGTGTTGTTGGCCTAATATCATTCAAATTTTATATTTTTTTCACAGATAAACAGGTTACCACTCGATGGCGATCTATCCGGGACCACTTTAAAAGGGACTACAACTTAGAGGTTCAGGCCCCAAATGGATCTGCAGCAACCTGAAAGTCACCATAAATGTATAGTGCAGCTTTGGGCATTCTAAGATGGACGCTGGCACTTAGAAGGTAATTTTTTTTTTTTTAAGGAATAGAAAAATCATTTGATTATCTCTTCATTTTAGTGTAGGTAGAGACATGCCCCACACTGAGCATCACCATGCTGACCATCACTTCACCCAGCGGCTCTGGAGGAAGATCAGTGAAGAATTATTCAGCACCTGGGAGTATCTCAACGCGGCTGCTCAAAGCCAATGTGGGTAAGTACAACAATATGTATTTTTAACACATTCATAGTGTTGTTAATCTAACATCATTCAAATTTTTTTTTTTTTTTTTTCAAAGGTTACCACTGAGTGGCTGTCTTTCTGGGACTGCTTTGTGACGGACTATAACTTGGTGGTTCAGGCCCCGAGTGGATCCGCAGCAACCTTAGAGCTGCTATATATATATTGCGGCTTTGGGGTTCCTAAGACGATTGCTAGCGCTAAGAAGGTAATTATTTTTTAAAGAATGGAAAAATCATGTACTTTCCTCTCCCTCTTAATGTAAGGGGCTCTCTAAGACAGAGGAGCGTTTTGCTCCCCTGTTTTGGGCATCCCCCTATGGTCGGAGGCACAACTATTCTCTCCCTCTTAGTGTAAGGGGCTGTCTGAGACAGAGGAGGGTTTAGCCCCCCTGTTTTCGGCAGCCCACTACATTCCGAGGGACAACAGTTCTTTCCCTCTGAGTGTAAGGGGCTGTCTGACACAGAAGAAGATTTGGCTTCCCTTGTTTTGTGCAGCCCCTACAGTCAGAGGGACAACAGTTCTTTCCCTCTGAGTATAAGGAGATGTCTGAGACAGAGGAGCGTTTTTTTTCCCCCTGTTTTGGGCAGCCCCCTATGGTCAGAGGGAGAGAAAAGTTGTCCCTCTGACCAAAGAGGCCTGCCCGAAACAGGGGAGGCAAAAGCTCCTCTGTCGCAGACAGACCCTTACATGTGCCAGCTCAGAGCCAATGTGGTAAGTAGAGCAATATGTATTTTTAACACATTCATAGTGTTGTTAGCCTAATATCATTTAAAAAAAAAAAAAATTCACAGATAAACAGGTTACCACTCGATGGCGATCTATCCGGGACCACTTTAAAAGGGACTACAACTTAGAGGTTCAGGCCCCAAATGGATCTGCAGCAACCTGAAAGTCACCATAAATGTATAGTACAGCTTTGGGCATTCTAAGACGGACGCTGGCGCTTAGAAGGTAATTTTTTTTTTTTTTAAGGAATACAAAAATCATTTGATTATCTCTTCCTTTTACTGTAGGTGGAGACATGCCCCACTCTATGGGACCACACTGACATTACCATGCTGACCATCACTTCACCCAGCGGCTCTGTAGGGAGATCAGTGAAGAATTATTCAGCACCTGAGGGTATCTCAGCGCGGCTGCTCAAAGCTAATGTGGTAAGTACAGCAATATGTATTTTTAACACATTCATAGTGTTGTTAATCTAACATCATTCTAATTTTATCTTTATTTTTCAAAGGTTACCACTGGGTGGCTGTCTTTCTGGGACTGCTTCAAGACATAATACAACTTGATGTTTCAGGCCCCGAGTGGATCCGCAGCAACCTAAAAGCCGCTATATATGTATAGTGCTTCTACCCTGCTTTCCCTCTACAAGAAAAACTTTTTGTAGTTAGATAATGACAATCGTACAAACATAGAACCTTATATCTCAGAAATCCATCATTATCTCAACTCCTCATTTCATATTGTAAACCCCACTTACCAGTGTCATCTGCAACCCTAGCTAAGGTCTCCCAAACTATCTCCTTAGCTGGGGTGGACACTTCTCTTTTTAGTGCACACTCCACTAGATGAGCTATGTCCACTAAAGTTAGACAAGCCGGAGGATCCCTATGGGACATTCTAAAAGCAGCCAACTTGTCCTCTGAATCAACTATTAACACCTTTTAATTTTTGAACAGAATGACACAATGCCATGGTATTATTTCAGTAACCATTAGTTAAATATTGATATTTTTCTGTTTATGGTCATATCAAAGAACATAAGCTTTGGATTTGCATAACTGAGTCTCCTGTCTTGATTTAAAATTGTGTAGATTTTCCTAATTTTAATAAAGGAAAATATAGATTCTATGAAAGATAGGAGACGAACATTATTGCACCCTATTGACCTGACTCTTATGCTTATTTTTTCTCTTTTCCTATTAGTTTAAAACATTGACTATTTTCAAGATAGTTTTTTTTGTTCAAAGAGTCGTCGAACCCTACTTCATCTTTCAACCACTGTTTTATTATGATGGATGTTTAAGTTTCATACTTCCTGTTACCCTTCACCATTTCATCAAGAAATAGGGACGTTTTTATGATGGATTAATCTTATATAACCTGTGGTGCATACTGATTGGCTGTTCCTAAATATTGATTTACATATCTTGTAAAGACTTTGTTTCTGTTTTATGATGTTAACTCTTTGCTTCTGGGAGTAAGAAGAAAAATCTTATAGCATAATGTTTGTCTCCTGTCTTTCATAAAATCTAGGAAAATCTTCAATTATAATTTACTTGACTGTGTGTGATTTCTTTGTCAAATACAGGGGATTAGTAATCTTTGACACTCCAGCTGCTGTGACATTAAAACTACTATGGGCTCACTATTCTGCATTTATTATAATGCCCTTGGTAGTTTTTGTTTCAAAACATTCATAGTGCTAAAGGTGGCTAAACCTTAAACACCTAATGTAGCACCATCAATAATGAGCTATCTTATGACTCCTTATTGATCGTATTCCTTCAGATTGGCAAATGAACAAGCAAACTGCTTGCCAATTGGTCAATCTTTTGCCCTTTCACATCAGCCCTTGTGGGAGTCATGGTACATCAGCATCATCAAGAATTCATTAACTATAGAACACTGTTTTGTTAATGATTTCTAGATGAAACACTCAAACAACTAGTGTGATAACCACCAGAAACAGGCAAGGGACATGCTGCTGTTAAGGCCTCTTGCACACAACCAATACCCTCTTATATATATATAAAGCCGTCGAGGTGGGTGCACCTAAGGATCAGAGTGGGTGCACCTAAGAGTGGGAGTGGGTGCACCTAAGGGTCAGGGTGGGGGCACCTAAGGGTCAGGGAGGGGGCACCTAAGAGTAGGGGTGGGTGCACCTAATCGTTGGGGTGGGTGCACCTAATGACTAGGGTGAGTGCACCTAAGGGCCGGAGTGGGTGCACCTAAGGGTCGAAGTGGGTGCACCTAAGGGTCGGGGTAAGTGCACCTAAAAGTCGGGGTGGGTGCACCTAATCGTTGGGGTGGGTGCACCTAATGACTAGGGTAAATGCACCTAAGGGTCGGAGTGGGTCCACCTAAGGGTCGGAGTGGGTCCACCTAAGGGTCGGAGTGGGTCCACCTAAGGGTCGGAGTGGGTCCACCTAAGGGTCGGAGTGGGAGCACCTAAGGGTCGGAGTGGGTGCACCTAAGGGTCGGAGTGGGTGCACCTAAGGGTCGGAGTGGGTGCACCTAAGGGTCGGAGTGGGTGCACCTAAGCGTCGGAGTGGGTGCACCTAAGGGTCGGGGTGGGGGCACCTAAGGGTCAGGAAGGGGGCACCTAAGAGTAGGGGTGGGTGCACCTAATCGTTGGGGTGGGTGCACCTAATGACTAGGGTGAGTGCACCTAAGGGTCGGGGTGGGTGCACCTAAGGGTCGGGGTGGGTGCACCTAAGGGTCAGGGTGGGTGCACCTAAGGGTCGGGGTGGGTGCACCTAATGACTAGGGTGAGTGCATCTAAGGGTCGGAATGGGTGCACCTAAGGGTCGGGTGGGTGCAACTAAGAGTCGGGGTGGGTGCACCTAAGGGTCGGGGTGGTTGCACCTAAAAGTCAGGGTGGTTGCAACTAAGGTTCGGGGTGGGTGCACCTAATCGTTGGGGTGGGTGCACCTAATGACTAGGGTGAGTGCACCTAAGGGTCGGAGTGGGTGCACCTAATGGTCAAGGTGGCTCCACCCACTTTTTTGAATTTGAATCCCAGTCCTCCAGTGACCAACCGTGCCAAGTTTGAAGACTGTGCCAATAAAAGTCTAAGAGCAGCGGCAGTTTTAAATTTTCCCATTAAAACAACTGACTAAAATTTGATTGGCCGTTGTAGACTCCGCCCACTTTTTATAAATTTTGACCTTTGTCACACACTGACCCACCCTGCCGAGTTTGGGTGCTGTGGCTTAAATACTGTGAGAATGACAGCTTTTTAACCACCTCCGGACCGCCTAACGCAGATTTGCGTTCCGGAGGTGGCAGCCGAGATTTCCTGTGAACGCGCGCACACAGGCGCGCGCGTTCACAGGAACGGAAGGTAAGAGAGTGGATCCCCAGCCTGCCAGCGGCGATCGTTCGCTGGCAGGCTGGAGATGTGTTTTTTTTAACCCCTAACAGGTATATTAGACGCTGTTTTGATAACAGCGTCTAATATACCTGCTACCTGGTCCTCTGGTGGTCCCCTTTGTTTGGATCGACCACCAGAGGACACAGGTAGCTCAGTAATATGTTGCACCAAGCACCACTACACTACACCCCCCCCCCCCTGTCACTTATTAACCCCTTATTCACACTTGATCACCCCTGATCACCCCATATAGACTCCCTGATCACCCCCCTGTCATTGATTAACCCCCTGTCATTGATCAACCCCCTGTAAAGCTCCATTCAGATGTCCGCATGATTTTTACGGATCCACTGATAGATGGATCGGATCCGCAAAACGCATACGGACGTCTGAATGGAGCCTTACAGGGGCGTGATCAATGACTGTGGTGATCACCCCATATAGACTCCCTGATCACCCCCCTGTCATTGATTACACCCCTGTCATTGATCACCCCCCTGTAAAGCTCCATTCAGATGTCCGCATGATTTTTACGGATCCACTGATAGATCGGATCCGCAAAACGCATACGGACGTCTGAATGGAGCCTTACAGGGGCGTGATCAATGACTGTGGTGATCACCCCATATAGACTCCCTGATCACCACCCTGTCATTGATTACACCCCTGTCATTGATCAACCCCCTGTAAAGCTCCATTCAGATGTCCGCATGATTTTTACGGATCCACTGATAGATGGATCGGATCCGCAAAACACATACAGGCGTCTCCCTGGAGCCTTCCAGGGGGGGTGATCAATGACTGTGGTGATCACCCCATATAGACTCCCTGATCACCCCCCCCTGTCATTGATCACCCCCCCCTGTCATGCTGCATTCAGATGTCCGCATGATTTTTACGGATCCACTGATAGATCGGATCCGCAAAACGCATACGGACGTCTGAATGGAGCCTTACAGGGGCGTGATCAATGACTGTGGTGATCACCCCATATAGACTCACTGATCACCCCCCTGTCATTGATTACCCCCCTGTCATTGATCACCCCCCTGTCAGGCTGCATTCAGATGTCCGTATAATTTTTACGGATCCACGGATACATGGATCGGATCCGCAAAACACATACGGACATCTGAATGGAGCCTTACAGGGAATCCAAATGCGTAAATTTTTTTAGACATTTATATTCCAGACTTCTTCTCACGCTTTAGGGCCCCTAGAATGCCAGGGCAGTATAAATACCCCACATGTGACCCCATTTCGGAAAGAAGACACCCCAAGGTATTCCGTGAGGGGCATATTGAGTCCATGAAAGATTGAAATTTTTGTCCCAAGTTAGCGGAAAGGGAGACTTTGTGAGAAAAAAATAAAAAATATCAATTTCCGCTAACTTGTGCCAAAAAATTTTTTTTTCTATGAACTCGCTATGCCCCTCATTGAATACCTTGGGGTGTCTTCTTTCCAAAATGGGGTCACATGTGGGGTATTTATACTGCCCTGGCATTCTAGGGGCCCCAAAGCGTGAGAAGAAGTCTGGTATCCAAATGTCTAAAAATGCCCTCCTAAAAAGAATGTGGGCCCCTTTGCGCATCTAGGCTTCAAAAAAGTGTCACACATCTGGTATCGCCGTACTCAGGAGAAGTTGGGGAATGTGTTTTGGGGTGTCATTTTACATATACCCGTGCTGGGTGAGAGAAATATCTTGGTCAAATGCCAACTTTGTATAAAAAAAATGGGAAAAGTTGTCTTTTGCCAAGATATTTCACTCACCCAGCATGGGTATATGTAAAATGACACCCCAAAACACATTCCCCAACTTCTCCTGAATACGGCGATACCAGATGTGTGACACTTTTTTGCAGCCTAGGTGGGCAAAGGGGCCCACATTCCAAAGACCACCTTTAGGATTTCACAGGTCATTTACCTACTTACCACACATTAGGGCCCCTGGAAAATGCCAGGGCAGTATAACTACCCCACAAGTGACCCCATTTTGGATAGAAGACACCCCAAGGTATTCCGTGAGGGGCATGGCGAGTTCCTAGAATTTTTAATTTTTTGTCACAAGTTAGTGGAAAATGATGATTTTTTTTTTTTTTCTTACAAAGTCTCATATTCCACTAACTTGTGACAAAAAATAAAAACTTCCATGAACTCACTATGCCCATCAGCGAATACCTTGGGGTGTCTTCTTTCCAAAATGGGGTCACTTGTGGGGTAGTTATACTGCCCTGGCATTCTAGGGGCCCAAATGTGTGGTAAGGAGTTTGAAATCAAATTCTGTAAAAAATGACCAGTGAAATCCGAAAGGTGCTCTTTGGAATATGGGCCCCTTTGCCCACCTAGGCTGCAAAAAAGTGTCACACATCTGGTATCTCCGTATTCAGGAGAAGTTGGGGAATGTGTTTTGGGGTGTCATTTTACATATACCCATGCTGGGTGAGATAAATATCTTGGCAAAAGACAACTTTTACCATTTTTTTATACAAAGTTGTCTTTTGCCAAGATATTTCTCTCACCCAGCATGGGTATATGTAAAATGACACCCCAAAACACATTCCCCAACTTCTCCTGAATACGGAGATACCAGATGTGTGACACTTTTTTGCAGCCTAGGTGGGCAAAGGGGCCCATATTCCAAAGAGCACCTTTCGGATTTCACCAGCCATTTTTTACAGAATTTGATTTCAAACTCCTTACCACACATTTGGGCCCCTAGAATGCCAGGGCATGATAATTACCCCACAAGTGACCCCATTTTGGAAAGAAGACATCCCAAGGTATTCGCTGATGGGCATAGTGAGTTCATGGAAGTTTTTATTTTTTGTCACAAGTTAGTGGAATATGAGACTTTGTAAGAAAAAAATAAAAAATAAAAAAATCATCATTTTCCGCTAACTTGTGACAAAAAATAAAAAGTTCTATGAACTCACTATGCCCATCAGCGAATACCTTAGGGTGTCTACTTTCCGAAATGGGGTCATTTGTGGGGTGTTTGTACTGTCTGGCCATTGTAGAACCTCAGGAAACATGACAGGTGCTCAGAAAGTCAGAGCTGCTTCAAAAAGCGGAAATTCACATTTTTGTACCATAGTTTGTAAACGCTATAACTTTTACCCAAACCATTTTTTTTTTTTACCCAAACATTTTTTTTTTATCAAAGACATGTAGAACAATAAATTTAGAGCAAAATTTATATATGGATCTCGTTTTTTTTGCAAAATTTTACAACTAAAAGTGAAAAATGTCATTTTTTTTGCAAAAAAATCGTTAAATTTCGATTAATAACAAAAAAAGTAAAAATGTCAGCAGCAATGAAATACCACCAAATGAAAGCTCTATTAGTGAGAAGAAAAGGAGGTAAAATTCATTTGGGTGGTAAGTTGCATGACCGAGCAATAAACGGTGAAAGTAGTGTAGGTCAGAAGTGTAAAAAGTGGCCTGATCTTTCAGGGTGTTTAAGCACTGGGGGCTGAGGTGGTTAAAGGTGTCTCATTGAAGTCAATAGGGAAAATCTGATTGGTTGTTGTAGACTCCGCCCACTTTTTAATGTCCCCAAAATGTGACAAAAATTTTCAGGTTTACCCCATGACTAAGTGACCCAAGTTTGGTGAGTTTCACTCCGAAGCTGTATGAGCGACAAACGTTTGCATTTTTCCAATAAAACTCTATGGAGAAAAAAAGGTTTTCGGGGGCCCGCCCCAGGGGCCTGGAGGGTGGGATCGGTTAACAAAGCACAAGCAAGGTACTCGGGTGGGTGCCGACCAAGACTGCAAAGTTTGGGATTTGTACTCCAAAAATGTGGGAGGAGTAGCAATTTGAAGGTCTCATTACAGTCAATGGGGAGATTTTGATTAGTTCTGTGTGGCCCCGCCCACATTTTGGGGTCCCCGAAATGTGCCCAAAATTTTCGGGTTGACCCCATGACTAAGTGACCCAAGTTTGGTGACTTTAGCGTCAAAGCCTGGCGAGTGGGAGCGATTTGAAAATGTACCCTGTCAAAGTCTATGGGAAAAAAGGGGGCTTCCGGGGCCTGCCACGGGGGCCCCGGGGGTGGGATCGCTTATAAAAGTACAAGCAACTCGAGTCGCTATAGGTCGAAGAAGTGTAGAATATGTAGAGTACGTAGCCCCAAAACTGTAGGAGGAGTAGCGTATAGAAAACGCGGCTAAGAATAATAATAAATAAAAATAATAACTAGAAGGTGTCGTTTCTGAAGAAAACACAGGATGTTGGCTTGAAATCTGATTGGTTGTTGGTGGCTCCACCCAAGGGTCGGGGTATTTGCACCTAAAAGTCGGGGGGGGGGTGCACCTAACCGCTGGGGTGGTTGCACCTAAGGGTCGGAGTGGGAGCACCTAAGGGTCGGGGTGGTTGCACCTAAGGGTCGGGGTGGTTGCACCTAAGGGTCGGGGTGGGTGCACCTAAGGGTCGGGGTGGTTGCACCTAAGGGTCGGGGTGGGTGCACCTAAGGGTCGGGGTGGTTGCACCTAAGGGTCGGGTGGTTGCACCTAAGGGTCGGAGTGGGTGCACCTAAGGGTCGGAGTGGGTGCACCTAAGGGTCGGGGTGGGTGCACCTAGGGGTCGGGGTGGTTGCACCGAAGGGTCGGGGTGGTTGCACCTAAGGGTCGGGGTGGTTGCACCTAAGGGTCGGGGTGGTTGCACCTAAGGGTCGGGGTGGTTGCACCGAAGGGTCGGGGTGGTTGCACCGAAGGGTCGGGGTGGTTGCACCGAAGGGTCGGGGTGGTTGCACCGAAGGGTCGGGGTGGTTGCACCGAAGGGTCGGGGTGGTTGCACCGAAGGGTCGGGGTGGTTGCACCGAAGGGTCGGGGTGGTTGCACCTAAGGGTCGGGGTGGGTGCACCTAAGGGTCGGGGTGGGTGCACCTAATCGTTGGGGTGGTTGCACCTAAGGGTCGGGGTGGTTGCACCTAAGGGTCGGGGTGGGTGCACCTAATCGTTGGGGTGGGTGCACCTAATGACTAGGGTGAGTGCACCTAAGGGTCGGAGTGGGTGCACCTAATGGTCAGGGTGGCTCCACCCACTTTTTTGAATTTGAATCCCAGTCCTCCAGTGACCAACCGTGCCAAGTTTGAAGACTGTGCCAATAAAAGTCTAAGAGCAGCCGCAGTTTTAAATTTTCCTATTAAAACAACTGACTAAAATTTGATTGGCCGTTATAGACTCCGCCCACTTTTTATAAATTTTAACCTTTGTCACACACTGACCCACCCTGCCGAGTTTGGGTGCTGTGGCTTAAATACTGTGAGAATGACAGCTTTTTAAAGGTTTCTCATTGAAGTCAATAGGGAAAATCTGATTGGTTGTTGTAGACTCCGCCCACTTTTTAATGTCCCCAAAATGTGACATAAATTTTCAGGTTGACCCCATGACTAAGTGACCCAAGTTTGGTGAGTTTCACTCCGAAGCTGTATGAGTGACAAACGTTTGCATTTTTCCAATAAAACTCTATGGGAAAAAAAGAGGTTTTCGGGGACCCGCCCCAGGGGCCCGGAGGCTGGGATCAGTTAACAAAGCACAAGCAAGATACTCGGGTATGTGCCGACCAAGATTGCAAAGTTCGGTATTTATACTCCTAAATCTGTGGGAGGAGTAGCAATTTGAATGTCTCATTATAGTCAATGGGGAGAATTTGATTGGTTCTGTGTGGCCCCGCCCACATTTTAGGGTATCCGAAATGTTCTAACAAATTGCGCGTTGACCCCATGACTAAGTGACCCAAGTTTGGTGACTTTAGTTTCAAATCTGTGCGACTAAGAGCGATTTGAAAATTTTCCCTGTCAAAGTCAATGGGAAAAACTTGGATTTTGGGGGCCCGTCCCAGGGGCCCGGAGGGTGGGATCGGTTAACAAAGCACAAGCAAGGTACTCGGGTGGGTGCTGACCAAGTCTGCAAAGTTTGGAATTTGTACTCCTAAAAATGCGGGAGGAGTAGCAATTTGAACATCTCATTACAGTCAATGGGGAGATTTTGATTGGTTCTGTGTGGCCCCGCCCACTTTTTGGGGTCCCCAAAATGTGCCCAAAATTTTCGGGTTGACCCCATGACTAAGTGACCCAAGTTTGGTGACTTTAGCGTCAAAGCCTGGCGAGTGGGAGCGATTTGAAAATGTACCCTGTCAAAGTCTATGGGAAAAAAGGGGGCTTCCGGGGCCCGCCACGGGGGCCCCGGGGGTGGGATCGCTTATAAAAGCACAAGCAACTCGAGTCGCTATAGGTCGAAGAAGTGTAGAAAGTTTGGGGTATGTAGCCCCAAAACTGTAGGAGGAGTAGCGTATAGAAAACGCGGCTAAGAATAATAATAATAAAAATAATAATAACTAGAAGGTGTCGTTTCTGAAGAAACCACAGGATGTTGGCTTGAAATCTGATTGGCTGTTGGTGGCTCCACCCACTTTTTTGAATTTGAATCTAATTCCTCCAGTGACCAACTGTGCCAAGTTTGAAGACTGTGCCAATAAAAGTCTAAGAGCAGCGGCAGTTTTAAATTTTCCTATTAAAACAGCTGACTAAAATTTGATTTGCCGTTGTAGACTCCGCCCACTTTTTTATAAATTTTAACCTTTGTCACACACTGACCCACCCTGCCGAGTTTGGGTGCTGTGGCTTAAATACTGTGAGAATGACAGCTTTTTAAATATTTCTTATTGAAGTCAATAGGGAAAATATGATTGGTTGTTGTAGACTCCGCCCACTTTTTAATGTCCCTAAAATGTGACATAAATTTTCAGGTTGACCCCATGACTAAGTGACCCAAGTTTGGTGAGTTTCACTCCGAAGCTGTATGAGCGACAAACGTTTGCATTTTTCCAATAAAACTCTATGGGAAAAAAAAAGAGGTTTTCGGCGGCCCGGAGGGTGGGATCGGTTAACAAAACACAAGCAAGGTACTAGGGTGGGTGCCGACCAAGTCTGCAAAGTTTGGAATTTGTTCTCCTAAAAATGCGGGAGGAGTAGCAATTTGAACATCTCATTAAAGTCAATGGGGAGAATTTGATTGGTTCTGTGTGGCCCCGCCCACATTTTAGGGTATCCGAAATGTTCTAACAAATTAAGCGTTGAACCCATGACTAAGTGACCCAAGTTTGGTGACTTTAGTTTCAAATCTGTGCGACTGGGAGCGATTTGAAAATTTCCCCTGTCAAAGTCAATGGGAAAAACGTGGATTTTGGGGGCCCGTCCCAGGGGCCCGGAGGGTGGGATCAGTTAACAAAGCACAAGCAAGGTACTAGGGTGGGTGCCAACCAAGTCTGCAAAGTTTGGAATTTGTACTCCTAAAAATGTGGGAGGAGTAGCAATTTGAAGGTCTCATTACAGTCAATGGGGAGATTTTGATTGGTTCTGTGTGGCCCCGCCCACTTTTTGGGGTCCCTAAAATGTGCCCAAAATTTTCGGGTTGACCCCATGACTAAGTGACCCAAGTTTGGTGACTGTAGCGTCAAAGGCTGGCGAGTGGGAGCGATTTGAAAATGTACCCTTTCAAAGTCTATGGGAAAAAAGGGGGCTTTCGGGGCCCGCCACGGGGGCCCCGGGGGTGGGATCGCTTATAAAAGCACAAGCAATTCGAGTCGCTATAGGTCGAAGAAGTGTAGAAAGTTTGGGGTATGTAGCCCCAAAATTGTAGGAGGAGTAGCGCATAGAAAACGCGGCTAAGAATAATAATAAATAAAAATAATAATAATAATAATAATAATAAGCTGAAACGCTTTTTGACTATCGAATAACAATATGTTGGCTTTTACAAGCCAACATAAAAATAATAATAATAACTAGAAGGTGTCGTTTCTGAAGAAACCACAGGATGTTGGCTTGAAATCTGATTGGCTGTTGGTGGCTCCACCCATCTGAACCTAAGGGTCGGGGTGGGTGCACCTAATCGTTGGGGTGGTGGCACCTATGGCTCGGAGTGGGTGCACCTAAGGGTCGGGGTGGTTGCACCTAAGAATCGGGGTGGTTGCACCTAAGGGTCGGGGTGGTTGCACCTAAGGGTCGGGGTGGTTGCACCGAAAGGTCGGGGTGGTTGCACCTAAGAATCGGGGTGGTTGCACCTAAGGGTCGGGGTAATTGCACCGAAGGGTCGGGGTGGTTGCACCGAAGGGTCAGGGTGGTTGCACCTAAGGATAGGGGTGGTTGCACCGAAGGGTCGAGGTGGTTGCACCTAAGGGTCGGGGTGGTTGCACCTAAGGGTCAGGGTGGTTGCACCAAAGGTTCGGGGTGGTTGCACCTAAGGGTCGGGGTGGTTGCACCTAAGGGTCGGGGTGGTTGCACCTAAGGATAGGGGTGGTTGCACCGAAGGGTCGAGGTGGTTGCACCTAAGGGTCAGGGTGGTTACACCAACTGTGCCAAGTTTGAAGACTGTGCCAATAAAAGTCTAAGAGCAGCGGCAGTTTTAAATTTTCCTATTAAAACAGCTGGCTAAAATTGGATTGGCCATTGTAGACTCCGCCCACTTTTTATAAATTTTAACCTTTGTCACACACTGACCCACCCTGCCGAGTTTTGGTGCTGTGGCTTAAATACTGTGAGAATGACAGCTTTTTAAAGGTTTCTCATTGAAGTCAATAGGGAAAATCTGATTGGTTGTTTGTAGCTCCGCCCACTTTTTAATGTCCCCAAAATGTGACAGAAATTTTGAGGTTGACCCCATGACTAAGTGACCCAAGTTTGGTGAGTTTCACTCCGAAGCTGTATGAGTGACAAACGTTTGCATTTTTCCAATAAAACTCTATGGGGAAAAAAAAGAGGTTTTCGGGGGCCCGCCCCAGGGGCCCGGAGGGTGGGATCGGTTAACAAAGCACAAGCAAGATACTCGGGTATGTACCGACCAAGAGTGCAAAGTTTGGTATTTATACTCCTAAATCTGTGGGAGGAGTAGCAATTTGAAAGTCTCATTATAGTCAATGGGGAGAATTTGATTGGTTCTGTGTGGCCCCGCCAACATTTTAGGGTCTCCGAAATGTTCTAACAAATTGCGCGTTGACCCCATGACTAAGTGACCCAAGTTTGGTGACTTTAGTTTAAAATCTGTGCGACTGGGAGCGATTTGAAAATTTTCCCTGTCAAAGTCAATGGGAAAAGCGTGGATTTTGGGGGCCCGTCCCAGGGGCCCGGAGGGTGGGATCGGTTAACAAAGCACAAGCAAGGTACTAGGGTGGGTGCCGACCAAGTCTGCAAAGTTTGGAATTTGTTCTCCTAAAAATGCGGGAGGAGTAGCAATTTGAACGTCTCATTACAGTCAATGGGGAGATTTTGATTGGCTCTGTGTGGCCCCGCCCACTTTTTGGGGTCCCCAAAATGTGCCAAAAATTTTCGGGTTGACCCCATGACTAAGTGACCCAAGTTTAATGACTTTAGCGTCAAAGGCTGGCGAGTGGGAGCGATTTGAAAATGTACCCTGTCAAAGTCTTTGGGAAAAAAGGGGGCTTCCGGGGCCCGCCACGGGGGCCCCGGGGGTGGGATCGCTTATAAAAGCACAAGCAACTCGAGTCGCTATAGGTCGAAGAAGTGTAGAAAGTTTGGGGTATGTAGCCCCAAAACTGTAGGAGGAGTAGCGTATAGAAAACGCGGCTAAGAATAATAATAATAAAAATAATAATAACTAGAAGGTGTCGTTTCTGAAGAAACCACAGGATGTTGGCTTGAAATCTGATTGGCTGTTGGTGGCTCCACCGAAGGTTCGGGGTGGTTGCACCGAAGGTTCGGGGTGGTTGCACCGAAGGTTCGGGGTGGTTGCACCGAAGGGTCGGGGTGGTTGCACCGAAGGGTCGGGGTGGTTGCACCGAAGGGTCGGGGTGGTTGCACCTAAGGGTCGGGGTGGTTGCACCTAAGAGTCGGGGTGGTTGCACCTAAGGGTCGGGGTGGATGCACCTAAGGGTCGGGGTGGTTGCACCTAAGAATCGCGGTGGTTGCACCTAAGGGTCGGGGTGGTTGCACCTAAGGGTCGGGGTGGTTGCACCTAAGGGTCGGGGTGGTTGCACCTAAGGGTCGGGGTGGTTGCACCTAAGAATCGGGGTGGTTGCACCTAAGGGTCGGGGTGGTTGCACCTAAGAATCGGGGTGGTTGCACCTAAGAATCGGGGTGGTTGCACCGAAGGGTCGGGGTGGTTGCACCGAAGGGTCGGGGTGGTTGCACCTAAGGGTCGGGGTGGTTGCACCTAAGGGTCGGGGTGGTTGCACCTAAGGGTCGGGGTGGTTGCACCTAAGGGTCGGGGTGGTTGCACCTAAGGGTCGGGGTGGATGCACCTAAGGGTCGGGGTGGTTGCACCTAAGAATCGGGGTGGTTGCACCTAAGAATCGGGGTGGTTGCACCTAAGGGTCGGGGTGGTTGCACCTAAGAATCGGGGTGGTTGCACCTAAGGGTCGGGGTGGTTGCACCTAAGAATCGGGGTGGTTGCACCTAAGAATCGGGGTGGTTGCACCTAAGGGTCGGGGTGGTTGCACCTAAGGGTCGGGGTGGTTGCACCTAAGAATCGGGGTGGTTGCACCTAAGGGTCGGGGTGGTTGCACCTAAGGGTCGGGGTGGTTGCACCTAAAAGTCGGGGTGGTTGCACCTAAGGGTCGGGGTGGTTGCACCTATGGGTCAGGGTGGTTGCACCTAAGGGTCGGGGTGGATGCACCGAAGGGTCGGGTGGTTGCACCTAAGGGTCGGGGTGGTTGCACCTAAGGGTCGGGGAGGTTGCACCTATGGGTCGGGGAGGTTGCACCTATGGGTCGGGGTGGTTGCACCTAAAAGTCGGGGTGGTTGCACCTAAAAGTCGGGGTGGTTGCACTTAACCCCTTAAGGACCGGGCTCATTTTCACCTTAAGGACCAGGCCATTTTTTGCAAATCTGACCAGTGTCACTTTAAGTGCTGATAACTTTAAAACGCTTTGACTTATCCAGGCCGTTCTGAGATTGTTTTTTCGTCACATATTGTACTTCATGACACTGGTAAAATGAAGTCAAAAAAAATATTTTTTTTGCACAAAAAAATACCTAATTTACCAAAAATTTTGAAAAATTTGCAAATTTCAAAGTTTCAGTTTCCTCTACTTCTGTAATACATAGTAATACCCCAAAAAATTGTGATGACTTTACATTCCCCATATGTCTACTTCATGTTTGAATTGTTTGGGGAATGATATTTTATTTTTTGGGGATGTTACAAGGCTTAGAAGTTTAGAAGCAAATCTTGAAATTTTTCAGAAATTTACAAAAACTCAATTTTTAGGGACCAGTTCAGGTCTGAAGTCACTTTGCGAGGCTTACATAATAGAAACCACCCAAAAATGACCCCATCTAAGAAACTACACCCCTCAAGGTATTCAAAACTGATTTTGCATACATTGTTAACCCTTTAGGTGTTGCACAAGAGTTATTGGCAAATGGGGAGGAAATTTGAGAATTTCATTTTTTTGTCTAATTTTTAATTTTAACCCATTTTTTTCACTAACAAAGCAAGGGTTAACAGCCAAACAAGATTGTATCTTTATTGCCCTGACTCTGCCGTTTACAGAAACACCCAATATGTGGCCGTAAACTACTGTACGGCCACACAGCGGGGCGTAGAGTGAAAGGTGCGCCGTATGGTTTTTGGAAGGCTGGTTTTTATGGACTGGTTTTTTGACACCATGTCCCATTTGAAGCCCCCTGATGCACCCCTAGAGGAGAAACTCCCTAAAAGTGACCCCATCTAAGAAACTACACCCCTCAAGGTATTCAAAACTGATTTTACATACGTCGTTAACCCTTTAGGTGTTGCACAAGAGTTATTGGCAAATGGGGATGAAATTTGAGAATTTCATTTTTTTGCCTAATTTTCAATTTTAACCCATTTTTTCCACTAACAGAGCAAGGGTTAACAGCCAAACAAGACTGTATCTTTATTGCCCTGACTCTGCTGTTTACAGAAACACCCCATATGTGGCTGTAAACTACTGTATGGCCACACAGCGGGGCGTAGAGTGAAAGGTGTGCCGTTTGGTTTTTGGAAGGCAGGTTTTGCTGGACTGGTTTTTTGACACCTTGTCCCATTTGAAGCCCCCCTGATGCACCCCTAGATTAGAAATTCCATAAAAGTGACCCCATCACTGGGAACCTTCCCCGTCTGCTCAGAACTTCGCAGACGGGGAAGGGTAAGCACGAGCTGAGGGGGGGCTCTCTGGGGGCTGTCGGGGGGCTCTCTCCCTCTCCATCGGGGGGCTGCAAAGGCACAGCAGCCCCCCGATGGAGAGGGAGGGAGCTCCCTGACCGATGACAGTTAACTTTTTCCATACAGCGGTCCGTACGGACCGCGGTATGGAAAGGGTTAAACGGCTGACATCTGCACAGATGTCAGCCGTTTATACCAGGGTGCCAGCAATGTGCTGGCACCCTGGTATAACCCACTAGAAGCCAACGATCGTTCATGGGGAGGCGGGCGGGGGATCGCGATCCCGCCTGCCGCACCGCCCGCCTCCCGCAACGCCCCCACCGCCTGCGACACCCCCCCCGCACCACCCGCCGGCATAAAATCGTGCATGGGTGCAGGGGGGGGGTGAAAAATATAGATTTTAGCCACTCTAAAGTTTCTGATCCCCGCGGTCAGGGCCCGCGGGGATCAGAAACTGCAAAAAGCGCAGCAAACCGCAGGTCTGAATTGACCTGCGGTTTGCTGCGATCGCCGATACGGGGGGGTCAAATTACCCCCCCCCTGCATTGTTACGGGATGCCGGCTGAATGATTTCAGCCGAAATCCCGTTCCGATTAACCCCTGGGGCGCCGGAATACAGATTTTAACTCAGGACGTACCGGTACGTCCTTGGTCCTTAAGGACTCGGGAAATAGGGCGTACCGGTACGTCCTATGTCCTTAAGGGGTTAAGGGTCGGGGTGGTTGCACTTAAGGGTCAGGGTGGTTGCACCGAAGGGTCGGGGTGGTTGCACCGAAGGGTCGGGGTGGTTGCACCGAAGGGTCGGGGTGATTGCACCTAAGGGTCGGGGTGATTGCACCTAAGGGTCGGGGTGATTGCACCTAAGGGTCGGGGTGGTTGCACCTAAGGGTCGGGGTGGTTGCACCTAAGGGTCGGGGTGGTTGCACCGAAGGTTCGGGGTGGTTGCACCTAAGGTTCGGGGTGGTTGCACCGAAGGTTCGGGGTGGTTGCACCTAAGGTCCGGGGTGGTTGCACCTAAGGTTCGGGGTGGTTGCACCGAAGGTTCGGGGTGGTTGCACCGAAGGGTCGGGGTGGTTGCACCGAAGGGTCGGGGTGGTTGCACCTAAGGGTCAGGGTGGTTGCACCTAAGGTTCGGGGTGGTTGCACCTAAGGGTCGGGGTGGTTGCACCTAAGGGTCGGGGTGGTTGCACCTAAGGGTCGACTGGGTTGAACCTAAGGGTCGGGGTGGTTGCACCTAAGGGTCGGGGTGGTTGCACCTAAGGGTCGGGGTGGTTGCACCGAAGGTTCGGTGTGGTTGCACCGAAGGTTCGGGGTTGGTTGCACCGAAGGTTCGATGTGGTTGCACCTAAGGGTCGGGGTGGTTGCACCGAAGGGTCGGGGTGGATGCACCTAAGGTTCGGGGTGGTTGCACCGAAGGGTCGGGGTGGTTGCACCGAAGGGACGGGGTGGTTGCACCGAAGGGTCGGCGTGGTTGCACCGAAGGGTCGGGGTTTTTGCACCTAAGAATCGGAGTGGTTGCACCTAAGGGTCGGGGTGGTTGCACCGAAGGGTCGGGGTGGTTGCACCTAAGGGTCGGGGTGGTTGCACCTAAGGGTCGGGGTGGTTGCACCGAAGGGTCGGGGTGGTTGCACCGAAGGGTCGGGGGGTGGTTGCACCTAAGGGTCAGGGTGGTTACACCAACTGTGCCAAGTTTGAAGACTGTGCCAATAAAAGTCTAAGAGCAGCGGCAGTTTTAAATTTTCATATTAAAACAGCTGACTAAAATTTGATAGGCCGTTGTAGACTCCGCCCACTTTTTATAAATTTTAACCTTTGTCACACACTGACCCACCCTGCCAAGTTTGGGTGCTGTGGCTTAAATACTGTGAGAATGACAGCTTTTTAAAGGTTTCTTATTGAAGTTAATAGGGAAAATCTGATTGGTTGTTGTAGACTCCGCCCACTTTTTAATGTCCCCAAAATGTGACATAAATTTTCAGGTTGACCCCATGACTAAGTGACCCAAGTTTGGTGAGTTTCACTCCGGAGCTGTATGAGTGACAAACGTTTGCATTTTCCCAATAAATCTCTATGGGAAAAAAAGAAGTTTTCGGGGGCCCGCCCCAGGGGCCCGGAGGGTGGGATCGGTTAACAAAGCACAAGCAAGATACTCGGGTATGTGCCGACCAAGAGTGCAAAGTTCGGTATTTATACTCCTAAATCTGTGGGAGGAGTAGCAATTTGAACGTCTCATTATAGTCAATGGGGAGAATTTGATTGGTTGTGTGTGGCCCCGCCCACATTTTAGGGTCTCCGAAATGTTTAAAAAAATTGCGCGTTGATCCCATGACTAAGTGACCCAAGTTTGGTGACTTTAGTTTCAAATCTGTGCGACTGGGAGCGATTTGAAAATTTTCCCTGTCAAAGTCAATGGGAAAAAACGTGGATTTTGGGGGCCCGTCCCAGGGGCCCGGAGGATGGGATCGGTTAACAAAGCACAAGCAAGGTACTCGGGTGGGTGCCAACCAAGTCTGCAAAGTTTGGAATTTGTACTCCTAAAAATGTGGGAGGAGTAGCAATTTGAACGGCTCATTACAGTCAATGGGGAGATTTTGATTGGTTCTGTGTGGCCCCGCCCACTTTTTGGGGTCCCCAAAATGTGCCCAAAATTTTCGGGTTGACCTCATGACTAGGTGACCCAAGTTTGATGACTTTAGCTTCAAAGCCTGGCGAGTGGGAGCGATTTGAAAATGTACCCTGTCAAAGTCTATGGGAAAAAAGGGGGCTTCCGGGGCCCGCCACGGGGGCCCCGGGGGTGGGATCGCTTATAAAAGCACAAGCAACTCGAGTCGCTATAGGTCGAAGAAGTGTAGAAAGTTTGGGGTATGTAGCCCCAAAACTGTAGGAGGAGTAGCGTATAGAAAACGCGGCTAAGAATAATAATAATAAAAAGAAGAATAAGCTGAAACGCTTTTTGACTATCGAATAACAGTATGTTGGCTTTTACAAGCCAACATAATAATAATAAGAAGAAGAATAAGCTGAAACGCTTTTTGACTATCGAATAACAGTATGTTGGCTTTTTCAAGCCAACATAATAATAATAAGAAGAATAAGCTGAAACGCTTTTTGACTATCGAATAACAGTATGTTGGCTTTTTCAAGCCAACATAATAAGAAGAATAAGCTGAAACGCATTTTGACTATCGAATAACAGTATGTTGGCTTTGCAAGTCAACATAATAATAACTAGAAGGTGTCGTTTCTGAAGAAACCACAGGATGTTGGCTTGAAATCTGATTGGCTGTTGGTGGCTCCACCCACTTTTTTTAATTTGAATCCCAGTCCTCCAGTGACCAACTGTGCCAAGTTTGAAGACTGTGCCAATAAAAGTCTAAGAGCAGCGGCAGTTTTAAATTTTCCTATTAAAACAGCTGACTAAAATTTGATTGGCCGTTGTAGACTCTGCCCACTTTTTATAAATTTTAACCTTTGTCACACACTGACCCACCCTGCCGAGTTTGGGTGCTGTGGCTTAAATACTGTGAGAATGACAGCTTTTTAAAGGTTTCTCATTGAAGTCAATAGGGAAAATCTGATTGGTTGTTGTAGACTCCGCCCACTTTTTAATGTCCCCAAAATGTGACATAAATTTTCAGGTTGACCCCATGACTAAGTGACCCAAGTTTGGTGAGTTTCACTCCGAAGCTGTATGAGTGACAAACGTTTGCATTTTTTCAATAAAACTCTATGGGAAAAAAAGAGGTTTTCGGGGGCCCGCCCCAGGGGCCCGGAGGGTGGGATCGGTTAACAAAGCACAAGCAAGATACTCGGATATGTGCCGACCAAAAGTGCAAAGTTTGGAATTTGTACTCCTAAAAATGTGGGAGGAGTAGCAATTTGAACGTCTCATTATAGTCAATGGGGAGAATTTGATTCGTTCTGTGTGGCCCCGCCCACATTTTAGGGTCTCCGAAATGTTCTAACAAATTGCGCGTTGAGCCCATGACTAAGTGACCCAAGTTTGGTGACTTTAGTTTAAAATCTGTGCGACTGGAGCGATTTGAAAATTTTCCCTGTCAAAGTCAATGGGAAAAACGTGGATTTTGGGGGCCCGTCCCAGGGGCCCGGAGGGTGGGATCGGTTAACAAAGCACAAGCAAGGTACTAGGGTGGGTGCCGACCAAATCTGCAAAGTTTGGAATTTGTACTCCTAAAAATGTGGGAGGAGTAGCAATTTGAACGTCTCATTACAGTCAATGGGGAGATTTTGATTGGTTCTGTGTGGCCCCGCCCACTTTTTGGGGTCCCCGAAATGTGCCCAAAATTTTCGGGTTGACCCCATGACTAAGTGACCCAAGTTTGGTGACTTTAGCGTCAAAGGCTGGCGAGTGGGAGCGATTTAAAAATGTACCCTGTCAAAGTCTATGGGAAAAAAGGGGGCTTCCGGGGCCCGCCACGGGGGCCCCGGGGGTGGGATCGCTTATAAAAGCACAAGCAACTCGAGTTGCTATAGGTCGAAGAAGTGTAAAAAGTTTGGGGTATGTAGCCCCAAAACTGTAGGAGGAGTAGCGTGTAGAAAACGCGGCTAAGAATAATAATAATAAAAATAATAAGCTGAAACGCTTTTTGACTATCGAATAACAATATGTTGGCTTTGACAAGCCAACATAATAATAAGAAGAAGAAGAATAAGCTGAAACGCTTTTTGATTATCGAATAACAGTATGTTGGCTTTTTCAAGCCAACATAATAATAATAAGAAGAATAAGCTGAAACGCTTTTTGACTATCGAATAACAGTATGTTGGCTTTGCAAGCCAACATAACTAGAAGGTGTCGTTTCTGAAGAAACCACAGGATGTTGGCTTGAAATCTGATAGGCTGTTGGTGGCTCCACCCACTTTTTTGAATTTGAATCCCAGTCCTCCAGTGACCAACTGTGCCAAGTTTGAAGACTGTGCAAATAAAAGTCTAAGAGCAGCGGCAGTTTTAAATTTTCCTATTAAAACAACTGACTAAAATTTGATTGGCCGTGGTCGACTCCGCCCACTTTTTATAAATTTTGACCTTTGTCACACACTGACCCACCCTGCCGAGTTTGGGTGCTGTGACTTAAATACTGTGAGAATGACAGCTTTTTAAAGGTTTCTCATTGAAGTCAATAGGGAAAATCTGATTGGTTGTTTGTAGCTCCGCCCACTTTTTAATGTCCCCAAAATGTGACATAAATTTTCAGGTTGACCCCATGACTAAGTGACCCAAGTTTGGTGAGTTTCACTCTGAAGCTGTATGAGTGACAAACGTTTGCATTTTTCCAATAAAACTCTATGGGAAAAAAAGAAGTTTTCGGGGGCCCGCCCCAGGGGCCCGGAGGGTGGAATCGGTTAACAAAGCACAAGCAAGATACTCGGGTATGTGCCGACCAAGATTGCAAAGTTCGGTATTTATACTCCTAAATCTGTGGGAGGAGTAGCAATTTGAATGTCTCATTAAAGTCAAAGGGGAGAATTTGATTGGTTCTGTGTGACCCCGCCCACATTTTAGGGTCTCCGAAATGTTCTAACAAATTGCGCGTTGACCCCATGACTAAGTGACCCAAGTTTGGTGACTTTAGTTTCAAATCTGTGCGACTGGGAGCGATTTGAAAATTTCCCCTGTCAAAGTCAATAGGAAAAACTTGGATTTTGGGGGCCCGTCCCAGGGGCCCGGAGGGTGGGATCGGTTAACAAAGCACAAGCAAGGTACTTGGGTGGGTGCCGACCAAGTCTGCAAAGTTTGGAATTTGTACTCCTAAAAATGTGGGAGGAGTAGCAATTTGAACGTCTCATTACAGTCAATGGGGAGATTTTGATTGGTTCTGTGTGGCCCCGCCCAATTTTCGGGGTCCCCGAAATGTTCCAAAAATTTTCGGGTTGACCCCATGACTAAGTGACCCAAGTATGGTGACTTTAGCTTCAAAGCCTGGCGAGTGGGAGCGATTTGAAAATGTACCCTGTCAAAGTCTATGGGAAAAAAGGGGGCTTCCGGGGCCCGCCACGGGGGCCCCGGGGGTGGGATCGCTTATAAAAGCACAAGCAACTCGAGTCGCTATAGGTCGAAGAAGTGTAGAAAGTTTGGGGTATGTAGCCACAAAACTGTAGGAGGAGTAGCGTATAGAAAACGCGGCTAAGAATAATAATAATAAAAATAATAATAATAACTTGAAGGTGTCGTTTCTGAAGAAACCACAGGATGTTGGCTTGAAATCTGATTGGCTGTTGGTGGCTCCACCCACTTTTTGAATTTGAATCCCAGTCCTCCAGTGACCAACTGTGCCAAGTTTGAAGACTGTGCCAATAAAAGTCTAAGAGCAGCGGCAGTTTTAAATTTTCCTATTAAAACAGCTGACTAAAATTTGATTGGCCGTTGTAGACTCCGCCCACTTTTTATAAATTTTAACCTTTGTCACACACTGACCCACCCTGCCGAGTTTGGGTGCTGTGGCTTAAATACTGTGAGAATGACAGCTTTTTAAAGGTTTCTCATTGAAGTCAATAGGGAAAATCTCATTGGTTGTTGTAGACTCCGCCCACTTTTTAATGTCCCCAAAATGTGACATAAATTTTCAGGTTGACCCCATGACTAAGTGACCCAAGTTTGGTGAGTTTCACTCCGAAGCTGTATGAGTGACAAACGTTTGCATTTTTCCAATAAAACTCTATGGGAAAAAATAGGTTTTCGGGGGCCCGCCCCAGGGGCCCGGAGGGTGGGATCGGTTAACAAAGCACAAGCAAGATACTCGGGTATGTGCCGACCAAGAGTGCAAAGTTTGGAATTTGTACTCCTAAAAATGTGGGAGGAGTAGCAATTTGAACGTCTCATTATAGTCAATGAGGAGAATTTGATTGGTTCTGTGTGGCCCCGCTCACATTTTAGGGTCTCCGAAATGTTCTAACAAATTGCGCGTTGACCCCATGACTATGTGACCCAAGTTTTGTGACTTTAGTTTAAAATCTGTGCGACTGGGAGCGATTTGAAAATTTTCCCTGTCAAAGTCAATGGGAAAAACTTGGATTTTGGGGGCCCGTCCCAGGGGCTCGGAGGGTGGGATCGGTTACCAAAGCACAAGCAAGGTACTAGGGTGGGTGCCGACCAAGTCTGCAAAGTTTGGAATTTGTACTCCTAAAAATGTGGGAGGAGTAGCAATTTGAATGTCTCATTACAGTCAATGGGGAGATTTTGATTGGTTCTGTGTGGCCCCGCCCACTTTTTTGGGTCCCCGAAATATGCCCAAAATTTTCGGGTTGACCCCATGACTAAGTGACCCAAGTTTGGTGACTTTAGCGTCAAAGGCTGGCAAGTGGGAGCGATTTGAAAATGTACCCTGTCAAAGTCTATGGGAAAAAAGGGGGCTTCTGGGGCCTGCCACGGTGGCCCCGGGGGTGGGATCGCTTATAAAAGCACAAGCAACTCGAGTCGCTATAGGTCGAAGAAGTGTAGAAAGTTTGGGGTATGTAGCCCCAAAACTGTAGGAGGAGTAGCGTATAGAAAACACGGCTAAGAATAATAATAATAAAAACTAGAAGGTGTCGTTTCTGAAGAAACCAGAGGATGTTGGCTTGAAATCTGATTGGCTGTTGGTGGCTCCACCCACTTTTTTGAATTTGAATCCCAGTCCTCCAGTGACCAACTGTGCCAAGTTTGAAAACTGTGCCAATACGGGGTGGTTGCACCTAAGGGTCGGGGTGGTTGCACCTAAGGGTCGGGGTCGTTGCACCTAAGGGTCGGGGTGGTTGCACCTAAGGGTCGGAGTGGTTGCACCTAAGGGTCGGAGTGGTTGCACCTAAGGGTCGGGGTGGTTGCACCTAAGGGTTGGGGTGGTTGCACCGAAGGGTCGGGGTGGTTGCACCTAAGGGTCGGGGTGGTTGCACCTAAGGGTCGGGGTGGTTGCACCTAAGGGTCGGAGTGGTTGCACCTAAGGGTCGTGGTGGTTGCACCTAAAAGTCGGGGTGGTTGTACCTAAGGGTCGGGGTGGTTGCACCTAAGGGTCGGGGTGTTTGCACCTAAGAATCGGGGTGGTTGCACCTAAGGGTCGGGGTGGTTGCACCTAAGAATCGGGGTGGTTGCACCTAAGGGATGCACCGAAGGGTCGGGGTGGTTGCACCTAAGGGTCGGGGTGGTTGCACCTAAAGGTCGGGGTGGTTGCACCTAAGGGTCGGGGTGTTTGCACCTAAGAATCAGGGTGGTTGCACCTAAGGGTCGGGGTGGTTGCACCTAAGGGTCGGGGTGGTTGCACCTAAGGGTCGGGGTGTTTGCACCTAAGAATCGGGGTGGTTGCACCTAAGGGTCGTGGTGGTTGCACCTAAGGGTCGGTGTCGTTGCACCTAAGGTTCGGGGTCGTTGCACCTAAGGGTCGGGGTCGTTGCACCTAAGGGTCGGGGTGGTTGCACCTAAGGGTCGGGGTGTTTGCACCTAAGAATCGGGGTGGTTGCACCTAAGGGTCGTGGTGGTTGCACCTAAGGGTCGGTGTCGTTGCACCTAAGGTTCGGGGTCGTTGCACCTAAGGGTCGGGGTCGTTGCACCTAAGGGTCGGGGTCGTTGCACCTAAGGGTCGGGGTCGTTGCACCAAAGGGTCGGGGTGGTTGCACCTAAGGGTCGGGGTGGTTGCACCTAAGGGTCGGGGTGGTTGCACCTAAGGGTCGGGGTGGTTGCACCTAAGGGTCGGGGTGGTTGCACCTAAGAATCAGGGTCGTTGCACCAAAGGGTCGGGGTGGTTGCACCTAAGGGTCGGGGTGTTTGCACCTAAGAATCGGGGTGGTTGCACCTAAGGGTCGGGGTCGTTGCACCTAAGGGTCGGGGTCGTTGCACCTAAGGGTCGGGGTCGTTGCACCTAAGGGTCGGGGTGGTTGCACCTAAGGGTCGGGGTGGTTGCACCTAAGGGTCGGGGTGGTTGTACCTAAGGGTCGGGGTGGTTGCACCTAAGGGTCGGGGTGGTTGCACCTAAGGGTCGGGGTGGTTGCACCTAAGGGTCGGGGTGTTTGCACCTAAGAATCGGGGTGGTTGCACCTAAGGGTCGGGGTGGTTGCACCTAAGGGTCGGGGTGGTTGCACCTAAGGGTCGGGGTGGTTGCACCTAAGAATCGGGGTGGTTGCACCTAAGGGTCGGGGTGTTTGCACCTAAGAATCGGGGTGGTTGCACCTAAGGGTCGGGGTGGTTGCACCTAAGGGTCGGGGTGTTTGCACCTAAGGGTCGGGGTGGTTGCACCTAAGGGTCGGGGTGGTTGCACCTAAGGGTCGGGGTGGTTGCACCTAAGAATCGGGGTGGTTGCACCTAAGGGTCGGGGTGTTTGCACCTAAGAATCGGGGTGGTTGCACCTAAGGTTTCGGGGTGGTTGCACCTAAGGGTCGGGGTGTTTGCACCTAAGGGTCGGGGTGTTTGCACCTAAGAATCGGGGTGGTTGCACCTAAGGGTCGGGGTGCTTGCACCTAAGGGTCGGGGTGGTTGCACCTAAGGGTCGGGTGGTTGCACCTAAGGGTCGGGGTGGTTGCACCTAAGAATCGGGGTGGTTGCACCTAAGGGTCGGGGTGGTTGCACCTAAGGGTCGGGGTGGTTGCACCTAAGGGTCGGGGTGTTTGCACCTAAGGGTCGGGGTGTTTGCACCTAAGAATCGGGGTGGTTGCACCTAAGGGTCGGGGTGGTTGCACCTAAGGGTCGGGGTGGTTGCACCTTAGAATCAGGGTGGTTGCACCTAAGGGTCGGGGTGGTTGCACCTAAGGGTCGGGGTGTTTGCACCTAAGAATCGGGGTGTTTGCACCTAAGGGTCGGGGTGTTTGCACCTAAGGGTCGGGGTGTTTGCACCTAAGAATCGGGGTGGTTGCACCTAAGGGTCGGGGTGGTTGCACCTTAGAATCAGGGTGGTTGCACCTAAGAATCGGGGTGGTTGCACCTAAGGGTCGGGGTGGTTGCACCTAAGGGTCGGGGTGTTTGCACCTAAGGGTCGGGGTGTTTGCACCTAAGAATCGGGGTGGTTGCACCTAAGGGTCGTGGTGGTTGCACCTAAGGTTCGGGGTCGTTGCACCTAAGGGTCGGGGTCGTTGCACCTAAGGGTCGGGGTGGTTGCACCTAAGGGTCGGGGTGTTTGCACCTAAGAATCGGGGTGGTTGCACCTAAGGGTCGTGGTGGTTGCACCTAAGGGTCGGTGTCGTTGCACCTAAGGTTCGGGGTCGTTGCACCTAAGGGTCGGGGTCGTTGCACCTAAGGGTCGGGGTCGTTGCACCTAAGGGTCGGGGTCGTTGCACCAAAGGGTCGGGGTGGTTGCACCTAAGGGTCGGGGTGGTTGCACCTAAGGGTCGGGGTGGTTGCACCTAAGGGTCGGGGTGGTTGCACCTAAGGGTCGGGGTGTTTGCACCTAAGAATCGGGGTGGTTGCACCTAAGGGTCGGGGTGGTTGCACCTAAGGGTCGGGGTGGTTGCACCTTAGAATCAGGGTGGTTGCACCTAAGGGTCGGGGTGGTTGCACCTAAGGGTCGGGGTGTTTGCACCTAAGAATCGGGGTGTTTGCACCTAAGGGTCGGGGTGTTTGCACCTAAGAATCGGGGTGGTTGCACCTAAGGGTCGGGGTGGTTGCACCTAAGGGTCGGGGTGGTTGCACCTAAGGGTCGGGGTGTTTGCACCTAAGAATCGGGGTGGTTGCACCTAAGGGTCGTGGTGGTTGCACCTAAGGGTCGGTGTCGTTGCACCTAAGGTTCGGGGTCGTTGCACCTAAGGGTCGGGGTCGTTGCACCTAAGGGTCGGGGTGGTTGCACCTAAGGGTCGGGGTGTTTGCACCTAAGAATCGGGGTGGTTGCACCTAAGGGTCGTGGTGGTTGCACCTAAGGGTCGGTGTCGTTGCACCTAAGGTTCGGGGTCGTTGCACCTAAGGGTCGGGGTCGTTGCACCTAAGGGTCGGGGTCGTTGCACCTAAGGGTCGGGGTCGTTGCACCAAAGGGTCGGGGTGGTTGCACCTAAGGGTCGGGGTGGTTGCACCTAAGGGTCGGGGTGGTTGCACCTAAGGGTCGGGGTGGTTGCACCTAAGGGTCGGGGTGGTTGCACCTAAGGGTCGGGGTGGTTGCACCTAAGAATCAGGGTCGTTGCACCAAAGGGTCGGGGTGGTTGCACCTAAGGGTCGGGGTGTTTGCACCTAAGAATCGGGGTGGTTGCACCTAAGGGTCGGGGTCGTTGCACCTAAGGGTCGGGGTCGTTGCACCTAAGGGTCGGGGTCGTTGCACCTAAGGGTCGGGGTGGTTGCACCTAAGGGTCGGGGTGGTTGCACCTAAGGGTCGGGGTGGTTGTACCTAAGGGTCGGGGTGGTTGCACCTAAGGGTCGGGGTGGATGCACCTAAGGGTCGGGGTGGTTGCACCTAAGGGTCGGGGTGTTTGCACCTAAGAATCGGGGTGGTTGCACCTAAGGGTCGGGGTGGTTGCACCTAAGGGTCGGGGTGGTTGCACCTAAGGGTCGGGGTGGTTGCACCTAAGAATCGGGGTGGTTGCACCTAAGGGTCGGGGTGTTTGCACCTAAGAATCGGGGTGGTTGCACCTAAGGGTCGGGGTGGTTGCACCTAAGGGTCGGGGTGTTTGCACCTAAGGGTCGGGGTGGTTGCACCTAAGGGTCGGGGTGGTTGCACCTAAGGGTCGGGGTGGTTGCACCTAAGAATCGGGGTGGTTGCACCTAAGGGTCGGGGTGTTTGCACCTAAGAATCGGGGTGGTTGCACCTAAGGTTTCGGGGTGGTTGCACCTAAGGGTCGGGGTGTTTGCACCTAAGGGTCGGGGTGTTTGCACCTAAGAATCGGGGTGGTTGCACCTAAGGGTCGGGGTGCTTGCACCTAAGGGTCGGGGTGGTTGCACCTAAGGGTCGGGTGGTTGCACCTAAGGGTCGGGGTGGTTGCACCTAAGAATCGGGGTGGTTGCACCTAAGGGTCGGGGTGGTTGCACCTAAGGGTCGGGGTGGTTGCACCTAAGGGTCGGGGTGTTTGCACCTAAGGGTCGGGGTGTTTGCACCTAAGAATCGGGGTGGTTGCACCTAAGGGTCGGGGTGGTTGCACCTAAGGGTCGGGGTGGTTGCACCTTAGAATCAGGGTGGTTGCACCTAAGGGTCGGGGTGGTTGCACCTAAGGGTCGGGGTGTTTGCACCTAAGAATCGGGGTGTTTGCACCTAAGGGTCGGGGTGTTTGCACCTAAGAATCGGGGTGGTTGCACCTAAGGGTCGGGGTGGTTGCACCTAAGGGTCGGGGTGTTTGCACCTAAGAATCGGGGTGGTTGCACCTAAGGGTCGGGGTGGTTGCACCTAAGGGTCGGGTTGGTTGCACCTAAGGGTCGGGGTGGTTGCACCTAAGGGTCGGTGTTGTTGCACCTAATGGTCGGGGTGGTTGCACCTAAGGGTCGGGGTGGTTGCACCTAAGGGTCGGGGTGGTTGCACCTAATGGTCGGGGTGGTTGCACCTAAGGGTCGGGGTGGTTGCACCTAAGGGTCGGGGTGGTTGCACCTAAGGGTCGGGGTGGTTGCACCTAAGGGTCGGGGTGGTTGCACCTAATGGTCGGGGTGGTTGCACCTAAGGGTCGGGGTGGTTGCACCTAAGGGTCGGGGTGGTTGCACCTAAGGGGCGGGTTGGTTGCACCTAAGAATCGGGGTGGTTGCACCTAAGGGATGCACCGAAGGGTCGGGGTGGTTGCACCTAAGGGTCGGGGTGGTTGCACCTAAAGGTCGGGGTGGTTGCACCTAAGGGTCGGGGTGTTTGCACCTAAGAATCGGGGTGGTTGCACCTAAGGGTCGGGGTGGTCGCACCTAAGGGTCCGGGTGTTTGCACCTAAGAATCGGGGTGGTTGCACCTAAGGGTCGTGGTGGTTGCACCTAAGGGTCGGGGTCGTTGCATCTAAGGGTCGGGGTTGTTGCACTTAAGGGTCGGGGTCGTTGCACCTAAGGGTCGGGGTCTGTAAAGGGGGAATATTAATCACCAATATTTATGCAAATATCGATAATTAATATTCATAAATGGGAGGAGCCATCTAGTGATAACTCCGCCCATTTATGCCTTTATATAATAACACAATACTTTCGCTATGCTCTACACTGATCACTTATGCTAACTGCATGCGCCTTACTAACTCGCTACCGCTAACAAGTACACACTACACAAAAGGGTACAAATATAACAGTATTTATTACACCAAGCAATACACTAACAATATACTACGCACGCAGTACACTACAATACACTACGCACGCAGTACACTACAATACAGCACTAAATATACAATCCTAAACTACACTACACATTCCCAATTCCACCCATCAACTAACTATACAATTCACACATTCAATATCAACAGCCCATCCGCCTGGCTACTCACTGTCCCTACGGGGTTACAAGAGGGTTCAGGGTATTGTTTGCAGAACAGAGGCATGCTCTACAGAACCAGGGTAACCACCAGGGATGAACCAGGGGATGCCGGGGAAGGCAGGGGTTAACCAGGGGAATGCAGGCATGGGCAGGCAAGGGACCAGGGATAATAGGGTCCCAGTGGTAACCAGGGGATCCAGGGGTACAGATCAGGGGATCAGGGGTAACATGGGGTAACCAGGGGAGAGATCAGGGGTCTAGGGAAAGGACACAATGGAGCAAGGGACCAGGGGTGAACAGTAGGGGATAGTTTCCAGGGGATGCAGGGGTTGTGGCAGGGAAGGGGTTAAGGACAGCAGCAATGCTGCTGAGGTAAGGGGTGTAGGAGGGGGAGGTTGATACTTAGGGTTAACTGCTCGTTCTTCTAGGGGGATCCTCGCCAGCCAGGGGGCCGCTCTGTACAGAGCGTCGATCGCGCTCTCCTCTGGGGGGGAACGGCAGGGGTCCGGTCGTGGGTCCTTGTGTCGGAGCAGGTGGGGGCCCAGACCCTCTCTTCCTTGGGCCGGCCTGAGCGCCGATGCGCTCTCCAGCTGGGGGGCCCCGATCCTAACTTAGGCAGGGGGACCGCTTCGTCCTAAGCGCCGATGCGCTTATCCAGGTGGGGGGCCCTCTCCTAACAGACAGAGTGCCGGGGGCCGCCGGATATTTATCCCCCCGGCGGCCCGCACTCCCGCGCCACCAGGGGGCGCGCGCGCGCCCCCATCATCCACGTGGGCCGGCGCAGTGATATGACGTCACTGCGCCGGCCAGCACATCGGGGACGCGCTGCAGACAGGCGGGAGAAGCCTTTGATCTCCCGCCTGCTGCACCTAGCATTCCGGACAGTGCGATAGTAATCGCACTGTCTGAATGCACATAATAGAAGGAGGAGAGGCTTCTCCTCTTCTTCTATCATGTGTAATTATCTCCAGCGGCGCCGGGGATAATTACAACAAAGGGCTAAGATTCTGTTGAATCTGAGCTCTTTGTATCCATCAGGATGACCGGACCCTTGTCCGGTCATTCTGATGCAATTAACCAGATTGCATCGGTGCGAATGCTTGGGGCACATTCACACCGATGCACCTGGTTTCAGTTGTAGGAGGGGGGGGGGGGAATATATATAATATACATGTGTATTGATGCTTGGGGCACATCCATACACATGTATACATTAATTCTAAGGGGGATTATAACTCACATAAGGGGCCACATTCATGTATATAAGGGGGCACCAGCCCCTACAATATAAGGGGGCACCAGCCCCTACATTATCAGGGGGCACCAGCCCCTACATTATCAGGGGGCACCAGCCCCTACATTATCAGGGGGCACCAGCCCCTACATTATCAGGGGGCACCAGCCCCTACATTATCATGGGGCACAAGCCCCTACATTATCAGGGGACACATATTTCCCACAGGGGCCAGCATGAGCCCCTGGGGATCACCATGGGCAGACGTGCGCAGATGCTGGGCACATCTGTGCACATCGTCCCATGATGCTATGTCTAATGTATGCACATATATACCATACATGCCCGCACGTGTTTGCAGGCATGCATGGATATATATGCATGCATCTCAACCGTTCCTCAACAATCCCCCTGTTGTCGGAATATAATACGACAATATAATGGGGGAACGGGTTGAGATATATTTGCCCCCCTTCAACCCCATCTTTGGTGGAAGTTCAGGAAGAACTGTAGTGCACACTGATCTTTAGGTACTTAGACATCCCTCATCCAGCTTCCTCCGACCTGCCCTTCACCGCAACCTCCTCCTCCGTCCACAGGATACACCGTCTTCTTCTTGACATCTTTAGGATACCACACACCCACAGTCTCTCGGTTATTCTGCCGATCTTCAGGTATCTTCGCCCCCCCCAATTCTGGAGTGGGTTCACCCTTACAGTCTTTAACTGGCCTTTCTATAACAGTCTCTTGGTGTTGGCCACCCCCACTTTGGAGTGACCACACCCCCACAGTCTCTCGGTAATTCTGCCGATCTTCAGGTATCTTCGTCCCCCCCAATTCTGGAGCGGGTTCACCCTTACAGTCTTTACCTTTCTATAACAGTCTCTTGGTGTTGGCCACCCCCACTTTGGAGTGGCCACACCCCCACAGTCTCTCGGTAATTCTGCCGATCTTCAGGTATCTTCGCCCCCCCCAATTCTGGAGCGGGTTCACCCTTACAGTCTTTGTCCCAACTTTCTTCTATCCAACGTCTGTTTCCATCTTGATGGGTGCAGTTCTCCCGTGGACAGATTAATAGGTCTTTACAAGGCAGGTCAAACTCTTAAGCGGTGATGTCATGGTACCTAAATTCTACTGCGGAGAACACCTCCGCCACACTACACCTCCAGCCCTTCCCTTAAGAACCTCACCGTTCCAGGGTTCAAGGTGGCAAATGAATGATGCCTGTCCCTATCGTGACCTAACCTTATCCCCATTCACACAAAATACATGTCACATCCCTCCCAACACCACCAAAATCATTATATGTATGTGTACCCATAGAGACTCATGCAACCTGGCATATCTCTACACCTCCAAAGACACAGGTAGGTCGCAGACCCCTGTGTCAATGGGAAACGACTATAGGATGCAAATGTGTACAGCCGAATATAGGCTGTCACACATTTGCACCTAGAGTGTCCATGGGTACACAATCAACCGACAAACAAAATCAATACATGTACAATACAATGTGCTATGGGGTTTCAGGGTAGTACAAGTTATACGTCCCGAACCCTCATAGGAAACAAAGTGTGTCCATACAATATTTGGCTACAGGAACAATGTTTGAGTTATGTCCTGAGCCTACTCCTCCGGATAGTTCTCTAAAGTTCTGTCTGGTTCTGGTGTATTTGGTCAATAAGTCCCTTGACCCTCCGATTACGATGACCAGAACCAGAAGAAGTTTCACTGGGTGAAACAAGTGAATAAGTTCTTCCACCCGAACGTCTCCCAAGTCTTCCTCCAGAGCCTTAAATAATGCTCCCGCTGGATTGTGGCACAGTCTTCTCTAGAACACCTCTAGGTAGAGGTCGCTTCGTTGCCAAAATCCAGTGGGATCCTCTGGAGCCTCACAAAAGTGTCAGGGGGAATAGCTGGCCTCTTCGGTGGCATCTCCTGAGTTTTTCTTCCGCTCCATATAAAATCACACCTATGGCAGAAGAAAACACCAGGCGCTCCCAGGGGAATTTCTCCCCTAACAGTGCAATTAATGTGAAAATTTCCAGCACCAATACCTTTGACCCATGGGTAGAGAAAGGTATTGAGCTGCCCTTTATCTCACAGGACCCCTCGTTATCCCAACACTGGTGTCTGAACACCCTACCTTCAGAGGATTGAGTCCTCTGCTGCACATCCCTCTGCACCAACAGATAAGGATGGCCACCCTACTAGGTTAGGATAACTGGAGTTCTGTGGACAAAGTACCATCTTGTTATTGATGGCACCGCATCCCTGTCCACTCATGTGTACCCAGGCTGACTTCCCCCTGTGATCCCGTCTTGTGGAGGCCCGCAGAACCAATGGCATAGGCATGCCCTGGCTCCCCGGGACCCCACAACACAAGAACACAGTCCACACTCTGCTGCCAAACACTCTGCGTCCAATCCCTATCAGAGCTGTGCTACCTGACCGGACTAGAATTAAGTGCGCAGCACAACATTACACCAATGTTGTCTGTCCGCCCCAGTCCCCAGCGCAACACAGCCCTACCGAAAACCTGAAGCACAACAGTGCTATCTGTATCGATCTGAGACCCTGGTTGCCCAGAATAATATCACATCATCCTTTGTGTGCTGCATGGAGAAGGTCCTTATGCCTTCTCCCGACCAGCAGGATTTCCCGTGTGATATTATCTGCTCGCAAACCTATACGTTCTCGATCCACAGTATAACACTGTTCCACTCCAAGGGGACACAGAATGAAACAAAGACAGCAGACGGGACTTACAACACTACATAAATCAGCATGGTAGAACACATCCGTAGACAAGGACTACCACCATCAACATCAAGAAGAACTTACAAACAGATAACAAAAACACACAACATGGACATACACAGGGAACAAACGGTGTAACAAACAGTACAGGGGTGTCAAATGTTGCCTAGCCTAGCTTGGCCACTCTGACCCCTCAGCAGCTGGTGATGCTGCCGAGAGGTAACCCCTTTATGGCCAAGCTGACTAGACCCCACTGCACAATTTGTTACCTGGCTGATACTGTTGGACACATTGCAATTACTTGCACAAAGGCAATTCCTTGCTATGTGTCCTTTGTTCCCACACCTGAAACACGTGACTTGGTTTTCTGTCCTGTGTGTTTTGCAGTGTCTCGCTATGTGACCTAGGCCACCACATGCAAAACATCTGATGTTTGCTCTGCATGGCCCAGGTCCATCTACACTGCAGTCATGCTCCCTTCTCCTGAATTGTACCATCCTCAGGGACGCACTCTTCAACACAGTTCTTTTTCCCAAAGTCAGGGACAAATCTCTGTTAGTCTGGACCGACTTGACCTGATGATCAGACCGGTCACAGACTACTCTCCCCCCTTGTGGCCCTGCACAGGGCAACATTTTGGGAGATTCCGACCCTGGCTTTACGGAAAAAGAAAGGGCCGGCACCAACTTGGTGATGACATGTTGCATGCCAGTCATTATCTGGGACCTTACAGCAACCTGAGCCTTCAATTTGGCTACCGTCACGTCAGTAGAGGCAGTCCGCTCCTTGAAGGCCTTGACCTCAGTATAAGACTGAGTCAACTTAGCCTCAATTTCCTCCTTCTGCCTCTGCAGCTCTACTAACTGTGACTCTATCTTGGCCACCTGCGCATCTCGGTCAACAGTAGACTGCACATTCTCTGCCAGCTGTGCCTGCAATGCCGAAACCTGGTCCGAATTACTGGCACAGCACTGGCAGTGAATGGCCGGAGGAATTGTCTCCGTTGACCGAGACACCAGCGCCACTTCCTTTGGCTTACAGATGCTAGCCTCAAACGTATGAACGAGTTTGGCTAGCATCTGAAGTCGTTTGGTGGTCTTGTTCAAAACCATCCGTTTGTTCACACAAAGCTTGTCATAACTACAAGCCTGTGCCAACAAATCGGACCACAGCATTTCTGCTGACTTGTATGTAGTGGGGAGGATGGGGTTAAATGTGCTGTGTTTGGCTAAGTGTTGCAGTGTGGGGAAGTTCATACTCACCGTTTGATGAGTGTCCATTTTCTCCTTGGGGCCGTACCTCTTCGCCCTTGCAGCTGCTTGGAAGAAGTCCATTTTCCCGGATCGCTTCTTCCCCAGCCGGACTTGTACGCTGCTCCCACGAAGATGGATCTCCTTCAGTGACGTGTGCTCTTCTCCCTTGCAATCACTTGAGCGATGCTTGTTGGTGCTGTACTTTTCCGTGTCTTCTTCTCTTACCCCAGCGACGGTGACCGTGTAAAGCAAATACAAAAATATTAGTACACAGATAGACTATAGATTCTCTGCAAAAGATTTTGTTTTATTTCTGGAACTCTAAGGGAAGTATCGCTTCTCCTGTACGAATTATCGGGTACTAGACGCTCAGACACTCCGCTGACCGCGTCTCTCCTGCCCGCTAATTCACAGTACCAGCGACCCTCAGCCTTAAGACCAAAAACAAACGCAAAATCCACGCAGTGGGCCTGGCTCGCCAATGTAAAGGGGGAATATTAATCACCAATATTTATGCAAATATCGATAATTAATATTCATAAATGGGAGGAGCCATCTAGTGATAACTCCGCCCATTTATGCCTTTATATAATAACACAATACTTTCGCTATGCTCTACACTGATCACTTATGCTAACTGCATGCGCCTTACTAACTCGCTACCGCTAACAAGTACACACTACACAAAAGGGTACAAATATAACAGTATTTATTACACCAAGCAATACACTAACAATATACTACGCACGCAGTACACTACAATACACTACGCACGCAGTACACTACAATACAGCACTAAATATACAATCCTAAACTACACTACACATTCCCAATTCCACCCATCAACTAACTATACAATTCACACATTCAATATCAACAGCCCATCCGCCTGGCTACTCACTGTCCCTACGGGGTTACAAGAGGGTTCAGGGTATTGTTTGCAGAACAGAGGCATGCTCTACAGAACCAGGGTAACCACCAGGGATGAACCAGGGGATGCCGGGGAAGGCAGGGGTTAACCAGGGGAATGCAGGCATGGGCAGGCAAGGGACCAGGGATAATAGGGTCCCAGTGGTAACCAGGGGATCCAGGGGTACAGATCAGGGGATCAGGGGTAACATGGGGTAACCAGGGGAGAGATCAGGGGTCTAGGGAAAGGACACAATGGAGCAAGGGACCAGGGGTGAACAGTAGGGGATAGTTTCCAGGGGATGCAGGGGTTGTGGCAGGGAAGGGGTTAAGGACAGCAGCAATGCTGCTGAGGTAAGGGGTGTAGGAGGGGGAGGTTGATACTTAGGGTTAACTGCTCGTTCTTCTAGGGGGATCCTCGCCAGCCAGGGGGCCGCTCTGTACAGAGCGTCGATCGCGCTCTCCTCTGGGGGGGGGGGGGCGGCAGGGGTCCGGTTGTGGGTCCTTGTGTCGGAGCAGGTGGGGGCCCAGACCCTCTCTTCCTTGGGCCGGCCTGAGCGCCGATGCGCTCTCCAGCTGGGGGGCCCCGATCCTAACTTAGGCAGGGGGACCGCTTCGTCCTAAGCGCCGATGCGCTTATCCAGGTGGGGGGCCCTCTCCTAACAGACAGAGTGCCGGGGCCGCCGGATATTTATCCCCCCGGCGGCCCGCACTCCCGCGCCACCAGGGGGCGCGCGCGCGCACCCCCATCATCCACGTGGGCCGGCGCAGTGATATGACGTCACTGCGCCGGCCAGCACATCGGGGACGCGCTGCAGACAGGCGGGAGAAGCCTTTGATCTCCCGCCTGCTGCACCTAGCATTCCGGACAGTGCGATAGTAATCGCACTGTCGGAATGCACATAATAGAAGGAGGAGAGGCTTCTCCTCTTCTTCTATCATGTGTAATTATCTCCAGCGGCGCCGGGGATAATTACAACAAAGGGCTCAGATTCTGTTGAATCTGAGCTCTTTGTATCCATCAGGATGACCGGACCCTTGTCCGGTCATTCTGATGCAATTAGCCAGATTGCATCGGTGCGAATGCTTGGGGCACATTCACACCGATGCACCTGGTTTCAGTTGTAGGAGGGGGGGGGGGGAATATATATAATATACATGTGTATTGATGCTTGGGGCACATCCATACACATGTATACATTAATTCTAAGGGGGATTATAACTCACATAAGGGGCCACATTCATGTATATAAGGGGGCACAGATAAGGGGGCACCAGCCCCTACAATATAAGGGGGCACCAGCCCCTACATTATCAGGGGGCACCAGCCCCTACATTATCAGGGGGCACCAGCCCCTACATTATCAGGGGGCACCAGCCCCTACATTATCATGGGGCACAAGCCCCTACATTATCAGGGGACACATATTTCCCACAGGGGCCAGCATGAGCCCCTGGGGATCACCATGGGCAGACGTGCGCAGATGCTGGGCACATCTGTGCACATCGTCCCATGATGCTATGTCTAATGTATGCACATATATACCATACATGCCCGCACGTGTTTGCAGGCATGCATGGATATATATGCATACATCTCAACCGTTCCTCAACAGGGTCGTTGCACCTAAGGGTCGGGGTCGTTGCACCTAAGGGTCGGGTCGTTGCACCTAAGGGTCGGGGTCGTTGCACCTAAGGGTCGGGGTCGTTGCACCAAAGGGTCGGGGTCATTGCACCTAAGGGTCGGGTCGTTGCACCTAAGGGTCGGGGTGGTTGCACCTAAGGGTCGGGGTGGTTACACCAACTGTGCCAAGTTAGAAGACTGTGCCAATAAAAGTCTAAGAGCGGCGGCAGTTTTAAATTTCCCTATTAAAACAACTGACTAAAATTTGATTGGCCGTTGTAGACTCCGCCCACTTTTTAGAAATTTTAACCTTTGTCACACACTGACCCATCCTGCCGAGTTTGGGTGCTGTGGCTTAAATACTGTGGGAATGACAGCTTTTTAAAGGTTTCTCATTGAAGTCAATAGGGAAAATCTGATTGGTTGTTGTAGACTCCGCCCACTTTTTAATGTCCCTAAAATGTGACATAAATTTGCAGGTTGACCCCATGACTAAGTGACCCAAGTTTGGTGAGTTTCACTCCGAAGCTGTATGAGTGACAAACGTTTGCATTTTTCCAATAAAACTCTATGGGGAAAAAAGAGGTTTTCGGGGGCCCGCCCCAGGGGCCCGGAGGCTGGGATCGGTTAACAAAGCACAAGCAAGATACTCGGGTATGTGCCGACCAAGAGTGCAAAGTTAGGTATTTATACTCCTAAATCTGTGGGAGAAGTAGCAATTTGAACGTCTCATTATAGTCAATGGGGAGAATTTGATTGGTTCTGTGGGGCCCCGCCCACATTTTAGGGTCTCCGAAATGTTCTAACAAATTGCGCGTTGACCCCATGACTAAGTGACCCAAGTTTGGTGACTTTAGTTTCAAATCTGTGCGACTGGGAGCGATTTGAAAATTTTCCCTGTCAAAGTCAATGGGAAAAAACGTGGATTTTGGGGGCCCATCCCAGGGGCCCGGAGGATGGGATCGGTTAACAAAGCACAAGCAAGGTACTCGGGTGGGTGCCAACCAAGTCTGCAAAGTTTGGAATTTGTACTCCTAAAAATGTGGGAGGAGTAGCAATTTGAACGGCTCATTGCAGTCAATGGGGAGATTTTGATTGGTTCTGTGTGGCCCCGCCCACTTTTTGGGGTCCCCCAAAATGTGCCCAAAATTTTCGGGTTGACCTCATGACTAGGTGACCCAAGTTTGGTGACTTTAGCTTCAAAGCCTGGCGAGTGGGACCGATTTGAAAATGTACCCTGTCAAAGTCTATGGGGAAAAAGGGGGCTTCCGGGGCCCGCCACGGGGGCCCCGGGGGTGGGATCGCTTATAAAAGCACAAGCAACTCGAGTTGCTATAGGTCGAAGAAGGGTAGAAAGTTTGGGGTATGTAGCCCCAAAACTGTAGGAGGAGTAGCGTATAGAAAACGCGGCTAAGAATAATAATAATAAAAATAATAAGCTGAAACTCTTTTTGACTATCGAATAACAATATTTTGGCTTTTTCAAGCCAACATAATAACTAGAAGGTGTCGTTTCTGAAGAAACCACAGGATGTTGGCTTGAAATCTGATTGTCTGTTGGTGGCTCCACCCACTTTTTTGAATTTGAATCCTAGTCCTCCAGTGACCAACTGTGCCAAGTTTGAAGGGTCGGGGTGGTTGCACCGAAGGGTCGGGGAGGTTGCACCGAAGGGTCGGGGTGGTTGCACCGAAGGGTCGGGGTGGTTGCACCTAAGGGTCGGGGTGGTTGCACCTAAGGGTCGGGTGGTTCCACCTAAGGGTCGGGTGGTTGCACCGAAGGGTCGGGGGGTGGTTGCACCTAAGGGTCAGGGTGGTTACACCAACTGTGCCAAGTTTGAAGACTGTGCCAATAAAAGTCTAAAAGCAGCGGCAGTTTTAAATTTTCCTATTTAAACAGCTGACTAAAATTTGATTGGCTGTTGTAGACTCCGCCTACTTTTCATAAATTTTAACCTTTGTCACACACTGACCCACCCTGCCGAGTTTGGGTGCTGTGGCTTAAATACTGTGAGAATGATAGCTTTTTAAAGGTTTCTCATTGAAGTCAATAGGGAAAATCTGATTGGTTGTTTGTAGCTCCGCCCACTTTTTAATGTCCCCAAAATGTGACATAAATTTTCAGGTTGACCCCATGACTAAGTGACCCAAGTTTGGTGAGTTTCACTCCAAAGCTGTATGAGTGACAAACGTTTGCATTTTTCCAATAAAACTCTATGAGAAAAAAAAAGAGGTTTTCGGGGTCCCGCGCCAGGGGCCCGGAGGGTGGGATCGGTTAACAAAGCACAAGCAAGATACTCGGGTATGTGCCGACCAAGAGTGCAAAGTTCGGTATTTATACTCCTAAATCTGTGGGAGGAGTAGCAATTTGAATGTCTCATTATAGTCAATGGGGAGAATTTGATTGGTTCTGTGTGGCCCCGCCCACATTTTAGGGTATCCAAAATGTTCTAACAAATTGCGCGTTGACCCCATGACTAAGTGACCCAAGTTTGGTGACTTTAGTTTCAAATCTGTGCGACTGGGAGCGATTTGAAAATTTTCCCTGTCAAAGTCAATTGGAAAAACTTGGATTTTGGGGGCCCGTCCCAGGGGCCCGGAGGGTGGGATCGGTTAACAAAGCACAAGCAAGGTACTAGGGTGGGTTCCGACCAAGTCTGCATAGTTTGGAATTTGTACTCCTAAAAATGTGGGAGGAGTAGCAATTTGAAGGTCTCATTACAGTCAATGGGGAGATTTTGATTGGTTCTGTGTGGCTCCGCCCACTTTTTGGGGTCCCCAAAATGTGCCCAAAATTTTCGGGTTGACCCCATGACTAAGTGACCCAAGTTTGGTGACTTTAGCTTCAAAGCCTGGCGAGTGGGAGCGATTTGAAAATGTACCCTGTCAAAGTCTATGGGAAAAAAGGGGGCTTCCGGGGCCCGCCACGGGGGCCCCGGGGGTGGGATCGCTTACAAAAGCACAAGCAACTCGAGTCGCTATAGTTCGAAGAAGTGTAGAAAGTTAGGGGTATGTAGCCCCAAAACTGTAGGAGGAGTAGCGTATAGAAAACGCGGCTAAGAATAATAATAATAAAAACTAGAAGGTGTCGTTTCTGAAGAAACCACAGGATGTTGGCTTGAAATCTGATTGGCTGTTGGTGGCTCCAGCCAAGGGTCGGGGTGGTTGCACCTAAGGGTCGGGGTGGTTGCACCGAAGGGTCGGGGTGGTTGCACCGAAGGGTCGGGGTGGTTGCACCGAAGGGTCGGGGTGGTTGCACCGAAGGTTCGGGGTGGTTGCACCGAAGGGTCGGGGTGGTTGCACCTAAGGGTCGGGGTGGTTGCACCGAAGGGTCGGGGTGGTTGCACCTAAGTTTCGGGGTGGTTGCACCTAAGGGTCGGGGTGGTTGCACCTAAGGGTCGGGGTGGTTGCACCGAAGGGTCGGGGTGGTTGCACCGAAGGGTCGGGGTGGTTGCACCTAAGGTTCGGGGTGGTTGCACCGAAGGGTCGGGGTGGTTGCACCGAAGGGTAGGGGTGGTTGCACCGAAGGTTCGGGGTGGTTGCACCGAAGGGTAGGGGTGGTTGCACCGAAGGTTCGGGGTGGTTGCACCGAAGGGTCGGGGTGGTTGCACCGAAGGTTCGGGGTGGTTGCACCGAAGGTTCGGGGTGGTTGCACCGAAGGTTCGGCTTAAATACTGTGAGAATGACAGCTTTTTAAAGGTTTCTCATTGAAGTCAATAGGGAAAATCTGATTGGTTGTTGTAGACTCCGCCCACTTTTTATAAATTTTAACCTTTGTCACATTTTTATAAATTTTAACCTTTAATTTTGGGGGCCCATCCTAGGGGCCCGGAGGGTGGGATCGGTTAACAAAGCACAAGCAAGATACTCGGGTATGTGCCGACCAAGAGTGCAAAGTTCGGTATTTATACTCCTAAATCTGTGGGAGGAGTAGCAATTTGAATGTCTCATTATAGTCAATGGGGAGAATTTGATTGGTTCTGTGTGGCCCCGCCCACATTTTAGGGTATCCAAAATGTTCTAACAAATTGCGCGTTGACCCCATGACTAAGTGACCCAAGTTTGGTGACTTTAGTTTCAAATCTGTGCGACTGGGAGCGATTTGAAAATTTTCCCTGTCAAAGTCAAAGGGAAAAACGTGGATTTTGGGGGCCCATCCTAGGGGCCCGGAGGGTGGGATCGGTTAACAAAGCACAAGCAAGGTACTTGGGTGGGTGCCGACCAAGTCTGCAAAGTTTGGAATTTGTACTCCTAAAAATGTGGGAGGAGTAACAATTTGAACGTCTCATTACAGTCAATAGGGAGATTTTGATTTGTTCTGTGTGGCCCCGCCCACTTTTCGGGGTCCCCGAAATGTTCTAACAAATTGCGCGTTGACCCCATGACTAAGTGACCCAAGTTTGGTGACTTTAGTTTCAAATCTGTGCGACTGGGAGCGATTTGAAAATTTTCCCTGTCAAAGTCAAAGGGAAAAACGTGGATTTTGGGGGCCCGTCCCAGGGGCCCGGAGGGTGGGATCGGTTAACAAAGCACAAGCAAGGTACTAGGGTGGGTTCCGACCAAGTCTGCATAGTTTGGAATTTGTACTCCTAAAAATGTGGGAGGAGTAGCAATTTGAAGGTCTCATTACAGTCAATGGGGAGATTTTGATTGGTTCTGTGTGGCTCCGCCCACTTTTTGGGGTCCCCAAAATGTGCCCAAAATTTTCGGGTTGACCCCATGACTAAGTGACCCAAGTTTGGTGACTTTAGCGTCAAAGCCTGGCGAGTGGGAGCGATTTGAAAATGTACCCTGTCAAAGTCTATGGGAAAAAAGGGGGCTTCCGGGGCCCGCCACGGGGGCCCCGGGGGTGGGATCGCTTACAAAAGCACAAGCAACTCGAGTCGCTATAGTTCGAAGAAGTGTAGAAAGTTAGGGGTATGTAGCCCCAAAACTGTAGGAGGAGTAGCTTATAGAAAACGCGGCTAAGAATAATAATAATAAAAACTAGAAGGTGTCGTTTCTGAAGAAACCACAGGATGTTGGCTTGAAATCTGATTGGCTGTTGGTGGCTCCACCCAAGGGTCGGGGTGGTTGCACCTAAGGGTCGGGGTGGTTGCACCGAAGGGTCGGGGTGGTTGCACCGAAGGGTCGGGGTGGTTGCACCGAAGGGTCGGGGTGGTTGCACCGAAGGTTCGGGGTGGTTGCACCGAAGGGTCGGGGTGGTTGCACCTAAGGGTCGGGGTGGTTGCACCGAAGGGTCGGGGTGGTTGCACCTAAGGGTCGGGGTGGTTGCACCTAAGGGTCGGGGTGGTTGCACCGAAGGGTCGGGGTGGTTGCACCGAAGGGTCGGGGTGGTTGCACCTAAGGTTCGGGGTGGTTGCACCGAAGGGTCGGGGTGGTTGCACCGAAGGGTAGGGGTGGTTGCACCGAAGGTTCGGGGTGGTTGCACCGAAGGTTCGGGGTGGTTGCACCGAAGGTTCGGGGTGGTTGCACCGAAGGGTCGGGGTGGTTGCACCGAAGGGTCGGGGTGGTTGCACCGAAGGTTCGGGGTGGTTGCACCGAAGGTTCGGCTTAAATACTGTGAGAATGACAGCTTTTTAAAGGTTTCTCATTGAAGTCAATAGGGAAAATCTGATTGGTTGTTGTAGACTCCGCCCACTTTTTATAAATTTTAACCTTTGTCACATTTTTATAAATTTTAACCTTTAATTTTGGGGGCCCATCCTAGGGGCCCGGAGGGTGGGATCGGTTAACAAAGCACAAGCAAGATACTCGGGTATGTGCCGACCAAGAGTGCAAAGTTCGGTATTTATACTCCTAAATCTGTGGGAGGAGTAGCAATTTGAATGTCTCATTATAGTCAATGGGGAGAATTTGATTGGTTCTGTGTGGCCCCGCCCACATTTTAGGGTATCCAAAATGTTCTAACAAATTGCGCGTTGACCCCATGACTAAGTGACCCAAGTTTGGTGACTTTAGTTTCAAATCTGTGCGACTGGGAGCGATTTGAAAATTTTCCCTGTCAAAGTCAAAGGGAAAAACGTGGATTTTGGGGGCCCATCCTAGGGGCCCGGAGGGTGGGATCGGTTAACAAAGCACAAGCAAGGTACTTGGGTGGGTGCCGACCAAGTCTGCAAAGTTTGGAATTTGTACTCCTAAAAATGTGGGAGGAGTAACAATTTGAACGTCTCATTACAGTCAATAGGGAGATTTTGATTTGTTCTGTGTGGCCCCGCCCACTTTTCGGGGTCCCCGAAATGTTCTAACAAATTGCGCGTTGACCCCATGACTAAGTGACCCAAGTTTGGTGACTTTAGTTTCAAATCTGTGCGACTGGGAGCGATTTGAAAATTTTCCCTGTCAAAGTCAATGGGAAAAACGTGGATTTTGGGGGCCCGTCCCAGGGGCCCGGAGGGTGGGATCGGTTAACAAAGCACAAGCAAGGTACTCGGGTGGGTGCCGACCAAGTCTGCAAAGTTTGGAATTTGGACTCCTAAAAATGTGGGAGGAGTAGCAAGTGGCGAGTGGGAGCGATTCGAAAATGTACCCTGTCAAAGTCTATGGGAAAAAAGGGGGCTTCCGGGGCCCGCCATGGGGGCCCCGGGGGTGGGATCGCTTATAAATGCACAAGCAACTCGAGTCGCTATAGGTCGAAGAAGTGTAGAAAGTTTGGGGTATGTAGCCCCAAAACTGTAGGAGGAGTAGCGTATAGAAAACGCGGCTAAGAATAATAATAATAAAAATAATAATAATAATAACTAGAAGGTGTCGTTTCTGAAGAAACCACAGGATGTTGGCTTGAAATCTGATTGGCTGTTGGTGGCTCCACCCACTTTTTAGAATTTTAATCCCAGTCCTCCAGTGACCAACTGTGCCAAGTTTGAAGACTGTACCAATAAAAGTCTAAAAGCAGCGGCAGTTTTAAATTTTCCTATTAAAACAACTGACTAAAATTTGATTGGCCTTTGAAGACTCCGCCCACTTTTTATAAATTTTAACCTTTGTCACACACTGACCCACCCTGCCGAGTTTGGGTGCTGTGGCTTAAATACTGTGAGAATGACAGCTTTTTAAATGTTTCTCATTGAAGTCAATAGGGAAAATCTGATTGGTTGTTGTAGACTCCGCCCACTTTTTAATGTCTCCAAAATGTGACATAAATTTTCAGGTTGACCCCATGACTAAGTGACCCAAGTTTAGTGAGTTTCACTCCGAAGCTGTATGAGTGACAAACGTTTGCATTTTTCCAATAAAACTCTATGGGGAAAAAAGAGGTTTTCGGGGGCCCGCCCCAGGGGCCCTGAGGGTGGGGTCGGTTAACAAAGCACAAGCAAGATACTCGGGTATGTGCCGACCAAGAGTGCAAAGTTCTGTATTTATACTCCTAAATCTGTGGGAGGAGTAGCAATTTGAACGTCTCATTATAGTCAATGGGGAGAATTTGATTGGTTCTGTGTGGCCCCGCCCACATTTTATCGTCTCCGAAATGTTCTAACAAATTGCGCGTTGACCCCATGACTAAGTGACCCAAGTTTGGTGACTTTAGTTTCAAATCTGTGCGACTGGGAGCGATTTGAAAATTATCCCTGTCAAAGTCAATGGGAAAAACATGGATTTTGGGGGCCCGTCCCAGGGGCCCAGAGGGTGGGATCGGTTAACAAAGCACAAGCAAGGTACTAGGGTGGGTGCCAACCAAGTCTGCAAAGTTTGGAATTTGTACTCCTAAAAATGTGGGAGGAGTAGCAATTTAAACGTCTCATTACAGTCAATGGGGAGATTTTGATTGGTTCTGTGTGGCCCCGCCCACTTTTTGGGGGTCCCCAAAATGTGCCCAAAATTTTCGGGTTGACCCCATGACTAAGTGACCCAAGTTTGGTGACTTTAGCGTCAAAGCCTGGCGAGTGGGAGCGATTTGAAAATGAACCCTGTCAAAGTCTATGGGAAAAAAGGGGGCTTTCGGGGCCCGCCATGGGGGCCCCGGGGGTGGGATCGCTTATAAAAGCACAAGCAACTCGAGTCGCTATAGGTCGAAGAAGTGTAGAAAGTTTGGGGTATGTAGCCCCAAAACTGTAGGAGGAGTAGCGTATAGAAAACGCGGCTAAGAATAAAAATAATAATAATAAGCTGAAACGCTTTTTGACTATCGAATAACAATATGTTGGCTTTTACAAGCCAACATAATAATAATAAGAAGAAGAATAAGCTGAAACGCTTTTTGACTATCGAATAACAGTATGTTGGCTTTTTCAAGCCAACATAATAATAAGAAGAAGAAGAATAAGCTGAAACGCTTTTTGACTATCGAATAACAGTATGTTGGCTTTTTCAAGCCAACATAACTAGAAGGTGTTGTTTCTGAAGAAACCACAGGATGTTGGCTTGAAATCTGATTGGCTGTTCGTGGCTTCACCCACTTTTTTTAATTTGAATCCCAGTCCTCCAGTGACCAACTGTGCCAAGTTTGAAGACTATGCCAATAAAAGTCTAAGAGCAGCGGCAGTTTTAAATTTTCCTATTAAAACAACTGACTAAAATTTGATTGGCCGTTGTAGACTCCGCCCACTTTTTATAAATTTTGACCTTTGTCACACACTGACCCACCCTGCCGAGTTTGGGTGCTGTGGTTTAAATACTGTGAGAATGACAGCTTTTTAAAGGTTTCTCATTGAAGTCAATAGGGAAAATCTGATTGGTTGTTGTAGACTCCGCCCACTTTTTAATGTCCCCAAAATTTGACCTAAATTTTCAGGTTGACCCCATGACTAAGTGACCCAAGTTTGGTGAGTTTCACTCTGAAGCTGTATGAGCGACAAACGTTTGCATTTTTCCAATAAAACTCTATGGGGGAAAAAGAGGTTTTCGGGGGCCCGGAGGGTGGGATCGGTTAACAAAGCACAAGCAAGATACTCGGGTATGTGCCAACCAAGAGTGCAAAGTTCGGTATTTATTCTCCTAAATCTGTGGGAGGAGTTGCAATTTGAACGTCTCATTATAGTCAATGGGGAGAATTTGATTGGTTCTGTGTGGCCCCGCCCACATTTTAGGGTCTCCAAAATGTTATAATAAATTGCGCGTTGACCCCATGACTAAGTGACCCAAGTTTGGTGACTTTAGTTTCAAATCTGTGCGACTGGGAGCGATTTGAAAATTTTTCCTGTCAAAGTCAATGGGAAAAACGTGGATTTTGGGGGCCCGCCTCAGGGGCCCGGAGGGTGGGATCGGTTAACAAAGCACAAGCAAGGTACTAGGGTGGGTGCCAACCAAGTCTGCAAAATTTGGAATTTGTACTCCTAAAAATGTGGGAGGAGTAGCAATTTGAAGGTCTCATTACAGTCAATGGGGAGATTTTGATTGGTTCTGTGTGGCTCCGCCCACTTTTTGGGGTCCCCAAAATGTGGCCAAAATTTTCGGGTTGACCCCATGACTAAGTGACCCAAGTTTGGTGACTGTAGCCTCAAAGCCTGGCGAGTGGGAGCGATTTGAAAATGTACCCTGTCAAAGTCTATGGGAAAAAAGGGGGCTTCCGGGGCCCACCACGGGGGCCCCGGGGGTGGGATCGCTTATAAAAGCACAAGCAACTCGAGTCGCTATAGGTCGAAGAAGTGTAGAAAGTTTGGGGTATGTAGCCCCAAAACTGTAGGAGGAGTAGCGTATAGAAAACACGGCTAAGAATAAAAATAATAATAAGCTGAAACGCTTTTTGACTATCGAATAACAATATGTTGGCTTTTTCAAGCCAACATAATAAATAAAAATAATAATAATAATAATAAGCTGAAACGCTTTTTGACTATCGAATAACAATATGTTGGCTTTTTCAAGCCAACATAATAAATAAAAATAATAATAATAATAATAAGCTGAAACGCTTTTTGACTATCGAATAACAATATGTTGGCTTTTACAAGCCAACATAATAATAATAATAAGCTGAAACGCTTTTTGACTATCGTATAACAATATGTTGGCTTTTACAAGCCAACATAATAAATAAAAATAATAATAATAAGCTGAAACGCTTTTTGACTATCGAATAACAATATGTTGGCTTTTGCAAGCCAACATAATAAGCTGAAACGCTTTTTGACTATCGAATAACAATATGTTGGCTTTTTCAAGCCAACATAATAAGCTGAAACGCTTTTTGACTATCGAAAAACAATATGTTGGCTTTTACAAGCCAACATAATAATAAGCTGAAACGCTTTTTGACTATCGAATAACAATATGTTGGCTTTGCAAGCCAACATAATAATAAGCTGAAACGCTTTTTGACTATCGAATAACAATATGTTGGCTTTTACAAGCCAACATAATAAGCTGAAACGCTTTTTGACAATCGAATATCAATATGTTGGCTTTTGCAAGCCAACATAATAATAAGCTGAACCACCAACGAATAACAGTATGTTGGCTTTTTCAAGCCAACATAATAATAATAAGCTGAACCACCAACGAATAACAGTATGTTAGCTTTTTCAAGCCAACATAATAATAAGCTGAACCACCAACGAATAACAGTATGTTGGCTTTTTCAAGCCAACATAATAATCCAGATCACTAATTACCGATTTCTATGACTCATGCGAGTGATTAATACATGAATATAAATTTTCGATGATTAGTACTGCCCACACCCCAATCGCTGGTAGTGTTTGGTTCATACACACAAAATCTAACTTTTTTTTTTGTTCAGTCGACAATGGACATAGATTGTTTAAAATCATGTCTTGTATACAACATTATACACGAATCATGTATCTGATGTTCCCTTTGATTTGTTGCTGACTGATTTATTTTTTATTTTTTTTCGTTTTCCTACAGATTCCTTGCAACTGGGAACTTTTTTGCAACCCTGCATTTTGAGTTTCTTTTAGGAACCTCGACGATCTCTCGGATTGTACGTCACACTTGCCATGTCATCTGGCAGCAACTCCGAGAGACGGTGATGCCACAGCCCAAGGCGGACGATTGGGTTCAGATCGCTGAGGGCTTCAATATTTCTGCGCAGTTTCCAAACTCCATCGGGGCAATGGATGGCAAGCATATCCGTGTGAAGAAGCCTCCTCACTCAGGGTCCCGATTCTTCAATTATAAACAATATTTTTCGGTAGTGCTGATGGCTGTTGCTGACAGTAACTACAGGTTTATAATGGTTGATATCGGGGCCTATGGAAGCACTGCGGATGCTCGCATCTTTAGTGCTTCTAGAAATGGGTGAGCGGCTTCGTGCCAACCAGCTTGCCCTGCCCGAGTCCAGAAGACTGCCCGGATCTGCTGGTCCGCCGGCTCCATTTGTCATCGTGGCGGATGAAGGGTTTGCATTAACTCACCATGTTATGCGGCCCTTTCCAAAGCGTGGTTTGGATGTCAGGAGGCGTATTTTCAACTACCAGTTGACTCGTGCCCGTCGGTATGTTGAGTGCGCTTTCGGGATACTCTCTAGCAAGTGGAGGGTGTTTTTGTCATCGATACAGATGGATACGGAGAATGCTACCCTAGTGATTCAAGCTTGTGTTGTTCTACAAAACTTCACCAGGACTCACGAGGCTTCCTCTTCTGTTGACATGGAAGATTTGCCAGCATCATCAGGTTTGGGTTTGGATAGGACCCTGCATATACGACCTGGGACTGCAGGCATTGCAGTTCGAGAACTCTATGCAGACTACTTTTTAAGCCCAGAGGCAGAGGGACGCTATTCGTGGCAGTGTTTGATTTCTTCTGTGCTCGTTAGTATTTTTTAGTTTTCTAGATAGCCTGTGTAATTTATGACATAGTTGAGTGTAGGGACTCGCAAGAGAATGAGGACCCTTGACGTGGGCTTGCGGGCTGAGGTTTTTTGGAACCAAAACATAATTAAGCTCATTTTAAATAAAAATTATGTTTATGGTTTAAATTTTTGAACCATCATTATTGGATTTGCTATATGTTTCCAAAAACCTTCTAATACCTCATTTTTCAAAAATTTTATGTTGGTTTCACCACGGAAAATAAAGTTTGTTTATTACTACAAGTATTGTGTGTGTGTCTTTTAAACGTCTAAATAGGTTCTAATGTTATGTATTTCATATCCAGCACTAATCGAACAATAAAACTATCACATTCTACATGTATTCCTGTAACATTATATGGTTTATTTGTAAAAGAAAACTCAATACAAAGTGTTGTTGTCTGAAAATGCACCTAACCAATTGGTTTCCTCTGCAACCATTTGGTTATTAATATTTCACTCAACCCATTAGTTTTATAGTGTGCTTGTACATTTATGCCTTTTACTGTCAACCAATAATAGTTTAGATTGATCCCCGTACAAACAGATGTTTGGACTTCCAGCAATTCCTTTGGCCTATATAATCTGTATTGCTACTTCACCATCAAAAGGTTGAGTTGGTTGTTGAGCCACGTCCCATCGTTATTTTGTTTGTTAGGAGGCACAATTGTAGTTGTTTATGAAAAAATACAAGACACATTGCGTTTGATAATCGTTTTTTTAACAGAAACACAAGCCCCCCAAATAAAAAAACGGCACATAATTTTGCCGAAAAAAATGCAAACTTAAATAACTATAAATGTATACAACATTAGTATTGACACAGTTTTATAAATCAAATAATTCCCTGCTGAAGGGACCAGGAGGAAAAGAGGTTCCCGGCCTAACCTGGTCAGGTTGCTGTGGCACAGTGGAATACGTGGCAGCCTGACTCAAATAATGGGAAGGGGGGCGGCTAGGGTCTTGTACTACCTGGTAACATGGCAGAGGTAAAGGTGGGCCATGGGGTTGTAGTCGGCTGGGCATAGGAGCATGCTGCGAGCCTGCAGAGAGGATTTTGCACCGGACTGTGTTAAGTTCAGAAACAATGTCTCCCTGGTATGGGGAAGAAAACATTTCAATTACCATGGCCAGTCCTGCCACACATGGACTAAACTTGTTGGCAGGGACCCCCCTCAGTAATGGCGCCAGCCACCTCACCACCGCTTCCTCTGGGCCCTCACTCCTCCTCTTGGCAAGGAATTAGATGACTCTGGAGTCAATCTGCTCCCGAGTCTCTTGCACAGAGGAAGTCTGGGGCACATTTCGCCGACGCCTAGGCTGAGGCTGCTGTGTCCTTTCGGGGCTCCCCTGGGGAACGGTGGGTGGCTCCACGGACTGGTGTTCCGTCTCCTCCGCCGGTGTTGGAGTCGGACTACTTTCTGGGAAGAAAGCGGCTGGAGTCTCGCTTCCCCCAAAATCCGACTCCTCCGGGTCATCCAAACTGTCCACAGTACTGTATTGAAAATTACGAAAAAAAACATATATGAAATCATTTGAGTACAACATTTCAGTTTTACCTTAAGATTGTAACCGGAATTTTTTTTTGTGTGTACTATAGACGTTGATCCTGCATAGAAGACATATTGTTTTGGAATGTGTTCTTTCCACTTTAGATGTTAATTTCACACATCCACCAACAAAAATTTACTGATGTTTCTTTTGGGGAGCCTAAACACAAAATAGGAAACTTTTTTTCTTAACATTGTTTGTAGTTTGGGGATGTCCAGCCCGAAATCAGGTAGACACATTCAAGGAGCTAACCAAGTGCTGAGATTATGTGCATCTGCATCGGACCTATTTCTACCATGGCACCCTCATTTTTGTTGAATAATATGCAAAATACACCAGAACAAAAACATGTATCAGGCATCACAAGGCCATGGTGGTAGTTAGATTTCTAAATCAGCTAGAGGAACGAAATTGCTGCATCATTACTTAATATAATAGTACTATGTATTGTGACTTTTATTTTAACCGAATAAAATCAATTTTTGGCCTTGTAACCCAACATGCAAAATATGTTAAAGGAAATTACCATAATGAAGGGTTACATACCAATTATTTTTTTTGAATAATACAACAATTGGCATGTATGTACACAAACATAGGAACACAAAGAACCAAACGGAAATCCTAACACTATTCAAGCACCTAAAACTGCAAAGGCCTTGGACCAGCATTTTCATATTTGGGACCGATCCAAAAGATAGGTACACATTATCATATTGGAGGTGAGCCAACACCTGGCAAAATATGACAATCAGCTGTATGATGAGAAAATGCGTGCAGTGCACAGGTGCCATCTCCCTTCTCTATTCCAGCACTGATAGCACTCTATCCCAGCAGATATCTGTGATTTGATCTAGCAAAAAGTGCCACACAGAAAGAAGAGAGACGGCAGATGGCAGGGCATGTGCGCTGTGCACATGTTGTCTCGTCATACTGCTGAACAGCGTTGTTGACCGGTGTTTTCCTAGCCTAAAAAATGAAAATTATCACCTACACAGAGGATAGGTCATCAATAGTCAAACACCATCACAAACATACTTACGGCCTCAAATTCATGACCGGCTTCAGAAATTGTAAATGTGCAGTGTATATACACTCACCTAAAGAATTATTAGGAACACCTGTTCTATTTCTCATTAATGCAATTATCTAGTCAACCAATCACATGGCAGTTGCTTCAATGCATTTAGGGATGTGGTCCTGGTCAAGACAATCTCCTGAACTCCAAACTGAATGTCAGAATGGAAAAGAAAGGTGATTTAAGCAATTTTGAGCGTGGCATGGTTGTTGGTGCAAGACGGGCCGGTCTAAGTATTTCACAATCTGCTCAGTTACTGGGATTTTCACGCACAACCATTTCTAGGGTTTACAAAGAATGGTGTGAAAAGGGAAAACATCCAGTATGCGGCAGTCCTGTGGGCAAAAATGCCTTGTGGATGCTAGAGGGCAGAGGAGAATGGGCCGACTGATTCAAGCTGATAGAAGAGCAACGTTGACTGAAATAACCACTCGTTACAACCGAGGTATGCAGCAAAGCATTTGTGAAGCCACAACACGCACAACCTTGAGGCGGATGGGTCACAACAGCAGAAGACCCCACCGGGTACCACTCATCTCCACTACAAATAGGAAAAAGAGGCTACAATTTGCACGAGCTCACCAAAATTGGACTGTTGAAGACTGGAAAAATGTTGCCTGGTCTGATGAGTCTCGATTTCTGTTGAGACATTCAAATGGTAGAGTCCGAATTTGGCGTAAACAGAATGAGAACATGTATCCATCCTCTGATGGCTACTTCCAGCAGGATAATGCACCATGTCACAAAGCTCGAATAATTTCAAATTGGTTTCTTGAACATGACAATGAGTTCACTGTACTAAAATGGCCCCCACAGTCACCAGATCTCAACCCAATAGAGCATCTTTGGGATGTGGTAGAACGGGAGCTTCGTGCCCTGGATGTGCATCCCTCAAATCTCCATCAACTGCAAGATGCTATCCTATCAATATGGGCCAACATTTCTAAAGAATGCTATCAGCACCTTGTTGAATCAATGCCACGTAGAATTAAGGCAGTTCTGAAGGCAAAAGGGGGTCCAACACCGTATTAGTATGGTGTTCCTAATAATTCTTTAGGTGAGTGTATATGGCCTTTTTTGTGCTCCTCCCTCGCCACTATGCCCTCTTTCATTCTGCTCCCGGCGGAATTGATCCCAGCAACTATTCCACCGGGTCTTCGTCTGTTTCACTATTAAGAAATTAAACCATAAAAATCATATAAATAGCACAAAGAAATATGCAATAATAAGAGGACTAATAGCAAAGCAAACATTTCTCAAAAATGAAGCGGCCACCTGAAGATAAATGTCCGATAATGCACGATTAGACATCACATGGTACAGTAGTGCAGGTGTGGGTATACTAATTAAATACGTTCATGAAGCCAGTGATTATTCGTGCTATCCATTTGTATATTAATATTTTTAGAAATATGGGATAACTGCCAACCATTGTATGCTCAATTAAAACAGGAACCAAATAGCACGTGCACATGCATTTTATCCATTACTACAGTTTGCAGTAGCATAGGTAGGGCCAGGCATTTAAAATACACCAAAAGGCAGGAGTATGGTATATATTGCACGATTGTTCCATAAAAACCATATATAGGCCTATATAAAATAAAGCAGGCCACCAAAATATACAGTTTATGAACACGGAGGTGAGCGTTCCGCGGTATCCCGACCTAGCATCCTGCTGAGAGCAGGAGCTCACGGCATCATTGGTTGCTAGGACGCCGTGTGCTTAGTGCCGCCACTGCAGTACAGTAATACACTCGTATGATCTATACGAGTGTCTGACTGTACTTCAGTGTCGCCACAAAGCACACCGCATCATAGCAACCAAAGAGGATGCTAGGCTGGGATACCGCAGAACGCTCACCTCCGTGTTCCACGGTCGTGTGCAGTTATTATGAGATCATGGAATTAATAGCTAGTTCAATAGTGTCAAGACAGGGCCAGGACAGTACAACTACATTGCTGGCACTTACCTAAATCAGCCCGGCCTCTGCCATCTGCTTTTTGCCATTCCGATCGCCTCAGGGAACGGGCAACTTTCTCCCATGCCACCTCCTTGCGTAATCGGTCCTGGTATATATTCAGCCTGCTGTCCCATAATTCAGGCCTCTCCTGAACCAGAGTAATTAATTTCTCTACATTCCAGCGAGGCATTTTTGTCAGAACACTGAAAATCCAACACAAATCAAACCACCACACTTTTGCAACAGGTGCCTAGCAATCAGCTATCAGATAACCTGTGACCTTGAGCTTCCTTCCTGTATTCAAATGAATTTTTATTTTATTTTATTTGGCTCAATTCTGGCAGACAGTTTGCCATGCCAAAGAATATAAAAAAAACGGACGCGGATGACATACGGTTGTGCATCCGCACTTTTTGCGGACCCATTGACTTGAATGGGTCCGCGAACCGTTTTCCGCAAAAAAAATAGGACAGGTTATATTTTTTTGACTGACTGGAACCACGGATCACGGACGCGGATGGCAAACGGTGCATTAGCCGAGTTTTCCACGGACCCATTGAAAATCAATGGGTCCGCAGAAAATCACGAAAAACGGAACAACTGACACGGAATAAAACAACGGTCGTGTGCATGAGGCCTAACCGATAGACTTTTTGTTTTACACTTTCTTTTTTTACTCCCTGCCTTCCCAGTGCCATAACTTTTATTATTTTTCAGTTTTTTTGTGACAATTTGGACTTTCTAGTGGCGCCATTTAATATTGCATAAAATGTATTGAGAAGCCTGAAAAAAATTCCAAATGGGGTGAATTGGGGGGAAAATACTATTCCACCACTGTTTTATGGGTTTAGTTTTTAAAATGTTTGCTATGCGATAAAACTGCCCTGTTACCTTCATTCTCCAGGTCAGTACGAGTCAGTACATACAGTAATACCACATTTTTATAGTTTTCCCCCTTAACATTGCCCTCCACAGCACCTTGCCCCCTTAACTGTGACCTCAACAGCGGCCCACCCCCTTAACATGATCCCCTCAAACCCCCAAACCCTTTAACACTGACCTCCACAGCACCCCGCCCTGTGGAAGCCACTGTTAAGGTGGTGGGGAGCTGTGGAGGTCACTGTTAAGGAGGCAGGCTGCTATAGAAATCACTTTTAAGGGGCTGGGTGCTGTGGAGGTCACTGTTGGGTGGAGTGCTGTGAAGGTCACTGTTAAGAAGGCTGGGCAAGGTGGAGGTCACTGTTAAGGGGATGGGGTGCTGTGGTGGTCATTTTTAAGGCGATGGGGTTCTGTGGAGGTCACTCTTAAGGGGTTGGGGCACTTTGATGGTCACTGCTAAGGGGACAGAGCATTGTAGTGGTCACTGTTTTGTGGGACAGCGAGCTGTGGAGGTAACTTTTAATGGGGGCAGAGCGCTGTTATTGTTAGTGTTTAGGGGTGGGGTACTTTGAAGGTTACTGTTAAGGGGGCGGGAGTGTTGTGGCAGTCGCTGTTAAGAGGGTGGACCGCTGTGGAGATCACTGTTAAAGGGGCCGGGCCCTGTGGAGGTCACTGTTAAGGGGGCGGGGCTGTGGAAGTCACTGTTAAGAGGGTGGAACGCTGTGGAGATCACTGTTAAGGGGATGGGGTGCTGTGGAGGTCACTGTTAAGGGGCTGGGCCCTGTGGAGGTCACTATTAAGGGGGCGGGGAGCTGTGGAGGTCACTGTTTAGGGGGCAGGCTACTGTAAAAATCACTGTTAATGGACAGGGCACTGTGGAGGTCACTGTTATGGGAGACACTGTGGATATCTTTTAACCGCACACATACAGTGGCTATAAAAAGTCTACACACCCCTGCTAAAATGTCAGGTTTCTGTGATGTAAAAAAAATTAGACAAAGACAAATAATTTCAGATCTTTTTCCACCTTTAATGTGACCTATAAACTGTACAACTCAATTGAAAAACAAACTGAAATCTTTTAGGTAGAGGGAAGAAAAAATATAAAAATAAAATAGTATGGTTGCATAACTAATAAATGGTTGCATAACTAATAATGCTTAAACTAATACTCTGTTGAAGCACCTTTTGATTTTATTACAGCACTCAGTCTTTTTGGGTATGAGTCTATCAGCATGGCACATTTTGACTTGGCAGAATTTGCCCACTCTTCTTTGCAAAAACACTCCAAATCTGTCACATTGCGAGGGCATCTCCTGTGCACAGCCCTCTTCAGATCACCTCACAGATTTTCAATCGGATTCAGGTCTGGGCTCTGGCTGGGCCATTCCAAAACTTTAATCTTCTTCTGGTGAAGCCATTCCTTTGTTGATTTGGATGTATGCTTTGGGTCGTTGTCATGCTGAAAGATGAAGTTCCTCTTCATGTTCAGCTTTCTAGCAGAAGCCTGAAGGTTTTGTGCCAATATTGACTGGTATTTGGAACTGTTCCTAATTCCCTCTAGCTTAACTAAGGTCCCAGTTCCAGCTGAAGAAAAACTGCCCCAAAGCATGATGCTGCCACCACCATGCTTTACTGTGGGTATGCTGTTCTTTTGGTGATGTGCAGTGTTGTTTTTGTGCCAAACATATCTTTTGGAATTATGACCAAAAAGTTCAACCTTGGTTTCATCAGACCATAACACCTTTTCCCACATGCTTTTGGGAGACTTCAGATGTGTTTTTGCAAAATGTAGCCTGGCTTGCATGTTTTTCTTTGTAAGAAAAGGCTTTCGTCTTGCCACTCTACCCCATAGCCCAGACATATGAAGAATACGGGAGATTGTTGTAACATGTACCACACAGCCAGTACTTGCCAGATATTCCTGCAGCTCCTTTAATGTTGCTGTAGGCCTCTTGGTAGCCTCCCAGACCAGTTTTTTTTCATGAATTTTGGAGGGACGTCCAGTTCTTGGTAATGTCACTGTTATGCCATATTTTCTCCACTTGATGATGACTGTCTTCACTGTGTTCCATGGTATATCTAATGCCTTGAAAAAATTCTTTTGTACCCTTCTCCTGACTGATACCTTTTAACAATGAGATCCCCCTGATGTTTTGGAAGCTCTCTGTGGACCATGGCTTTTGCTGTGGGATGCGACTAAGAAAATTTCAGGAAAGACCAACTAGAGAAGCTGAACTTTATTTGGGGTTAATCAGAGGCACTTTAAATGATGGCAGGTGTATTTAACGTGATTTTGAATGTGATTGCTTAATTCTGAACACAGCTACATCCCCAGTTATAAGAGGGTGTGCACACTTATGCAACCACAGGGAGGGGGGGCCGGCCGCACTGGCCACCAATGAGTTAAATACAGGGGAGGGAGGAGGGGCCACAGTTCTTTTAGTATATTCTAACTTGAAGCGTCCCCATCACCATGGGAACGCCTCTGTGTTAGAATATACTGTTGGATCAGAGTTTCACAATCTAACTCAAATCCGATGGTATAGTCTAACATAGAGGCGTTCCCATGGTGATGGGGACGCTTCAAGTTAAAATATACCATCGGATTGGAGAAAACTCTGATCCGATGGTATATTAATAGGGACTCCTGACTTTACATTGAAAGTCAATGGGGGACGGATCCGTTTGGAATTGCACCATATTGTGTCAACGTCAAACGGATCCGTCCCCATTGACTTGCATTGTAAGTCTGGACGGATCCGTTTGGCTCCGCACGGCCAGGCGGACACGAAAACGCTGCAAGCTGCGTTCGGGTGTCCGCCTGCTGAGCGGAACGGAGGCCAAACGGTGCCAAACTGATGCATTCTGAGCGGATCCGCATCCACTCAGAATGCATTGGGGCTGTATGGATCCGTTCGGGGCCGCTTGAGAGAGCCTTCAAACGGAACTCACAAGCGGAACCCCGAACGCAAGTGTGAAAGTAGCCTTATACTTTAATGCCTTAATGACCAGCCTGTACTGACCAAGTGATTTTTTTTCCCAGCATCAGATTCCAAGAGCTATAACTTTTTTTTATTTTTCCATGTATTTAGCCGTATGAGGACTTGTTTTTTTGTGGGATAAGTTGTAGTTTGTAATGGTGCCATTTAGAGATACACATAACTTACTGACTAACTTTTATTAACTCTTTCTGGGAGGGGGATAGGAAAAAACAACAATACTGCCGTGAGTTCTTACATTATAAATTTTGCAACGTTCTTTTTTTGGCATAAATAACATGGTAACTATATTCTTTGGGTCAGTATGATTATAGCAATATCAAATACATATAGGGGCACATTTCTTAAAACCAGCGTTTTAGACGCAGGTCTAATAAGTTCCTGCGCAGTCAGTGGATCGCTGAAGTTACGTAGAGGTGCAGGCCTCTACATAAGTTTGGCATATCCACTGCCAATTCTAAATGTAAGACAGCTTCCTTGCTGTCTTACATTTAGACCATTTTTTATGACTAAACAAGGCATACAAAATGATGAATGAGACAGGCCTTTTGGTCCGTCCCTTTTTGTAGTAAACCAGAGCGGGCACTACCATTCCTATACCCTGCTAAAGTGTCTAATAGGCTAACCAATAATGTCATCTGTGTATTTGATTCCAGGTCCTCTTATACTATGCATTAATAATTGCTATATGTAACAATGGCAGCTGGCAGCCATCAGCATGCAGCACATCCTGCTATGTACCTCAGTCGAACTGCACACAAGGTTCCTATTCTCCGCTGCAGGCTCCGGACCCGCTTTCCTGCACTGTCGCAGGCGGCGACAGCTTCAGTTGCACCTTGTAGGAGCCGCACGCGTCCTGTTTCTTTAAGGGTTCGTGCACTCCCCTGATTCCGCCTTCTCTCCAATCCCGGCCAGGCACCAGCTTATAAGGGTGCTTCCTCCTTCCTGTGATGCCTGAGGAATATTGTGATATTGTGTTGATATCCTGCTTCCGACCTTAGCCTGTATCCCGACCTCGTCTCTGCCTGATCCTCCTGTACCTCGCTGCTCTCAAGTGTATGATTCGGATTGTCGACCACGCCTCTGTCTGCTGTTCAGCTTATTACACCTGCTGCACCTGAGCTATTCAGCTCTGCTGTTCTAACAGCTCCAGCTCTGTTAAACCACTAACTCAGCTCTGCTTCATCTGACTCTGCTGCTGCGCTTCTTCCATCCAGTGACAGCTCTCTTCACCTGCCTGTATCCCCAGTGCTTACACTGAGGCGTTCTGGCCTGCTCGGCCAGCTGCCACTTAACCGGGACCATTCTTGCAGTAGCGACCTTGTGTCTCCCCTGCAGCTAAGACCAGCTTCCGCATCTTGGAGCGGGATAAAGGGTGAAAACCAGGGGAACACTTAGATTCTGCTCCCAAGTTTGGCCCAAAGCCAAACCGGTAAGTGGCACAGGGGGTCCACACCCATTGGAGCATTACATTATATGTCTCGTACACATTGTTTCAAAACTTAGAGCCACAAACAGGCATTACAATAATTTCCTTCCGGAATATTATACAAGGCATATCCATTCGTAACATCATATAGGCATTTTGTGATACCATTAATCATATTTAAGTATACAGGTGAAAATAACATTTTATTGGTAAGTAACTATAAAAAGGGGAAGGGGTGGGGGGTAGGTTCCCTCCTCTACTCTCGACTAGCACTTATTAGTTGTTAATAAACTCAAATTGAGCTTGGCCTCAACTATTGCAGTGTCTCACTTCTTCCTTCAATGACTACACTTAGTTTAAGGTAGTGTAGGAGAGTACCTGGGGTGGTGGTAAACGGGAGGTACGTGCCAGCGGGGGTCCTGGCCCCGCTGGAGTAAGAGCCGGAAAAGTGCATTTTGCAGCGGTTACGCTGTTAACAACGGATCCGGGCCGGCTCTTATTGGGAGCAGGCAGATATGCGGGCGGGTGCCTGTCTCCCCACGGTCCAGGCCAGGTTTTGCAGGGAAGGGTTAAAACCTGACCAGCAACAAGGGTGTGGTTCTCAGTGTGGAGCTTCTGTGTTCTCTGGCTGTGAGAGTGAGGAGTGGAGGTGAGCTGGGCTGCGTGCTGAGGCCTGTAAAGGAGTGTGCAGGGACCCGCAGCTGAATCCAGGAGGGATCCATGTCCTGTGGCTAGGAGCCGGACTCATGGACTTACTTCACCAAGGAGAAAAGGTGACATTACTCCTGGCTTTAAATAGACTTTGCTTTATGTGACTGAAACAGGCCTCAAGTAGCCTGCAGCAGGGACTTGCTGTGTTTGAACTATTATTTTGCTGTGGTGTGTGACCACCCTCCCTATGAACTGCACCGTCTTTCACAAATATGCACCGTGTGAATAAACAAAGCATTGTGTTTTACACCAAGACCGGTCTGTGTTGCCTCTATACTGCACTCGCTACCACTGCCTACCAGAGCGGATCCCCACAATTGGTGGCTTCAGCGGGCAAACAGCAGTGAGGCCGAAAAAATTGTGTTGTTTGGACTGTATGTCATATATTAAACCGGCAAGTTTTGTGGCTCCAGATAAGATGGAGGAAGCCATTAGACACTTGGTGCAAAGTAATGAGGAGGCTACTCGGAGACATGAGGAAGCCCTGAGAGACCAGCGGCAGTTGAATAGTCTACTGGCCCAGCAACTGGCGACTATGCAGGAGTCCATGCGTGTGTTACAACAACAAGCCGTCCCAGGGGGAACCGCAGTCCTACCTGCTGCCCGGGATAAGGTGCGCTCAGCGTTAAGAAAGATGGGCCCCGAGGATGATATCGAGGCGTTCCTGATGTTCTTCGAACGCACTGCGGAACAGGAAAGGTTACCTGCAGAACAGTGGGCCGAAGTAGTAGCGCCATTTTTAGTGGGAGACGCACAAAAGGCCTACTTCGACCTCAGTCAGGAGGAAGCCAAGAGCTATAAGAGGCTGAAGGGGGAGGTGTTGGCTCGTCTTGGGGTTAATACCTATGTGCGTGCACATCGAGTCTACCAGTGGGCCTTCTCTGAGTCCCGGCCTGCTCGGTCCCAGGCCTATGACCTGTTACACCTAGTAAAAAAATGGCTGCAGCCTGAGACATTGAGCCCCTCGCAGATGGTGGAACGGGTGGTGGTCGATCGTTTGGTGCGGACCCTGCCAAGGGCCATACAGCGCTGGGTTGGTCAGGGAGACCCCGGCAACCTGGATCAGTTAGTAAGCCTAGTCGAGAGGTATGTGGCGACCCAGGACTTGGTGCGGGACTCAGCGCAGGTACGGGAATCCCGTCAGGCTCCCTCTCAGGCTAGGGATCCGGAAAAAGGGACCCAACCACAAAGGGGGGGGAAGGCTAGTCCTACTCCAGGGAAGAGAGACCGGGGAGGGACCACGGGGATTCAATGTTGGCACTGCCATGGCCTGGGACATAGGGCAGCGAACTGTCCTCAAACACCTGAACCCATGGACTGCGGGTTCGCTCGCCGGTCCTCTTTCTTTGCCCGGCCTGTATGTGCCGCAGATGCCTGGCCGGACGCCGATATGCCACCTCTGTGCCAAGTCTTGATCGATGGGCATCCGATTAATGCTTTGCTGGACTCTGGGAGCCTGGTAACCCTAGTGCATGCGTCCCTAGTGTCTGAGACACTCCCAGAGAAGCAAACCCTGTCCATTGTCTGTATCCATGGGGATCGCCGGGAGTACCCCACTGCCAGGGTTACCATGTCCGTGTTGGGCAAAGAGGTGCAGCATGTCGTCGGGGTGGGACGCCAAATCCCTTATGCCGCCATACTGGGAAGGGATTTTCCTTTATTCTGGACTCTATGGAAGAGCGATATGCCTTCCCTTAGGGACAGACGACAATCGGGCCCAGTGCCCGAGGATCCCGATGCGGGGATACCAGCCGTAGGGGTCACCACATCACCTGTAGAGTGTTATCCCGATAGGTTTCCCCTAGAGGTGTTGGCAGGCGAATCCGTGGAAACCCCGTCCATCCCGGACCTGGAGGTATCCCGTGACACGTTCGGGACCGCCCAGCTCCAGGATCCGACATTATTGCGGGCGAGGGAAGGGGTGACAGTGGTAAATGGGGTGGCTCAGCACCCAGGGGCCGACTCGGTGTTTCCCCATTTAGCTTTTAACCAGGACCTGCTGTATAGGGTGGACAAAGTGCAGCACGAGGTAGTGGAGCAGCTGGTGGTACCCCAGCCATACCGCCGTGTGGTACTGGACTTGGCCCACTCCCACGTGCTGGGAGGACACTTGGGCGTAAAAAAAACCCAAGAGCGGATTCTGCAAAGGTTCTATTGGCCCGGGGTTTATGAGGAGGTCAAAAGGTTTTGCCAATCCTGTCCAGTGTGTCAGATGACGAGCCCCCAACCCCACTATCGCAGTCCCCTAGTACCCATGCCCATCATTGAGGTCCCCTTCGAAAGAATAGGGATGGATCTGGTAGGCCCCATAAACAAGTCGGCCAGAGGGCACCAGCATATCTTGGTGGTCTTAGACTATGCCACCAGATATCCTGAAGCGATCCCACTACGTCATACTTCAGCTAAGCTCATAGCTAAAGAACTCATGGGCATGTTCGCAAGAGTGGGGATTCCAAAAGAGATCCTGACCGACCAGGGGACACCCTTCATGTCTAAGGTGACGAGGGAGCTCTGCAAGCTTTTAGGGGTTAAACGGTTACACACGTCCGTATACCATCCTCAAACCGACGGACTAGTGGAGCGCTTTAACAAAACCCTAAAAACTATGCTTAAAAGAACCGTAGCCAAAGACGGAAAGGATTGGGACTTGTTGCTGCCGTACGTATTGTTCGCAGTGCGAGAAGTGCCCCAGGCCTCTACGGGATTCTCGCCCTTCGAGCTATTGTACGGTCGACGGCCAAGAGGGTTGCTGGACATCGCTAAAGAGGCGTGGGAGCAACAGCCCACCCCACACAAGAGTATTATAGAGCATATAGAAAAGATGCAGGACCGTATCGAGACAGTCCTACCAATCGTCCGGGAACACATGGAGGCCGCCCAACTGGCACAGAGCCGGGTATACAACCGGAGTGCCCAGGTCCGGACATTTAACCCGGGTGACCGGGTACTGGTGCTAGTCCCCACCATTGACAGTAAGTTTTTGGCACGGTGGCAAGGTCCCTACGAGGTGAAAGAGAAGGTAGGGCCAGTGAATTACAAGATATCCCAGCCAGGCCGGCGGAAGCCAGAACAGGTATATCATGTAAATTTACTGAAATCGTGGAGAGATAGGGAGTGTCTCATTGGGGACGGCCCAAGCACTGTCTTGTCTGCGGGGAAGATCCCAGCTCCACCCGAGGTCCCGGAGGGCACCTCCACGGTAAAGATAGCGGGTGGTCTGTCGACCAAACAAGCTCAGGAAACCAAAGAGTTGGTGAGTCGAAATAGGGACGTGTTCTCTGAGCTTCCTGGTCGAACTTCGGTAGTCCGACATGACATCGTCACCGAGCCCCACGTCAGGGTACGGTTAAAGCCGTATCGTGTACCGGAGGCCCGGCGACAGGCCATTTCAGAAGAAGTAAGGTCGATGTTGAGGTTAGGGGTGATTGAGGAGTCAAGGAGCGAGTGGGCCAGCCCCATAGTCCTCATCCCAAAACCTGACGGTACTCTGCGCTTCTGCAATGACTTTAGAAAGCTCAGCGAAGTGTCGAAATTCGATGCCTACCCCATGCCCCGGGTAGACGAGCTCATAGAACGGCTAGGGAAAGCTCGCTATTTCTCGGTCCTCGACCTCACAAAAGGATATTGGCAGGTGCCTCTCACGGAGGCGGCAAAGGAGAAGACTGCCTTTGTCACCCCCGAGGGGTTATTTCAGTACCAAGTTTTGCCCTTTGGCCTGCATGGCGCTCCAGCCACCTTCCAGCGATTGATGGACGTCATGCTACGGCCCCATCGTCCATATGCTTCGGCATATCTCGATGACATCATCGTGTTTAGCCAGGACTGGGAGAGTCACCTGCCCAAGGTACAGGCCGTAGTCGATTCACTTAGAAAAGCCGGACTGACGGCCAACCCAAAAAAATGTTCGATCGGGTTCGAGGAGGTCCGATACCTGGGATACGTGATTGGGCGGGGAGTTGTCAAACCCCAGGTAGACAAGGTTGAGGCGATCAAGAGCTGGCCCAGACCTCTTACCACCAAGCAAGTACGTTCGTTCCTAGGGATGATAGGATATTACAGGCGCTTTATCCCCAACTTTGCCACAGTAGCGGCCCCATTGACAAGACTTTTAAAGGGGAGGAAGACTGTGATGGTCCGCTGGGATGAGCAGGCGGAAGAGGCGTTCTCCCGTTTGAAGTCGGCTCTGTGTGGGTCCCCAGTTTTGGTGACACCAGACTTCACACGGGAATTTGTCGTTCAGACGGACGCCTCTGGAGTGGGCCTAGGGGCAGTACTCTCTCAGGAAATCAGTGGGGAGGAACACCCTGTTGTCTTCCTGAGTCGCAAACTCACCCCAGCGGAAACCAGGTACAGCGTGATAGAGAGAGAATGCCTGGCCATTAAGTGGGCCCTCGAGTCCCTTAGGTACTATCTGTTAGGGAGAAGGTTCCGTCTGGTGACCGACCATTCCCCTCTTCAGTGGATGAGCCGGGCCAAGGAGGGGAGTGCCCGGGTCACCAGGTGGTTCTTGTCCCTCCAGAATTTTAAGTTCAGTGTCGAACACAGGGCAGGCCGCTTACAGGGGAATGCCGATGCCCTGTCCCGGGCACACTGTTGTACGTGTGTCCAACCGTTCAGGATTGAACAGGGTGTGCAACCCTTCAGGATTGAACAAAGGGGGGGGATATGTAGGAGAGTACCTGGGGTGGTGGTAAACGGGAGGTACGTGCCAGCGGGGGTCCTGGCCCCGCTGGAGTAAGAGCCGGAAAAGTGCATTTTGCAGCGGTTACGCTGTTAACAACGGATCCGGGCCGGCTCTTATTGGGAGCAGGCAGATATGCGGGCGGGTGCCTGTCTCCCCACGGTCCAGGCCAGGTTTTGCAGGGAAGGGTTAAAACCTGACCAGCAACAAGGGTGTGGTTCTCAGTGTGGAGCTTCTGTGTTCTCTGGCTGTGAGAGTGAGTAGTGGAGGTGAGCTGGGCTGCGTGCTGAGGCCTGTAAAGGAGTGTGCAGGGACCCGCAGCTGAATCCAGGAGGGATCCATGTCCTGTGGCTAGGAGCCGGACTCATGGACTTACTTCACCAAGGAGAAAAGGTGACATTACTCCTGGCTTTAAATAGACTTTGCTTTATGTGACTGAAACAGGCCTCAAGTAGCCTGCAGCAGGGACTTGCTGTGTTTGAACTATTATTTTGCTGTGGTGTGTGACCACCCTCCCTATGAACTGCACCGTCTTTCACAAATATGCACCGTGTGAATAAACAAAGCATTGTGTTTTACACCAAGACCGGTCTGTGTTGCCTCTATACTGCACTCGCTACCACTGCCTACCAGAGCGGATCCCCACAGTAGGTATAACCTAGCTTAGTCCTTCGGCCAAGCCAATCCATTCTTCCTGAAGCTTTGCGTCTAATTGTGTGGTTTCTCTTTAGCATTAATCACTGAGTATATTTTCGCCTGTAAGCCCTCCAGGGATCCCATAGCTTTAGGAATTTTTCATGGTTCCTATCTTCCCAACTTGCTAATTCCTCCAGGCGATATAACTGGTCGAATTTGTCCCTCCATTGTTCTACTGTTGGTGGATCTTTACTAAGCCACTTTAATGGGATTAAGAGTCTTGCTGCCTGAACCAGGTGAGTAACCAGGTCTTTTTTATTTGGGCTCCAAGTTGGAGTAGGTAGCCACAAGAGAACCATTTCAGGGGTCAAAATAATTGGTTGTGTTAGTATCTTGTTAATTGTGCACGTGACTTCTATCCAGAAGTTCAGATGTTTAGGGCAGTGCCAAAAGATATGGATCAGAGAACCCACTTCATTGTCGCACCTCCAGCACTTGATGCTTGCAAGCTTCTTACGTGTTGTAATTTGGGGGGTTTATACCAGTGCGACATAACTTTGTACGAGTGCTCTTGTACTCTAACACACCTGGAGAACCCATGTGAATGCGCATGTATGCGTAATATTTCTGTCTCTGAGAATTTCCTACCCAGCTCCTCTGCCCACAGGCCAATGTACTGAGATGTCACTTTGTTCTTAGGAGACAGCAGGTAGGTATATATAATTGTGAAATTAACTTACTTAGAGTTTTTTTCTTATCCATTAGTTTTTCAAACATTGTCTTCTCTTTATTAGCTTGTGTTAGTTTGCATAGTGAGTTGTTAATTGAGAGTATTTCATTTACCGCCAAAAAGTTGCTGCTCTGAGTGGCTGGGAGTTCTTGTTGAATGTCACTTCTAATAAACTCTTCTAATGTGCGGTCTCCTAAGATGCTCCATATTGGAGCAATATCTGTTGTTCCCTGTCTGACCAAAAAGGGGGCAAGATCCGCTGGCATATTCTTTGTTTGTTATTCTTATTAACGATGCTGTCCCTCTTAGTAGAAGGTTGTCCCCTAAGGATGTGGCGTTTAAGCACCACAGTCCAGCTCTCTGTTCTGGAGTTAGGTAGATTTGTTCTATTTCATTGCCCAATACTCTATATCTTGGGGTTTGGATTTAAAGCCAATGTTTTAAGTGTATTGCTTTATAATAGGCATTGCCATCTGAAAGGCCAATTCCTCCCTGCTCTTTCCTCATAGTTAGTTTATCGTATGCGATTCTGGGTTTCTTAAATTCCATAGGAAACTGGAGAAGATCTGTCTCACCTGGGAGAAGAAGGAGCTGGGGCAGGAACATAGGGAGCATTTGTAAAGTATACTGTACATCAGCTTGGGCATAATATAAGTTGTTAGCAAATTTTTCTCTGCCTAGCCAGGATATATAATGGATAGTCAGGGACTTGTGTTGATCCTTGATCTCTTTGAGCAGTGGGATATAGTTTAATTTCCCTAGTTGTGAAGGGACTTTGATCCCTAGGAAGGTGATATGTGATTGTTGCCAAGCAAATGGGGTCAATGGTTGTAGGGCTGATATTATCGCTCTAGCGGCTGAAATGTTCTTAGCGTCAGTCTTGGTATAGTTTGCTTTAAAGTTGGATAGTTTGCCATATTGGTCAAGCAGACTTGGGAAGGCCTCCAGAGGATTTGTGACCATGACCAGGAGATCGTCAGCAAAGGCAATATTTGTATATCTGGTTTTCCCATCTTTTGCTGTAACACCTCGTATATTCGGGTGTTCTCTAATGGCCTGAAGAAGGTTTTCCATCACTAGCACGTATACGGTGGGGGACAAAGGGCACCCCTGCCTTGTGCCATTTTTAATGGGGAACGGGTCTGATAATATTTAATTGACACTAACTTTGGCACTCGGGTCACTATAAAGGGACAGGATTGCCTGGTTTAAGTTTTCTGGGATCCCAAATTTTGATAATGGCTTCTGCATAAATTCCCAGCTGACCCTATCGAAGGCCTTCTCGGCATCAACCTTCAACAAGACCAAAGGCTGTTTCGTTTTCTGGGCCATCTGGATAATTGTAAGTAATCTGCAGGAGTTGTGGTTTCCCTTCCTTGCTGGGACAAACCCCGCTTGCTCAGGGTGTATCAATTTAGGCATATATGTCTTCAGCCTTAAGGCCAATAGAAGCTAAATAGGCTAAATTTTTACCAGGAATTGTATGGGCTGGAAAAAATGGGGGAGCTTCTGGGACGGGACTTGCAATCGGAGATAGACAACTTCTTGGGCAAACTACATTTACCTCATCTGTCTAGGGAAGAAGTTCTATAACCTCCACACACTTTGGGGTCTTTGCCCTCTTTTGGTAGAATAGTTACCGTTGCTTTTAGAGATTGTTTGTGAAGGGGGGAACCTGACATAAGTGCCCTGCACCAGTTACTGATTTGTGGTAGTAGATCTGACATACACTTTCTGTAATATCCCACCGGGAAACCATCCGGACCGGGACTCTTCCCTAACAGCATAGAGTTGACTGCTTAACCTCTTCTTCTGTAATTGGCTTAAGCAGGGACTTGACTTCTTCCCTAGACAGATGAGGTAAATGTAGTTTGCCCAAGAAGTTGTCTATCTCCGATTGCAAGTCCCGTCCCAGAAGCTCCCCCGTTTTTTCCAGCCCATACAATTCCTGGTAAAAATCTTTAAATACTTTTGCTATGTCTCTTGTTTTTGTGACCACCTCACCCTTCTTTGAGTTGATTGAAGCTATATTTGGAGTACTGATAAGCTTTCGCATTACATACATTAAGGTGATCCTTCAGCTCCCTTCTCAACCGCACCAGCTCCTCGTGTGCTTGATTAGCTTTAGATATTTTATGGAGCGATTCTATAGTTGATATTTGAGAAAGTAATGAGTTGAGTGTTTTTTGTCTATCCTTTTTGATTTTGCTTCCAAGGGCTATGAGCTCTCCTCTCATTACTCATTACAGTTTCCCAAACTGTTATCTCTGATGTATCCTCTGGTTTGTTTTCTTTGAAGAAAAGCTGTAGTTTATGTTGAAGGGAGATAAAGCCCTCACCTCTATCCAGCAATGTTTCATTTAACCTCCACATCCATTGTCTTTGAGGAAGGCTAGTGAGGATGATCGAGGCCGAGACGTGAGCATGATCTGACACCGTGATCGGATCTATAGTTGCTTGTTGAAGAAGGTCAATGTGCCTGCTTGATACAAAGAGATAATCCAAGTGATGGAATGTGTTATGTGGTGCAGAAAAAAAACGTGTAGTCCCATGTGGTCAAGTTAAGCAACCGCCAAGCATCTACTAGCCCTGCATCTGAAAGTGATTTATGAATGCGACCCAGAGAGGCCTGCGAATGTGCTGAGGAACCGCTTGACATGTCCAGTTTAGGTGACAACGCAATATTCAAGTCTCCTCCAATTAGTTTGACACCCTCTGCGAATATATCCAGGTTCCTCAGGGTAGGTTTTTTAATTTTTTGAGTGATTAGGGGGGCTCATTTTGGTACCATTTTGTTTGATATACACCTTTTTGATCGCTTGGTGTTGCACTTTTTGTGATGTAAGGTGAAAAAATTGGCTTTTTTTACACAGTTTTTATTATTTTTTATGGTGTTTATTGGACGGGTGATCATGTGATATATTTATAGAGACGCAGTGATACCTAATATGTGTATTTATCTATTTTTTTCATTTATCATAGGAAAAGGCAATAAATTTTTTTAATTTACATTTATTTATTTTTTTAATTTTATTATTTTCACTTTTTGAAGATCCAGTGGGTCTGATGGCTGTACTATACTTTGCAATGCTATTGCATTGCAAAGTATAATACTATCAGATTTCCTGTAGGTGGCAACACCGGACGCCTTTGCAAAGCACACGGGGGGGGGGGGGGCAGATCGGGGTGCACCAGGACACATTACCTGATTTCAGGCTCTGATCTGCAGAGCGCAGATCAGAGCCTGGAACAGGCATTTTTTCACTGCCGCGATCGGATTGGTTAGTCTGCACAGACTAACCAATCGGATTGATTGCCAGCAAGGGACCACTCTTATTGGTCCCTTGCCGGCATTACTGCACTGTATGCTGTCCGTGACAGCAGCAGTGAAAGGACAGAAGCTTTAAACCAAGCGTTTTGCTGCACTTGGATTAAAGAGCTGCCTGACGTCTATACACGTCGCTAGCTGCACGGGGCATGTGTAATTTGCACGTATATAGACAGATTGCAGTCGGGAAGGGGTTAATCAGTGTGAGGAGACTTATAGGCCATACATGCTGCTCTGGAATTCTTAACAAGCTCTGCCTCTAATGTCACCATATGTAAGGCAGCTATCCTATAACTCAATGTTTAGCTCTCAAAATAAGCCTTGAGAAATGACTTGGATATTAAATAAGCCAGCACCTCATCTGCAGACAGCTGTTTCGGGGTGATTGCCCCTCACACTAATTAAGGTGCTTTCTCCCTAAGGAAAGTTAGTTCCCTCTGTTGTGGAAAAATTATTATTCGCCGTATGGTCGCCATCTATCCTATAGAGATGCGCAGATTCGTTCGCATTCGCGCAGAGACTTTCGCACGATGGTCTGGTCGTCCCGACCTGTAGCTGATTTGTGCCCGGCCTGGTATTACTGCAGGATACTAGTGTCATGGTGCCGGCTGAGGCAGGAGGGATGGGGACCGTAGAACAAAGGTTTCTTCATCCACGAGGATAAGCACGGAAAGGGCGCGAATAAGTGTGCGAACGCGCGAACATAAGTTTGCGCGATCATTCACATCTTCGCCAGCCAATCACTTCATACCATAACCTGTCTCCTCATTGGTCATGATTGTAAGACTGCCTTCCAGCCAATCACTTCATACCATAACCTGTCTCTTCATTGGTCATGATTGTAAGACCGCCTTCATGATTGTAAGACTAGTGGGGTACCTCAGGGGTCAGTATTGGGCCCTATTCTCTTCAATATATTTATTAATGATCTTGTAGAAGGCTTGCATAGTAAAGTATCAATTTTCGCAGATGACACTAAACTGTGTAAAGTAATTTACACTGAAGAGGACAGTATACTACTACAGAGGGATCTGGATAGATTGGAGGCTTGGGCAGATAAGTGGCAGATGAGGTTTAACACTGATAAATGTAAGGTTATGCACATGGGAAGGAAAAATGCAAGTCACCCGTACATACTAAATGGTAAAACACTCGGTAACACTGACATGGAAAAGGATCTAGGAATTTCAATAAACAGCAAACTAAACAGCAAAAATCAGTGTCAGGCAGCTGCTGCCAAGGGCAACAAGATAATGGGTTGCATCAAAAGGGGCATAGATTCCCGTGATATGAACATAGTCCTACCACTTTACAAATCGCTAGTCAGACCACACATGGAGTACTGTGTACAGTTCTGGGCTCCTGTAAACAAGGCAGACATAGCAGAGCTAGAGAGGGTTCAGAGGAGGGCAACTAAAGTAATAACTGGAATGGGGCAACTACAGTACCCTGAAAGATTATCAAAATTAGGGTTATTCACTTTAGAAAAAAGACGACTGAGGGGAGATCTAATTAATATGTATAAATATATCAGGGGTCAGTACAGAGATCTATCCCATCAGCTATTTATCCCCAGGACTGTGACTGTGACGAGGGGACATCCTCTGCGTCTGGAGGAAAAAAGGTTTGTACACAAACATAGAAGAGGATTCTTTACGGTAAGAGCAGTGAGACTATGGAACTCTCTGCCTGAGGAGGTGGTGATGGTGAGTACAATAAAGGAATTCAAGAGGGGCCTGGATGTGTTTCTAGAGCGTAATAATATTACAGGCTATAGCTACTAGAGAGGGGTCGTTGATCCAGGGAGTTATTCTGATTGGAGTCGGGAAGAAATTTTTTATTCCCCTAAAGTGGAGAAAATTGGCTTCTACCTCACAGGGTTTTTTGCCTTCCTCTGGATCAACTTGCAGGATAACAGGCCGAACTGGATGGACAAATGTCTTTTTTCGGCCTTATGTACTATGTTACTACTATGTTACTATGTAATCACTTCATACCATAACCTGTCTCCTCATTGGTCATGATTGTAAGACCGCCTTCCAGCCAATCACTTCATACCATAACCTGTCTCCTCATTGGTCATGATTAGAGTTGAGCAGACACCTGGATGTTCGGGTTTGACAAGTTCGGCCGAACTTGAAAAAAAGTTCGGGTTCGGGACCCGAACTTGACCCCGAACCCCATTGAAGTCAATGGGGACCCGAACTTTTGGGCACTAAAATAGTCCTGGAAAGGGCTAGAGGGCTGCAAAGGGCATCAAAATGTGCTTAAGAGCATGGCAACTGTTCTGCAAACAAATGTGGATAGGGAAATGACTTAAAATAACATAAAATACAGAAAAATTAAAAATAACAATCTTGATCTAGGAGTAGGAGGTTGAGGAGGCGGTAGATGTGGCGGTGTAGGTTGACGTGGCGGTGTAGGTGGAAGCCGCGTTGAAGGAGGAATAGGTAGCCAACACTGATTTGTGTTATTTTTTATTTTTAAATTGGGGTATCCCCCAAAATATTGGGACATATAACAAAATAAAACAAAGAATAAGTGCACTTGAGTACAAGAATGGATGGTTGAGGCTGGTATAAATGTCTATTCTGCACAAGGTACGGACAAGTCCTGTGGGATCCATGCCTGGTTCATTTTAATAACCGTAAGCTTGTCCACATTGGCTGTGGCCTGTGATAATGCTCTCTGCTGTGCTAAACACACGTTCACGCTATACACTGGCTGAAGGGCAGGTCAGCACCTCCAAGGCTGACAAAGCTTTTCCACATTTGGGCCATGCTAACCCTGCCTTCTCAGGTGCTGGCGGTGCCCCAGCTGCGTTGGCGACCTCTTCCTCCTCCTCTGCCTTCGCCTTGTGCTTCCACTGTGCCCCCGCTGTCAGGTGGGAATGCCATCAGCAGCGTGCGCTTGTAGTCGTGCATCTTCCGATCAGTAACAGATGTTTTCACTAAATTTAGTTCCCTGTCAGCAATGCAGAGCAGGGGTTCATTCACGGCAAAAGGGGGTTCATGTCACCCAGCAATAGAACAGAGGATTTTGAGAGATTTAGGCCCCTGTCACCCAGGCACAGCAGGGGTTCATTCACGGCAAAAGAGGGTTCATGTCACCCAGAAATAGAACAGAGGATTTTGAGAGATTTAGGCCCATGTCACCCAGGCACAGCAGGGGTTCATTCACGGCAAAAGGGGCTTCATGTCACCCAGCGATAGAACAGAGGATTTTGAGAGATTTAGGCCCCTGTCACCCAGGCACAGCAGGGCTTTGTATACGCCAAAAATTGTAAAATGTCACCCGACAATTGAAAATATGAATTTTTTCATTTTAGGGCACTAAAATTGGCACTTTTTTGCATTAAAATGGCTCTAAAATAGTCCTTGAAAAGGCTAGAGGGATGTAAAAGGCAGTAAAATGTGCTTAAGAGCATGGCAACTTCTCTGAAAACAAATGTGGATAGGGAAATAAAATAACGAAAAATTACAAATTATCAACCTGTAACTCAGAGAAGGAGGTGGATATGGAGTCAGAGGTTGAGGAGGCGGTGAATGTGGTGTTGTAGGTGGAGGCAGCAATGGAGGAGAAGGAGGTAGCCAACAATGTTTTTTTTTTTTTTTTTATTGGGGTAGCTAGCCCCCAAAATATTGGGACAAATAAAAAAAAAGAAAACAAAGAATCATTGCACTTGAATTGAGTACAAGAATGTATGTTTGATGGTGGTATAAATGTCTATTCTGCACAAGGTACAGACAAGTCTTGTGAGATCCAAGCCTGGTTAATTTTAATGAACGTGAGCTTGTCCACGTTGGCTGTGGACAGGCGGCTGCGTCTGTCTGTAATGATGCCTCCGTGCTAAATACACGTTCAGAGAGTACACTGGCTGCAGGGCAGGCCAGCACCTCCAAGGCATACAGGGCAAGCTCTGGCCATGTGGACAATTTGGAGACCCAGAAGTTGAATGGGGCAGAACCATCAGTCAGTACGTGTAGGCATGTGCACAGGTACTGTTCCACCATGTTGTTCAAATGCTGCCTCCTGCTAACACGCTCCATATCAGCAGTTGGGGCTGGTTGTTGCGGCGAGGTGACAAAGCTTTTCCACATGTCGGCCATGCTAACCCTGCCTTCTGAGGTGCTGGCGCTGACACAGCTGCGTTGGCGACCTCTTTCTCCTCCCCTGCCTTCGCCTTGTGCTTCCACTTGTCCCCCGGCGTCAGTCGGGAATGCTCTCATGAGAGCGTCTACCCGTGTACGCCTGTAGTCGCGCATCTTCCGATCACGCTCCAGTGAGGGAATTAAGGACGGCACATTGTCTTTGTAACGGGGATCCAGCAGGGTGGCCACCCAGTAGTCAGCACACGTTAAAATGTGGGCAACTCTGCTGTCGTTGCGCAGGCACTGCAGCATGTAGTCGCTCATGTGTGCCAGGCTGCCCAGAGGTAAGGACAAGCTGTCCTCTGTGGGAGGCGTATTGTCTGCGTCCTCCGTATCCCCCCAGCCACGCACCAGTGATGGGCTTGAGCTGCGTTGGGTGCCACCCCGCTGTGAACATGCTTCATCCCCATCCTCCTCCTCCTCCAGTAGTGGGCCCTGGCTGGCCAAATTTGTACCCAGCCTCTGCTGTTGCCAAAAACCTCCATCTGAGCCACTTCTAAAAGACTGGCCTTAAAGTGTTAGAGATGACCCCTTTTCCTCCTCCTCGTCCTGGGCTACATCCTCTTCCATCACCGCCCTAAGTGTTTTCTCAAGAAGACATAGAAGTGGTATTGTAACGCTGATAACGGCGTCATCGCCACTGGTCATGTTGGTGGAGTACTCGAAACAGCGCAACAGGGCACACAGGTCTCGCATGGAGGCCCAGTCATTGGTGGTGAAGTGGTGCTGTTCCGCAGTGCGACTCACCCATGCGTGCTGCAGCTAAATCTCCTCTATGGCCTGCTGCTGCTCGCACAGTCTGGACAGCATGTGCAAGGTGGAGCGGGAAGGCCGAAGTTACGCTGCAGAGCAGACAGCCGAGCGCCAGAAGGATGAGAACGCCGGAAGCGCGCACAGACGGCCCGCACTTTACGCAGCAGCTCTGACATGTCAGGGTAGTGGTGAATGAATTTCTGCACCACCAAATTCAGCACATGCGCCAGGCAAGGGATGTGCGTCAAACCGGCTAGTCCCAAAGCTGCAACGAGATTTCGCCCATTATCGCACACCACCAGGCCAGGCTTGAGGCTCACTGGCAGCAACCGTCGGTCTGTTGTTCTATACCCCGCCACAACTCCTGCGCGGTGTAGGGCGTGTCCCCCAAACACATCAGTTTCAGAACGGCCTGCTGACGTTTACCCCTGGCTGTGCTGAAGTTAGTGGTGAAGGTCTGTTGCTGACCGGATGAGGAGGTGGTAGAAGAGGAGGAGGAAGCCGAGTAGGAAGAGGAGGCAACAGGAGGCAAAGAATGATGCCTTGCGATCCTTGGCGGCGGAAGGACGTGCGCCAAACAGCTCTCCCCCTGGGGCCCAGCCGCCACTACATTTACCCAGTGTGCAGTTAGGGAGATATAGCGTCCCTGGCCGTGCTTACTGGTCCACGTATCTATGGTTAGGTGGACCTTGCCACAGATGGCGTTGCGCAGTGCACACTTGATTTTATCCGATACTTGGTTGTGCAGGGAGGGCATGGCTCTCCTGGAGAAGTAGTGGCGGCTGGGAACAACGTACTGTGGGACAGCAAGCGACATGAGCTGTTTGAAGCTGTCCGTCTCCACCAGTCTGAATGACAGCATTTCAAAGGCCAGTAGTTTAGAAATGCTGGCATTCAGGGCCAGGGATCGAGGGTGGCTAGGTGGGAATTTACGCTTTCTCTCAAAGGTTTGTGAGATGGAGAGCTGAACGCTTCCATGTGACATGGTGGAGATGCTTGGTGACGGAGGTGGTGGTGTTGGTGGCACATCTTCTGTTTGCTGGGCGGCAGGTGCCAACGTTCCTCCAGAGGCAGAGGAAGAGGCCGAGGCAGCAGCAGAAGAGGGAGCAGGAGGGGCCTGAGCCCTTTCTTGGTTTTGAAGTTGCTTACTCCTCTGCAGCCCGTGTCTCGCATGTAGATGCCTGGTCATGCAGGTTGTGCTAAGGTTCGGAACGTTAATGCCTCGCTTCAGGCTCTGATGGCACAGCATGCAAACCACTCGGGTCTTGTTGTCAGATCATTGTGTGAAGAAGTGCCATGCTAGGGAACTCCTTGAAGCTGCCTTTGGTGTGCTCGGTCCCTGGTGACGGTGGCCAGTAGCAGGCGAACTGTTTTGGCGACGGCTGCTCTGCTTTTGCACCCTGCTCCCACTTTTGCTACGCTGTTGGCTCCGTCTCACCACTGCCTCTTCCTCCGAACTCTGAAAGACAGTGGCACGACCTTCATTCCATGTGGGGTCTAGGACCTCATCGTCCCCTGCATCGTCTTCCACCCAGTCTTCCTCCCTGACCTCCTTTTCGGTCTGCACACTGCAGAAAGACGCAGCAGTTGGCACCTGTGTTTCGTTATCATCAGAGACGTGCTGAGGTGGTATTCCCATGTCCTCATCAGGAAACATAAGTGGTTGTGCGTTAGTGCATTCTATGTCTTCCACCCCTGGGGAAGGGCTAGGTGGATGCCCTTGGGAAACCCTGCCAGCAGAGTCTTCAAACAGCATAAGAGACTGCTGCATGACTTGAGGCTCAGACAGGTTCCCCGATATGCACAGGGGTGATGTGACAGACTGATGGGCATGGGTTTCAGGCGCCACCTGTGCGCTTTCTGCAGAAGACTGGGTGGGAGATAATGTGAACGTGCTGGATCCACTGTCGGCCAACCAATTGACTAGCCCCTGTACTTACTCAGACCTTACCATCCTTAGAACGGCATTATGCCCGACCAAATATCGCTGTAGATTCTGGCGGCTACTGGGACCTGAGGTAGTAGGTTCAGTAGGACGTGTAGCTGTGGCAGAACGGCCACGTCCTCTCCCTGCCCCAGAGGCTCCTACAACACCACCACCACGACCATGACCGCGTCCCTTATTAGATGTTTGCCTCATAGTTAGCTTTCACAAAGCAAAGTAAAAAGTGGTGAAGTCTGTTAAAAATAATTAACCGCCAATAAAAACCCTGATGTACGGTATTGCACTTATGCACGTTTTATCCCAGATTTTGCAGTATATTAGAGGGTTTTTTCACCCCAGTAACCAAAAAGCCGTATTTCTGGCCTAAATTTGACAGTCACTTATGCACTTCTAATCCCAGACGTGCAGTATACACTCACCTAAATAATTATTAGGAACACCTGTTCTATTTCTCATTAATGCAATTATCTAGTCAACCAATCACATGGCAGTTGCTTCAATGCATTTAGGGGGGTGGTCCTGGTCAAGACAATCTCCTGAACTCCAAACTGAATGTCAGAATGGGAAAGAAAGGTGATTTAAGCAATTTTGAGCGTGGCATGGTTGTTGGTGCCAGACGGGACGGTCTGAGTATTTCACAATCTGCTCAGTTACTGGGATTTTCACGCACAACCATTTCTAGGGTTTACAAAGAATGGTGTGAAAAGGGAAAAACATCCAGTATGCGGCAGTCCTGTGGGCAAAAATGCCTTGTGGATGCTAGAGGTCAGAGGAGAATGGGCCGACTGATTCAAGCTGATAGAAGAGCAACGTTAACTGAAATAACCACTCGTTACAGCCGAGGTATGTAGCAAAGCATTTGTGAAGCCACAACACGCACAACCTTGAGGCGGATGGGCTACAACAGCAGAAGACCCCACCGGGTACCACTCATCTCCACTACAAATAGGAAAAAGAGGCTACAATTTGCACGAGCTCACCAAAATTGGACTGTTGAAGACTGGAAAAATGTTGCCTGGTCTGATAAGTCTCGATTTCTGTTGAGACATTCAAATGGTAGAGTCCGAATTTGGCGTAAACAGAATGAGAACATGTATCCATCCTCTGATGGCTATTTCCAGCAGGATAATGCACCATGTCACAAAGCTCGAATCATTTCAAATTGGTTTCTTGAACATGACAATGAGTTCACTGTACTAAAATGGCCCCCACAGTCACCAGATCTCAACCCAATAGAGCATCTTTGGGATGTGGTGGAACGGGAGCTTCGTGCCCTGGATGTGCATCCCTCAAATCAACATCAACCGAAAGATGCTATCCTATCAATTTGGGCCAACATTTCTAAAGAATGCTATCAGCACCTTGTTGAATCAATGCCACGTAGAATTAAGGCAGTTCTGAAGGCAAAATGGGGTCCAACACCGTATTAGTATGGTGTTCCTAATAATTCTTTAGGTGAGTGTATATTAGAGGGTTTTTTCACCCCAGTAACCAAAAAGATGTATTTCTGGCCTAAATGTGACAGTCACTTATGCACGTCTAATCCCAGATGTGCAGTATATTAGAGGGTTTTTTCACCCCAGTAAGCAAAAAGATGTATTTCTGGCCTAAATGTGGCAGTCACTTATGCACGTCTTATCCCAGATGTGCAGTATATCAGAGGGTTTTTTCACCCCAGTAACCAAAAAGCCGTATTTCTGGCCTAAATGTGACAGTCACTTATGCATGTCTAATCCCAGATGTGCAGTATATATTAGAGGGTTTTTCACCCCAGTAACCAAAATGATGTATTTCTGGCCTAAATGTGACAGTCACTGTTGAGGAAGGGTTGAGACGTATGCATATATATCCATGCCTGCATGCAAACACATGCATGCATGCATGGTATACAGGTCCTTTTAAAAAAAATTGCATATTGTGATAAAGTTCATTATTTTCTGTAATGTACTGATAAACATTAGACTTTCATATATTTTAGATTCATTACACACAACTGAAGTAGTTCAAGCCTTTTCTTGTTTTAATATTGATGATTTTGGCATACAGCTCATGAAAACCCCAAATTCCTATCTCAAAAAATTAGCATATTTCATCCGACCAATAAAAGAAAAGTGTTTTTAATACAAAAAAAGTCAACCTTCAAATAATTAAGTTCAATTATGCACTCAATACTTGGTCGGGAATCCTTTTGCAGAAATGACTGCTTCAATGCGGCGTGGCATGGAGGCAATCAGCCTGTGGCACTGCTGAGGTGTTATGGAGGCCCAGGATGCTTCGATAGCGGCCTTAAGCTCATCCAGAGTGTTGGGTCTTGCGTCTCTCAACTTTCTCTTCCCAATATCCCACAGATTCTCTATGGGGTTCAGGTCAGGAGAGTTGGCAGGCCAATTGAGCACAGTAATACCATGGTCAGTAAACCATTTACTAGTGGTTTTGGCACTGTGAGCAGGTGCCAGGTCGTGCTGAAAAATGAAATCTTCATCTCCATAAAGCTTTTCAGCAGATGGAAGCATGAAGTGCTCCAAAATCTCCTGATAGCTAGCTGCATTGACCCTGCCCTTGATAAAACACAGTGGACCAACACCAGCAGCTGACATGGCACCCCAGACCATCACTGACTGTGGGTACTTGACACTGGACTTCAGGCATTTTGGCATTTCCCTCTCCCCAGTCTTCCTCCAGACTCTGGCACCTTGATTTCCGAATGACATGCAAAATTTGCTTTCATCCGAAAAAAGTACTTTGGACCACTGAGCAACAGTCCAGTGCTGCTTCTCTGTAGCCCAGGTCAGGCGCTTCTGCCGCTGTTTCTGGTTCAAAAGTGGCTTGACCTGGGGAATGCGGCACCTGTAGCCCATTTCCTGCACACGCCTGTACCAGGTTTCAGGTATATGGCTCTGGATGTTTCTACTCCAGACTCAGTCCACTGCTTCTGCAGGTCCCCCAAGGTCTGAAATCGGTCCTTCTCCACAATCTTCCTCAGGGTCCGGTCACCTCTTCTCGTTGTGCAGCGTTTTCTGCCACACTTTTTCCTTCCCACAGACTTCCCACTGAGGTGCCTTGATACAGCACTCTGGGAACAGCCTATTCGTTCAGAAATTTCTTTCTGTGTCTTACCCTCTTGCTTGAGGGTGTCAATGATGGCCTTCTGGACAGCAGTCAGGTCGGCAGTCGTACCCATGATTGCGGTTTTGAGTAATGAACCAGGCTGGGAGTTTTTAAAAGCCTCAGGAATCTTTTGCAGGTGTTTAGAGTTAATTATAGGTCCCTTGTTACATATATATGTATCTGTGCTGTGCCCCCTTATAATATAGGTATCTGTGCTGTGCCTGTCACGACCGCTAGCCCAGCAGCAGTCGTGTCGCACCAGACGGAGGGGAACGGGGACCCTTATCTACGGATGGGAAATAGAATGGCCACCCCTGACAAACCCTAAGCTGGCACCTGTCTGCCCTGATACCCTAGACGGGGTGTGAACCCGTGCGGCGAGCAGGATGCCTAAACCCTCAGTCGCCCTAACAAGACTGGACTGGGGAAAGGCCGATGGGAGCGCTAGTCACCATCACTCACGTCTAGGAAAACAACAGGGGAAGACAGCAACAAACAAACAACAGCAGAGATAGACTTATCCAGTCACGAGCAGAGAAGGCGATCCCAAACACGACAGTCCACGCCGGACAAGAGCTCCACAGCAACACCATCAAACGATCTCCTTCCAAGGTCAGAGTAGCACTGGAAGTAAGGACTATATCTGGCAATGACTGCAAGTGAAACTGAAACTAATATAGTAGCTGGGAGTGGCAGACAGGACTCACCTGAGTAGGATGCCTACAAACTCCCAGTCAGGACAAAAAGGTTCACAAGGCAAAACCCAGATGACATACCCTGAACCACGGAGCAAACTCACAAGCTATCGCGAGTAGCAAGTCGCTGCGACCTTCTCCTCCCAGACCTGTCTGGATCAGTCACAGTCGTGACAGTACCCCCCTTTCTACGAGGGGCCCCTGGACCCTCAAGACCAGGCCTCTCCGGATGGGAGCTATGAAAAGCCCGAATGAGTCTGTCCGCTTTTATCTCTGATGCTGGAACCCACATTCTCTCTTCGGAACCATAACCTTTCCAGTGCACCAGGTACTGAAGAGAGCGGCGAACATATCGTGAATCAACAATCTTTTCTACCTGAAACTCAAGACTGCCATCAATAACCACCGGTGGAGGCGGTAGTGGCAATGGTTCAGGAGGTTCTACATATCTCTTAAGCAGAGATCTGTGGAAGACATTATGGATCCTTAGAGTTTGAGGTAGCTCCAGACGAAAAGCCACCGTGTTAATGATCTTAATTACCCTATAAGGACCAATAAATCTCGGACCTAATTTCCACGAGGGAACCTTCAACTTGATATTTCTGGTAGACAACCACACCAAGTCATTCACCCCAAGGTCCGGACCTTCAGAGCGCTTCCTATCAGCCGCACGTTTGTATCTACCACCAATTCTCTTCAAACTTTCTTGCACACTCTGCCACACTGAAGAAAGTGAAGACGCAAATCGTTCCTCCTCGGGAATCCCAGACGGCCCCCCCTCACTAAACGTACAAAACTGAGGATGGAAACCATACGCACCAAAAAATGGTGACTTATCGGTGGATTCTTGACGACGATTATTAATGGAAAACTCGGCTAACGGTAAATAAGATGACCATTCCTCCTGATTTTCGGAAACAAAGCATCTCAAATATGTCTCTAGGTTTTGATTGGTACGTTCAGTCTGACCGTTGGACTGTGGATGGAAAGATGAAGAAAACGACAGATGAACCCCTAAACGAGAACAAAAAGCTTTCCAAAATTTAGAAACGAATTGGGTACCACGATCCGAAACAATATCGGAAGGGACCCCGTGAAGCTTCACGATGTGGTCAATAAAAACCTGAGCCAGTGTGTTAGCATTAGGCAATGCGGCAAGAGCAATAAAGTGCACCATTTTACTGAATCTGTCAACAACTACAAGAATAACAGTCTTCCCCGCTGATACTGGTAGATCCGTAATGAAATCCATTGACAGGTGCGTCCAAGGCCTGTTGGGGATGGCCAGAGGTAAAAGACGCCCTGCCGGACGAGTATGATCTACCTTAGAACAAACACAGGTAGCACATGCAGACACAAAATTCAACACCTCCTGGCGCCATTTAGGCCACCAGAACCGACGAGACACTAACTCAGAGGTTGCCCTACTACCTGGGTGTCCTGCCAGTGTGGAGTTATGGTGTTCTTTTAGTATCTCCAGTCGTAAATTTTCTGGCACAAACAGTTTACCCGAAGGGGAGGAGGCCGGGGCGTCCCCCTGAGCTTCCAACACCCTCCCCTCCAAACCTGAGTGTAATGCAGAGACCACCACCCCCTTTTGCAAAATGGGCTCTGGTACCTCAACATCACCCCCTCCAGGAAAACTTCGAGACAATGCATCCGCCTTAGTATTTTTTGCCCCCGGGCGATAGGTTATTACAAAATTAAACCTAGTAAAAAATAACGACCACCGAGCCTGTCTAGGGGTGAGACGTTTAGCAGACTCCAGATATAATAAGTTTTTGTGATCAGTAATCACCGTGACGGGATGAACCGCCCCCTCCAAAAAATGACGCCACTCCTCAAAAGCCAACTTAATAGCCAAAAGTTCCCTGTTGCCAATATCATAGTTCCTTTCTGCAGTAGACAATTTCTTCGAAAAGAAAGCACACGGACGCCATTCACCAGGGGACGGGCCCTGAGATAGTACCGCTCCCACCCCCACCTCTGATGCGTCAACCTCTACAATAAAAGGAAGCGAGACATCTGGCTGTACGAGAATAGGGGCCGAGGTGAATCTCTCCTTCAGAGATGCAAAGGCAGTTTTGGCTGCATGTGACCATTTGGAAAAATCGGATCCCTTTCGGGTCATGTCCGTCAGTGGTTTGACCACCAAGGAATAGTTCTTTATAAACTTTCTATAAAAATTAGCAAACCCCAGGAAGCGTTGCAATGCCTTCAGGTTCTCAGGCAGATCCCAGTCTATAATCGCCAGGACTTTCTCTGGATCCATGCGGAAACCTGAATCTGACAACACATACCCCAGAAATGGCAGTTCTTTTACGGCGAACACACATTTTTCTAACTTAGCAAACAATTTGTTGGCCCTTAATATCTGCAGCACTTGTCTCACATGGATCTTATGTGTATCCAGATCCGGGGAATAGACCAGGATGTCATCAAGATATATCACAACAAATCTCCCGATAAGGTGACTAAAAATATCGTTGACAAAATGTTGGAATACCGCAGGCGCATTAGTAAGACCAAATGGCATGACCAGATTTTCATAATGCCCTTCTGGAGTATTAAAAGCCGTCTTCCACTCATCCCCCTCTTTGATGCGAACCAGGTTATAGGCTCCTCTGAGATCCATTTTGGAGAACCATTTAGCACCAGCAACCTGATTAAAGAGGTCGGGAATGAGAGGAAGAGGATAGGGATATCGGATAGTTATCCGGTTTAATTCCCGGAAATCCAGGCAAGGACGTAGGCCCCCATCTTTCTTTTTAACGAAAAAGAACCCTGCAGCCACAGGTGAAGAAGAGGGTCTGATGTGTCCCTTAGGGCTCTTTCACACTTGCGTTCTTGTCTTCCGGCATAGAGTTCCGTCGTCGGGGCTCTATGCCGGAAGAATCCTGATCAGGATTATCCTAATGCATTCTGAATGGAGAGAAATCCGTTCAGGATGCATCAGGATGTCTTCAGTTCCGGAACGGAACGTTTTTTGGCCGGAGAAAATACCGCAGCATGCTGCGCTTTTTGCTCCGGCCAAAAATCCGGAACACTTGCCGCAAGGCCGGATCCGGAATTAATGCCCATTGAAAGGCATTGATCCGGATCCGGCCTTAAGCTAAACGTCGTTTCGGCGCATTGCCGGAGCCGACATTTAGCTTTTTCAGAGTGGTTACCATGGCTGCCGGGACGCTAAAGTCCTGGCAGCCATGGTAAAGTGTAGCGGGGAGCGGGGGAGCAGCATACTTACCGTCCGTGCGGCTCCCCGGGCGCTCCAGAGTGACGTCAGGGCGCCCCAAGCGCATGGATCACGTCATCCATGCGCATGGGGTGCTCTGACGTCATTCTGGAGCGCCCGGGGAGCCGCACGGACGGTAAGTATGCTGCTCCCCCGCTCCCCACTACTACTATGGCAACCAGGACTTTAATAGCGTCCTGGGTGCCATAGTAACACTGAACGCATTTGGAAGACGGTTCCGTCTTCAAATGCTTTCAGTACACTTGCGTTTTTCCGGATCCGGCGTGTAATTCCGGCAAGTGGAGTACACGCCGGATCCGGACAACGCAAGTGTGAAAGAGGCCTTAGCCAAACTCTCTGAAATATAATCTTTTATAGCCTTCCTCTCCGGGCCGGAAAGATTGTATAACCGGGTTTTAGGTAGTTTTGCCCCGGGTAATAGATTAATCGGGCAATCATATGGACGATGAGGTGGTAACCCCTGACAACCCTTCTCAGAGAACACATCCATAAAATCTGACAGAAAGGCAGGTAAAGATGTTACAGAGAGTGTAGAGCACCTACTACTCAAGCAGTTGTCCTTACAATGTTCACTCCACTCCACAATCTCCCAGGCCTGCCAATCCACCACTGGATTGTGAGTCACCAGCCAGGGAAGCCCCAATACCATATGTGACAGATCCATCTGTATAGACCTATATTGCTGGTTCGTCTGTTTGCCTTCATTTCGCTGGATTGCCTGTCCGTATGCCCCTGTTTGTGTGTTTCCCCAAATACCGATTGGAACTACTGAACGGACGGCCACCCAGGAGAAGAGTGTGCTGCTAGTTAACCCAAATGGCCTCATTGTTCACAAAGGACTTAAACTAACTTGAACTCCTGGTCTAATGCGTGCCATTTTGGGATGTTAAATGTCTGTGTATTGAAAAGGGTTGTGACATTGTATGTTTAAATGGTGATGTCTGTTCTGTTGTCCCCACATGTGTATTGTGGTTACCCTCTGTCTTGAGAGATAATGGGATTACTCCTCGGGTCTCCAGGGCAGAGAGGAGGAGACCATGATGCATTGTGGGGGATGTATTGTCTCTGTAGTGCTGCATGTCTGTCCTGTGTCAGTCTCCATTCTGGTCCCCTAGGGGCGTGTCCACCAGATGGAGACCTGCATAAATACGGGCGGGTAGCCCTCAATAAAATTGATATCTGTTTGACTTTCAAGACGGAGCTTGGTCTCGTTTGTGGAGGGATTTATTATTGGGACAGCGCTTTCGTATATTGCTAGCTGTGGAAGGAGTTCGACTGAATTGCTGATCGGGAGTTGCCACTTCGTATGCTCCATTCGGGAGTTTAACGATCGGCTGGATTAAAAACGGCATTTCTGGAGAAAGGGGCTTATTCACTAAACGGCGGCTTCATCTACCTGGCGGTGAGTGTCGTAACAATTGGTGGCAAGCAACGGGATGAATCCCACCGCCCAGAAGGCCAGCTACAAATCCCAGCGTGGAAATGCAGTATGAGGAATTAAGGCGTGCTACCCTTAAAGATATATTGGAACGCAGAGGACGATCAGCGAGTAATCTCAAGAAGAGAGAGATTATTTCTATATTATTGGAGATGGATGCAGCACAGGGAACGGAGAGAGCTAATGTGCCTGGCATACTGGATTTAACACCCGAGGAGGTACAATTTAACCGGGCAGTCCAGATAAGGCTGGCACACTTTGGCCCCAACCCTGCAGCAGATATTGTGGTCCAGGTGCAAGCAGCAGTAGCAGCACAACAGGCGCTCCAGGGAAGAGGAGCTGCAGCAGCAGAGGTACCCCATAATAATAATGGAAGGAGAAAGGTACCTTTTGCTGCATTTAGACATTTTGTGGAAACGGAGGGAGAGATTGACGGGTTCCTGGCCGATTTTGAAAGGCAGTGTGCCTTACACCAGGTACCCACAGAGGAATGGGTCACTATCTTCTCTGGGAAATTATCCGGCCGGGCCAGTGAGGCTTTTCAGGCCATCCCAGAGGAGGAACTTACAAGTTACCGGGCAGTAAAAGATGCCCTTTTGGCCAGATACGCTGTCACCCCTGAGGCGTACCGGCGGGGATTCCGGGACACTAACAAGCAGGCTGGCGATTCTTATGTGGAGTGGGCATGCAGGGTACACCGCACCGCAGCCCACTGGATGGCAGGGTGTCAAGCGGTAACTGGGAAAGAGGTGCTGCAAGTATTTTTGTTAGAGCACTGCTTTGATCGGTTACCTGCAGGAGTCAGAGAGTGGGTTAGGGACCGCAAACCCGCTACCTTACCTGAAGCTGCTCGTCTGGCCGATGAATACACAGATGCACGAAGGCTAGACCAGACAGCAGCCAAGGTCCCTACCCGAGTGGAGTACAAACCGGCAGGACCTCCAACCACTACTGTGTATCACCCCCCAGCGCAACGCACCCCCACAATACCACCAGCGAACAATTATGTTCAGCCAACTCGGGATTACTCTCAGCCTATCCGGTGCTATGGGTGCAAACAGTTGGGGCACAAGAGACCGGAGTGCCCATTGAACAATACCAACCAAGCGCAGTCGTGGAGAAAACCAGTCGGCGGACATCAGCAGCCACCCCAGTCTTCCGCTCACTGTCTTGAGCAGGAGGAATTTTGGGGTATACTACATGAGGCGGATCCAGTACAAGCAGCCCAGAAGGATAACCGGCAGCAACACAGGCAGACCGTTAGACTAAATGGCTAAGTGGTCACTGGTCTGAGAGACACCGGAGCCACTATGACCCTGCTCCAAAAGAACCTTGTTTCGGAACACCAACACACTGGAAATACTGTGGCAGTGAGGGTAGCAGGAGGCGCTGTGTTCCGTCTACCTGTTGCCCGGGTTCATTTGGATTGGGGAGTGGGCTCTGGACATGTGAATGTGGGGGTTATGAAAGACTTGCCTGCTGATGTCTTGCTCGGGAATGACCTGGCCCCTTTGGTTTCTGCTTATGCTCCAATGGGACCTGCTGATGTCAACCCAGTGACTACCCAGGCCCAGACCCGTGCTGCTGGAACCAGCCCACCTGCTGCTGAGACCCAGGTAAGACCCGATTCCCCGACTGATACCCTAGGACAGACCTTTGCTAGCTGGGATTCCCCAGAGGAGTTTGGGAGGGAAACTCAGGCAGATCCGACTCTCCAGAAGTATAGAGACAGAGCAGATACTGGAGAGGTAGGCGTAGATGGGGAGCGGTATGAATGGGTGGGGGACAGGTTATATAGGATCCCTAAACCGTCCCAGAAAAGTGTTGCCCATCCACCGAATCGACAGCTGGTGGTGCCCGCAAAATACCGGCAGGAGATTCTGCGGATAGGGCATGATGTTCCATTAGCCGGACATCTAGGGTCCCGCCGCGCAGCCTATAGGATCATGCAGAACTTCCTTTGGCCAAATTTTAATCAGGCTGTGCGGATATATTGTAGTACGTGTGACACTTGTCAACGGGTAGGAAAGCGGGGGGACCACCCAAGAGCTAGGCTTATGTCTATGCCTATCATTGGGGAGCCCTTTGCCCGCATAGCCGTTGACATTGTGGGTCCACTGGCCAGGGCTAGTCCATCCGGTAAGAAGTATATTCTCACCATGGTGGACTATGCCACTCGCTATCCAGAGGCAGTAGCGCTGTCTAATATAGAGGCAGAGACAGTTGCTGATGCCCTGGTTAGAATTTTTAATAGGGTCGGGTTCCCTAAGGAGATTCTCTCTGACCAGGGAACCCAATTTACCGCTGTGCTCACCCAGCAACTGTGGAGGGTGTGCGGCATTAAACCGATACTTAGTTCCCCGTACCATCCACAGACTAACGGCCTCTGCGAGCGATTTAACGGCACCCTCAAACAGATGTTGAGGACCTTTTCTGACACTTGCAGAGACTGGGAGCGATTCCTGCCTCATCTGTTGTTTTCTTACAGAGAGGTGCCCCAGGAATCTACTGGGTTCTCCCCCTTTGAGTTGCTCTATGGGAGGAGGGTCCGCGGACCCCTAGATCTCATTAGAGGCCACTGGGAGGGGGAGACAGAGCAGGAAGGGACCCCCATAGTACCGTATGTCCTGGAACTCCGGGACCGCATGGAGAAACTGTCCCTGATGGTAAGAGAGAATCTCCAGGTGGCCCAGGGGAGACAGAAGAGGTGGTACGATCGGGGTGCCCGGCAGCGAGTCTTCCAGGTTGGGCAGAAAGTGCTAGTGCTCAAACCTGTGAAGGCGAACAAGATGCAAGCATCTTGGCAGGGCCCGTATAAGGTGGTAGCTCAGGTGTGTGATACTACCTACCTCATAGCCAGCTGTTCAGATGAAAGGATCCAGCGATCCTTTCATGTGAACATGCTAAAGGAGTATCAGGAGAGACCGGAGGATGTCGCTGCAGTATGTGCCCCTGCTGCAGACGATACAGAGAGTTTACCCTTACCCGATTTGTTAGAGAGGGACTCCCAGACTGACCTTACTAGTCTTGTACAGCTAGGGGATAGATTAAGCCCCACAGAGAAGGGACAGGCAAGACAGCTTCTGTGGGAGAAGCAGGCGACGTTCTCCCAAGAGCCTGGCTACACTACCCTAACTGTACATAAGGTAGAGACCCCTGGACAGAACCCCCTGCGACAGCCCCCTTACCGTATCCCTGAAGCAGTCCGAGAAGGAATGCGGAAGGAGATACAGGAGATGACCCAGCTTGGGGTCATCGAACACTCCGCCTGTAGTCCTGGTGCCTAAGAAAGATGGGACCACGCGGTTCTGTGTAGACTACAGGCGGCTCAACGAGCGGACCACCACTGACGCCTACCCGATGCCCCGGGTAGACGAATTATTAGATCGTATTGCCAGGGGACGCTATCTGACCACCATAGACCTGTGTAAAGGCTATTGGCAGATTCCCCTGGCCGAGGATGCTAACCCCAAGTCGGCCTTCGTCACCCCATTTGGCTTGTACCAATTTAAGGTCATGCCATTTGGGATGAAGAATGCCCCGGCTACCTTTCAGCGTATGGTGGATAGACTTCTCGATGGATTCCAGGAATTTGCGTGTGCATACCTGGATGACATTGCGATCTACAGTGGGTCCTGGGAGGAACACCTAGTACATGTAGGGGTAGTTTTGGACAAAATTCGGGCTGCTGGCCTGACATTGAAGCCAGAGAAGTGCCATCTAGGCATGGCTGAAGTGCAATACCTGGGTCACAGAGTGGGGTGTGGGAGCCAGAGAACGGAGCCGGCTAAGATAGAGGCAGTAGCTAACTGGCCCACACCTATCACTAAGACCCAGGTGTTAGCCTTCCTAGGGACAGCAGGGTATTACAGACGCTTTGTCCCAGACTACAGCACTATTGCTAAGCCCCTGACTGACCTGACTAAGAAAAATCTCCCTAAGCAGGTCCTGTGGTCTCCGGCTTGTGAAGCTGCGTTTCAAGCACTCAAACAGGCTCTTGTAAATGCCCCTGTCCTGGCTGCCCCAGTCCCTAACAAACGTTTTCTCGTCCATACAGATGCTTCCATGTATGGACTGGGGGCTGTGCTGAGCCAGGTCGGGGAAGATGGAGGAGAGCACCCTGTCGCATATCTCAGTAGAAAGCTGTTACCCCGAGAAGTGAGTTATGCGGCAGTGGAGAAGGAATGCTTGGCCCTGGTCTGGGCATTGAAAAAGTTAAGCCCTTATTTGTATGGACAGGAATTTTCCCTTGTGACGGACCACAATAACCTTGTCTGGCTTAACCGGGTCTCAGGAGACAATGGTAGACTGCTGCGGTGGAGTTTAGCTTTACAACCGTATAACTTCACCATCAGCTACCGACCCGGTAAGCAGAATGGGAATGCAGATGGATTGTCCCGGCAAACCGACGTTCTTGCTACCTTCTAGTCCGGTCATCCCCAAGTTGACCCGCTAAAGGGTCAAGCCGGGTCTGCCGGAGTGTCCCACAAGGGGGGAGCCGTGTGACAGATCCATCTGTATAGACCTATATTGCTGGTTCGTCTGTTTGCCTTCATTTCGCTGGATTGCCTGTCCATATGCCCCTGTTCGTGTGTTTCCCCAAATACCGATTGGAACTACTGAACGGACGGCCAATCAGGAGAAGAGTGTGCTGCTAGTTAACCCAAATGGCCTCATTGTTCACAAAGGACTTAAACTAACTTGAACTCCTGGTCTAATGCGTGCCATTTTGGGATGTTAAATTTCTGTGTATTGAAAAGGGTTGTGACATTGTATGTTTAAATAGTGATGTCTGTTCTGTTGTCCCCACATGTGTATTGTGGTTACCCTCTGTCTTGAGAGATAATGGGATTACTCCTCGGGTCTCCAGGGCAGAGAGGAGGAGACCATGATGCATTGTGGGGGATGTATTGTCTCTGTAGTGCTGCATGTCTGTCCTGTGTCAGTCTCCATTCTGGTCCCCTAGGGGCGTGTCCACCAGATGGAGACCTGCATAAATACGGGCGGGTAGCCCTCAATAAAATTGATTCCTGTTTGACTTTCAAGACGGAGCTTGGTCTCGTTTGTGGAGGGATTTATTATTGGGACAGCGCTTTCGTATATTGCTAGCTGTGGAAGGAGTTCGACTGAATTGCTGATCGGGAGTTGCCACTTCGTATGCTCCATTCGGGAGTTTGACGATCGGCTGGATCAAAAACTGCATTTCTGGAGAAAGGGGCTTATTCACTAAACGGCGGCTTCATCTACCTGGCGGTGAGTGTCGTAACACCATAGGAGCCGGAAGACCGTCCAGGACATAACAAGAGATATGCTCTTCATGGAGGTCCCCTACCTGCAGATGGATATTATGGATGATCTGAGTTAACTCTCTCTGAGTAAGAGGGGAGGAGTCGATGGCAAAAACAGGAATAGTTCTGCATACCGGTTCCGGAGTAAAACCCAGAGCCTGAGCAAACCGTGAATCCACCAAGTTGACCCCCGCCCCACTGTCGAAAAAAGACGGAACAGATCTCAGTTTTATTGCCCGCCTCAACGGTAGCGGACAACAAAAACTGAAACATGTGTATGGAGGAAACGAATACGCCCAGACTGTTCTCCTCCGCACAATCTGGGGACTCTAGTTTTCCGGCGGCTCCTTTGTTTGTGGTCTCTTGGGTTCTGAGGGACAAACCTTTACAAAATGACCCCTCCCCCCACAACGAAAACAAACCTCTGACCTACGGCGGAACTTAGGAGGATTCACCCGTCTAGTGGCGCCCCCTATTTGCATTGGTTCGACTGGACCATAACAAACCGATCCCTGCCCTATAGAGGCCTCCGTAAAATTTAATAGTCTCTCCCTGAGCCGTCTGTCGATTCTTATGGACAGAGACATAGCAGCCTCAAGAGACCCAGGGACCTCGTATACCGCCAGCGCGTCTTTTAATTTTTCAGACAACCCCTGGCAGAACTGACTCCTAAGGGCCGAGTCGTTCCATAACGTATCAGTAGCCCACCTACGGAATTCGGAACAATATAGTTCAGCAGACCGGTTCTCTTGCCGAAGTCTACGTAGCTTAGACTCAGCCAGTGAGACCCTGTCCGGGTCATCATATACGAGACCCAGGGCTTCAAAAAACTCCTCCACTGATCGTAAGGCCGGAGAGTCTGATGGTAGGGAGAAAGCCCAAGCCTACGGATCTCCTTGCAGGAGAGAAATTACAATGCCCACCCGTTGTTCCTCACCGCCGGAGGATCTAGGGCGTAACCTGAAGAACAATTTGCAAGCTTCTCTGAAGGTTACAAATTGGTCTCTCCCTCCTGAGAACCTATCAGGTAAAGCCACTTTTGGCTCAGGAGTACCTTGGTTTCCCGTAGCAACAGTGGAACCCAAGGATTGCTGCTGCAGCACTGTTGCTTTTAATCCTGCCACTTCAAGGGATAACCCCTGTAATTGTTTCGCCAAAACCGAAACCGGATCCATAGTGGAACAGACAAAATACAAAGCAAAACAGCAAGCAAAAAAGCAAAAAAAAAAAAAAAAAGAAATGTCACTTTTTTTTTTTTTTTAACCCCTTAAGGACCTAGGACGTACCGGTACGCCCTATTTCCCGAGTCCTTAAGGACCCAGGACGTACCGGTACGTCCTGACTTAAAATCTGTATTCCGGCGCCCCAGGGGTTAATTGGAACGGGATTTCGGCTGAAATCATTCAGCTGGCATCCCGTAACAATGCAGGGGGGGGTCATTTGACCCCCCCGTATCGGCGATCGCAGCAAACCGCAGGTCAATTCAGACCTGCGGTTTGCTGCGCTTTTTGCAGTTTCTGATCGCCGCGGTCCCTGACTGCGGGGATCAGAAACTTTAGAGTGGCTAAAATAAATATTTTTCACCCCCCCCTGCACCCCTGCACGATTTTATGCCGGAGGGTGGTGCGGGGGGGGGTGTCGCAGGCGGTGGGGGCGTTGCGGGAGGCGGGCGGTGCGGCAGGCGGGATCGCGATCCCCCGCCCGCCTCCCCATGAACGATCGTTGGCTTCTAGTGGTTGTACCAGGGTGCCAGCACATTGCTGGCACCCTGGTATAAACGGCTGACATCTGTGAAGATGTCAGCCGTTTAACCCTTTCCATACCGCGGTCCGTACGGACCGCTGTATGGAAAAAGTTAACTGTCATCGGTCAGGGAGCTCCCTCCCTCTCCATCGGGGGGCTGCTGTGCCTTTGCAGCCCCCCGATGGAGAGGGAGAGAGCCCCCAGAGAGCCCCCCTCAGCCCCGTGCTTACCCTTCCCCGTCTGCGAAGTTCTGAGCAGACGGGGAGGGTTCCCATGGCAACAGGACGCCTGCTCAGGCGTCCTGCTGTCCATGGTGCTGAACAGATCTATGCTAAAAGCACAGATCTGTTCAGTGTAAGTAAAATACAGTACAGAACAATATATATTGTTCTGTACTGTATTATACAGACACCAGACCCACTGATTCTTTAAGAACCAAGTGGGTCTGGGTCACAAAAATGTAAAAAAAAGTGAAAAAAGTTAAGATAAAAAAAAAACATTTATCACTGAATAAAAATTAAAAAAATAAAATAAACTACACATATTAGGTATCGCCGCGTCCGTAACGACCTGATCTATAAAATGGTCATGTTACTTTCCCCGCACGGTGAACGCCATAAAAATAAAAAAATAAAAACTATGAGAAAATTGAAATTTTGCCCACCTTACTTCCCAAAAAAGGTAATAAAAGTGATCAAAAAAGTCGCATGTACGCCAAAATAGTACCAATCAAACCGTCATCTCATCCCGCAAAAAATGAGACCCTACTCAAGATAATCGCCCAAAAGCTGAAAAAACTATGGCTCTTAGACTATGGAGACACTAAAACATGATTTTTTTTTTTCAAAAATGAACTCATTCTGTAAAACTTACATAAATAAAAAAAAAGTATACATATTAGGTATCGCCGCGTCCGTATCGACCGGCTCTATAAAAATATCACATGACCTAACCCCTCAGATGACCACCGTAAAAAAATAAAAATAAAAACAGTGTAAAAAAAGCCATTTTTTGCCATCTTACGTCACAAAAAGTGTAATAGCAAGCGATCAAAAAGTCATATGCACCCCAAAATAGTGCCAATCAAACCGTCATCTCATCCCGCAAAAAATGAGACCCTACTCAAGATAATCGCCCAAAAACTGAAAAAACTATGGCTCTTAGAATATGGAGACACTAAAACATTTTTTTGGTTTTAAAAATGAAGTTATTGTATAAAACTTACATAAATTAAAAAAAATGTATACATATTAGGTATCGCCGCGTCCGCGACAACCTGCTCTATAAAAATACCACATGATCTAACCTGTCAGATGAATGTTGTAAATAACAAAAAAAAAAAAACGTGCCAAAAAAGCTATTTCTTGTTACCTTGCTGCACAAAAAGTGTAATATAGAGCAACCAAAAATCATATGTACCCTAAACTAGTACCAACAAAACTGCCACCCTATCCCGTAGTTTCTAAAATGGAGTCACTTTTTTGGAGTTTTTACTCTAGGGGTGCATCAGGGGGGCTTCAAATGGGACATGGTGTCAAAAAAAACAGTCCAGCAAAACCTGCCTTCCAAAAACCGTATGGAATTCCTTTCCTTCTGCACCCTGCCGTGTGCCCGTACAGCAGTTTACGACCACATATGGGGTGTTTCTGTAAACTACAGAATAAGGGCCATAAATATTGAGTTTTGTTTGGCTGTTAACCCTTGCTTTGTAACTGGAAAAAAAATATTAAAATGGAAAATCTGCCAAAAATGTGAAATTTTGAAATTGTGTCTCTATTTTCCATTAAATCTTGTGCAACACCTAAAGGGTTAACAAAGTTTGTAAAATCAGTTTTGAATAGCTTGAGGGGTGTAGTTTCTTAGATGGGGTCACTTTTATGGAATTTCTAATCTAGGGGTGCATCAGGGGGGCTTCAAATGGGACATGGTGTCAAAAAACCAGTCCAGCAAAATCTGGCTTCCAAAAACCAAACCGCGCACCTTTCACTCTACGCCCTACTGTGTGCCCGTACAGTAGTTTACGGCCACATATGGGGTGTTTCTGTAAACGGCAGAGTCAGGGCAATAAAGATACAATCTTGTTTGGCTGTTAACCCTTGCTTTGTTAGTGGAAAAAATGGGTTAAAATTGAAAATTAGGCAAAAAAATGAAATTCTCAAATTTCATCCCCATTTGCCAATAACTCTTGTGCAACACCTAAAGGGTTAACGACGTATGTAAAATCAGTTTTGAATACCTTGAGGGGTGTAGTTTCTTAGATGGGGTAACTTTTAGGGAGTTTCTCCTCTAGGGGTGCATCAGGGGGCTTCAAATGGGACATGGTGTCAAAAAAAGTCCATAAAAATCAGCCTTCCAAAAACCAAACGGCGCACCTTTCACTCTACGCCCCGCTGTGTGGCCGTACAGTAGTTTACGGCCACATATTGGGTGTTTCTGTAAACGGCAGAGTCAGGGCAATAAAGATACAATCTTGTTTGGCTGTTAACCCTTGCTTTGTTAGTGGAAAAAATGGGTTAAAATGAAAAATTTGACAAAAATATGAAATTCTCAAATTTCCTCCCCATTTGCCAATAACTCTTGTGCAACACCTAAAGGGTTAACAATGTATGCAAAATCAGTTTTGAATACCTTGAGGGGTGTAGTTTCTTAGATGGGGTCATTTTTGGGTGGTTTCTATTATGTAAGCCTCGCAAAGTGACTTCAGACCTGAACTGGTCGCTAAAAATTGAGTTTTTGTAAATTTCTGAAAAATTTCAAGATTTGCTTCTAAACTTCTAAGCCTTATAACATCCCCAAAAAATAAAATATCATTCCCAAAACAATTCAAACATGAAGTAGACATATGGGGAATGTAAAGTCATCACAATTTTTTGGGGTATTACTATGTATTACAGAAGTAGAGAAACTGAAACTTTGAAATTTGCTAATTTTTTTCAAATTTTTGGTAAATTAGGTATTTTTTTGTGCAAAAAAAATATTTTTTTTGACTTCATTTTACCAGTGTCATGAAGTACAATATGTGACGAAAAAACAATCTCAGAATGGCCTGGATAAGTCAAAGCGTTTTAAAGTTATGAGCACTTAAAGTGACACTGGTCAGATTTGCAAAAAATGGCCTGGTCCTTAAGGTGAAAATGAGCCCGGTCCTTAAGGGGTTAAAAGGCCAGATATACTGTCACGACCGCTAGCCCAGCAGCAGTCGTGTCGCACCAGACGGAGGGGAAGGGGGACCCTTATCTACGGATGGGAAATAGAATGGCCACCCCTGACAAACCCTAAGCTGGCACCTGTCTGCCCTGATACCCTAGACGGGGTGTGAACCCGTGTGGCGAGCAGGATGCCTAAACCCTCAGTCGCCCTAACAAGACTGGACTGGGGAAAGGCCGATGGGAGCGCTAGTCACCATCACTCACGTCTAGGAAAACAACAGGGGAAGACAGCAACAAACAAACAACAGCAGAGATAGACTTATCCAGTCACGAGCAGAGAAGGCGATCCCAAACACGACAGTCCACGCCGGACAAGAGCTCCACAGCAACACCATCAAACGATCTCCTTCCAAGGTCAGAGTAGCACTGGAAGTAAGGACTATATCTGGCAATGACTGCAAGTGAAACTGAAACTAATATAGTAGCTGGGAATGGCAGACAGGACTCACCTGAGAAGGATGCCTACAAACTCCCAGTCAGGACAAAAAGGTTCACAAGGCAAAACCCAGATGACATACCCTGAACCACGGAGCAAACTCACAAGCTATCGCGAGTAGCAAGTCGCTGCGACCTTCTCCTCCCAGACCTGTCTGGATCAGTCACAGTCGTGACAGTGCCTCCTTATAATATATATATATCCCCCATATACCTGAAACCAGGTGCATCGGTGTGAATGTGCCCCAAGCATTCACACTGATGCAATCTGGTTGATTGCATCAGAATGACCGGACAAAGGTTTGGTCATCCTGATGACTACAAAGGACTCAGATTCAACAGAATCTGAGTCCTTTGTTGTAATTATCTCCAGTGCTGCTGGAGATAATTATGCATGATAGAAGGAAGGGAGAAACCTCCCCTCCTTCTATTATGCGCATTCCGGCACTGCCCGGAATGCAAAATGCTACAGGCGGAGATCAAAGGCTTCTCCCGCCTTTTAGCATATGGCGCGGCCCCGATGTGCTAGTTCGGGGACGCGCGGGCTGGTGCAGTGACGGTGCGGACGGTGCGGCAGTGGACGGGCCGCCGGACATAAATATCCGGCGGCCCCTGCACTGAGGAGAAACGCCCCCCCCCCCGCTGGAAGAGGATCAACCCCTGGACGAACGAGCACCCCCTAGATGAATGAGCAATAACGCTAAGTATCGATTAACCCCTACCGCTATCCCACCAACGATAAACCCCTACTCCCCTGATTCTCCTACTCCCCTGATTAACCCCTGATTAACCCCTGTTCTATTACCACTAAACCACTACTCCCCTGATTATACCTACCCACATTATCCCTGATCACCCCCACTATTTGTACCTTACCCCTACCCACTATCAACCCACAACCTGCCCATACATACCCCCTCTCTGTACCCCTATCACTTGCAGGGTATTAACCCTTGCATTGCTGTATCCTACCCTTGCATTGCTGTCCGCTATCCGTCTTCGTCTGTGGCCTGCATTCGCCCCTGCAGCGCCACCGTTAACCCTCGTCGTTCCCTTAGGGACAGATATAGGACCAGGTGAGGTGAGCTGCTAATATTTGTGTAAGTGTATTGTATAGTTAGTTTGTGGGTGGAATTTGGGAACCGTGTAGTGTAGTTTAGTACTGTATGTTTAGCGCTGTATTTATAGTACTGTATTGTTAGTGTATTGCGCGCGTAGTGTATTGTTTGTATTAATAAATACTATGTCTTATTTGTAACTATCTGTGTAATGTGTGGTTATTAGCGATAGTTAGTTTAGTAAGGCGCATGCAGCTAGCTTGGTGATTAGCGTAAGGTAAAGTGAAAGTGTTGTATTATCTTTAATAAAGGTATAAATAGGCGGAGTCATCGATAGACAGATCCTCCTATTTATGAATATTAATTATCGATATTTGCATAAATATCTGTAATTAATATTCCCGCTTTTCATTGGCGAGCCAGGCCCACTCCTTCGATTTTGAAATCTGTGTTTGGTTTTGAGGCTAGAGGTCGTTTATACTGTGAATTATCAGGCAAGAGAGACGCGGTCAGTGGTCTGAGCGTCTAGGACATGATAATTCGGACAGCTAACGCGACTCTTCCGTATAGTACCAAACGCAGATCAAAATCTTTAGCAGAGAATCTATAATCTATTTGTGAACTAATATTTTGCTATTTGCTTTACACGGTCACTGCATCGCTCGAGTGTTGCAAGGGAAAGAGGACACGTCACTGGAGGAGATCCATCTTCGTTGGAGCTGCGTACAAGTCCGGCTGGTCGGGAAGAAACGATCCGGGAGAAAAAGGACTTCTTCCAAGCAGCTGCGTAGGACGAAGAGGTACGGCACCAATGTGTCACGGCTGAGGATGGGGGAAATCCTCAGCCGTGTGAAGCCCGGTGATGTTACGGCTGCTTGGCCATGAAGACAGGATTAGGGAGCAGGTCACCTCCTAAACGCATCCCTAACCTGACCCTGGCTCCTAGCTACATGAGCCAACCTTGATGGTAGGAGGGCCCATGCTCCGGAACCTAAAAGTCCCTGCTAGCCCTCAAGATGACCCTCACCTAGGAGCTGAGTAAGACAAGCCCACTCCTCCTAGACACGGAGGAGCAGGAGTCTCAACGGCCAAGCTGCAGGAAAAGGGGAAACATAAACAGCTCTATGGATATGGCAGGTGAACAAAGAGTTCCACCTACCTGCCACAGCCTTGCTGACTGGATCCCTGTGTAAGCAGGGTGCAGATCACAAACGCATCCCCACACAGGAACCCAGATCCATAGCTGCACAAAATCACATATAAAACATCACACGGACATCACACATAACTAGAAATAACTTAAAGCGACATTATGGTTATGACCACAGGGGTGGCTCTTACTGGCAGGTAATAAAGACATGAGGCTGCTCTCAGCTAAGCATGGCTGAAGCAACCTGCAGGCCTGCAAAAGCAGTGAGGCTTTATAGGCCAAGAAGCCACACCCCACAGTCGGACACACCCAGTGCACACACACACTAGGAAGGAGATTAACCCTTCCAACACCAGGGAAGGGAAAACACCACTTAAAGGAGACGTGCACACAATAACATAAAACACAGTGCACACATCCACACAAAACCGCATGCGCAGCGTAGCGAGCTGCATGGCACAGCTCAGCCTGCTACGCTGCCACATACATACTGTTGCCAGCGGCAACCACAGGTGAGGCCAATACCACAGCCCTCACCTGTGATTGAACACCAATGAAAACCGATGACAACCGCATGCGGTTCAGGAGTCACGGTCATAGCCATGGCCGTGACACAATGAGAAGATGGATGCTCAACAAATAGTGAGTATGGACTTCTCCACACTGCAACACTTGAGCAGACACAGCACTTTTAATCCCATCCTCCCCACCACATACAAGTCAGCAGAAATGCTGTTGTCCGATTTGTTAGCACAGGCTTGTAGTTACGACAAGCTATGTGTTAACAAACGGACGGTGTTGAACAAGGCCACCAAACGGCTTCGGATGCTAGCCAAACTTGTGCATACATTTGAGGTTAGCATCTGCAAGCCAAAGGAAGTTGCGCTGGTGTCTCTGTCAATGGAGACAATTCCTCCGACCATTCACTGCCAGTGCTGAGCCAGTAGTTCGGACCAGGTTTCGGCATTACGGGCACAGCTGGCGGAGAATGTCTACTATTGACCGAGATGCACTGGTGGCTAGGGTAGAGTCACAGTTAGTAGAGCTACAGAGGCAGAAGGAAGGAATTGAGGCTAAGTTGACTCAGTCTTATACTAAGGTCAAGGCCTTTAAGGAGCAGACTGCTTCTACTGATGTGACGGTAGTCAAATTGAAGGCTCAGGTTGCTGTAAGCTCCCAGATAATGACTGGCATGCAACAGGTCATCACCAAGTTGGTGCCGGCCATTTCTTTTTCCGTAAAGTCAGGGTCGGAATCTCCCAAAACTTTGCCCTGTGCAGGGCAAAAAGGGGGGAGAGTAGTCTGTGACAGGCCAAATCACCAGACCAAGTCTGTCCAGACTAACAGAGATTTTTCCCTGACTTTGGGAAAAAGAAAGATCGTGAAAAGTGCCTCCCTGAGGATGGAACAATTCAGGGAGCGCGGTTGCAGTGTGGATGAACCTAAGCCATGCAGGGCAAACATCAAATGTTTTGCATGTAGTGGCTTGGGTCATATAGCGAAGCACTGCAAAACAAGTGAGAACAAAGCACACAGGACAGAAAGCCCAATCAGGTGCTTCAGGTGTGGGAACAAAGGACACATTGCAAGGAATTGCCCTTGTGCAAGTAATTGCAATGTTTCCAGTCATGGTATCCAGGTAACAAATCGTGCAGCGGGGTCTAGTCAGTTTGGCCATAAAGGGGTTACCTCTCAGCGACACATGCCTCATCAGGCGCTGAGGGGTCAGAATGGCCAAGCTAGGCTAGGCAACATTTGATACCCCTCTACTATTTGTCACACCGTCTGTTCCCCGTGTATGTCCATGTTGTGTGTTTGTTACCTGTTTGTATGTTTTTTTATGTGGACGGCAGGGGTCCTTGTCTATGAATGTGTCCCACCCTGCTGATTGTTCGCATTCCCCGCTGAGAGTCCAGTCGCTGTTGATATTGGCAGCAGAGTGTGGACTGGTCCCTGTGTTGTGGAGTCCTGGAGAGCCAGGGCATGACCCATGCCGTTGATTCTGCAGGCCTCCACAGGACAGGATCACAGGGGGAAATCAGCCTGGGTACACATGAGTGGACAAGGATGCAGTGCCATCAATACAAGATGGTGCTTTGCCCGCATCTCACCTCGGATGTCCTAAACTAATAGGGTGGTCTTCTGAGAGCTCTTTTGTGTGAGGCATCATTCACATCAGGCAATGCTTCTTGTGAAAAGCAAACCCAGAACTGGTGTGTGTTTTTTATAGGGCAGGGCAGCTGTAACCAACACCTCCAATCTCATCTCAATGATTGGACTCCAGTTGGCTGACACCTCACTCCAATTAGCTCTTGGAGATGTCATTAGTCTAGGGGTTCACATACTTTTTCCACCTGCACTGTGAATGTTTACATGGTGTGTTCAATAAAAACATGGTATCATTTAATTATTTGTGTGTTATTAGTTTAAGCAGACTGTGATTGTCTATTGTTGTGACTTAGATGAAGATCAGATCACATTTTATGACCAATTTGTGCAGAAATCCATATAATTCCAAAGGGTTCACATACTTTTTCTTGCAACTGTATATCCATGCATGCATGCAAACACGTGCATGCATGCATGGTATATATGCATACATTGACTACCATATCATGGGATGATGTGCGCAGATGTGCCGAGCATCTGCGCACGTCTGCCCTTGGTGGCCCACAGGGGCTCGTGGTGGCCCCTGTGGGAAATATGTGCCCCCTTATAGGTCCCTTGTTACATATATATGTATCTGTGCTGTGCCCCCTTATAATATATGTATCTGTGCTGTGCCTCTTTATAATATATATATCCCCCATATACCTGAAACCAGGTGCATCGGTGTGAATGTGCCCCAAGCATTCACACTGATGCAATCTGGTTGATTGCATCAGAATGACCGGACAAAGGTCCGGTCATCCTGATGACTACAAAGGACTCAGATTCAATAGAATCTGAGTCCTTTGTTGTAATTATCTCCAGCGCTGCTGGAGATAATTATGCGTGATAGAAGGAAGGGAGAAACCTCCCCTCCTTCTATTATGCGCATTCCAGCAGCGCGATTACAATCCAACTGCCCGGAAAGCAAAATGCTACAGGCGGGAGATAAAAGGCTTCTCCTGCCTGTTAGCATATGGCGCGGCCCCGATGTGCTCGTTCAGGGAACGAGCGGGCTGGCGCAGTGACGTCATCTCACTGCACCGGCCCACGTGTCCCGGATGGTGGCGCGCGCCACCATGTGGGCGGTGCGGCAGTGTGGGCCGCCGGACATAAAAATCCGGCGGCCCCTGCACTGAGGAGAAACGGAGCGCCCCCCCCCCCCCCCCCCGCCGCTGGAAGAGGATCAACCCCTGGATGAACGAGCACCCCCTAGACGAGCGAGCAATAACGCTAAGTATTGATTAACCCCTACCGCTATCCCACCAACGATAAAAACCTCTACTCCCCTGATTATCCCCCCTGATTCCCCTACTCCCCTGATTAACCCCTGTCCTATTACCACTAAACCCCTACTCCCCTGATTATACCTACCCACATTATCCCTGATCACCACCACTATTTGTACCTTACCCCTACCCACTATCAACCCACAACCTGCCCATACATACCCCCTCTCTGTACCCCTATCACTTGCAGGGTATTAACCCTTGCATTGCTGTATCCTACCCTTGCATTGCTGTCCGCTATCTGTCTGCGTCTGTGACCTGCATTCGCCCCTGCCGCGCCACCGTTAACCCTCGCCGTTCCCTTAGGGACAGGAATAGGACCAGGTGGGGTGGGCTGCTAATATTTGTGTAAGTGTATTGTATAGTTAGTTTGTGGGTGGAATTTGGGAACCGTGTAGTGTAGTTTAGTACTGTATGTTTAGTGCTGTATTTATAGTACTGTATTGTTAGTGTATTGCGTGCGTAGTGTATTGTTGGTATTAATAAATACTATGTCTTATTTGTAACTATCTGTGTAATGTGTGGTTATTAGCGATAGTTAGTTTAGTAAGGCGCATGCAGCTAGCTTAGTGATTAGCGTAAGGTAAAGTGAAAGTGTTGTATTATCTTTAATAAAGGTATAAATAGGCGGAGTCATCGATAGACAGCTCCTCCTATTTATGAATATTAATTATTAATATTTGCATAAATATTGGTGATTAATATTCCCCCTTTACAGTCACTTATGCATGTCTAATCCCAGCTGTGCAGTATATTAGAGGTTTTTTTCACCCCAGTAAGCAAAAAGATGTATTTCTGGCCTAAATGTGACAGTCACTTATGCATGTCTAATCCCAGCTGTGCAGTATATTAGAGGGTTTTTTCACCCCAGTAAACAAAAAGATGTATTTCTGGCCTAAATGTGACAGTCACTTATGCATGTCTAATCCCAGCTGTGCAGTATATTAGAGTGTTTTTTTCACCCCAGTAAGCAAAAAGATGTATTTCTGGCCTAAATGTGACAGTCACTTATGCACGTCTAATCCCAGATGTGCAGTATATTAGAGGGTTTTTTCACCCCAGTAAGCGCAAAGATGTATTTCTGGCCTAAATATGACACTCACTTATGCACGTCTAATCCCAGATGTGCAGTATATTAGAGGGTTTTTTCACCCCAGTAAGCGCAAAGATGTATTTCTGGCCTAAATGTGACACTCACTTATGCACGTCTAATCCCAGATGTGCAGTATATTAGAGGGTTTTTTCACCCCAGTAAGCACAAAGATGTATTTCTGGCCTAAATGTGACACTCACTTATGCACGTCTAATACCAGATATGCAGTATATTAGAGGGTTTTTTCACCCCAGTAAGCAAAAAGATGTATTTCTGGCCTAAATGTGACACTCACTTATGCACGTCTTATCCCAGATGTGCAGTATATCAGAGGGGTTTTTCACCCCAGTAAACAAAAAGCTGTACTTCTGGCCTAAATGTGACAGTCACTTATGCATGTCTAATCCCAGATGTGCAGTATATATTAGAGGGTTTTTTCACCCCAGTAACCAAAAAGATGTATTTCTGGCCTAAATATGACAGTCACTTCTGCACGTCTTATCCCAGATGTGCAGTATATTAGAGGGTTTTCTCACCCCAGTAAGCAAAAAGATGTATTTCTGGACTTGCAGACATGCAGATAGCATGTGCTGGTGCACTATCTTTACATAAAATGGCTGCCGATTATGTATCGATATTGACAAACTGAAGTAAAAAAAGTTCGTTTTCAGCAGTAGTTGGCTCAGGGCAGGCTTAAAAAAACTGTGCACTGCACCCACAAAACACATTTGCAGTAGATCGCTGAGTAAAAAAAGCAGTTCTTGCGCCCAACGCCGAACCCGAACTTTTACGTAAATGTTCGGGTTCGGGTGCCGAAAAACCTAAAGTTCGGTACGCCCAACTCTAGTCATGATTGTAAAACAGCCTCCCATCTTCTGGTATAAATAAACCACGCCTAGCAGTTGGAAGCAGGCACATTATTGGAACCTACTTGAGAACGTCTCTGTACCTGTGTGAAGTTGGCACCCCATGTTCTTAAATTTCAAAAATAAATACACCATTCGTTTGTGCTGCGTTTGTGCCGCAAAAATGAACGTTTGTGCCGGTTCGGTTCCTGAGATATTGCGCATTAGATTTTTATGAAGACCCGCCCACTTTCCACCCCATGTTTTAAAATTTCAAAAAGAAATACATCATTCGTTTGAGCTGCGTTTGTGCCGCAAAAATGAACATTTGCGCCGCTTTGGTTTCCGAGATATTGCGCGCTTGATTTGCTGAAACTCCGCCCACTTTCCACCCCATGTTTTTACATTTCAAAAAGAAATACACCATTTGTTTGTGCTGCGTTTGTGCCGCAAAAATGAACGTTTGCGCCGCTTTGGTTTTCGAGATATTGCGCGCTTAATTTGCTGAAACCCCGCCCACTTTCCACCCCATGTTTTTAAATTTCAAAAAGAAATACACCATTCGTTTGTGCTGCGTTTGTGCTGGTTTGTGCCGCAAAAATGAACGTTTGTGCCGGTTCGGTTCCTGAGATATTGCGCGTTAGATTTTTATGAAGCCCCGCCCACTTTCCACCCCATGTTTTTAAATTTCAAAAAGAAATACACCATTCGTTTGTGCAGCAAAAATGAACGTTTGCGCCACTTTGGTTTCCGAGATATTGCGCGGTTGATTTGCTGAAACCCCGCCCACTTTCCACCCCATGTTCTTAAATTTCAAAAATAAATACACCATTCGTTTTTGTGCTGCATTTGCGCTGCAAAAATTAACGTTTGCGCCGCTTTGGTTTCCGAGATATTGCACGCTTGATTTGCTGAAACCCTGCCCACTTTCCACTCCATGTTTTTAACCCTGACCCTAGACCCCCCAGGTGTGCTGCAGCTTGCCCCCCCCCCCCACAACTTTTTTTGGGGCACAAGCATATTATTTTATTTTTTTCTGCGTTCGCTGACTGTGGCCAGGACTCTTAGCGTCCGGCCACTGTTCGCGCATCGCACACCCCACCGCTGATCAACTTCAGACGGTTGATCAGTGAGTTTGAATTTTTTATTTCTTTTTATTCCAATTTTTTGGCCTTTTTTTATTTTTAGATTTTTTTTTTTGTCTGTTAGGTTTAGGATAAGTTCGCGAACACCCGTCCCCCCACACACACGCACACCAAATAAAGTTTATCACGCACACACACACTCCCCTATGGCCCGCTGGATGTTCTGGGCTGAGGAGGCATACGTCCAGCTTGCCTCCGAGTCCGAGAGCCCCAGTGAGGACGAGAATGACCCCACTTTCCTTTTGTCATCCGCGTCCTCCTCATCATCTAGCGATGATGATGAGACCCCAAGGTGGCGGAGACACCGCCAGGCGGAGCAAGGGGACCGCCATGCTAGGGACCCTGTGGCCCACACTAGTACGAGAAGCTCTGGGGCTCGTACTAGTTTTCCGGCCCACCAGTTAAGTCCACCGGAGCCCCCTACCGGTGAACTTGTCTGGTATACCCCAGAGCTTTTTGAGCCCGTGATTCCTGATTTTGTAGGCCAACCAATAATCCAGATTTCCACAGTGGGCATCACTGAATACGACTACTTTAGTCTTTTTTTCAGTGACCACTTTGTGAATCTGATGTTGGAGCAGACGAACCTGTACGCCCAACAGTTCATTGCTAAACACCCGGGCTCCTTTTTGGCTAGGCCCGGTGGCCGGACTCCGGTCTGTGCAGCCAAGATGAGGACGTTTTTGGGCCTCGTGCTGCATATGGGCCTAGTCAAGAAACCTAGTGTCAGGCATTACTGGAGTGGGGACGTCCTCTACCAGACCCCATTTTACAGTACGGCCATGACACATGCCCAGTTTGAGGCCATTCGGAAATGCCTGCATTATGCAGATAATGCAGCATGTCCCCCCCAAGGTGATCCTGCCTATGACCGCCTGTACAAAATCAGGCCGGTCATCGATCACTTTGGGGCCAAATTTGTGCAGGCCGATGTACCTAGAAGGGAGGTCGCGGTTGATGAGTCTCTTGGGAGTTTAGCTTGGAAGAAAGAAGAGACAGAGGGGATATGATAGAAACTTTTAAATACATAAAGGGAATCAACTCGGTAAAGGAGGAGAGCATATTTAAAAGAAGCAAAACTACCACAAGAGGACACAGTTTTAAATTAGAGGGGCAAAGGTTTAAAAGTAATATAAGGAAGTATTACTTTACTGAGAGAGTAGTGGATGCATGGAATAGCCTTCCTGCAGAAGTGGTAGCTGCAAATACAGTGAAGGGGTTTAAGCATGCATGGGATAGGCATAAGGCTATCCTTCATATAAGATAGGGCCAGGGGCTATCCATAGTATTCAGATATATTGGGCAGACTAGATGGGCCAAATGGTTCTTATCTGCCGACACATTCTATGTTTCTCTCATTGCTTTCAAGGGGAGACTCATTTTCCGCCAGTATGTTACCTCTAAGCGGGCGAGGTATGGCGTGAAGCTGTACAAACTTTGCAAGAGTACCTCAGGGTACACTTACAAGTTTTGTGTGTACAAGGGGCGAGATTCCCGTGTTCAACCGCCAGAATGTCCCCCCACTCTGGGTGTTAGCGGGAAACTTGTGTGGGACCTTATGCACCCACTGCTAGATAAGGGTTACCACCTGTACGTGGATAACTTTTATACTAGTATCCCCTTGTTCCAGTCCCTCGCTGCCAGATCCACGTCCGCTTGTGGGACCGTGCGGAAAAATCAACGCAGCCTCCCTACCCACCCCCTCCAGGTACCTATCCCCAGGGGGGCGACCCGTGCCCTTACCAGTGGAAACCTGTTGCTGGTCAGATATAAGGACAAGAGGGATGTCCTTGTATTGTCCACAATTCACGGTAACGGCATCACCCCTGTCCCTGTGCAAGGTACTGCGGCAACGGTCCTCAAGCCCGATTGTATCGTCGACTACAATCGGTATATGGGAGGAGTTTATCTATCTGATCAAGTCCTCAAGCCATATAACGCCATGCGCAAAACCCGGGCATGGTACAAAAAAGTTGCGGTCTGCTTGGTGCAGGTTGCCTTGTACAACTCTTTTGTGCTGTCCCGGAGCGCTGGCAACACAGGGACATTCCTTCAGTTCTATGAGGCAGTCCTCAACAACCTGATCTTTTCTGACCAGGAAAGAGCAGGCCGGAGTACCTCGGGAACTGGAGGCGCCCGTATCGTCCCTGGCCAACACTTTCCAGGTGTGGTCCCCCATACTGGAAAGAAGGGACGGACCCAAAAAAGGTGCAGAGTGTGTCACAGGAAGGGGATACGGGAGGACACCACTACTCAGTGTGACACGTGCCCCGATCATCCCTGCCTCTGCATTATTGGTTGCTTCAGGGAGTACCACACTTCCATGGGGTACAAAATTTATGTTCTCCTTCCCCAATTTAGCCACTGACAATCGGATAAAAAACCAGAGTTCTCAAACTTGAGACACTAAAACAAAAAAAAAAATCTTCAAAAAAATGTAGTAAAACTAAAATAAATTTAAAAAAAGTAGACATATTAGGTATTGCCGCGTCCATAATAATCTGCTCTATAAAAATACCCCATGACCTAACCCCTCAGATGAACACGGTCAAAAAATAAAATAAAAACGGTGCAAAAAAACGTTTTTTTTTGTCACCTTACATCACCGTTGTACCGTTTTTATTTTCTTTTTTGACCATGTGCAATGAGCAGGACACTGGGTCAGTTAGGGCTGCTATGTAGTGGGTCAGATTTAGGTGTGAATAAGTTCGTGACGCCAGTTGCAGCTTGCGCAGGTACTATAGCAGGGCCCTTTAAGATGGTATGAGCACACGTACTAGGTAAGGAATGCCAGAGGGGGATATTGTTTCTGTATTGTGTCAACAGTGTCTCCTACCTGTAGTACGGCTGGACTCCTGTATCCTGTCTCACATGCAACAAATTTGAGTGCTGTAAATAGGAGTAATGGAGGAATGATGGAATGCCACACAGAAAAGAGGGTCCAACTTGTCCTTACTTGATTTTATTATATATGCAGCTCTTGATCCATACAATGTTACAGCTTTACAGATTTTGTGGATATCTTATGAAGATATAAAAGGAGGGGACTTAACAACAGGGATATAGCTACTGAGGAAGAGGATTGAAGTCCTCGAAACGCGTTTAGCGTTATATCCCTGCTGATATTAAGTGCTTGGACATGATTGACGAAATCTAAACCATCTTGCACAAGTGGAGCGCTCCATTCTTTCATCTGACCTGCACCTTGTATAGGAACATCGGACCGGAGTCCTCAAGTCCCGCGACACCTCTGGCATACCACGTGACCAACGCCAGAGTGCGGAGACGCCGAAAGTGAACGGCACAACGAGCGGTGGAATCAGACTGCCGGAGACTCGTCCAACGTGGGTAAGCAACACTTTCCAACAACCCACAATATACCTTAATATTGAAGGCCACAATACCAACCAACAAAGGAACTGCTGAAGATAAAATTACTGAGAGAGACGATATCTCGCAGCAGCAGCCAACATAGCCTGTGGACTTGGCTATATTCTGTATTTAAAGAGACAGTATCCTTGATACAGTTGTTTTGGATACATACTACTGTCAGGCAAAGGACTAGTGTTGTAGTATATATCTTCAGGAGACTATACTCTAGTGCGTTTTTTTACAATTATTGTCATCATCAGTGCATTGGATTTTATTATTTATTTTTTAGGGGTTTTTTAACATTTATGTTTTAATTGTATTGTGGAATGCATTGCTGCTAGTATTCCATTGTTGAATTAGCGGTGAATAAAACTGTTGTTTGATGTGAAACCACATAGTGAGTGCCAGCCGTTTTTTTCTATTTTCCATTTTCCTTCCTTGGACTGATTGAGTGAACAGTCTTTCGGTTAGAGCACCCCTACCTATTGAGGAGGGTGGTGAGCTATCCACATACTTTTTATAAATTTTACTTTCTCATCACTCTTGTGGATTTAGCTCCCACCAAACTCAAGATGGATATGTGGAATCACATCGAACTAAAAAAACAAAAAGTAGACACTTTTTTATTTGAAGTCCCTGTAATGGACAATACAGAGACCAAATCCGTACATGACATATTTAGAGAATTAGAATATCTGGTCATAAAACAGCTGAAACAAAATTGGGAAATTAGATCCTTACGCCAATATTTAGATCAAGATAGGATCCCGAAAGGCTTGCAACTATTAAAAACTCCAGCACAGGATTTGTATGGGGAGGAGTTTAACCTTGAATGGGTTGGACTCCTACACATACAATCAAGGGCATTAGTTGAACTAATTATAAAAAGGAGAGTACAAATTTTGGGAAATATTACAGAAGAAATTAATCGGATGAAAACAAAAATAGATCAATTACCCAAAGATAGCATTTTGGATTTGTGGCAGGACAGAATATGTAAGAGTTTGGATAAAACTGAAATCGAAATAATTACAAAAAAGAGTAAAAAACACAATTTTGTCCCCAAAATACAACACATTGACTATAAAAAATCAGATAACAGAGATAGACCTGTGGTAATCCCTGTAGAAGAAATGAGACCTATAATACCAATCAGAAATAGGTTTGAAACATTGGCGCAACAACCTTTTTTAGATGGGACTCCACCTCACCACTCACCAAGAGTGAAATCCAGACATCAACGAACACCAGAGCACAACAGGAGGGCACAAACACCTCAGAGACATCAGTACAATCTGAGACATCACAATCATCACAGACAGGAAGAATCTTATTATACACCGTACCAGGCACGTCCACCCCAGAGAGACCACCAGAGAACACCACCAATATACACTCAGAGGGAAAATCAGAAACAACCACATCACAATCACCAATTAGAAACAATAAGACACGAAGGGGGAGGAAAAAGAAGGACTCACAGATAAATTTACACAGCACTGAACAGAATAACATCATTAATTTGAGCAACACTATACTAACACCAGCACAAAATTCCCTTCTAAATAAAGGATTAAAATTTGCACCCAGTGCACAACTTAATAAATTTAATACCTACATTGGGATTCAAAAATTTATAAGGAATATATGTTTAAAAAAATATTTCATTAAAAATCCGATTCCTGTAATTACACAAAGAGAAGAAAGTTTTAAACATACAAGCTTAAAGAATAAATCAAAAAAATTTCCCAGAAATGAAATTGGCCCAGAAATGGGTAGTTTCCAAAAAAATGTTGAAGCTGACCTTAGGAGAATAAAAGAAAAAAAACTATATAGGAAAAATTTGACAAACGGAGAAGTGTCCGCAATTAGAGAATTACAAAGTAATGAAAAAATCACGATTCGCCCCGCAGACAAAGGGGGGGCAATCGTGGTTTTAGATACCGCAAAGTACACACAGGAATGTCTGAAACAACTCTCTGACAGATTGACATACAAAAAACTTGACACAGATCCCACACAGAAATTTAGTGACAAGTTAGAAGAATACTGCCAGAGAGGTGCCCAGATGGGTATTTTGTCGCAACAAGAATCCGACTATATTATGGGGACGCCCGGAAGACTCCCGGTTTTTTATTGCCTTCCCAAAGTGCACAAGAACATGGAGAGTCCTCCGGGCCGCCCCATAGTATCAGGCATTGGCTCTTTAACATCAAATTTATCAAGATATATAGATACCTGGCTACAACCCATGGTGAAAACCACTATATCATACCTGAGAGATACTACACAAATTATCCAGGTATTAGAAGGGTTAAACGTGAGAGAGGACTGGATTATGACCACACTTGATATCCAGTCCCTCTACACGGTAATAGATCATGAAGCCGGGATAAGAGCCATTAAAGCCCAATTAGAAAATAGCAAGACAATGAAGAAACAACAATCAGATTTTATCTTAGAAGGCATTGAACACATCTTACAACATAACTATTTTTATTTTGAGGGTTGTTTTTATTTACAGATTAGAGGAACAGCCATGGGCACCAGGTTTGCCCCCAGCTATGCAAACCTGTTCCTAGCACAATGGGAACGGGAAAATATTGATTTGCATAGGGGAGGCGACCTGGTGCTCTGGCGTCGTTATATCGACGACGTTCTTTTAATTTGGAAGGGAGATCAAGATAGTCTTAACAGATTTATAGTAGAACTAAATGTAAATAATTTGAATTTGGTTTTTACCCAGAATACGAATATGACAGAAATTGAATTCTTAGACTTGTCGATTACGAAAGCAGCGGAAAAATACATATGCAAGACATATCAAAAACCTGCGGCCAGGAATGCATTTATTTTGCACTCCAGTTGCCACTTGCCTAATTGGCTATTAAATGTACCCTTCGGACAGTTCCGTAGATTAAAACGGAACTGCACCGAAGAGGCCCAGTTCGAATTGGAAGCAATGCACCTGAGGGATAAATTTCTAGCCAAACAATACCCAAATAACATATTAGAAGATTCATTGGTAAAAGTGAGGAAAATACCAAGGAGCTCATTACTAACTGTAAAGTCAGATGAACAGAATGAGACAGATTTCCAATTCAGGATTATCCTTCCCTATATAACACAAAGAAAAAAGGTGGAAGAAATTATCAAACGTCACTGGCACCACCTTCTACAAGATAAAATAATAGGCAGGATAATACCAGCTAGACCTCAAATAATATATACAAGGGCGGCCAATTTAGGGATAAAAGTAGCCCCATCGATCAAGACCAAAAAGATAAAAACATTAAATATTGGGAGACTAACTAATTTGAAAGGTTTTTATAAATGTGGACATTGCATTTGTTGCAAAACTACAAAAATCCCAAGGAATACCAAGATGGTATCTTCCACACAAAATTCTTTTGTGTGGGAGATTGAACAATTCCTCACATGCAACTCGGTGAGTGTGATTTATTTAGCTCAATGTCCATGCTCAAGGCAATACATTGGACGGACTAAAAGAGCCTTGAGAGTGAGGATATCGGAACATATTTCCAATATTAAGAAGGGATACGAAAAACACTCACTCTCAAGGCACTTTAAAGAAGCTCACGGACAAGATCCTACAGGTTTGTCCTTTGTGGCCTTCGAAAAAATTGAAAGACATTGGAGGGGTGGCAACCATATCGAGCGGATGTCTAGGGCGGAATCCAAGCAAATCTATAACTTTGGAAGCCTGATGCCAGTTGGCTTAAATGCCGAACTGGAAATTTTTGGCTTCTTGTAGATTAGGCGGTGTGCCCCTCATTCAATTGGGGATCACATGCTTGGCCGTTTACCGGTGCTGTGATCCCCTCTTGCTGATGGGCACGCCTCCCTTTACATCATCCTCTACTGCAAATATCAGTATTAGAAGCAATATGATACTATAGAGGTATAGGATGAGGCCCTTTCATACCCGATAGGTTTTTATGTATTACTGTTTGTATGAAATTACCATTTAGTTCTTATCTATTTAGAAATGAATATTTATCTCCTAAGGCATGATTTTATAACGTTTTTTATAGAATTTTATATATTGTATAATATTTCTGCTTTTTATATTGGATTATTATTGCGCTTGGACAAATTAATACTAACTAAGAGGTTGCGGTTCTAATGCCATAAAAAACGCATATGCGATTTTAAAACCGCACCAGAAACGCACCAAAAACCGCACTATTGGAATAAGTGATTCCAGTCCAGATTTTGTGGATATCTTATGAAGATATAAAAGGAGGGGACTTAACAACAGGGATATAGCTACTGAGGAAGAGGATTGAAGTCCTCGAAACGCGTTTAGCGTTAGATCCCTGCTGATATTAAGTGCTTGGACATGATTGACGAAATCTAAACCATCTTGCACAAGTGGAGCGCTCCATTCTTTCATCTGACCTGCACCTTGTATAGGAACATCGGACCGGAGTCCTCAAGTCCCGCGACACCTCTGGCATACCACGTGACCAACGCCAGAGTGCGGAGACGCCGAAAGTGAACGGCACAACGAGCGGTGGAATCAGACTGCCGGAGACTCGTCCAACGTGGGTAAGCAACACTTTCCAACAACCCACAATATACCTTAATATTGAAGGCCACAATACCAACCAACAAAGGAACTGCTGAAGATAAAATTACTGAGAGAGACGATATCTCGCAGCAGCAGCCAACATAGCCTGTGGACTTGGCTATATTCTGTATTTAAAGAGACAGTATCCTTGATACAGTTGTTTTGGATACATACTACTGTCAGGCAAAGGACTAGTGTTGTAGTATATATCTTCAGGAGACTATACTCTAGTGCGTTTTTTTACAATTATTGTCATCATCAGTGCATTGGATTTTATTATTTATTTTTTAGGGGTTTTTTAACATTTATGTTTTAATTGTATTGTGGAATGCATTGCTGCTAGTATTCCATTGTTGAATTAGCGGTGAATAAAACTGTTGTTTGATGTGAAACCACATAGTGAGTGCCAGCCGTTTTTTTCTATTTTCCATTTTCCTTCCTTGGACTGATTGAGTGAACAGTCTTTCGGTTAGAGCACCCCTACCTATTGAGGAGGGTGGTGAGCTATCCACATACTTTTTATAAATGTTACAGCTTTAGTCTAGGATCCCAGCAGGTGTTGGCAATATGTGGCAGGAATTATATATATATTCTGCATCTAGTACATACGCCTTTAAGAATCTGGCAGGGATCTGTCTTCTGCTCTGTCTGCAGTCTGCTTGATATGGGCCTGACTAGCTATGGAGGTACTTATCTTCTCCTTGTTCTGGAATCTGTACTTACAGGACTGCTCGCAGGGTATGGTAGTTTCTTCCTGGAGATCTGATAGTTCTGAAGTTGGCTGCTTTCTTGGTCATCCAGCTGAGGTAAGGGACTCAGGCTGGGAAGGTTGATCTTGGGCCTCAGCAGAGGCTTGGATCCTTAGTTGGGGTCCCTGTGTCTTGGAGCTCCTATTCACACAGCCTAGCCCAACAGGGGGTGGCTGGTACACTGCCTAGAACTTTCTTTTCTCCCTCTGAAGTAGAATGTGGGAACATTCCACTCCTCCTCAGATAGGGGGAAACTAGCCTGGAATAGTATATTCCAGTCTAGATATACTAACTGGCTTGGTTCTACTACATACTGCTGCCACCTGCTGGTGTACATTAAGAATTACAGCAAATATATAAAATACAGACATAGAAAATGCACATTATGGAGAAAGTGATGCAAACTTATACGAGATGACATTATACAGATAACTAACGTTATGAAGCAGGGGAACTGAAGTTTAGTGACATACTTCAGGATGTTACACATGTTCATCTGAGGGGTTAGGTCATGGGGTATTTTTAAAGAGCAGATTATTACAGACGCGGCTATATCCTATATGTCAAATTTTTATTTATTTTAGTTTTACTAAATATTTTTGAATTAAATTTTTTTTTCGTTTTAGTGTCTCAAGTCTGAGAACCATAGTTTTTTATCCGATTGTCATTGGCTAAATTGGGGAAGGGGAACATAAATTTAGTACTCCATGTAAGTGTGGTACTCCCTGAAGCAACCGATAATGCAGAGGCCCGGATGATCAGTGCACGTGTCACACTGAGTAGTGGTGTCCTTCCGTTTCCCCTTCCTGTGACACACTGCACCTTTTTTGGGTCCGTCCCTTCTTTCCAGTATGGGGGACCACACCTGGAAAGTGTTGGCCAGGGACGATACGGGCGCCTCCAGTTCCCGAGGTACTCCGGCCTGCTCTTTCCCGGTCAGAAAAGATCAGGTCTTTGAGGACTGCCTCATAGAACTGAAGGAATGTCCCTGTGTTGCCAGCGCTCCGGGCCCGCACAAAAGAGTCGTACAAGGCAACCTGCACCAAGCAGACCACAACTTTTTTGTACCATGCCCGGGTTTTGCGCATGGCGTTATATGGCTTGAGGACTTGATCAGATAGATAAACTCCTCCCATATACCGATTGTAGTCAACGATACAATCGGGCTTGAGGACCGTTGCCGCAGTACCTTGCACAGGGACAGGGGTGATGCCTTTACCGTGAATTGTGGACAATACAAGGACATCCCTCTTGTCCTTATATCTGACTAGCAACAGGTTTCCACTGGTAAGGGCACGGGTCGCACCCCTGGGGATAGGTACCTGGAGGGGGTGGGTAGGGAGGCTGCGTTGATTTTTCTGCACGGTCCCACAAGCGGACGTGGATCTGGCAGCGAGGGACTAGAACAAGGGGATACTAGTATAAAAGTTATCCACGTACAGGTGGTAACCCTTATCTAGCAGTAGGTGCATAAGGTCCCACACAAGTTTCCCGCTAACACCCAGAGTGGGGGGACATTCTGGCGGTTGAACACGGGAATCTCGCCCCTTGTACACACGAAACTTGTAAGTGTACCCTGAGGTACTCTTGCAAAGTTTGTACAGCTTCACGCCATACCTCGCCCGCTTAGAGGTAACATACTGGCGGAAAATGAGTCTCCCCTTGAAAGCAATGAGAGACTCATCAACCGCGACCTCCCTTCCAGGTACATCGGCCTGCACAAATTTGGCCCCAAAGTGATCGATGACCGGCATGATTTTGTACAGGCGGTCATAGGCATGATCACCTTGGGAGGGACATGCTGCATTATCTGCATAATGCAGGCATTTCCGGATGGCCTCAAATCGGGTACGTGTCATGGCCGTGGGGTCTGGTAGAGGACGTCCCCACTCCAGTAATGCCTGTCACTAGGTTTCTTGACTAGGCCCATATGCAGCACGAGGCCCCAAAACGTCCTCATCTTGGCTGCACAGACCGGAGTCCGGTCACCGGGCCTAGCCAAAAAGGAGCCCGGTTGTTGAACAATGAACTGTTGGGCATAAAGGTTCGTCTGCTCCAACAGCAGTTTCACAAAGTGGTCACTGAAAAAAAGACTAAAGTAGTCGTATTCAGTGATGCCCACTGTGGAAATCTGGATTCATGGTTGGCCTACAAAATCAGGAATCACAGGCTCAAAACGCTCTGGGGTATACCAGACAAGTTCACCGGTAGGGGGCTCCGATGGACTTAACTGGTGGGCCGGAAAACTAGTACGAGCCTCAGAGCTTCTCGTACTAGTGTGGGCCACAGGGTCCCTAGCATGGCGGTCCCCTTGCTCTGCCTTGCGGTGTGTCCGCCACCTTGGGGTCTCATCATCATCGCTAGATGATGAGGAGGACACGGATGACAAAAGGAAAGTGGGGTCATCCTCGTCCTCACTGGGGCTCTCGGACTCGGAGGCAAGCTGGGCGTATGCCTCCTCAGCCCAGAACATCCGGCGGGCCGTAGTGGAGTGTGTGTGTGCGTGATAAACTTTATTTGGTGTGCGTGTGTGTGGGGGGACGGGTGTTTGCGAACTTATCCTAAACCTAACAGACAAAAAAATTTAAAAATTAAAATAAAAAAAGGCAAAAAAATGTGAAATAAAATAAAATAAAAAATTCTAACTCGCTGATCAACCATTCGAAGTTGATCAGCGGTGGGGCTTGCGATGCGCTAACAGTGGCCGGACGCTAAGAGTTCCGGCCACAGTCAGCGTACGCAGAAAAAAATAAAATAATATGCTTGTGCCCCAAAAAAAGTTGTGGGGGGGGGGGGGCGGGAGTGGGGCAAGCTGCAGCACACCTGGGGGGTGGGGGGGTCTAGGGCAGGGTTAAAAACATTGGGTGGAAAGTGGGCGGGGTTTCAGCAAATCAAGCGTGCAATATCTCGAAAACCAAAGCGGCGCAAACGTTAATTTTTGCGGCACAAACCAGCACAAACACAGCACAAACGAATGGTGTATTTATTTTTCACATTTAAAAACATGGCCTGGAAAGTGGGCGGGGTTTCAGCAAATAAAGCGCGCAATATCTCGGAAACCAAAGCGGCGCAAACGTTCATTTTTGCAGCACAAACCAGCACAAATGCAGCACAAACGAATGGTGTATTTCTTTTTGAAATTTAAAAACATGGGGTGGAAAGTGGGCGGGGTTTCAGCAAATCAAGCGTGCAATATTTCGGAAATCAAAGCGGCGCAAACGTTCATTTTTTGCGGCACAAACGCAGCACAAACGAATGGTGTATTTATTTTTGAAATTTAAAAACATGGGGTGGAAAGTGGGCGGGGTTTCAGCAAATCAAGCGCGCAATATCTCGGAAACCAAAGTGGCGCAAACGTTTATTTTTGCAGCACAAACCAGCACAAACGAATGGTGTATTTCTTTTTGAAATTTAAAAACATGGGGTGGAAAGTGGGCGGGGTTTCAGCAAATCAAGCGCGCAATATCTCGGAAACCAAAGCGGCGCAAACGTTCATTTTTGCGGCACAAACCAGCACAAACGAATGGTGTATTTATTTTTGAAATTTAAGAACATGGGGTGGAAAGTGGGAGGGGTTTCAGCAAATCAAGCGTGCAATATCTTGGAAACCAAAGCAGCACAAACATTCATTTTTGCGGCACAAACCAGCACAAATGCAGCACAAACGAATGGTGTATTTCTTTTTGAAATTTAAAAACATGGGGTGGAAAGTGGGCGGGGTTTCAGCAAATCAAGCGTGCAATATTTCGGAAACCAAAGCGGCTCAAACGTTCATTTTTGCGGCACAAACCAGCACAAACGAATAGTGTATTTCTTTTTGAAATTTAAAAACATGAGGTGGAAAGTGGGAGGGGTTTCAGAAAATCAAGCGCGCAAAATCTCGGAAACCAAAGTGGCGCAAACGTTCATTTTTGCGGCACAAACGAATGGTGTATTTCTTTTTTAAATTTAAAAACATGGGGTGGAAAGTGGGCGGGGTTCCAGCAAATCAAGCGCGCAATATCTCGGAAAGCAAAGCGGCGCAAACGTTCATTTTTGCGGCACAAACCAGCACAAACGAATGGTGTATTTCTTTTTGAAATTTAAAAACATGGGGTGGAAAGTGGGCGGGGCTTCATAAAAATCTAACGCGCAATATCTCAGGAACCGAACCGGCACAAACGTTCATTTTTGCGGCACAACCCAGGACAAACGAATGGTGTATTTATTTTTGAAATTTAAGAACATGGGGTGCCAACTTCAGGCTACTTTCACACTTGCGTTTTTCTTTTCCGGCATAGAGTTCCGTCACAGGGGCTCTATACCGGAAAATAACTGATCAGGCATATCCCCATGCACTCTGAATGGAGAGTAATCCGTTCAGTTTGCATCAGGATGTCTTCAGTTCAGTCGTTTTGACTGATCAGGCAAAAGAGAAAACCGTAGCATGCTACGGTTTTATCTCCGGCGAAAAAAACTGAAGACTTGCCTGAATGCCGGATCCGGCATTTTTTTCCATAGGAATGTATTAGTGCCGGATCCGGCATTCAAAATACCGGAATGCCGGATCCGTCCTTCCGGTCTGCGCATGCGCAGACCTTTAAAAATGAAAAAAAAAAAAAAAAAAACGGATCCGTTTTGCCTGATGACACCAGAAAAACGGATCCGGTATTGCAATGCATTTTTCTGACTGATCAGGCATTTTTCTGACTGATCAGGATCCTGATCAGTCTGAAAAATGCCTGATCAGTCAGAAAAAATGACATCCGTTTGCATACAGTTTGCCTGATCAGGCAGTCAGTTCAGGCAACGGAACTGCCTGCCGGAATCAAACAACGCAAGTGTGAAAGTACCCTCACACAGGTATTTTTTCCACTAACAAAGCAAGGGTTAACAGCCAAACAAGACTGTATCTTTATTGCCCTGACTCTGCCGTTTACAGTGAAAGGTGCACCGTTTGGTTTTTGGAGGGCTGATTTTTATGGACCGGTTTATTTACACCGTGTCCTGTTTCAACCTCCCTGATGCACCCCTGGAGTAGAAACTCCCTAAAAGTGACCCCATCTAAGAAACTACACCCCTCAAGGTATTCAAAACTGATTTTACATACGTTGTTAACCCTTTAGGTGTTGCACAAGAGTTATTGGCAAATAAGGATGAAATTTGAAAATTTAATTATTTTGCCTTATTTTCCATTTTAACCCATTTTTTCCACTAAGAAAGCAAGGGTTAACAGCCAAACAAGACTGTATCTTTATTGCCCTGACTCTGCCGTTTACATAAACACCCAATATGTGGTCGTACACTACTGTACGGCCACACAGCGGGGTGTAGAGTGAAAGGTGCACTGTTTGGTTTTTGGAGGGCTGATTTTTATGGACCGGTTTATTTACACCGTGTCCTGTTTCAACCCCCCTGATGCACCCCTGGAGTAGAAACTCCCTAAAAGTGACCCCATCTAAGAAACTACACCCCTCAAGGTATTCAAAACTGATTTTACTTACGTTGTTAACCCTTTAGGTGTTGCACAAGAGTTATTGGCAAATGGGGATGAAATTAGAAAATTTAATTATTTTGCCTTATTTTCCATTTTAACCCATTTTTTCCACTAACAAAGCAAGGGTTAACAGCCAAACAAGACTGTATCTTTATTGCCCTGACTCTGCTGTTTACAGAAACACCCAATATGTGGTCGTACACTACTGTACGGCCACACAGCGGGGTGTAGAGTGAAAGGTGCACTGTTTGGTTTTTGAGGGCTGATTTTTATGGACCGGTTTATTTACACCGTGTGCTGTTTCAACCCCCCTGATGCACCCCTGGAGTAGAAACTCCCTAAAAGTGACCCCATTTTGGAAACTACGGGATAGGGTGGCATTTTTTTGGGGACTATTTTTAGGGTAAATATGATTTTTGGTTGCTCTATATTACATTTTTGTGAGGCAAGGTTACCAAAAATTTAAATTCTGAAATTTCATCTCCATTTGCCATTAACTGTTGAGGAACACCTAAAGGGTTAATAAAGTTTGTATAATCAGTTTTGAATACCTTGAGGGTGTAGTTTCTTAGATGGGGTCACTTTTAGGGAGTTTTTACTCTAGGGGGGCATCAGGGGGGCTTCAAAAGGGACATGTTGTCAATAAAAAAGGCCATCAAAATCGGCCTTCCAGAAACCATGTCGGTCCTTCCCTTTTGCGGCCTCCCTTTTACTGATACAGCAGTTTACGACCACAAATGTGGCGTTTCTGTAAACTGCAGTATCAGGGTAATAAATTTAAACTTTTGTTTGGTTGTTAACCCTTGTTTTGTTACCGGAAAAAACGGATTGAAATGGAAAAGTGCAAAAATAGCGGTTTTGGCACCGTTTTTTTTTTTTAACCGTGTTAATCTGGGGGGTTAGGTCATGGGATATTTTTATAGAGGAGATTCTTACGGATGCGGCAATACCTAATAAGTCTACTTTTTTTTTACAATTATTTAGGTTTTTGACTATATTATCTTTTTTGATACAAAACTTTTTTTTGGGTATCTCTAAAGTCTAAGTGTCATTTTTTTTATCCAATTATCTTATGTGGGGGCTCATTTTTTGCGGGATGAGCGGACGGTTTTATTGGCACTATTTTGGGGGCTATATGACTTTTTATCGCTTGCTATTAAACTTTTTGTTATGTAAGGTGACAAAAAAATTCTTTTTTTGCACCTATTTTATTTTATTGACCGTGTTAGGGTACTTTCACACTTGCGGCAGACTGATCCGGCAAACAGTTCCGCCGCCGGAATTGCCCGCCGGATCCGACAAAACGCACACCGCCACACATTTTTAATGTAACGGATCCGTCGTTCAGTTTCATTCCGTCGTCTATTCCGTTTTCTTCCGTTTTTAGACGGAAAGATGGATCCAGCGTAGAGATAAAAAGATGCTATCTTTTAAGCAAATACTACAACTGGCTATAAAAGATAACAGAAGGTCACAAAAAGATGCAATCTGTTAAAGCAAATACTACAACTGGCTATAAAAGACCACCGAAGGTCACTTACCACTCAGAAGTTCCTTCAGCAGAGTGCAAAGATGATGCCGGACCATATTCGTTTTGGATTTCAGGCTTTAATTCTGGTTTCACGCTGGAGAAGACGTCTTCAAGCCAGACGGTGTAGAAAGCGTCGCTATTGGGTGCAGCCAATAACCTCTGCAAGAGTAAGGCTACTTTCACACTTGCGTTCGGGGTTCCGCTTGTGAGCTCCGTTTGAAGGCTCTCACAAGCGGCCCCGAACGCATCCGTACGGCCCCAATGCATTCTGAGTGGATGCGGATCCGCTCAGAATGTATCAGTCTGGCAGCGTTCAGTCTGCCAGAATTTATCAGTCTGGCAGCTTGCAGCGTTTTCGTGTCCGCCTGGCCGTGCGGAGCCAAACGGATCCGTCCAGACTTACAATGAAAGTCAATGGGGACGGATCGGTTTGTCTTGGCTCCACTTTGACACGGATCCGTTAGAAACCGTTCACGTCTCTGCGCATGCCCAGTAACTTCCTGTCCCTCCCCTCATCGTCGGCCATTTTGGATTGTCGACTTGGTGAGACTGGTAAGTGAAGTTTTGTCTGTTTGTCTATCTTTCTTTTTTTTCTATCTATCTATCTATTTCTAGGGGGGGGGCTGCTGGCACTTGGCAAGGGGTGTGTGTGTCTGGAACAGTGGGGGCTGCCTTTATGGGGGGCTTATGGCACTGGGGGGGCTGATGGCACTGGGGGGGTAGGGTGGCTGGAACTGGGGGGGGTCTGCTGGCACTGCGATTATGTTTGTGGCTGGAACTGTGCGGTGCTTCTGGCACTGGCGGGGTTTATGTGGCTGGAACTGTGCGGTGCGTCTGTCACTGGCGGGGTTTATGTGGCTGGAACAGTGGTTGCTGCTGGCATTGCGGGGGTGTGTGTGGCTGGAATTGGGGGGTCTGCTGGCACTGCAGGGGTGTTTGTGGCTGGAACTGTGCGGTGCTTCCGGCACTGGCGGGGGTATGTGTAGCTGGAACTGTGGGGGCTGCTGGCATTGGGGGGGGGGGGCTGAGGGCACTGTGGGAAGGTTGTTTGGAACTGGGGGGCTGCTGGCACTATGGGGGGGCTGCTGGCACTATGCGGGGCTGCTGTCTCTGGGGGTGTTTATGGCACTCGGGGGGATTATGGCTCCTGTCGGATTAATTTTTTAAATCATTTTATTATTAGGGTCGTTCAAAAAAAAATATCATTGGAAATAGAAAGTTCTGCGGTGGGCAAGCACCAAACTATATTTTAAAAAGTAAGTATTATAAAAAAATAAAAATAAAATGTTGATATATGTGGAAATAGTGCTCTAAACAAGTTCCTTTAACGTTATCTGCATTTTGTCTGGTATTCTGTTGCGTACAGATGTCATCAAAGAAGACCAGAATTAATTGGAAAAACCCACCCAGAAGGCGCCGGTGTATTGAGTGGCCGGTAAGTATAAAATCAACGCTTGGAGTTTGTACTGTTTGATTCGTTGCATTAATCAGTATGTGCTCTTATTATAGATTTCTTCATCATCATCTGTGGAGGGCTCTCCATCTGTGGCCGGCTCACCTGCTGCAGCTGCATCACCAGCGTCCAGGGGAGGTGGACCAAGCCCGGACCCGGGCTGTCAAGAAGTAAGTATATATATATATATATATAATTTTTTTTTTTAGTTAGTTAAAAATATTTCATTAAATAAAAAATAATGTTTGTTTCAGCAATCTGCACCTAGAGCCGCCAGCGAGGATCCCCCAGTCGCCTCCAGAGTCCGCGGGAATGAGCGTGGCGGTCGTAGACGTGTAAGTCTTGAATTAAGTCGTTTTAATTTGCATTTTGTATTAGGATTTACATTTAATTTTGTATTTCCTTTTTTTCAGGGTTCCGTAGGCTCCACCAGGGAAGATGAGGAGTTCGGGTGGAGGCGCGTCCAGCATTATGGGACCACTCCGACTGCCACCACGCTGATCATCATCATACCCAGTGGCTCTGGAGGGACATCTGTGCGGAAGTTTTTGAGATCTGGGGGGATCTAAATGCAGCGGCTCAGGAAAAATATGGTAAGTAAAGCAATATGTATTTTAATACATTAATATTGTTCTTTTCCTTTCATCATGCTGATTTAATTTTTTATGTTTTTTTTCTATAGTCAAACAGGTTACAACGCGTTGGCGATCTATCCGGGACCGCTTCAGGAGGGATTATAACAAGGAGGTTCAGGCCCCGGGTGTCTCCGGAGGAACCTCAGGGACCCTATACATCCATACGGCGGCCCTGGGGTTCCTACGAAGGGCGATGGCACCAAAAAGGTAAATATTTTTAACTACTGTTAAACATTTTTTTGTAAAGGGGCTGTCTGAGACAGCGGAGTGTTTGGCTCCCCTGTTTTTGCCAGTCCCCTACAGTCAGAGGGACAACTGTTCTCTCCGTCTGAGTGTAAGGGGCTGTCTGAGACAGCGGAGTGTTTGGCTCCCCTGTTTTGGCCAGTCCCCTACAGTCAGAGGGACAACTATTCTCTCCGTCTGAGTGTAAGGGGCTGTCTGAGACAGCGGAGTGTTTGGCTCCCCTGTTTTGGCCAGTCCACTACAGTCAGAGGGACAACTGTTCTCTCCGTCTGAGTGTAAGGGGCTGTCTGAGACAGCAGAGTGTTTGGCTCCCCTGTTTTGGCCAGTCCACTACAGTCAGAGGGACAACTGTTCTCTCGGTCTGAGTGTAAGGAGCTGTCTGAGACAGCGGAGTGTTTGGCTCCCCTGTTTTGGCCAGTCCACTACAGTCAGAGGGACAACTGTTCTCTCCGTCTGAGTGTAAGGGGCTGTCTGAGACAGCGGAGTGTTTGGCTCCCCTGTTTTGGCCAGTCCCCTATGGTATACGGTAGACATAGCATAGAACATGGATGTTTTATTTAAAGAACAATTCCTAACTTTCCTTATTTTTTTCCTACAGAACTGCCACCGTCACTCGGGAGCCTGAACAACCTCCTGAGGCGGAACCGGAACAGATCGCCAGCGCCAGCCCTCCTGTATCGGCTCAGGATAATCCGGGTCCCCTACCGAATCCCTCCGCTCATCAGAGGCTCTTAGGTTTTCGCCAAAATTTGAGAGCCCTGGTGAGCAGGCAGAGATCCGGTAGGCCAAATCGAGCTGATTATGCAAACCTTGTAGAGGTCGTTTCCGACGCTCTAGAAGGTTTTGCCCAACATCAGATGGAGTTTGGTGCTGACTTGATTCGCCGCTGGGAGGGGGCGGAGTCGGCGTTTCAACGCAGCCCAAACTACCATTATGGGCTAAGCATGATCAGTTTGATGGACTCAATGACGCCCGAGCAGTTACATGAGTTCAAGATCATGCTAGAGAACGGGTCATGGGAAATTATGCAGTAATGGGGTAGTTTTTCTATCAAAACAGCTTTAGTGCCGATGTTGTAATTAACATGACCATCAATATTGAGCTATCTTTTGGCTCTTTATTGATCGTAGACCCTATGCTTGTTCATTGTTCAATCTTGTGCCCTTTCATATGAGCCCTTGTGGGAGTCACGGTCCATCAGCATCATCAGGAATTCATCAATAAATTGTAATTTTACCGTTTAATGATTTCCTGATGACGCTCTAATATAACTAGTGTGATTACCACAAGGGACATACAGTTTTTAAAAGGGGTATTCACATAGACAATGGGGGGATTTCGCTTGAATTTGCCCCCATCGTCTGATAGGTGTGGGTAACATTGGTAGGACCCGCACCTATATCGAGAACGGAGTGAGGAGTACTGTGGCTGGACAACAACAAATTTCCCGTGGTACGTCCACCACCAAGCGCTAATCCCCGCCTCTCCCATAGAAATAAATGGAGGGCGGCGGCGCAATGCGACCTCATCCACTTTCTTGGTTCCGTTCTCAATATATGTGAGCGTACCAGCAGTGGGACCCGCACCTATAAGACAATGTGGGCATATTTTAGGGGTATGCCCCCATTGTATGAGATCAGAAAACCCCTTTAAAGCCTCTTGCACACGACTGTATGCCCCAAGAGACATACGGTCCCTGAGCGGGCCATATGTCCCGTAGTAGCATTGATCGTGCGCACAAGAGTACACAGCATCATAGTGTACAATGATTCTGTGCAAGTCGAGCTGCCCGCGGGGATATAGTCTTGCACTAATAGATCATATGAGTGCGGGACAATAGCCCAGTTTGCGGCACAACATGATCAGCATCATGATGCTCGGTACTCCCGTACGCACAATCAAGGACGATCAGGGACATATTGCCCACTAACGAACACTATACATCTTTAAGGTCATGTAGTCGTGTACAAGAGTCCGAAAGGTGTGGTCCACTATCAAAGCCGGACCAACTTTGAATTTCAACAAGATAGCCCTGGAGAAATATAGGAGTATGTCAACCCTGGGGTTCTGAATACATGAAGATGGAACCTAGAGATGCTACTTATTCCAAAACGGATCCGCTAAACGGAGGGCAAAACGGAAATGAACGTGACAAACGGATCCGCAAAACAGACGGATCCGTTTGACTGGATCCGTCTGAATGGCTTCCGTTTGTCTCCGTTTAGTCAGTTTATTGACGGATCCGTTTGAAATGCATTTCAAACGGATCCGTGAAACGCTAGTGTGAAAGTAGCCTAAGAAGGGGAGTTTTTGAAACTCTGTTTCCTGAATTGAGGGATTATCCTGAAAAATTCTTTAACTACTTATGGATGACGGTAGAAAGTTTTGATGATCTTTTACAATGTGTGTCACCTCACATTCAAAGACAAGACACCACTTTCCGTCGCTGTGTTTCCCCAGCAGAACGCCTATTGTTGACGATAAGGTAAAGTATATACTTTATTACATATTGTACCAATATTTGGTCTAAATTTTTAAAAGCTGCTGTTTGGTAGTGTGAAGCCCTTAATTTTTTAATCAAAATTTGCTTACTTTTTCTGGGATCACTGTACAAAGTGTCTATAATTTTGGCCCCAATTGATGCTCATCATTTTTTTTTTTTAATTGTACATCTTGTTTTGAAAAGTTTGAATCAATATACTCGTCATTGAAGATGTAGAATGAACTGTGATGAATATTGTTCGCCATGGAGAACAAACATTTATCGTTGAATTTTATTAAAAATTATATTGGCCACAGAAAAAATCTTGACCAAACTAATATATGTAGGGGTGCAATAAAATTGCGTCAGATTGATATACCTTGTATATTATGTTGTTTTGCAAAAAATTTTATACCCTTTTTTTTTTTCTTTTAAAATTTAGGTTTTTGGCAAGTGGAGAAAGTTTCAGCTCACTCCATTTTCAATTTCGCCTTGGGATATCAACTGTCTCAATAATTGTCAAGGAGACATGCCATGTTTTGTGGGAACAACTGCATGATGAATTCATCCCACATCCAACTCGACAGCATTGGACAGAAATATCTGAAAGATTTTGGGATGTTTGTCAGTTTTCCAACTGCATAGGTGCGGTAGACGGGAAACATATTCATATTATCAAGCCCCACGGAACCGGATCCGAGTTTTTCAATTATAAGAAATATTTTTCAATAATACTAATGGCCATTGCAGATGCTCAATATCGTTTTGTTGCAGTGGACGTAGGGGCCTATGGACGCGCCAACGATTCCATGGTATTTAAAAATTCAAATATGGGCCGTAGTCTATATAACGGACAATTCGATTTTCCTCTCCCTCAACCACTGCCAGGTACTGATGGCCCACCCATGCCGTTTGTATTGGTTGGTGATGAGGCATTCCAAATGTGTGGAGATCTAATTAAACCATATTCCAGCCGCGGATTATATAAAAAAAAAAACGCACATACAACTACAGCTTGACCAGGGCTCGAAGAATGGTTGAATGCACATTTGGAATTTTGGTCGCAAAATCGAGGATTTTCACTAAACCAATTCAGATGAAGGTTGAATCGGTCGACGAGGTTGTAAAGTGTGCTGTGGTGTTACACAACTACCTCCTTCATAAAGAACCACTCAATTTGGAACAGGTACCGGAGGACAGCGAGATTGCAAGCATTCAAAGTTGTCGACATCGGTCAACTGTAGCGGTTGCACGGATGAGAGACTCGTTTGCAGATTATTTTTGCTCTGAAGCAGGAAGGGTGGACTGGCAGGACCGATTTTTATAAACAATTTGGGATTAATTTTCAAATAACCGTTAATTTATGTTTGTTGTCCCGTTGGTTGATGGTTACAGTGTGTTGTATTTGATTTCAATTGCATTTTGGGTTCAATAAATATTGTTTTTATGTAATTGAGATTTTATTTTAATATATTGATGTGCCCACGCTGGAGGAGCGACACATACTTGTGTCGCTCCACTGGCGCTGGTAGATTTAATCAGGCCTGTTATGGAGACTGAGGTTAAATCTGCCCACGCTGGAGGAGTGACAATTAGTTGTGTCGCTCCGCCAGTGCTGGGAGATTATGTCTGGCCTATTAGACACCTAGCTTTCTCACAATCTACCAACGCTGGAGGAGCGACAATCTGTTGTGTCGCTCCGCCAGTGCTGGGAGATTATGTCTGGCCTATTAGACACCTAGCTTTCTCACAATCTACCAACGCTGGAGGAGCGACAATCTGTTGTGTCGCTCCGCCAGTGCTGGGAGATTATGTCTGGCCTATTAGACACCTAGCTTTCTCACAATCTACCAACGCTGGAGGAGCGACAATCTGTTGTGTTGCTCCGCCAGTGCTGGGAGATTATGTCTGGCCTATTAGACACCTAGCTTTCTCACAATCTACCAACGCTGGAGGAGCGACAATCTGTTGTGTCGCTCCGCCAGTGCTGGGAGATTATGTCTGGCCTATTAGACACCTAGCTTTCTCACAATCTACCAACGCTGGAGGAGCGACAATCTGTTGTGTTGCTCCGCCAGTGCTGGGAGATTATGTCTGGCCTATTAGACACCTAGCTTTCTCACAATCTACCAACGCTGGAGGAGCGACAATCTGTTGTGTCGCTCCGCCAGTGCTGGGAGATTATGTCTGATGTCTGGCCTATTAGACACCTAGCTTTCTCACAATCTACCAACGCTGGAGGAGCGACAATTAGTTGTGTCGCTCCGCCAGTGCAGGGAGATTTTAATTTTATTAAAATTAAAAATATCTATCTTTATTTAAAAAAAATTAAACAGTCCTTGGATTTTTTAACAAAAAAAATAAGATTTATTATAAATAACAATAAAATAAATAATTACAAATTAAGGAAATGGTGGGGGGTGGAGGGAAGTGATTGGTTTGGGTCCACTCTGTCCTGTTGTTCTTCTGCCACTGTGGACAACAAAGTGCGTGTTGATGCAAGTGGCACAGAGGGAGTATGAAGAGTGGATTGGGCAGGAGAAGGAGTTTCCCGAGCAACAGTAGAGGGAGTGGTGAAAGAGGTAGGAGCATAGTAAGAAGGAGGAGAAGAAAAGTTTTGAGAAAAGAGCTCGGGGGTTTGGGATGGGGGTGGGTTGCGGGAAGGGGGAGGGTGGGAATGCTGAGCCTGTTGCGGCTGTAAACTTGTATAGGTGTGGGATGGGGGATAGGTAAAGGATGGGGGATAGGTGTAGGATGGGGGATAGGTGTAGGATGGGGGATAGGGCAGGGGTGAGGGAATGGTTGTGGGGCGGTGTGCCAGTTGCCACAAAACGCTGTCCATCTGTCTTCTGGCCTCATACTGCTGGTTGGGTGATAAGCGTTCCAGCGCAGGTAACAACGACACAATATAGTGATGCATCGGACTCATTTGTGTCGTCAACACCGCCCCCTCCTGAAGACGACGCAAATGATCCTCCACAGATGCAACCCTATTTGTGATCCCCGCCAAGGACTCGTACATGAGCCTTGTGAGGTCTTCGTAGTTAGCCTGGCGGCTCCTACCTGACCTCTGGCGACGCATGAGGGCCTCAAAAAGTGGTGCCATCGTTGCCATAGTTACGTCGCCAGAGGTCACAAGTAGGGGAACATGGTGTTCCTGACCAGCAGTAGGAGCAGGGCGAGAGGGACCCGCGGCGGCTTGCTCTTCAGGGACCGCCTCCTGAGGAACTTCGGGCGCAAGAGTGCTGCTTGATGTTCTGTGAAGTAAAGAAAAAAATAAATTTAGCATTTTTTATGGATGAGAGAAACAGTGGGATAAAGGTGAGCAAAGAGACTTCAGAAGCGACATAGGAGGTTACATTCCAAAAAATAGAGAAACATACTGTACATAGACAGAGGCCATGAATTAAATGAATTTTCAAGGAAGTGTCTATGTACCGTATAGCCTTTTTTTTGGAAAACAACTTCAAATGAAAAATCGGAAGCACACATCGCTCCTCTCTACTCCACTAAATACAATGTGGATGTCCAAGACAAAGTGCCAAATGACAGTCTGTCTGGGCCATACACCTAGTTTGAAAATTTTCTTTTTTAGAGACACCTTATATCTTACCTTCACATCTCAAGGGTCCTTCGTAGGAACCCCAAGGCGGCAGAATAGCGGTATTCACGCCTTGAGGTTCCTCCCGACCCACTCGGGCGCCGAAGTTCCTCATTAAAGGCATTCTTGTAGAGGTCCCTGATTGAGCGCCACCGAACCATGATCGTATCTCCTAGAAAGAAAGAAATCAAATTAGGATGTATATTTAAAATAAGTGGTTTAATCAAAGTTGGTTTACAATTTACTTGAAACAGCCACAATAAGAAAAAAAATATTTTTAAAAAAACTTAAGTGGCGGTTATAAAAAAATCTGACTGTAAAACCACTTTTGATTAATATTTTTTTTACATGTCTGCTCTCTACAAATAATTTATACTTACGGCATTGGCCCTGTTGCCTTTCTCGGAGGTCATCCCAGTTGGGCAGAATGGCCGCACATATCTCGTTCCAGAGGAGCCGTGTTAGATGATGGTCTGCATGGCGGCGGTCAGTGTGGTCCCACAACGGTGTACGCTCCTCCACCATATGGATGAGGAGGTCATTGTCGATATAAAATCGTTCAACGTCCTCCTCATGCCTTCTGGTGGAGGTTTGGGAGCCCTAAAAGAAGAAAAAAATATAGAATAAAAATTAAGATTAATATTCGATAAATTTCTTTTTAATAAAAACCATAACTTTACAATACTCACACGACCACGACCGCCGCGTGCTCCACGGCATCCTCTGGAAGATAGTTGATGACCTCTCTCACTGGCAACAGGACGAGATGGCTAAAAAAAAATATTAATAAATATATATATATATATATATATATATATATACTCAACAAATGACGAGGCAGCACTTCCAGCTTTTGGTGACAGGGTGACGACCCCAAAACTTCATTCCCAGCAACGTTTCGGCCTACTCAATGAGGCCTTTGTCAAGCTTGACAAAGGCCTCATTGAGTAGGCCGAAACGTTGCTGGGAATAGAGTTTTGGGGTCGTCACCCTGTCACCAAAAGCTGGAAGTGCTGCCTCGTCATTTGTTGAGTACGTATCGTGGAGGAGAAGCCTGCCTCTGTGAGGAATTGCACCCAGTGCATGTGGTCTGACTGTGCTGCTGCGGTATTTGTGATTTTATATATATATATATATATATATATATATATATATATATATAAAAAAGAAAATAATGGCGGCACTGGAGACAAGCAATATGGGTGCTAGGTCCAGGGATGTAGCTGCTTACCCCAGATGAACAATGACGAAAAAAGGACAGCACTCCAGGTAAAAAAGCAGTGGTGTTTAATCACCCATGTGAATGGCAACGTTTCAGCTCAAACAAGAGCCTTTTTCAAGCAATGAACACAGTGTATGCTGGGGTATATATAGTCCAACCCCCATTACATCATAGTACAATCAATCAACAACAAAGATTAAAAATAAAGTGCAGGAGTGCATATACAATATCAAAATACAGATACACATGTGTAATACCCATAGGCGACAAAATCGCTACAGTGATGTATCAAAAATATAATATATAGTGTACATATTATAACCTACAAAGAGGTAATTAGTGATTAAGAACAGGTGTACACAAAGTGGGAGGAACAAGAAATGATAATGCTGCAAAAAAGAGGGAAAAGCGGTGACATACCCAGCGCCGTTCATCGTGTCAAACATGTCGCATACCGCTAGATCCGGCGTTCGGATACAGGCAATGCGCAGACGCCAGAAAGCGTCCGATCGGGGCATGACGTCACCACCAGTCATCGCGGAGACATGCGCACTACTGCTAAGAGTCTTGGTCGGCCATTTTACAAAAGGTCAATGTGTCCCATCACTGTGTGTGCGCATGTCCATGTAAAAATTGACAGGACAGCGCAACACGGAAGAATAAGCCGTGTTATGTGACATGAATTCATGGGGGACAAGCGAGAAACTGTAGCTCATAATGGATACAGATCCCACACTATATGGGCAAAAGATATAATGGAGACCACAACAGAATATGCTGTGATCCTCACATACATCGCCCATAGATCCCCCACAAATCCATCATAAATCTATACCACACAGTGTGGAATGACACAAAATATTAAACAAAAACATTGAATAGCTAACCAAACCAGAGAAATGTAAATAAAGTTAAAAACTCTCATATAGACAAGTAGAGACATGTAGACACAATGTGTATGCACCGGGTACGTCCTACTTCTCGATTCCACAGCGTCATTCTTGTCTGTGAATAAATAAGAATCAGAAAAAATGGCTTAATAGTGTTCATAATACACTATGTAACACAGGAGGAGAGTCGCATATCACATATAAAACCATAAGGGGCAAACCGCTCATCTAAACATAAATCCCCGGATCCAAGAAAGGATCTCCCTGTTGCCAAACATTTTACGGAATTTAAACATTCCGAAAAAGATCTCAAATGTTGGGCCATTGATCATGTACCCATGCCCAGACATGGGGGGAACAGGGTGTTGATCCTTAAAAAGAGAGAGCTTTTTTGGATCTACACTCTTAACAGTTTGAAACCCAATGGGCTTAATGTGGATTACAATCCGGGGATTTATGTTTAGATGAGCGGTTTGCCCCTTATGGTTTTATATGTGATATGCGACTCTCCTCCTGTGTTACATAGTGTATTATGAACACTATTAAGCCATTTTTTCTGATTCTTTTTTATTCACAGACAAGAATGACGCTGTGGAATCGAGAAGTGGGACGTACCCGGTGCATACACATTGTGTCTACATGTCTCTACTTGTCTATATGAGAGTTTTTAACTTTATTTACATTTCTCTGGTTTGGTTAGCTATTCAATGTTTTTGTTTAATATTTTGTGTCATTCCACACTGTGTGGTATAGATTTATGATGGATTTGTGGGGGATCTATGGGCGATGTATGTGAGGATCGCAGCATATTCTGTTGTGGTCTCCATTATATCTTTTGCCCATATAGTGTGGGATCTGTATCCATTATGAGCTACAGTTTCTCGCTTGTCCCCCATGAATTCATGTCACATAACACGGCTTATTCTTCCGTGTTGCGCTGTCCTGTCAATTTTGACATGGACATGCGTGCGCACACACAGTGATGGGACACATTGACCTTTTGTAAAATGGCCGACCAAGACTCTTAGCAGTAGTGCGCATGTCTCCGCGATGACTGGTGGGGACGTCATGCCGTGATCGGACGCTTTCTGGCGTCTGCGCATTGCCTGTATCCGAACGCCGGATCTAGCGGTATGCGACATGTTTGACACGATGAACGGCGCTGGGTATGTCACCGCTTTTCCCTCTTTTTTGCAGCATTATCATTTCTTGTTCCTCCCACTTTGTGTACACCTGTTCTTAATCACTAATTACCTCTTTGTAGGTTATAATATGTACACTATATATTATATTTTTGATACATCACTGTAGCGATTTTGTCGCCTATGGGTATTACACATGTGTATCTGTATTTTGATATTGTATATGCACTCCTGCACTTTATTTTTAATCTTTGTTGTTGATTGTACTATGATGTAATGGGGGTTGGACTATATATACCCCAGCATACACTGTGTTCATTGCTTGAAAAAGGCTCTTGTTTGAGCTGAAACGTTGCCATCCACATGGGTGATTAAACACCACTGCTTTTTTACCTGGAGTGCTGTCCTTTTTTCGTCATTATATATATATATATATATATATATATATATATATATATATATATATATATAAAGGAAAAAACCACTGGCAGCACCACCCTAAAAAAGTGTGGAAAATAGACGGGTGCAATGTCCAAGTATGGTAAAAGGTGCTTACCCACTTATAGAAAATAAAAAATCGGACTGCACTCCAAGCGTTTCTTCAAAGAAGTTTGTTTTTATTCACCCATATGGTGGCAAAAGCTTTTGCCACCATATGGGTGAATAAAAACAAACTTCTTTGAAGAAACGCTTGGAGTGCAGTCCGATTTTTTATTTTATATATTTATATATATATATATATATATATATATATATATATATATATAAAAACAGGCATAAAAAACTTTGAAAAGTATAAAAAAAAATATTAACCAACCATTTCTCCTCCACCCCCAACTTCCTCCTCCCCTGTTCCTCTGGCTCTGGCTTGACCGGGAGAACTCTCCTCCATAGAGTCTGACTGATAAACAAAAAAAAAATTAATTATTTGAATAGTAACACAATATACAGTTTGGAATGCTAAGGAACTTTACATACCACATCCTGGAGGTGTCGTGATCGGGGAGGAGAGCTCCCGGCCTCGCTCGAAGATGTGCCTTTAAAAATAAAAAAAAGTTGAATATTTGAACTTTACATAAAAAAAACTTACTGGTCATAATAATTTGCTGCCTGGCTGCGTTTTTGGCTGGCTTGTTGGGTGATTTTTTTTTTTGATCAGTCAAAAAAAAAAATTTAAGACAGGTGGTCATATTGTTGAACGAAAAACATACTACTCCTAACATGCACTGTGTAGTTATATTACCTGCAACCCCTATGCTACAGTACATAGGGGTATGCAGTTAATATAAGTACATAGTGGATGCTAGGAGTAGCAGCAGACAGGACTACTACTCCTAACATACACTGGGTACTGACAGCTCCTATGTACTTATAGCTCCTATGTAGAAGTACATAGGAGCTGTTTATATGAGTTTTTTCTGTCAGAAAATAAGAAAAAAACACATATACTCACCTTCTCTGGCTTGCACCCGACTCCCTCGCAGGCAGGATCCAGACAGGATGGCGCAAAACTTGCTCCTCCTCTATCCGACGCAGGCGCAGACAGGATATCCGGATCAGTCGTTGCGTCGTTCCCCGGAACATTTAAAGTCGGATCCGTCCTTAATACAATTCAATGGGAATTAAGGACAGATCCGGCGTTACGGCAAATGATACGGCTTTTGAGACGGAGAAGAAAATTATGCATGCTACGGTTTTTCATTTCGACGGAAACGTCGAAAAGACTGAAGCGGAGCAATTATCGGAATAATGCAGACATTTCCGGATGGCCTCAAACCGGGAGCGTGTCATGGCCGTACTGTACAGTGGGGTCTGGTATAGGACGTCCCCACTCCAGTACAGCCTGGCACTGGGTTTCTTGACTAGGCCCATATGCAGCACGAGGCCCCAAAATGTCCTCATTTCGGCTGCACTGACCGGCGTCCAGCCACCGGGCCTGGCCATGAGGAGGACGCGGATGACAACAGGAATGTGGGGTCCTTGACTAGGCCCATATGCAGCACGAGGCCCCAAAATGTCCTCATTTCGGCTGCACTGACTGGCGTCCAGCCACCGGGCCTGGCCATGAGGAGGACGCGGATGACAACAGGAATGTGGGGTCATCCTCGTCCTCACTGGGACTCTCGGAGTCGGAGGCAAGCTGGGCGTATGCCTCCTCGGCCGAGAACGTCCTGCGGGCCATAGGGGAGTGTGTGTCTGCGTGTATATGTGCGTGTGTGTAACTCTTTATTTGGTGTGCGTGTGTGTGTGGGGGCACGGGTGTTCACGAACTCACAGCATGCCATCTGCGGCAAGTCTACAGTGAACACGTGGGGCACTTGGAGCCTGAAGATAGGGGAGCGCGCGCACGGGAGGGAGAGCAGAAAGGCAGGCATCGCGTACGGAGCATGCGCGATTCTGTTACAGGATCGCGCTTGTGTCCGCAAGAAAGACGGTATCGCGCGGCGAATGAGGAGGACGGCGCAGGATTCACAAGCGCGGTCCCGGCGACTGAGCCGGCTGTCAATTACAGAGCATAGAGGCGGGGTTAGGGCAGGGGAGGTACAGCCAGAGGTGAGGGAAGGGATACCCCCTTGACTTGTTGCGTGACTGTTGGAGCAGGAAATGTGAACTTTGTAAGACGATTTTTTCAAGAATAAACAGCGCAGGAAAGCGGCACTAACATGTATAAGAACACACTGAAGATAATCTATAAGGTACTGTTGCTAGTTTATAAAGTGAAAATGAGGTGAAAGGTTCGCTTTAAGTACCAGGGCACAAGGGCGTACCTGTACGCCCTGTGTCCTTAAGTGGTTAAAGGGTTTCTACCACCAGAAATACTGCTATGTAGCTGACTGACATTAGCGATGCGCTAATGTCAGCACTACATAACAGTATGTTTCTAACATTAGTCCCTGCAGCCGTTTTTGTTAAAAAAGCACTTTTATTATATGCTAATGAGCCTCTAGGTGCTATGTGGGCGTAAAATCAGCACCTAGAGGCTCTGTCCACTCACGCTTTATCCCGCCCAGGTCCAGTGTTCTGCCCGCCCAGCTCCTCTTGATTGATGCCACTGTTCCCTGCATCGTTGGCGAAATACCACGCCTTCGCCGTTCACTTCTGTCTTCGGCGCAGTGACTGAATGATGCGATCCTCGTGCCGGATTCCTCACTGCGCCTGCGCCGACTACCTCACAGTGAGGAATCCGGCACCAGGATCGCATCATTTACTCATTGCACCTGCGCCAAAGACAGAATTGAACGGCGCAGGCGCGGGATTTCGGCAACGATGCAGGCACAGTGGCATCAATCATGAGGAGCTGGGCGGGCAGAACACTGGACCTGGGCGGGATAAAGCGTGAGTGGACGGAGCCTCTAGGTGCTGATTTTACGCCCACATAGCACCTAGAGGCTCATTAGCATATAATAAAAATGCTTTTTTAACAAAAACGGCTGCAGGGACTAATGTTAGAAACATACTGTTATGTAGTGCTTACATTAGCGAATCGCTAATGTCAGTCAGCTACATAACAGTATTTCTGGTGGTAGAAACCCTTTAAGCTGACTGACATTACCGATGTGCTAATGTCAGCTGAACATAACTATATTAGGGCCGTCTCACTGCCTGAAGTCTTTATTGAGAAAAACTAACTTTTATAATATGCTAATTAGCCTCTAGGAGCAGGGGGCATTGTTCCTGCTCTTCGAGGGTAGCATAAAATTCCAGACCACTGCGCGAAGAAGACCGACGGTAAGCAGAAAATTCCGGCCCACTGCGCATGCGTGAAAAAGGACGGTTTGGCGCAGTGGTTTATTGTTAACTGACTCGGCGCTACTGTGCCAAACCGTCCTTTTTCGCGCATGCGCAGTGGGCCAGAATTTTATGCTACCCTCGGCACGTTCACACGATGGGTGAATCCTCCGCGCCTGCGCCGACAAACCCCCGGCAGAGCCAATGAGAAGCCGAGGTGAGAGACACACCTCCCACGTCACTACTGGAAGTGACGTGGGTAGCAAAAAATTCCGGAACACCGGTGTAGCGTTACATTACCCTACCTCGTGAGATTTCCCTACCTCCTGACTTCCTATCGCATCGGAGATGACGTATGGGGGCGTGCCTTTAGCAGCACCCGGGGACACTGCACATGCGTCGGGGAGCCGAGGTAGGGAAATATTACGGCCCAGTGCGCAAGTGCGGTTAACTCATGAAAATCCACCCGATATACGCGCCTGCACAGTGTGGGGGTAGGAAAAAATTACGTCCCAGTGCGCAAGCGCTGAGGGTAGTATAAATATCCATTTCAAAAGCGCTTTTAACCCTTTGCAGGAGCTATTCTCATATTGGTTCTTGATTGATTGTTCTCATATATAGGTTCTATTATATAGGGGGTCTGTCTGCACAGTATACGGGGGTCTGTCTGCGCAGTATATGGGGGTCTGTCTGCGCAGTGTACGGGGGTCTGTCTGCACAGTGTACGGGGGTCTGTCTGCACAGTGTATTGGGTGGTGTCCGCCCAGTATATTGAAGTTGTGGGGTCTACGCAGTATATTTTTGGTGTCTGCACAGTTTATTGGGGGGGGGGGCTATCTACGCAGTATATTGTGTGTGTCTGCGCAGTATATTTGAGTGGTCTGTGCAGTATATTGGTGTGCTTTCTGTGCAGTATATGGGTGGCTATCTACGCAGTATATTGAAGTTGTCTGAGCAATATATTGGGGTGTGTCTGTGCGGTATATTGGGGGATGGATGTGCAGTATATTGGGGGGGGGCAGTGTATTATATTTGTGGGCTGTGCGTTAGATGTGGAGCTGTGCAGCACGTGTGGCCTGTGTGTTAGATGTGTACAACCCTAGTTTAACAAAAAATAATTCCCTAGAGCTCAGATGCCATGTCATGCTTTTTGCTAGGAAACTGCAGCAATCTCGTCACTCGGAGAAGGATGAGAAGCTGCCCCCCAGCCAGAGGGACTGCTCCACATCTGCCACCAAATCCGTCGCTCACTGGATTCTGTAATCTCCGTCTCTGTGTCTCCCACAATCTGTGTGTCTGTCTGCTGTATATATATGGACCGTCAGTCTGCATGCACTGCGTCTGTTCTGCCATTTACTCTAACCATTTTAATTATTTTTTTTGTGTCACAACTCTGACAAGCATGTTCTCCTATGGAACACGAAGTACCTGAAGTGGAATGAAGAAGCCCATGTTTGAGGCCCGCGCCCTGGCTGGAGCATTGAAGGGGCATCTGACACGTGACAAGCTGCTCCTGTTAGCACAGCATTGTGTACTGTAATCACTGCGAGTTCAGAGGTCGGCAACCATAGGCCGTCCACATGCTGTGAATTACATCTCCCATCATGCTGGCAAAGCATCATGGGAGGTGTAGTCCAAAACATCTGGAATACCAAATGCGTATGAATGAAAAGTATGGTGTGTGTGTGAATGGTCAGTAACAAGGGTTGAAGCCTTGACGTGGCGTTACTGCTCACATGTGTATCCATGTGCCAATTCAACCAATGCGAGTGTCTGTAATACTGATGAGGTAACTATAAATACTGTGACAATGGACAAAGAAACTACCGTATCTCCTACACACTGCTTACACCGCGACCGTATCTCCTACACACGGCTTACACCGCGACCGTATCTCCTACACACTGCTTATGCTGTGACCGTATCTCCTACACACTGCTTACACCGTGACCGTATCTCCTACACACTGCTTACACCTTGACCTTATCTCCTACACACTGCTTACACCGTGACCGTATCTCCTACACACTGCTTACACCGTGACCTTATCTCCTACACACTGCTTACACCGTGACCTTATCTCCTACACTGCTTATACCGTGACCATATCTCCTACACACTGCTTACACCGTGACCTTATCTCCTACACTGCTTATACCGTGACCATATCTCCTACACACTGCTTACACCGTGACCATATCTCCTACACTGCTTATACCGTGACCATATCTCCTACACACTGCTTACACCGTGACCATATATCCTAAACACTGCTTACACTGTGACCGTATCTCCTACACACTGCTTACACCGTGACCGTATCTACTAAACACTGCATATAAAATGCCTAAATGGGAATGTACGAAAGCCATTCCGAGGATCCGTAATGCGGATCATTTTGTCACGTTCGTTTCCATTTTTGCCTCCGTTCAGCTGATCCTTTCTTGATTGAGTAGGATTACAATCTGTCACCCCACTTCATGAATTCAGATACCCAGGGTTGTCATTTGCTTTGAATCATGTAAATGCTCCGTTGCTAATCTCTAGGGGGCTGTCTTGAAATTTCAATTATGTCCGGTTTCAGCTCTGATCACGGACCACACCTTTTGGACTCTTGTACACGACTATATGCACTAAAACACGTATAGTGTTAGTTAACGGGCCATATTGATCGTGCGTACAGGAGTACATGGCATCATGATGTTGTGCCTCACAATGGGCTATTGTCCCGCACTCATATGATCTATTAGTGCTAAACAATAGTCCCACCGGAAGCTCGACTTGCACAGCATCATTGTCATCTATGATTGTGTGTACTCCTGTTGGCACGATCAATGCCACTACGGGACATATGGCCCTCTTGTAGGGAATACAGTCGTGTGAAAGAGGCCTTAAAATGGGTTTTCTCATCTCAGACAATAGGGGCATATCACTTGGATATGGACCCCCCATATACTGCGCAGACAGACCCCCCCATATACTGCGCAGACAGACCCCCCCATATACTGCGCAGACAGACCTCCCATATACTGCATAGACAGACCCCCCATATACTGCGCAGACCCCCCCATATACTGCGCAGACAGACCCTCCATATACTGCGCAGACAGACCCCCTATATAATGCGCAGACAGACCCCCTATATAATGCGCAGACAGAGCCCCTATATAATGCGCAGACAGACCCCCTATATACTGCGCAGACAGACCCCCTATATACTGCGCAGACAGACCCCCTATATAATAGAACCTATATATGAAAACAATCAATCAAGAACCAATATGAGAATAGCTCCTGCAAAGGGTTAAAAGCGCTTTTAAAATGGATAGACTACCATCGGCGCTTGCGCACTGGGACAATTTTTCCCTACCCCCACACTGCGCAGGCGCGTATATCGGGTGGATTTTCATGAGTTAACCGCGCTTGCACACTGGGCCGTAATATTTCCCTACCTCGGCTCCCCGACGCATGCGCAGTGTCCCGGGGTGCTGCTAAAATCGGCAGTGAGATTTTCCCTATACTGTCCTTTTGCGCATGCGCAGATAGTCAAACCTAAGGCACGCCCCCATACGTCATCTCCGATGCGACAGGAAGTCAGGAGGTAGGGAAATCTCACGAGGGTTGTGACTAAATCCCATGACTGGGAGGATTTAGCTGGCTCTGCAGCAGCTGTCTATTTCCCATAACTGGTAAGGACCTTTTTGCCCCCTAGTGGTGAGGTCCTGCATAGATACAGTATTTAGCCATGTCACAGTGAATTGGCCATTTCCCATGACTCAGAAGGACCTGGTCCTCACTAATAATGGAGAATGGCCAGCTCTATAGCAGCCGTCTATTTCCTATAATCTTCAGGGACAATTTATTCTCCTATTGTCCTGGACCTGATCTATCATAGTATTTAGCGTCACAGTAAATTAGCCAAATCCCATTCTCTCCACAAGAACCATTCTGGTAAAGCTTCGGTGACATTATTATTATTTGTATTTGTTTCACTTTGTAGCATTGACTAAAGTAAGACAGGTGAATGGTGGATAATAAAGTCTTTATAGTTATTTCCTATTTCCCAGAGGGACCTTTTCTATCTATTACATACTGAGAAGGTGACATGTAGGAGAGGTCCCTCTGAGTGATGGGATTTAGCCGGCTCATATAGAAATGACTATTTCCCGGACTCCAGAAGTTCCTTTTCTATCTATTACATACTGAGAAGGTGACATGTAGGAGAGGTCCCTCTGAGTGATGGGATTTAGCCGGCTCATATAGAAATGACTATTTCCCGGACTCCAGAAGTTCCTTTTCTATCTATTACATACTGAGAAGGTGACATGTAGGAGAGGTCCTTCTGAGTCATGGGATTTAGTCTTTACCGTAGGTAGGGTAATGTAACGCTACACCGGCCGTGCCTACAGTGTAAATCTCATGCCGTTCAGTATTCGGCACAGGCACAGCCGCCGAACGTTCTTACCTCACTGCACCGAATACTGAACGGCGCGAGAGTTACACTGCAGACACGGCCAGCGGGAGGAGAGCAGCACTGCCAGGCCTTGTCATAAAGAGAAGAAGGCTGTGAAAAGAGGCGGGCCAACAGAGCCTCAGGTGACAGAAACACTGTGTGAATAGAGTTTCTACAAATCCCGTTCTCTAGCATAAAATATGGCTGCAAAAAAACCGCAACCTCAGGTGTGACCAGTCCACTACTGGCAGGATCCGCTCTCTCCCACACATACATTCTAGGATACAAGGGAAATACATTCGCCGCTCTTCTAGCAGCTCCACCAGGAAGACTCAGTTAAGTCTGCTGCCATTTTACACCAGCCGTAACCGCTCCGTTCCCGCAGGCACTGGAGCGGGAAGGACACGTCATATTACAGCGCTCGCTGCCTTCCTCTGCTCCGGAAGTGGAAAAGCGGCGACGGATTGAAGTGACTCCCCTCCCCCGGTTTTCTTCGAGACTCCTGCCCTTTTTCTGCCGTAGCTCCTCCTTCGCTCGCTCCCTCTACATACCTGCAGGAGACATTTGCACTTTTCTTCAGATGCTGCTTTAGTATACGGACTACGTTGTCGCACGTCTTCGTTGTATATGAACGGATCATGCGACCCAAACACGTAATTGACAATTTGCATCCTGATTAGTATGTGTCCTGCCTCTAGCTGTCATTGCCCTGCCATGTTTGTGACATGTTGTGGTTTTCCAGTCATTGCTTGTCCCCTGCCTGCTTTCAGCCGTTGGAGCAGTTGCAGCCCCGTGTGCCGGCCATCTTTGTCTTCAGTTTGTGTACTTTTCTTGCTGCATGTCTAATGATATTGTTGCTTATTTTATTTTAAGGAAGAATTGGAAAATTGAGGACTGGGTGTGAAAAGAGGAGATTTCAGAAGCCCCTGACCAGAGTGTAGTTGGCGAGCAGATGTGTAGGTATGAAATCCTATACACTTCCACTATTCCATGATAGATGTCATCTGATACAACCAGTCGCATGTCTGGTGAGGTCCCCCTACTGTGAGGTGTTACTGCTGATACCCCCTGACCTGGAGCAATATTCCATAATGGTAATAAGGATTGTAACTAACTGTACAACATAATGGGCTAAGGCTACTTTCACACTAGCGTTAAAGTTTTCTGGTATTGAGTTCCGTCATAGGGGCTCAATACCAGAAAAAAGGTTTTGTCCTAATGCATTCTGAATGGAAAGCAATCTGTTCAGTATGCATCAGGATGTCCCTTTTACGGTATTTGGCTGGAGAAAATACCACAGCATGCTGTGGTATTGTCTCCGGCCAAAATTCCAAAACACTTGCCGGCATTAATTTCCATTGAAATGTATTATACCAAGTGTTAAGAAAATTGCTGCTGTGACGAATACGGCACCTCGCTGCCGCTGGACTTCAAATTTGTAGAGCCAGTGAGATACGGTATAGTCACTGGTTACCAAGGCGTGACGTTACACCGTCCCTGAGGAACAGGTAAGGTCAGCTTGGTACAATGTTCACAGACTCCTCCTGTCCACATGGGCACAGAGAGGCAACCAGCTGAGAGAGCCTTTTCACTGCCCCAGTGAAACAGCGCTTCCTCAACCCGGGTATACTGCCACCAGTTTCTCGTTTGATATAAGTCCGGTCCGCTAACAGGATTATATAGGGTGAGAAACAAACCCACAGTAGCATATAACTAGGCCGAAACACGGACGTGGGGATTCGTAATCGAGATACAAGACAGCACAAGATTAAATTATATATTTAATCACCTTAAAGGGTTCTGCAGTTCCTCTGGATAGATCATCAGCATCCGATCGGCGGGGGTTCGACACCCGGGACCCCCGCCGATCAGCTGTTTGAGAAGGCTGAAGAGATCCAGAAAAATAAAAAATGGAGACAGCACGTCCAAAAAAGGTGCAGAAGGTGGAATTTATTCCGGGTGCAACGTTTCGGCTATGTTAGCCTTTTTCAAGCATGCATATACATCCAAATGGTGGGGATTATATACCCACATACAAATACATGTGAGGGGGAGTGACCTGTGGTGCAATTAATTTCATTGACATCAGCAGTTTAAGATAACATACCTTGTACCATAGTGTGCATGTGGGGTTGGGCGGGTAGCCTGTAGTTTCGGAGCCGTTCATAACGCCATGTGGAACGCCAACGGAAGTTTATTTCAGGTGGAACGCATCTGCGTTTCAGAAGCGGGCGGCCGGAGTCGTCACTTCCGGTGTCGAGCCCTCGTGGAACGCACTAGTGTTCCAAAGCGGCACATCCGGTCAGGTGACTTCCGGATGTGGGTGCCGGTCATATGTGGACCGCATTTGCGTTCCACCTGACTCTTCCGGTTACATAAGATGTGTTAGTAATGCATTGCGCGCACAGTAATGCAGAATAACTGGACATGCAGTAGAACTATATGCGCACACAGTAGGTGTTTCGGCGCACGAAGTGGAGGGGATATTGGAAAAGTAAAGATAGTTTTCCATGGCACTTAATGTGGATCATTAGCTCCGATCTGCTCTAATGCTGAATGGCGCGCATGCGCAATGTTATTGAGTGAAATATCTAAAATGTGTCTAGATGCAGGATCAAGGGTGGGCGTATGTGCATTGGAACGGGCCTGTGAACATGCCTATTTTTGGGTATACCTGAGCACAACTTATGTGCCCCGCTCATACACAGCAATAAAGTCCTGCGTCTGCCCCATCCACCTGCGAATAGAATTGTGATTAGGTCACGGGGCTCCATCCCCGTGTGGCACTCACAACATGCACAGACATAAACGGACAAGTTTCCTTGGATACTGTTGCATAATGAATACGTAAAGTCAGATACTGTGATCTGATATGACATGGCGTGTACATAATTCTATATAATGAGGCAATATCTGTGAAGCTACATATTCTATGGGTTTCTTACCCTACCCACGTATAATGGTGAAGTGAAATAAGGGGGGTGAGCATGTGTAGAGTCCAAAAGTCCCAATGTAAGTGTGTCAGGAAAAGAACCTGAAAGATAAAAACAAAAGTTAAGCGCAGAGAAATCCGATGGTGCTTATACACCTAAGAAAATTAAATACATGTTATTTAGAGGAAGGGGGTTATGGCAAAGTCAATGTTCATGCCCTTCGGTGTTAGAGTGTCCAACTTATCTATCCACTTAAGTTCACACTTTTTCAAGAGTTTTTCTCTGTTTGAGAAGGCAGCGGCGCTTCAGGGGCTAAACTCGATTCAAGTGAACAGAGCTTAGCCGCGCCCAGGCCAGTTGATACTAGTCGTGACGTCACTGAGCCTGCGGTAAACAGTGAGAAGGCCACAGCACTCCTGGAGCACCGCTGCCTTCTCAAACAGCTGATCGGCAGTGGTCCCGGGTGTCGGACCCCTGCCGATCAGATGTTGATGATCAATCCAGAGGATAGATCATCAGTTTAAACAAACTGCAGAACCCCTAGAAATAACACTATACACACAAAGAATATATACAGTGGTCTGAGGTTGCAAATACAGGTAGCATGGTACAAACAGGATTAAACAGAGCAAAAAGTCAGTTCACCAGATGGATGAGTCCTTTGGGTTGTGATGAGTTCTTAGCTGTAGTCACATGGGAGTGACTACACCCCCCCCCCCCCCTCAGAGAAAAGACCCTGGACTCTGCTTGCCTGGCCATTTTTAAACTGTAGTCAGCCCCTCCCCTCCTCCCTGCTGGTCCAGGCAGCCCAACGACCCCCAAAACCCATTAGGGCTCATAGCTGCAGACCATAAGGTCACAGGGAGATGGTTCTGGGACCAACGGACCTGCCTGGGTTCCGGCTACAAGTAGAGTCCAAACTTGGTACTGTTATTTGGTTTCTGTTGGGAGCTATGTATATCTCCCCTCCCTGGCATCCTATTACCAAACCAAGAGCAGGAGCCATAAAAAAGTATTGCGATACTCAATACCACGCAAAAAAAAAAAACACCAAAAAAAGCCGCGTGCATTCCGCATTTTATGAAACGTTCGGTCTCATAATAGAACAGTCCTATCCTGTTTTTTGGGGTGACAAGGTGACTAAAAAATGGCAAATCGCATGGTTTTTATTTATTTATGTCTGTTACCGCTCACCGCATAGGAGATATTTTTTAATAATTTAATAGTTTGGACTTTTCGGACGCAGCGCTATGTAATATGTTTATTTATTTATTGTTTATATATTTTATATGTAAAATTGGGAAAGGGGGGATTTAAACTTAATATTTTAGGGTACTTTCACACTAGCGTTTTTCTTTTCCGGCATAGAGTTCCGTCACAGGGGCTCTATACCAGAAAAGAACTGATCAGGCATATCCCCATGCATTCTGAATGGAGAGTAATCCGTTTAGGATGTCTTCAGTTCAGTCATTTTGACTGATCAGGCAAAAGATAAAACCGCAGCATGCTACGGTTTTATCTCTGGCGAAAAAAACTGAAGACTTGCCTGAATGTCGTATCCAGCATTTTTCCCCATAGGAATGTATTCGTGCCAGATTCGGCATTCAAAGTACCGGAATGCCGGATCTGTCCTTCCGGTCTGCGCATGCGCAGACCGGTAAAAATGTGTAAAAAGATACAAGACAAGCGGAGAGACGGATCCGTCCTTGCAATGCATTTGTGAGATGCATCTGCATCCGGATGCGTCTCACAAATGCTTTCAGTCACATCCAGATCGGCGGATCCGGCGTGCAGTTCCGACGACGGAACTGCTTTCCGGATCACACTGCCGCAAGTGTGAAAGTAGCCTTAGTGTTTGTTTTTTTTTTTTTTTACTTACTATTACGCATTGCACCCACACTGAATCCGGACCCATTCACTTCTATGGGGTTGTGCACATGAGCGGTGATTTTCACGCATCACTTGTGCGTTGCGTGAAAATCGCAGCATGCTCTATGTTGTGCGTTTTTCACGCAACACAAGCCCCATAGAAGTTAATAGAGCTGCGTGAAAATCGCAAGCATCCGAAAGCAAGTGAGGATGCGCACCGCATTTTCACGCATGGTTGCTAGGATGAAAGTTTATTCACTGTATTATTTTCCCTTATAACATGGTTATAAGGGAAAATTATAGCATTCTTTAATACAGAATGCATAGTAGAAGGTCAATTGAGGGTTAAAAAAAATAAAATATTAACTCACCTCCTCCAATTGATTGCGTAGCTGTCGGTCTCCTGTTCTTTCTTCAGGACCTGTCAAAGGACCTGTGGTGACATCACTGTGTTCATCACATGGTACATCACATGATCCATCACCATGGTAATGGACCATGTGATGAGCTCAGTGATGTCACCACAGGTCCTGAAGAAAGAACAGGAGACCGGCAGCTGCGTGATCAATTGGAGGAGGTGAGTAAATATTTTTTCTTTTAACCCTCATTGGCACTGCACCTCCAATGTTTATTATACTGGGGTGTTGGGGGGGGGGGGGGGGAGGAAAGCACTGCACCACCAATGTTTATTATACTGGGGGGGCACACTGCGCCACCAATGAATTTAACTGACCTGTTAATACAAATACAGGAGGCGGGTGCCGGAATCAAATAGCCGGCACCTGACCTCTATGAGAGGGAGATGTGATCCGCTGCAGTTAACCCCTCAGGTACCGCACCTGAGGGGCTAACTGCCGGTGATCGCAGCTCCCTGTCAGAGGTCGGGTGTCGGCTATTTGATTCCGGCACCCGCCTCCTGTATTTGTATTAACAGGTCAGTTATCTTCATCGGTGGTGCAGTGGCCACAGCCCCTCCCCCTCCTCCTCCTATCTCTCTTCTTATTGGCGGCGGCAGCAGCACAGGGGGGAGGGAGAGACTCCTCCACTGCGCTGCTGAGAAGAACGGCGGCGGGGAACTGTCATCTCCGGTGCCCGCCGCTGTATTCAGAGCTGCGACTGGTCTAGTCGCAAATTGTGACAAGACTAAAAAGTCTTGTCGCCATTTGTAAATTCTAAGTCGCATTGGCGACCAATTTGGTCGCCATCTGGAACCCTGCACAGGATCACAAATATATATCTGGTTTATGTAAAAAGTAGTATAGACAAACCGCTCACTCCCCTTGCAATTCTGGATTGGGTGCTCTAGTCTCAAATTGATTCACTCAAATCAACAAAAGCGTAATGGAAAATATATATTATGAGACTGGCACTCCCTCGCATGGAAATAGAGCAATAATAGTGGTGTTAATACACAATATTTAATTGGCACTAGGGATTGACCGATTATCGGTTTTACCGATATTATCGGCCGATATTCAGGATTTTGGGCGTTATCGGTATCGGCATCTATTTTGCCGATATTCCGATAACGTATGGGGAACACAGATCGCGCTGCTCTCAGCGCTCTCCGTGTTCCCTCAGCAGCACAGGGTAGAAGGAAGCAGTGTCTCCCTCCCCCTGTGCTGCTGCTGCCGCTGCCGCCAATTAGAGGAGAGAGGACAAAAGAAGGGGAGGGGCTGTGGCCACCGCTCCACAAATGAAGATAAGTCTTTCATTAATTCATATACAGGAGGCAGGAGCTGGCTGCAGAATTTCTGGCTCCCGACCTCTGAGCGGTAGCTGCGATCTGCGGTAGTTAACCCCTTAGGTGCCGTGGATCGCAGCTACCGCTCATAGAGGTCGGGAGCCGGCTATGTGATTCTGCAGCCAGCTCCCGCCTCCTGTATATGAATTAATGAAAGACTTATCTTCATTGGTGGCGCAGTGCGCCCCCCCCAAGCCCCCCAGTATTAATCATTGGTGGCGCAGTGCGCCCCCCACCCCCGTCCCAGTATTAATCATTGGTGGCAGTGGCCACAGGGTCCCCTCTCCCCTGATCGGAGCCCTAGCTGTGTAATCCTGGGGCTCCGATCGGTTACCATGGCAGCCAGGACGCTATTAAAGCCCTGGCTGCCATGTTCAGCTCCATGCTGCTGTGTGCACAAAGCACAGAGCAGCAGGGACAGTGCGAGATCCTATTCACCCTGATAGATCCTATTCACCCTGAGATCTATCAGGGTGAATAGGACAAGGGTTCGAGTCCCTAAGGGGGCTAAAAGTTAGTAAAAAAAAACCGCAAATATGAAGTATAAATGAAAAAGAAAGATTTACAAAAAAAAAAGAAAAAATACACGTTAACAATAAACATATTAATTCAGCAGATGTGTAGGAATTATTTTTTTTTCAAAAATGAAAATTCCCAGAATATCGATATAAATTATCGTCTATTGGCCTGAAAGTTCACAAATTATCGGTATCGGCCCTAAAAAATCAATATCGGCCGATCCCTAATTGGTACAATATGTTACAATACAATGTTAAAATACTTAACAGTCACTTCAGCGGACATACAATGACAATATCAATCCCTAAAAATACCTAAAATCTAAAACTTCAATAAAAACTCAAAAAAAGTCCAAAAAGAAGGGGACCATACGTCCTGGATGTGCAAAATATCGCAAGCCAAAAGTGTCAGTCTATTCCTTATAATAGTATTGGCATTTCTTTCTTATATGCAATATAACATGAAAATCCATGCAAGGCACTTTTTCAAATATTCGGAATTGTCCGATATAAATATTCGATAGAGTATCCAATCGGACACAAAGTTTTTACTCACAGGTGAATGTCGATTATCCTGCAGTCACAATATTCGATCCTTTTGATTTTTACTCACGGTATTTGTTCATATTCCCGTGGTTCTCAGTGTTTAGAGTCCCACCTGGTTCGTTCGTCACTGGTCTCTCTCGATCGTTATCCACAAATCTCGGATCTGGTCATACGATCAGGGTGTAATATCGCGAGAGGTAAACTTATGCTTGTACTGACCAGTTTGAATAGCTGAAATTTCGGATCTTTGTCTTTGGAGCGCTCCGATTTTTTTATATGTATCCGGATATTAATAAACGAACTTCCAGTGGGGATGTCTTTGAAAAGCACCAAACGTGTTTCGGGGATCGCCTTTCCCCTTCCTCAGTGGTGACATCCCAACTTCCTGTGATTCTTTTTATATCCCTTTCAAGATGCATGTAAGATCAGATCTGGAGTGAAGGATCTGGTCTGGAACCAAAAAAAAACGCATATGCGGTTTCCGTGCGTTTTTTATGGGGAAGATGCGTTTTTTGCGGTATAGTGTGCCCCATGGTCTAATTAGTCTAATCTATAAAGGAAATAGTCCAGAAAGATTGCTAAATGGTCCATTCATGCCAAAATATATCAATATGCGGATATCCTGTAATAAAGATCAATTCTAAGTGCTATACTGTGAATATTAGTTTAAAGTGCGTCAATATTTATACATAAATCACATTACATAAATGTGAAACATACAAGTGAAATAAATATAATGATACATATAGTATACTAATAAATATAATAAAAAAGTGACAGTGCTTCTTTTCAAGTGTCTATTCTGTGTTGAATGGTGGGTAGGCCCATCACAGAGGAGGGGTCGCAGTGCTGATAGACAGCCAGACATGCGACCCCTCATCTGTCGAGGGGCACACTCACCGTTAGATTCTTACAGGAATCCGAAAATTTCAAGGTCTGCATTGAGACCTTTCGGAATAAGGCTTCCAAATTCATAAATTTTCCTTGACTCTGCTCTGGACATGGTCTCTACATGTTTCCCTCCTCGCCAATTTTTATCAATCCTTTCCAGAGCAGTAAATGTTAACCCCCTATAATCTTTATTGTGGGCCTCTTTAAAATGTCTTAAGAGAGAATGTTTCATATATCCGTTTTTTATATTTGTCAGATGTTCCGAAATCCTTGTTTTCAGAGCTCTTTTGGTCCGGCCTATATACTGTTTTTGGCATGGACATTGTATCAAATAAATTACACTGGTAGAATCGCATATAAGAAAATGTTTGATTTCTACCGAAAACGAGTTCTGAGTTGAGGTGACCTGAGTTGTTCTTTTTGGAAATGTCGTGTTTTTACACCCACGACATTTACCACACCTATAGAAACCCTTAAGTCCAATCCAATTATGCATTATACTTGGTTTTTTATCTTTATGTTTAATTGCTGGGGCTATCTTGATCCCTAAATTGGGTGCCCTAGTATACATTATTTGAGGTACCACAGGTACCAATGGACCCAAGAGTTTATCTTGTAAGATGTGATGCCAATGCTGTTTAATGATTGACCCTATTTGCCTATGTTGGATGGAATAAGGTAAGATCAGTCTAAAATTCGCATTATTAGGTGTAGTTTGTTGTATTTTTGGTAAAAGAAACATTTCTCTAGGTATATTTCTTATTTTCTCAAGTGCTTCCTCTATGCTTTCGAATGGATATTCTCTCTCTAAGAATTTTTCTTTCATAGTTGACGCTGAAATTGGCCAAAGGGGACATTTAGTAGCCAATTCGGTAAATGACAGCTCGAATATCGAATAAAACCATTCCTCGCTATCTGCTTTTGAAACGTGCTACAAATGTATTTATTATCTTTCTGGGTAATCAAAAGATCTAGATATTCTATTTCCTTTTTATTCTCATTCGATGTGAACACTAAATTATAATAATTTTGATTCAATCCAGCTATGAATGCTACGAGTTCTTCCTCTTTTCCTTTCCATATCAGTAGCACGTCATCAATGTACCTTTGCCAGAGCACCAGGTTGCCCCCACGCTGTGGATCAATGTATTGCTGCTCCCAATGTGCAAGGAACAGATTTGCATAGTTGGGGGCAAACCTGGTGCCCATGGCAGTACCTTTTACTTGTAGGTAATGATGACCTTCAAAATAAAAATAATTATGTTCAGGATATGTTTCACCCCTTCTACTATAAAATCTATTTGTTGCTGTTTAAAATTGTCCTGAGATCCCAGTATAGTTTTTAAAGCGGAGATCCCTTGACCGTGATCTATTACGGTATATAATGATTGTATGTCCAAGGTTGCCATTATTCAATCAGGTTTTACTTCCAACTTCTCCAACATTTGGATCACTTGTGTCGTATCCTTTGGATATGATCTCATATCTTTGACTAGTGGTTATAACCACGTATCCAAATATTTGGACAAGTTGGACATCAGGGACCCAATCCCCGATACTATGGGACGGCCTGGGGGGTCCACTGGGTTCTTGTGTACCTTAGGCAAACAATAGAAAACAGGGAGTCTCCCTGGTGTTGCCATTATAAAATCAAATTCTTGCTTAGATAAAATCCCCACTTCCAGGCCTCTATTACAATATTCTCCTAATTCTTTATTGTAGTCCACAGTGGGATCCACTTCTAATTTCTTATAAGTGGTTGTATCTAGTAATTGTTTAAAACATTCGTCATTGTATTTATTTGTATTTAAAATCACAATGGCTCTGCCTTTATCGGCGGGGCGAATAGTGATTTGTTCTTTTTTTGGAGCTCTTTGATTACCATTATTTGTTTATTTGTTAAATTTTGGTAACCTCTTTATTTCTCTTTTACTCTTCTCAGATCTGCCTCAACATTTTTCTGAAAACTAGCTATTTCTGGTCCTATTTCATTCCTGGGAAAATTCCTGGATTTATTCCTAAGATTTGTATGTAGGAAGTTCTCATCTCTATGAATTTCTGTGATTTTTCAAAAAATTATTTTTTAAGACATATATTTTTTATGAATTTTTGTATTCCAATATACGTGTTAAATTTGTCTAGCCTAGCCGTAGGTGCGAATTTTAAACCTTTATTTAGGAGTGACATTTGCGCCTGAGTGAGTGTGAATTCACTCAGGTTCATAATGCTACTGTTTTCTACTACCTCTGGGATTATCTCCTGTGTTCTCTGTGTCTTCTTTCTCCCTCTCCGTGTCTTTTTAGGGTTTCTTGGTGTTCCTGGTAGTGTGAGTTGTCCCTCTTCCTTTGTTTGTATGGTCCCGGATAAATTTCCGGTTCTTGGTGTCTCTGTATGTGAGGTGGTCTTTGTGCATATTGTCTTTCGTCTGATCCCTGTTGTGTTTTGTTTTGTCTCAAGTTGTAATGGTGCGTTTGTGATGAAATCCTATAACCACTGAAATGCATAAAGATGAGAACTTCCTACATACAAATCTTAGGAATAAATCCAGGAATTTTCCCAGGAATGAAATAGGACCAGAATAGCTAGTTTTCAGAAAAATGTTGAGGCAGATCTGAGAAGAGTAAAAGAGAAAAAAAGAGGTTACTACAATTTAACAAATAAACAAATAATGGTAATCAAAGAGCTCCAAAAAAAAAGAACAAATCACTATTCGCCCCGCCGATAAAGGCAGAGCCATTGTGATTTTAAATACAATGACGAATGTTTTAAACAATTACTAGATACAACCACTTATAAGAAATTAGAAGTGGATCCCACTGTGGACTACAATAAAGAATTAGGAGAATATTGTAATAGAGGCCTGGAAGTGGGGATTTTATCTAAGCAAGAATTTGATTTTATAATGGCAACACCAGGGAGACTCCCTGTTTTCTATTGTTTGCCTAAGGTACACAAGAACCCAGTGGACCCCCCAGGCCGTCCCATAGTATCGGGGATTGGCTCCCTGACGTCCAACTTGTCCAAATATTTGGATACGTGGTTACAACCAATAGTCAAAGATATGAGATCATATCCAAAGGATACGACACAAGTGATCCAAATGTTGGAGAAGTTGGAAGTAAAACCCGATTGGATAATGGCAACTTTAGACATACAATCATTATATACCGTAATAGATCACGGTCAAGGGATCTCCGCTTTAAAAACTATACTATATATAACACCTCGGCCCTGGTTCAACCATTTCTTCCAAATTTTATCTGTTTTTTCTTGTCTATCACTCAGTCTCTCCGAACCCTGTTCCAATCTGATCAGGACAATTTTAAACAGCAACAAATAGATTTTATAGTAGAAGGGGTGAAACATATCCTTGAACATAATTATTTTTATTTTGAAGGTCATCATTACCTACAAGTAAAAGGTACTGCTATGGGCACCAGGTTTGCCCCAGCTATGCAAATCTGTTCCTTGCACATTGGGAGCAGCAATACATTGATCCACAGCGTGGGGGCAACCTGGTGCTCTGGCAAAGGTACATTGATGATGTGCTACTGATATGGAAAGGAAAAGAGGAAGAACTCGTAGCATTCATAGCTGGATTGAATCAAAATTATTATAATTTAGTGTTCACATCGAATGAGAATAAAAAGGAAATAGAATATCTAGATCTTTTGATTACCCAGAAAGATAATAAATACATTTGTAGCACGTTTCAAAAGCCTATAGCGAGGAATGGTTTTATTCGATATTCGAGCTGTCCTTTACCGAATTGGCTTCTAAATGTCCCCTTTGGCCAATTTCGGCGTCTAAAACGAAATTGCACGGAGAACTCACAATTCGAAACGGAGGCGTCAACTATGAAAGAAAAACTCTTAGAGAGAGAATATCCATCTGAAAGCATAGAGGAAGCACTTTCGAGAAAATAAGAAATATGCCTAGAGAAATGTTTCTTTTACCAAAAATACAACAAACTACACCTAATAATGCGAATTTTAGACTGATCTTACCTTATTCCATCCAACATAGGCAAATAGGGTCAATCATTAAACAGCATTGGCATCACATCTTACAAGATAAACTCTTGGGTCCATTGGTACCTGTGGTACCTCAAATAACGTATACTAGGGCACCCAATTTAGGGATCAAGATAGCCCCATCAATTAAACATAAAGATAAAAAACCAAGTATAATGCATAATTGGATTGGACTTAAGGGTTTCTATAGGTGTGGTAAATGTCATGGGTGTAAAAACACGACATTTCCAAAAAGAACAACTCAGGTCACCTCAACTCAGAACTCGTTTTCGGTAGAAATCAAACATTTTCTTATATGCGATTCTACCAGTGTAATTTATTTGATACAATGTCCATGCCGAAAACAGTACACATGCCGGACTAAAAGAGCTCTGAAAACAAGGATTTCGGGAACATCTGACAAATTTAAAAAACTGATATATGAAACATTCTCTCTCAAGACATTTTAACCACCTCAGCCCCCATGGCTTAAACACCCTGAAAGACCAGGCCACTTTTTACACTTCTGACCTACACTACTTTCACCGTTTATTGCTCGGTCATGCAACTTACCACCCAAATGAATTTTACCTCCTTTTCTTCTCACTAATAGAGCTTTCATTTGGTGGTATTTCATTGCTGCTGACATTTTTACTTTTTTTGTTATTAATCGAAATTTAACGATTTTTTTACAAAAAAATGACATTTTTCACTTTCAGTTGTAAAATTTTGCAAAAAAAACAAGATCCATATATAAATTTTGCTCTAAATTTATTGTTCTACATGTCTTTGATAAAAAAAAAATGTTTGGGTAAAAGTTATAGCGTTTACAAACTATGGTACAAAAATGTGAATTTCCGCTTTTTGAAGCAGCTCTGACTTTCTGAGCACCTGTCATGTTTCCTGAGGTTCTACAATGGCCAGACAGTACAAACACCCCACAAATGACCCCATTTCGGAAAGTAGACACCCTAAGGTATTCGCTGAAGGGCATAGTGAGTTCATAGAACTTTTTATTTTTTGTCACAAGTTAGCGGAAAATGATGATTTTTTTTTTTTCTTACAAAGTCTCATATTCCACTAACTTGTGACAAAAAATAAAAACTTCCATGAACTCACTATGCCCATCAGCGAATACCTTGGGGTGTCTTCTTTCCAAAATGGAGTCACTTGTGGGGTAGTTATACTGCCCTGGCATTCTAGGGGCCCAAATGTGTGGTAAGGAGTTTGAAATCAAATTCTGTAAAAAATGACCAGTGAAATCCAAAAGGTGCTCTTTGGAATATGGGTGTCACGGCTGAGGATGGGGAAAACCCTCAGCCGTGCGATGCTCAGAAACGTCCTGTCGCTACTCGGCCAGGGCAACAGCATTAGGGAGCAGGTCACCTCCTATTGCGTCCCTAGCACTGACCCTGTCTCCTGTCCGCATGAGCCGACCCTGATGGTGGGAGGACTCATACACTGGAACCTAATAGTCCCTGGAAGCCCTCAGGACGGCCCTGAACTAGGAGGAGGGTAAGACTACCTATTCCTCCTAGGCACGGAGGAACAGGGGTCTCACTGGCCAAGCAGCAGGGAGAAGGGGAACAAGAACGGCCTATGAATATGACAGGTGAACCTAACTGTTCCACACTAACCTGCCACAGCCTTGCTGACTGGAACCTGTGCTCAGGAACGCTGTCCACACAAACATAGACAAACAGCACACACATAAGCACACAGAGGAACCAGGACATTCATAGCTGAAGTAACAACCAAAAGCATAGGACATAAACTAAACATCAGGGATAAGGATTTTATGACCGGAAGGGTGGCCCTTACTGGAAGGATGGTAACCAGCAGGAGGATGTCTCCAGCAGCATGGCTGAAGCACCCTCTCTGACTACTGCCTTCCACTGAGGCTTTATAGGGCCAAGTAGCCACACCCACAGTCAGACACACCCAGTGCACACACACACTAGGAAGGAGGTTAACCCTTCCAACACCACAGAAGGGAAGACATCAACATAAAGGGAAAGTGTCCAACACCTAAGTCACACTGTGGCTGTTGCCGTAAGCAACGACATGGGTGGCAACCGTGTCCTGGGAGTCAGCCCGAAGGCCGGGACACTGCCACCACATGTACACACTACAACCAAACGTTGCCACGGGCAACCACAGTGAGGGGAAGATGTCAGTGCACACCAAACATAAGACAGAGTGCACACAGACATACATAAGTGCATACATACAGACACACAAACTCCAAAGGGACCGCACACATACCTGTTGTCCGCGGCAACCGCACTTGAGGCAAACTACATCAAGCCTCAAGCTGCGGTTGAAACAACAACCCAAACCGCGGGCAACTGTATGCGGCTCCCAAGGAGTCACGGCCAGAACCGTGGCCGTGACAATGGGCCCCTTTGCCCACCTAGGCTGCACAAAAGTGTCACACATCTGGTATCTCCGTATTCAGGAGAAGTTGGGGAATGTGTTTTGGGGTGTCATTTTACATATACCCATGCTGGGTGAGATAAATATCTTGGTCAAATGCCAACTTTGTATAAAAAAATGTGAAAAGTTGTCTTTTGCCAAGATATTTCTCTCACCCAGCATGGGTATATGTAAAATGACACCCCAAAACACATTCCCCAACTTCTCCTGAATACGGAGATACCAGATGTGTGACACTTTTTTGCAGTCTAGGTGGGCAAAGGGGCCCATATTCCAAAGAGCACCTTTCGGATTTCAGTGGTCATTTTTTACAGAATTTGATTTCAAACTCCTTACCACACATTTGGGCCCCTAGAATGCCAGGGCAGTATAACTACCTCACAAGTGACCCCATTTTGTAAAGAAGACACCCCAAGGTATTCGCTGATGGGCATAGTGAGTTCATAGAACTTTTTATTTTTTGTCACAAGTTAGTGGAATATGAGACTTTGTAAGAAAAAAAAAAAAAATCATAATTTCTCGCTCATATCATTGGGGGACACAGGACCGTGGGTATAGCTTGCTGCTGCCACTAGGAGGCGACACTAGGCTGAAAGCTGTTAGCTCCTCCCCTGCAGGCTATACCCCCTCCAGCCTGGAGAGAGCATATCAGTTTTTAGCTTGGTGTCGTAGGAGGCAGACCTCCCTGCTTTGCAGGGTGGCGTTTTTCTTTTGATTTTATTATTTTTATCTTTAATTCACAGACTACTGGAAGGGGGCACAGGGTCGCCTGCGTCCCTGTATCCCCGGGAGGCTGGCCGGTGTATCTAAGTCACCGCCTTGCCTCCTCCAAGAAGGCAAAGTGGACCAGGGCAGCCTCGCTCCCCTGCTTCCCCCCAGCAAGAGGGCCACCCTCTCTTCAGCCCTTCTCTGCCCGCACCCCTGTCGCATGGTGCCAGCGGTCATAGGGTGGCCCTGCTGGTGTTGCATCATAGGGTGAAGAACACAGATGAAGACAGGTAAGTAATCTGCTTCATCCCCCTAGCTGCAGGAGAACCTCCTCCATCTTCCACCCCCCCCCTCCTCCCCACCCGCCCGCCCGTCCGTCCGTCCGTCCGTCCGTCAGCCCGAGAACCGGCCTCAGTGCTCTCGCCGCACGGCCGCTCTGCGGCATATCGGGTCTATTTATTAGAGGCGGCGGCATAGCACACATTACCTTTTAGCCGCAGCGGTCAGGGCATGGGGAACATAGGCATTCTGACCTCACTTCAGCATTAGGCTGCCGTTCCCGGGCTGGAAGGGGGCGTGGCTTGCCGTTTCCGGGCTGGAAGGGGGCGTGGCTTGCCGTTTCCGGGCAAGAGGGGGCGTGGCTTGCCGATTCCGGGCAAGAGGGGGCGTGGCTTGCCGGGCCCGGACAAGAAGGGGCGTGGCTTATTCTCCCGCCCTGATTCAGCTTCCTGATTCTTCCTCTGCGCTGCGTGGGTAGGATACAGGACCTGGGACCTCCATTCTGGTAGGCAATCGATACCCCCATCCAGCAGGAGATTTGACCATGTCTGACCCGGCCACTGACCCCCACCAGGCACCCTGTAGGACCACTTACTATGCCTGCTCCTTATGTTCGGAGAAATTCCCTCGTGGTCAGTCACTATCACTGTGCTCTGCATGTCAGAAACCTGCACAGAGCCATCCCCCTAGGGCACAACAGCCCACAGAAGCCCTGGAGCAGCCTGTCCAGGGGGAACCAGACTGGGCAAGGTCCCTGTCACGGGCAGTGGAAGACCTCTCAAAAATCTCCCATTCCACCCTTTCATTGCTGGGTCGTTTGGTAGAGAAATCACCACCGGCGCAACCCGCACAGTCGCATAGCGCACAAACCAGAGGCAGACTTCCTAGTAAGCGCCCCAGAGCAGGCACCCGTTCCTCCTCTGACGCCTCAGCATCCCCCCCTGCTCCTGGATCCCATTCACAGGCGTCCTCCCTTTTAGGCGACGCACTGTCAGAAGGAGAGCTTGGGGATTCGGATGCAGATATGGATCCGGAGCACTCTTCTCAGATTGCATCCATGGTGGATAGCCTGATATCGGCAATAAGGGACACCTTCCAGGTTCAGGAGGACCTTCCCTCCACTAGCCAACAAGGGGTGTCATTTCTGCGTACGAAGCAGAACCCCAAATCGTTCCCATTACACGCCGATTTTTCTATCGTTGTCACGAAGGCTTGGGACCAGCCAGGTTTGCGTTTCATTATTCCGAAACGCCTAGACCTACTCTACCCTTTTCTACGCGAGTCCGTGGACAAATGGTCCTCCCCACCGGTTGCTCGCTTGGCAAAATTCACTACCATCCCGGTGGCGGATGGCTCGTCCCTCCAGGATCCAGTGGACCGCCGCATAGAGTCACTCTCTAAGTCGATCTTTACGGCGAGCGGTTCGGCATTGCGGCCGATTTTCGCCTCTGCCTGGGTAGCCAAAGCAGTTTCGGAGTGGTCCCTCCGTTTGAACCAGGACATAGCGTCCGACCTCCCTCCCGCTGAACTTCAATCGTCAGCGCTCCAAATTTCTCAGGCAGGGAAATATCTCTGTGAAGCGGCTCTGGATGCTGGGACTATGATCGCCCGTTCCTCAGCTCTCGCCACTTCCATCCGCCGGGAGTTGTGGCTCAAGGCCTGGAAAGCCGATTCCTCATCTAAGCGCTCCCTGTTGAGGCTTCCGTTCTCGGGGTCTCGGCTATTTGGGTCCAAATTAGATGAGATTATTTCGGAGGCTACGGGTGGAAAAAGCACCCATCTGCCCCAACCCAGGGCAAAGCGGCCTTTTCAGTCCAGAACTTCATCTTCTCGCTTTCAGTCCTTTCGCCGCTTTTCGGGCACCCGTTTAGCACCCACCTCAGCGGCGGGGCCGCCCAATCAGGATCGGCGGAAAGGACCGTCCTTTAAGCCCCAGCAGGCCTGGCGTCCGCGGCCTCAGCAGCCTCGCACAGCCCCAGGTAAGCAGCCTTCAGCTTGAAGGTTTGTCCCCACCCTCACAGGTGGGGGGGCGTCTTCTCCTGTTTCAGGAGATTTGGCACGCCCATATTCCGGACGCATGGGCGCTCGAGGTTGTCTCCTCGGGCTACAAAATAGAGTTCAGGTCTCTTCCCCCCAACCGCTTCTTCCTCTCCCAGCCCTCCAGGGATCACATCCGGGCCGCGGCTCTTTTGCACGCAGTCCAGTCACTTCTCTCACGGTGGGTGATTTCCCCTGTTCCCTTGGAGGAGCGGTTTACGCGTTTTTATTCCAACCTGTTTGTGGTCCCCATAAAGGAGGGCGATGTGAGGCCAGTCCTGGACCTAAAACTGTTGAACCGTTATCTGCGGGTTTAAAGATTCAGGATGGAGTCCCTCCGTTCCGTGGTTGCTTCACTGGTGAAAGGGGAGCACATGGTGTCCTTAGACATCCAGGATGCATATCTCCACATCCCCATCGCCACAGCCCACCAACGGTTCCTTCGATTTGCCATCCAGGCAGCTCATTACCAGTTCGTCGCTCTGCCGTTCGGTCTGGCGACGGCTCCGCGAGTATTTACAAAAGTTCTTGCCCCTCTTCTGGGGATTCTGCGGTCCAGAGGCATTACTCTTCTCCCGTATCTGGACGACATCTTAATCAAGGCACCTACAGCGGCTCAATGCGAAGAGAGTCTTCAGATTACGATGAGCACCCTCACTCGCTTCGGGTGGATAATCAACCTGAGGAAGTCATGCCTGTCTCCCACCACTCAGATCAGATTCTTGGGCATGACACTGGACTCCGAGGCTGCCGTGGTGCGTCTACCACTGGACAAGAGATCGGACATTCAGAGGACGGTGCGTCTGCTCATTCAGCGCCGCAGGGTGTCGATTCGCAGCTGCATGCGAGTACTGGGCCTGATGGTGGCCTCCTTCGAGGCGATTCCATTCGCCCAGTTCCACACCAGGGATTTTCAGAGGCTCATTTTGTCCTCCTGGGACAAGTCCCGGGATTCTCTGGACCTCAGGATCTCTCTGTCCCACCCAGTGTGCGCGGCTCTTGGCTGGTGGATGGTACCGGACCACCTGTCCTCGGGGAAGTCCTTCCTTCCAGTGTCATGGACGGTGGTCACGACCGACGCCAGCCTCAGCGGCTGGGGAGGGGTCTTCGGTACCCGGACAGCCCAAGGCGTTTGGTCTCCGTTGGAGTCCAAACTACCTATCAATATACTGGAGCTCCGGGCCATCTACCTCTCCCTCTGCCATTGGACCCCCTACTTGCAGGGCCGTCCGGTCAGGATACAGTCGGACAACGCTACAGCGGTTGCCTATATCAACCACCAAGGGGGGACTCGCAGCGGGATGGTGATGAACAAGGCCGCAAGGATTCTGCAGTGGGCTGAAGCCCATGTTCCGGTGATCTCGGCTATATTCATCCCGGGTGTGGACAATTGGACAGCGGACTTCCTCAGCCGAACGACGGTGGACTTGGGGGAGTGGTCTCTCCATCCGGAGGTGTTCGAGGACCTTTGTCTCCGGTGGGGACGCCCAGAATGGATCTGATGGCGTCCAGGCTAAATCACAAACTCCCGTGCTTTCTGTCTCGCGCAAGAGATCCGATGGCGTACGACGTGGACGCCCTCGTGGCTCCGTGGGACAACTTTACATTTCTGTACGTGTTCCCTCCGTTACCGCTCCTACCTCGGATCCTACGCAGAATCAGGATGGAGGGCATTCAGACGCTTCTGATCGCCCCAGACTGGCCTCGTCGAGCTTGGTACTCAGAGCTCATTCTTCTTCTGGGAGACGTGCCGTGGCCCCTTCCACTCAGGCCCGACCTGCTCTCTCAGGGCCCAGTCTTCCACCAGGGTTTAAATACGCTACGTTTAACGGCGTGGCTATTGAAACCTTCCTGTTGAAGCAAAGAGGTTTCTCCGATGCGGTTGTTCGCACGATGATTAGGGCTAGGAAGCCCTCCTCCGCCAAGATCTATTATCGGACGTGGAAATCTTTCCTCAAATTCTGTGAGGACAGGGATCTTCCTCCCAGGCAGTTTTCCCTCCCTACGGTGCTGGCTTTCCTTCAGGCTGTGTAAGGCAGCGACTTGGTCCTCTTTACACACCTTCACGAAATTTTACCGAGTGCATTCTTTCGCCTCGGCGGATGCTGCTGTTGGCCGCAGAGTTTTGCAGGCCGCAGTGTAGTGTCTTACCAGAGGGAGTTGGTTTTGTTCTGGGCCAGTGGTTGTTTCCCGCCCCGGGGACTGCTTTAGGACGTCCCACGGTCCTGTGTCCCCCAATGATATGAGCGAGCAAACGAGATTTTTGTGAACTCACCTGTAAAATCTCTTTCTCGCTTTATTCATTGGGGGACACAGCACCCACCCATTTTTTCTTTTATTATGAGGCCAGTGGGTCCGAGTTGCCGGTTGGGGCTGGTGTCCGGTTTGGTTTTTTTGTTGGGCAGTGGTCCTTACTGGTTGTGTTTTGTTTCGGTACTGTTTCTCCTACTGCTGAAGCACAAACTGATATGCTCTCTCCAGGCTGGAGGGGGTATAGCCTGCAGGGGAGGAGCTAACAGCTTTCAGCCTAGTGTCGCCTCCTAGTGGCAGCAGCAAGCTATACCCACGGTCCTGTGTCCCCCAATGAATAAAGCGAGAGAGATTTTACAGGTGAGTTCACAAAAATCTCGTTTTTCCACTAACTTGTGACAAAAAATTAAAAATTCTAGGAACTCACCATGCCCCTCACGGAATACCTTGGGGTGTCTTCTTTCCAAAATGGGGTCACTTGTGGGGTAGTTATACTGCCCTGGCATTCTAGGGGCCCAAATGTGTGGTAAGTAGGTAAATGACCTGTGAAATCCGAAAGGTGCTCTTTGGAATGTGGGCCCCTTTGCCCACCTAGGCTGCAAAAAAGTGTCACACATGTGGTATCTCCGTATTCAGGAGAAGTTGGGGAATGTGTTTTGGGGTGTCATTTTACATATACCCATGCTGGGTGAGAGAAATATCTTGGCAAAAGACAACTTTTCCCATTTTTTTTATACAAAGTTGGCATTTGACCAAGATATTTATCTCACCCAGCATGGGTATATGTAAAATGACACCCCAAAACACATTCCCCAACTTCTCCTCTAGACGGAGATACCACATGTGTGACACTTTTTTGCAGCCTAGGTGGGCAAAGGGGCCCAAATTCCTTTTAGGAGGGCATTTTTAGACATTTGGATAGCAGACTTCTTCTCACGCTTTGGGGCCCCTAAAATGCCAGGGCAGTATAAATACCCCACAAGTGACCCCATTTTGGAAAGAAGACACCCCAAGGTATTCAATGAGGGGCATGGTGAGTTCATAGAAAAAAAAAAAATTTGCCACAAGTTAGCGGAAATTGTTTTTTTTTTTTTTTTTCTCACAAAGTCTCCCTTTCCGCTAACTTGGGACAAAAATTTCAATCTTTCATGGACTCAATAAGCCCCTCAGCAAATACCTTGGGGTGTCTTCTTTCCAAATTGGGGTCATTTGTGGGGTGTTTGTACTGCCCTGGCATTTGAGGGTCTCCGCAATCATTACATGTATGCCCAGCATTAGGAGTTTCTGCTATTCTCCTTATATTGAGCATACGGGTAATGAGATTTTTTTTTTCCGTTCAGCCTCTGGGCTGAAAAAAAAAAAATGAACGGCACAGATTTCTTCATTCGCATTGATCAATGTGGATGAAAAAATCTCTGCCAAAAAAAGAAAGAGGGGAAAGGCGTCTGCCAGGACATAGGAGCTCCGCCCAACATCCATACCCACTTAGCTCGTATGCCCTGGCAAACCAGATTTCTCCATTCACATCAATCGATGTGGATGAATAAATCCTTGCCGGGATTTTTTTTTTTATATATATACAAAGTGTTTGCCAAAGTATATGAACACCGCCACCTCCTCAGCTCATATGCCTCGGCAAACGTATCTTTTACTGCAGAGGAGAAATCTCGTCTTGCAGCGCCGCATACACCGACTTGCGTGTAATCTGACAGCAGCGCAATGCTTCTGTCAGAATGCACATCAGTGCTGCAGCTAGTCGATCGGTTGGTCCACCTGGAAGGTAAAAAAAACAAAACAAAAAAGAAAAAACCAGGCCGCAACGCAATAAATTTATTAACTTTAGAACAGAACATATTAACTTTTTTTTTAAACTTTTTTACTTACCGGTAATTTTTTTTTTTTGTTTAGTTTTTTTTTAACTTTTATAGAATAAACCTCTCCTTCCCCATGGGACAATGTGCAAAGCGCAAATCGCCCAAAGATGTGGCGAAGTACGTTATGCACTTTATCCCAGGTGAAAGGAGAGGTTTGCAGCAGCTGTGAGTAAAAGGGCCCTAATAGCCCTTTGTGCCTGTCCTGTGAGATGCAATCCCTATGCTAGGTGTACCTGTGTGTGGTACTTCCGGAAACACTCTCCTAAGCATAGGGCAGGGTGGTCAGGACAGTCAGGACAGAAATAGCGGGTGTCACGCCTTATTCTACTCCTGCTACAGACACGACATTTTTTTCGGGGTGGCGGTTAGGTTGAGGTACCTGCAACGACACTGGGGAAATGTCGCTCGTGTAGACGGCTAACTACACTGGTGGATGGGGCCACGGAACCTTCTGGATACAGGAGGTTCTCGATGATCTCTTCCTGGAATTTGAGGAAGGATCGTGTTCTCCCAGCCTTACTGTAGAGAACAAAACTATTATACAGAGCCAATTGAATTAAATATACAGACACCTTCTTATACCAGCGTCTGGTTCTGCGGGAAACTAAATAGGGAGCCAACATCTGGTCATTGAAGTCCACCCCTCCCATGAGCGCATTATAGTCGTGGACTGAGAGGGGCTTTTCAATGACACGGGTTGCCCTTTCAATTTGGATTGTCGTGTCTGCGTGAATGGAGGAGAGCATGTAAACGTCACGCTTGTATCTCCATTTCACCGCGAGCAGTTCTTCATTACACAAGGCAGCCCTCTTTCCCCTTGCAAGACGGGTGGTAACGAGCCGTTGGGGGAAGCCCACGCGACTAGTTCGCGCGGTGCCACAGGCGCAAATCCGTTCTAGAAACAAATGCCTAAAGAGGGCCACACTTGTGTAAAAATTGTCCACATAAAGATGGTACCCCTTGCCGAATAAGGGTGACACCAAGTCCCAGACTGTCTTCCCACTGCTCCCCAGGTAGTCAGGGCAACCGACCGGCTCCAGGGTCTGATCTTTTCCCTCATAGATCCGAAATTTGTGGGTATAGCCTGTGGCCCTTTCACAGAGCTTATACAATTGACCCCATACCGGGCACGCTTGCTTGGGATGTATTGTTTGAAGCCAAGGCGCCCGGTAAAATGTATTAGGGACTTGTCTACGCAGATGTTATGCTCAGGGGTATACAAATCTGCAAATTTCTGGTTGAAATGGTCTATGAGGGGCCGAATTTTGTGGAGCCGGTCAAAAGCTGGGTGGCCTCTGGGACGGGAGGTGGTGTTGTCGCTAAAATGCAGAAAACGCAGGATGGTCTCAAATCGTGTCCTGGACATAGCAGCAGAGAACATGGGCATGTGATGAATTGGGTTCGTGGACCAATATGACCGCAATTCATGCTTTTTAGTTAGACCCATGTTGAGGAGAAGGCCCAGAAAAATTTTAAGTTCGGAAACTTGGACTGGTTTCCACCGGAAAGGCTGGGCATAATAGCTTTCCGGTTTTGCGGTTATAAATTGTGTGGCATACCGGTTTGTCTCTGCCACGACTAAGTCCAAGAGCTCCGCAGTCAAGAACAGCTCAAAAAATCCCAGGGCCGAATTGATTTGAGCCGTCTCAACCCGAACTCCAGACTGGGCGGTGAAAGGGGGAACTACTGGTGCGGCTGAAGTTGGTGACTGCCAATCAGGGTTTGCCAGCACCTCAGGGACTCTAGGGGCTCTACGGGCCTGTCTGTGCGGTGGCTGCGACGGGGTAACTACTGCACGTGCCACCGTACCAGCTTCAACTGCCCTTCTGGTGCTCGCTACTTCACCAGGTTGTACGGCATTGCTGGTACTAGGTCCAGGAAGGGCTGCGCTGCTGGTGTATGCCTCACCACGTGATCCGGCAGCGACAGCCCCACTCTGCTGCTCTTGAAGCGGATCCTGCGTAACCTGTGGTCTAGCGACACGGTGCCGGGTACGCCTGGTTCTATCAGGGACCTCCACCTCCTCGTCCGAACTTTGGGTCAGAGAGCCACTGCTTTCCACAGGTTCATATTCTGACCCGCTAGATTCGTCAGATGAGGGTTCCCATTCCTCATCCGACTGGGTCAGAATCCTGTAGGCCTCTTCAGAAGAATACCCCCTGTTTGACATTTTGGACTACTAAATTTAGGGGTATTCCCTGAGACTACCCAAGAAAAAAAGCAAACCTGTCTTACAAAGGGGAGGCTAGCGAAGTACCGGAGGCCGCTGCGGTTGATAAAAAAGATCAAAACAGATTTTTTTTATCGCCGCAGTGCGTGTAAAGTGAATGTGCAGTGATCAAAAAATAATAATTTTTTGTCACTGTGGTGGGGCGGGCGTAGGTGAACGCACGTGTGGGCGACCGATCAGGCCTGATCGGGCAAACACTGCGTTTTGGGTGGAGGGCGAGCTAAGGTGACACTAATACAATTATAGATCTGACCGTGATCAGTTTTGATCACTTACAGATACTATAAAAGTACAAATGCTGATTAGCGATACGCTAATCAGCGAATAAAAGTGACTGCGGTGGGGTGGGCACTAACTCACGCTAAACTACCTAACCAAGGGGCCTAAACTATCCCTAAAACCTAACAGCCAATACTAGTGAAAAAAAAAAAGTGACAGTTTACACTGATCACTTTTTGTCTTTCACTAGTGATTGACAGGGGCGATCACAGGGGTGATCAAAGCGTTAATTGGGGTGCAGGGGGGTGATCTGGGGCTAAGGTGTAGTGTTGGTGCTACTCACTGTGAAGTCTGCTCCTCTGCTGGATCCAACCGACGAAAATGACCAGCAGAGGAGCAGAGAAGCCATATAACAGATCCTATTTACTAATATGATCTGTTATATGGCTTGTGATTCGATTTTTTAAAAATCAGCAACCTGCCAGCGACGATCATTGGCTGGCAGGTTGCTGATGCAATTCTCGCGAGAGGATGCGCCGGCGCGTCCAAGCGGAATAAAACAACCACCTCCAGGACGCGTCGCTGCGTTCGGCGGTCCGGAGGTGGTTAAAGAGGCCCACAATAAAGATTATAGGGGGTTAACATTTACTGCTCTGGAAAGGATTGATAAAAATTGGCGAGGAGGGAAACATGTAGAGACCATGTCCAGAGCAGAGTCAAGGAAAATGTATGAATTTGGAAGCCTTATTCCGAAAGGTCTCAATGCAGACCTTGAATTTTTTTTATTCCTGTAAGAATCTAACGGTGAGTGTGCCCCTAGACAGATGAGGGGTCGCATGTCTGGCTGTCTATCAGCACTGCGACCCCTCCTCTGTGATGGGCCTACCCACCATTCAACACAGAATAGACACTTGAAAAGAAGCACTGTCACTTTTTTATTATATTTATTAGTATACTATATGTATCATTATATTTATTTCACTTGTATGTTTCACATTTATGTAATGTGATTTATGTATAAATATTGACGCACTTTAAACTAATATTCACAGTATAGCACTTAGAATTGATCTTTATTACAGGATATCTGCATATTGATATATTTTGGCATGAATGGACCATTTAGCAATCTTTCTGGACTATCTTTTTGTATATCATTAAACCATCATATTAGTGTCTCTTTGTGCGTGTGTTTGTCTGCGTAATTTAACCACTAGGTGTACCCTGTACCTCCTGGCAATTTGTCACGAGAGCTCGATACAGTGGATACCTCTTTTTTTCTATTTTTCGTGCTAGTCATCCGTGGAGGGGCCACTTGGACATCAGTATCTCCTCACCTGTCATTTTATTAGGGTTAGACAGGAGTTTGAGGTTAGGCACGTGGACAGGGAGTCCCCACCATCAGGAGACGTCCCTGGGCTGAGGACCTTAGCAGGGTAGCAGTGGTAGGGATACCTTCCCCATCACTTACCCGGTATGTCCTATTAGGTTGTGGCCCACTCGACTGACTATATAGAGGTTTACATTTTTTCTCATTAAATTTAGTCATCTATCATTTTAGTAGGGTGTAATTGCTGGACTTGTTGCTTTTCTGGACTATTTCCTTTATAGATTAGACTAATTAGACCATGGGGCACACTATACCGCAAAAAACGCATCTTCCTCATAAAAAACACACGGAAACCGCATATGCGTTTTTTTTTTGGTTCCAGACCAGATCCTTCACTCCAGATCTGATCTTACATGCATCTTGAAAGGGATATAAAAAGAATCACAGGAAGTTGGGATGTCACCACTGAGGAAGGGGAAAGGAGATCCCCAAAACGCGTTTGGTGCTTTTCAAAGACATCCCCACTGGAAGTTCGTTTATTAATATCCGGATACATATAAAAGCCGAAATTTCAGCTATTCAAACTGGTCAGTACAAGCATAAGTTTACCTCTCGCGATATTACACCCTGATCGTATGACCAGATCCGAGATTTGTGGATAACGATCGAGAGAGACCAGTGACGAACGAACCAGGTGGGACTCTAAACACTGAGAACCACGGGAATATGAACAAATACCGTGAGTAAAAATCAAAAGGATCGAATATTGTGACTGCAGGATAATCGACATTCACCTGTGAGTAAAAACTTTGTGTCCGATTGGATACTCTATCGAATATTTATATCGGACAATTCCGAATATTTGAAAAAGTGCCTTGCATGGATTTTCATGTTATATTGCATATAAGAAAGAAATGCCAATACTATTATAAGGAATAGACTGACACTTTTGGCTTGCGATATTTTGCACATCCAGGACGTATGGTCCCCTTCTTTTTGGACTTTTTTTGAGTTTTTATTGAAGTTTTAGATTTTAGGTATTTTTAGGGATTGATATTGTCATTGTATGTCTGCTGCAGCGACAGTTAAGTATTTTAACATTGTATTGTAACACTGTATTTTAATATATTGTGCCAATTATTGTGTATCAACACCACTATTATTGCTCTATTTCCATGCGAGGGAGTGCCAGTCTCATAATATATATTTTCCATATATCTGGTTTATGCCTGTGATGGCCGGGCGATTGATAATTCCTTATGAATCGCCGGTTCCATTATGTCTGATAATTTTTGAATGAAGTGCTGAATGGCTTAGATTCCCTGCAGAGAGGTTTTCCTGTTCCATTAGCTGGGTTCCTGGCTGGCTGCAGTAGGTGCTATGTGTAAGCAAGTGGCTTGTTTGAAGCCAGGACCCCCCTGCGGTGCTCCTCCCTCTGCTATCAGACAGCAGAGTGCTGGTATGAGAACATGGCTTTGTTACAAAGGGTTGTTACAATACCAAAATTTTGATTAAATTTCGATACCATAAAAAAGTATTGCGATACTCAATACCACGCGAAAGAAATAAAATACCAAAAAAGCTACGTGCATTCCGCATTTAAAAAAATTGTGAATCGCACATTTTTTTTAAAATGTACATTTTTTTTTTTCTGTTCCGGCGTTCACCACATAGATTTTTTTTTATACATATTTTAATAGTTTGGACTTTTTGGATGTGGCGATATGTTTGTTTATTTATTGTTAATATATTTTACATGTAAAATTGGGAAAGGGGGTGAAGCGTCCTGGCTGCCATGATCGGAGCCCCAGGATTACACTGCTGGGGCTCCGATCAGAACTGCCACCAATGAAAAGGGGAGGGGACCCTGTGGCCACTGCCACCAATGATTTTAATACTGGGGGGGAGCACTGCGCCACCAATGTTTTTAATACAGGGAGGGGGGGGGAAACGGACACACTGCGTCACCAATGATAATTAACCTTAAATACAGGAGGCGGGTGCCAGCAGCAGATCAGTGGCAGTTAACCCCTCAGGTGCCGCACCTCAGGGGTTAATTGCCGCTGACCGCAGCTTCCTGTCAGAGGCAGGGTGCCGGCTATGTGATTCTGCTGCCGGCACCTGCCTCTTGTATTAAGGGTTAAAGAGGACCTTTCATGGGTCCAAACATTGTAAACTAACTATCAGGATATGTACAGCGGCGCGCAGGGATCTCGCTGAACTTACTATTATTCCTGGGCACCGCTCCGTTCGCCCGCTCTGTACGCTAATTGCTAGCATCAGAGCAATGGGGAGGAGACTGCCCTTTTTCTCAATGGGCGTTCCTTCTACCTGGCTGTAGCGCTGTCCAATCAAAGCGCAGAGCGTCACAGGTAGGGAGAAGATGATTTTTTTTTCTTTTTTTTTTCTTTTTTTTTTTCTTTCCCCCTCCCTTTCTCGCTACAGCCAGGGAGAAGGAACTCCCGTTGAGAAAAATGGCAGTCTTCTCCCCATTGCTCTGATGCTAACAATTAGCATACAGAGCGGGAGAATATACCGGGGGCCACAGCGTGCGAAATGGAGCGGCGCCCAGGAATAATGGTAAGTTCAGTGAGATTCCTGGGCGCCGCTCTGATAGTTAGTTTACAATGTCTGGTTCCATGAAAGGTCCTCTACTATCATTGGTGGCGCAGTGCGCCCGCCCCTCCTCCTGTCTCTCTTCTTATTGACAGCAGCTGCGGCACAGGGAGGAGTGACTCCTTCTTCCCTGTGCTACTGAGGGAACATGAGTGCGCTGACAGCAGCGCACTCATGTTCTGTGATGCTAGGCTGCGCAGTAGGGCAGCCTAGTATCGATAAATGTCAAATCCCGGTATCGTATTGATGCCGTGACAAAAGTATCGATTGGGTATCGATATTTCGATACCCGCAACAACCCTAACTGGCGTCAGTTGGTACTATAAACGGCCGTGTGAAGTCGGCTGTCTGGGATACCAGGAAGCTGGAAAGGGCGTCCTTCAGCGCCTGGAAGGCTGTCTCGCAGTCGTTTGTCCATTCGACTGCGGAGGGTAGCTTCTTCCTGGTGCGGTCCGTCAGGGGCCTCGCCAGGCTACTATAGTGGGGCGTGTACCCGGCAGTGCCCAGGAAGGACATCACCTGGTTCTTGTCCCGGGGGATGAGCCAGGATGCGCTGGCATCCACTCACTCGGGCTCTGGTTCCAAAGCTTGCCCAGGCCCCCTCGCTTATGCTCAGCTGCCACTTTCCTGGCATAAGGGTCAAGCCTGCCTGGCAGATATGCCCGAGCATCTACGCCAGATTCTCTCGGGGATCCTTCCATGTAGTACCGAAGACGGCAGTGACCTCCAGTTGCGGGGCCGCGTACCCTTCGAGTCCCTTAAGCAGCTTGACCATTGTCTTAGAAGTGGCAGGGGCATACTCCATGCCCAACGGTATCTCGGTGGACTCCGTTCTTCCTGGCTTTTTGGTGAACATTTCCCGGAAGGGGCGGCATTCTGGGAGGGCACCTGCCTCCCACTCATGATGCACCTGTACGTGGTCCAGGGTGACCAGGTACATCCTGGCATTGAGCCGCTGATGCGCGAGGTACGGGCCTTCCCAGGCCGCCTGAAACTTGTCCTGAGGTACGGGAACCAGTATCCACGCTTGCTGACCCACCTGGTGGGTCCTCTCACAAGCCTTCTGGTCGTACCCCCGCTTCTGGTTGGTCGGGGCCTGCCACATACTGTCGTGCACCAACCGCGACAAGGCCTGTGCCTTTTCCTGGAAGCGCATGACACACTCGATGACCGACACCCCAGGGATGGGTATGTCTCCTGTCCAGGCCTCTGTCTTAGCGGCCCCTGGGTATCTGGCTATCGGAATTTCGTGTGCAACCCACAAAAACTCCGCCCTGAACGGATAGGGTACCACAAATTGTCGGTCCCTAGGCCACGCCTCCGGTGAGCCCTGCTGGATAGTTTCCCGCCACAACCGTCCTTGGTCCCAGACCGCCCTCTGGAAGTCTCAGTCCAAGGCAGGCCGTGCCACCTGCTCCGTGAGAGCTTTCAAGCTGGCGCTAGCCCCTAACGCCAACTGAAACCCCTGGTGGGACGTGGCCAAAATAGACGAGACTGCCACGTTCCCTGTCAGTTCTACTACCTGCCGGTCCCCACTCCTCCGATGAGCCCTGCTGGACTGTGACCCGGTACAGCTGTCCTTGGTCCCAGACCACCTGCTCGAGGTGGGAGTCTGTGCCGCCTGCTCCTTGAGAGCGTTCAGGCTGGCGTCAGCCACCAACGCCACCTGAATTCTGAGGACGTGGCCAGAATAGACGAGACTGCCACGTCCTCAGTCAGGTCCTTGGGACCTGTTTCCTGGCCTCCATCTGACTCGGCAGCCACTTAGTCGGAGGGGGGAAAGCCATCAGGCACCTAGGGCCCCCAGCACTCCCACTGCGCGTGACAGCAGCTATTACCGCTGGTAGTGCCTGCTTCCCCTCGGCTTCCAACCAAGTCACCAGTCCAGACGGACTAACCTGGCCCTTTGACATGCCCGTTGGGGAGGAACCCTGCACTGAGGCTTTACCTGGGAGCCCTACTTCTCCTGGGACAGCCCTGACCTCATTTGCATCCTCCTCCCCCGCAGCTGTCTGCCCCCTGCTTGTCCCCTCAGCCACCACACCTGAGGACAATAGGCTCCAGCATGCTTGCTGGCCACACCCTGGGGCCTCAGCACAGCTGGCGTGAATGACCCCCTCCCCATTGAGGGGAGAGGCACACGTTACATACTCCACCCCCACGTCCCCATCAACAGGCATGTTATGAACATTAGCAGTATCAACAGGGGTGGACATAGCATCACATTCTGGGGGATTGGACCTCGGAGTGTCAGCGGCCACGTACTTAGAAACACGCTGTCCCAGGTCCGTCCCCAGCAGAACACTAGCAGGGATATTTGAGGATACCCCCAACTTTCTTACTCTTCGACCGGCGCCCCCGTCCAAATAGACCTTGGCGACGCGCAGAGCCGGTTCTACTCCTTTAATCCCTGAGACAGTAAGGCATCTCCCGGGCAATAAATCGTGGGGTGCCACCAGTTCAGGCCATACCAGAGTCATCTCGGCGCCGGTGTCTCTAAGTCCCATGGCAACGGCCTGGCCCACGGTGACTGGTTGAAAATTGTCCAGGGACCTCCCACCACCCACACACAACACAGTGGACGGTTTCCGGGTCAATGACTGGGATGGGTTCCTTGGACGCTGTGGACACGTGGCCTTGAAGTGTCCTCGCTGCTTACAGAGGTGACAAAATCGGTGTTCCCCCACCGACGTGGAAAGTGAAGCTGGGGCCGGTGCCCACTAGGGGTAGGGGCAGATTGCGTCTTGCCACCTCTCCAGCCGACATGTTTCCGGGCCTCTGAAGTCCTGCTGTTAGCGTATTCGTCGGCCAGGACTGCTGATGCAGAGGCCCCCTTTGGCTTCCGGTCACTGAGGTACCGCTGGAGGTCCTCCGGGCAATTCCACAAAAACTGCTCCGTGGCGATGAGCTCCTTCAGTTGCTGGATGGTGGTGAGCTCCAATCCCGTGGTCCATTGGTCAACCGCTCTCAGCAAGGCCCGTTCTCTGGGTAGGGGTCCTATCCGCTGCAAACTCCGGAGCTTTTTCCGGTATGTCTCAGGTGTCAAGTTGTACTGTCGGACCAGAGCCTGCTTGATGTCCTCATAGCTCAGGATGGTCTCGCTGGGCAGGTTTCCGAAGATTTCAAAGGCTTTTCCCCTGAGATGTGGCGAATCTGACCCACTGGTCCTCTGGCAACTGGTACTGATGGCAGGCCATCTCAAGCCAGCAAGAGGTGTCCAAGTCCCTATCTTTGTCCAGCAGGGTGAAGTCCTCCACCCGCAGTTTTGGACTCCGGATCTCTGGAGACTCACATCAGGCTGGGGAGGGCTGCTGGATTTGGAGCTAGAGCATTTTTAGCTGGTGCTTGCCCTCAGCCTGCTCACGACATTCTGTAGCTGCTATGAGGATCTCGTAGGAAGCCTGGTCTCCGGCCTGGAGACGGTCTAGAGCAGCTGAGCCTGCCTGGCTAGGGGGATGGGCAGGTGGAGTGCGGCCCACCGCGGACCTCACCGCCGGCAACTGGCTCCTTTTGGGAGCTTTGGCTGTCCTCCCCCCTCGCCACCAATATGTGACGAATACTGCACCTCGCTGCCGCCGGACGTCAAATACGTAGAGCCAGCGATATACGGTATAGTCACTGGTTACCAAGGCGTGACGTTAAGCCGTCCCTGAGGAACAGGTAAGGTCAGCTTGGTACAGTGTTCAGACTCCTCCTGTCCACAGGGGCACAGAGAGCAAACAGCGCTTCCTCAGCCCGGGTATACTGCCATCAGTTTCTCGTTTGATATAAGCATGGTCCGCTAGCAGGATTATATAGGGTGAGAAACCAACCCACAGTAGCGTATAACTAGGCCGAAACACGGACTTGGGGATTCGTGATCGAGAGACAAGACAGCACAAGATTAAATTATATATTTAATCGCCTTAAGGGCTCACTAGAAATAACACTATACACACAAAGAATATATATATATATAGTGGTCTGAGGTTGAAAATACAGGTAGTATGGTACAAACAGGATTAAACAGAGCAAAAAGTCAGTTTACCAGATGGATTAGTCCTTTGGGTTGTGATGAGTTCTTAGCTGTAGTCACATGGGAGGCAGTGATGTCAGCAGTTTGCAGGTCCCTCTAAAAACATGGCACGATGTGACCCCCCCCTCAGAGAAAAGACCCTGGACTCTGCTTGCCTGGCCATTTTTCAACTGTAGTCGGCCCCTCCCCTCCTTGCCTCTGGGAGGTGCCCGCCCCCCCCCCCCCCCCCTCCTTGCTGGGGTGGGCAGCCCAACGACCCTCAAAACCCATTAGGGCTTATAGCTCCAGACCAGAAGGTCACAGGGAGATGGTTCTGGGACCAAGGGACCCGCCTGTGTTGCAGCTACAAGTAGAGTCCAAACCTGTTACCGTCATTTGGTTTCTGTTGGGAGATATGTATATCTCCCCTCCCTGGCATCCTATTACCAAACTAAGAGAAGGAGCCTGACCGTCTTGGCCACAGGATCGCAAATATATATCTGGTTTATGCCTGTGATTGCCGGGCTTTCATAATTCCTTATAAATTGACGGTTCCATGTAAGGTTGTTTCAATACCAAAATTTTGATTCGGTTTCGATACCACGCGTATGGCACATGGGGTCCGGTCCAAAAGCATGTGCCTAGCCTGACATTAAAAATAAGTGACCCCCATCATGTTTAAAACATGGTAGTTGCAAGATTGGGGTTAATGAGTCACATTAACCCCAAATCTTGCTGGCTGCCTGATGCATGTTTTTTGTCTGCCTTTATTTTGAGGCAGGCTTAGGGCTAGGGCTGCACTGCGACTTTATGTAGCAAGACTGATTGATTTTAACTATTGAATGACAGCAGCAATCCAAATGAATGCGTTCCATTGAATGCAATCTTATGGACTGCAGCTGTCATTCAATAGTTAAAATCAGTCGCGCTACAAAAAGTTGCAGTGTAGCCCTAGCCTAATACTCTTGCACTGCTCACATATACACACTATACACTATGCAGTCATTGTCACATATACACACTATGCAGTCACTGCCCCACACCCTCACTGTCACATAAACACACTATACACTATGTAGTCACCCAACCTAATTTTTTATTGAAGTGGTAAATGGCTTAGATTTCCTGCAGAGAGGTTTTCCTGTTCCATTAGCTGGGTTCCTGGCTGGCTGGAGTAGGTGCTATGTGTAAGCGAGTGGCTTGTTTGAAGCCAGGACCCCCTGTGGTGCTGCTCCCTCTGCTATCAGACAACAGAGGGCTGGTGTGAGAACATGGCTGATATTAAATAATAATCCATATTCCTTCAATGACAGATCCGGTTTTCCGGTCTGCGCATGCTCAGACCTTTTAAAAATGTGAAAAAAATATAAATCGGATCCGTTTTTCCGGATAACACCGGAGAGACGGATCCGGTATTTCAATGCGTTTGTCAGACGGATCCAGAAACAAATGATCTCCGTTTGCATGCAGATTTCCAGCAACTGAACTGCCCGCCGGATTCTTCTAAGACCTCCTGCACACCGTAGCTGTCCCGTTGCTGTATTGCAGACCGCATTTGTGGATCTGCAATACACTGGCACCGTTCCGTGTGCATTCACGGATGCGGACCCATTCACTTTAATGGGTCTGCAAATCCGGAGATACGGAATCACTACGGAGTTCTTCCGTGGGATTTCGTCCCGTACTTCCGTTCTGCAAAAAGATAGAACATGTCCTATCTTTTTGCAGAACAGGCGGATCGCAAACTCATTAAAGTGAATGTGTCCGCGATCTGCCACGGGGCGCACGTGTTCGTGTGCAGGAGGCATAACGCTAGTGTGAAAGTACCCTTACTCATTAAGATATGTTCACACATTCTCCTAGTTATTTATTAATTTATTTATTCTTTTAAGGCTACATGCACACAAACGTTTTGTTTCAGTGTCCGTTCCTTCTTTTTTTGCGGATAGGATGCAGACCCATTTATTTCAATGGGTCCTCAAAAAATGCGGACAGCACACCGCGTGCAATCCTCATACGTGTGTCCGTTACGTAGCCCCGCAAAAAAAAATATAACATGTCCTATTCTTGTCCGTTTTAGGCATTGTTACAATGGATCCGCAAAAAAAAAAAAACTGATTGCATATGGATGTCATCCGTTTTTTGCAGATCCGCAATTTGCGGACCGCAAAACACACACGGTCATGTGCATGTAGCCTACGCCTGTATGGGACCTTCATAGTCAAACTTTTTATTTTTTTTATTCTTTTTCATCGTCACATTTCAAGAGCTATAACTTTATTTTTCCATCAATGTAGTTGTTTGAGGACTTGTTTGTGGTACATGTAGTTTTTAACCCCTTCCTGACATGCACAATACATGTAAGGTGCAGCAGGAAGTGACTTCCTGACACAAAGTTGCACTCGCTCGATCACCAGCAGGGTCTCGGCTGTATCCGCTAGCATCGCTAAAAACACTGATGCTGGTGGATTAACCTCTAATATGCCGTCTTCAATGCTGACCACTGCATCCCAAGGGTTTGCAAAGGGAAGGGGCCCCCTCTCTGACCCCATCAGCCCCTGCCTTGCAAAAACAATAGGGCCCACCAGGTATGGAGGCCTATGAAGCCAAGCCTCCTGTCTGGGATTTATAGGCGAACTGTCAGTGTAAGGCTACTTTCACACTAGCGTTCGGGGCTCCGCTTGTGAGTTCCGTTTGAAGGCTCTCACAAGCGGCCCCGAACGGATCCGTACAGCCCCAATGCATTCTGAGTGGATGCGGATCCGCTCAGAATGCATCAGTCTGGCACCGTTTGTCCTCCGCTCCGCTCAGCAGGCGGACACCTGAACGCAGCTTGCAGCGTTCGGGTGTCCGCCTGGCCGTGCGGAGGCAAACGGATCCGTCCAGACTTACAATGTAAGTCAATGGGGACGGATCCGTTTGAAGTTGACACAGTATGGCTCAATTTTCAAACGGATCCGTCCCCCATTGACTTTCAATGTAAAGTCAAAACGGATCCGTTTGCATTATCATGAACAAAAAAAAAAATATATATATATTTTTTTTTTTTTTGTTTTTTTTTGTTCATGGTAATGCAAACGGATCCGTTCTGAACGGATCTAAGCGTTTGCATATAGGTGCGGATCCGTCTGTGCAGATACCAGACGGATCCGACCTAAACGCAGGTGTGAAAGTAGCCTAAGGCGTCATGCACACGACTGTGGTTGGAGTCCGCATCTGAGTTGCATTTTTTTGTGGGTTGAATGTGGACGCATTCACCTCAATGGGGCCGCAAAAGATGTGGAGAGCACTCGTGTGCTGTCCAAATCCAAATGTCCGTTTCGCAGCCCCGCAAAAAAAAAAAATAGAACATGTCCTATTCTTGTCTGTATCACCCCAGAGTCTCTACACTTGTCAGCACAAGATGTGTGAATCACCACATTGGGCCTTAAATGCTCATTGTGCTCCTTTACTCCTGAGCCCTGTTGTATGGCCAGGGAAAAGATTAGGGGTGTAGGGAACCAGGAAACACACCATAATAATAAGAGGACTGACTTTTCACATTGGCAGACACTGAGTACAACATATTGGGCACTGAAATAGCATATCTGTGGAAAAATTTCAGTTTTCAGTTTGCACCATTTGCTGTAACTTATCTTTTGTGAAACACCTGTGCGGTCAAACCTCTTGGTAAATACCAAGTCACTTCTTGAGGGGGATATAGATATAGATATATATATATATAAAAATATAATATGAGTTTCTGTCTGTGTCTATCTGTGTGTCTGTCTGTCTAGACGTTCTTTATGCGTGACCAAATGACTGGACCGATCTTCACCAAATTTGGCACACAGGTACATCAGGTGTCCGGGAAGGTTTTAGACTGGGTCTCAGCTCTCTAGGACGTACCGTTCCTGAGATATTCCCCAAAAATGAACCCCTTCCCACCCCAAATACAAGCCTGCAATTCTTTCTCTTCAAATCCCAACTGCCATAAACACAGTTTCTCGTACTTTTTTCCATTGGGGGACACAGACCATGGGTATAGCTTAGAGGTATTAGTAGAAGGGACACTATGCAAATACAAAAGAGCTCCTCCTCCTCGAGCTATACCCTCCGACTCCACCAGGAGAATCTCAGTCTTTGCTTAGTGTCTGGTGAAGGAGGATGACACTCCTTTTTGACTACTCTTTTTTTGTTATTTTTTCTAGATGGGGACGCAGGTCGGCATGGCGCCTTCCTGGTCCCCCATGGAGTGCCTGCCGCCGTCTTTGGGGCGCTGCCTGGCTGCCTCCATTATCCCCCCAGAAGGCAAGTGGATCCGGGCTCGACCTGTTAGCTCCGGCATCCCACCAGCTCCTGGGTCACCTGCTGCTGCCCTCCATCCAGAGCACTGAACTCGGGTGAGTCAGATGTCTGAAGAGGTGAGCCCTGCTGGTACAGGACAGAGGGAGAAGACTGCAGGAGAAGATAAGTATGGCTTCCCCTCTGCCCCCCCCCCCCATTCCCGATATGGGCGCCTGGGTGAACTGGAGAATTGTGTGTTTTCTGTCTGGGGTGCTGGGGCAGGAGGGCTCTCATCTGGAGGCACTTACTTTAGACTGCCGTCTCAATTGGGGGACCTTTTATTCTTATATGCGGCATGTCTGTTCAGAGCGGCGCCTGTATGTTCCTACCATCCAGCAGCACCCACCAGCGGCAGGCCCCCGTTTCTTTCGGGGGCCTCCGCCACCTCTGCAGGGGGTACCGTTAGCATTAATAACCCCCGCTACGCCACGTTCGGCGCTGGGGGCCGTTTTTACATATAACAGGCAGTCGAGCGCGCGCTTTTTTCGCGCCTCTATGACGCATCCTGGGGGCGGAGCCTAGCGCTTCGCTCCGGCTCCTTCCTCCACCTGCCGAGAAGCTCTCCTCGCCGGGTGGCTACTCCCTGCTCCTTCTCTGGTGTTATCCTCGGTGCCGTTGCCTGGGTGGTAGGAGTTCCAGCTTCTTGCTGCAACTGTTAGTTTTCTCCTTTGCCATCATGCCAAAAACCTAAGTCTGTTAAGACCTCTTCTCAGACCCCAATGGGGTCCTGTACAGAGTGTCTTTTACCACTTTCTGTTTCTGGTACCTGTGTCTCCTGCCCTGCTCCTAGACAGGATCACCTTTCTCCCCCTGTTCTTGCCAAGCCCAGCCCCTCCCCTGTCCCTGCAGAGTCTGCGGTCCCCACTTGGGCATCCGCCATGTCCAGTGCAGCCGCTGATTTGGCCTTGTTTGCCAAGGCAGCCATGTCTTTTATGGAACGTGTGGCGGTTCCCAATCCTATGGCGCCCACCACTCCGTCTCCCCACAGTGGTTCCCGCAGAGGACGCCTGGCTACCAAGAGGCAGCGTGAGCGACAGCATCCCTCCTCGGATGACTCCGCTTCCACCCTCTCGTCTAGAGGCGTGTTCAGATGACTCTCCAGCCCCCCCCCCCCCCCCCCAGGGAGCGCAAGTCTGAAGGGGAATTGTCCGGATCGGACGAGGTCATGGAACGGGATCCTCCGCCTAAGCTCTCCACCATGGTGGCTGACTTAGTGACAGCTGTCCGTGACACCTTTAATCTCAATCTCCAAGGGGATTCTCCTCCTTCCTCTAGGAGGGAATTCACCCTTTTCCCGTCCAAGAAACCGGAGGCTGCTGCGTTTCCTGTCCATGAGGAATTTTCCGCAGTCGTTTCCAGGGCCTGGGACCGCCCTAACCAAAAGTTTTCTGCCACCAAACGCATGGATACGCTTTTATCCTTTTCCGGCTGACAGTGTGGAGAAGTGGTCCTCTCCCCCTAAGGTGGATGCCCCGGTGGCCAGGTTAGCCAAAAACACGGCCCTCCCGGTCCTAGACGGCTCCTCACTGCAGGATTCTGTGGACAGGCGCCTAGATTCTCTGTCCAAATCCATTTTCTCACTGGCGGGCACATCCCTTCGCCCTGCCTTTGCCTCCGCTTGGGTGGCCAGAGCGCTTTCGGTGTGGTTGCAGCGCCATCACCAAGACCTGGCGGAACAGGATACGTCTGCTGACACTCTGGATTTGGTTCTCCAGATGTCTCAGGCTTCTAAGTTCCTCTGTGAGGCTTCCATGGACATTGGTTCGCTCTTTGCCCGCATTTCATTCAGTGCAGAGAGGTCTGGTTGAAGGTTTGGGACGCCGACGCTTCCTCCAAGCGTTCTCTGGCTAACCTTCCCTTTGAAGGTTCCAGACTTTTTGGGGCTCAACTTGATGAGTTTATCTCGGCCGCTACTGGGGGCAAGAGTACTCATCTCCCACAGCCTAGGGCCAAGCGCCCCTTCCGGACCAGGTCTTCCGGTTCCCGGATCCAGTCTTTTCAGCGCTTCTCGTCTAGCAGGACGTCTTCTGCTTCCTCTGACGGGGGTCACAGGACTCCCGCAAGAAGCCCTCCTTTAAGCCCCAGCCTTCCTGGCGCCCGAGGGTGCAGTCGGCCCGCCCTGCTGCTCCAAAGCAGTCTTCCGCATGAAGGGGCGCCCCCACCCCTCGTGGTGGGGGGCCGCCTGCTCTCTTATCAGCAGGTTTGGAGAACTCATGTTCAGGACGCTTGGGCTCTGGAAATTGTAACATCGGGTTACAAGATAGAGTTTGCGTCTAGGCCGTTGGAACGTTTTTTCCCTTCTCGCGTTCCGGGGGATCCGACCCGAGCCTCAGACCTCTTGATGGCAGTTTCCTCTCTTCTAGACTGGGGTGTGATTATCCCAGTTCCCCCAGTGGAACACTGCACAGGTTTCTATTCAAACCTGTTCGTGGTCCCAAAGAAGGAAGGGTCGGTGCGTCCGATCCTGGATCTAAAACTGCTCAACAAGTTTCTGCGGGTGCGGAGGTTCCAGGGGGCAGTGTCGCATCTGCTGCACTCCCCGTGCCTCTCCATACGGGAGTGCATGCGGGTCCTGGGTCTTATGGTAGCCTCTTTCAAGGCTGTTCCATATGCTCAGTTTCACACTCGTTTGTTGCAACAGGAGATCCTTTCCCTCTGGGACAAGACCTCTCGGGGTCTGGACGATCGCATCCGCTTGTCTCAGCGGGTTCGGGCGGCTCTCTCTTGGTGGCTGTTCCCGATGAACCTGAGGTCGGGAAGGTCCTTCCTCCCGTTCTCCTGGACGATCGTCACCACCGATGCCAGTCTCCTGGGTTGGGGCGGCGTTCTCCAGTCTCGCACGGTTCAGGGGATTTGGTCGGCGGCGGAATCTCGCCTTCCGATCAACATTTTGGAGCTGAGGGTGATTTTCCACTCCCTCTCCCATTGGACTCCTCTCCTTGCACGCCTTCCGGTGAGGATTCAATCGGACAATGCCACGGCTGTGGCCTACATCAACCATCAGGACGGGACCCGCAGCCGGATGGTGATGCAGGAGGTGACGAGAATTCTGACGTGGGCGGAGTCGCACGTTCCGGTGTTGTCAGCAGTTTACATTCCAGGAGTGGACAACTGGACAGCGGACTTTCTAAGCCGCAACAAGGTGGATCCAGGCGAGTGGTCTCTGCATCCAGATGTATTTGAAGAAATCTGCCGCAGATGGGGCCGTCCGGATGTGGACTTGATGGCGTCCAGGCTCAACAACAAGCTCCCGGTGTTCCTGGCTCGCGCCTGGGATCCGAAGGCGTACGGGGTGGAAGCGCTGGTGTCTCCATGGCAGGACTTCAGTCTTCTCTATGTCTTCCCTCCGCTTCCTCTACTACCGAAGGTTCTACGCAAGATCAAGGCGGAAGGGATTCCGACCGGTCATCGCCCCAGAGTGGTCTCGCCGCGCGTGGTTCTCAGACGTGGCTCGGATGCTGGCGGACGCCCCATGGCCTCTTCCCGACAGAAAGAATCTACTGTCTCAGTGCCCGCTCTTCCACCGGAATTTACGGTCTCTTCGTTTAACGGCGTGGCTGTTGAAACCGCCATCCTGAAGAAGAGGGGGTTCTCTGATTCGGTGATTAGAACCATGATCAGTGCGAGGAAGCCGGCTTCCTCCCGGATTTACTATCGTACCTGGAAGGCCTTCCTGACTTTTTGTGAGAACTCGGGGTTCCCTCCCCTTCGTTTTTCCATCCCGATGGTGCTGTCGTTTCTTCAGTCCGGGCTTGAGATGGGACTGTCGCTGAGTTCCCTGAAAGGTCAGGTTTCTGCGTTGGCCGTCTTTTTTCAGAAGTCCCTTGCTCTTATGGTCCTGTGAAGACTTTTCTTCAGGGGGTGGCACATTCGGTTCCTCCGTATGTTCCCCCTTTGCCTCCTTGGGATCTCAATTTGGTCCTGCGCGCTCTGCAGTCGGCCCCCTTCGAGCCTCTGAGAGAGGTCTCCCTGTCTTTTCTCACCTGGAAAGTAGTCTTCCTTGTGGCCATAACTTCCATCAGACCGGTGTCGGAGCTGGCCGCTCTTTCCTGCCAGGAGCCTTTTCTGGTTTTTCACCAGGATAAGGTTGTACTCCGTCCGGTTCCCTCCTTTTTGCCCAAGGTGGTCTCTCCCTTCCACCTTAATGAGGATCTTGTCCTGCCCTCATTTTGCCCTTCTCCGGCAAACCCCAAGGAACGCACTCTGCATTCCCTGGATGTCGTACGGGCCCTGAAGTTGTATCTTGCGGCTACCGCTTCCGTCCGCCGTTCAGATTCCCTCTTTGTGATTCCCGAGGGACCTCGTAAGGGTCTGGCGGCCTCCAAGGTCACTGTGGCGCGATGCATCCGCTTGGCTATTTCCGCGGCTTATCGCGCTCGTGGTAGGGTTCCCCCGGCTTGGATAACCGCTCACTCCACTAGGGCGGTGGGGGCTTCCTGGGCAAGGCGCAATCGTGCCTCTGCGTCTCAGCTGTGTAAGGCGGCCACCTGGTCGTCCTTACATACCTTTACAAAGTTTTATCAGTTGCATTCTCTGGCTTCGGCTGATGCTGTCTTTGGCCGCAGGGTTTTGCAGGCTGTGGTTCCTGTTTGACCGTTGGACGTTCTTCCTGGCGGTGCGGATATTTTTTCCCACCCCATGGACTGCTTTAGGACGTCCCATGGTCTGTGTCCCCCAATTGAAAAAAGTACGAGAAAAGGAGATTTTTTGTGAAACTCACCTGTAAAATCTTTTTCTCGTCTTTTCCATTGGGGGACACAGCTCCCACCCATTCTGCCTGTTGCAGGAGGGGTTTTCAGTTCAGTTTCTGTTTGTGGTTGGACCTTATGGGCTTGGTCCGATGGCTTCCATTATTTTTTCTTGTCTCCTTCTCCTACTGCTTTTGCAACGCCTGAGTTCCTCCTGGTGGAGTCGGGGGGTATAGCCCAGGGAGGAGGAGCTCTTTTGTATTTGCATAGTGTCCCTCCTACTAATACCTCTAAGCTATACCCATGGTCTGTGTCCCCCAATGGAAAAGACGAGAAAAAGATTTTGCAGGTGAGTTTCACAAAAAATCTCCTTTTTACTCCAGGTTTCCATAACAACCCAGCCATATTTCTTTACTGCCTATAGGGGCGGTCACTGTGAAAGTAACAGTTAAAGGGGCGGTCACAGTAAGAGTCACAGTTAAAGGGGCGGTCATAGTGAAAGTCACAGTTAAAGGGGCGTTCACATTGAAAGTCACAGTTAAAGGGGCGGTCACAGTTAAAGCGGCAGTCACAGTGAAAGTCACAGTTAAAGCGACGGTCAAAGTGAAAGTCACAGTTAAAGGGGCGGTCACAGTTAAAGCGGCAGTCACAGTTAAAGCGACGGTCAAAGTGAAAGTCACAGTTAAAGCGGCGGTCACAATGAAAGTCACAGTTAAAGGGGCGGTCACAATGAAAGTCACAGTTAAAGGGGCGGTCACAATGAAAGTCACAGTTAAAGGGGCGGTCACAGTGAAAGTCACTGTTAAAGGGGCGGTCACAGTGAAAGTCACTGTTAAAGGGGCGGTCACAGTGAAAGTCACTGTTAAAGGGGCGGTCACAGTGAAAGTCACTGTTATGGGGGAAACTGTTGATATTTTTTTACGACACACGGAAACATAAAATGAAATAGATGAAATATATCCGTGCGAAGCCGTGTCCTTCTGCTAATATGTGTGTGTGTGTGTGTATGTGTGTTTATATATATATATATATATATATATATATATATATATATGTATGTATATACTGCGTGCAGAATTATTAGGCCAGAAACCGGAGGCTGCTGCGTTTCCTGTCCATGAGGAATTTTCCGCAGTCGTTTCCAGGGCCTGGGACCGCCCTAACCAAAAGTTTTCTGCCACCAAACGCATGGATACGCTTTTATCCTTTTCCGGCTGACAGTGTGGAGAAGTGGTCCTCTCCCCCTAAGGTGGATGCCCCGGTGGCCAGGTTAGCCAAAAACACGGCCCTCCCGGTCCTAGACGGCTCCTCACTGCAGGATTCTGTGGACAGGCGCCTAGATTCTCTGTCCAAATCCATTTTCTCACTGGCGGGCACATCCCTTCGCCCTGCCTTTGCCTCCGCTTGGGTGGCCAGAGCGCTTTCGGTGTGGTTGCAGCGCCATCACCAAGACCTGGCGGAACAGGATACGTCTGCTGACACTCTGGATTTGGTTCTCCAGATGTCTCAGGCTTCTAAGTTCCTCTGTGAGGCTTCCATGGACATTGGTTCGCTCTTTGCCCGCATTTCATTCAGTGCAGAGAGGTCTGGTTGAAGGTTTGGGACGCCGACGCTTCCTCCAAGCGTTCTCTGGCTAACCTTCCCTTTGAAGGTTCCAGACTTTTTGGGGCTCAACTTGATGAGTTTATCTCGGCCGCTACTGGGGGCAAGAGTACTCATCTCCCACAGCCTAGGGCCAAGCGCCCCTTCCGGACCAGGTCTTCCGGTTCCCGGATCCAGTCTTTTCAGCGCTTCTCGTCTAGCAGGACGTCTTCTGCTTCCTCTGACGGGGGTCACAGGACTCCCGCAAGAAGCCCTCCTTTAAGCCCCAGCCTTCCTGGCGCCCGAGGGTGCAGTCGGCCCGCCCTGCTGCTCCAAAGCAGTCTTCCGCATGAAGGGGCGCCCCCACCCCTCGTGGTGGGGGGCCGCCTGCTCTCTTATCAGCAGGTTTGGAGAACTCATGTTCAGGACGCTTGGGCTCTGGAAATTGTAACATCGGGTTACAAGATAGAGTTTGCGTCTAGGCCGTTGGAACGTTTTTTCCCTTCTCGCGTTCCGGGGGATCCGACCCGAGCCTCAGACCTCTTGATGGCAGTTTCCTCTCTTCTAGACTGGGGTGTGATTATCCCAGTTCCCCCAGTGGAACACTGCACAGGTTTCTATTCAAACCTGTTCGTGGTCCCAAAGAAGGAAGGGTCGGTGCGTCCGATCCTGGATCTAAAACTGCTCAACAAGTTTCTGCGGGTGCGGAGGTTCCAGGGGGCAGTGTCGCATCTGCTGCACTCCCCGTGCCTCTCCATACGGGAGTGCATGCGGGTCCTGGGTCTTATGGTAGCCTCTTTCAAGGCTGTTCCATATGCTCAGTTTCACACTCGTTTGTTGCAACAGGAGATCCTTTCCCTCTGGGACAAGACCTCTCGGGGTCTGGACGATCGCATCCGCTTGTCTCAGCGGGTTCGGGCGGCTCTCTCTTGGTGGCTGTCCCCGATGAACCTGAGGTCGGGAAGGTCCTTCCTCCCGTTCTCCTGGACGATCGTCACCACCGATGCCAGTCTCCTGGGTTGGGGCGGCGTTCTCCAGTCTCGCACGGTTCAGGGGATTTGGTCGGCGGCGGAATCTCGCCTTCCGATCAACATTTTGGAGCTGAGGGTGATTTTCCACTCCCTCTCCCATTGGACTCCTCTCCTTGCACGCCTTCCGGTGAGGATTCAATCGGACAATGCCACGGCTGTGGCCTACATCAACCATCAGGACGGGACCCGCAGCCGGATGGTGATGCAGGAGGTGACGAGAATTCTGACGTGGGCGGAGTCGCACGTTCCGGTGTTGTCAGCAGTTTACATTCCAGGAGTGGACAACTGGACAGCGGACTTTCTAAGCCGCAACAAGGTGGATCCAGGCGAGTGGTCTCTGCATCCAGATGTATTTGAAGAAATCTGCCGCAGATGGGGCCGTCCGGATGTGGACTTGATGGCGTCCAGGCTCAACAACAAGCTCCCGGTGTTCCTGGCTCGCGCCTGGGATCCGAAGGCGTACGGGGTGGAAGCGCTGGTGTCTCCATGGCAGGACTTCAGTCTTCTCTATGTCTTCCCTCCGCTTCCTCTACTACCGAAGGTTCTACGCAAGATCAAGGCGGAAGGGATTCCGACCGGTCATCGCCCCAGAGTGGTCTCGCCGCGCGTGGTTCTCAGACGTGGCTCGGATGCTGGCGGACGCCCCATGGCCTCTTCCCGACAGAAAGAATCTACTGTCTCAGTGCCCGCTCTTCCACCGGAATTTACGGTCTCTTCGTTTAACGGCGTGGCTGTTGAAACCGCCATCCTGAAGAAGAGGGGGTTCTCTGATTCGGTGATTAGAACCATGATCAGTGCGAGGAAGCCGGCTTCCTCCCGGATTTACTATCGTACCTGGAAGGCCTTCCTGACTTTTTGTGAGAACTCGGGGTTCCCTCCCCTTCGTTTTTCCATCCCGATGGTGCTGTCGTTTCTTCAGTCCGGGCTTGAGATGGGACTGTCGCTGAGTTCCCTGAAAGGTCAGGTTTCTGCGTTGGCCGTCTTTTTTCAGAAGTCCCTTGCTCTTATGGTCCTGTGAAGACTTTTCTTCAGGGGGTGGCACATTCGGTTCCTCCGTATGTTCCCCCTTTGCCTCCTTGGGATCTCAATTTGGTCCTGCGCGCTCTGCAGTCGGCCCCCTTCGAGCCTCTGAGAGAGGTCTCCCTGTCTTTTCTCACCTGGAAAGTAGTCTTCCTTGTGGCCATAACTTCCATCAGACCGGTGTCGGAGCTGGCCGCTCTTTCCTGCCAGGAGCCTTTTCTGGTTTTTCACCAGGATAAGGTTGTACTCCGTCCGGTTCCCTCCTTTTTGCCCAAGGTGGTCTCTCCCTTCCACCTTAATGAGGATCTTGTCCTGCCCTCATTTTGCCCTTCTCCGGCAAACCCCAAGGAACGCACTCTGCATTCCCTGGATGTCGTACGGGCCCTGAAGTTGTATCTTGCGGCTACCGCTTCCGTCCGCCGTTCAGATTCCCTCTTTGTGATTCCCGAGGGACCTCGTAAGGGTCTGGCGGCCTCCAAGGTCACTGTGGCGCGATGCATCCGCTTGGCTATTTCCGCGGCTTATCGCGCTCGTGGTAGGGTTCCCCCGGCTTGGATAACCGCTCACTCCACTAGGGCGGTGGGGGCTTCCTGGGCAAGGCGCAATCGTGCCTCTGCGTCTCAGCTGTGTAAGGCGGCCACCTGGTCGTCCTTACATACCTTTACAAAGTTTTATCAGTTGCATTCTCTGGCTTCGGCTGATGCTGTCTTTGGCCGCAGGGTTTTGCAGGCTGTGGTTCCTGTTTGACCGTTGGACGTTCTTCCTGGCGGTGCGGATATTTTTTCCCACCCCATGGACTGCTTTAGGACGTCCCATGGTCTGTGTCCCCCAATTGAAAAAAGTACGAGAAAAGGAGATTTTTTGTGAAACTCACCTGTAAAATCTTTTTCTCGTCTTTTCCATTGGGGGACACAGCTCCCACCCATTCTGCCTGTTGCAGGAGGGGTTTTCAGTTCAGTTTCTGTTTGTGGTTGGACCTTATGGGCTTGGTCCGATGGCTTCCATTATTTTTTCTTGTCTCCTTCTCCTACTGCTTTTGCAACGCCTGAGTTCCTCCTGGTGGAGTCGGGGGGTATAGCCCAGGGAGGAGGAGCTCTTTTGTATTTGCATAGTGTCCCTCCTACTAATACCTCTAAGCTATACCCATGGTCTGTGTCCCCCAATGGAAAAGACGAGAAAAAGATTTTGCAGGTGAGTTTCACAAAAAATCTCCTTTTTACTCCAGGTTTCCATAACAACCCAGCCATATTTCTTTACTGCCTATAGGGGCGGTCACTGTGAAAGTAACAGTTAAAGGGGCGGTCACAGTAAGAGTCACAGTTAAAGGGGCGGTCATAGTGAAAGTCACAGTTAAAGGGGCGTTCACATTGAAAGTCACAGTTAAAGGGGCGGTCACAGTTAAAGCGGCAGTCACAGTGAAAGTCACAGTTAAAGCGACGGTCAAAGTGAAAGTCACAGTTAAAGGGGCGGTCACAGTTAAAGCGGCAGTCACAGTTAAAGCGACGGTCAAAGTGAAAGTCACAGTTAAAGCGGCGGTCACAATGAAAGTCACAGTTAAAGGGGCGGTCACAATGAAAGTCACAGTTAAAGGGGCGGTCACAATGAAAGTCACAGTTAAAGGGGCGGTCACAGTGAAAGTCACTGTTAAAGGGGCGGTCACAGTGAAAGTCACTGTTAAAGGGGCGGTCACAGTGAAAGTCACTGTTAAAGGGGCGGTCACAGTGAAAGTCACTGTTATGGGGGAAACTGTTGATATTTTTTTACGACACACGGAAACATAAAATGAAATAGATGAAATATATCCGTGCGAAGCCGTGTCCTTCTGCTAATATGTGTGTGTGTGTGTATGTGTGTTTATATATATATATATATATATATATATATATATATGTATGTATATACTGCGTGCAGAATTATTAGGCAAATGAGTATTTTGACCACATCATCCTCTTTATGCATGTTGTCTTACTCCAAGCTGTATAGGCTCGAAAGCCTACTACCAATTAAGCATATTAGGTGATGTGCATCTCTGTAATGAGAAGGGGTGTGGTCTAATGACATCAACACCCTATATTAGGTGTGCATAATTATTAGGCAACTTCCTTTCCTTTGGCAAAATGGGTCAAAAGAAGAACTTGACAGGCTCAGAAAAGTCAAAAATAGTGAGATATCTTGCAGAGGGATGCAGCACTCTTAAAATTGCAAAGCTTCTGAAGCGTGATCACCGAACAATCAAGCGTTTCATTCAAAATAGTCAACAGGGTCGCAAGAAGCGTGTGGAAAAACCAAGGCGCAAAATAACTGCCCATGAACTGAGAAAAGTCAAGCGTGCAGCTGCCAAGATGCCACTTGCCACCAGTTTGGCCATATTTCAGAGCTGCAACATCACTGGAGTGCCCAAAAGCACAAGGTGTGCAATACTCAGAGACATGGCCAAGGTAAGAAAGGCTGAAAGACGACCACCACTGAACAAGACACACAAGCTGAAACGTCAAGACTGGGCCAAGAAATATCTCAAGACTGATTTTTCTAAGGTTTTATGGACTGATGAAATGAGAGTGAGTCTTGATGGGCCAGATGGATGGGCCCGTGGCTGGATTGGTAAAGGGCAGAGAGCTCCAGTCCGACTCAGATGCCAGCAAGGTGGAGTACTGGTTTGGGCTGGTATCATCAAAGATGAGCTTGTGGGGCCTTTTCGGGTTGAGGATGGCGTCAAGCTCAACTCCCAGTCCTACTGCCAGTTTCTGGACGACACCTTCTTCAAGCAGTGGTACAGGAAGAAGTCTGCATCCTTCAAGAAAAACATGATTTTCATGCAGGACAATGCTCCATCACACGCGTCCAAGTACTCCACAGCGTGGCTGGCAAGAAAGGGTATAAAAGAAGAAAATCTAATGACATGGCCTCCTTGTTCACCTGATCTGAACCCCATTGAGAACCTGTGGTCCATCATCAAATGTGAGATTTACAAGGAGGGAAAACAGTACACCTCTCTGAACAGTGTCTGGGAGGCTGTGGTTGCTGCTGCACGCAATGTTGATGGTGAACAGATCAAAACACTGACAGAATCCATGGATGGCAGGCTTTTGAGTGTCCTTGCAAAGAAAGGTGGCTATATTGGTCACTGATTTGTTTTTGTTTTGTTTTTGAATGTCAGAAATGTATATTTGTGAATGTTGAGATGTTATATTGGTTTCACTGGTAAAAATAAATAATTGAAATGGGTATATATTTGTTTTTTGTTAAGTTGCCTAATAATTATGCACAGTAATAGTCACCTGCACACACAGATATCCCCCTAAAATAGCTAAAACTAAAAACAAACTGAAAACTACTTCCAAAAATATTCAGCTTTGATATTAATGAGTTTTTTGGGTTCATTGAGAACATGGTTGTTGTTCAATAATAAAATTAATCCTCAAAAATACAACTTGCCTAATAATTCTGCACTCCCTGTATGTATATATATATATGAGTTTCTGTCTGTCTAGACGTCTATCTGTCTGGACGTTCTTTATGCGTGACTAAATGACTGGACCGATCTTCACCAAATTTGGCAAACAGGTACATCAGGTGTTCGGGAAGCTTTTAGACCGGGTCTCAGCTTTCTAGGATTGACCATTCCTGAGATATTCCCCAAAAATGACCTGCATTAGCCAATAGAAGCCAGCAAGCCTTTCACTTAAATCCGAACTGCAATTTACACGGTCACATGTCCCTTATTGGCCAATAGAATCTCGCAGGTCCTACTCCAGGTTGCCATAACAACTGATCACAGGTTTTAGCAGTTTGCAGCTCCTTAAATATTCAGTCATTTGAACGTATGACGGCACAACTACACTGCTACATGCATGGGGGGCAGGGCCCCTATTAAATGGACAGGCGCTGTGGACTTCACTGTTAAAAAGGGGTGGGCGCTGTGGAGGTCCCTGATAAAGGGGCAGGCATTGCAGAGGTCACTGTTAAAGGGGCGGGCACTGTAGAAGTCACTGTTAAAGGGGTGGGTACTGAGGAGGTCACTGTTAAAAGGGCAGGTACTTTGGAAGTCGCTGTTAAAGGGGCGGGCACTGTGGAAGTCACTGTTAAAGGGGTGGTCACTATTAAAGGGGTAGTCAATGTTAAGTGGGTGGGCACTGTGGAGGTGATTTTTATAGAAGCAGGCACTGTGAAGGTCACTGTTGAAGGGGCGGCCGCTGTGGAGGTCACTGTTAAAGGGGCAGACACTGTGAAGGTCACTGTCAAAGGGGCTGGCATTGTGGAAGTCACTATTAAAGGGGCAAGCACTGTGGAAGTCACTGTAAAGGGAAGGGCACTGTGAAGGTCACTGTTATAGAGTGGAGCACTGTTAAAGAAACGGGCATTGTGGAGGTCACTGGTAAAGGGGTGGGCACTGTGGAGTTCAATGTTAAAGGGGCGGACACTGGAGGTCACTGTTCAAGGGGCGAGCACTGTGTAGGTCAATATTAAAGGGGCAGCCACTGTGGAGGTCAATGTTAAAGGGGCGGCCACTATGGAAGTCACTCTTAATAGGGCGGGCACTGTGGAGGTCATTGTTAAAGGGCTTCTGTCACCCCACTAAAGTCTTTTTTTCTTTTTTTTTGGGCTAGTTAAATTACTTATCCTGCGATATATGAAAATATAATGGTGTTACTTACTTTGATTCAGCAGTTTCTTCTAAAAACTAACTTTTATAATATGTAAGTTAGGTCTCTACCAGCAAGTAGGGCGGCTACTTGCTGGTAGCAGCTGCAGAAAACCGCCCCCTCGTCGCGTTGATTGACAGGGCCAGCCGGGATCTCCTCCTCCGGCCAGCCCTTTCGGCATTTTAAAAATCGCGCGCCTGTGTTCATTCTGCGCAGGCGCTCTGAGATGAGGAGGCTCGCCTCCTCAGAACTCCCTCAGTGCGCCTGCGCCGATGACATCACCGAAATAGAAGACGTCATCGGCGCAGGCGCACTGAGGGAGTTCTGAGGAGGCGAGCCTCCTCATCTCAGAGCGCCTGCGCAGAATGAACACAGGCGCACGATTTTTAAAATGCCGACAGGGCTGGCCAGAGGAGGAGATCCCGGCTGGCCCTGTCAATCAACACGACGAGGGGGCGGTTTTCTGCAGCTGCAACCAGCAAGTAGCCGCCCTACTTGCTGGTAGAGACCTAACTTACATATTATAAAAGTTCGTTTTTAGAAGAAACTGCTGAATCAAAGTAAGTAACACCATTATGTTTTCATATATCGCAGGATAAGTAATTTAACTAGCCCAAAAAAAAAAAATGACTTTAGTGGGGTGACAGAAGCCCTTTAACCACCTCCGGACCGCCTAACGCAGGATCGCGTTTTTGGAGGTGGCAGCGCTGCGCAGAGTCACGCATATACGCGTCATCTCGCGAGACGCGTGATTTCCTGTGAACGCGCGCACACAGGCGCGCGCGTTCACAGGATCGGAAGGTAAGCGAGTGGATCTCCAGCCTGCCAGCAGCGATCGTTCGCTGGCAGGCTGGAGATGTGATTTTTTTTAACCCCTAACAGGTATATTAGACGCTGTTTTGATAACAGCGTCTAATATACCTGCTACCTGGTCCTCTGGTGGTCCCTTTTGTTTGGATCGACCACCAGAGGACACAGTTAGCTCAGTAAAGTAGCACCAAACACCACTACACTACACTACACTACACTACACCCCCTCCTGTCACTTATTAACCCCTTATGAACCCCTGATCACCCCATATAGACTCCCTGATCACCCCCCTGTCACTGATCACCACCCTGTCATTGATCACCCCCCTGTAAAGCTCCATTCAGACGTCCGTATGATTTTTACGGGTCCACTGATACATGGATCGGATCCGCAAAACGCATACGGACGTCTGAATGGAGCCTTACAGGGGGGTGATCAATGACGGGGGTGATCACCCCATATAGACTCCCTGATCACCCCCCTGTCATTGATCATCCCCCTGTCATTGATCAACCCCCTGTAAGGCTGCATTCAGATGTCCGTATGTTTTTTACGGATCCACGGATACATGGATCGGATCCGCAAAACACATACAGGCGTCTGAATGGAGCCTTACAGGGGGGTGATCACCCCATATAGACTCCCTGATCACCCCCCTGTCATTGATCACCCCCTTGTAAGGCTCCATTCAGACGTCCGTATGATTTTTACGGATCCACTGATACATGGATCGGATCTGCAAAACACATACGGACATCTGAATGGAGCCTTATAGGGGGGTGATCAATGACAGGGGGGTGATCACCCAATATAGACTCCCTGATCACCCACCTGTCATTGATCACCCACCTGTCATTGATCACCCCCCTGTCATTGATCACCCCCCTGTAAGGCTGCATTCAGATGTCCGTATGATTTTTACGGATCCACTGATACATGGATCGGATCCGCAAAACACATACGGACATCTGAATGGAGCCTTACAGGGGGGTGATCACCCCTTTGTCATTGATCACCCCCCTGTCATTGATCACCCCCCTGTAAGGCTCCATTCAGAAGTCCGTATGTGTTTTGCGGATCCGATCCATGTATCAGTGGATCCGTAAAAATCATACGGACATCTGAATGCAGCCTTACAGGGGGGTGATCAATGACAGGGGGGTGATCAATGACAGGGGGGTGATCAGGGAGTCTATATGGGGTGATCACCCCCCTGTAAGGCTCCATTCAGATGTCCGTATGTGTTTTGCGGATCCGATCCATGTATCAGTGGATCCGTAAAAATCATACGGACATCTGAATTCAGCCTTACAGGGGGGTGATCAAAGGCTGAATTCAGATGTCCGTATGATTTTTACGGATCCACTGATACATGGATCGGATCCGCAAAACACATACGGACATCTGAATGGAGCCTTACAGGGGGGTGATCACCCCATATAGACTCCCTGATCACCCCCCTGTCATTGATCACCCCCCTGTCAGGCTGCATTCAGATGTCCGTATGATTTTTACGGATCCACTGATACATGGATCGGATCCGCAAAACACATACGGACTTCTGAATGGAGCCTTACAGGGGGGTGATCAATGACAGGGGGGTGATCACCCCATATAGACTCCCTGATCACCCCCCTGTCATTGATCACCCCCCTGTCATTGATCACCCCCCTGTAAGGCTCCATTCAGACATTTTTTTGGCCCAAGTTAGCGGAAATTTTTATATAAAGTCTCATATTCCACTAACTTGTGTCAAAAAATAAAATCTCACATGAACTCACCATACCCCTCACGGAATCCAAATGCGTAAAAATTATTAGACATTTATATTCCAGACTTCTTCTCACGCTTTGGGGCCCCTAGAATGCCAGGGCAGTATAAATACCCCACATGTGACCCCATTTCGGAAAGAAGACACCCCAAGGTATTCCGTGAGGGGCATATTGAGTCCATGAAAGATTGAAATTTTTGTCCCAAGTTAGCGGAAAGGGAGACTTTGTGAGAAAAAAAAAAAAAAAAAAAATTTCCGCTAACTTGTGCCAAAAAAAAGAAATTTCTATGAACTCGCCATGCCACTCATTGAATACCTTGGGGTGTCTTCTTTCCAAAATGGGGTCACATGTGGGGTATTTATACTGCCCTGGCTTTTTAGGGGCCCTAAAGCGTGAGAAGAAGTCTGGGATCCAAATGTCTAAAAATGCCCTCATAAAAGGAATGTGGGCCCCTTTGCACACCTATGCTGCAAAAAAGTGTCACACATCTGGTATCGCCGTACTCAGGAGAAGTTGGGCAATGTGTTTTGGGGTGTCATTTTACATATACCCATGCTGGGTGAGATAAATATCTTGGTCAAATGCCAACTTTGTATAAAAAATGGGAAAAGTTGTCTTTTGCCGAGATATTTCTCTCACCCAGCATGAGTATATGTAAAAAGACACCCCAAAACACATTGCCCAACTTCTCCTGAATACGGGGATACCAGATGTGTGACACTTTTTTGCAGCCTAGGTGGGCAAAGGGGCCCACATTCCAAAGAGCACCTTTCGGATTTCACAGGTCATTTACCTACTTACCACACATTAGGGGGGGCCCCTAGAATGCCAGGGCAGTATAACTACCCCACAAGTGACCCCATTTTGGAAAGAAGACACCCCAAGGTATTCGCTGATGGGCATAGTGAGTTCGTGGAAGTTTTTATTTTTTGTCACATGTTAGTGGAATATGAGACTTTGTAAGAAAAAAAATAAAAAAATCATCATTTTCCACTAACTTGTGACAAAAAATAAAAACTTCTATGAACTCACTATGCCCATCAGCGAATACCTTAGGGTGTCTACTTTCCGAAATGGGGTCATTTGTGGGGTGTTTGTACTGTCTGGGCATTGTAGAACCTCAGGAAACATGACAGGTGCTCAGAAAGTCAGAGCTGCTTCAAAAAGCAGAAATTCACATTTTTGTACCATAGTTTGTAAACTTTTACCCAAACCATTTTTTTTTTACCCAAACATTTTTTTTTAATCAAAGACATGTAGAACAATAAATTTAGAGAAAAATTTATATATGGATGTCGTTTTTTTAAAAAAAAATTTACAACTGAAAGTGAAAAATGTCATTTTTTTTCAAAAAAAATGTTAAATTTCGATTAATAACAAAAAAAGTAAAAATGTCAGCAGCAATGAAATACCACCAAATGAAAGCTCTATTAGTGAGAAGAAAAGGAGGTAAAATTCATTTGCGTGGTAAGTTGCATGACCGAGCAATAAACGGTCAAAGTAGTGTAGGTCAGAAGTGTAAAAAGTGCACTGGTCATTAAGGGTGTTTAAGCTATGGGGGCTGAAGTGGTTAAACAGGCGGGTAATGTAGAGGTCAAAGTTATGGGGAAAACAAAAACATTAAATGAAATAGATGAGAGCGAAGCCGGGTCCTTCTGCTAATATATATATATATTTATATATATATATATATATATATATATATAACAAAAAAGGAAAAATAAACATCAGCACTCCTTTGATGCCAGGTGCAACTGTTCCTAGGACATGGAACGATGAATGTAGAGCAAAAAAAGTAAGGCTGAATACTTTATTACACTAATACATATGAGGCCACACGGAATCTTCACAATTTATTACAACTATGTATCCTAGTTAAAAACAATACAATAAAGATGCACATATGGTAAAAATGTGTCAAATAAAATGATACAATATACTCTACAGTATTTCCAATAGATTCAATTAATAACTCCCAATCACATTGGTCGGATTTTAAATGTGGAGACGACCACTGGTGAATGTCCACAGAAAATTTGCAAATGCCCTAGATGTTTCTTTGGTGCATAGCCTGCTCTACTGATATGCAGAAAACTACTATTGAGCGTGGCTTGTAGGTCCTATCTTGATAGATGCTATATTGTTCGTGTAGCTGGTTAACAACGTATCACAATTTTTTATATGAAAGTTTATGCGAAAATCTGTGCGAAATTTTAGAAACACTCCAATTCTCCTAAATTCACCTTAGAGTGTTTGAAAAATACGTGGACTGCATTGAGAAGCGGAACCACACACCTATTTACCATCTGTTTGCTGCTGAGACATATCAGTGACCACCAATATCTTGTGATACTTGCAAACCAGGTGTATTCCTATCCAATTTAAATCACTGTGATACGTTGTTAACTAGCTACACGAACAATATAGCATCTATCAAGATAGGACCTACAAGCCACGCTCAATAGTAATTTTCTGCATATCAGTAGAGCAGGCTATGCACCAAAGAAACATCTAGGGCATTTGCAAATTTTCTGTGGACATTCACCAGTGGTCGTCTCCACATTTAAAATCCGACCAAGGTAATTGGGAGTTATTAATTGAATCTATTGGAAATACTGGAGAGTATATTGTATCATTTTATTTGACCCATTTTTACCATATGTGCATTTTTATTGTATTGTTTTTTTTTTTTTAAACTTTAACCACTTAAGGACCACAGGTTTATACCCCCTTAGTGACCAGGCCCTTTTTTACAAATCGGCACTCCACAACTTTAGCGGTTTATTGCTCGGTCATGCAACTTACCACCCAAATGAATTTTACCTCCTTTTCTTCTCACTAATAGAGCTTTCATTTGGTGGTATTTCATTGCTGCTGACATTTTTACTTTTTTTGTTATTAATCGAAATTTAACGATTTTTTTGCAAAAAAATGACATTTTTCACTTTCAGTTGTAAAATTTTGCAAAAAAAACAAGATCCATATATAAATTTTGCTCTAAATTTATTGTTCTACATGTCTTTGATAAAAAAAAAATGTTTGGGTAAAAAAAAAATGGTTTGGGTAAAAGTTATAGCGTTTACAAACTATGGTACAAAAATGTGAATTTCCGCTTTTTGAAGCAGCTCTGACTTTCTGAGCACCTGTCATGTTTCCTGAGGTTCTACAATGGCCAGACAGTACAAACACCCCACAAATGACCCCATTTCGGAAAGTAGACACCCTAAGGTATTCGCTGATGGGCATAGTGAGTTCATAGAACTTTTTATTTTTTGTCACAAGTTATCGTAAAATGATGATTTTTTTTTTTCTTTTCTTACAAAGTCTCATATTCCACTAACTTGTGACAAAAAATAAAAGCTTCCATGAACTCACTATGCCCATCAGTGAATACCTTGGGATGTCTTCTTTCCAAAATGGGGTCACTTGTGGGGTAGTTATACTGCCCTGGCATTCTAGGGGCCCAAATGTGTGGTAAGGAGTTTGAAATCAAATTCTGTAAAAAATGGCCAGTGAAATCCGAAAGGTGCTCTTTGGAATATGGGCCCCTTTGCCCACCTAGGCTGCAAAAAAGTGTCACACATGTGGTATCTCCGTATTCAGGAGAAGTTGGGGAATGTGTTTTGGGGTGTCATTTTACATATACCCATGCTGGGTGAGAGAAATATCTTGGCAAAAGACAACTTTGTATAAAAAAATGGTAAAAGTTGTCTTTTGCCAAGATATTTCTCTCACCCAGCATGGGAATATGTAAAATGACACCCCAAAACACATTCCCCAACTTCTCCTGAATACGGAGATACCAGATGTGTGACACTTTTTTGCAGCCTAGGTGGGCAAAGGGGCCCATATTCCAAAGAGCACCTTTCGGATTTCACAGGTCATTTTTTACAGAATTTGATTTCAAACTCCTTACCACACATTTGGGCCCCTAGAATGCCAGGGCAGTATAACTACCCCACAAGTGACCCCATTTTGGAAAGAAGACACCCCAAGGTATTCGCTGATGGGCATAGTGAGTTCATAGAAGTTTTTATTTTTTGTCACAAGTTAGTGGAATATGAGACTTTGTAAGGAAAAAAAAAATTAAAAAAAAATCAGCATTTTCCACTAACTTGTGACAAAAAATAAAAAATTCTAGAAACTCGCCATGCCCCTCACGGAATACCTTGGGGTCTCTTCTTTCCAAAATGGGGTCACTTGTGGGGTATTTATACTGCCCTGGCTTTTTCCAGGGGCCCTAATGTGTGGTAACTAGGTAAATGACCTGTGAAATCCTAAAGGTGCTCTTTGGAATATGGGCCCCTTTGCCCACCTAGGCTGCAAAAAAGTGTCACACATGTGGTATTGCCGTACTCAGCAGAAGTTGGGGAATGTGTTTTGGGGTGTCATTTTACATATACCCATGCTGGGTGAGAGAAATATCTTGGCAAAAGACAACTTTTCCCATTTTTTTATACAAAGTTGGCATTTGACCAAGATATTTCTCTCACCCAGCATGGGTATATGTAAAATGACACCCCAAAACACATTCCCCAACCTCTCCTGAGTACGGCGATACCAGATGTGTGACACTTTTTTTGCAGCCTAGATGCGCAAAGGTGCCCAAATTCCTTTTAGGAGGGCATTTTTAGACATTTGGATACCAGACTTCTTCTCACGCTTTGGGGCCCCTAGAATGCCAGGGCAGTATAAATACCCCACATGTGACCCCATTTTGGAAAGAAGACACCCCAAGGTATTCAATGAGGGGCATGGCGAGTTCATAGAAATTTATTTTATTTGGCACAAGTTAGTGGAAATTGATATTTTTTATTTTTTTCTCACAAAGTCTCCCTTTCCGCTAACTTGGGACAAAAATTTCAATCTTTCATGGACTCAATATGCCCCTCACGGAATACCTGGGGGTGTCTTCTTTCCGAAATGGGGTCACATGTGGGGTATTTATACTGCCCTGGCATTCTAGGGGCCCTAAAGCGTGAGAAGAAGTCTGGAATATAAATGTCTAAAAAATTTTACGCATTTGGATTCCGTGAGGGGTATGGTGAGTTCATGTGAGATTTAATTTTTTGACACAAGTTAGTGGAATATGAGACTTTGTAAGAAAAAAATAATAATTTCCGCTAACTTGGGCCAAAAAAATGTCTGAATGGAGCCTGACAGGGGGGTGATCAATGACAGGGGGGGGTGATCAATGACAGGGGGGTGATCAGGGAGTCTATATGGGGTGATCACCCCCCTGTCATTGATCACCCCCCTATAAGGCTCCATTCAGATGTCCGTATGTGTTTTGCGGATCCGATCCGTGGATCCGTAAAAACCATACGGACATCTGAATGCAGCCTGACAGGGGGGGTGATCAATGACGGGGGTAATCAATGACAGGGGGGTGATCAGGGAGTCTATGTGGGGTGATCATCACAGTCATTGATCATGCCCCTGTAAGGCTCCATTCAGACGTCCGTATGCGTTTTGCGGATCCGATCCATCTATCAGTGGATCCGTAGAAATCATGCGGACGTCTAAATGGAGCTTTACAGGGGGTTATCAATGACAGGGGGGTAATCAATGACAGGGGGGTGATGAGGGAGTCTATATGGGGTGATCACCACAGTCATTGATCACGCCCCTGTAAGGCTCCATTCAGACGTCCGTATGCGTTTTGCGGATCCGATCCATCTATCAGTGGATCCGTAAAAATCATGCGGACGTCTGAATGGAGCTTTACAGCGGTGTGATCAATGACAGGGGGGTAATCAATGACGGGGGGGGTGATCAGGGAGTCTATATGGGGTGTTCAGGGGTGATCAGGGGCTAATAAGGGGTTAATAAGTGACGGGGAGGGGGGTGTAGTGTAGTGTAGTGGTGCTTGGTGGTACTTTACTGAGCTACCTGTGTCCTCTGGTGGTCGATCCAAACAAAGGGGACCACCAGAGGACCAGGTAGCAGGTATATTAGACGCTGTTATCAAAACAGCGTCTAATATACCTGTTAGGGGTTAAAAAAATCACATCTCCAGCCTGCCAGCGAACGATCGCCGCTGGCAGGCTGGAGATCAACTCTCTTACCTTCCGTTCCTGTGAACGCGCGCGCCTGTGTGCGCGCGTTCACAGGAAATCTCGGCTCACGCGAGATGACGCCAATTGGCGTTAGCATAGCCTGGGGGAGCCGCCGCAATGACGCCTTTCGGCGTTAGCGTGGCGGCAAGCGGTTAAAGTTTTATTGATTTTTTCAGCATAAGAAAATCAGACAGTAAATATGTCACTTGCATAAGCCATAACAATGTTAAAATTTGCAAAGTACAACTTTGGCATTCATATTGTAATGTTACATAATATATTCAAAGCATATTGGTGACATATACAACAGATTGTAACATAGTCAATCCAAAAACAAAATTAATAGATTGAATCCAGAACTTGTGATCCATTTCTAAGATTAATTTATTTTATACTTTAGCGTGCCCCTATATGTGTTTACCCTACATCTTTATCCATCCACCGTCCTCCGTCCACCGTTCTCTCCCGCCATGTATGTATGCCACAACATCAGTCACTACAAAGCTAAAGAGTGAATCTTAACTGCGAACGGGCAAGAACTCCACAATTCCCATCTTTTGTGAGCCCTTAAGCGTTCAGAGTGAGAATCTGCATATATATATTCATGTTGCATATACTGGTTAACTAGTGAGATCACATCAGATACCTGAGGAGTAATGGGCATCTTCCAGGAGGTCGCAATAAGCTTCCTTGCAGCCGAGAAAATGCCCATCATAACCGATCTATGGGAGTGAGGTAAACCTCCTATTCCGATGGATAGCACAGCTAATGGAGGGTCGAGGGGGATCTGGAAGCCCGCCACTGTCGAGATAAGGTCAAAAATCTTCCTCCAAAAAGGGAGAATAATAGGGCACGCCCACCACATATGTGATAAGCTTCCCTTTTCCCCACAATTCCTCCAACAGTTTGAACTATATTCAGGATCCATGTGTGCTATACGGGCTGGAGTCAAGTACCATCTAAGTTGTATTTTCCTATTTTGTTCAATGTGATTAATGCATTTGGCAGTAGCTATCGTCCAGTGGAAAGCATCCTTCCACTCCCCGACCGACCAAGAGCTCTCAAATTCTTCTTCCCATTTCACCATAAAGTTCAGCTTTGTTTCTAGAGTAGGGTCAAGTGCATGATATGCAGTAGCTAGGCCTTTCCCCTGACCTGTCGTACTAGTAAAATATTTACCAAAAGGGGTAGTTTTGTTCAATGAAATAGTAGGAGGTCTCGTTCTGTGCAGCATATGCCTAACTTGTAGGTATTGATAGAAACAAGTATTAGGTATACCATAATTTTGATGCAAGGTCTCAAATGTTTTCATAGTGTCACCTTCATACAACTGATCTAAACGCATGATACCTGCTTCCTCCCATTTCTCTAAGGAGAGATCGGGAATCCCATACGTAAGCGCAACCAGTGGGATCTCAGATCTCTTAGGTGAGAAAAGCAATCCTTTCTCTATATAATGGCACCATAGAAACATATAGAAACATAGAATGTGTCGGCAGATAAGAACCATTTGGCCCATCCAGTCTGCCCAATATACTAAATACTATGGATAGCCCCTGGCCCTATCTTATATGAAGGATGGCCTTATGCCTATCCCATGCATGCTTAAACTCCTCCACTGTATTTGCAGCTACCACTTCTGCAGGAAGGCTATTCCATGCATCCACTACTCTCTCAGTAAAGTAATACTTCCTGATATTACTTTTAAACCTTTGCCCCTCTAATTTAAAACTATGTCCTCTTGTAGCAGTTTTTCTTCTTTTAAATATTCTCTCCTCTTTTACCTTGTTGATTCCCTTTATGTATTTAAAAGTTTCTATCATATCCCCTCTGTCTCGTCTTTCTTCCAAGCTATACATGTTAAGGTCCTTTAATCTTTCCTGCTAAGTTTTATCCTGCAATTCATGTACCAGTTTAGTAGCTCTTCTCTGAACTCTCTCCAAAGTATCAATATCCTTCTGGAGATATGGTCTCCAGTACTGAGCACAATACTCCAAATTAGGTCTCACTAGTGCTCTGTAGAGCGGCATGAGCACCTCCCTCTTTCTACTGGTAATTCCTCTCCCTATACACCCAAGCATTCTGCTAGCATTTCCTGCTGCTCTATGACATTGTCTGCCTACCTTTAAGTCTTCTGAAATAATGACCCCTAAATCCCTTTCCTCAGATACTGAGGTTAGGACTGTATCACTGATTTTATATTCTGCTCTTGGGTTTTTACATCCCAGGTGCATTATCTTGCACTTATCAACATTAAATTTTAGTTGCCATATTTTTGACCATTCCTCTAGTTTTCCTAAGTCCTTTTCCATTTGGTGTATCCCTCCAGGAACATCAACCCTGTTACAAATCTTTGTGTCATCAGCAAAAAGACACACCTTACCATCGAGGCCTTCTGCAATTTCGCTGATAAAGATATTAAACAATATGGGTCCCAGAACAGATCCCTGAGGTACCCCACTGGTAACAAGACCTTGGTCTGAATATACTCCATTGACTACAACTCTCTGTTGCCTGTCCCTCAGCCACTGCCTAATCCATTCAACAATATGGGAGTCCAAGCCCAAAGACTGCACTTTATTGATAAGCTTTCTATGTGGGACAGTATCAAAAGCCTTACTAAAGTCTAGATAAGCGATGTCTACTGCACCTCCTCCATCTATTATTTTAGTCACCCAATCGAAAAAATCAATAAGATTAGTTTGACATGATCTCCCTGAAGTAAACCCATGCTGTTTTTCATCCTTCAATCCATGGGATTTTAGATGTTCCACAATCCTCTCCTTAAGTATGGTTTCCATTAATTTCCCCACTATTGATGTCAGGCTTACTGGCCTATAGTTGCCCGATTCCTCCCTACTACCTTTCTTGTGAATGGGCACAACATTTGCTAATTTCCAATCTTCTGGGACGACTCCTGTTGCCAGCGATTGGTTAAATAAATCTGTTAATGGTTTTGCTAGTTCAACGCTGAGCTCTTTTAATAGCTTTGGGTGTATCCCATCAGGCCCCTGTGACTTATTTGTATTAATTTTAGACAGCTGACTTAGAACCTCTTCCTCTGTAAAGACACATGCATCAAAAGATTCATTAGTCTTCTTTCCTAACTGAGGTCCTTCTCCTTCATTTTCCTTTGTAAAAACTGAACAGAAATATTCATTGAGGCAGTCAGCTAGTTCTTTATCTTCTTCTATATACCTTCCTTCTTTAGTTTTTAATTTGGTAATTCCTTGTTTTAGTTTCCTTTTTTCATTTATGTATCTGAAGAATGCCTTCTGGCCTTTTTTCCCTGACTGAGCTAATTTCTCTTCTGCCTGTGCTTTGGAAGCTCTTATAACTTGTTTTGGCCTCTCTCTGCCTAATCTTATAAATTTGTCTGTCATCCTCGTTTTTTTTTTTTTTATAATTCCTAAATGCTATCTTTTTGTTTTTAATGATTTTGGCCACTTCTGCTGAGTACCACAGTGGTCTCTTCCTTTTTTTGCTTTTACTGACAAGCCTAATGCAGTTTTCTGTTGCCTTCAATAGTGCCACTTTTAAGTAGTCCCATTTCTCCTGGACTCCAATGAAACTGTTCCAGTCTGATAGGGACTTGTATGCCACTAATCTAATTTTAGAAAAGTCTGTTTTTCTAAAATCTAAAACTTTTTGTTTTTGTGTGGTGTGACTCAGTCACTGTACTTATAGTAAACCACACTGACTGGTGATCACTAGATCCCAAGCTTTCACCTACAGTAATATCAGATACCAAATTCCCATTTGTGAATACTAAATCTAAAATGGCCTAAAATGGCACCAGGTCCAAACTGCCGCTTGCATAGTCAAGAGAGGGGGTGAAGATTTAGGCGCTTCCAGGGAAAGGGCGGCAAGAAAGCCTGGGAGAGAACCCCGTTTTGTGTAGGTGGATTCTAATTCATGCCATCTCTGTAGCGAGGAAGGCGCCCATCACTCCTTAGTCTGCTCAATGAGGTTCGCCTTGTAATAGCGAATGGGGTCCGGGACCCCAAGGCCCCCTTCTCTCAGTTTTGGGTATAGGGCTCGTCGGTCTACTCTAGGTGTTTTATTACCCCATTTAAATTTTATAAGGTCCGACTGCAACAATTTTAATATTTTTTGTGGAATGATAAGAGGGATACATCTAAGTTTATAGAGGATCTTAGGTAGAATCATCATTTTGACCACATTTATTCTGGCCAGCCATGACTTAAACAGCTTAGAATACTCAGCGTAATCTGTTAGTAATTCTTTTCTCAGGGAATCGAAATTGCTTCTCACCAAATTCAGTATACGAGGTGTTAGTAATATGCCCAGGTAAATTATGCCATCCTCTGCCCACTGAAATGGAGCTTTCGCCAGAAGCTCCCTTTTGAGAGGTTCTTGGATCGCAAATGGGAGAATATGCGATTTTGTAACATTAAGTTTATAGAAAGAGGCTTGTGCATATTCTTTTAAGACTTCCATGACGTTTGGGAGAGATATCTGTGGATTCGTAAGTGATAACAGGACATCATCCGCGTACAGTCCTATTTTATGTGATGCATTACCCACATGTATACCCAAAATACCTGGGTCCAACCCGATTCTTTCTGCCAGGGGTTCCATCACTAGCGCAAAAACCAACGGTGACAAAGGGCAGCCTTGTCTGGTACCGTTCGTTATATCAAAGCTTTTGGAATAAAAGCCAGAGCTGATGGAAGGGAGTATAGATTTAAGATAGCCGATAAAATAGGTCCCCGGAACCCAAAATGATTCAACACCTCCTTTAGAAACCCCCAGTGCACCCTATCGAAAGCTTTTTCAGCGTCAAGCGATATAAATATTGTGGGTGCACCGGAGGTATCCGCTATTTGGAGCAGATCAATTACTCTAAGAGTTCCATCTCTACATTGACGGCCAGGGATGAAACCAACTTGGTCAGTGGACACCAATTTAGGAAGAAGGGGCTGTAACCTCAGGGCCAGCAGTTTAGAGAATAATTTTAGGTCATTATTTAATAAAGATATGGGCCGGAAATTTGCTGGAGTATCATGAGGTTTCCCTGGTTTAGGGATTGTTGTGATAATAGCACATAACATCTCTTTGGGTATAGTACCCGGGAGTAGAAATGTATTAAAAAGCCGCGTAAGGTATGGTAACAAGCTTACTTTAAAGGATTTATAATAGTCCCCCGAAAAGCCATCTGGGCCTGGAGCTTTATGCAGTTTTAATGATTTAATAGCTATATCGACTTCCTGTTCCGAAAAGGGGGCATTGAGTAATTCCGTATCTTGGGAGGCAATACTTGGGAGAGATACTGATTTTAAGAAATTCAGTATGGTATGTGAGGTAGGTTGTGGGGTGCCGTCGTCTTTTTTCAAATTATAAAGGGAACTATAGTAATCTGCAAACGCATCCGCAATATCTATCGGATGTGTAGTCATCTTTCCATTATTTTGCTTCATTGACTCTATACGGGAGGCTACCTCCCTTTTTTTCAGTCTGCGGGCTAGCATAGCCCCGGCTCTATCTCCTAAGTCAGGGATGGCCAACCTGAGGCTCTCCAGATGTTGCAAAACTACAACTCCCAGTATTCCCAGACCGCCTACAGCTATCAGCCTACAGCAGGGCATGATGGGAATTGTAGTTTTACAACAGCTGGAGAGCCACAGGTTGGCCAGCCCTGTCCTAAGTGATACCATTTTGCCTTTGACCTGGTTAGGGCCTTTTCAAATTTGCAAAGCAAGAGAGAGCGTAATTGAAAGCGCAAGTCTGTGATTTGAGCTGATAATGTATCTGTAGGGGTCTCCTTAAATCGCGCTTCTACCTCCACTATTTGAGCTAAAATATCCTGCATCCGTTTATCTCTTTGCTTTTTAAGTTTGGACGCAGTTTGAATGAAAAGGCCTCTCATGAAGCTTTTATGGGCGCACCATAATGTGGAGACACTGATATCTGGCGTGTCATTAAGAACAAAATATTCGTCCAAAGCTTTAGAGAATAATTGGTGCCGATTTTCATCCCTCAGCAAAAATGAGTTAAGGCGCCAAAGCGGTGGGTTAGGATTAGGATAATTATCTGAGATGTGTAGGTAGATTGGAGCGTGATCAGACCATGTAATATTACCTATTGCTGTGTGAGAGGTTTTATGAAGAAGGTCTTTGGATATAAGGAAGTAGTCGATTCTAGATTGGGAGATATGAACCTGGGACACAAAGGTATAATCCCTTTCTGTCGCATGTTGGTACCTCCATATATCATGTACGGGAGTAGTTTTGAGAAGCTTACCCAACGCAGGCCGATGACCCCCCGTTTTCTTGGAACAATCCATCAAAAGATCAATGGGCAGGTTAAAATCCCCTCCTAGAATGATGGAACTCCTGGCAGAATTCAACAACTTCTTAAAGAACCTCGTAAGGAAAGAAATTTGGTGAGAGTTAGATACATAGACATTAGCTATAGTGTATTCAGCATGATTGATAGAGCAAAGGAGAATAATATATCGTCCCGCTTGATCAATAATAGTTTGATGTGCTTTAAATTGGACCGAACGCCTAACCCCTATAAGAACCCCAGCTTTTTTTAACTTCTGCCGATGCAAAATAAAGATGTTGGTAGTGCCTATTTGAACACTTACCAACATCTTTGGTCAACAAATGAGTTTCTTGAGCTAGCACTATATCACACTTGGTCTTATTAGCATCATTCCACAACGCAGAGCGCTTGTAGGGGGAATTTAGACCCCTTACATTTATAGACATTAGGTGTAGTACCATTGTGGTTTTGTGGGGATATGTAAGTACTTAGCGTTAAACTGGAGAGAACGGTGGATTTCAGACGGCACGACGGACACAGCAGATTCAGGATCACATTGATTCTGGAAGAAACAACAGAAGTTAACAAGATCACAAAGCAAAACTAGGCAAACATGCCTATATTGGTACAAAAACCAGAGATAAGCGCCCATGAGTTTTCAGGAGCGCAAAGGTTTCCAAATTAAACAGAAAGATCCTGACAGGATCACCTTAATTTATAAGAACCTTAAGTAATTTTGAGGTTAGAGTATTCAGAAAAGATAAGAGATTTGGCATAGCAACTACAACAGTAAAGGTGTTACCCATTCCAGCCCACTCTATAGACAGAAAAGAAGGAATATTAGGCAGTTTATGTAAGGGTTAATGAAAGATCGAATATAGAATAGAAGGACGTAGGTGTCCCAGTTTAGGATACATGAGAATTCCCACATCATAAGAAAATTTTTATATTAGAAAGTATTCATGTTATCTCCTCATCAGGTTGTTTAGGGGACAACCGATCATTCTTTCTTTTATTACTTTTCCCATGCCTGCCAGCTTGTGCAGTGGACCACGGGATCGGGGCTGGTATTACTGGAAATGCTTGTAGATTTTGGACACTGCACCAATCTTCAATGGAGATCATGGGGTCTCCCAGTGCTGATAAAAGTTCCGTAAGGTCCTCATATCGACGGATAGAAAATCTTTTCCCCGCCACCGTAGTAGAGAGTCCAAACGGGAACATCCAGCAGTATAATATTTTCCTATTTCGCAGCAAATCTGTGAGAGGTTTCAGTTGTTTCCTTTTGTGCAGAGTTATAGGGGCTAGATCTTGGTATAGCACAAGTTGGTGATCTTCAAAGGACCAAGAGGGGGATACCCTAGCCTTCCCCAACATATCTTCCTTGACTCTGAAGTCCAGAAATCTACAAGTAATATCCCTGGGGGGATCATTAGGGTTGGGTCTTGGTCTTAATGCTCTGTGTGCTCTCTCAATTTCAATGGAAAGGGGATAATGGTCTCCCACTAAAGAAATGGCAATCTGTTTCACCGTTGAGAGTAGAGATTCTGCAGCATACGTTTCAGGAAGGCCACGGATTCTTAAATTATTGCTCCTATTGCGATTATCTTGGTCCTCCATTTGGATGTATATCTGGTTCAGGTGATCTTGACATGTTTGAAAATGAGTGGCAACTTCTCTAGAATGATTGCAGAGTTCTGCTGTGGTGTCCTCCAAACTATCCACACGGTGACCAATATGGCGTAGATCTTGTTTAATTTCTTGCAAATTCTGTCCTAGAGGCGACAGAGCATTGGTGAGGGTTTGCTGGAAAAAGTCCCTTGATAGAGGGAGATCCGTCTGTGCTGCAGCTTGTGGTTCATCCTGCAGTGTGTCACTCAAAGATAAAGGTTGATTCACATGAGCAGAGGTTTCAGCACTTGCAGACGCTTTTGTAATAAATTTCTCTATATTGCCTTTGCCATGCAGAGTTTTCTGAGGCATGTTAGGATCTCTAGGGGCAGGTTGGTCGTATTTAACCATTGCAAGATAGGTGGGTTAAGTCCTTTAGATGCTGGAGAAATCACTTTGCGTGCTGCATATCCTCACATATGCTATAAAGGTGTCCAGACAGGATAGATCATAATTAATGATCTGAAAACATTGAGCCTGTGGCTCTAAAATGTGGAATAGAGAGACCCCCTCTCAACAGGTAAAAGGAGGGACATTTAAAACATTAGGACTCAGTCCTCACAATAAATCGATCCAGAGATAACTGGGGAGACCAGATGCGTTATGTGCTAGTGGCACTTCACTAGGTCCTCTAGTATAAATTGGAAAGACACAGTACCTTCAATATGCAAGGCCCGGAAAGCACTGAACAGCAGGCCTCCCTTCACCTCAGAGAGCCTCAGCTCCGATCAGTGCAGAGTAGGTCTCTAATCCTCCACCGGAGATGCTCCCTTTTAAGATGGCGCCTTACTTCAGGCGGTTCTGCCACGCGCTGCTAACGTTCGGCGCAGCGGGACTCTCACCCCACACTGCACAGGTTCCTTATTCGCAGCGAGATCCCATCCAGGGAAGCTCCGGTCTTCACCTCTCCCTATAGTTATTCGCTGGGAGGTTTGTAAGATCAATGTCCCGGCCTGTGTGTTAGATCCGGGTGCCGCCTGTTAACTAGGCCCCGATCGCATCTCCGGTTCACCGGCACCTAGAGAGCTCCAGGTAGGGTCAAATCGAAGCTGGCGGGTTACAGCCTTCCAAAATGAGGGATTTGTGGCTGTATAGGGCGGTTTTCTGACAGGATGGTGGTAGATGCAAAATCAAGTGGACAGAGCTCCCTCACCACACGTCTCTTCCTGTCCGCGGCAAGCCACGCCCCCTTATTGTATTGTTTTAACTAGGATACATAGTTGTAATAAATTGTGAAGATTCCGTGTGGCTTTATATGTATTAGTGTGCCAATCTTCTATTTGTCAAACAACTTAATTTGAAGGGTGAATCTACTTAGATTGTGCACCTTTTCCATGAATGTGTGGTTAGTGAGCTATTTCCATAAATTTTTCTCAAGCTTGAATATTTTATTACACCCAACAGCAATGCAGCATTTCAGCTCTCTCAATGGAGCCTTTGTCAAGTGCTGCCTTACTTTTTTTGATATATATAATTAAAAGGGGTTGTCTCACTTCAGCAGATGGCATCATGTACATAAAGTTAATACAAGGCACTTACTAATGTATTGTGATTATCCATATAGCTTCCTTTGCTCGCTAGATTAATTTTTCCATCATACTGCCTGTTTCCATGGTTATGACCACCCTGGAATCCAGCAGCGGTGGCCGTCCTTACACACTATAGAAAAAAAAAAGTGCTGGAGTGTGTGCACTTCCATGGTCTTAGCCACTAGAGAAGCCGGCGCTTTTTCCTATATTGTGCAGGAATGGCCACCGCTGCTGGATTGCAGGGTGGTTGTAACCATCGAAACGAGTTACATAGTCAATACGGTTGAAAAAAGACATACGTCCATCAAGTGCAACCAAGGGATAGGTGATGATACGAATCCCAAAAGGAATTGAGACTCAGATTTCTACATGTTTTCATAAGCATTAATGTTTTTTACGTTTAAGAATTTGTCTAAACCCTTTTTAAAACTGTCCACTGTTGCTGTGACCACGTCCTGAGGTAGTCTATTCCACTGCTTCACAGTTCTTACGGTAAAGAAGCTTTGACGCTTCCGGAAACTGAACTTTTTTCTCTCCAATCGGAGGCAGTGGCCCCTTGTCTTTTGAGTGCATTTTACATGGAACAGCTTTTCACCGTATGTTTTGTATGGCCCATTTATATACTTGTATAGGTTAATCATGTCCCCCCTTAGGGCTGTTTCACACGAGCGAGTCCATTGCGGGAATCGCGCTCCGTGTGTGAGTGTGATCCTCTGCTCTGGACTTGCAGGAGCGCACGGTATTATCATGATTTATAATGCTATGTGCCTCTGCTTGAGCTTATTTCTACAGAATCATACTGACAGCTTTATGTCACTATGATTCTGTGGAAAAAAGGCCATGCAGAGACACATAGCAGCATTATAAATCATGATAATGCCGTGCACTCCTGCAAGTCCAGAGCGGAGGATCACACTCACACACGGAGCGCGATTCCCGCAATGGACTCGCTCGTGTGAAACAGCCCTTAGATGTCTCTTCTCAAGACTAAATAAATTCAATTATTTTAATCTTTCTTCATAACTAAGATCCTCCATTCCCCTTTTCAGTTTAGTTGCTCTCCTCTGTAGTTTTTCCAGCCTCTAGTGCGTCCTTTCTATGGACTGATGCCCAGAACTGAACTGCATATTCCAGATGAGGCCGCACCAACGCTTTGTAATGTGGTAGTATTACATCCCTGCCCCGCGAGTCGTTTAATGCATGACAATATCCTGGTGTCCTTAGAAGCAGCTGATTGATATTGTATGCTGTAATTTAATCTACCATTTACAAGGATACCCAAATCTTTCTCCATAAGTGACTCTCCCAGTGCTACATCACCCAGGACATATGAAGCACAGAGATTATTACTACCAAGATGCATAACTTTACATTTGTCCACATTGAATCTCATTTGCCAAGTTGATGCCCAATCACTCAGAATGTTCAAGTGGGCTTGTAGTTTATGGACATCTTCCATAGACGATACAGTTCTACACAGCTTAGTGTCATCTGCAAAAATAGATGTGCTATTAATCCCCTCCTCAATATCACAAATAAATAAAATAATAAAGGGCCCAGCACTGAACCTTGGGGTACACCACTTATAACCTGGGACCATTCTGAATAGGAATCATTGACCACAACTCTCTGGACACGGTCCTTTAGCCAGTTTTCAATCCAATTACAAACTATACTTTCCAAGCATATATACATTACTTTACCTATTAAATGTCTATGAAGGACAGTATCAAATGCCCTTGCAAAATCCAGAAACACTACATCCACAGCCGCCCCTCTATCCAGGCTCCTACTCAACTCCTCATAAAAACAAATCGGGTTAGTCTGACAACTTCAGTCCTTGGTAAACCCATGCTGGTTATCACTTATAATATTACTTATAGTCACATACTCCTGTATATAGTACCTTAAGAGTCCTTTAAACATTTTGCCCACAACAGAAGTTAAACTAACTGGTCTATAATTACCTGTGGAGGACCTTGATCCTTTTTTGAATATGGGCACCACGTTTGCCTTGCGCCAATCACTTGGCACTGTACCAGTGTCCTGGTTCTATTTTGGTTCTGACCCAAATGTCAGTAACTTTGTGACAGCTGTTTCCAATTATTCTATTTTTAGGCAATATTGCAAATCTGTGCGCAGAGAGAGAGGGAACTGACTCACCACGAGACACGTTATGAGACAATACTCAGTTTTATTTGAGGAAGTTACATTTTTTATATTGCCTTATCAGGGCGTTATCTAATAAGCTTATAAGCGTATTTATGATAGGCTTAATGTTAATGTCCAGTATCTCAAGTACACGTCCTTAGTTCTGCAATTCGCTATATATGGATATAAAAGTCCGCAGATTATATGTTATCCTATCGCATACAAGCTTTATACTTATGTATGTCATGTAGAGAATCTTTAAAAATTATAAACAGGGGCACAGCAATGACTGAACTGAGCTCTTTAAGCACTCTTGGGTGTAATCCATCTGGACCAGGAGCCTTGTTCACATTTACCCCATTTAACTTTTCTTGCACCATATCTACAGTTAGCCAATTGAGTACATCACTGGATGTACTAACAACCCCGGCGCCACAGATATCGGCTCCTTTCTCTTCTTTTGTATATACAGAGCTAAACAACCTATTTAGGAACTATTCCTTTTCCTTATCTTCAGTGACTACCCCCCTACCCCTCCTTTACCATTACCTGCTCAGACCTAAGTTTTTTAGCAATTATATATTTAAAAATTTTTTGGGGGATTTGTTTTGCTTTCTTTTGCTACCTGCTGTTCGCTTTGTATCTTTGCTAATTTTATCTCCTTTTTGCAGATTTTATTAAGCTCTTTGTAATCTTCAAACGCTACAGCTGACCCCTCAGATTTGTATTTTTTAAATGCCCTCTTTTTGTCTTTTATTGCCCCTTTTTACAGTAGCTGTAAGCCATGAGGGGTTTAATTTTAGCCTTTTATACTTGTTACCTAAAGGGATAAAAAATTTTGTGCAATTACTCAATGTGGATTTGAAGCTCTCCCATTTATCCTCAGTATTAGGCCTATTGCACACGACCGTATGGCTTTTTCAGTGTTTTGCGATCCGTTTTTCACGGATCCGTTGTTCAGTTTTTTGTTTCCGTTGTGTTTCCGTTTCTGTTCCGTTTTTCCGTTCCGTTTTTCCGTATGGCATATACAGTATACAGTAATTACATAGATAAAATTGGGCTGGGCATAACATTTTCAATAGATGGTTCAGCAAAAAACGGAACGGAAACGGAAGACATACGGATGCATTTCCGTATGTGTTCCGTTTTTTTGCGGACCCATTGACTTGAATGGAGCCACGGACTGTGATTTGCGGGCAATAATAGGACATGTTCTATGTTAAAACGGAACGGAAAAACGGAAACGGAATGCATACGGAGTACATTCCGTTTTTTTTGCGGAACCATTGAAATGAATGGTTCCGTATACGGACCGTATACGGAACGCAAAAAACGGCCAGTAAACGGGGAAAAAAAACGGCCGTGTGCAAGAGGCCTTATTTTGCGGCAGTAGCTGCTCCCAGTCTATGCCCTGAAATGCTGCCCTCAACCCAGGGAAATGAGCCTTTTTGAAATTTAGTGTCTTTGCTCTGCCTGAGAGAGTTTGCTTCTTATAGTTTAGGGGGAATATAATTATATTGTGGTCACTATTACCTAGTGTTTCTTGAACAGTAACATTTCCAGCAAGCTCTGAATCATTTGAGATTATCAGATCCAACAGAGCATCACCCCTAGTGGGAGCTTCTACAAACTGGCCCATAAAGTGGTCCTGCAGCAAGTTGAGGAATCTTCTCCCCTTTGCGGTTGAGGCAGAACCATGACCCCAGTCAATAGGTGGGAAGTTAAAATCTTCCATTATGACCACTGTACCAGCCTGTGCCCCCCGCTCTATTTGGTTATTCAGTTGCGTTTCTATCTCTTCTGTGATGTTAGGCAGTGCTCCAGACTAAAAAAAATACCTAGTAGCCATTTGCTCCTGAACTGAAAAATTTAGGAGTCAAATTAAATTTTTAGTTGCCAAATCGAACCCGAATCAAAATTTTGGTATCGTGACAACGCTACGCCGATCAGATCGGCGTAGGGTTGTTTCGATACCAAAATTTTGATTCGCTTTCATCACCATAAAAAAGTATTGCAATACTAAATACCACGCGAAAAAAACCAAAAAAACACCAAAAAAAGCTGCGTGCATTTCATGAAACGTTCGGCCCATAATGGAACAGTCCATTCCTATTTTTTGGGGTAAAAAATGGCGAATCGCATGGTTTTTATTTATTTATTTCTGTTACCACTCTCACCGCATAGGAGATATTTTTTAAATAATTAAATAGTTTGGACTTTTCGGACGCAGCGCTATGTAATATGTTTATTTATTTATTGTTTATTATATTTTATATGTAAAATTGGGAAAGGGGGGATTTAAACGTAATATTTTAGGGTACTTTCACACTAGCGTTTCTCTTTTCCGGCATAGAGTTCCGTCACAGGGGCTCTATACCGGAAAATAACTGATCAGGCATATCCCCATGCATTCTGAATGGAGAGCAATCCGTTCAGGGTGCATCAGGATGTCTTCAGTTCAGTCATTTTGACTTATCAGGCAAAAGACAAAACCGCAGCATGCTACGGTTTTATCTCCAGCGAAAAAAACTGAAGACTTGCCTGAATGCAAGTGTGAAAGCTGCAATTTCAAAGGGATATACATATTGAAAAAATAATACTTGGTGTAATCTATAGAACCCCTAACAGGGCTCCAGATGGCGACCAAAATGGTCGCCAGTGCGACTTAGAATTTGCAAATGGCGACAAGCCTTTTTGTCTTGTCGCCATTTGCGACTAGACCCGCAGCTCTGCAGTTGAATACAGCGGCGGGGCACCGGAGATGATAGTTCTCTGCCCCGCTGCCGATGTTCTTCTCAGCAGCACAGTGGAGAAGGAGTCTCTCCCTCCTCCCTGTGCTGCTGCCGCCGCCAATAAAAAGAGAGACGGGAGGAGGGGCTGTGGCCACTGCGCCACCAATGAAGATAACTGACCAGTTAATACAAATACAGGAGGCGGGTGCCGGAATCAAATAGCCGGCACCCGACCTATAGAGGTCGGGTGCCGGCTATTTGATTCCGGCACCCGCCTCCTGTATTTGCGATCCGCTGCAGTTAACCCCTCAGGTACCCTTGCTTTGTTACATGAAATTTTTTTACTAAAGTGGATAATCTGCAAAAAAGTGAGATTTGGAAATTTCCTTTTATTCTTGTGGGACATCTAAAGGGTTAACAAGTTTGTAAAGTCAGTTTTGAATAACTTGAGGGGCTTAGTTTTAAAAATGGGGCCATTTTTTGGGGTGGTTTCTATTATATAAGCCCCACAAAGTATCTTCAGAACGGAACTGGTCCTTAAAGTGGGTCTTGGAGATTAAAAAAAAAAAAAAATTGTTTCTAAAATTCTAAGCCTTTTAACATGTTAAAAAAATAAAATGATATCTACAAAATTATGCCAACATAAAGTAGACTTATGGGAAATGTATGAGGTATAAATCTTAACCCTTTAATGACCAAGGGTCATTGATGCCCCAGTGTCCAGGTCAAAATTTACAAATCTGACATGCGTCACTTTATGTTGTAATTGCTTTGGAACACTTTTATTTATCCAAGCCATTCTGAGATTGTTTTCTCGTGACATATTGTACTTCATGATAGTCATAAATTTGAGTCAATATATTTCACCTTTATTTATGAAAAAATCCCAAATTTACCCAAAATTTTAAAAAATTCACAATTTTCTAAATTTTTATTTCTCTGCTTCTAAAACAGAAAGTCATGCCTAATAAAATATTTATTACTTAACATTTCCCATATGTCTACTTTATGTTGGCATCATTTTGGAAATGTCATATATTTTTTTTAGGATGTTTGAAGACTTTAGAAGTTTAGAAGCAATTCTTAAAATTTTTAAGAAAATTTCCAAAACCCACTTTTTAAGGACCAGTTCAGGTCTAAAGTCACTTTGTGGGGCTTACAAAGTGGAAACCCCCCATAAATGACCCCATTGTAGAAACTACACCCCTCAAGTTACTCAAAACTGATTTTACAAACTTTGTTAACCCTTTAGGTGTTCCACAAGAATTAAAGGAAAATGGAGATGAAATTTCTAAATTTCACTTTTTTGGCACACATTGAGGGTTAACAGCCAAACAAAACTCAATATTTATTACCCTGATTCTGTGGTTTACAGAAACACCCCACATGTGGTCGTAAACTGATGTAAGGGCGCCTGGTTTTTGGAAGGCAGGTTTTGCTGGACTGGTTTTAGATGCCATGTCCAATTTAAAGCCCCCCTGATGCACCCATACAGTAGAAACTCCCAAAAAGTGACCCTATTTTGGAAACTAGGGGATAAGGTGCCAGTTTTATTGGTACTATTTTGGGGTACATATGATTTTTAATTGCTCTATATTAAGTTTTTTGTGAGGCAAGGTAACTGAAAAATGGCTGTTTTGGCACAGGTTTTTTTTTTTTTTACAAGATTCAATTTGTTTCACAAGATTTTTTTTGGTACCATTTTTGGGTACATAGGATTTTTTGATCATTCATTATTACACTTTATGGGCAAGGTGACCAAGGTGACTATATTTTTTTTTATTTTTTGAGTGATTTTCTTATGTAGGGTCAACATTGAGGGAGGCTGAGGCAGCACGAAATGGGGCGGGGAGGGGGCGGACCGCATCAGGGCAGGAGCTGCATCGCATCAGGGCAGGCGCTGCATGAATATGGGGCGGTTCAGGGGCAGGCGGACACAAGGGGGGGCTTGGAGGGGCACAGATCGGGGGGCACGAGGAACACTAACTGATTTCAGGCTCTGATCTGCAGAGCGCAGATCAGAGCCTGAAACCGGCATTTTTTCACTGCCGCGATCCAATTGGTTAGTAAGCATAGACTAACCAATCGGATCGATTGCCGGCAAGGGGCCACTCTGATTGGTCCCTTGCCGGCATTACTGAACTGTATGCTGTCCGTGAGAGCAGCAGGACAGGGGCAGAAGCTTTAATCCAAGCGCTTTGCAGCGCTTGGATTAAAGAACTGGCTTGACGTTTATACACGTGGTAGCTGCACGGGGCATGTGCAAATATCACGTATATAAACGGATTGCAGTCGGGAAGGGGTTAAGAAGCAGAGAAATAAAAATTTCTAAATTTTGTATTTTAATTTTTTTTACATATTATTTTTTTTTTAAATAAAGGTGAAACATATCGACTCAAATTTGCCACTAACATAAAGTACAATGTGTCAGGAAAAAACTAATTTCAGGATGGCTTGAATAAGTAAGTGTTCCAAAGTTAACCAGATAAAGTGACACATGTCAGATTTGCTAAAATCATCCAGATCCTTAACCCCTAGCTGTTCGGGACTTTAAAGATGGTTCTAAACAGCAGGCACCCGGGCCTAATGTCTGTGACTGGCGGTAGTGGCGATCGTGGAGTTTTAACCCTTCAGATGCCGTGGTCAAATGTTAACATGGCATCTGTACAATCAAAAACCCGGAAGTGTGCTCCAGCTCCCCATGACAAGGGGCTGTAGCACATTAGTTCCTGTAGAGTGTATGAGAGAAGCAATTGCATGATTGCTTGTTATAGTTCCCTATAAAAAAAAAAAAGTTTTATTAGTAAAAATTCCTCCTGCCGTGTGCTGAAATGCCCCTACTATTAAAATATAAAAATATTTATCCCATAAGGCAAATGGGGGGAAAAAAAAAGTCAAAATGGGCAAAAGTCAAAATCAATGAAAAGTACAGATTGCCCTGCAAAAAATTTGCCTTCGTACACATAACTTCAAAATAAATTATAGGTGGGAGAATATGGAGACGAAAAGAAAAACAATATATTTTTTAAGTTGTTTTTTTTCCCCCAGTATTAAAACGCATGAAAAACTATACATATGTGATATCTCAGTAATCATACTAACCTGGAGAATGAAAGTAACAGGTCAATTTTACTGAATAGGAAATGCTGTAAAAACAAAACCTATAAAACCATTGTGAAATTGCCTTCATACAGCTATGTGAACGGAAAAATAAATAAAAAATATGGCCCCAGATGCACAAATGCACTCAGCAGGCAGCATTTTATTAAGCAGAAGGAGCTGAGCAGATTGATATATAGTTTTATGGTAAAAGATTAAGTAAGGGCTGTTTCACATGAGCGAGTCAATTGTGGGAATCGTGCTCTGTGTGTGTGTGTGTGATCCTCCATTCTGGACTTGCTGGAGCGCACGGCATCATCATGATCTATAATGCTGTGTGTCTTTGCATGACCTTACTGTTACAGGATCAGACTGACCGCTTTATGTCTCTATGATCCTGTAGCAATAAAGTCATGCAGAGGCACTTAGCATTATAAATCAGTATAATGCTGTGCTCTCCTGCAATTCCAGAACAGAGGATCATGCTGTCACACGGAGCATGAGTCCCACAATAGACTCACTTGTGTGAAACAGCCCTAAATCTTGTAATTTATACATTTATATCTCTTCTTTTTGTAACTTAAAACCGCCCTCGTGAACAGCTCTCAGTGCATAGGGGAGGTGATATCAGTGACTGACAGCAATCTATGTATACACTTATACAGAGTATGCTATCACTCACTGATAACACGTCAGTGAAGGACTGGCCATAGACTCTACAGGGAAATTTCCTGATGGGCCGATGCCCAAGGGGCTGGCTGAACCCTCCTTTCAGCTGCTGGCCAGGTACATAATGATCTAATGCACTTATCATTAATTAATGCTAAGAGCATCAGGTACTTATGCACTTGGCCAGTGGCCACAGATGCCCTCCTGAATTCATTTGTATCGCCATACTCTGGACAGTGACATAGTTGAATACTGCAGGAGGAGCGGCAGTATTTTGTGCTGCACTGTTGTACTTTATTCTGCTGGGGCAGTGTTTTGTGCTGCACTATGGTATTTGCTTCTGCGAGGGCTGTATTTTGTGATGTAATATGGTACTTGCTTCTGCTACGGCAGTGTTTTGTGCTGCACTCTAGTATTTGGTTCTGCTGGGGCGGTATTTTGTGCTGCACTGTAGTACTTGGTTCTGCTAGGGCAGTGTTTTGTGCTGCACTGTAGTACTTGGTTCTGCTGGGGCAGTGTTTTGTGCTGCACTGTAGTACTTGGTTCTGCTGGGGCAGTGTTTTGTTCTACACTGTAGTACTTGGTTCTGCTGGGGCTGTACCACTAAGGTATTGTTGGCCTTGTTTACTTGTGTTGCTCCACCTTCTGTCAATTTGGACACGCCTACAACATGGGCCCACTTTTAGGTGTTTTCCAGGGCCCTTTAAGTTTCTAGTCCACCCTTGTCCCTTGTGTACCGAATGCTAAGCTCGGGGGTGGTCTTCAGTTAGAAAATTCAGAGATTTAAATGTATAAATAGGAGGTTTTATATAATCTCCTACAAAACTATACATCAGTCTGCTCAGCTCCTCCTGCTCTATAACATGCTGCCTGCAGATTATACTGCATTTTGTCGTGACAGGATCTATTTAACCCTTTCAGGACCCTGCCATATTTCACCTTAAAGGGGTTGGCCACCTTATGCATAAAAAAAAAAAAAAATGGCCCCAGATAATAACTAAAGCCAAGAGATATTGGTATAATGATAGATATACTGTGTATGTATAATTTTTCTAATGTGTTCAGCATAGTACGCTCCCAGAGATGACAGGCTGTGTGGGTGGAGCTACAGTAAAGTGAAAGTAAAAATCCCAGCATGCATCACAGCAAGCATCTTCAGAGGAGTGGTCACATGACATCCCTGACCAACTGTGCTGGGCTCACAGTGGGTGTGGCTGGGCTCCTGAAACGTTACCTTACTTGCCTCATTTACATATTTGTTTTACCTAAATATAAGCACTCAGAGCTATGCCAAAAGTATATTATGGACGTGCTAGCGGCTACCTAGCAGCACATGTCCACAGCTCCATAGTCAAAATCCAGGTCACATTATCCCTTTAAAAAAAATCTGTTTTACACAATGAAAGCATTTTTTTAAAATATACACATATATACATCTCCTTCCATGGAGAAGGCTTGTACGATGACCTTCTTCATGTGCTTGTGCTGGCTGTCATGCAGATTGGAGAGGCAGTCGGCCCCCAGGATGGTACGGACTGATTCCGGCCAGTGCAATAAAATGTATTTATTTATTTTTAAAGTATACATTTTAGGTATCGCTGCATTTTTAACTACCTGCTCTACAAAAATATCACATGGCCTAACCCCTCAGGTGAATAAAACAATAAAATAAATAATGTGTAAAAACAACCAGTATATGTTCCCCATTTTGCGAACACCCCATATGTGCTCGTAGCCTGCTGTATTGGCGCACAGCAGGCCTCTACAGGCAAAGTGCAAAATATGATTTTTGCAGGCCTGAATTGGCAGACATGGATTTTAGCTGCCATTCAAATCGCTCCCAGGTCATGGTCTGACTGTAATTTGGAGTCTGGTAAAAAATGTCCTAACTCCAATATTGTCTAACGTTTGGCTTCTTTACTACGCCCATATGCAGCACGAGTCCCCAAAACTTCTTCATCTCTGCTGCATCTATTGGGGTCCAACCTAGGGGTCTAGCGTATGGCGAACTAGGGTTCTTCTGATAAATGAATTGTTGGTTATACAAATTGGTTTGGGCCACGATTAGATTTACAAAATATTCAGAGAAGAAGATTTTGAAAAAATCTAGCTCAGTGAAGCCCGCACAATCTAACAGAATTCCCGAGTGGCCCACAAACTCAGGAATTTGGGGCTGAAAATTCTCAGGGGGTGGGGTCCATGTGGGCTCCATCAGCTGCTACCCTGGGGCACCTTCTAGAGGGTCCCTCATCAGCAGATGATGATGATCAGGAGGTAGAGGAAAGTGCCATCCTCTTCTCCATCACTGCAGACTCGGTATCGGAGGCTAGCATGGCGTATGCCTCTTCAGCTGAGTATAGTCATTGGGATGAATGGAACATTTTTTTTGGGGTGTGAAACATGTAAACCTTTATTTAGTGTGAGGGATGTGTATGTAGTGTTTTCACACATGAAGGGGCTTGTAATAAATTTTTAATTAAATTTAGAAGAAAAGTTGTAAAAAAAAAAACGTTTTCTGCAAATATCATTTTTTTTGCGCAAACTGAGCAGACACAATCAGTAATGGACACAAAATGCACTTACGCAGATGGTGCATTCGTGCCAAAATCTAAACTACTACTAACTGCAGTTATTTTTTCACACAAATGTGAAAAAAAAAAACTAAAATGTGCAGATGCTACTGAGCACACTACTGATTGTGCCTGCACCACAGATCGAATAATTATATATATATATATATATATATATATATACACATACATATATATATACACACACACATGCCCAACTACCAGTTATTTTTTAACAAAAAATAAATAAAAATTATAAAAATTGGCAAAAAAATCAGCACAAATAATCCGCAGGTGCTGATCAGGCAGGTACGCACTGAAAAGCACTTGGAGGTCACAGCTCGCACGCAGAAAAAGTGATGCAGAACTGGAAAATTGAAAAAATATAAAATACCAAGAATAGTGCACGGTCCTAATTGTGTCCGTAAAAAAATGATGTGAGGGGGGACGGGGGGTGGAAAGGGACAAGGGATCTGGAACAGCTGCAAATGAAAAAAAATCTGTGCAGCTATTCCAGATGTTGTTCTTTTCAGCAGCAAAAGGGTTAAATTTGTAGTGGTGGTACAGCACAAGTCCCAGCAAGCCACAGCAGAACAGATCCTCTGCATGCAGTCATCCGCTAGAATGGCTGCTTGCAGGGAAGTTCAGCCTCTTCCTGTGCAGCTATAGCGCTGCCATTGGCTGGAGCGTTGTTCCAGCCAATCGCAGCGCTGGCAGGGGACCCAAAACACTGGTGTCCCCTGCCTCACCTAGGACGTGACCGGTGCTGACCAGTTCAGCAACATCCAATGTCCCCTGACCACCACCCGACTCTCCCCACAACTGCTGACAGATTCCTGGGCTGCAATGTGACCAACACATTGATCAGCCAATTGCAGCACTTGGAGCTGCAAGGGGGCGGATCGGCACCATGCTGCTCTTTCCTGGCATGGCCTGGCCTGCTAGTAAGAGCAGCCATGGTGCAGCGATTCCACCCCGATCTTCCCCCAGAGACCCACAGACCTCATGAAGTACATGTATGTCATGGTTCTTTAAGTCCCGTCAAAATATGACGTACATGTACGTCATTGGTCCTTAAGGGGTTAAAACAGCACACAGCAGCTATGGTGCTCGCGAGCAGCCGCCATATTTAAATATCCACCCACCAAGGTACATTTACGTTGGGTGGTCAGGAAGCGGTTAAAACATTGTACAGGGAGTCCCCTTGTAGCAGTAAACGCTGCTCCTCAATGATCCGCAGGGCGGTGTAATGTGCGTCTGTTAGGACATTGTTGGTGTTGAGGGCAGTGAGCGTTGGAGGCTTCATCCGAAGTCGCTTTGTTCTAAACTTAGAAGTAATACTGTACAGTGATTCGTCTCCATACAGTATTAGAATGTATGGGCTCCAAGGAGCCAAAGTAAGTTATTCGCGAAGTTGCGCAAGACTTTATTGAATAACTCAGGTAGTTGATTTTTAAAGTGGAAAAACACTTTAAAACTTGAAACTGAACTCTGCTTCGGTTCAGAAATACTAGACTGGACCGAAACAGAGTTCACTTTATAGTTTTAAAGTGTTTTTCAACTTTAAAAATCAACTACCTGAGTTATTCAATAAAGTCTCGTGCAACTTCGTGAATAACTTACTTTGGCTCCTCACGGCCCATACATTCCAATACTGTATGGAGACAAATCACTGTACAGTATTACTCCGATGTTTTGAACAAAGAAACTTAGGATGAAGCATCTGAAGCTCGCTTCGCTCAACACTGACCATTATAGACGCCTGCGTCCGTCTCCATGCACAGCTACAAGCGCCTAGAATACAGAAGAACTGAAAAAAAAAAAAAAAAAAAATTAATAAATGAACAAAAATATATAGAAAAAATATGTTGTTTCAACAATAAGTTTTTATTAAAAAGAGTCAAAAGGGCAGCTTTCACTTTGACTTGTACAGTAGAAAATATATATGAATAAATATCGGGTGCGGAGAACATACAGAAAACCTGTTCTATTCAGTAAAATATGTCACATACAACGTGGCCTCCCCAGATAGCAGCCCGCGAACAAAATCACACTGCACCCCCCCTCTGCATACAAAATCACACTGCACCCCCCCCCCCCCTCTGCATACAAAATCACACTGCACCACCCTCTGCATACAAAATCACACTGCACCCCCCCTTTGCATACAAAATCACACTGCACCCCCCCAGCATACAAAATCACACTGCACCCCCCCACTCTGCATACAAAATTACACAAAATATTACTCCCCCTATACAATATTAGGCTACTTTCACACTTGCGTTCGGGGTTCCGCTTGTCAGTTCCGTTTGAAGGCTCTCACAAGCGGCCCCGAACGGATCCGTACAGCCCTAATGCATTCTGAGTGGATGCGGATCCGCTCAGAATGCATCAGGGTGGCACCGTTTGTCCTCCGCTCCGCTCAGCAGGCGGACACCCGAATGCTGCTTGCAGCGTTCGGGTGTCCGCCTGGCCGTGCGGAGGCAAACGGATCCGTCCAGACTTACAATGTAAGTCAATGGGGACGGATCCGTTCGAAGTTGACACAATATGGCTCAATCTTCAAACGGATCCGTCCCCCATTGACTTTCAATGTAAAGTCTGGACGGATCCGTCTGAACAACTTTCAGACTTAGAATTTTCTCTGAACTATAATGCAGACGGATCCGTTCTGAACGGATCCAAATGTCTGCATTATAGGAGCGGATCCGTCTGTGCAGACATCAGACGGACCCGCTCTGAACGCAAGTGTGAAAGTAGCCTTAGGGCTCTTTCACACTTGCGTTGTCCGGATCCGGCGTGCACTCCATTTGCCGGAGGTGCCCGCCGGATCCGGAAAAACGCAAGTGAACTGAAAGCATTTGAAGACGGATACGTCTTCAAAATGCGTTCAGTGTTACTATGGCACCCAGGACGCTATTAAAGTCCTGGCTGCCATAGTAGGAACGTGGGAGCAGTGTACTTACAGTCCGTGCGGCTCCCCGGGCGCTCCAGAATGACGTCAGAGCTCCCCATGCGCATGGATCACATGGATCACGTCATCCATGCGCATGGGGCGCTCTGACGTCACTCTGGAGCGCCCGGGAGACGCACGGATGGTAAGTACACTGCTCCCCCGCTCCCCACTACACTTTACCATGGCTGCCAGGACTTTAGCGTCCCGGCAGCCATGGTAACCACTCTGAAAAAGCTAAACGTCGGATCCGGCAATGCGCCGAAACGACGTTTAGCTTAAGGCCGGATCCGGATCAATGCCTTGCGGATCCGGATCCGGCCTTGCGGCAAGTGTTCAGGATTTTTGACCGGAGCAAAAAGCGCAGCATGCTGCGGTATTTTCTCCGGCCAAAAAACGTTCCGTTCCGGAACTGAAGACATCCTGATGCATCCTGAACGGATTTCTCTCCATTCAGAATGCATTAGGATAATCCTGATCAGGATTCTTCCGGCATAGAGCCCCGACGACGGAACTCTATGCCGGAAGAAAAGAACGCAAGTGTGAAAGAGCCCTTACTCAGCCCCCTCCTGCACACAATATTACAGTCCCCCTCCCCATACAATATTACTCAGCCCCCTCCTGCACACAATATTACAGTCGTCCCCCCATACAATATTACTCAGCCCCCTCCTGCACACAATATTACAGTCGTCCCCCCATACAATATTACTCAGCCCCCTCCTGCACACAATATTACAGTCCCCTCCCCCATACAATATTACTTAGCCCCCTCCTGCACACAATATTACACAGTCCCCTCCCCCCATACAATATTACTCAGCCCCCTCCTGCACACAATATTACACAGTCCCCTCCCCCCATACAATATTACTCAGCCCCCTCCTGCACACAATATTACAGTCCCCTCCCCCATACAATATTACTTAGCCCCCTCCTGCACACAATATTACACAGTCCCCTCCCCCCATACAATATTACTCAGCCCCCTCCTGCACACAATATTACAGTCCCCTCCCCCATACAATATTACTTAGCCCCCTCCTGCACACAATATTACACAGTCCCCTCCCCCCATACAATATTACTCAGCCCCTCTCCTGCACACAATATTACACAGTCCCCCCCATACAATATTACTCAGCCCCCTCCCCCCATACAATATTACTCAGCCCCTCTCCTGCACACAATATTACACAGTCCCCCCCATACAATATTACTCAGCCCCCTCCTGCACACAATATTACACAGCCCCCCCCCCCCCCCCCCATACATTATTAAAATGCCAGGGTAAGGGACTCTGAGGTTTTCTGACAGAACACCCCCACCTCTGCATACAGTTCTCGACCCCCCCCCCCCCACATGTACCTCCAGCACTGACACTCTCTCCCCCCTCTATCAGTGGTGACCTGCTCTGCAAACAGCCTGATCTCTCCATCTTCCGACACTTCATTTCCCGCTGGTGAGTGACTCATTGACGTCTGAAGGTCTGTTTCTTGATTGGAGTTTTTAACCCCTTAGTCCGTTTGGTGTCTGGAGTTTAGCTAAGAATAAAATAAGGAGGCACATTGAGGGCTGCAGAGAGGGGGGGGAATCGGGGAATCACACACAAGATCTTCTCCTCCGCTTATTCAAGAAAATAAGGAGGCACATTGAGGGCTGGGGGGGGGGGGGGGGGGGGGGGGGGGGGGGGGGCTGCTGTAGTAGTGACAAGCTGGGCACACCTACCGTCAGGGGCTGCTGTAGGTAGGACGGTACTTGCACAGTGTACAGTTTACCTCACGGGATCCGCCTGGTTCCTGCTCAGAAGTCTGACACAAACAGAGTAGGAGCAGGGAGCGTGCCTGTGGCAGGGGCTGACTGGGCATGCGCATTTACACAGCAGGCATGGACGGATCTTCTCCATGTCTCGTGCAGCCATGGACGGACTGGCTGCACATCAGAGCGAGGCTCAGGGTGTGTGGCTTCAGATTGTTCAAAAGATAGGCATATCTTCTTAAAGACATCTATTAGGAAATGTCTTTTTTCCCTGCCTCCCACACAGTTGCTGAAAATACATGGAGAGTGGCCAACCCCTTTAAGGACCAGGCTTTTTTGGGGGAAATTTGACGTGTCACTTTATGTGGTAATATCTTTGGATAGCTTTTACTTATCCAAGCCATTCTGAGATTGTTTTCTCGTGACATACAGTACAGACCAAAAGTTTGGACACACCTTCTCATTCAAAGTTTTTTTTTTCAGAGTTTTCTTTATTTTCATGACTATGAAGGCATCAAAACTATGAATTAACACATGTGGAATTATATACATAACAAACAAGTGTGAAACAACTGAAAATATGTCATATTCTAGGTTCTTCAAAGTAGCCACCTTTTGCTTTGATTACTGCTTTGCACTCTCTTGGCATTCTCTTGATGAAACTCTTTGAATGAGAAGGTGTGTCCAAACTTTTGGTCTGTACTGTATATGACGTACTTCATGATGGTGGTAAATCTGAGTCAATATATTTCATTTTTATTTATAAAATAAAATCCCCAAAAATTCTGAACTTTACAAATTTTTATTTCTGTGCTTTTAAAACAGATAGTGATACCACATAAAATTGACATTCCCCATATGTCTACTATGTTTGGATCATTTTGTAAATGTTGTTATTTTTATTTTTTTAGGACATTAGAAGGCTTAGAATTTTAGAAGCAAATCTTAAAATTGTAAAGAAATTTTCCAAAACCCACTTTTTTAAGGACCAGTTCAGATATGAAGTCACTTTGTGGGGCTTACATAGTAGAAAACACCCATAAATTGCCCCATTTTAGAAACTACACCCCTCAAGTTATTCAAAACTGATTTTTGCAAACTTTGTTAGCCCTTTAGGTGTTCCTCAAGAATTAAAGGAAAATGTAGATGAAATTTCAGAATTTCACTTTATTGGCAGATTTTTAATTTTTTTCCTGTAACACAGGCAGGGTTAACAGCCAAACAAAACTCAATATTTATTACCCTGATTCTGTAGTTTACAGAAACACTCCATATGTGGTTGTAATCTGCTGTATGGTCACACGGCAGGTCGCAGAAGAGAAGGAGCGATATATGATTTTTGGAGGGCAGATTTCACTGGGATCATTTTAAGTTGCCATGTCACATTTGAAGACCCCGTGATGCACCTCTAGAGTAGAAACTAGTGACCCCATTTTGGAAGCTACGGGATAAGGTGGCAGTTTTGTTGGTACTATTTTGGGGTACATAGGATTTTTGATTGCTCTATATTATGCTTTTTGTGAGGTAAGGTAACAAAAAATGGCTCTTCTGACACCGCTTTTATTTTTAGTTTTTTACAATGTTCACCTGACAGGTTAGATCATGTGCTATTTTTATTAATACGGACACAAAAATACCAAATATGACTACTTTGGTTTTTTTGTTTACGTTTGACATAATAAAGAATTTTTGTGTAAAAAAAATCACGTCTCCGTTTTCTGAAAGCCATATTTTTTTTTATTTTTCTGCTGATTGTCTTGTGTAGGGGCTTGTTTTTTGCGGGAAGAGTTGACATTTTAATTGGTACCATTTTTAGGTACATATGATTTATTTTTTTATCATTTAAAGGGAATCTGTCACCTGCTTTTACCATTTTAAGCGATCACCATTGCCATGTTCACTAAAGTACTTTATTTCCTGCAGTCTTCTTCTTACTTTATTTAGTTTTGTCCTTTTGATAAAAAAAAGCCCTTTTTATGACATGCTAATGAAGCTCCAAGCCTTAATTTGAATCCCTAATCGCAGGCGCGATCATCAAGCTCCTGAGGGCAACAGCCTCAAGTCTCACTGGGCATGCGCCGAGCCCAGTGACGTAATCTGAGCGCTGTTGCCCTGAGGAGGTTGATGATCGCGCAGGCCGCAGGCGGTACCGCGCCTGCGCAAGGTTTCTGGCCGCCGACAGGAAGAAGGATGGGGCATTTCTAGAAGGTAGATGATGACGTGGGGAGGGGGCGGAACCGTTTGCCGGGGCTGTGGGAGGTTATTTGAGGATCAGGAGGCGTTCTTGAGATTCAAATTAAGGCGGGCTGGGCACTGCAGGGGGGCGTCACTGGGCACCAGAGAGGAAAAAAACACCCCTCTGGGCACCTTGGAGCTTCATTAGCATATCATAAAAAGGGCTTTTTTTTATCAAAAGGACAAAACAAAATAAAGTAAGAAGAAGACTGCAGGAAATAAGGTACTTTAGTGAACATGGCGAGGGTGACAGCTTAAAATGGTAAAAGCAGGTGACAGATTCCGTTTAACCATCTCAGCTCCCTTAGCTTAAACCCCCTTAATGACCAGACCACTTTTTACAATTCTGCACTACACTACTTTCATGGTTTATTGCTCGGTCATACAATTTACCACCCAAATGAATTTTACCTCCTTTTCTTCTCACTTTTTTTGATATTAATCCAAATTGGCCGAACATTTTGCAAAAAAATTAAATTTTTAACTTTCTGTTGTAAAATTTTTCAAATAAAACTACATTTCTATATAAATTTTTCTCTAAATTTATTGTTCTACATGTCTTTGATAAAAAAGAATGCAAAAAGTGTATATATATTTTTTTGGGTAAAAGTTATAGCGTTTACAAACTATGGTGCAAAAAAATGTATTTAGGGCTCTTTCACACTTGCGTTCTTTTCTTCCGGCATAGAGTTCCGTCGTCGGGGCTCTATGCCGGAAGAATCCTGATCAGGATTATCCCCATGCATTCTGAATGGAGAGAAATCCGTTCAGGATGCATCAGGATGCCTTCAGTTCCGGAATGGAACGTTTTTTGGCCGGAGAAAATACCGCAGCATGCTGCGCTTTTTGCTCCGGCCAAAAATCCGGAACACTTGCCGCAAGGCCGGATCCGGAATTAATGCCCATTGAAAGGCATTAATCCGGATCCGGCCTTAAGCTAAACGTTGTTTTGGCGCATTGCCGGATCCGACGTTTAGCTTTTTCTGAATGGTTACCATGGCTGCCGGGACGCTAAAGTCCTGGCAGCCATGGTAAAGTGTAGTGGGGAGCGGGGGAGCAGTATACTTACCGTCCGTGCGGCTCCCCGGGCGCTCCAGAGTGACGTCAGGGCGCCCCACGCTCATGGATGACGTGTTCGCATGGACACGTCATCCATGCGCATGGGGCGCTCTGACGTCATTCTGGAGTGCCCGGGGAGCCGCACGGACTGTAAGTATACTGCTCCCCCGCTCCCCACTACTACTATGGCAACCAGGACTTTAATAGCGTCCTGGCTGCCATAGTAACACTGAACGCATTTTGAAGACGGATCCGTCTTCAAATGCTTTCAGTTCACTTGTGTTTTTCCGGATCCGGCGTGTAATTCCGGCAAATGGAGTACACGCCGGATCCGGACAACGCAAGTGTGAAAGAGCCCTTACGCACTTTGACTTTCTGAGCACCTGTCATGTTTCCTGAGGTTCTACAATGCCCAGACAGTAGAAACACCCCATAAATGACCCCATTTCGGAAAGTAGACACCCTAAGGTATTCGCTGATGGGCATAGTTAGTTCACGGAAGTTTTTATTTTTTGTCACAAGTTAGCGGAAAATGCTTTTTTTTTTTTTTTTCTTCCTTCCTTCCTTCCTTCCTTCCTTACAAAGTCTCATATTCCACTAACTTGTGACAAAAAATAAAATTTTACATGAACACGCCATGCCCGTCACGAAATACCTTGGGGTGTCTTCTTTCCAAAATGGGGTCACTTGTGGGGTATTTATACTGCCCTGGCATTTTAGGGGACCTAAAGCGTGAGAAGTAGTTTGGAATCCAAATGCGTAAAAAATGCCCTGTGAAATCCTAAAGATACTCATTGGAATTTGTGCACCTAGGCTGCAAAAAAGTGTCACACATGTGGTATCGCCATGCTCATGAGAAGTAGGGCAATGTGTTTTGGGGTATCTTTTTACATATACCCATGCTGGGTGAGAAAAATATCTCTGTAAAAGACAACTTTTCCCATTTTTTTTTTATACAAAGTTGTCATTTTACAGAGATATTTCTCTCCCCCAGCATGGGTATATGTAAATAGACACCCCAAAACACATTGCCCTACTTCTCCTGAGTATGGTGATACCACATGTGTGACACTTTTTTGCAGCCTAGGCGCGCAAAGGGGCCCAAATTCCAATGAGTACCTTTTAGGAGGGCATTTTTAGACATTTGGATTCCAGACCTTCTCACGCTTTAGGGCCCCTAAACTGCCAGGGCAGTATAAATACCCCACATGTGACCCCATTTTGGAAAGAAGACACCCCAAGGTATTCCGTGAGGGGCATGGCGAGTTCATAGAAGATTTATTTTTTTCTTTTTTTGGCACAAGTTAACGGAAATAGATTTTTTATTTTTTTTTTCTCACAAAGTCTCCCTTTCCGCTAACTTGTGACAAAAAGTTCAATCTTTCATGGACTCAATATGCCCCTCAGCGAATACCTTGGGGTGTCTTCTTTCCAAAATGGGGTCATTTGTGGGGTGTTTGTACTGCCCTGGCATTTGAGGGTCTCCGCAATCATTACATGTATGGCCAGCATTAGGAGTTTCTGCTATTCTCCTTATATTGAGCATACGGGTAATGAGATATTTTTTTTCCGTTCAGCCTCTGGGCTAAAAGAAAAAATGAACGGCACAGATTTCTTCATTCGCATCGATCAATGTGGATGAAAAAATCTCTGCCAAAAAATGTGCACAAAAAAAAAGGAGGGGAAGGCGTCTGCCAGGACATAGGAGCTCCGCCCAACATCCAAACCCACTCAGCCCGTATGCCCTGGCAAACCCGATTTCTCCATTCACATCAATCAATGTGGATGAATTTATCATTGCCGGAATTTTATATATATATTTTTTTTTATATACAAAGTGTTTGCCAAAGCATATGAACACCGCCCCTCAGCTCATAAGCCTCGGCAAACGTATCTTTTCTACTGCAAAGGAGAAATCTCGTCTTGCAGCGCCGCATACATCGACTTTTGTGTAACCTGACAGCAGCCCAATGCTTCTGTCAGAATGCACATCAGTGCTGCTGCTGGTTTATCGGTTGGTCCACCTAGAAGGTAAAAAAACAAAACAAAAAAAAAACTGGCCGCAACGCAATAAATTTATTAACATTAACTTTATATAACATTTGAAACAGAACATTAACTTTTATAAACTTTATTGAACTTTTGGAACATTAACTTTTTTGCTTAACTGTGATTTTTTTTATTTTTATAGGACAAACCTCTCCTTCCCCATGGGACAATGTGCAAAGCGCAAATCGCCCAGGGATGTGGCGAAGTACATTATGCACTTTGTCCCAGGTGAAAGGAGAGGTTTGCAGCAGCTCTGTGTGAAAGGGCCCTAAGACCCCTGTGTGCCTGTCCTGTGTCACGCAATCCCTATACTAAGTGTACCTGTGTGTGGTACTTCCGGAAACACTCCCCTAAGCATAGGGCATAGGGCAGGGTGGTCAGGGCAATCAGGACAGAAATAGCGGGTGTCACGCCTTAGGCTGGGTTCACACTTGAGCGTTTTACAGCGCGTTCAAACGCGCTGTAAAACGCTCAACACATGAAAACCAATGCTTCCCTATGGCCCTGGTTCTCACTTGAGCGTTTTACAGCGCTGAAAAACGCGCTGTAAAACGCCCTACGCTCAAACAAGTACTTGAGCTTCTTTGGGGCGTTTTGACGCGCGTTTGTGGCCATAGGACATTGCAGTCAATCACACAAACGCGCGTCAAACGCGCGTTTACTATTGAAAAAAACGCTTGTCAAAAACGCGCGTCAAAAACGCGCGTTAAACGCGCATATCAAAGACGCTCAGGTCTGAACCCAGCCTTATTCCACTCCTGCTACAGACACGACATCTTTTTCGGGGTGGCGCTTGGTTTGGGGTACCAGCAACGACATTGGGGAAATGACGCTCGTGTAGACGGCTCACTACACTGGTGGTTGGGGCCACGGAACCTCCTGGATATAGGAGGTTCTCGATGATCTCTTCCTGAAATTTGAGGAAGGATCCAGTTCTCCCAGCCTTACTGTAGAGAACAAAACAATTGTACATAGCCAATTGAATTAGGTATACAGACACTTTCTTATACCAGCGTCTGGTCCTGCGGGAGAGTAAATAAGGAGCCAACATCTGGTCATTGAAGTCCACCCATCCCATGAGCAAATTATAGTTGTGGACACAGAGGGGCTTTTCAATGACTCCAGTTGCTCGTTCAATTTGAATTGTCGTGTCTGCGTGAATGGAGGAGAGCATGTAAACGTCACGCTTGTCTCTCCATTTCACCGCGAGCAGTTCTTGGTTACACAAGGCAGCCCTCTCCCCCCTTGCAAGACGGGTGGTAACGAGCCGTTGGGGGAAGCCCCGGCGACTAGGTCGTACGGTGCCACAGCAGCCAATCTGTTCTAGAAACAAATGCCTGAAGAGGGGCACACTTGTGTAGAAATTGTCCACATAAACTTGCTACCCCTTGCCAAATAAGGGTGACACCAAGTCCCAGACTGTCTTCCCACTGCTCCCCAGGTAGTCAGGGCAACCGACCGGCTCCAGGGTCATTATCTTTACCCTCATAGACACAAAATTTGTGCGTATAGCCTGTGGCCCTTTCACAAAGCTTATACAATTTGACCCCATACGGGGCGTGCTTGCTTGGGATGTATTGTTTGAAGCCAAGGCGCCCGGTAAAATGTATCAGGGACTCGTCTATGCAGATGTTTTGCTCAGGGGTATACAAATTTGCAAATTTGGTGTTAAAGTGGTCTATAAGGGGCTGAATTTTGTGGAGCCGGTCAAAAGCTGGGTGGCCTCTGGGACGAGAGGTGCTATTATCACTAAAGTGCAGGAAACGCAGGATGGTCTCAAATTGTGTCATGGGCATGTGATGAATTGGGTTCGTGGACCAATATGACCGCAATTCATGCTTTTTTGTCAGGCCCATGTTGAGGAGAAGGCCCAGAAAAGTTTTAAATTCAGAAACTTGGACGGGTTTCCACCAGAAAGACTGGGCATAAAAGCTTCCCGGGTTGGCGGCTATAAATTGAGTGGCATACCGGTTTGTTTCTGCCACGACTAAGTCAAAGAGCTCCGCAGTGAAGAACAGCTGAAAAAACCCCAGTGCCGATCCGATCTGAGCTGTCTCAACCCGAACTCCAGACTGGGCGGTGAAAGGGGGAACTACTGGTGCGGCTGAAGATGGGGGCTGCCAATCAGGGTTTGCCAGCACCTCAGGGGCTCTCCGGGCCTCTCTGTGCGTTGGCTGCGACGGGGGAACTACTGCACGTGCCACCGTAACAGCTTCAACTGCCCTTCTGGTGCTCGCCACTTCACCATGTTCTACGGCAGTGCTGGTACTAGGTCCAGGATGGGCTGCGCTGCTGGTGTATGCGTCACCACGTAATCCGACAGCGCCAGCCCCACTCTGCTGCCCTTGAAGCTAGACCACAGGTTGCGCAGGATCCGCAACACTGGGCCGGGTACGCCTGGTGGTATCATGGACCTCAACCTCATTGTCCGAACTTTGGGTCAGACTGCCACTGCTTTCTACAGGTTCATATTCTGACCCGCTGGATTCTTCAGATGAGGGTTCCCATTCCTCATCCGACTGGGTCAGAAGCCTGTAGGCCTCTTCAGAAGAATACCCCTTACTTGCCATTTGGTCAACTAAATTTAGGGAGTATTCCCTGAGACTACCGAAGAAAAAAAGCAAGACTGTCTTACAAATGGGAGGCTAGCGAAGTACAGGAAGCTGCTGCGATTGATAAAAAAATATTAAAAGTGATTTTTATGATCGCCGCAGCGCTTGTGTAGTGATTGTGCAGTGCTAAAAAATAAATAAAAATTTTGTTACTGCGGCGGAGCGGGCGTGGGTAAACGCACATGTGGGTGACCGATCAGGCCTGATCGGGCAAACACTGCGTTTTGGGTGGAGGGCGAGCTAAGGTGACACTAATACTATTATAGATCTGACTGTGATCAGTTCTGATCACTTACAGATACTATAAAAGTACTAATGCTGATTAGCGATACGCTATTCAGCGAATCAGTGACTGCGGTGCGGTGGGCTGGGCGCTAACTGAAGCTACCTACCTACCAAATGGGGCCTAAACTAACCTAAACCTAACAGTCAATATTGGTGGGGGGAAAAAAGTGACAGTTTACACTGATCACTTTTTTCCCTTTCACTAGTGATTTACAGGGGTGATCAAGGGGTTAATTGGGGTGATGGGGGGGGGTGATCTGGGGCTAAATGTGTTGTGTTTGGTGTACTCACAGTGATCTGTGCTCTCTGCTGGGACCAACCGACGAAAAGGAACCAGCAGAGAGCACAGAAGCCATTTAACACATTATATTTATAAATATAATGTGTTAAATGGCTTGTGATTAAATTTTTTAAAAGTCACCAACCTGCCAGCGCTGATCGTTGGCTGGCAGGCTGGTGACTAACTTCTCCTGCAACTTTTCTCGGCCTGCACTGCGCATGTGTGGGCCGGCTATGCGCGTAATCGAGATTACGCGCCGATGCGTCTGCGAGGAACAAACCGACCGCCCGCAGGACGCATCCCTGCGTTAGGCGGTCGGGAGGCGGTTAATATTACACTTTTTAGTGTAAGGTGACAAAATGTTTTGCCACAGGTTTAAATTATAATTTTTTTTTCCGCCATTCACCTGAGTGGGTAGATTGTGATATTTTTATAGAGCAGGTTGTTATGGATGTGCCGATACCTAATATGTCTGTTTTATATTAATTTATTTCGATTTTACACAATAAAAGCATTTAAAAAAACAAACAAAAAAAAACATATTTTGGTGTCTCCATATTCTGAAAGCCATGTTTCTTATTTTTTGGGCTATTGTCTTATGTAGGGGCTAATTTTTTTGTGGGATGACTTTGATTTGGTACTATTTTGGGGTACATATTACTATTTCATCACTTGGTGTTGAACTTTTTGTGATGTAAGGTGACTGAAAAATTGTTGTTTTAGCACAGTTTTATTTTTATTTTTTACGGTGTTCAGGTGATGGGGTGGATAATGTTATATTTTTATAGAGCTGGTCGTTATGGACGCGGCAATACCCAATATATCTGTTTTTCTGGGGTGTTTTTTTTTTTTGTCCCACTCTGGGAATTCAACTTCTGGGGTCTGATCCCCTCTGCAATGCATTACAATACATCCTGTATTGCATGTCAGCCTGTCTGTGAGAATGGAAGGCATCGGGCTGCCCTCTCAGCCATCGGGTACCCGTCACATGCGGGAACCTGATGGTTATGTGAAGGGAATCCGTAACCTCCGCAAACTTCCTGCAAGCTGCGGTGTTTGCATCAATGCCAGCGTATGTAGCAGGGGCCCGGCTAACAGTGACTGCCGTGTTGCTGATCTGGCGGTCACAGTTCCTACACCCGCCTGATCAGCCTGCCGTAGCCGTGCGGTGCTGGTCCTTAAGTCACGGATCCAAGCGCCGTACATGTACGGTGGGAGTCCTCTACGGGTTAATAGCTATGAACACCTTTGCATTGAATATTTTTATTGTTTTGCTTACATCCAATCAACTTTCTAAATAGTCTTCTTTAAAAATGTCCCACCGTTTTGATCTGCCTAGAGTGTCTCCTTCACAGAGGTCGCATTACATTTTTTTCCGAAAGAGTAAAAATACTCCTGTTACCGTTTTTGAGGAGTATTTTCAGCTGAAGAGGAGTACGAAAGTTAAAGTAATCAATATATAGAATACATAGGTCTAAATAACATTAGGAGGCTGCTATTTATGCAGGAAGCCGTTACCAGTCTACTCTAGAATTGTCTTCTATACGTAAACAGCATATTTAGACAATTTTACATTTAGGACTTTTGTGCAATTTAAAAACTCGTGTTTTCTCCATCATATTTAAAATATAACGCAGCCAAAATGGCAAATTATCAGTGCTCTGCATTTCCAGTATTACATTGGCCCATCGGCACCAAGATTATCCCCACAATGTTCTGCTGTGTAAATCCAGTGCCCACCTATGAGATGACCGAGCAGCGCAGAAATATCTTTGCTGGGATGATGCTGATGGGGCAAAAAATACAGGATACACAGAGCACTGCATAAACATGATATAGACTGATCACTGCACCAGCAGGCTCTGGCTGAGCAACTGAGCCAGACCGTGCACTAGCAGGCCCTTGCACTCAGCCAGTGATCAGTTTAATCCACAGGCTCTTGCTGAGCACCTGAGCTGGAGCCTGCTGGTGTAGTGATCAGCGAGTCCTCTGACTCAGGTGCTCAGCCTCTGGACTCACTGATCACTGTACCAGAAGGTTCTGGCTGAGCACCTAACACAGGGAGAACACAGGAGAGTTTAGCATCGTACTTTACATTCCGGTGTCAAGACTCCGAGAGGTATGATGACCTCTTGTCTGGCAGTCACCTCCTCACCTCTGATCTTGGCAGCTGACTCCGCAATCAGAAGAATGCAGCCACTCTGCACTCTTAAGGCCTCTTTCACACGGGCGTTGCGGGAAAATGTGCGGGTGCGTTGTCCAGTTTTAGAAACGCACACCACTCAAAGTATTCAAAAGTGATTTTAGACACTTTGCTAAAGGGGTTGTGCAAGAATGGGGGGTTTGGCAATCCCCCCACCACACACACACTTGTATGGACAATTATAGGAAGGTTATTTCCCTGCTTCCTGGCACTGGCTACTTCTCCTCCAAGCCTGCGATGCTCCACTTGACATTAAGGCCCCTTTCACACGGGCGTTGCGGGAAAATGTGCGGGTGTGTTGCTGGAACACGTGCGATTTTTCCACGCGAGTGCAAAACATTGTAATGCGTTTTGCACTCGCGTGAGAAAAATCGCGCATGTTTGGTACCCAAACCCGAACTTCTTCACAGAAGTTCGGGCTTGGGATCGGTGTTCTGTAAGATTGTATTATTTCCCCTTATAACATAGTTATAAGGGAAAATAATAGCATTCTGAATACAGAATGCATAGTAAAACAGCGCTGGAGGGGTTAAAAAAAAATAATAATAATTTAACTCACCTTAGTCCACTTGATCGCGGCCCGGCATCTCCTTCTGTCTCCTTTGTTGAATAGGACCTGTGGTGAGCATTAAATTCCAGGAACAGGACCTTTGATGACGTCACTCCGGTCATCACATGGTACGTCACATGATCTTTTACCATGGTGATTCACCATGGTAAAAGATCATGTGACGTACCATGTGATGACCGGAGTGACGTCATCAAAGGTCCTGTTCCTGGAATTTAATGCTCACCACAGGTCCTATTCAACAAAGGAGACAGAAGAGATGCCGGCTACGCGATCAAGTGGACTAAGGTGAGTTAAATAATTTTTTATTTTTTTTTAACCCCTCCAGCGCTGTTTTACTATGCATTCTGTATTCAGAATGCTATTATTTTCCCTTATAACCATGTTATAAGGGAAAATAATAATAATAATCGGGTCTCCATCCCGATCGTCTCCTAGCAACCGTGCGTGAAAATCGCACCGCATCCGCACTTGCTTGCGGATGCTTGCGATTTTCACGCAACCCCAATCACTTCTATGGGGCCTGCGTTGCGTGAAAAATGCAGAATATAGAGCATGCTGCGATTTTCACGCAACGCACAAGTGATGCGTGAAAATCACCGCTCATGTGAACGGCCTCATAGAAATGAATGGGTCGGTATTCAGTGCGGGTGCAATGTGTTCACCTCACGCATCGCATCCGCGCGGAATACTCGCCCGTGTGAAAGGGGCCTAAGGGATCCCATTACCCCGGTGCAGAGCAAAGATCAGTGCTCTACTGTCCGTCCACCGCTCCTTATCAGCTTGTCCCCAGACATCAGCTGGCCTCCTCACAGGCTGCTCTCCCGTCTCTGGAGAAGCAGCGCGCTGAAATTGGCCAATGAGGATGCCTCCCTCCTAATAACAAGCTCCTTACTTGCTGCCAACCCTACACATGCGAGTAAGGAGCTTTGCTATTAGATGTTTTGGGCAACAGTAGTATTGCTGTGCTGCCCATGAGATTCACAGCGTGCAGTGCGCTGGTTAACTACATGAAAAGCCTTAATGCGTACTAATACGCATTAGCGTTTTTTCAAAGCGTAAAATTGCCTGAACAGGCGTCTATGACGCTTGTACAGGCGTTTATTGCGACCTCTGCTCCTTCATATAGCTGGGGTCAGAATAGTGCTCTCTGCTCTCCCCCTCTCTTGAAGATATGTCTAGAGAGGTTACAGGATGGGCAACTCACACTAGGGCTGTGGAGTCAGAGTCAAAGCTAGTTTTGACTGGAGACAGTCAGTAGAGATGTACCGAATTCAACTTCAAAATATTATTAACTTTTCATATGGATTTAGAAAAGTTTAGAAATTTTAATCATAAACATGTTATGTTCTATCAATCTTAGGCTACTTTCACACTAGCGTTCGGAGCGGATCCGTCTGATGTTTCATCAGACGGATCCGCTCCGATAATGCAGACGTTCGCATCCGTTCAGAACGGATCCGTCTGCATTAAAACTTAGAAAATTTTCTAAGTGTGAAAGTAGCCTGAGCGGATCCGTTCAGACTTTACATTGAAAGTCAATGGGGAACGGATCCGCTTGAAGATTGAGCCACATTGTGTCATCTTCAAGCGGATCCGTCCCCATTGACTTACATTGTAAGTGTGGACGGATCCGCTCGCCTCCGCACGGCCAGGCGGACACCCGAACGCTGCAAGCAGCGTTCAGCTGTCCGCCTGGCCGTGCGGAGGCGAGCGGAGCGGAGGCTGAACGCCGCCAGACTGATGCAGTCTGAGCGGATCCGCATCCATTCAGACTGCATCAGGGCTGGACGGAAGCGTTCTGCTCCGCTCGTGAGCCCCTTCAAACGGAGCTCACGAGCGGACAGCAGAACGCTAGTGTGAAAGTAGCCTAAGGGTCACGGTCACTAGTGGGGTACCTCAGGGGTCAGTATTGGGCCCTATTCTCTTCAATATATTTATTAATGACCTTGTAGAAGGCTTGCACAGTAAAATATCAATTTTTGCAGATGACACTAAACCGTGTAAAGTAACTAAAGAGTCATTAAAAGCATTAATAAAGTATATTAGAAAAAGTGTTACTATGGCATTCAGATGTCGCAATAACGCCTGTACAAGCGTCATAGACTCCTGTTCAGGCCATTTTACTCCCTGGAAAAAGTCTAAGGCGCGTACCAATACGCCTTAGACTTTTCCCCATGATTCATCAGTGAAGGCCGCACTGTGGGATGCTGCCTGCGCCTGAAGTAACCAATAACAAAGCTTACAGCAAGGAGCTTTGTTATTGGTTTGAGCTGGCTGCCAACCATTCGGCACACCGCTCTGAAGTTGCAGAGCGCGATCTAACTATATGTGCATACACCATCTACACAGGGCAGCTCTCACAGTGGGTGCTGCCCACACTCTACAGCACCCGGAGCACCATGTGCAGGAAGTAGAGAAGGGCTCGCCCTCTGGTCCCAGCTGCTGCTCAGGATGAGCCCAGTAAGTTAGCTCCTCTTCTACTGTGGTGAGGGGCGCTGTGGGTAGGGGGGCACCAGGTATCATCTCTACAATGTGTGCCACTGATAATGCACCAAAGGAATATTCTAAGGTTTACCTGATGCCGCAAACTTGTATAGTACTGGACTGTGCCGAGCTGTCTGCAAAGCATCCCCCGTTGTTAACCCCTTCAGTCAATCTAATCCTGTCCTTCTGTAAGATCTTACATCCAGTTTCCTTTCCCTTTCATTCCCATTACAGATTGTGTGGGCATTGTGGGTACAGCTTGGGTATTTAGCTTGTTGATCTGCACTCATGCACCAAGCTCTATTAACTTTTGCTGTTCCTTCAGAAGAAAGAAGGACCCAAACAAATGAAACTTTGCATTTCCCCTTTTCATCCTGCGACTGGGTGACATAAAGGTATTGCTCTGTCTCAGTCAAAACCTGGGCTGATCTGCTCATGATGAGCCCAGTAAGTTAGGTTCTCTTCTCCTGTGGTGAGAGGTGCTGTGGGGAGGGGGGCACCACGTATTCTCTCTACAGTATGTGTATTCATCCATGGTGTATGGGCACAGAGCTGCGGCACTGCAGCCTCCAGTGTGTGTATGCTCTGAGAAGAGGAGGGGGCATGCCCCTGACCCTGGTGTTCTGAAGTTGCCCTGTGCATGTAGAGGGCAGTGGCAGGAAGGCCTGTGCCCTGCTGTGGCTCTCATGCATTTCTGCAGTACTTAGGCTGGAAGTGAAGCGCTGCTTCACTCCCAAGTAACCTGTCATAGGATACACTTGTGGACAAGTACAGGGTCCCAGTGCTAATGGGACCCTGCCTGTAGCTCCCATCAGGGTGGATTTGATTTAAATCAAACCGATTTAAATCACGATTTAAATCACTAGTCAATAAGGCTTGATTTAAATCATAGTTTTTTACATAAAGATTCATATTTGGACAATTTTTCTGTTGTACTTAGGAAGGAGAAAAATAATCATTACCTTAATAATAACAATTTTAAATAGGATTTATTCAACTGAAACAATAACATTACAGCATGTTATTTGCTTAAACATCCATGTTTGTTAACTAATTTGGCTAAAGAAAATATATATAAATTCTGTATTTATAGGTTTGTAGAAGTTAGGATTAAAGAGGACCTTTCACCGATTATTACACTATGAACTAACCATACAGACATGTAGAGCGGCGCCCGAGGATCTCACTGCACTTACTATTATCCCTGGGCGCCGCTCCGTTCTCCCGCTATGCCCTCCGGTATCTCCGTTCACTAAGTTATGGTAGGCAGAGTCTGCCCTTGTTCTTCTGTAGCACTGGCCAATCGCATTGCAGAGCTCACAGCCTGGGAGAAAATAACCTCCCAGGCTGTGAGCTCTGCAATGCGATTGGCCAGCGCTAGAGCAGAACAAGGGCAGACTCTGCCTACCATAACTTAGTGACTGGAATCTTCGCCTACTATAACTTAGTGAGCGGAGATACCGAAGGGTATAACGGGAGAACGGAGCGGCGCCCGGGGATAATAGTAAGTGCAGTGAGATCCCCGGGCGCCGCTCTCCATGTCTGTATAGTTAGTTCATAGTGTAATAATCGGTGAAAGGTCCTCTTTAACCGCCTCCGGACCGCCTAACGCAGGATCGCGTTCCGGAGGCGGCAGCGCTGCACAGAGTCACGCATATACGCGTCATCTCGCGAGACGCGAGATTTCGCTCAAAGCCGGCCCGCGCATGCGCATCGCGGGCCGGCAAAAGTTAGAGGACAAGTTCGTCACCAGCCTGCCAGCCACGATCATTGGCTGGCAGGTTGACGATTTTTTTAAAAAAAACGAATCACAAGCCATATAACAGATCATATTAGTAAATATGATCTGTTATATGGCTTGTCTGCTCCTCTGCTGGTCCTTTTCGTCGGTTGGATCCAGCAGAGGAGCAGGCTTCACAGTGAGTAGCACCAACAGTACACTTTAGCCCCAGATCACCCCCTGCACCCCAATTAACCCTTTGATCACCCCTTTGATCGCCCCTGTCAATCACTAGTGAAAGGAAAAAAGTGATCAGTGTAAACTGTCATTTTTTTTTTTTTAACTGGTATTGACTGTTAGGTTTTAGGGATAGTTTAGGCCCCTTGGTTAGGTAGTTTAGGGATAAGTTAGCGCCCAGCCCACCGCACCGCAGTCCCTTATTCGCTGATTAGCGTATCGCTAATCAGCATTTGTACTTTTATAGTATCTGTAAGTGATCAAAACTGATCACGGTCAGATCTATAATAGTATTAGTGTCACTTTAGTTCGCCGTCCACCCAAAACGCAGTGTTTGCCCAATCAGGCCTGATCGGTCGCCCACACGTGCGTTCACCCACACCCGCCCCACCGCAGTGACAAAAAATATATATTTTTTTGATCACTGCACATTCACTTTACACGCGCTGCGGCGATAAAAAAAAATCAGTTTTGATATTTTTTATGAACCGCAGCGGCCTCCGGTACTTCGCTAGCCTCCCCTTTGTAAGACAGGCTTGCTTTTTTTCTTGGGTAATCTCAGGGAATACCCCTAAATTTAGTAGTCCAAATGTCAAACAGGGGGTATTCTTCTGAAGAGGCCTACAGGATTCTGACCCGGTCGGATGAGGAATGGGAACCCTCATCTGACGAATCTAGCGGGTCAGAATATGAACCTGTAGAAAGCAGTGGCTCTCTGATCCAAAGTTCGGACGAGGAGGTGGAGGTCCCTGATAGCACCAGGCGTACCCGGCCCCGTGTTGCTAGACCAGAGGTTACGCAGGATCCGCTTCAAGAGCAGCAGAGTGGGGCTGGCGCTGTCGGATTACGTGGTGAGGCATACACCAGCAGCGCAGCCCTCCCTTGACCTAGTACCAGCACTGCCGTACAACATGGTGAAGTGGCGAGCACCAGAAGGGCAGTTGAAGCTGGTACGGTGGCACGTGCAGTAGTTACCCCTTCGCAGCCACCGCACAGACAGGCCCGTAGAGCCCCTAGAATCCCTGAGGTGCTGGCAAACCCTGATTGGCAGTCACCAACTTCAGGCGCACCATTAGTTCCCCCTTTCACCGCCCAGTCTGGAGTTCGGGTTGAGACGGCTCAGATCGGGTTGGCCCTGGGATTTTTTGAGCTGTTCTTGACTGCGGAGCTCTTGGACTTAGTCGTGGCAGAGACAAACCGGTATGCCACACAATTTATATCCGCCAACCTGGGAAGCTATTATGCCCAGCCTTTCCGGTGGAAACCAGTCCAAGTTTCCGAAATTAAAATTTTTCTGGGCCTTCTCCTCAACATGGGTCTAACTAAAAAGCATGAATTGCGGTCATATTGGTCCACGAACCCAATTCATCACATGTCCATGTTCTCTGCTGCTATGTCCAGGGCACGATTTGAGGCCATCCTGCTTTTCCTGCATTTTAGCGACAACACCACCTCCCGTCCCAGAGGCCACCCAGCTTTTGACCGGCTCCACAAAATTCGGCCCCTCATAGACCACTTCAACCAGAAATTTGCAGATTTGTATACCCCCGAGCAAAACATCTGCGTAGACGAGTCCCTAATACATTTTACCGGGCGCCTTGGCTTCAAACAATACATCCCAAGCAAGCGTGCCCGGTATGGGGTCAAATTGTATAAGCTCTGTGAAAGGGCCAAGTGTGGCCCTCTTTAGGCATTTGTTTCTAGAACAGATTTGCGCCTGTGGCACCGCGCAAACTAGTCGCGTGGGCTTCCCCCAACGGCTCGTTACCACCCGTCTTGCAAGGGGGGAGAGGGCTGCCTTGTGTAACCAAGAACTGCTCGCGGTGAAATGGAGAGACAAGCGTGACGTTTACATGCTCTCCTCCATTCACGCAGACACGACAATCCAAATTGAGCGAGCAACCCGTGTCATTGAAAAGCCCCTCTCAGTCCACGACTATAACCTTCACATGGGAGGGGTGGACTTCAATGACCAGATGTTGTCTCCGTATTTAGTTTCCCGACGCACCAGACGCTGGTATAAGAAGGTGTCTGTATATTTGATTCAATTGGCTCTGTACAATAGTTTTGTTCTCTACAGTAAGGCTGGGGGAACACGATCCTTCCTAAAATTCCAGGAAGAGATCATCGAGAACCTCCTGTATCCAGAAGGTTCCGTGGCCCCATCCACCAGTGTAGTTAGCCGTCTACACGAGCGACATTTCCCCAGTGTCGTTCCTGGTACCTCAACCCAACCGTCACTCCGAAAAAGATGTCGTGTCTGTAGCAGGAGTGGAATAAGGCGTGACACCCGCTATTTCTGTCCTGACTGTCCTGACCACCCTGCCCTATGCTTTGGAGAGTGTTTCCGGAAGTACCACACACAGGTACACTTAGCATAGGGATTGCATCTCACAGGACAGGCACACAGGGCTATTAGGGCCCTTTTACTCACAGCTGCTGCAAACCTCTCCTTTCACCTGGGATAAAGTGCATAATGTACTTCGCCACATCTTTGGGCGATTTGCGCTTTGCACATTGTCCCATGGGGAAGGAGAGGTTTGTCCTATAAAAGGTAAAAAAAAAAGGTAAGCAAAAAAGTTAACTTCAGTTCAAAAAGTAAAAAAAAAAGTTTATGTTCTGTTCAAAAGTTATTATAAAGTTAATAAAATTTATTGTGTTGCGGCCTGTTTTTTTTATTTTTTTTTTATTTTTTTTACCTTCCAGGTGGACCAACCGATGAACCAGCTGCAGCACTGATGTGCATTCTGACAGAAGCATTGCGCTGCTGTCAGATTACACACAAGTCGGTGTATGCGGCGCTGCAAGACGAGATTTCTCCTCTGCAGTAAAAGATACGTTTGCCGAGGCATATGAGCTGAGGAGGTGGCGGTGTTCATATGCTTTGGCAAACACTTTGTATATATATATAAAAAAAAAAAAAAATCCCGGCAATGATTTATTCATCCACATCGATTGATGTGAATGGATAAATCTGGTTTGCCAGGGCATACGAGCTAAGTGGGTATGGATGTTGGGCGGAGCTCCTATGTCCTGGCAGACGCCTTTCCCCTCCTTTTTTTCTTTTTTTGGCAGAGATTTTTTCATCCACATTGATCGATGCGAATGAAGAAATCTGTGCCGTTCATTTTTTTCTTTCAGCCCAGAGGCTGAACGGAAAAAAAGAATCTCATTACCCGTATGCTCAATATAAGGAGAATAGCAGAAACTCCTAATGCTGGCCATACATGTAATGATTGCGGAGACCCTCAAATGCCAGGGCAGTACAAACACCCCACAAATAACACCATTTTGGAAAGAAGACACCCCAAGGTATTCGCTGAGGGGCATATTGAGTCCATGAAAGATTGAAATTTTTGTCCCAAGTTAGCGGAAAGGGAGACTTTGTGAGAAAAAAAACCCAAAAAATCAATTTCCGCTAACTTGTGCCAAAATTTTTTTTTTCTTTGAACTCGCCATGCCCCTCATTGAATACCTTGGGGTGTCTTCTTTCTAAAATGGGGTCACATGTGGGGTATTTATACTGCCCTGGCATTTTCTCGCCCATATTCCTTGGGGGACACAGGAAACCATGGGTATAGCTCTGCTCCCTAGGAGGCGTGACACTAAGCGAAAGCTGTAAGCCCCTCCTCCATCAGCTATACCCTTCAGCCTGGAGAAGAGACTGCCAGTTTTTTGCTTAGTGTCCAAGGAGGCAAGACACCCCCTGCTTATGCAGGGTTGTTATCCTATGATTTTTATTTTTACGTATTTGTTTTCCGGGTCTGGTAGGACTGTTTAACCCCCTCCGTGCCACAGTACTGTTGCTTGGTTCTCACTTTTAAGTGCAACATCTTTCCACCATGTCAGACCCTTCTGCAGCCGCCAAGCCATGGTACCATGCCTGTACTGCTTGTAGGGAACCCTTTCCCCGGGGGCAGTCTGATCCGCACTGTACTGCATGCCGAGCTCCACCGCAGCCTCAGTCGCCCGCTGTGTCGCTCCCTGCTTCCTCTGACCCGCCTGACTGGGCTAGATCCCTGTCCCAGGCCGTGGAAAGCCTCACTCATGTCGTGGGCCGCCTAATAGACAGGCCACCTACCCCGCAGGACGCCACTCTGACTGTCGCGCCCTCCGGGTCCACTGCTTCTGCCGCTGCAGCGGGTTCACCCTCTCCTAGTGACCCCTCCCGAGCTAGGCACTCTCAGAAGCGTATTAGAGTAGAGCGAGCCTCCTCCTCGGATGCCTCCCTCTCCCCGCCACGCGTGCGCACCCAGACGAGCCTCTCCTCTCCAAAGGATTCGCTCTCTGAAGGTGAATTGGCGGCTTCAGATTTGGAAATGGACTCGGCCCTGCCGTCCAAGCTAGCCTCAGCGATGGGTCAACTCATCTCTGATATACGTGACACCTTTAAGGTGCAGGATGACCCCCCTAGCTCGGACGCAGCTAGCGTCTCCTTTATCAGACCCAGGCAGGCCTCAAAAGTCTTTCCAATCCACTCTGATTTCTCCTCCGTGGTGTCTAAGGCTTGGGCTCGCCCGGACGCCCGTTTTGTCAACCCAAAGAAGCTGGACATTTGCTATCCTTTTCCAGCCGATGTCGTGGCCACATGGTCTTCCCCACCCAAGGTGGACCCCCCTGTGGCCCGGCTGTCAAAGAACACGGCCATCCCTGTTCCCGACGGGTCCTCTCTTCAGTCAGCGGAGGACCGTCGCATGGAGACCCTGTCCAAGGGCATTTTTGCTGCCTCCGGTTCTGCCCTCAGACCGGTTTTTGCCTCTGCTTGGGCAGGGAAAGCAATCTCTGCTTGGGGTACACAGCTGGAACAGGAGTTGGACTCGGATATCCCCATCCAGGACCTACGTTCCTTGGCCCAGCTTATTATTCGGGCCGGGAATTTTGTCTGTGAGGCCTCCCTTGATGCGGGAGCCCTTATTGCACGCTCCTCCGCCCTGGCAGTTGCCGTCAGGAGGGAGCTCTGGCTGAAGGTCTGGAAAGCGGACGCTGCCTCCAAACGTTCCTTGGCGGGGCTACCGTTTGCGGGTTCCCGCCTTTTCGGGGTCCGCTTAGACGAACTGGTAAAAGCACCCATCTTCCTCAACCCCAAGCCAGGGGCGCCCCCCGCGGACGCCCTGGTGCGTCTCGTTTTCGGTCCTCCCGCAGGGCCTCTGGGGCTTCCACCACAGCTGCCGCTTCGGCTCCTCCCCAGGACAAGCGTAGGAAGCCGTTTTTTCGGGCGCAGCCCTCCTGGCGCAAGCCGCAGGCTGCCCGCACACCCGCAGCAAAACAGTCCTCTGCCTGAAGGCGCGCCCCCACCCACCCGGGTGGGGGGCCGGCTCCTCCTTTTCAAGGACGTCTGGATGGCTCACGTCTCGGACGCCTGGGCCCTCGAAATTGTGTCCTCCGGATACAAAATCGAATTTGCATCCTTCCCTCCGGATCGGTTCTTTCGCTCCCGCCCCACGCGAGACCCGAAAGACGCGGCTGCGTTCTCCGCGGCCGTTCAAGCCTTACTGGACAGGGGGGTGATTACCCCCGTTCCTCTAGAGGAAAGATTCCAAGGGTTCTACTCGAACCTCTTTGTAGTTCCCAAGAAGGGAGGTTCGGTGCGGCCCATTTTGGACCTCAAAAAGCTCAACCGTTTTCTCCTCCTTCGACGGTTTCGGATGGAGTCCCTCCGCTCCGCGGTGGCTTCCCTGGAGCAGGGAGATTTCATGTCTTCCATCGATATACAGGATGCCTACCTCCATGTTCCGGTAGCCCAGTGTCACCATCGCTTCCTTCGATTCGCCGTGGGGGACCTCCACTTCCAATTTGTCGCCCTTCCCTTTGGACTGGCAACAGCCCCCCGGGTGTTCACCAAGGTCCTGGCCCCGGTTTTAGCCTTACTCCGTTCCAGGGGTGTTTTTCTGCTACCGTACTTGGACGATATCCTCATCAGTTCGGTTGGGTCATCAACTTCCCCAAGTCCTCCCTTCCCCCCTCCAGACAACTCGTCTTCCTGGGGATGCTTTTAGACACGGGAGCGGCGGAGGTACGTCTTCCCTCGGAAAAACGTCTGATCCTCCGTGGGGCGGTTCGGGGTCTCCTTCTCCACCGTCGACCGTCCTTCCGCTTCTGCATGCGGGTACTGGGGCAGATGGTTGCCTGTTTCGAGGCGATCCCATTTGCGCAGTTTCACTCCCGCCCTCTCCAACGGGCGATCCTCTCCTCCTGGGACAAATCGCCGCAGTCTCTGGATCATCCCTTCCATCTTTCGCCTCCGGTGCGGTCATCTCTCCGCTGGTGGTTACAGTCCCCTCTTCTGGGCAGGTCCTTTCTTCCACTCAACTGGTTGGTGGTTACAACCGATGCCAGTCTCTCGGGCTGGGGAGGCGTGTTTCCTCCCCGATCCGTCCAGGGCATTTGGTCTCCATCGGAGTCCAAACTCTCGATCAATGTCCTGGAACTGAGAGCGGCCCTTCTGTCTCTACGACACTGGACTCATCTGCTGAAGGGTCAGCCAGTTCGTGTACAATCAGACAACGCCACGGCCGTGGCGTACATAAACCACCAGGGGGGCACTCGCAGCGCTGCAGCGATGCGGGAGGTCACCAGCATTCTCCGTTGGGCGGAAGCCCACGTCCCGGCCCTATCTGCAATTTTTATTCCAGGGGTGGACAATTGGGCGGCGGACTTCCTCAGTCGCACCACCGTCGACCCCGGCGAGTGGTCTCTTCACCCGGAGGTATTCAAGGCCATTTGCCTTCGTTGGGGCAGTCCGGACGTGGACCTCATGGCCTCAAAATTCAATCACAAGGTCCCCGCCTATCTGTCCAGGGCCAGGGATCCGGGAGCTTGCGGAGCCGACGCCCTCGTTCTTCCTTGGCGAGGCTTCGCGCGCCCATACATATTCCCTCCCATCCCTCTCCTGCCCAAGGTCCTTCGGAAGATCGCGGCGGAAGGCGTCTCGGTGATTCTGGTCGCTCCGGACTGGCCCCGCCGGTCTTGGTATGCCGACCTCATGCTGCTCCTGGCAGACGCGCCCTGGCCACTGCCCGCCAGGGAAGATCTTCTCTCTCAGGGACCGATCTTCCACCCGCGTTTAGGGTCCCTACGTTTGACGGCGTGGTTGTTGAGACCACCATCCTGACACGTAGGGGCTTTTCTGCGGACGTCGTCCGCACCATGATCCGCGCACGTAAGCCGTCCTCTTCTAGGATCTATTATAGGACCTGGAGGACTTTTTTGGGGTTCTGTGCCGATCTGGGGATTCCTCCGCTCCGCTTTTCTCTCCCCACCGTTTTGTCCTTCCTGCAGAGCGGACTGGCCCAAGGTCTAGGCCTTAGTTCTTTGAAGGGTCAGGTATCTGCGCTGTCCATTTTGTTTCAGCGCCCTCTGGCCCCCCTTGGTCCTGTCAAGACCTTCCTTCAGGGCGTGGCTCACGCGGTTCCCCCGTATCGCCCTCCGGTACCGCCCTGGGACCTGAACCTGGTTCTCTCAGCGCTCCAGGCTTCTCCTTTCGAGCCTCTGCGGACGGTTTCCTGGCGACTTCTGTCCTGCAAGGTTATTTTCCTTGTAGCCATCACCTCTCTTCGGAGGGTGTCCGAATTGGCTGCACTCTCCTGTCTGGAACCTTTCCTAGTGTTCCACCAGGACAAGGTGGTTCTTCGTCCGGTCCCTTCCTTCCTTCCTAAGGTGGTCTCCGCCTTTCATCTGAACGAAGACATCGTTCTCCCCTCTTTGTGTCCTTCCCCTTCCCATCCGCGGGAGAGGAAGCTTCATCGCCTGGACGTTGTCAGGGCGCTCAAGATTTACCTGGAAGTAACCAGCTCTTTCAGGCATACTGACTCGCTCTTTGTGGTCCCGGAAGGGTCGCGCAGAGGGATGGCGGCATCCAAAGTTGCTATCGCTCGTTTTGTCAAGATGGCTGTTACTGAGGCTTATCTCGCCAAGGGCAGGGTTCCTCCCCTTGGTGTTACCGCTCACTCCACTAGAGCGGTCGGGGCTTCCTGGGCTCAGAGAAATCGGGCTTCTTCGGAGCAGATTTGCAAGGCGGCCACTTGGTCCTCCTTGCACACCTTCACCAAGTTCTACAGGGTGCATACTCATGCGTCGGCTGACGCTGCTTTAGGCCGTCTGGTGTTGCAGGCGGCAGTTGATTGATGCCTCTGGTGTTGGTTGAGTTTGTTCTGGCCCCTCCCTTCTGGGACTGCTCTGGAACGTCCCATGGTTTCCTGTGTCCCCCAAGGAATATGGGCGAGAAAAGGAGACTTTTGTATTACTTACCAGTAAAGTCTCTTTCTCGCTCTTCCTTGGGGGACACAGCACCCGCCCTTCATTGGGTTACAGTTGTGGTTCCGGCTTGGTTGCCCCCGTTGGGGCTCGACAGTTCTTTTTCCGGTTGGTGGTTATCTTTCACTACTTGGACACGCAACTGGCAGTCTCTTCTCCAGGCTGAAGGGTATAGCTGATGGAGGAGGGGCTTACAGCTTTCGCTTAGTGTCACGCCTCCTAGGGAGCAGAGCTATACCCATGGTTTCCTGTGTCCCCCAAGGAAGAGCGAGAAAGAGACTTTACTGGTAAGTAATACAAAAGTCTCCTTTTTGGGGGCCCCAAAGCGTGAGAAGAAGTCTGGTATCCAAATGTCTAAAAATGCCCTCCTAAAAGGAATTTGGGCACCTTTGCGCATCTAGGCTGCAAAAAAGTGTCACACATGTGGTATCGCCGTACTCAGGAGAAGTTTGGGAATGTGTTTTGGGGTGTCATTTTACATATACCCATGCTGGGTGAGAGAAATATCTTGGTCAAATGCCAACTTTGTATAAAAAAATGGGAAAAGTTGTCTTTGCTGAGATATTTCTCTCACCCAGCATGGGTATATGTAAAATGACACCCCAAAACACATTGCCCAACTTCTCCTGAGTACGGAGATACCACATGTGTGACACTTTTTTGCAGCCTAGGTGGGCAAAGGGGGCCACATTCCAAAGAGCACCTTTCGGATTTCACCGGCCATTTTTTACACATTTTGATATCAAACTACTTACCACACATTTGGGCCCCTAGAATGCCAGGGCAGTATAACTACCCCACAAGTGACCCCATTTTGGAAAGAAGACACCCCAAGGTATTCCGTGAGGGGCATGGCGAGTTCCTAGAATTTTTTATTTTTTGTCACAAGTTAGTGGAAAATGATGATATATATATTTTTTTTTCTTACAAAGTCTCATATTCCACTAAGGCCTCATGCACACGACCGTTGTGTGCACCCGTGGCCGTTGTGCCGTTTTCCGTTTTTTTTTGCGGACCCATTGACTTTCAATGGGTCCGTGGAAAAATCGGAAAATGCACCGTTTTGCAGCCGCATCCGTGATCCGTGTTTCCTGGCCGTGAAAAAAATGTGACCTGTCCTATTTTTTTCACGGCCAACGGTTCACTGACCCATTCAAGTCAATGGGTCCGTGAAAGAACACGGATGCACACAAGATTGGCATCCGTGTCCGTGATCCGTGGCCGTAGGTTACTTTTTATACAGACGGATCCGAAGATCCGTCTGCATAAAAGCTTATTCATAGCTATGTTTTCACTTCGTGAAAACTCAGAACCGACAGTATATTCTAACACAGAGGCGTCCCCATGGTGATGGGGACGCTTCAGGTTAGAATATACTAAAAGAACTGTGTACATGTCTGCCCCCTGCTGCCTGGCAGGTGCTGCCAGGCATCAGGGGGCAGCCCCCCCCTGTAGTTAACACATTGGTGGCCAGTGGGCCCCCCCCTGTAGTTAACACATTGGTGGCCAGTGCGGCCGCCCCCCCCCCCTCCCTCCCCTGTAGTTAACTCGTTGGTGGCCAGTGGGCCCTCTCCCCTCCCTCCCCCTCCTAATTAAAATCTCCCCCCCTATCATTGGTGGCAGCGGTGAGTACCGATCGGAGTCCCAGTTTAATCGCTGGGGCTCCGATCGGTAACCATGGCAACCAGGACGCTACTGCTGTCCCGGTTGCCATGGTTACTTAGCAATTTGTAGAACCATTATACTTACCTGCGAGCTGCGATCTCTGCGTCCGGCCTTGAGCTCCTCCTACTGGTAAGTGACATGACCTGTTGTGTCAACGTCAAACGGATCCGTCCCCATTGACTTGCATTGTAATTCAGGACGGATCCGTTTGGCTCCGCACGGCCAGTCGGACACCAAAACGACTTTTTTTTCATGTCCGTGGATCCTCCAAAAATCAAGGAAGAGCCACGGACAAAAAAATGGTCACGGATCACGGCAAAACGGAACCCGTTTTTGCGGACCGCAAAAAAATACGGTCGTGTGCATGAGGCCTAACTTGTGACAAAAAATAAAAACTTCCATGAACTCACTATGCCCATCACGAAATACCTTGGGGTGTCTTCTTTCCAAAATGGGGTCACTTGTGGGGTAGTTATACTGCCCTGGCATTCTAGGGGCCCAAATGTGTGGTAAGAAGTTGGAAATCAAAATGTGTAAAAAATGACCGGTGAAATCCGAAAGGTGCTCTTTGGAATGTGGGCCCCTTTGCCCACCTAGGCTGCAAAAAAAGTGTCACACATGTGGTATCTCCGTACTCAGGAGAAGTTGGGCAATGTGTTTTGGGGTGTCATTTTACATATACCCATGCTGGGTGAGAGAAATATCTTGGCAAAAGACAACTTTTCCCATTTTTTTATACAAAGTTGGCATTTGACCAAGATATTTATCTCACCCAGCATGGGTATATGTAAAATGACACCCCAAAACACATTGCCCAACTTCTCCTGAGTACGGAGATACCAGATGTGTGACACTTTTTTGCAGCCTAGGTGGGCAAAGGGCCCCATATTCCAAAGAGCACCTTTCGGATTTCACCGGCCATTTTTTACAGATTTTGATTTCAAACTACTTACCACACATTTGGGCCCCTAGAATGCCAGGGCAGTATAACTACCCCACAAGTGACCCCATTTTGGAAAGAAGACACCCCAAGGTATTCGCTGATGGGCATAGTGAGTTCATAGAAGTTTTTATTTTTTGTCACAAGTTAGTGGAATATGAGACTTTGTAAGAAAAAAAAGAAAAAAATCATCATTTTCCACTAACTTGTGACAAAAAATAAAAACTTCTATGAACTCACTATGCCCATCAGCGAATACCTTAGGGTGTCTACTTTCCGAAATGGGGTCATTTGTGGGGTGTTTGTACTGTCTGGGCATTGTAGAACCTCAGGAAACATGACAGGTGCTCAGAAAGTCAGAGCTGCTTCAAAAAGCAGAAATTCACATTTTTGTACCATAGTTTGTAAACTTTTACCCAAACCATTTTTTTTTTTACCCAAACATTTTTTTTTATCAAAAACATGTAGAACAATAAATTTAGAGAAAAATTTATATATGGATCTCGTTTTTTTTGCAAAATTTTACAATTGCAAAAAAATCGTTAAATTTTATTAATAACAAAAAAGTAAAAATGTCAGCAGCAATGAAATACCACCAAATGAAAGCTCTATTAGTGAAAAGAAAAGGAGGTAAAATTCATTTGGGTGGTAAGTTGCATGACCGAGCAATAAACGGTGAAAGTAGTGTAGGTCAGAAGTGTAAAAAGTGGCCTGGTCATTAAGGGTGTTTAAGCTATAGGGGCTGAGGTGGTTAAGATCTTTTTCTCAACTCTTTTCATGTTATAAATTCAGTTTTGAGAACTCCAAAATTAAACCAAGCATCTGTGATAATATCTTGTAGGCAGAGAAACTACCCAGTAATCTTACAAAAACCTCTGGAAGAGCATGACATTGTGAATGGATTAATGGAATTTAACAAAAAATTAAACATATACAGCCTTATTCTACATAATTAAAAAAGTAATCTTTATTTCATAATGAAATAACCTTTGGATGGTAATATATTTTCCTCAAAAAGCATTTTATATTAGAAAATCTGATTTAAATAAAAAAAATCTGATTTAAATAAAAAGAAATCAGATTTTTTTGATTTTTTTTAAAAAATCATTGATTTTTATCCACCCGACCTACGTGCAGCTGTATGCCACCTAAAACCAGAGGGCTGTTGCGGCCTACTGATTCTGTCAGGGGAGCTGTCACTTTTTTATGACTGACCTGTCTGACTTGTGATAAAGTACAGGGAAGATCCACTATACTTTATCACTTTGCTATAATTGCCTGCTGTTATTAAGACAAGTAATGGTTCCCTGCATACCCACCTCTTGGGCCCCATTCACATCACCACTATTTATTTCTGTTGTTCTGCTCAGTTAGATGAGCAGAACAATGAAAATAATGGAAGTGCTGGATCAGGCACAAAACTGAGATGAACAGACTCCATTTATTGTTATGGATTGGGATGAGTGAACCCGAACTGTATAGTTCGGGTTCGTACCGAATTTTGGGGTGTCCGTGACACGGACCCGAACCCGAACATTTTCGTAAAAGTCCGGGTTCGGTGTTCGGCGCTTTCTTGGCGCTTTTTGAAAGACTGCAAAGCAGCCAATCAACAAGCGTCATACTACTTGCCCCAAGAGGCCATCACAGCCTTGCCTACTATTGGCATGGCTGTGATTGGCCAGTGCAGCATGTGACCCAGCCTCTATATAAGCTTGGGTCACGTAGCGCTGCACGTTACTTTGCTGATACAAGCGTAGGGAGAGGTTGCTGCTGCGACGTTAGGGCGAGATTAGGCAGATTAACTCCTCCAAAAGACTTCATTCAGTGATCGATCTCCAGCTGTGGATCATTGAAGTGCTGATATTGAATTGCTCACTTTTTTTAGGCTGCCCAGAGCGTTTTTATAACACTTTTTTCTGGGGTCATCGGCGGCCATTTTGTGGCTTGTGGTGCGCCAGCACAAGCTACCACCAAGTGCATTTAACCATCAATAGTGTGGTTATTTTTTGCTATATCCTACATCAGGTGCAGGCTGAGCCTGTGTCACCCAAGTGCATTTAACCATCAATAGTGTGGTTATTTTTTGGCCATATACTACATCAGGGGCAAGTTGAGCCTGTCACCCAGCGCCTAAAAAATAGGCCTGAAATTTATATTCCTCCAAATCAGTACTGTTTTAGCTGGTCAAGTTATTTTTAGTGACCGTAAAAGCACAGTTTTTGTTCTGGGTTGAAAAACAATTCCCAAATTTGCCATTCTCAAAATTAGTAGTTTCTGCTATATCAGGCCTACTTTAAATCTATCCCAAAAAGGGTATATTAGATTCAAGATGCTGATAGGGTCATTCTGAAAAACTTAACACACACGCTACAGTGCAGATACAAGTCTAATTCTGTGATTAAACGTATACCTGTCACACAGCGCCTAAAAAATAGGCCTCACATTTATATTCAGCTAAATCTGTCATTACTGGTGTGCCTGTATTAGTGTAATACGGTACCTAAATAGATAGCCAGACAGTGTTAGGTGTCTGTAAAAAAAAGGCCTGAGTTTTAATTCAATACATTGGCCCGAATAATATTTTTCTTATTGTGGTGAACGGGAACAATGAGGAAAACATCTAGTAAGGGACGCGGACGTGGACATGGTCGTGGTGTGTTAGTGGACCCTCTGGTGCTGGGAGAGGACGTGGCCGTTCTGCCACAGCCACATGTCCTAGTGTACCTCAGGTCCCAGTAGCCGCCAGAATTTACAGGGATATTTGGTGGGGCCCAATGCCGTTCTAAGGATGGTAAGGCCTGAGCAGGTACAGGCATTAGTCAATTGGGTGGCCGACAGTGCATCCAGCACGTTCCCCTTATCTCCCACCCAGTCTTCTGCAGAAAGCGCACAGATGGCGCATGAAAACCAAGCCCATCAGTCTGTCACATCACCCCCATGCATATCAGGGAAACTCTCTGAGCCTCAAGTTATGCAGCAGTCTCTTATGCTGTTTGAAGACTCTGCTGCCAGGGTTTCCCAAGGGCATCCACCTAGCCCTTCCCCAGGGGTGGAAGAGATAGAATGCACTAACGCACAACCACTTATGTTTCCTGATGATGAGGACATAGGAATACCACCTCAGCACGTCTCTGATGATGACGAAACACAGGTGCCAACTGCTGCGTCTTTCTGCAGTGTGCAGACTGAACAGGAGGTCAGGGATCAAGACTGGGTGGAAGACGATGCAGGGGACGATGAGGTCCTAGACCCCACATGGAATGAAGGTCGTGCCACTGACTTTCACAGTTCGGAGGAAGAGGCAGCGGTGAGACCGAGCCAACAGCGTAGCAAAAGACAAAGAGGGAGCAGTGGGCAAGATCAGAACACCCGCCGCCAAGAGACTCCGCCTGCTACTGACCGCCGCCATCTGGGACCAAGCACCCCAAAGGCAGCTTCAAGGAGTTCCCTGGCATGGCACTTCTTCAAACAATGTGCTGATGACAAGACCCGAGTGGTTTGCACGCTGTGCCATCAGAGCCTGAAACGAGGCATTAACGTTCTGAACCTTAGCACAACCTGCATGACCAGGCACCTGCATGCAAAGCATGAACTGCAGTGGAGTAAACACCTTAAAAACAAGGAAGTCACTCAGGCTCCCCCTGCTACCTCTTCTGCTGCTGCCGCCTCGGCCTCTTCCTCCGCCTCTGGAGGAACGTTGGCACCTGCCGCCCAGCAAACATGGGATGTACCACCAACACCACCTCCTGCGTCACCAAGCATCTCAACCATGTCACACGGCAGCGTTCAGCTCTCCATCTCACAAACATTTGAGAGAAAGCGTAAATTCCCACCTAGCCACCCTCGATCCCTGGCCCTGAATGCCAGCATTTCTAAACTACTGGCCTATGAAATGCTGTCATTTAGGCTGGTGGACACAGACAGCTTCAAACAGCTCATGTCGCTTGCTGTCCCACAGTATGTTGTTCCCAGCCGCCACTAATTCTCCAAGAGAGCCGTGCCTTCCCTGCACAACCAAGTGTCCGATAAAATCAAGTGTGCACTGCGCAACGCCATCTGTGGCAAGGTCCACCTAACCACAGATACGTGGACCAGTAAGCATGGCCAGGGACGCTATATCTCCCTAACTGCACACTGGGTAAATGTAGTGGCGGCTGGGCCCCAGGCGGAGAGCTGTTTGGCGCACGTCCTTCCGCCGCCAAGGATCGCAGGGCAACATTCTTTGCTTCCTGTCTCCTCCTCCTCTTCTTCCACCTGCTCATCCAGTCAGCCACACACCTTCACCACCAACTTCAGCACAGCCCGGGGTAAACGTCAGCAGGCCGTTCTGAAACTCATATGTTTGGGGGACAGGCCCCACACCGCACAGGAGTTGTGGCGGGGTATAGAACAACAGACCGACGAGTGGTTGCTGCCGGTGAGCCTCAAGCCCGGCCTGGTGGTGTGCGATAATGGGCTAAATCTCGTTGCAGCTCTGGGACTAGCTGGTTTGACGCACATCCCTTGCCTGGCGCATGTGCTGAATTTGGTGGTGCAGAAGTTCATTCGCAACTACCCCGACATGTCAGAGCTGCTGCATAAAGTGCGGGCCGTCTGTTCGCGCTTCCGGCGTTCACACCCTGCCGCTGCTCGCCTGTCTGCGCTACAGCGTAACTTCAGCCTTCCCGCTCACCGCCTCATATGCGACGTGCCCACCAGGTGGAACTCCACCTTGCACATGCTGGACAGACTGTGCGAGCAGCAGCACGCACGTGTCAGTCGCACTGCAGAACAGCACCACTTCACCACCAATGACTGGGCCTCCATGCGAGACCTGTGTGCCCTGTTGCGCTGTTTCGAGTACTCCACCAACATGGCCAGTGGCGATGACGCCGTTATCAGCGTTACAATACCACTTCTATGTCTCCTTGAGAAAACACTTAAAGCGATGATGGAAGAGGAGGTGGCCCAGGAGGAAGAGGGGTCATTTTTAGCACTTTCAGGCCAGTCTCTTCGAAGTGACTCAGAGGGAGGTTTTTTGCAACAGCAGAGGCCAGGTACAAATGTGGCCAGACAGGGCCCACTACTGGAGGACGAGGAGGACGAGGATGAGGAGTAGGTGGAGGAGGATGAGGATAAAGCATGTTCACAGCGGGGTGGCACCCAAAGCAGCTCGGGCCCATCACTGGTGCGTGGCTGGGGGGAAACACAGGACGATGACGATACGCCTCCCACAGAGGACAGCTTGTCCTTACCTCTGGGCAGCCTGGCACACATGAGCGACTACATGCTGCAGTGCCTGCGCAACGACAGCAGAGTTGCCCACATTTTAACGTGTGCGGACTACTGGGTTGCCACCCTGCTGGATCCCCGGTACAAAGACTATGTGCCCACCTTACTTCCTACACTGGAGCGTGATAGGAAGATGCGCGAGTACAAGCGCACGTTGGTAGACGCGCTACTGAGAGCATTCCCAAATGTCACAGGGGAACCAGTGAAAGCCCAAGGCGAAGGCAGAGGAGGAGCAAGAGGTCGCCAACGCAGCTGTGTCACGGCCAGCTCCTCTGAGGGCAGGGTTAGCATGGCAGAGATGTGGAAAAGTTTTGTCGCCACAGCTAACTGCACCACCACCTGATACGGAACGTGTTAGCAGGAGGCAACATTTCACTAACATGGTGGAACAGTACCTGTGCACACCCCTCCACGTACTGACTGATGGTTCGGCCCCATTCAACTTCTGGGTCTCCAAATTGTCCACGTGGCCAGAGCTAGCCTTTTATGCCTTGGAGGTGCTGGCCTGCCCGGCGGCCAGCGTTTTGTCTGAACGTGTATTCAGCACGGCAGGGGGCGTCATTACAGACAAACGCAGCCGTCTGTCTACAGCCAATGTGGACAAGCTGACGTTCATAAAAATGAACCAGGCATGGATTCCACAGGACCTGTCCATCCCTTGTGCAGATTAGACATTAACTACCTCTTCTTAACAATATATTATTGTACTCCAGGGCACTTCCTCATTCAATCCTATTTTTATTTTCATTTTACCATTATATTGCGGGGCAACCCAAAGTTGAATGAACCTCTCCTCTGTCTGGGTGCCGGGGCCTAAATATGTGACAGTGGCCTCTTCCAGTGGTGGGTGACGTGAAGCCTGATTCTCTGCTATGACATGAAGACTGATTCTGTGCTGACATGAAGCCAGATTCTCTGTTACGGGACCTCTCTCCTCTGTCTGGGTGCCGGGGCCTAAATATGTGACAGTGGCCTCTTCCAGTGGTGGGTGACGTGAAGCCTGATTCTCTGCTATGACATGAAGACTGATTCTGTGCTGACATGAAGCCAGATTCTCTGTTACGGGACCTCTCTCCTCTGTCTGGGTGCCGGGGCCTAAATGTGTGACAGTGGCCTCTTCCAGTGGTGGGTGACGTGAAGCCTGATTATCTGCTATGACATGAAGACTGATTCTGTGCTGACATGAAGCCAGATTCTCTGTTACGGGACCTCTCTCCTCTGTTTGGGTGACGGGGCCTAAATATGTGACAGTGGCCTGTTCCAGTGGTGGGTGATGTGAAGCCTGATTCTCTGCTATAACATTAAGACTGATTCTGTGCTGACATGAAGCCAGATTCTCTGTTACGGGACCTCTCTCCTCTGTCTGGGTGCCAGGGCCTAAATGTGTGACAGTGGCCTGTTCCAGTGGTGGGTGACGTGAAGCCTGATTCTCTGCTATGACATGAAGACTGATTCTCTGCTATGGCATGAAGAGACTGATTCTCTGCTGACGTGAAGCCCGATTCTCTGCTATGGGACCTCTGTCCAATTGATATTGGTTAATTTTTTATTTTTTTATTTTTTTTTTAATTCATTTTCCTATCCACATTTGTTTGCAGGGGATTTACCTACACGTTGCTGCCTTTTGCAGCTCTCTAGCTCTTTCCTGGGCTGTTTTACAGCCTTTTTAGTGCCGAAAAGTTCGGGTCCCCATTGACTTCAATGGGGTTCGGGTTCGGGACGAAGTTCGGGTCGGGTTCGGATCCCATAGCAGAGAATCGGGCTTCACGTCAGCAGAGAATCAGTCTCTTCATGCCATAGCAGAGAATCTGGCTTCATGTCAGCAGAGAATCAGTCTTCATGTCATAGCAGAGAATCGCTCAACTCTAGTTATGGAGTCTATTCAGTTTCTGTTCAGGATCCTGTCTTTTTACCTGACAAATAAGTCCTGCATGTAATGTTTTTTTTGTCCGGTCTTTGACAGAATCTGCGACAGAGCATCATACAGAGCAGATGTGAACAAGCCCTTAAGTAGGCCTACTATTAGTTATTCTGATTCCTTCAACTTTCGTACTCCTCCTCACCTAAAAATACTACTTAAAAATGGTAAGAGGAATATTTTTACTCTTCAGGAAAAAATGTAGTGCGACCTCTGATGGTATTAGGAACATCTTATTAAAATTTAATTCAAAAGTTTAGTTACTCTTTTTAACAAGGAAGATGACAGTATACTGCTTACAAATGTAAGGTTATGCACATGGGAAGGAATAAGTGTCACCGGTACATACTAAATGGTAAAACACTGGGTAACACTAACATGGAAAAGGGCTTTGGGATTTTAGTGAACAGCAAACTAAGGGCTCTTTCACACTTGCGTTGTTGGGATCCGGCGTGCACTTCCGTTGCCCGAGGTGCCCGCCGGATCCGTAACACCGCAAGTGAACTGAAAGCATTTGAAGACTGATCAGTCTTCAAAATGCGTTCAGTGTTACTATGGCAGCCAGGACGCTATTAAAGTCCTGGTTGCCATGGTAGTGGTGGGGAGCAGTGTGCTTGCTGCCCGTGCGGCTCCCGGGGTGGCGTCGGGGCGCCCCATGCGCATGGATCGCGTGATCCATGCGATCGCGCGATCCATGCGTGTGGGGCGCCCCGGGAGCCGCGCGGACGGTGGGTGTGCTGCTCCCCACTACACTTTACCATGGCAGACAGGACTTTAGTGTCCTGGCAGCCATGGTAACCATTCAGAAAAAGTTGAACGTCTGATCCGGTAATGCGCCGAAACGATGTTTAGCTTAAGGCCGGATCCGGATTAATTCCTTTCAATGGGCATTAATTCCGGATCCGGCCTTGCGGCAAGTGTTCAGGATTTTTGGCCGGAGCAAAAAGCGCAGCATGCTGCGGTATTTTCTCTGGCCAAAAAACGTTCCGGTCCTGAACTGAAGACATCCTGATGCATCCTGAACGTATTCTCTCCATTCAGAATGCATTGGGATAATCCTGATCAGGATTTTTCCGGCATAGAGCCCCGATGACGGAACTCTATACTGGAAAAGAACAATGCAAGTGTGAAAGAGCCCTAAACTGTAGAAACCAGTGTCGGGCAGCTGCTGCCAAGGCCAATTAGATAATGGGTTGTATCAAAAGAGGCATAGATGCCGTGATGAGAACATAGTCCTGCCACTTTACAAATCACTAGTCAGACCACACATGTAGTACTGTGTACAGTTCTGGGCTCCTGTGCACAAGGCAGACATAGCAGGGCTGGAGAGGGTACAAAGGAGGGCAACTAAAGTAATAACTGGAATGGGGGGAATACAGTATCTTGAAAGATTATCAAAATTAGGGTTTTCAGTTTAGAAAAAGACGACTGAGGGGAGATCTAATAACTACGGTATGTATTACTAAAAATGCTACAGTTTTCTGAAATTGTGTTAAGTGTTCTTGCCTCCACCAGTAGTCTATAACTGGAGTGGGCGGAGTAACTGGGTGGACTGGGTTGGGTAACTGTTGTGTGGTTGGAGTAACTGTGGAAAGGTTGGACTGGGCAGAGTAACTTTATGGAGTGGGCAGAGTAATTGTGTGGAGTGTTTGGAGTGAGTAAACATAGTAAACATAGTAAACATTACACTAACCAATTGATTAATAAAATTTAATGGGATTCTGTCACCTCTTTTTACCCTATAGTGATGCGGACATGCACGGCTAGATCGCCGCTAGCGTGTCCGCAATATACCTGTCCCATCTCTGATTGGTTTTATTTGTGTTAAAAAAAGATTTTATATATGTAAATCAGCCTTGTAAGGAGCCCAAGGGGCTGTACTAACCGTTCTGGAGCCCAGCCAACCCCCCAGTGAAGGAGCCTAGCACCGCCTGTATCCACGAATCTCCTCCTTGCTCAGAAAGTCAGATCGCCGTAATCTTCCTGTGCGCGAGCTCGCGCATGCGCAGTTCCTTCCCTGAAGTTGATGCCAGCACAGGGCAGAAACACTATGCCGGCACTGCGCATCGCGAGATTACGGCAAGCAGCGTTTTGGTGTCCACCTCCAAAGCGGAATGGAGACGGAACGGAGGCAAACTGATGCATTTTGAGCAGATCCTTTTCCATTTAGAATGCATTAGGGCAAAACTGATCCGTTTTGGACTTCTTGTGAGAGCCCTGAATGGATCTTACAAACGGAAAGCCAAAACGCCAGTGTGAAAGTAGCCGAACTGTGAAGCACTTTGGGCAACAACATTGCAATTAAATGTGCTATATAAATAAATAAAAGTTGAAATGCATTTCTCACTCTATCAAGCTTGCCATGTGCACTTTTTAAAGGGATTCTGTCACCTCTTTTTACCCTATAGAGATGCGGACATGCACGGCTAGATTGCCGCTAGCATGATAGCAATATACCTGTCCCATATCTCTGAGTGGTTTTATTTCTGTTAAAAAATGAATTATATATATGTAAATCAGCCTGGTAAGGAGGGAGAAGGAACGCCCACTAGAGAAGCTGATGTCTCCTCCCCATTGCTCCGATAGTAATTGGCATATGGAGCAGGAGAGGAGACTAATGGGGGCACAGAGGGCGAACGGAGAGGCGCCCAGGAATAATGGTAAGTGCTGGGTCATCTCTGGGCGCCGCTCTGTGTAGGAAAAGTCCTATCATTGGTGGCGCAGTGCGCCCGCCCCTCCTCCTCCCTTCTCTCCGTTCATTTGTGGGAGCAGCAGCACAGGGGGGAGGGAGGACTGCCTCCTTCTCCCCTGTGCTGCTGAGGGAACATGAGCGCGCTGAGAGCAGTATCGAAAAAATGGAAATCCCGGTATCGTGTCAAAAGTATCGATTGGGTATCAAAATTTTGATACCTGCAACAACCCTAATTAAAACATACATTTATAAAAACATTAGCAGTCGAATTTTGTGTAGGTAGGCTTGAAAATGAGGGAGTGGTGGCAGTTTAGAAATCATGTCCTGATTTTTCAGCTCACACTCTAGCTTTTGTCACACGCTGGCTGCTCACACACCTGGGTTCCTATGGCAACTCACAAGGGGACATCCTCTGCGTCTGAAAGAAAGAAGGTTTGTACACCAACATAGAAGAGGATTCTTTACGGTAAGAGCAGTGAGACTATAGAACTTTCTGCCTGAGGAGGTGGTGATGGTGAACTCCCTAAAAGTGTTCAAGAGGGGCCTAGATATAGTTACTAGAATTCGGGGGGGGGGGGGGGACGACGACAGTTGTTGATCCAGGAAGTTATTCTGATTGGAGCCTGTAGGAGCTGGTAAAATAAGGAACATTGGCTCCTACATTACAGTTATTTTTTTTTCTTATTGTTCCTCTGGATCAACAGGATAAGAGGTTGAACTGGATGGAAAGATGTTTTTTTTTTTTTTTTTCCAGCATTACAAACTATGTTACATACCAGGCAGTTTGCAGTAAGAAGGCAGCAGCATCCTGAACGTAGAGTTGCAGCATGTATTACTTGGAGGGATACACCTATATGAGAAAAGTATAAAATAGGGAGCAGGATGGAGACCATATCAGGGGGTCTTAAAATAAATGAAGGAATAAGGATTGCAGACTGAAACTTAGTATTATGTTTCCTCATGGTTACCACTAACTTGCAAAAATATTTTATTCCTTGTCGAAGGAGTCCACAGCCTTCGATGACCAAAACCTGCACATTTAGAAGCCTTCCTGGTATCATAATGGAAAAAAATTGTAGAATTGATGTACTTTTTATACTCTCTGCATCATTCCTGTGCAATTAGTTTGGCTAAAACACATTATTGGTTTATCAGCCTCTTGTTTCTGGGTTTTATTGCAAAGTTGTCTTCTAATCTGCTTTCCTTGTATTCTATTTCATATAGGACCTGTCACGTACGGACATGAGAAAGCCACGGCGTAAAGCACATCAAGATGTCAATGGACAACAGTCTTCATCTTCTTTTTGTTTTTCATGTTCTCCCACACGTGAAAGTCTGACCTATGCTCAGGCACAGCAAATGGTAGATGTTGAAATTGAAGGGCGTCTTCATAGAATCAGTATTTTTGAACCTCTTCGGATTGTTTCTGAAGATGAGCTTACAGCTCAAGACATAACTGAGTGCAATAGCAATAAGGAAAACACTGAGCTAACTCTTTCTACCAACTGTCGGAAAACCTCCACCAAAAGTAAAAAGAATGAGCTTTGCCCAAAACATGCAGTGAATGCTAATGTGGAACAACTACCACATCCTGTATTCCGTGTAGTGGAGACAGATTCTTTAGAAAATACACTGGAAACCCCAATTTTGCCGGACAAACTTTATCGCTATATTGAGCGTCCCGCGGAAGAGCTAGATAAAGATGTTGAATATGATCTTGATGAGACTGATTTAGCCTGGTTGGAGATAATCAATGAGAAACGTCACACTGATGGCCTTTCTACAGTACCTGCTGACACATTTGAACTTTTGTTAGATAAGTTGGAAAAGGAATCTTATCGTCAAAGCCGCTGTACTGGTGTGATACATTCGCCTGTTGATGAAAATGCATTTTGTTGTGTATGCCTGGATGATGAGTGCCATAACAGTAATGCTATATTATTTTGTGATATGTGCAACCTTGCAGTTCATCAAGAGTGCTACGGTGTACCATATATCCCAGAAGGACAGTGGCTCTGCCGCTGCTGTCTGCAGTCGCTATCGAAACCTGTAAGTTGTGTGCTCTGCCCTAACCAGGGTGGAGCTTTTAAACAGACTACTGATGGGAGATGGGCTCATGTAGTATGTGCAATCTGGGTTCCAGAGGTATGCTTTGCCAATACAGTATTTCTGGAGCCTATTGAAGGTGTCGATAATATTCCACCTGCTCGGTGGAAGCTAACCTGTTACCTTTGTAAGCAAAAAGGACAAGGTGCATCAATTCAGTGTAACAAGGTAAACTGTTATGCAGCATTTCATGTCACATGTGCGCAGAGAGCTGGCCTGTTTATGAAGGTAGAACCACTACGTGAAACTGGGCTGAATGGCACCACCTACACTGTTCGCAAGACTGCATATTGTGAAGCTCATTGCCCCCCTGGCACTCAACAGAAAGAACCCATCAAAGAATATGAAGGTGTCAATGACCAGGACAGGATAATAAAAAATAAAGATGAAAAAAGTAAGAAGCGGAAAAGTGGAAAGAAGTTCTATGAGAGTATTTCTGAAAAGAATTACATAGAACCGGTGCATAGGAGAGGTCCTGTGACACTTATGACTGTCTTACAGATTCCTTTGTGTAGGTAAGGTGAAGTCAATGTAGGTGCATGTTTTTGTTTTTTAATTCATGGGCACATTTTCCCCCTGCTACACTACCAGGGCAGAATTTTGATCATGTGAACCTTTGCATTTTCCTTTTGTGGGTATGTAATGTATACATGTAATCTGTAGATATATGATGTATTTATCACAATGTTAATGTTACCAGTATACTAGTTGGGTCTGATTGGTGCTGGTCCTGTGGATTCTAGTATAAGTTTAATTTTAAAGGGAATAGGTCATCCATATTTTTTTTGCCAGTTAAAACCAAAAAGGGGCACAAATACTTTTATCTAATCAGTTTTTTTTTCTCATTGTAGATATTTTTTTTCCAGAACATGATTATTGAGACCTTTTGTCTAAGCTGTTGTTAACAGTATTCATAGAGATGCTTTATATCAATAGTCAGGATGAGGCCTCATTGACTTCTATGGGAAGGGTTTCTAGGCATGCTCTGTGACCTGTGCATAGGTCAGCCAACAAGCATTGGTGTAGATAAGATCTGACAGTCACTTATCCTGAATGGTGGATTCTGTGTTATCTGTCTGTCTATATCTATCTAAGGCTTGTTTCACACCGCCAGCAGTCTGTTCCAGAATATAAAAACACTGCACAAAACCGGTATTTCTCTGGCCATTTCTCAGCAAATTTGCCGGATCACCGCCGGACCCCATTACTGCATTCTGGCAGTGTCCGGCAAAGTGTTCCAGATCGGCAGACGCAAGTGTGAATCAAGCCTAATCTTGCTACCATTCTAATCCGGCCAGTGATAATAAGATGTCTGCTGAAAAGTGATTACTACAAAAACTGCACGTTTTTAGTTTTTTTTTTATATAGATAGTGACATGGATAATTATAACCTCACCAAAAATTCTTTAAAAATATATGTTTTAACATACAAACTTGACTTAAAGAATACGTTATTCTCTGGTGAAAAAATCCCTTTAGGGCTGGATTCAGATACTGCTGATTTTCGACAAGGATTTTGCAGTGATAATGATAATCCATGTTAAAGATGCCTTAAAGGGGTTGTCTCCCCTCATGCATTGATGGCATATAGCTAAAATATGCCACCAATGTTAGATAGGTACGGGTCCCACCACCTCTGGGACCTGCTCCTATCTCGCAAGACTTCGCAAAGTAATAACTTCGGCTTATAGGAGCCAATACATTCTAATACTGTACGGATCGCTCGCTCCATACAGTATTCAAACGAAGTATTATGCGAATCGACTTTGGATGTTTCATCCAAAGTCTATTCGCTCATCCCTAATGTAAAATGTATAACCTCCGTGGAGGCAAAATTAGTTTTAGCTCAAGTTACGCGAGACTTCGGTGAATCTGAAGTCGGGTGTGGTACCCTTTGGTACCAAACCCGACTTCAGATTGCTATTTTAAAATGTTTTTAAAGACTCCGAACTGATTACCGACTTCATTCACCGAAGTCTCGCGCAGCTTCGGCTGAAACAAATTTTGCCTCCACGGAGGCAATACATTTTAATGTTATACGGAGACAGGTCTCTGGACAGCATTCAAACGAAGTGTTTGAACGAATCGACTTCTGATCTTTGATCCGAAGCTTGATTCACTGAACACCAGTCTTCACATCTGATGACCTCTGGAAATGTTAGGTTTGGGAACACTTTTACATGGATCTTGGTGGCCTGGCCGTGCTTCAAAGCATTATTCTTCTGGGGGGGTAGCAAACCCCTGCTATTGGTAGTACAGGGAGAGGTGGATGCGTTTATGGATATTTCTGAGACTGGGGGTAGTAGTAACATGTTGGGGGTTGTGAGAAAGCTGTGGCGTTCTCTCCTCCTGAATTCTCCATCGAAACTAGGAATTGGGAAACCAGCATGCTCCTGTATATCTGATGTGTGACCTGTCCATGTTATGGAAATAAAGTGCTTCACTGGTGACAACGCCTGTCTTTCGTCGGTCACGAGCTAATTTCTTGACAGGAAGTTCTGAAAATAGTTTAACATAGGCTTGGCAATTTCCATGGGGGTGAATGGAGCGGTGGCCACGTTTGCATGGTACATTCCCGGTTCATTTCTATGCGACTTCCTGAAATAGCCAAGCCTGTGCTAGACTATTTTCGGAACTCCCATAGAAGTGTGTGGAGAACACGCTGCACATGCTCGGTCTGCTTTCCTTCCCTTTCGGGGGCCAGATCTGGGACCTGCACCTATCTGACATAGGTGGCATATCCTATCCTATCAACGCATGTGCATAGATCTTCAAATTGCTATTCATATGTTATGGATAAAAATTTTGTCATAGATATTTTAAAGATTTTCCTAACTGTAATACCTGCAAAGACATGCATAAAAAAGAGACTCTCACAAATGTAAAATATAGGTACATGTGAGGGCATCCATACAATGTGGATTGGTAATGCATCCACGTGCATTAGCCCTAATATTTCTATTTAAACAGCCCAGATCTCAGAGCCACTCGTGCAAATTCAACACAAAAATACTATTCGTGATAAGAAGAAAATAAATGCTCATTCCAGATAACTGACCCATGTAATTGTGCCACCAATCAGCCGACAAACTCTTGTCAAAACACGATCTTTTTGTAAGGTGAGATGTGCTGCAGGTAAAACAATGAATCTGCACGAGTACTAAGAATGTGTTACATCAACAGATTATCTGACAGATTTTCTCACCAATCATTGGTCAGATGGCCAATTACACACACAGATCTTTTTGTTATACACATTGACTATTGGTCTGATTGGACAGAAATTGGTAAGATAATCTGTTTGTATAATATAGGCCTAACAATCGTAGTAGCGATTGTTCATTCCCATACAGGAGAAATAATCGCTGCATTTAAATGATGCTTAAACGTGTACACCAGGGGTCGGCAACCTTTTTTGTGCAGAGAGCCGGAAAAAAGAAACTAAGCTGAAGTGCTGAGTGTATCGTGCCATACAAAGTGATATAACACAAACGTGACATAAACCAGGTATCTATTAGCAACATCCCAAAATTCTCAACAACACTGCCTGACTTGCACAGTTTAAAAAAGTTTCCAGCTTTTTAGAAAAATTGCCTTCTGGCAAATATATGGATAATAAAGCATGTCACTGCTGATCTGAATCTGTATATGGGGGACCCCCACCAATCATATCCTTACTGACAGTAGGGGAGTGCAGCCTTCACTCATTTTCACTGACTAAGGGCTGCCCTCCCCCACCACTGTCTGCCGTGCACTGGTGCCCCATATACCGGTCACCCCCACAATAATAACAATCAGAGCTCACCCCCATGCACCAATCACATCCAGATCTCACCACACACACACAGTAATCACATTCATACTTAACATCCCCACCACAACCCCCAAAGTAGTCAAAGAGCTTGTTCTCCCCCCCCCCCCCCCCCCCCAAGCAATCATTTTCAGGCTCCCTCAATCCACCAAAGTAATCAGAAAACTGTTTTTCAAACTTAACCAGCCCCTACTCCCCCAGCAATCACGTTCAGGCTCATCATTCTCCTGCCACCCCCTTTCCCCCAAGAATCACATGCAGGCTCACCGTGCCCTCCACCCACAAGTAGTCATAAATCTTGCTCCTCTTCATCCCCCCAGCTATCAAATGCAGGCTCCATATTCCCTCCCCCACACACCCCAAAGTAGTCATAAAGTTGGCTCCTCATCCCAGCAGCAATTACATGCAGGCTTGCCATCCACCCCCAAACTAGTCACAGTGCACGTCCCCCCATTTTCCAAAGTTCACCAACCTCCCCTGCAAATTGGTCACCGTGCTCATTCCCCTCCCCCTTATTTCACCACCCCCAAACTAGTCACAGTGCTCGTTATCCCATTTTCTTATTTATTTATGTTACACACTTATATAGTGCTGACATATTCCGCAGTGCTTTACAGACATTAGCATCAAGCTTTCCCCAATTGGGCTCCCTATCCAAGTTCACCATCATCTGCCCACCGCTAAAATAGTTACAGTGCTCAATATGATTTCAGCATGACCTTGTGTGGAGAGGGGAGGAGGGGCATCTAAATCAATTTTGGGGTCTGATCAGGGGTCTAAATAGATTTTTGGATCCGTCTGGGCCATTAATTCAGTTTGGATTTGGGTCAGGGTTTATCATTTATTAAGGGAACTGGCCTGGGGTGTGAATTAATTTAGGGGTCCTCCCCCACCTGCAAACTAGTTACAGTACTTGTTCTCCCATTTCACCATCCTCCCCCCACCCCCAGCTAGTCAAAGTGCTCATTCCTTCATTTCACATTTCCCCCCACCCTCAAACTAGTCAAAAAGCTAGTTTCCCTATGTCGCCAAGCTCACATGCTCTCCCCATCCTCAGTCCATACACATACCGTTATATGGCAGTCCTGAGGAGGAGCATTGCAGCAAGGTAGCAGAGTCCCACAATTTATTGTGTCAATGTGCATGTCGGGACGCGTCTGAAGTTTTTTTTAATTGAGATACAGAGCGGCGGCAGGGAAAGTAACAAATGGTGACAAGACTTGCTGTCATTTAGTGACAGCTGGCATGACAGCAAAATGCAGTCTGCATGACAACTCGGGCACGTGTGGGAATGAAGAGTTGTCTTGTGTCTCAGCTCATATAAATGAGCCCTAAGGTAGTAAACATAGCAACAAAAGTTTTATCAGTTTTATTTATCACTCCCCACAAATGAAATGTCCATGAGGGAATCCAGAATAAATTGTGTTTGACCTAATTAAAAAATAAATAAAAGCAGCTCTGATTATTTGCCATGGGCTACTTTTCTTTAGTTATTTTGATGCATCAGTTTCACTGACTAGATGGACGGTTAAAAATAACAAAATAAATCTTTATTGAAAACTCTTATAATAAAATCACTCAGCTTGTGTTGCCTTAGGCTAGTTTCCCACTTGCGGCAGGACGGATCCGACATGCTGTTCACCATGTCGGATCCGTCCTGCGGCTATTTCGCCGTGCCCCCGGGCCGCCGCTCCGTCCCAATTGACTATAATGGGGACGGGGGCAGAGCTCCGGTGCAGCACGGTGGTGCACGGCGAAAGCCGCTGGACTAAAATTACTGCATGTCAGGTTTTTTAGTCCGGCGGCTTTCTCCGTGCACCGCCGTGCTGCGCCGGAGCTCCGCCCCCGTCCCCATTATAGTCAATGGGGACGGAGCGGGGGCACGGCGAAATAGCCGCAGGACGGATCCGACATGGTGAACAGCATGTCGGATCCGTCCTGCCGCAATTGTGAAACTAGCCTTACTAAAGTCACCAAAAACACAGGCAGATCGGGACTAATGTCTGACTTAGACTCTGGTATGTATTCAGTCTAATCAGCACTAAACATGGTCAGAGCAGGAGGTATTCTTATTGATTTTAGCAATGCCTATATATGCGCACACAGGTGCAACTTCTCTGCTTTGGCCAGGTTCCCGTAAGTAATTTGTACTATCACCGATCACTGGACATACAGCGTTAGTCCAGTGGTGTGTACCATAAATTCACTGCAGAGTCACACGCTATTCGCCTAGAGTGGGTATATAGTCCCACTATACGAGCGATATAGCCATATGGCTACTGTCACTCATGGCTAGGTGAAGGGATAACACGATTTCTGACCCCCTGATGTAACTAGCCGCAGTGTTTGAAAAGCCAAGTAGTCCAGCACTAATGGAAGCTCTAACATGGCTATTCTGCTGACCCTCAGAATTCTTTCCCTGCGCTAACTTCAATTTCACCAGCGCTATTATCAGAGTGCGAAGCCCATATTCTTCTCAACGCGTTTGTGTCCCTTTTAACAGGACACGTCATCAGGAGCAAAGGCGCAAAATTATAATATCTGACTGTAACAGAGAGGAGCCGGCGGTGGACGCTGCATGTGTTAGAAGCAGCATCAGCGGCACTATGATGGCCATGAGCGCGCCGCCGACTCCCGCTGGTTAAATAAGGAAGCGATGTGATTGGGAAGTTTGCGCCTTTGCTCCTGATGACGTGTCCTGTTAAAAGGGACACAGAAACGCGTTGAGCAGAATATGGGCTTCACACTCTGATAATAGCGCTGGTGAAATTGAAGTTAGCGCAGGGAAAGAATTCTGATGGTCAACAGAATAGCCATGTTTTCAAACACTGCCAAGTGTTACATCAGGGGGTCAGAAATCGTGTTATCCCTTCACCTGGCCATGAGTGACAGTAGCCATATGGTTATATCGCTGGTATAGTGGGACTCTATACCCACTCTAGGCAAATAGCGTTTTGAATTTATGGTACACACCACTGGACTAACGCTGTATGTCCAGTGATCGGTCATAGTACAAATTACTTACGGGAACCTGGCCAAAGCAGAGAAGTTGCACCTGTGTGCGCATATATAGGCATTACTAAAATCAATAAGAATACCTCCTGCTCTGACCATGTTTAGTGCTGATTAGACTGAATACATACCAGAGTCTAAGTCAGACATTAGTCCCGATCTGCCTGTCTTTTTGGTGACTTTAGTAAGGCAACACAAGCTGAGTGATTTTATTATAAGAGTTTTCAATAAAGATTTATTTTGTTATTTTTAACCGTCCATCTAGTCAGCGAAACTATTATTTATATATACGGTCCAACAATTTATTCTCAGTAAACCTATTTTGATGCATCACCCCAATGTGTCAAAGACCTTAAACTGACTGACCTGTTACATGTGCACTTGGCAGCTGAAGGCATCTGTATTGGTCCCATGTTCATATGTGACCGCATTGCTGAGAAAAATTTGGTTTTTAATATATGCAAACAGGCCTCTAGGAGCAATGGGCTCAGGTATCTCTGTGATGGCAACACCCCTGTTGCTCCTAGAGGCCTATTTGCATATATTACCTCTTCATTTTTCTCAGCTATGCGGGCACATATGAACATGAGACTAACAAGATGCCAAGTGCACATGCAACGAGTCAGCCAGTTTCATAGGTACAAATCTGCTGACAGATGCCCTTTAAAGTGAACCTGTCAGGTGATTTATCTCAGAGCAGGATATGAGGGCAAGGAGATGAGCTCTGTGATTTGGAACAGGCATTATGAGTAAAAAGCTGAGGAAATCCTGCCAGGACTTCTAGGAGAGATATTGAAGGTCCAGATTATTCTTCCCTTACAGGAAGATGACTACCCTTGTGGGACAGACAATGATACAAGGAAACCTGTCAGCCTGTGTGGACATGGTATAATCTAGACCAGGGATCAGCAACCTCCGGCACTCCAGCTGTTGTGAAACTACAATTCCCAGCATGCTCCACTCATTTCTATGAGAGTTCTGAGAAGAGCAGAGCAAGTATGCATGCTGGGAGTTGTAGTTTCACAGCGCCTGGAGTGCCGGAGGTTGCCTACACCTGATCTAGACTTTCACCGACCTACGAGGATTTAGGCCAGTTTCACGCGAGTGTCCGGCTCAGTGGAACACATTCTGTGTGGCACATTTCCAAGACTGACAGCGGCTCGACTGACCAGAACTTACTGCATCATAGTGATTTATGGTGCTGTGATTTCCTGCCCAATGGGGGGTGGTCTTACTGTACTGTACTTGCATGATGTAGACCAGCCATTGTCTAGTCTGTCTGTGGAATTTGCCTTTCACGCAAATATACTTCCCACTCTGAAAACTTGTGTGAAACTGGCGTTACTCTGCTTTTCATAAATGTTGCTTCAGATCATATAAGCCTATGAATACTTCCACATGTAAAACTGGAGAAAATCTGCAACAGATTTCATGACAAAATACCCATGTATTGTGTGTGGATTTTGTTTGTAGATTTCGCAGAAGATTCAACCCACTGTATGCAGCTATTATTTGTTTTTTCCCTTTTTTCATTCCTGCCTTCAAAGATCCTTAAAGAGGGTTCAGACATTCTGAAATAAGTAGCAGGATATGTAGGGCATAAAGAGTGCTTACAATTTTTTTCTAGGCGCTGCTCCGTTCGCCCGCTGTGCCCCTGTTGAATTCTCCCTCCTGGTATGCTAATGAATAGCATTGGTACAGGGAGGAGACTGCCCTGTTTCTCAATGGGCGTCTCCTTCTCCCTGGCTGTAGCGTGGTCCAATCACAAAGGAGAGCGTCACAGCCAGGGAGAAGGTGAGTTTTTTTGTTTGTTTTTCTCCCTGGCTGTGACGCTCTCCTCCTCCCTGTACTGATGCTATTAATTAGCATACCAGGCGGGAGAATTCAACAGGAGCACAGCGGGCGAACAGAGCGGCGCCCAGAAAAAATAGTAAGCGCTCTTAGATCCCTGCTCTATGCCCTAAATATCCTGCTACTTATTTCAGAATGTCTGGCCCATGAAGGGTCCTCTTTAAAGGGCATCTTGCGTGTGTGCTTGGCAGCTGAAGGCAACTGTGTTGGTCCCATGTTCATATATGCTCTTATTGCTGAGAAAAATTATTTTTTTATATATGCAAATGAGCCTCTAGGAGCAATGAGGGTGTTGCTCTTACACCTAGAGGCTCCGCTTTCTCAACCAAAGACGGAGACGAGCCTCCCTAGCATCGTGGCTGCACACAAAGAGGATGGGGGGAGTGTGCTGTGCACAAAGGTGTTACAAAAGTAGTGCTTCAATTAGCATGACCAATCCTCCAAGGCAGTTGATCGCCATAATCTGGGACATTATCTATGGACGGATGTGGGAAAATAAGATAGTGATCTGGACTGCTTATCTATGGTACTACCCATGTATTACAGCAGATAATAGTCCAAGATCGTCTACAGATTCCCTTAACCCTTTCACTACCAGAGCCGTACATGTACGACGCTGGAGGGATAGGTAAACATGGCACCTGCTCACACGTGCAGCGGACGCCATGGCTTTGACCCGCAGCTAATGACCGCGACCGGCAATTGACTTTAACCACCTCAGCCCCCAGTGCTTAAACACCCTGAAAGACCAGGCCACTTTTTACACTTCTGACCTACACTACTTTCACCGTTTATTGCTCGGTCATGCAACTTACCACCCAAATGAATTTTACCTCCTTTTCTTCTCACTAATAGAGCTTTCATTTGGTGGTATTTCATTGCTGCTGACATTTTTACTTTTTTTGTTATTAATCGAAATTTAACGATTTTTTTTGCAAAAGAATGACATTTTTCACTTTCAGTTGTAAAATTTTGCAAAAAAAACAAGATCCATATAGAAATTTTGCTCTAAATTTATTGTTCTACATGTCTTTGATAAAAAAAAAATGTTTGGGTAAAAAAAAAATGGTTTGGGTAAAAGTTATAGCGTTTACAAACTATGGTACAAAAATGTGAATTTCCGCTTTTTGAAGCAGCTCTGACTTTCTGAGCACCTGTCATGTTTCCTGAGGTTCTACAATGGCCAGATAGTACAAACACCCCACAAATGACCCCATTTCGGAAAGTACACACCCTAAGGTATTCGCTGATGGGCATAGTGAGTTCATAGAACTTTTTATTTTTTGTCACAAGTTAGCGGAAAATGATGATTTTTTTTTTTTCTTTTTCTTTTCTTACAAAGTCTCATATTCCACTAACTTGTGACAAAAAATAAAAACTTCTATGAACTCACTATGCCCATCACGAAATACCTTGGGGTCTCTTCTTTCCAAAATGGGGTCACTTGTGGGGTAGTTATACTGCCCTGGCATTCTAGGGGCCCAAATGTGTGGTAAGGAGTTTGAAATCAAATTCTGTAAAAAATGACCTGTGAAATCCGAAAGGTGCTCTTTGGAATATGGGCCCCTTTGCCCACCTAGGCTGCAAAAAAGTGTCACACATCTGGTATCTCTGTATTCAGGAGAAGTTGAGGAATGTGTTTTGGGGTGTCTTTTTACATATACCCATGCTGGGTGAGATAAATATCTTGGTCAAATGCCAACTTTGTATAAAAAAATGGGAAAAGTTGTCTTTTGCCAAGATATTTCTCTCACCCAGCATGGGTATATGAAAAATGACACCCCAAAACACATTGCCCAACTTCTCCTGAGTACGGAGATACCAGATGTGTGACACTTTTTTGCAGCCTAGGTGGGCAAAGGGGCCCATATTCCAAAGAGCACCTTTCGGATTTCACAGGTCATTTTTTACAGAATTTGATTTCAAACTCCTTACCACACATTTGGGCCCCTAGAATGCCAGGGCAGTATAACTACCCCACAAGTGACCCCATTTTGGAAAGAAGAGACCCCAAGGTATTCGCTGATGGGCATAGTGAGTTCATGGAAGTTTTTATTTTTTGTCACAAGTTAGTGGAATATGAGACTTTGTATGAAAAAAAAAAAAAAAAATCAGCATTTTCCACTAACTTGTGACAAAAAATAAAAAATTCTAGGAACTCGCCATGCCACTCACGGAATACCTTGGGGTGTCTTCTTTCCAAAATGGGGTCACTTGTGGGGTAGTTATACTGCCCTGGCATTTTCCAGGGGCCCTAATGTGTGGTAAGTAGGTAAATGACCTGTGAAATCCGAAAGGTGCTCTTTGGAATATGGGCCCCTTTGCCCACCTAGGCTGCAAAAAAGTGTCACACATGTGGTATCGCCGTATTCAGGAGAAGGTGGGGAATGTGTTTTGGGGTGTCATTTTACATATACCCTTGCTGGGTGAGAGAAATATCTTGGCAAAAGACAACTTTTCCCATTTTTTTATACAAAGTTGGCATTTGACCAAGATATTTCTCTCACCCAGCATGGGTATATGTAAAATGACACCCCAAAACACATTCCCCAACTTCTCCTGAGTACGGAGATACCAGATGTGTGACACTTTTTTGCAGCCTAGATGCGCAAAGGTGCCCAAATTCCTTTTAGGAGGGCATTTTTAGACATTTGGATACCAGACTTCTTCTCACGCTTTGGGGCCCCTAGAATGCCAGGGCAGTATAAATACCCCACATGTGACCCCATTTTGGAAAGAAGACACCCCAAGGTATTCAATGAGGGGCATGGCGAGTTCATAGAATTTTTTTTTTTTTGGCACAAGTTAGCGGAAATTGATATTTTTAATTTTTTTCTCACAAAGTCTCCCTTTCCGCTAACTTTGGACAAAAATTTCAATCTTTCATGGACTCAATATGCCCCTCACGGAATACATGGGGGTGTCTTCTTTCCGAAATGGGGTCACATGTGGGGTATACTATTTATACTGCCCTGGCATTCTAGGGGCCCTAAAGCGTGAGAAGAAGTCTGGAATATAAATGTCTAAAAAATTTTACGCATTTGGATTCCGTGAGGGGTATGGTGAGTTCATGTGAGATTTTTTTTTTTGACACAAGTTAGTGGAATATGAGACTTTGTAAGAAAAAAAATAAATAATTCCGCTAACTTGGGCCAAAAAAATGTCTGAATGGAGCCTTACAGAGGGGTGATCAATGACAGGGGGGGTGATCAATGACAGGGGGGGTGATCAATGACAGGGGGTTGATCAATGACAGGGGGGTGATCAATGACAGGGGGGTGATCAGGGAGTCTATATGGGGTGATAACCACAGTCATTGATCACGCCCGTGTAAGGCTTCATTCAGACGTCCGTATGCGTTTTGCGGATCCGATCTATCTATCAGTGCATCCGTAACAATCATGCGGACATCTGAATGGAGCTTTACAGGGGGGTAATCAATGACAGGGGGGTGATCAGGGAGTCTATATGGGGTGATCACCACAGTCATTGATCACGCCCCTGTAAGGCTTCATTCAGACGTCCGGATGCGTTTTGCGGATCCGATCCATCTATCAGTGGATCCGTAAAAATCATGCGGACGTCTGAATGGAGCTTTACAGGGGGGTAATCAATGACAGGGGGGTGATCAGGGAGTCTATATGGGGTGATAACCACAGTCATTGATCATGCCCCTGAAAGGCTTCATTCAGACGTCCGGATGCGTTTAGCGGATCCGATCCATCTATCAGTGCATCCGTAAAAATCATGCGGACATCTAAATGGAGCTTTACAGGGGGGTAATCAATGACAGGGGGGTGATCAGGGAGTCTATATGGGGTGATCACCACAGTCATTGATCACGCCCCTGTAAGGCTTCATTCAGACGTCCGGATGCGTTTTGCGGATCCGATCCATCTATCAGTGGATCCGTAAAAATCATGCGGACATCTGAATGGAGCTTTACAGGGGGGTGATCAATGACAGGGGGGTAATCAATGACAGGGGGGTGATCAGGGAGTCTATATGGGGTGATCACCACAGTCATTGATCACACCCCTGTAAGGCTTCATTCAGACGTCCGGATGCGTTTTGCGGATCCGATCCATCTATCAGTGCATCCGTAAAAATCATGCGACCATCTGAATGGAGCTTTACAGGGGGGTGATTAGGGAGTCTATATGGGGTGATCACCACAGTAATTGATCATGCCCCTGTAAGGCTTCATTCAGACGTCCGGATGCGTTTTGCGGATCCGATCCATCTATCAGTGGATCCGTAAAAATCATGCGGACGTCTGAATGGAGCTTTACAGGGGGGTAATCAATGACAGGGGGGTGATCAGGGAGTCTATATGGGGTGATCACCACATTCATTGATCACGCCCCTGTAAGGCTTCATTCAGACGTCCGGATGCGTTTTGCGGATCCGATCCATCTATCAGTGGATCCGTAAAAATCATGCGGACGTCTGAATGGAGCTTTACAGGGGGTTGATCAATGACAGGGGGTAATCAATGACAGGGGGGTGATCAGGGAGTCTATATGGGGTGATCAGGGGCTAATAAGGGGTTAATAAGTGACGGGGGGGGGGTGTAGTGTAGTGTAGTGGTGCTTGGTGGTACTTTACTGAGCTACCTGTGTCCTCTGGTGGTCGATCCAAACAAAGGGGACCACCAGAGGACCAGGTAGCAGGTATATTAGACGCTGTTATCAAAACAGCGTCTAATATACCTGTTAGGGGTTAAAAAAAACACATCTCCAGCCTGCCAGCGAACAATCGCCGCTGGCAGGCTGGAGATCAACTCTCTTACCTTCCGTTCCTGTGAGCGCGCGCGCCTGTGTGCGCGCGTTCACAGGAAGTCTCGCGTCTCGCGAGATGACGCATATATGCGTGACTGTGCGCAGCGCTGCCACCTCCGGAACGCGATCCTGCGTTAGGCGGTCCGGAGGTGGTTAATACGCTAGGTCTCTCTGACTCTGTGTATTAGCTGCAATTCTCAAGTTGGCCACTAGGTGGCAGTCCAACATAACATAGTACAGTGTTTTACAACCACTGTGCCGCGGCACACTAGTGTGCCGTGAGATATTGTCTGGTGTGCCGTGGGGAAAAATTCCAATTTGGTCTATTTGTGAGCTGAAGCCGCATGTTACGGACTATATAGCTCCGGTGTCACTGTCCTGTTACAGTCTGACAGGAGGAGACATCGCAGTAGATCACCGATGCGCAGAAGAGCGCCGATGGATCTGATTATCGCGTCGCAGCGCAGAGGAGCGCTGAGTGATGGATCTGGAGGAGACATGAGCAGAAGAGCGCTGATTGATGGATCTGATGCGCAGAAGAGCGCCGATGGATCTGATTATCGCATCGCAGCGCAGAGGAGCGCTGAGTGATGGATCTGGAGGAGACATGAGCAGAAGAGCGCTGATTGATGGATCTGGATGGAGAAGAGCGCCTTAGGTGTGACGGACAGTGGCTATCTGGAGGAGACAAGCACAGTAAGTACTGAGTGACAGTGAGACAGGAGCAGATACAGTGATGGACAAGTTTTTGAAAAGGAAAGAACTGGACCCTGAACAAAATTCGGAGCCAGATGAGAGCCCAAGTATGAGTGGGGATCAAAAGAAAGCAAAGATGGTTAGCTCAAGCAAATTCTCTGGCCAAGGCAATATAGCGAAAGCTATATTTCATTTGGATTTACTTTCACCGGAGATGCAAAAAAAAAACCAACTCCACTGTGCTTGGTGTGTGGTGAAAAGCTATCTAACAGTGCTATGGTCCCAAGTAAACTTAAACGCCATCTCCAAACGAAACACCCTTCGCTTCAAAACAAGAATGCGGACTATTTTGTTCGCCTGCGTGAAAACACGGAGAAACAGGCAACTTTCATGAGAAAAACCACAAAGGTAAATGAAAGAGCTCTTAAAGCTAGCTATCACGTTGCTGAACTTATAGCTAAGTCAAAAAAGTGGTGGTGTGCCTCGTGATTTTTTTCATGAAAAAAGTGTGCCTTTGCACAAAAAAGGTTGGAAAACACTGACATAGTATATAAGGCCGAAAAAAGACATTTGTCCATCTAGTTCGGCCTGTTATCCTGCAAGTTGATCCAAAGGAAGGGGAAATTTTCCTCACTTTAGGGGAAAAAAATTCCTTCCCGACTCCATTCGGGCAATCAGATAACGACCCCTCTCTAGTAGCTATAGCCTGTAATATTATTACACTCCAGAAATACATCCAGACCCCTCTTGAACTCTTTTAGTGAACTCACCACCTCCTCAGGCAGAGAGTTCCATAATCTCACTGCTCTTACCGTAAAGAATCCTCTTCTATGTTTGTGTACAAACCTTCTTTCCTCCAGGTGCAGGGGATTTCCCCTTGTCACAGTTCTGGGGATAAATAGATGATGGGAGAGATCTCTGTACTGAACCCTGATATATTTATACATAGTAATTAGATCTTTCCTCTGTCGTCTTTTTTCTAAAGTGAATAATCCTAATTTTGATAATCTTTCAGGGTACTGTAGTTATTACTTTAGTTGCCCTCCTCTGAACCCTCTCCATCTCTGCTATGTCTGCCTTGTTCACAGGAGCCTAGAACTGTACACAGTACTCCATGTGTGGTCTGACCAGTGATTTGTTAAGTGGTAGGACTATGTTCTCATCACGGCATCTATGCCCCCTTTTGATGCAACCTATTATCCTCTTGGTTTTTACAGCTTAGTTTGCTGTTCACTAAAATTCTAGGTCCTTTTCCATGTCAGTGTTACCCAGTGTTTTACCATTTAGTATGTACGGGTGACTTGCATTATTCCTTCCCATGTGCATAACCTTACATTTGTCAGTGTTAAACCTCATCTGCCACTTCTCTGCCCAAGCCTCCAATCTATCCAGATCTATCTGTAGCAGTATACTGTCCTCTTCCGTGTCAATTACTTTACACAGTTTAGTGTCATCTGCAAAATTTGATATTTTACTGTGCAAGCCTTCTACAAGATCATTAATAAATATATTGACGAGGATAGGGCCCAGTACTGACCCCTGAGGTACTCCACTAGTGACAGTGGCCCAATCTGAGTGTGTACCATTAATAACCACCCTCTGTTTTCTATTACTGAGCCAGTTACTTACCCACATACAGAATTTTTCTCCCAGTCCGAGCATTCTCATTTTATATACTGACCTTTTATGCGGTACAGTGTCAAATGCTTTGGAGAAGTCCAGATATGCGACATCCATTGACTCGCCGCTGTCAAGTCTAGAACTTACCTCCTCATAGAAACTGATTAAATTCGTTTGACATGACCGATCCCTCATGAAGCCATGCTGATATGGTGTTATTTGCTTATTTTCATTGAGGCGCTAGAAACAGTTTACCCACGACGGATGTTAAACTTACCGGCCTATAGTTTCCGGGCTCTGTTTTTGGACCCTTTTTGAATATTGGCACCACATTTGCTATGCGCCAATCCTGAACCGTCCCTGTCAGTATAGAGTTCTTAAATATCAGAAATAACGTTCTGGCTATGACATTACTTAATTCTCTTAGGATACGTGGGTGTATGCCATCTGTTCCTGGCGATTTGTCTATTTTAATCTTTTTAAGATGCCGCTGTACTTCTTCCTGTGTCAGACAGGGCACTTTTAATAGGGAATTTACTTTTACATTCTGAATTTCATCTGACAGTTTATTTTCTTCATTGAATACAGTGGAGAAAAAGATATTTAAAAGCTTTGCTTTCTCCTCATCGCTCTTTGCAATTTCCCCCTCATCACTCTGTAAAGGGCCGACACCTTCAGATTTATACTTTTTACCATTTATATAATTGAAGAACATTTTAGGGTTAGTTTTGCTCTCTTTGGCATTTAATCTCTCAGTCTCTAGTTTGGCCGCTTTGATTATTATTATTTTTTTTACATATATATTTTTTTTCCTTATAGTTTTTCAGTGCTTCCTGGCACCTTCCTGTTTTAGTGATTTAAATGTTTTCTTTTTATCATTTATTGCTTTCTTTATCCACATTAGTTTCTTCTTGTTCCTTAACCTTTTATTCCCATAAGGTATGTACCTCTCACAATTAGATTTTAGGATGCTTTTAAAAATATCCTATTTTGTGGCTGTATTTTTATTTTTGAGGACCTTGTTACAGTTAGTTAGGCCTATGGCCTCTCTTAGTTGGCTAAATTTAGCTTTTTTTGAAGTTTGGTATTTTTGTTCCTCCCTGAAGAATCCCTCTTTTGAATGATAATTGGAAGGTTATTACTTTATGGTCACTATTTCCCAGGTTTCCGCCAACCTGCACATCTGTTGTTCTGTCAGGTCTATTGGTTAATACTAAGTCCAGTATGGCCGTTCCTCTAGTCGGGTCCTGAACCAGTTGGGAAAGTTATTTCTTTGGTTATTGCCAAGAACCTGTTTCCTTTATGAGATGTAGAGATTTCAGTTTCCCAGTCTATATCTGGGTAGTTGAAGTTCCCCCATAATAACAACCTCATTATGATTTGCCGCCTGGTCTATCTCGTTTAGGCCTCCTGCACACGAACGTTGCCATATTGCGGACCACATTTGCTGATCTGCAATACACGGGCGCCGTTCTGCAGATGCAGACCCATTTACTTCAATGGGTCCGCAAATCCGGAGATGCGGAATGGTGCGGCACGGAACCCTACGCGATCACTACAGAGTGCTTCCGCGGGTTTTCGTCCCGTACTTCCGTTCCGCAAAAAGATAGAAGATGTTCTCTTTTTGCGGAACGGCCGGATCGCGGACCCAATAAAGTGAATGGGTCCACGATCCGCTGCGGCTGCCCCACGGACGCTGCGGTATGACCACGGGGCGCACACGTTCGTGTGCAGGAGGCCTTAGTAGTAGATTTTGTGTGGACTCTGGTATATTAGGTGGTTTATAATAAACTCCTATTAGTAATTTATTATTGTTTTTGCCTCCATTTATTTCTACCCACAGTGACTCCACATGTTCATGTCCCTCACTTATATCTTCTCGGACTGTGGGCTTTAGACAGGACTTTACATAAAGGCAGACCCCTCCCCCTCTCCGGTTTTGGTGATCCTTCCTAAACAGACTGTAACCCTGTACATTAACTGCCCAGTCATAACTATCATCCAGCCATGTCTCAGTTATGAGCAATTCACATATTACCATGCTTCTGTATGGAAAATTGGAAATAGTGAAGAAAAAAAATTAGTGAGTGTTGTAGCATCAAACATTGGCTACAAAAAAAAAAAAAAAAATCTAAAACACTGCCTTTCCGTAGAATAAAAAAATGACATAAATGGTGAAAAATATAAGCATTATGGGTATTATCGCGTCAGAAAACGCCCATACTATTAAAATATAAAAATATTTTTCCAATAAGGCGAATGGCGTAACGGAAAAAGTATCAAAATGGCCATTTTTTTTCTTATTGCTTGTCTTGCACAAAAAATGTAATAAAATGTGATCAAATAGTCACACACTCCGAAATGGTATTAATTAAAGCTATAGATTGTCCTGCAAAATTTGTGATGTATATGATGATGTAAAGAATTTTTTTTCAAAGTTTTAATTTATTTTTACAGTATTTAGACATAAAAAACCTATACATATGTGGTATCGTTGTAATCGTACTGACCCAGAGAATGAAGGGCACAGGTAATTTTTGCCGCAAAGGGAACTCTGTAAGGACAAAACCGTAAAATAGTGGCAAATTAATTTTTTTTTATTTTTTTTTTACCAAATTCCATGCCATCCTACATCCTACTACCATATTTATTAAATGGTGGCATTAGAAAGTACAACTTTTCCGCCAAAAAAAATCTCTTATATGGATACGTGAACGGAACAATAAAAAAAGTTATGGTTCCAGGAAGACACGGAAAAAAATAAAATTGCAAAAATGAAAAACCTCCGGTATCTAAGACCAAGAGTTAAGAATATTCTCCCAAGATTTTAAGATTTAATTTGTAATGTGTGTACGTATATTTGCACTTGTATTGATTTATGTTTACTTTTTTACAGGTTAATTAAGATTTCTAGTGGAGTTTGCATGCAGAAGAAGACTCACTTCTTACAACACCTGCATAGTTATTGGCTACTAAAACGCCAGTCCAGGAATGGGGCTCCTCTGATTCGAAGACTTCACTCACATATGCAGTCCCAAAGAAGTGGTGGACAGGTGAGTTATAAAATTCCATAAGAATGTTGGTTACTACTGCTCTGATACTACTAATGTGGTATTATGGATTGTGTGTTTCCTGAATCATCTGCATGGACTCCACAACACCTCTGAAGGTGTTTGTATGCTGGCACAAAGACATTAGCAACAGAATCTTTCAGTCCTGGTAGTTGCAAAGCGGGTTCTTTAGGGCTTTTTCACACGAGCGGATGCCGTGCGTGAAATCAGCTGTGTGAAATACAGCCAAGCCCCATTCCGGACAGTAGAGGCATGGAGCATTAACATGATTGATAATGCTCTTTGCCTCTCTTTGATATTTTTACTACAAAATTACAGTGAGATAAAATTGTCACAGTGATTTTGTAGTAAAAAGATCACAGAGCGGCAAAGAGCATTATTAATCATGCTCAGTGTCTCTGCTGTCCGGAACGGGGCTTGGCACTCTTTCACGCAGCGGATTCCAGGCACTGCATCCGCTCGTGTGAAAGAGCCCTTGGATCAGACTTGTTTTTCCAACACATCCTACAGATCCGACCGAGATGTGGGCACATGAGCATAATCACTGGATCTTGAAGCAATGGAAGTGATGAATCACACTTTTTTGTACATCATGTAGATGGCTGAGTGTGTGTGCATTGCTTAACCCAGGATGATACGCAACTATCAAAATACTAGTAAGGCTACTTTCACACCTGCGCTAGGTGCGGATCCGTATGGTATCTGCACAGACGGATCCGCACCTATAAATGCAAACGATGGTATCCGTTCAGTACGGATCCGTCTGCATACACTTAGTCAAAAAAAGTCTAAGTCTAAGTGAAGTCAAACGGATCCGTCCTGAAAGTCAATGGGGGACGGATCCGTTTACAATTGCACCATATTTGTGTCCATGTAAACGGATACGTCCCCATTGACTTTCATTGTAGGTCAAGACGAATCCGTCCGGCTCCGCACCGCCAGGCGGACACCGAAACGCTGCAAGCAGAGTTTTGGTGTCCGCCTCCAGAGCGGAATGGAGGCGGAGCCAAACTGATGCATTCTGAATGGATCCGCATCCATTCAGAATGCATTGGGGCCAAACTGATCCGTTTGGGGCCGCTTGTGAGAGCCTTGAAACGGATCTCACAGGCGGACCCTGAAACGGCAGTGGGAAAGTAGCCTAACCTGTCCAGCAGGACAGGTTTCCAGTGACCAGGTAGAATGGTCATACTAGCCAGGGACCCAAAGGGGGATAATGACAGACAAATCAGTAACCAGTATCCACAACAGAGACTCACAGATCCAAGATAGACGGACAGCACAGTAACAAAAGGCAGGCAAATAGTCAGGAAACAGTCCCAGGCCATACATAGCAGCAAATACTAGGGAGAAGGCAAAATGAGTGGTCAAGTAAACAAACCAAGTCAACAACCACAAGCAAAATAATCAGAGAGACAAACTATGGTAATGAATAAATAGCTGATAGTGAGCAACAGACCACTCTGCAAACTATAGAGCAAGCAACTATTCTTGTCTGTATAGCTGATGAAAATAACAATTTCTGTTGATTGGAATGAGATACGGAATACACAGAAGATATTTGTAGTTTGCGGACCAGAATATGGGTAGTGCTGTGTGCATGAGGCCTTAAAGCGACAATAATCCTCTACATATACCTGTACACATAAAAAATAATAATAATTTAATACTTGCATAAAAATGTCCCTCTTAGATATACTTGGCCAACTGTCAGCAAGCTGTGACGGCAAGCAGTTTTGCTGAAATCTTGCACGCAGAGAGGAGCCCTTTTCTCCCTGTCTCCACCATATTTGGCTGGAGACCAACTGTGGCACCAGCAATTTGGGGGAAAGTGGCAGGGTTTAGTCCTCATTGACTATAAGTAAAATTACTACTAGTATAAATGTACCTAAATATTAGGTACATTTAGCATCCAGCAGTCCCTCATACAGCTCTGCATGCTAATAACTGCATGTAATCCAGCTTTCCGGGGGCGCTGTCATATAATTTGGCAGCAAGAATGGGGATTTACTTAGGTTTGTTTAGTATACAACAGTCCCTATTACAGAACCACATGCTATGTTACCCAGCTTTCTTGTGGTCCTGAATGAAAAATTTGGGAAACTAGGGCAAAGAATTTTGAAGTGAGAATTGAATTTTCTTTAGGTAGATTTTGTATTAAGTAGATGCTAATACCGCTCCACATGCAATGTTACCCAGCTTTTCCAGGAACTTAAAAGGCAAATATGGGAAACTGTGGCACACTATACAGTCAGGTCTATAAATATTGGGACATCGACACAATTCTAAAATTTTTGGCTCTATAAACCACCAAAATGGATTTGAAATGAAACGGACAAGATGTGCTTTACCTGCAGACTGTCAGCTTTAATTTGAGGGTATTTACATCCAAATCAGGTAAACGGTGTCGGAATTACAACAGTTTCCATATGTGCCTCTCACTTGTTAAGGGACCAACAGTAATGGGACGGAATAATAATCATAAATCAAACTTTCACTTTTTAATACTCGGTTGCAAATCCTTTGCAGTCAATTACAGCCTGAAGTCTGGAACGCATAGACATCACCAGACGCTGGGTTTCATCCCTGGTGATGCTCTGCCAGGCCTCTATTGCAACTGTCTTCAGTTCCTGCTTGTTCTTGGGGCATTTTCCCTTCAGTTTTGTCTTCAGCAAGTGAAATGCATGCTCAATCGGATTCAGGTCAGGTGATTGACTTGGCCATTGCATAACATTCCACTTGTTTCCCTTAAAAAACTCTTTGGTTGCTTTTGCAGTATGCTTTGGGTCATTGTCCATCTTCACTGTGAAGCGCCGTCCAATGAGTTCTGAAGCATTTGGCTGAATATGAGCAGATAATATTGCCTGAAACACTTCAGAATTCATCCTTCTGCTTTTGTCAGCAGTCACATCATCAATAAATGCAAGAGAACCAGTTCCATTGGCAGCCATACATGCCCAAGCCATGACACTACCACCACCATGCTTCACTGATGAGGTGGTATGCTTAGGATCATGAGCAGTTCCTTTCCTTCTCCATACTCTTCTCTTCCCATCACTCTGGTACAAGTTGATCTTGGTCTCATCTGTCCATAGAATGTTGTTCCAGAACTGTGAAGGCTTTTTTAGATGTCGTTTGGCAAACTCTACTTTGGCTTTCCTGTTTTTGAGGCTCACCAATGGTTTACATCTTGTGGTGAACCCTCTGTATTCGCTCTGGTGAAGTCTTTGTCACGGATGGTGTTGCAGAAAACTAGAAGACACAAATGAAGATCCGACTGACTTGATCTAAAACTAAGGAACAAAAGGGTAAGCCCTGTAACAACGCTAGCTCTCTCCCTTACTGCTCAGCCTATGCAAAAATCTCAATGGTAGAAATTTGCATACCCTGGTTCCTCGACTGTATGACACCTGAACACCCTATAATAGTGAGGGGACACGACCACCGGCTCCCTACACTTAATACGGAGGGAGTCAGGATCACCTAAGATCAAGCCCACAGAAATAAAGAAACAGACTTATCTTGTGGATGCAGTAGTAACAGCTTCTAGCATCAGCACACTCCAGGAAGTTGTATAAACCGCAAAGTGATGCAGTATGGGAGGGGATTTAAAGGGATGCAATCAGTGCAACTAGATGACAGCTGAGAGAGGGAAACGAGATGACAAAAGGAAAGCAAAACAAAAGAACCTCAAGCAGGAGGTTCTGAAGAACGTCTGTCAGAGCTTCTCAGAATCCTGGCGGTGACAGTACCCCTCCTTCTACGAGTGGACTCCGGACACTCAGAGCCCACCTTCTCAGGATGGGACCTATGGAAAGCCCTGATGAGACGAGTGGCCTTAATGTCCGTCACTGGGACCCACATCCTCTCCTCAGGACCATAACCCTCCCAATGAACGAGGTACTGGAGAGAACTGCGGACAACACGAGAATCCACAATCCTAGAGACCTGAAATTCAAGATTACCATCAACCACAATCGGAGGAGGAGGCAAAGAGGAGGGTACAATGGGTTGAACATAAGGTTTTAATAGGGACTTATGAAAAACATTATGGATCTTCCAACTCTGAGGAAGATCAAGATGGTAGGCAACAGGATTGATGACGGACAAGATTTTGTAAGGCCCAATAAACTTAGGACCCAACTTCCAGGAGGGAACCTTCAATTTGATATTCTTAGTAGACAACCACACCAGATCACCAACATTCAGGTCCGGACCAGGCACACGTCTCTTATCCGCCACACTCTCACTCATGCTCTTTAGATTATCCTGAATCTTTTGCCAAATAGATGACAAAGACGAGGAGAATCTCTCCTCATCAGGTAAACCAGAAGACCCCTCTCCAGAGAATGTCCCAAACTGCGGATGAAACCCATATGCACCAAAAAATGGTGACTTATCAGAGGACTCCTGACGACTGTTATTTAAAGCAAACTTAGCAAGGGAGAGAAAAGAACACCAATCCTCCTGATTCTCCGCCACAAAACAGCACAGATATGTCTCCAGATTCTGATTGACGCGCTCCGTCTAGCCATTCGACTGTGGGTGGAAAGCAGAAGAGAATGACAACCGAACCCCCAAGCGAGAACAGAAAGCCTTCCAGAATCTGGAAACAAACTGCGTGCCCCTATCAGAGACTATGTCTGAAGGAATACCATGCAATTTGACAATGTGATCAATAAATGCCTGCGCCAGCGTCTTAGCATTGGGCAACCCAGGAAAAGGAATGAAATGCGCCATTTTGCTAAAACGGTCCACCACCACCAGAATCACAGTCTTCCCCGAGGAACGAGGCAGGTCCGTAATGAAGTCCATGGACAGATGTGTCCAAGGACGGGAAGGAATGGGTAACGGGAGGAGAGGACCTGATGGCCGTGAATGAGGGACTTTGGCATGAGCGCAGGTCTCGCAGGCTGCCACAAAACCCTCAACCGACTTACGAAGCACTGGCCACCAGAATCTCTGAGTGATGAGATCCACTGTGGCTCTACCCCCCGGGTGCCCAGCAAGGACAGTATCGTGGTGCTCCTTAAAATCCTTGTGTCTTAAAGCGAGAGGCACAAACAACCTCCCAGGAGGACAAAGATCAGGAGCCTCTGCCTGGGCTGCCTGAACCTCTGCCTCCAATTCAGGATAAAGAGCAGAGACCACCACACCTTCAGCCAAAATGGGACCCGGGTCTTCAAAATTCCCACCTCCCGGAAAACAACGTGACAGGGCATCCGCCTTCACATTCTTAACCCCAGGGCGGAACGTGACAACAAAATTAAACCTTGAGAAGAACAAAGACCATCTGGCCAAGTAGGCCAGATTCTTATGGTCGGTAAACACGGTAATAGGGTGTATGGCTCCCTCTAGCCAATGGTGCCATTCCTCAAAAGCTAACTTGATGGCCAACAACTCCCTATCTCCCACATCGTAATTTCTCTCTGCGGAGGAGAGTTTCTTTGAGAAAAAGGCACATGGTCGCCATTTGGCAGGAGAGGGACCCTGAGACAAGACCACACCCACCTCAGAAGCGTCCACCTCAACTATGAAGGGCAGAGAGATATCAGGTTGTACCAAGATGGGAGCGGAAGCAAAACTCTCTTTGATAGTAGAAAAGGCCTTACGCGCATCTACCGACCAGGAGGAAAAATCTACCCCCTTTCTAGTCATATCAGTGAGTGGTTTAACAACAGAGGAATAATTCAAAATAAACTTCCTGTAATAATTGGCAAAACCCAAAAAACGCATCAGCGCCTTCTGATTCTCAGGAAGCTCCCACTCAAGCACAGCGCGGACCTTCTCGGGGTCCATGCGAAAACCAGAAGCAGAGAGAAGAAACCCCAGAAATTGAATTTCTGGAACCGCAAACACAGATTTTTCCAGTTTAGCGTACAATCTATTCTCCCGCAGGATGAGCAAGACCTGACGTAGGTGGTCCTTATGAGTTTTGAAATCAGGAGAAAAAATCAAAATGTCATCTAGATACACTAGTACAAATTTCCCCATTAAATGATAAAAAATGCTGTTCACAAAATGCTGAAAGACGGCTGAAGCATTCATCAAACCAAAAGGCATAACCAAATTCTCAAAATGGCCCTCAGGGGTATTGAAGGCCGTCTTCCATTTGTCTCCTTCTCTGACCCTGACCAGGTTGTATGCCCCTCTTAGATCCAACTTGAAAAATACTTTAGCCCCAACAATCTGGTTAAACAGGTCCAGGATCAGAGGAAGCAGATGAGGGTCACGAATTGAGATACTGTTCAGCTCCCTGAAATCCAGACATGGTCTTAAAGAACCATCTTTATTCTTAACAAAGAAAAAAACAGCGGCAACAGGTGACTTCGAGGGTCGTATGTGTCCCTTTCTCAGGCTCTCAGAGATCTAAGAACGCATAGCGACCCTTTCAGGTTGGGAGAGATTGTATAAACCAGATTTAGGCAGCTTGGCGCCTGGGATAAGATTAATAGGGCAATCGTACTCCCTGTGAGGGAGCAGCTCCTGAACACTACTCTCAGAAAACACATCCGAAAATTCAGAGAGAAAAGATGGTACAGTCTTAGTTGAAACCTCTGAAACATATGTCGTGAGGCAATTCTCTCTGCAAAAGTCACTCCAACCATTTATTTGCCTCGCTTGCCAATCAAGGGTGGGGTTATGTTTAGTGAGCCAGGGTAGCCCCAACACTAGAGGAGTAGGCAACCCGCTTAGGACGAAACATGACACATCCTCAACATGAGTATCACTCACAATCAAACGGATATTGTGAACTATGCCCTTTAACGATTTCTGAAAAAGTGGAGCTGAATCAATAGAAAAAAACAGGTATATCCTTTCCCAAAGTGCATACCTGGAAACCATGTGTTATAGCAAATTGATTATCAATGAGATTGACAGCTGCTCCACTATCTACAAAAATCTGACAAAAAATGTTCTTGCTCTCTAGCGCCACCCTGGCAGGTAGGACAAAACGGGAACTACAAGCAAACGGAAAACCTTCAATTTCCGCATCAACCTTGCCAATAGTAACAGATGGAAAGTTTTTAGAGGATTTTTTTCTTTTTGTTTCTTCATTACTCTCAAAAAACTGCCTGAATCTCCTAGAGGGACAAACATTTGCCAAATGATTTATACCTCCACAACAGAAACAAACCCTCCTCTGAGAGCTGAATCTTCTATTGTCAGAGGCAAGCAAACGCAGCTGCATGGGCTCCTGCTCAGAGGGGATTGAGAGAGACTGAGACCCCTGCGCACTGAAAGAGACCGCCACACTGTCCTTGGAGTGAGTATGACAGGAAGGAGTGATCTCTTCTCTCTCTCTAAGACGCCTGTCAATACGAATGGCCCGAGACATGGCAGAGTCCAAGGAGGTAGGTCTCTCATGAAAGGCAAATGCATCTTTCAATCCCTCTGAAAGACTGTGGCAAAACCAACCTCGCCACTGGGTTTTGGAGGGGCCTGGCTACCAGCCTCTTGCCCCAGGATTATGGGCCCTCTCATCAGCCCATGCAAAACTTAAACCCCATGGCGATTTGACTGTGTTTGTGGCATCTGAGCGCTCAGATCCAAGCCATATGGGGACATGTGGGGTTTTGAGATGTGTGACAGAACAATCTGTCTCTGTAATTGTATTGTATGTTATGTGAGGGTACCCAGTTAGCTCATTTTATTGTATTCATGTTGTCTGAGTGCCATTCACCTAATAATATGCACTCAGACTTGAGCTGTCTGGGAATATGTTAAATGTCTGTGTATTGAAAAGGGTTGTGACATTGTATGTTTAAATGGTGATGTCTGTCCTGTTGTCTTCACATGTGTATTGGTGATTTCCCTTTGTCCTGAGAGATAATTGGATTGCTCCTCGGTTGTCTCCGGGACAGAGAGGAGGAAACCATGATGCATTGTGGGGATATGTTGTATCTGTCCTGTGTCGCAGTCTCCCTTCTGGTCCTCTGGGGGCGTGAACGATTGGTTGCTGTACTTACATTGTATGTGTTGTAAATTACTGATTGGTTGTATTTCAAACCCCTGTGGGCAGTACTATGTTTTTGGTTTGTGAATAAAAGAGGCTGTACGTGAAGTACAGTCAGTTCCTGTTTTACCCTTTATCATGTTGAGGCTGATGTTTGGGTAACTGATCGACGCTGGGGATTGCTATACGCTGGGAGATTTGCTATACTCCCCTGGCTTTACTACTAGTCCTTTTAAGAGCTGTTCCGGCTCTCTGGTTTTAGGAGAGGTTCACCCACTGGAGCCTGGAGCCTTGTCGTAAGTCCAGGGTGAGTAGGAGACGGTGAGACCTCAACCAAGCTTCGGCGGTTCGTGGGGTCTGCAGTGCGTACAGTGTCAAGTAGAGTGCTTGGAGTCCTCGGAAAGCACTAGGAGCATCTATCAACGGAGGTACCCGGTCGGGGTGTTAGGCGTTCCGTTACAAAGACCATGGCAAAATTGACTTCGGCGTGCAGCATCATTCCAACCAGTATCAGCTGCCCATCTCCGAAATTCTGAACAGTATATCTCTGCGGACTGTTTACCCTGGCATAAAAGACGTAGTCTAGATTCAGCCAGAGCAATACGATCCGGATCATCATATATCTGACCCAGGGCTAAAAAAAATCATCCACTGAACGGAGGGGCCATGCCCCCACCGGCAGCGAAAAGGCCCAGGACTGAGCGTTATCCCTGAGTAGCGAGATGATGATCCCCACCTTCCGCTCCTCATCACCAGAGGAATGGGGAAGTAGGCGAAAATGGAGTTTGCAAACCTCTCTAAAACGAACAAAATTCTCACTACCCCCGGAGAACGTATCCGGAAGCGAGATTTTAGGCTCAGAACAAATTCCATGAACGCAAGCAGAAACGGTCACCTCAAACTGAGAGACAGTTTTCCGGAGATCTGCTACCTCCAGTGAAAGACCCTGCATGCGGTCAATCAAGGTTGAAACCGGATTCATGCTTAAGACGGTTTTGGCGGTTTATAATGTCACGGATGGTGTTACAGAAAACTAGAAGACACAAATGAAGATCCGACTGACTTGATCTAAAACTAAGGAACAAAAGGGTAAGCCCTGTAACAACGCTAGCTCTCTCCCTTACTGCTCAGCCTATGCAAAAATCTCAATGGTAGAAATTTGCATACCCTGGTTCCTCGACTGTATGACACCTGAACACCCTATAATAGTGAGGGGACACGACCACCGGCTCCCTACACTTAATACGGAGGGAGTCAGGGTCACCTAAGATCAAGCCCACAGGAAATCAGAAATAAAGAAACAGACTTATCTTGTGGATCCTGTAGTAACAGCTTCTAGCATCAGCACACTCCAGGAAGTTGTATAAACCGCAAAGTGATGCAGTATGGGAGGGGATTTAAAGGGATGCAATCAGTGCAACTAGATGACAGCTGAGAGAGGGAAACAAGATGACAAAAGGAAAGCAAAACAAAAGAACCTCAAGCAGGAGGTTCTGAAGAACGTCTGTCAGAGCTTCTCAGATGCCTGGCGGTGACAGTCTTCTCTTAATTGTTGACTTTGACACACATACACCTACCTCCTGGAGATTTTTACTTGATCTGGCCAACTGTTGTAATGGGTGTTTTCTTCACCAGGGAAAGAATTCTTCGGTCATCCACCACAGTTGTTTTCCGTGGTCTTCTGGGTCTTTTGGTGTTGCTGAGCTCACCGGTGCGTTCCTTCTTTTTAAGAATGTTCCAAATAGGGGTGGGCGATATGGCCTAAAATCTATATTGCGATATAATTGCTTTAGTTTTCTATATTTGGGGGGGGGGTGTTTAAACATTTTTTTTTCTTTTTTTTTACTTTTTATTTAATAACTATTAGCCTCCTTAAGGGCTAGAACCCTTGTCATATTCACCCTAATAGAGCTCTATTAGGGTGAATAGGACTTTACACTCTCCCTGCTGCCCTGTGCTTTGTGCACACAACAGAAGGGAGCTGGCCATGGCAGCCAGCCTCTCATGTGCCCCCCAGCCTCTGATCAGCCCCCCAGCCTCTCATGTGCCCCCCAGCCTCTCATGTGCCCCCCAGCCTCTGATCAGCCCCCCAGCCTCTGATCAGCCCCCAGCCTCTCATGTGCCCCCCAGCCCCTGATCCGCCCCTCCCCCCCCCGCCTCTCATGTGCCCCCCAGCCTCTCCCTCTTATCAGCCCCCTCTGGTAACTCAAACCCACCCCCCCTTCCTCCCCAGTATTAATCATTGGTGGCAGTGGCCACATGGTCCCCCTCCTCCCCCCCATCATTGGTGGCAGTGGGTAGTTCCGATCGGAGTCCCAGCAGTGTAATGCTGGTGCTCCGATCGGTTACCATGGCAGCCAGGACGCTACTGAAGTCCTGGCTGCGATGGTATGTTAGTGAGCAGCATTATACTCACGTGCGCCGTGGCTGCCGGTCGCTCCTTCTTCTGTCTGTGCGGCGCATTGCTAATGCTTATAGCATTAGCAATACGCCGCACAGACCTATGAGAAGAAGGAGCGCCCGGCGGCCCCGGTGCACGTGAGTATAATGCTGCTCACTAACATACCATCGCAGCCAGGACATATCGCGGTCCGGCGATATAGGCGATATGCGCAAAATCCATATCGTGGCACAAACTTATATTGCTTATCGCCTATATCGCCCACCAAACAGTTCCAAACAGTTGTTTTGGCTACGCCTAATGTTTTTGCTATCTCTCTGATGGGTTTGTTTAGTTTTTTTAGCCTAATGATGGCTTGCTTCACTGATAGTGACAGCTCTTTGGATCTCATCTTGAGAGTTGACAGCAACAGATTCCAAATGCAAATAGCACACTTGAAATCAACTCTGGACCTTTTATCTGCTCATTGTAATTGGGATAATGAGGGAATAACACACACCTGGCCATGGAACAGCTGAGAAGCCAATTGTCCCATTACTTTTGGTCCCTTAACAAGTGGGAGGCACATATGCAAACTGTTGTAATTCCTACACCGTTTACCTGATTTGGATGTAAATACCCTCAAATTAAAGCTGACAGTCTGCAGTTAAAGCACATCTTGTTCGTTTCATTTTAAATCCATTGTGGTGGTGTATAGAGCCAAAAATGTTACAATTGTGTTGATGTCCCAATATTTATGGACCTGGCTGTATATAACAATTCCACATGCTATGTTACTCAGCTTTCTTGGGACCCTGAAAAGCAAATGTCCTAAATTTTGGCACACAACTTTGGATTGAGAATGGGGTTTTATTTAGTAGTCCCTATTACAGCTTCACATGATATGTTACACAGTTTTCCCAGGACCCTGAAAAACAAATATAGCAAGCTTTTCTCCCTAGCATCACGGCCGTGTAAGGATTTGGAGCCACGTGGGTGCCGGGGAGCAGGTAAGTATAATCCCCGAGCCACGAGGGGCCTGGGCATTGGGGGGGAGGGGGGGTTAGATAACCCCTTTATTCTTTCCTCATAACTAAAACCCTCCATGCTCCTTATCAGTTTAGTCGCTCTCCTCTGTACTTTTTCCAGCTGCAGTGCGTCCTTTCTATGGACTGGTGCCTAGAACTGAACTGCATATTCCAGATGAGGCCGCACCAACGCTTTGTAATGTGGTAATATTACATCCCTGCCCTGTAAGTCCATGCCTCGTTTAATGCATGACAATATCTTGGTGTCCTTAGAAGCAGCTGATTGACATTGTATGCTGTAATTTAATCTACCATCCACAAGGACACCCAAATCTTTCTCCATAAGGGACTCCCCCAGTGTTACATCCCCTAGGACATATGAAGCACAGAGATTATTACTACCAAGATGCATAACTTTACATTTGTCCACATTGAACCTCATTTGTCAAGTTAAAGCCCAATCACTCAGAATGTTCAAGTCGGCTTGTAGTTTATGGACATCTTCCATAGACTGTACAGTTCTATACAGCTTAGTGTCATCTGCAAAAATAGATATGGTGCTATTAATCTCGTCCTCGATATCACTAATAAATAAATTAAATAATAAAGGGCCCAGCACTGAACCTTGGGGTACACCGCTTATAACATGGGACCATTCTCAATAGGAATCATTGACCACAACTCTCTGGAGTTATTTAATAGTAACTAATCCCATCAAGTACCTCACATTAACCACATGTTGTCCATTATGTGAGGAGGTACATGATGGGCTTGCTGTTAATGTGAGTCACATGGTGTTATTAAGTTGCGCCTCTATGTGCCTCATATTAATAGTAAGTAACCTTATCATTAACCTCATGTTACCAATTATGTGAGCCAGCAACTCAACTGCAGACAGCTGTTTTGAGTTGACTAAGGTGCTCTCTCCCCAAGGAGAGAGAGTACCTCCCAGATCCTGACTTAGCCCTCTCACCCAGTTAAGCCAGTACTTTCTGCTCTGCACTGATGAGGGGAAATTTCCCCGAAACAGCTGTCTGCAGATGAGGTGCTGGCTTATTTATTATCAAAGTCATGTTTCAAGGCTTATTTTAAGAGCTGAACATTGACTTATAGGATAGCTGCCTTACATCTGTTGGCATTAGAGGCAGAGCTTGTTAAGAGCTCATTTGTATCCCTTTCTTCCCAGTTGGGAGGGAGGGACACCTCTCCTTCTCCACTGTGCGGCCACAAGAGCAACCCAGCACCTTCCTCCTAAACTTCCTGGCTCACCACCACTAGCAAGATATTGCTGCAGCAAAGAGAAGAATACATGTCTATTTTTATGATCTGCAGTTGTGATATAGGACAGGAGTGGAGCTAGAAAAATAAAGAGATTGTTATATTTTGTCTATTCTTTTTATTGGATTCTGGTTGAATGACCCTTTTTTGACAAAGGTTAATCTTGCAAATCTTACATATCACTTTATGTGGTAATACTTTTGGAATGCTTTTACTTATCCAAGCAATTCTAAGGGTACTTTCACACTTGCGTTGTTGGATTCCGGAACTGCCTGCCGGATCCGTAAATCCGTATGGAAACGGATAGCATTTGTTTCCGAATGCGGATCTGGCTGACAAATGCATTAAAAACCCAGATCCGTCTCTCCGGTGTCATCCGGAAAAACGGAACACTTGCTACCGGATCCAGCATTAAGGCTGGTTTCACACGGGCGTTGCGGGAAAAGGTGCGGGTGCGTTGCGGGAACATGCGTGATTTTTCCGCACAAGTGCAAAACATTGTAATGCGCTTTGCACGCGCGTGAGAAAAATCGGCATGTTTGGTACCCAAACCCGAACTTCTTCACAGAAGTTCGGGTTTGGGATCGGGGTTGTGTAGATTGTATTATTTTCCCTTATAACATGGTTATAAGGGAAAATAATGCATAGTACAATAGCGCTGGAGGGGTTAAAAAATAAAATAAAAAAATTGAACTCACCTTAATCCACTTGATCGCGCAGCCCGGCTTCTCTTCTGTCGTCTTCTTTGCTGTGTACAGGAAAAGGACCTGTGGTGACGTCACTCCGGTCATCACATGGTCCATCACATGATCTTTTACTATTGTGATGGATCATGTGATGGACCATGTGATGACCGGAGTGACGTCACCACAGGTCCTTTTCCTGTACACAGCAAAGAAGAAGACAGAGGAGATGCCGGCTGCGCGAACAAGTGGATTAAGGTGAGAGAATTTTTTTTTTTTTTTTTTTAACCCCTCCAGCCTTATTTTACTTAGCATTCTGTATTCAGAATGCTATTATTTTCCCTTTTAGGCTACATGCACACGACCGTGCTGTTTTTTGCGGTCCGCAAACCGCGGATCCGCAAAAAACGGAAGCCGCCCGTGTGCCTTCCGCAATTTGCGGAACGGGCGGCCATTGATATAACTGCCTATTCTTGTCCGTTTTGCGGACAAGAATAGGACATGTTATATTTTTTTTGCGGGGCCGCGGAACAGAGCAACAGATGCGGACAGCACACGGAGTTCTGTCCGCATCTTTTGCGGCCCCATTGAAGTGAATGGGTCTGCGCCTGAGCCGCACGATGTGCGGCTCGGACGCGGACCAAAACAACGGGCGTGTGCATGAGGGAACATAATAATGATCGGGTCCCCATCCCGATCGTCTCCTAGCAACAGTGCATGAAAATCGCACCGCATCCACACTTGCTTGCAAATGCTTGCGATTTTCGCGCAGCCCCATTCACTTCTATGGGGCCTGCGTTGCGTGAAAAAACGCAGAATATAGAACATGCTGCGATTTTCACGCAACGCACAAGTGATGCGTGAAAATCACCGCTCGTGTGCACAGCCCTATAGAAATGAATGGGTCCGGATTCAGTAAGGGTCCAATGCGTTCACCTCACGCATTGCACCCGCATTGCATCACGCTGCGGTATTTTCTCCGGCCAAATACCGTAAGAGTGACTGAACTGAAGACATCCTGATGCATACTGAACGGAATGCTTTCCATTCATAATGCATTAGGATAAAACTGAAACGTTTTTTTCCGGTATTGAGCCCCTGTGATGGAACTCAATACCGGAAAACTTTGCAAGTGTGAAAGTACCCTAAGGCCTCCTGCACACGACTGTATGGATTTTTCAGTGTTTTGCGGTCCGTTTTTCACGGATCCGTTGTTCCGTTTTTTGTTTCCGTTGTGTTTCCGTTTCCGTTTTTCCGTATGGCTTATACAGTATATAGTAATTACATAGAAAAAATTGGGCTTGGCATAAAATTTTCAATAGATGGTTCTGCAAAAACGGAACGGATACGGAAGACATATGGATGCATTTCCGTATGTGTTATGTTTTTTTTGCGGACCCATTGACTTGAATGGAGCCACGGAACATGATTTGCGGGCAATAATAGGACATGTTCTATCTTTCAACGGAGCGGAAATACGGAAACGGAATGCATACGGAGTACATTCCTTTTTTTTTTGCAGAACCATTGAAATGAATGGTTCCGTATACGGACCGTATACGGAACGCAAAAAACGGCCAGTAAACGGGAAAAAAAAACGGTTGTTTGCAGGAGGCCTAAGATTGTTTATTCGTGACACAACTTCAGCCCCCCTAGCCTAAAGGGCTTCTGTCAGCCCACTAAACCTATTTTTATAATATGTAAATTACCTTGCTACCAGCAAGTAGGGCGGCTACTTGCTGGTAGCAGCCGCATCCTCCGATGGTAATCACGCCCCCTCTGCTTGTTGATTGACAGGGCCAGCGGACGGGATCTTTCTCCGCTGGCCCTGCCTGTTTTCATTCAATATCTGGCGCCTGTGCCGCGGCCGTACCTATCTTCAATCGGCGCAGGCGCACTGAGAGGCGACCACTCACTCGGCCGCTTCATCCTCAATGCGCCTGCGCCGATGACGTCACATCTACACCCGGCGCAGGCGCATTGAGGATGAAGCGGCCGAGTGAGTGGCCGCGGCGCAGGCGCCAGATATTGAAGGAAAACAGGCAGGGCCAGCGGAGAAAGATCCCGTCCGCTGGCCCTGTCAATCAACAAGCAGAGGGGGCGTCATTACCATCGGAGGATGCGGCTGCTACCAGCAAGTAGCCGCCCTACTTGCTGGTAGCAAGGTAATTTACATATTATAAAAATAGGGTTTTAGCAAATTCTACTGAACCAAAATTATTATTTTACTTATGTATGGATAAATCGCAGTGTAGGGGTTATTATTAAGCAAAAAAAAAACGGTTTAGTGGGCTTGACCAGGCCACTTTTTACACTTCTGCACTACAATACTTTCACCGTTTATTGCTCGGTCATGCAACTTACCACCCAAATGAATTTTACCTCCTTTTCTTCTCACTAATAGAGCTTTCATTTGGTGGTATTTCATTGCTGCTGACATTTTTACATTTTTTTGTTATTAATCGAAATTTAACAAAAGTTTTGCAAAAAAATGAAATTTTTCACTTTCAGTTGTAATTTTTTTTTTAAAAAACGACATCCATATATAAATTTTTCTCTAAATTTATTGTTCTACATGTCTTTGATAAAAAAAAAATGTTTGGGTAAAAAAAAAAATGGTTTGGGTAAAAGTTATAGCGTTTACAAACTATGGTACAAAAATGTGAATTTCCGCTTTTTGAAGCAGCTCTGACTTTCTGAGCACCTGTCATGTTTCCTGAGGTTCTACAGTGCCCAGACAGTAGAAAAGCCCGACAAATGACCCCATTTCGGAAAGTAGACACCCTAAGGTATTCGCTGATGGGCATGGTGAGTTCATAGAACTTTTTATTTTTTGTCACAAGTTAGCGGAAAATGATGATGATTTTTATTTTTTTTTTCCTTACAAAGTCTCATATTCCACTAACTTTTGACAAAAAATAAAAACTTCCATGAACTCACTACGCCCATCAAGAAATACCTTGGGGTGTCTTCTTTCCAAAATGGGGTCACTTGTGGGGTAGTTATACTGCCCTGGCATTCTAGGGGCCCGAATGCGTGAGAAGTAGTTTGAAATCAAAATCTGTAAAAAATGCCCTGTGAAATCCGAAAGGTGCTCTTTGGAATGTGGGCCCATTTGCCCACTTAGGCTGCAAAAAAGTGTCACACATCTGGTATCGCCGTACTCAGAAGAAGTAGGGCAATGTGTTTTGGGGTGTCTTTTTACATATACCCATGCTGGGTGAGAGAAATATCTCGGCAAAAGACAACTTTTCCCATTTTTTTATACAAAGTTGCCATTTGACCAAGATATTTATCTCACCCAGCATGGGTATATGTAAAATGACACCCCAAAACACATTGCCCAACTTCTCCTGAGTACGGAGATGCCACATGTGTGACACTTTTTTGCAGCCTAGATGCGCAAAGGGGCCCAAATTCCTTTTATGAGGGCATTTTTAGACATTTGGATCCCAGACTTCTTCTCACGCTTTAGGGCCCCTAAAATGCCAGGGCAGTATAAATACCCCACATGTGACCCCATTTTAGAAAGAAAAAACCCCAAGGTATTCAATGAGGGGCATGGCGAGTTCATAGAATTTTCTTTTTTTTGGCACAAGTTAGTGGAAATTGATTTTATTTTTTATTTTTTTCTAACTTGGGACAAAAATTTCAATCTTTCATGGACTCAATATGCCCCTCACGGAATACCTTGGGGTGTCTTCTTTCCGAAATGGGGTCACATGTGGGGTATTTATACTGCCCTGGCATTTTAGGGGCCCTAAAGCGTGAGAAGAAGTCTGGAATATAAATGTCTAAAAAATGTTACGCATTTGGATTCCGTGAGGGGTATGGGGAGTTCATGTGAGATTTAATTTTTTGACACAAGTTAGTGGAATATGAGACCTTGTAAGAAAAAAAAAAAAAAAAACAATTTCCGCTAACTTGTGCCCAAAAAATGTCTGAATGGAGCCTTACAGGGGGGTGATCAGGGAGTGTATATGGGGTGATCACCCCCCTGTCATTGATCACCCCCCTGTAAGGCTCCATTCAGACGTCCGTATGTGTTTTGCGGATCCGATCCATGTATCCGTGGATCCGTAAAAAACATACGGACGTCTGAATGGAGCCTTACAGGGGGGTGATCAATGACAGGGGGGTGATCAGGGAGTCTATATGGGGTGATCACCCCCCTGTAAGGCTCCATTTAGACGTCTGTATGTGTTTTGCGGATCCGATCCATGTATCCGTGGATCCGTAAAAAACATACAGACGTCTGAATGGAGCCTTACAGGGAGGTGATCAATGACAGGGGGGTGATCAGGGAGTCTATATGGGGTGATCACCCCCCTGTCATTGATCACCCCCCTGTAAGGCTCCATTCAGACGTCCGTATGTGTTTTGCGGATCCGATCCATGTATCCGTGGATCCGTAAAAAACATACGGACGTCTGAATGGAGCCTTACAGGGGGGTAATCAATGACAAGGGGGCGATCAGGGAATCTATATGGGGTGATCAGGGGTTCATAAGGGGTTAATAAGTGACGGGGGGGGGGGTAGTGTAGTGTGGTGCTTGGTGCTACTTATTACAGAGCTGCCTGTGTCCTCTGGTGGTCGATTCAAGCAAAAGGGACCACCAGAGGACCAGGTAGCAGGTATATTAGACGCTGTTATCAAAACAGCGTCTAATATACCTGTTAGGGGTTAAAAAAAATCGCAACTACAGCCTGCCAGTGAACGATCGCCGCTGGCAGACTGCAGATCCACTCGCTTACCTTCCGATCCTGTGAACGCGCGCCTGTGTGCGCGCGTTCACAGGAAATATCGCGTCTCGCCAGATGACGCACGGATGCGTCCAGGAGGAATGAATCGGTTAAAAACCAGTTTAGGTCTGAAGTGACCTTGAGGGGCTTACATTATAGAATCCTCCCATAAATTATCCAGTTTTAGAAACGCACACCACTCAAAGTATTCAAAAGTGATTTTAGACACTTTGCTAAAGGGGTTGTGCAAGAATGGGGGGTTTGGCAATCCCCCCACCACACACACACTTGTATGGACAATTATAGGAAGGTTATTTCCCTGCTTCCTGGCACTGGCTACTTCTCCTCCAAGCCTGCGATGCTCCACTTGACATTAAGGCCCCTTTCACACGGGCGTTGCGGGAAAATGTGCGGGTGCCTTGCTGGAACACGTGCGATTTTTCCGCGCAAGTGCAAAACATTGTGATGCGTTTTGCACTCGCGTGAGAAAAATCACGCGTGTTTGGTACCCAAACCCGACCTTCTTCACAGAAGTTCGGGCTTGGGATCGGTTTTCTGTAGATTGTATTATTTTCCCTTATAACATGGTTATAAGGGAAAATAATAGCATTCTGAATACAGAATGCATAGTAAAACAGCGCTGGAGGGGTTAAAACAGAATAAAAAATAATTTAACTCACCTTAGTCCACTTGATCGTGCAGCCTGGCATCTCCTTCTGTCTCCTTTGCTGAACAGGACCTGTGGTGAGCATTCATTAAAGGAACAGGACCTGTGGTGACATCACTCCGGTCATCACATGATCCATCACCATGGTAAAAGATCATGTGATGGATCATGTGATGACCGGAGTGACGTCACCACAGGTCCTGTTCAGCAAAGGAGACAGAAGGAGATGCCGGGCTGCGTGAACAAGTGAACTAAGGTGAGTTAAATAATGTAATTTTTTTTTTAACCCCTCCAGCGCTATTTTACTATGTATTCTGTATTCAGAATGCTATTATTTTCCCTAATAACCATGTTATAAGGGAAAATAATAATGATCGGGTCTCCATCCCGATCGTCTCCTAGCAACCGTGCTTGAAAATCACACCGCATCCGCACTTGCTTGCGGATGCTTGCGATTTTCACGCAACCCCATTCATTTCTATGGGGCCTGCGTTACGTGAAAAACGCACACAGAGGAGCATGCTGCGATTTTCACGCAACGCACAAGTGATGCGTGAAAATCACCACTCATGTGAACAGCCCCATAGAAATGAATGGGTTGGTATTTAGTGCGGGTGCAATGCGTTCAACTCACGCATCGCATCTGCGCGGAATACTCGCCCGTGTGAAAGGGGCCTAATACAGCCAATCATTGGCTGCAACATTGACTTGCTCCCCTTGAGTCATGTAACCATTTGTCATGACATAAGGGAAGACTGTCACCATTGAAGCGATGTCAAACCGGATGTTTACAGCGAGCTAGAGTTTTGGTGTCCGCCTCCAGAGCGGAATGGAGGCGCAACGGAGCCACACTGATGCATTCTGAGCGGATCCTTATCCATTCAGAATGCATTACGGCAAAACTGATCCGTTTTGGACCGCTTGTGAGAGCCCTGAACGGATCTCACAAACTGAAACCAAAACGCCAGTGTGAAAGTAGCCGTCATGGATCTGCACAGACGGATCCGTTCAGATAATACAAACGTCTGCAGCCGTTTAGAACGGATCAGTTTGTATTATCTTTAATATAGCCAAGACGGATCCGTCTTAAACACCATTGAACATCAATGGAAGACGGATCCGTTTTCTATTGTGTCAGTGTGTTTGGCTCAGTTTCGTCAAGCAGCGTTTTGGTGTCCGCCTCCAAAGCGGAATGGAGGCAGAACGGAGCCAAACTGATGCATTCTGAGCGGATCCTTATCCATTCAGAATGCATTAGGGCAAATCTGATCCGCAGTGTGAAAGTAGACTTAGAAGGTGAAACTAACATATGAGATAGACTCATTAGGCTACTTTCACACTGGCGTTTTGGCTTTCCGTTTGTGAGATCCGTTCAGGGCTCTCACAAGCGGTCCAAAACGGATCAGTTTTGCCCTAATGCATTCTGAATGGATAAGGATCTGCTCAGAATGCATCAGTTTGCCTCCGTTCCGTCTCCATTCCGCTTTGGAAGCGGACACCAAAACGCTGCTTGCAGAGTTTTGGTGTCCGTCTGACGAAACTGAGCCAAACGGATCCGTTCTGACACACAATGTAAGTCATAGGGGTCGGATCCGTTTTCTATGGCACAATTGAAAACGGATCCGTCCTCCATTGACTTTCAATGGTGTTCAAGACGGATCCGTCTTGGCTATGTTACAGATAATACAAACGGATCCGTTCTGAACGGATGCAGACGGTTGTATTATCTGAACGGATGCGTTTGTGCAAATCCATGACGGATCCGCACCAAACGCGAGTGTGAAAGTAGTCTTACATGAAAGCAAGATATTTCAAGCCTTTATTTGTTATAATTTGGATAATTATGGCTTATAGCTTATGAAACCCCAAAGTCACAATTTAGAGGTACCCTTTGCTCAGGGGGTATGGATTAATTGGCTGACTAGAGTGTGACACTTTGAGCCTAGAATATTGAACCTTTTCACGAAATTCTAATTTTAAACTGCATTAATGCAATTCCTTTTAATTTGCATTACTGAAATAAATGGACTTTATTAGGGCTGCAGCTAACGATTATTTGAATAATCGATTAGTTGTCGATAATTTCATAGATTAATCGGGGAAAAAACACCAAAATGACAAAAAAAGGGGTTTATATGATTTTACTTGAAAAATTATGTTCAAAGGCCATATTAAAACAAATTGTGGATGGCACTGTTATGGGGGATCTGTGGATGGCACTGTTATGGGGGATCTGTGGATGGCACGGTTATGGGGGATCTGTGGATTGCACTGTTATGGAGGGGATCTGTGAATGGCACTGTTATGAAGGGGATCTGTGGATGGCACTTATGGAGGGGATCTGTGGATGGCACTTATGGAGGGGACCTGTGGATGGCACTTATGGAGGGGATCTGTGGATGGCACTATTATTGGGGATCTGTGGATGGCATTATTATGGGGGGATCTGTGGATGGCACTATTATGGGGGGGATCTGTGGATGGCACTGTTATGGAGGGGTTCTGTGGATTGCACTGTTATGGAGGGGTTCTGTGGATAGCACTGTTATGGAGGGGTTCTGTGGATGGCACTGTTATGGAGGGGTTCTGTGGATGGCACTGTTATGGAGGGGTTCTATGGATGGCACTGTTATGGGGGATCTGTGGATGACACTGTTATGGGGGATCTGTGGATGGCACTATTATGGGGGGGATCTGTGGATGGCACTATTATGGGGGGGATCTGTGGATGGCACTGTTATGGGGGATCTGTGGATGGCACTTTTATGGGGAGAGGGATCTGTGCACTGTTATGGGGAGAGGGATCTGTGGATGGCACTGTTATGGGAGGGGGATCTGTGGATGGCACTGTTATGGGGAGGGGGATCTGTGGATGACTATGCTATGGGGGGATCTATGGATGACACTATATAGCAGGGATGCTCAACCTGCGGCCCTCCAGCTGTTGTAAAACTACAACTCCCACCATGCCCTGCTGTAGGCTGATAGCTGTAGGCTGTCCGGGAATGATGGGAGTTGTAGTTTTGCAACAGCTGGAGGGCCGCAGGTTGAGCATGCCTGCTATATAGCATCTTATGCTATATGTGTCATCCACAGATCTCCCCCATAGCAGTGTCATCCACAGATCCCCCTCCCCATAACAGTGCCATACACCGATCCCCCTCCCCATAACAGCCCTGGCCCCGCCGCTCACAGCAGTATTCCTTAACCGGCAGTAACTTTTACTTTAAATCACTGCATCTTCTTTTACCTTACAATGAAGCTCCAGTAACAGGCATAGTGGGCGGCGGCGTAACGTCACTTACTCAACGTGACGCGCCTGCTCCACCTACTTTATGAATGAAGCAGGCGGAGCATGTGCGTCACATGAGTAAGTGACGTTACACCGCCGCCCGCTCTGCCTGTTACTGGAGTTTCATTGTAAGGTAATAAAGATGCGGTGATCTAAAGTTCAAGGACCCGCGGGCATAGCGCCTGACCGCCCGCTCCCGCCCGCATAGCAACGAATCAGCCGATTATTCGATAACGGGATTCGTTGACAACAAATCCCGTTATCGAATATTATCGATAACGTTGATTAATCGTTGCAGCCCTAGACTTTATGCACGATATTTACATTTTTCGGGTTTCACCTGTATATCAAAAAGTGACCATTCAAAGATGCATAGCAACATGATACATTTGTTATAATTAAGCATTACGTTTACGGAACCAATTTGCAGCCTAAGACAATGTGGATATTTGTAACATTGTTCGCAGGCCATATAAAATTCTCAACTTGAAAATTTGACAACTATATTTGGTCAAAGATATGATTGACTTAGGGGGAAGTTACATAAATTGCAGTTTAATTAAAAAACATCTAGAGTGCTGTAATTTTGCGGCACAAAATGGTGCCTGCGCTATATATTACATATGGTACAGGTGCCATTTTTACCAAACATAGTTTAATTTTTAAGTTCAGAATGTTATGTATTTAGTTCTTTATTTGGCATTAATGGCAGCCAAGCTAATCCCAGGGATCCGGAGAGGGGTTCACTCAGCTTTCACTCTCCCTGCCACTGTCCCTGCCTCTTCCTTTGCAACTGTCCCTGCCTTTGTCCCTTTCTCAGCCTCAGATCTGCTCCCCACCTCCATCAGCCTCCTATCAGACCAGCCTACATCAGCCTCAGATCAGTTTCAGATCAGACACTACCTAGCCTCAGATCAGACCTTCCCCAGCATCAAATCAGACTCCCTTCCCCCCCCCCCCAGTCTCATATCAGACCCTCCCTACCCACCATTACACCCCCCCCCCCCCCCCCCCAATATAAATCCACAAGTTCCCTTGTGAAACCAGTTGACATGGTTTAACAAACTGGGTTCTGATCTGTCTCGGAATTTGCGGCTCTATAATCCTCCTTCAGTTGTTTGGCATGTTTTATGTTGGCGACCACTTGAACTTAGGGTTGAGCGGTAAACTGGTGTCAGCGATATACCGCAGTATTAAGAAACAGTGATATGTGCTTCTAAATCTGTGTCCGCCCGCCCCTCCATAACAGTACTCACAACCACATTACTGCCTGCAACGGCCGCCCCCGGCTCCTCCTACCTCCCCATATTCATGTCTCCGCCTACCGACGCCCGAATCGGATAACAGCAGAGGCGAGCACAACAGCCAGGCGTAAAAAGTCTCTCCAACTCCCACACACAGAATTTGGCCTGCGAGGAGTGAGAGAGACGAGACCTTAAACATAGAATAGAACCGGCCCAGGTGTCATACATAGAGGTGCTATGTCTGTCTGTCTTCTGCAGCCCTGTGGCCTGGTCTTTCCTGCCTGCCTGCAAGCTGCAGTCTGCACACTGATCTATAATAGCAGGCATTAGGGAATAATGAGTCCTCCATACATGAGCAACATGACATTATTATACTAAGGGGGGGGGGGTTCAAAACTTGTTCATGCAGTATAATGTCTCCTTGTGGCTGCCCCACACAGTAGAACGTCTCCTTGTGGCTGCCCCATACAGTAGAACGTCTCCTTGTGGCTGCCCCATACAGTAGAACGTCTCCTTGTGGCTGCCCCATACAGTAGAACGTCTCCTTGTGGCTGCCCCATACAGTATAACGTCTCCTTGTGGCTGTCCCCATACAGTAGAACGTCTCCTTGTGGCTGCCCCATACAGTATAACGTCTCCTTGTGGCTGTCCCCATACAGTATAACGTCTTCTTGTGGCTGCCCCCGTACAGTATAACGTCTTCTTGTGGCTGCCCCCGTACAGTATAATGTCTCCTGGCTGCGCCCATACAGTAGAACGTCCCCTTGTGGCTGTCCCCATACAGTATAACGTCTCCTTGTGGCTGCCCTCATACAGTATAAAGTCTCCTGGCTGCCCCCATACAGTATAACGTCTCCTTGTGGCTGCCCCCATACAGTATAACGTCTCCTTGTGGCTGCCCCATACAGTATAACGTCTCCTTGTGGCTGCCCCATACAGTATAACGTCTCCTTGTGGCTGCCTCCATACAGTATAACGTCTCCTTGTGGCTGCCCCCATACAGTATAACGTCTCCTTGTGGCTGCCCCCATACAGTATAACGTCTCCTTGTGGCTGCCCCCATACAGTATAACGTCTCCTTGTGGCTGCCCCCATACAGTATAATGTCTCCTTGTGGCTGCCCCCATACAGTATAACGTCTCCTTGTGGCTGCCCCCACACAGTATAACGTCTCCTTGTGTTTTTTTTTTCTCTTTCAAATGGGTATTTATCGCGATAAATTTTTTAATATTGTTATTGTCTGAATATTTTTGATATCGCCCAACCCTACTTGAACCTAATACCTAATGGCAGTATGCTGGACGTATGACTTGACAGACTTCCCCCAGTGCTACTGTGAGTGCAATACCAGGGTGCGCTGGTTAGTCAGTGGCAATTTTGCTCTCAACAAAGGAGGTAATGTTCAGGGCATCAAAGATATCTTCAGTGATGTTACTTTTCTATTGCATGGTTATTTTTAACAGGTTTTACCCTTTTTCACCTCCCTCTCTGGCAAGGTATTTTTTTGGTATCTTTTTGATATCTGCTGTACTGGAATATCCTACTGTTCCCAGATCCAAGTCCCTGGACTTAGAGTAGCTAGAGTACAGACTCCTGGATGTAGAGTTGTTGCGATACCAAATTTTTTATTCGGTTTTGATACCATGAAAAAGTATTGCAATACTCGATACCATGCGAAAAAAAAGAAACCAAAAAAGCCACGTGCATTCCGCATTTTGAAAAATGGCGAATCGCGCAGTTTTTATTTATTTTTTTCTGTTCCGGCGTTCACCGCATAGATTTTTTTTATATTTTAATAGTTTGGGCTTTTCTGACGTGGCGATATGTAATATGTTTATTATTTATACATTTTATATGTGATATTGGGAAAAGGGGGTGATTCATACTTAATATTTTGGTGTTTTTTTTTTTTCCTTTTACACTTTTTATTTAATAACTATTTCCCCCCTTAGGGGCCAGAACTTGGGATCTTTCATCCCTTGTCCTATTCACCCTGATAGAGCTCTATCAGGGTGAATAGGGCTTCACACTCTCCCTTCTGCTCTGTGCACACAGCATCAGGGATGTTACCATGGCAGCCAGGGCTTCAGTAGCGTCCTGGCTGCCATGGTAACCGATCGGAGCCCCAGGCTTACACAGCTGGGGCTCCGATCAGAAGCTGCCACTGCACCACCAATGAGGGGGAGGGGAGAGGACCCTGTGGCCACTGCCACCAATGATTTTAATACTGGGGGATTGAGAGGGGGAGGGGGCACTGTGCCACCAATGATTTTAATGAGATGGGGGATTGAGGGGGGGGGGGCGCACTGCACCACCAATGATAATTACCCCTTAATACAGGAGGCGGGTACTGGCAGATCAGCAGCAGTTAACCCCTCAGGGGTTAACTGCCGCTGATCGCAGCTTCCTGTCAGGGGCAGGGTGCCAGCAATGCGATTCTGCTGCCGGCACCCGCCTCCTGTATTATGTGTTAAAGTCTACTTTTCCTGGGTCCAGACTAAGTATTAGGCTACACCGCTCCGTTCGCCTCCTGTGCCCCATTACTGTCTCCTCTCCTGCTCCATATGCTAATTACTATCGGAGCGATGGGGAGGAGACATCAGCTTCACTAGTGGGCGTTCCTTCTCCCTGGCTGTAGCGCTGTCCAATTGCAGCGCAGGGAGAAGGAACGCCCACTAGTGAAGCTGATGTCTCCTCCCCATCGCTCCGATAGTAATCAGCATGTGGAGCAGGAGAGGAGACAGTAATGGGGCACAGCAGGCGAACGGAGTGGCGCCCAGGAATAATGGTGAGTGCTGGGTGCCGCTCTGTGTAGGAAAAGTCCTATCATTGGTGGCGCAGTGCGCCCCTCCTCCTCCGCCTCTCTCTTCTCATTGGTGGCGGCAGCAGCAGCACAGGGGGAGGGAGGACAGCTTCCTTCTCCCCGTGCTGCTAAGAGAACATGAGCGCGCCGACAGCAGCGCGCTCATGTTCAGAGATACTAGACTGCGCAGAAGCTCAGCCCAGTATCGAAAAAATGGAAATCCCGGTATCGTATCGATACCGGGACAAAAGTATCGATTGGGTATCGAAATTTCGATACCCGCAACAACCCTACCTGGATGATGAGGTTGCAGCCATTTGTATGTGTTGGTGCCTCATACTAAATATAAACTACAGGGAAAGACATCCCCAGACTGATAGTATATGCTGGTGAGGTCACCCGCGACTGCCTTCAACATGTTATAAGTCAGCTATTGCTGGAGCTGTTTAAGATAATCAACACTTCACATTTGTGTAAGGACTCCTGCACAGGGCTGTGGAGTCGGTAGATAAATGCTCCGACTCCTCAGTTTGTGGTACTTCCGACTCCGACTTTCCGACTCCTCTGTATTTAATATGTGAATGTATTTTATACATTCCTTGAAGGAAAGAAAGGCAACATACATGTCATTACCACAGAATTACTGGCTAGGAAGCTGCTGCCTCCTCCTGTGTGCTGATCTTCTGCTGAAGATAGGGCAGTGGGAGGATCCATGAAGGGGCATGGGAAGGGGCATTTATTTTAAAACATGATTTCCCTAGTAGAATCCCATAGTCATGTTTAAAGTTTAAGCTAACAATCTGACTTTACAAGTTTTTATAGCCTTAGTTGAATGACAGCAGTTTTTTAAATGGTTTACAGCTTCAGTCTTGAACTATTGACTATCCATTCCCTGTAACAGCGGAACACAACACAATGGAAAGTATAAGTATTGCCGCTCCTTAACTGTGCGTTGCGTGCCATATAGTGAAGCATATGAAAAGCATGCTTCTTCATGGTCACTTAACGTGTTCGTTTTGCGGTAACGTGACGCACTGCATGCATTGGCCTTTATTCTTACAGTAGAGAAGTACCGTATTTTTCGCACAAGTGGGGAAAAAATAGCAGTGCGTCTTATGGGGCGAATGCTGCGACCGTCCGGTGAATAGGCTGAGAGGGAGGAGGGGCTGGGGGCCGGCATCTGTTTCTGTAATGACAGAGGGGCCCGGTGCAGTCACTGTATTCTACTACATCGGGCCCCGCTCACTGTAGTATACGGTAATCATATCTAACTTGTGGGTATTGTTAAAGTATTCCAATCATCTTAAATTTAGCGCTGTACTACTTACTACTAACTTCTTGGCAATCAGGAGGCCGGGTGGGCGCTCGTAGCGTAGCTCACTACGTCACGAGCCTGCTCCACCCACTTTATGAATGAAGCAGGCATCGGGCCCCGCTGCCATTACAGAAACAGATGCCGGCCCCCATTCACTACACAGGGACACTGTTATGGGGGGGATCTGTTGATGACACATAAGATAAGATGCTATACAGTATATGTCATCCACAGATGCCCCCATAACAGTGCAATCCACAGAGGCCCCCACAATGATCCCCCATAACAGTGCCATCCATATATGCCCCCATAACAGTGGCATTAGTTCAAAACCCACCAAAAGCACACCTTTTGGTTCCAAATATTTTTTTTCTTATTTTCCTCCTCGAAAACCTAGGTGCGTTTTATGGGCAGGTGCGTCTTATAGGGCGAAAAATACAGTAATTAATTATAACTTTTTGTGAATTGGGACATTTAAACTTGCTTTTTGTTTTTTTATTCCAATTTTTAAATCTAGTAGGAGTCGGTGTCGGTTCATTTTTTTCCGACTCCGACTCCAGGTACCCAAAATTGCCTCCGACTCCTCAACTCCGACTCCACAGCCCTGCTCCTGCACCATATTTTTCATCTGTACCTGCATTTTTTTGCAGATAGAACACTAACCTATGCATTTCTATGAGGCCTGAACACATCGATAATTTTTGCAGATTACTGTGGCCGCTCCGCATTTTTAGAGCAGGTCCTCTTCTTGTCCGTATTGTGAAAAATACACAATGCATATAGAAGTTATTTTTTTTTGCGGACTGAAATATGACATGGTCACATGTACAGTCGTGGCCAAAAGTTTTGAGAATGACACAAATATTAGTTTTCACAAAGTTTGCTGCTAAACTGCTTTTAGATCTTTGTTTCAGTTGTTTCTGTGATGTAGTGAAATATAATTACACGCACTTCATACGTTTCAAAGGCTTTTATCGACAATTACATGACATTTATGCAAAGAGTCAGTATTTGCAGTGTTGGCCCTTCTTTTTCAGGACCTCTGCAATTCGACTGGGCATGCTCTTAATCAACTTCTGGGCCAATTCCTGACTGATAGCAACCCATTCTTTCATAATCGCTTCTTGGAGTTTGTCAGAATTAGTGGGTTTTTGTTTGTCCACCCACCTCTTGAGGATTGACCACAAGTTCTCAATGGGATTAAGATCTGGGGAGTTTCCAGGCCATGGACCCAAAATGTCAACGTTTTGGTCCCCGAGCCACTTAGTTATCACTTTTGCCTTATGGCACGGTGCTCCATCGTGCTGGAAAATGCATTGTTCTTCACCAAACTGTTGTTGGATTGTTGGAAGAAGTTGCAGTTGGAGGGTGTTTTGGTACCATTCTTTATTCATGGCTGTGTTTTTGGGCAAAATTGTGAGTGAGCCCACTCCCTTGGATGAGAAGCAACCCCACACATGAATGGTCTCAGGATGCTTTACTGTTCGCATGACACAGGACTGATGGTAGCGCTCACCTTTTCTTCTCCGGACAAGCCTTTTTCCAGATGCCCCAAACAATCGGAAAAGGCTTCATCGGAGAATATGACTTTGCCCCAGTCCTCAGCAGTCCATTCACCATACTTTCTGCAGAAGATCAATCTGTCCCTGATGGTTTTTTTTTTAGAGAGAAGTGGCTTCTTTGCTGCCCTTCTTGACACCAGGCCATCTTCCAAAAGTCTTCGCCTCACTGTGCGTGCAGATGTGCTCACACCTGCCTGCTGCCATTCCTGAGCAAGCTCTGCACTGGTGGCACTCCGATCCCGCAGCTGAATCCTTTTTAGGAGACGATCCTGGCGCTTGCTGGACTTTCTTGGACGCCCTGAAGCCTTCTTAACAAGAATTGAACCTCTTTCCTTGATGTTCTTGATGATCCTATAAATTGTTGATTGAGGTGCAATCTTAGTAGCCACAATATCCTTGCCTGTGAAGCCATTTTTATGCAACGCAATGATGGCTGCACGTGTTTCTTTGCAGGTCACCATGGTTAACAATGGAAGAACAATGATTTCAAGCATCACCCTCCTTTTAACATGTCAAGTCTGCCATTTTAACCCAATCAGCCTGACATAATGATCTCCAGCCTTGTGCTCGTCAACATTCTCACCTGAGTTAACAAGACGATTACTGAAATGATCTCAGCAGGTCCTTTAATGACAGCAATGAAATGCAGTTGAAAGTTTTTTTTTGGGGATTAAGTTAATTTTCATGGCAAAGAAGGACTATGCAATTCATCTGATCACTCTTCATAACATTCTGGAGTATATGCAAATTGCTATTATAAAAACTTAAGCAGCAACTGTTCCAATTTCCAATATTTATGTAATTCTCAAAACTTTTGGCCACGACTGTACATGAGGCCTAAAAGATTTATACAACTGGATCAGTTTATGGTCTTCAGTTGCCAATATAATCCTAAATTTCTAGGAGGGAAAACAGAGGAATGGCACAGTGAAGAATTGTGATAAAGATGCTTCAGAAAAGATAAGTAGGGAAATCTAACAGTTTCTATTTAACCTCTTCAGGACACATGACGTACCGGTACGTTATGTTGTCCTGGTACTTAAGGACACATGACGTACCGGTACGTCATGTATGGTTCCGATCACCGCCGCCCGGCGGGCGGTGATCGGAACCCGGTGCCTGCTCAAATAATTGAGCAGGCACCTTGGCTAGATGCGCCGGGGGGCCCTGTGACCCCTCCTATGTCGGCGATCGCAGCAAACTGCAGGTCAATTCAGACCTGCGGTTTCGGACGTTTCTGATCCTCGCGGTCTGTGACCGCGGGGATCAGAAACTTCAAATAAGCTTTATTTTAATGTTTAACCTCCCCCCCCGCTGCCTTGTTTATCTGCCGGCGGGCGCAGCGGGTGGGAGTGCGGCATGGAGGGCGGGTGGCGGGGCGGGTGGTGCTTGGGGGGGGCGGGCAGGCATGCGATCATCTGCCCGCCCCCTCTCTCAGGATGGCCGAGCGGTTTGCAGAGTGTCAGCACATTGCTGACACTCTACTCGAAACGCCTGATATCTGTGCTGGCACAGATGCCATGTGTTTAACCCCTTCCATGCCGCGGTCCGTAGGGACCGCTGTATGGAAAAGGTTTAGAGGGAGGGAGCTCCCTCCCTCTCCCATCGGGAGCTGCTGTGCCTTTTCAGCCCCCGATGGGAGAGGAAGGGGGCCCCCATCCCTCCCCATCACCCACTGCTCTGCTGTGGCAGCGAGTGATGGGTACCATGGCAACCGGACGCCTTCACAGGCGTCCGGCTGTCCATGGTACTGATCAGAGGCTGTCCATGGTGCTGATTAGACATCTGCTAAAAGACTTTGTAAAGTGAAAATACAGTACAGTACACTATATAGTGTACTGTACTGTATTATACAGACATCAGACCCACTGGATCTTCAAGAAGCAAGTGGGTCTGGGTCAAAAAAAAAAGTAAAAATCTAAAAACACATTTATCACGATTAAAAATGAAACAAATTTAATTCCCTACACATGTTTGATATCACCGCGTCCGTAACGACCTGATCTATAAAATGGTCATGTTACTTTACCCGAACGGTGAACGCCATAAAATTAAAAAATTAAAAACTATGATGAAATTGAAATTTTGCCCACCTTACTTCCCAAAAAAGGTAATAAAAGTGATCAAAAAAGTTGTATGTACACCAAAATAGTACCAATCAAACCGTCACCTCATCCCTCAAAAAATGAGACCCTTCCTAAGATAATCGCCCAAAAACTGAAAAACTATGGCTCTCAGAATATGGAGACCCTAAAACATGTTTTTTTTTTGTTTTTGTTTCAAAAATGAAATCATTGTGTAAAACTTACATAAATAAAAAAAATTGTATACATATTAGGTATCGCCGCATCCGTGACAACCTGGTCTATAAAAATATCACATGATCTAACCTGTCAGATGAATGTTGTAAATAACAAAAAAATAAAAACGGTGCCAAAACAGCTATTTCTTGTTACCTTGCGTCACAAAAAGTGTAATATAGAGCAACCAAAAATCATATGTACCCTAAACTAGTACCAACAATACTGCCACCCTATCCTGTAGTTTCTAAAATGGGGTCACTTTTTTGGAGTTTCTACTCTAGGGGTGCATCAGGGGGGCTTCAAATGGGACATGGTGTCAAAAAAAACGGTCCAGCAAAATCTGCCTTCCAAAACCGTTTGGCATTCCTTTCCTTCTGCGCCCTGCTGTGTGCCCGTACAGCGGTTCACGACCACATATGGGGTGTTTCTGTAAACTACAGAATTAGAGCCATAAATATTGAGTTTTGTTTGGCTGTTAACCCTTGCTTTGTAACTGGAAAAAATTATAAAAATGGAAAATCTGCCAAAAAAGTAAAATTTTGAAATTGTATCTCTATTTTCCATTAAATCTTGTGGAACACCTAAAGGATTAACAAAGTTTGTAAAATCAGTTTTGAATACCTTGAGGGGTGTAGTTTCTTAGATGGGGTCAGTCTTATGGAGTTTCTACTCTAGGGGTGCATCAGGGGGGCTTCAAATGGGACATGGTGTCAAAAAAAACAGTCCAGCAAAATCTGCCTTCCAAAAACCATACGGCGCACCTTTCCCTCTACGCCCTACTGTGTGCCCGTACAGTAGTTTATGGCCACATATGGGGTGTTTCTGCAAACTACAGAATCGGGGCAATAAATATAGCATTTTTTTTGGCTGTTAACCCTTGCTTTGTTACTGGAAAAAATGGATTAAAATGGAAAATTTGCCCAAAAATTTAAATTCTCAAATCTCATTTCCATTTGCCAATAACTCTTGTGCAACAACTAAAGGGTTAACAAAGTTTGTAAAAATCTGTTTTGAATACCTTGAGGGGTGTAGTTTCTTAGATGGGGTCACTTTTATGGAGTTTCTACTCTAGGGGTGCTTCAGGGGGGCTTCAAATGGGACATGGTGTCAAAAAAAACAGTCCAGTAAAATCTGCCTTCCAAAAACCATATGGCGCACCTTTCCCTCTACGCCCCCCAACTGTGTACCCGTACAGTAGTTTATGGCCACATATGGGGTGTTTCTGCAAACTACAGAATCGGGGCAATAAATATAGCATTTTGTTTGGCTGTTAACCCTTGCTTTGTTACTGGAAATACCTTGAGGGGTGTAGTTTCTAGAATGTGGTCATTTTTGGGTGGTTTCTATCATGTAAGCCTCACAAAGTGACTTCAGACCTGAACTGGTCCCAAAAAGTAGGGATGTCCCGATACCAGTATCGGTATCTGTACCGATACCGGACATTTGCACAAGTACATGTACTCGTGCAAATGTCCCCGATACCACTGCCGATACCTGTGCGCTGCTTCTATGTGTCTGTGTCCGTCCGCGGCCTGCCCCTGCATCTCGCACAGCTGATACAGCTTCAGAGGCAGCAGCAGGCAGTGTAATAGGAGCCGAGCCTACAGTGGAAGCTAGCCCCGCCCCTCCCCGCCCTCCAACCAATCAGGCAACCAGCACTGACTCACAGCACAGAGTGCAGGGACTCAGAGAATCGTCTTAGAGTTTATTAGTTATGAGTCAGAGACCGTGTCACCGAGTCCCTGCCAGACTTCCTGCTCTGCGGCTCCCTGTAAGTCCGTCCGGGGGGAAGGGGGGGCATTATTAGCATAGCATGTAGTGGAGCTGTGTGTGTACAGGGTGCATGTAGCAGAGCAGGAAGCCTGGCAGGGACTCGGTGACACAGTCTCTGACTCATTCGATTCTTTTAACCAATAAACTCTCAGACGATTCTCTGAGTCCCTGCAATAACTATACATTCTAATTACATCACAGTCTGCTCCACTGCATTCACTGCAGCAGAGCTGTGTTTGCCAGGAGCGAGTCCCTCCTGACCTTTGGTTCACTTGAGAGCCGACTCCTTGTGGCCCCTATACAGTATAACGTCTCCTTGTGGCCCCCCATACAGTATAACGTCTCCTTGTGGCCCCCCATACAGTATAACGTCTCCTTGTGGCCCCCCATACAGTATAACGTCTCCTTGTAGCTGCCCCCATACAGTACGTCTCCTTGTAGCTGCCCCCATACAGTATAACGTCTCCTTGTAGCTGCCCCCATACAGTATAATGTCTCCTTGTAGCTGCCCCCATACAGTATAACGTCTCCTTGTAGCTGCCCCCATACAGTGTAACGCCTCCTTGTAGCTGCCCCCCATACAGTATAATGTCTCCTTGTAGCTGCCCCCCATACAGTATAACGTCTCCTTGTAGCTGCCCCCATACAGTGTAACGTCTCCTTGTAGCTGCCCCCATACAGTGTAACGTCTCCTTGTAGCTGCCCCCCATACAGTATAATGTCTCCTTGTAGCTGCCCCCCATACAGTATAACGTCTCCTTGTAGCTGCCCCCATACAGTGTAACGTCTCCTTGTGGCTGCCCCCATACAGTGTAACGTCTCCTTGTGGCTGCCCCCATACAGTATAACGTCTCTTTGTAGCTGCCCCCGTACAGTATAACGTCTCCTTGTGGCTGCCCCCGTACAGTATAACGTCTCCTTGTAGCTGCCCCCATACAGTGTAACGTCTCCTTGTGGCTGGCCCCATACAGTATAACGTCTCTTTGTAGCTGCCCCCCATACAGTATAACGTCTCCTTGTAGCTGCCCCCATACAGTATAACGTCTCTTTGTAGCTGCCCCCCATACAGTATAACGTCTCCTTGTAGCTGCCCCCATACAGTATAACGTCTCCTTGTAGCTGCCCCCATACAGTATAATGTATCCTTGTAGCTGCCCCCCATACAGTATAACGTCTCCTTGTGGCTGCCCCCATACAGTATAACGTCTCCTTGTGGCTGCCCTCATACAGTATAACGTCTCCTTGTGGCTGCCCCCCATACAGTATAACGTCTCCTTGTGGCCCCCCATACAGTATAACGTCTCCTTGGAATGTTATAGTTCTGTTTTTAGGCCTTTTGGTTGGTCAGTGGTCAGAAAATACATGTGTGTGTATTTTATTGTTAAAATTAGTATCGGTAATTGGTATCGGTGAGTACTTAAATAAAAGTATCGGTACTCGTACTCAGTCTTAAAAAAATGGTATCGGGACATCCGTACTAAAAAGTGAATTTTTGAAAATTTCTAAAAAATTTCAAGATTTGCTTCTAAACTTCTAAGCCTTGTAACATCCCCCAAAAATAAAATATCATTCCCAAATTGATCCAAACATGAAGTAGACATATGGGGAATGTAAAGTATTAACTATTTTTGTAGGTATTACTATGTATTATAGAAGTAGAGAAATTGAAACTTGGAAATTTGCAATTTTTTACAAATTTCTGGTAAATTTGGTATTTTTTTATAAATAAAAATGAATATTTTTGACTTCATTTTGCCAGTGTCATGAAGTACAATATGTGACGAAAAAACAATCTCAGAATGGCCTGGATAAGTCAAAGTGTTTTAAAGTTATCACCACTTAGGCCTCATGCACACGACCGTTGTTGGGTTCCGTGTCCGTTGTTCCGTTTTCTGTGATTTTCTGCGGACCCATTGACTTTCAATGGGTCCGTTGAAAACTCGGAAAAGGCACCGTTTGTCATCCGCGTCCGTGATCCGTGTTTCCAGTCCGTCAAAAAAATATGACCTGTCCTATTTTTTGGACGGACAACGGTTCGCGGACCTATTCAAGTCAATGGGTCCGTGAAAAAACACGGAGGCACACAAGATTGTCATCCGCGTCCGTGATCCGTGTCCGTTTTTTTCCTATCATTTTCAAGGCAAACTTGACTTAGATTTTTTTTTCACTTTTCTTGTCTGGTGATCCTCCAAAAATCAAGGAAGACACACGGGAAAAAAAACTGACACGGAACAACGGAACCCCGTTTTCCGGACCGTTAAAAAATACTGTCGTGTGCATGAGGCCTTACAGTGACACTGGAAGTTTCTATAGCAAACTATATTTATATATACTATGAACTGTCTGACGTGCCTTGCATTATTCTGCAGAAAGAAAAGAATTCTAAGTCTTCATCAGTTAAGGAGGCAATAAAGTACTGGCAAAAACTTCGGCATGATCTTGAGAGAGCTAGATTGCTAACAGAACTAATTCGCAAGCGGGAGAAGCTGAAAAGAGAACAAGTAAGTGAGAGTTTTTTTTAATACAGAATTAAATGGGTTCTGTGGCTTACACATATTGATGGTTTGTTCTTAGGTTAGGCCATCATTGTACACAGGTTCACACATCTGCCACTGGGGAACTAGGAAATATTTGTGCTGCACAAACGATCCAATTACCCGATCAATGAGCGTTTCGCTCGTTCATCGTGTAATCAGTGGTATATTTACACCGACAAATAATTGCTAACAAGTGCTGCTATAAACGCCCGTTAGTGATGATCTTTTCCATTCTCGGCCTGTGTAAAGTGCCCTTTAGTAGCAGCTGTGTCGGGTATGGTAGCTTTGAATGGGACAAAGCTGCAATGCTGAAGGCCAGACCCCACCAATGTTTTGATACTGATGGCCTATCATAAGGATAGGTCATCAATATTGTGAACCCAGAAAATCCCTTCAAATTGCTCAGTGAGCTGGTATCTTGAACAACAGTAAGAGTCACAATAAGAGGATATTTGAAATATGCAAGGCTACCTGCTGAAAATCACAATTTATTATTTATTTTACTCACTTTATTAATTTCAATGTACCCTTTGATTTGACGTTATCTTGAACATCTATACTGGAGAACAGTATAATTTAGTAAAAGTGTTTGAGAAAGGTACAGGGCTAGACTGACTCCCTATAAGCGATGCAGCTTATCAGGATACTGATGTGACTCTCAGTACAGACATGTGTTGAATGCTCTTTTTTTTATCCAGGTCTGTACCTCTGAGAATGGAAGATGACTAAACCAAAGAGATTATTGCTTTATCACAAGGCCATCTATACACATAAGAACGCATGTTTGGCCAATATCTCTCTCTTCTGAGCCCCCCACCACCATCTGAGCTTGGCTAAGTGTGCATGTGTTCTTAATCAGGAGAATGGAGTAAGCCCCTGCTATGCATCTCTGATGATGACCTATCTTACACAAACAAAACCGTTGTTCATGTTGAAATCCAGCAGCCTGATCCTTCTCTCCCCCGACATCTACCTTCAAGGGAGAAACAAGAGCCTATTAAACATTAGATGGTCAACTGTTTCTGGGGTCAGCCAGCTTGCAATTTATGAGTATGGTCAGCTTAAAGGGAATCTGTCGCCTGATACATGATTATAAATCCAACTTGCATGTGAAATGTGCACACATCAGTACTTTGTAATGGTGTTGGTCCTATTTCAATACGAGGCCTATTGTGTAGAAATCAGCATTTTTGTTTTATGCTAATTAGCCCCTGGGTGCATCAAGGCGGTGACATTGCGTCTGAGACTCTTGTCCTTTTCATTCTCTGCCGCTCCCCCACCACTTTGACTGACAGGGCCAGACAGTGAAGATGTACTCACGCCTGGCCCAGAAGTCTAACGGCAGCACATTTGGCACATGCTCTGTACAGGGATGGAGACCAGCATGCGCTTCATCCCTGTACAGCGCATGCGCCGAACACGCTGCCTTGAGACTTCAGGGTCAGGCATGAGTATATCTACACTGCTTGGTTATGTCAGTCAAAGTGGTGGGTGAGCAGCAGGTAATGAAAAGAAGCATTCTTAGCATTAGCTGGGGGCTAATCATCATAAAATGAAATAATGCTAATTTATACATGGGGCCATATGTTGAAATAGGACCAAGACAATTACAAGTAATTTGATTCATAATGATGTATCTGGTGACAGATTACTTCTTATTTAAATCTCTGCTCATTCTGGGTTTTACAGTCAAGGAGTCGGTCCTATCAGTGATTGTCAGCCTTCCCTGTGTGACTGTGTATACACAAATAGCTGTCAGTCACTGATAGGACTGCCTCCTTGACTTCAAAGCCCAGAATGAGCTGGGATTTAAATAAATGAAATACAAGTTTAAAGGCAACATAACAGGTTCCCTTTAAAGGTAATCTGGCACCTGATACATCATGATGAGTCTAATTTACCTGCCTGCAGATTATTTTGCATTTTCATAGTGACAGGTTTCCTGTAAACCTTAGACACGTGGGACGTGACGAAGCCCCAGCGCTGTACAGTGCTCTGATCGTGCGGGTGCAGAAACTGTTCCTGACAGCTGTATCTGCCAGCTTGCTGTATCTGCCAGCATCGGTGAATACACCGATGCCAGTGTATGTGGTGGTCAGCGCTGACTGTGGCATATACAGGGTTTGCGGATGGTTGGGCTCCCTGTCCACATTGGGTCCCCGCACTATGGTAACGGAAACCTGATGGCCGGGAAGGCATCCCGATGCCTTCCACAGGCATTTTGACTTGCCTTCTATGGAATCCTGTGAGACCTAGCCCCCTGGTTCTCACAGGCAGGCTGCGAGACCCACAGCACGTTTTTTCCCATAACTAAGTCATATAAAATTGTATAAAATGAAGGGGGGGAAGAAAAATTGACATGATAGGTGAACGCTATAACAAATAAATAACTAAACAAAAAAAGCACCAAAAGCCATTTTATGGTGTAATACCAAGCAATCAAAAAGTTGTATGTACCCCAAAATGGTACCAATCAGTCATCTCATCCAGCAAAAATAGGAGCCCCTACTTAAGACAATCGGCCCAAAAAAAAAATTTGACTTTCAGAATATAGCAACACAAAAACACATTTTCTTGCCCAATCATTTGGGAGACACAGGAGACCTTGGGTATAGCTCAGCTCCCTAGGAGGCGTGACACTAAGTGAAAACTGTTAAGCTCCTCCTCCATCAGCTATACCCTCAGCCTGGAGAGAGAGACTACCAGTTTTTGCTTAGTGTCCAAGGAGGCAAGACACTCCCTGTTTTTTCTCCTCAATTTTTATTTCCTATTTTTATTTTTATTTTAATACAGACTTTTTATTTTTCTCAGGGACAAAAGAGATGCCTGGACCTTTCTGTTTCTCCCTGGGGTCGAGTTGCGCCAGTGCCGGTCATCCGCACTGCTGCCTCCCCCACAGAAGACAAGGTGGACCAGGGCAGCCTAGCTCCCCTGCATCCCGCCAGTGTAAGGGTCGCCCGCACGCAAAGTCCCTCTTCCAGCGTACTGCCACTGCGGTGCCAGTCGCTGAAGGGGCGACCCTGCTGGAATGGACCGAGGGTGAAGACTGCAGGACGGTGAAAGGTGGCTGGAGCCCAACCCCCCCCCCTCCTCTCTTTAACTGGCGGCTGCACATTTTAAACGAAAAGAGAGCACTTAAACCTAGGGGCCTACGGTTCCCCTCTCCCTTCATCTTCCTGGGACCTTCCACTGGCCGGCACCTTATAATGTTCCCCACTAATTGCCGCAGATTACCTCTGGAACTCCAGTGCTGCGGGGGTCCGCAGCACTCTCTCTCTCCAAGCTCTCCCTCTCTCTCGGCCGGTATCCTGGACAGCGCCAGCGGGGGGCGGAGCCTATTCTTCCCGCACTCCGCTCTCTTCCCGGCGTTCCAGCTACATCCGCATCTGTGACCGCATGAGCACACCACCGCTGCTAACTCCATCATCCAGAACTGCACAGAGAAGGCTCGGTGCTACCGCTCCTGCTGCTCCTAGGTTTTTCCTTCTGACTTCTGGTAGGACTGTTAACCCCCTCCCAGCGCCAGTGGCCCTAGCCTGGGTTTAGGCCTTTCTTCCTGGGTTATATTACCCCCCATCACCGACATTTCAGACCCCACAGGGGCCTCTAAGCCCTGGTATCATGCCTGTACCACCTGTAAAGAACCCTTTCCACGTGGGCAATCCGATCCGCATTGTTCTGCATGCCAGGCCCCAATGCAGGGTCCGCCACCGGACGTGCCGCTCCCCGTTCCCTCTGGTCCGCCTGACTGGGCCGCATCCCTGTCCCAGGCCGTGGAAAGTCTCACCCACATAGTAGGCCGCCTGGTAGATAAACCGCCTACCCCGCAGGCTGCCACAATTCCTGTCGCACCCTCTGGCTCTACCGCTTCTGCAGCCCCCACTGATTCATTTGCACACAGCGAATCCTCCAGGGCCTGGCACTCTCAGAAGCGCTCCAGGACAGAGTGCGCATCCTCCTCAGATGCGTCTCTCTCCCGCCATGCGTGCGGACTCAGTCGGGCCTCTCATCTGGACACGCCCTCTGAGAGAGATCCGGCGGATTCGGATTGGGACATGGACTCGGCACTACCGTCCAAACTAGCCTCCGCAGCACTCGTGATACCTTTTAAGATACCAACATTCGTGATACCTTTAAGATACACGATGACCCTCCCAGCACTGATCATGGTGGCGTGTCCTTTTTCCGCTCCAAACAGGCGTCCAAGGTTCTTCCTCTCCAGGCCGACTTTTCTTCAGTGGTCTCTAAAGCTTGGGCTCGCCCTGATCCCCGCTTTACCTCCCCCAAAAAGCTGGACATATGTTATCCATTTCCAGCGGATTGTGTTGCCACATGGGCGTCCCCGCCTAAGGTTGACCCTCCTGTGGCCCGCCTATCTAGGAGCACGGCCATTCCTGTAGCAGACTGTTCCTCACTTCATTCCACCGTTCTATGGAATCCCTCTCCAAGGCCATCTTTGCTTCCTCGGGTTCCGCCCTCAGACCTGTCTTTGCCTCCGCCTGGGTGGGGAAAGCGGTCTCCGAATGGGGCTCCCAGCTTGAACAGGATTTGAGATCGGACGTCCCCATTCAGGACCTCCAATCCTTGGCCCAACTGATAGTTCAGGCAGGAAAATGTATCTGTGAGGCTTCTCTCGATGCGGGTGCCCTGATAGCATGCTCATCTGCCTTAGCCGTTTTCGTCAGAAGGGAACTTTGGCTGAAGGTTTGGGCGGGCTGCCTCCAAACGTTCCCTTACTGGGCTACCATTCACGGGCTCCTGCTTATTCGGGACCCGTTTGGACGAAATTATTTCAGAAGCCACGGGTGGCAAGAGCACCCATCTTCCCCAGTCCAGAACCAAAGGCACCCCTCGGGGTCGCACTGGCTCGTCTCGTTTTCGGTCCTCCCGTAGGTCCTCCGGGTCTAGAGTCACAGCCGGTTCCTCATCTGGTCCCTCTCAGGATAGGCGCAAGAAGCCCTTTTTTCCCCTCCCCCACGACAGCACCTTAGAGAGATGGCTCCGCCCCAGGACAGGAAACCTGCTGCATAAAAAGGTGGAGCCGCTCTCCCACCTCAGTGAGGTTTCCTGTCCTGGTACGGGAGCCTGCAGTTGTCGTCCTGACCTGGAAGTCCCGGTAGATGCTGGAGGGTTAGCGGCGGCGCGTTGTACCTGCCCGATCATTCCTCACCCACAGGCGTCGGGGGGCAGGATGCCGGTGACGGAGATTCCGGGCCGCAGAGGCAGAAGGTGCCGGTCCCTCAGGCGAGGAGGACCGCACCAACGGATTGAGTGTGGCCAGAAGGCCCCAAATTGCTGCAGATCAGCCAGGACGCCACCGGATGTAGACGCTGGTTAGTGGCGTCCAGGCAGGAAGTGCCATGCGTTCCACGGCCGAGCACTTCCGGTCAGGTGACGTGCTTTGTGGCTTAAAAATTGGAAAGGGGGGGGGGTGATATGCCATCCAAGCTGAGGTTATGTAGCATCCCCTGTGATGGCCAGTTTCTTTTCGGGTCTGAACTTGACTCCTTACTTGAAAAAGCGGCAGATAGAAAGAAAAAATTTCCCCTGGAATCTTTTACTCAGTTCAAGCAGTATAAACGGCCCTTTCGGAACCCGTCAAGATTTCAAAATAAGAAGCAGACGGGGGACAGAGAGCAGGGAGCAAGGCCTAGATCAGGAAGTAAAGGTTTTTTGTTTAGATCAGCCACAGCTCGTGCGGGAAAACAAGGAAAGCAATGACGCCATGATCCCAGTAGGAGGAAGATTAAAATTCTTCCTTCCTGCTTGGGAAAAGATGGCAGGGAAATGGTTGATAGGTCTTCTGCGGGAAGGTTTAAGATTGGAGTTCTTGAGATTCCCCGCGGAAAGATTTGTGATTTCAAGATTTTCTCTCATTATGCTGCAAGAAATAAAAAAATTGATAAGCAAAAAGGTGTTAATTCCTGTCCCAAAGTCAGAGCTAGGGAAAGGTTTCTATTCCACCCTGTTTCTAGTGAAGAAACCAGATGGGTCATACCGGACTATAATAAACCTCAGATACCTGAACAAGTTCCTGAAAGCCAGAAAATTCAAAATGGAAACTATCAGGTCAGCGATATATCTTTTATTTCCAGGCTGTCAGATGGCGGTTCTGGATTTAAAAGATGCTTACCATCATATTCCGATTCATCCAGATCACCAGAGATTCCTCCGGGTGGCTGTAAGAACCGAGGCGAGTCTTCTTCACTATCAGTTCCAGGCTCTTCCCTTTGGCCTTTCCATGGCGCCTCGGATCTTTACCAAGGTAGTGGCGGAGATGGCTTCCTTCATCAGAAGGTAGAACATCACGTTTTTGCCTTACCTGGACGACTTTCTGGTGGTGGCCCAATCTCAAGTGGAGTGTGTCAGGGCTCTGAATCGGGTGATGGAGGTACTTCAGTCCCTGGGGTGGCTGTTGAATGTTCAGAAGTCCAGGATGGAGCCGTCAACAAGCCAGATTTTTTTTGGGTCTGGTTTTAAATTCCAGGCTGGAAAAAACTTTCCTCACAGAGGAGAAGGTAGCTGGGGTTCAGGGAAGAGTTCAGAGGGTTCAGTCAGGAGAAGCCCTATCCATAAGGAAAGCTATGTCCCTGTTAGGAGTTTTAACATCCTGCATGCCAGCGGTCCAGTGGGCGCAGCGACACTCTCGACAGTTACAGGGACAGATCTTGGCCGCCACGAGACTGGCAGGGACGTCCCTGGAGTTAGGTATAAAGTTATCAGACAGAACTCTTTCATCCCTAAATTGGTGGGAGGAAGTAGAGAATCTACTACAGGAGGCAAAAGAATGTTGCCCTGCGATCCTTGGCGGCGGAAGGACGTGCGCCAAAGAGCTCTCCGCCTGGGGCCCAGCCGCCACTACATTTACCCAGTGTGCAGTTAGGGAGATATAGCGTCCCTGGCCGTGCTTACTGGTCCACGTATCTGTGGTTAGGTGGACCTTGCCACAGATGGCGTTGCGCAGTGCACACTTGATTTTATCGTATACTTGGTTGTGCAGGGAAGGCACAGCTCTCTTGGAGAAGTAGTGGCGGCTGGGAACAACATACTGTGGGACAGCAAGCGACATGAGCTGTTTGAAGCTGTCTGTGTCCACCAGCCTGAATGACAGCATTTCATAGGCCAGTAGTTTAGAAATGCTGGCATTCAGGGCCAGGGATCGAGGGTGGCTAGGTGGGAATTTACGCTTTCTCTCAAATGTTTGTGAGATGGAGAGCTGAACGCTGCCGTGTGACATGGTGGAGATGCTTGGTGACGGAGGTGGTGGTGTTGGTGGTACATCCCATGTTTGCTGGGCGGCAGGTGCCAACGTTCCTCCAGAGGCGGAGGAAGAGGCCGAGGCGGCAGCAGCAGAAGAGGTAGCAGGGGGAGCCTGAGTGACTTCCTTGTTTTTAAGGTGTTTACTCCACTGCAGTTCATGCTTTGCATGCAGATGCCTGGTCATGCAGGTTGTGCTAAGGTTCAGAACGTTAATGCCTCGCTTCAGGCTCTGATGGCACAGCGTGCAAACCACTCTGGTCTTTTCGTCAGCACATTGTTTGAAGAACTGCCACGCCAGGGAACTCCTTGAAGCTGCCTTTGGGGTGTTCGGTCCCAGGTGGCGGTGGCCAGTAGCAGGCGAACTTTCTTGGTGGCGGGTGTTCTGCTTTTGCCCACTGCTCCCTCTTTTGCTACGCTGTTTGCTCGGTCTCACCACTGCCTCTGCCTCCGAACTCTGAAAGTCAGTGGCACGACCTTCATTCCATGTGGGGTCTAGGACCTCATCGTCCCCTGCATCGTCTTCCACCCAGTGTTCCTCCCTGACCTCCTGTTCGGTCTGCACACTGCTGAAAGACGCAGCAGTTGGCACCTGTGTTTCATCATCATCAGAGACGTGCTGAGGTTGTATTCCCATGTCCTCATCATCAGGAAACATAAGTGGTTGTGCGTCAGTGCATTCTATGTCTTCCACCACTGGGGAAGAGCTAGGTGGATGCCCTTGAGAAACCCTGCCAGCAGAGTCTTCAAACAGCATAAGAGACTGCTGCATAAGTTGAGGCTCAGACAGTTTCCCTGATATGCATGGGGGTGATGTGACAGACTGATGGGCTTGGTTTTCAGGCGCCATCTGTGCGCTTTCTGCAGAAGACTGGGTGGGAGATAATGTGAACGTGCTGGATCCACTGTAGGACACCCAATTGACTAATGCCTGTACCTGCTCAGGCCTTACCATCCTTAGAACGGCATTGGGCCCCACCAAATATCGCTGTAAATTCTGCTGGCTACTGGGACCTGAGGTAGTTGGTTCACTAGGACGTGTGGCTGTGGCAGAACGGCCACGTCCTCTCCCAGCACCAGAGGGTCCACTAACACCACTACGACCATGTCCGCGTCCCTTACTAGATGTTTTCCTCATTGTTACCGTTCACCACAATAAGAAAAAAAATGATTTGGCCCAGTGTATTGAATTCAAATTTAGGCCTTTTTTTACAGGCACCTAACACTATCTGGCTATCTATTTAGGTACCGTATTACACTAATACAGGCACAGCAGAAACCACTGATTTAGGGAATTGCTAATTTAGGAATTGTATTTCAACCCAGAACAAAAACTGTGCTTTGATGGACACTAACTTGAGCAGCCACAGCAGTAACCTCGGATTTAGCTGAATATAAATTGTAGGCCTAGTATTTAGGCCCTGGATGGATGACGGGTATCCCTTTACGGACAGAATTACACTTGGAGATGCACGGTAGCGTCTGAAGTTATTGAGAATGACCCTATCAGCACCTTCAATGTAATATACCCTTTTATGGATAGATTTAAACTTGGCCTGCTACAGCAGAAACCACTGATTTAGGGAATTGCTAATTTGGGAATTGTATTTCAACCCAGAAAAAAATATATCCTTTGCCAGACAGCAGACAGTATTACAATTGGCTAGCCACAGCTGAAAAAACAGATTTAGGGTACTGCTATTTTGGGAATTGTATTTCACCCCTCAATAAAATAGCAAGCACAGCCAAGCCCCTGATGTAGGATATAGCAAAAAACAAACAAACACGCTATTGATGGTTAAATGGACTTGGTGGCAGCTTGTGCTGGCGCACCACAAGACACAAAATGGCCTCCGATCACCCCAGAAAAAAGTGACTGAAAAACGCTCTGGGCAGCCTAAAAACAGTGAGCAATTAACTAGCAGAAGTTGAATGATACACAGCTGTAGATCGATCACTTCAGTAAGTGTTTTTAATGAGTAAATCCCTGCCTAATCTGGCCCTAACAGCAGCAGCTGCATCCTATCCCTACACTGATCAGAGCAGAGTGACGTGCGGCGCTACGTGACTCCAGCTTAAATAGAGGCTGGGTCACATGCTGCACTGGCCAATCACAGCCATGCCAATAGTATGCATGGCTGTGATGGCCTCTTGGGGCAAGTAGTATGACGCTTGTTGATTGGCTGCTTTGCTGCCTTTCAAAAAGCGCCAAGAAAGCGCCGAACCCGGACTTTTACGTAAATGTTCAGTTTCGGGTCCGTGTCACGAACACCCCAAAATATACAGTTCGGGTTCGCTCATCCCTAATAGGGTGTTTTTTCTCATGTTACCCCTTGTGAAAATGAAAGATTTGGGGCTAAAGCAACAGTTTATGGGATTTTTCATTTTCACAGCCAAGTGTTTCTAAATTCTATAAAAAGCCAGTAAAGTCAAAGTTCTCAGTACACCCCTTACTAATTCCTTGAAGAGTTTAGTTTCCAAAATGGAATCACTTTTTGGGGATTCCACTGTAGGGGTACCTCAGGATCTCTTCAAGTACAACTTGGTGCCCAGAAACCATTTCAACAAAATCTGCCCTACAAAAAACATGTGGTACTCTGTCCCTTCTGACCATAGAGCAGTTTACGACCACATATAGGGTGTTTCTGTAAACTGAAGGATCAATTAATATTGAGGTTGAATTTGCTGTTAACTCTTGCTGTGTTGCAAGAAAAAATGGATTATCAAAAAATCGGCAAAAATAAATAAATTTTCCTTTAATTCTTGTGGAACACTTCAAGGGTTATAAGTTTCTAAGATCAGTTTTGAATAATTTGAGGGGTGTTGTTTCTAAAATGGAGTCATTTATGGGTGATTCTATTACGTAAGTCCCTCAAAATCACATTATAACTGAATTGGCGCTTAAAAAATTGAAAAATTACTTCTAAAATTATTGACCCAAATTTACTGCTAACATGAAGTACAATGTGTCACCAGAAAACAGTCTCCAAATCGGTTAGGATAAGTAAAACCATTCCAAAGTTATTTTCACATGACACATGTCAGATTTGCAAAAAATAGGCCTAGGCAGGAAGGTGAAAACTGGCCTGGGGAAGAAGGGGTTAAGAGCAGTGAGACTGTTTGCACACCGTGATGCAACTATATCTCTCAGGTATGCAAGGAGAGTATGGACACAGGAGCTGAGTCTGTTCCATACACGGCAGATGCTGTCTGTGTTAAATGGAACCTGTCGCCACAAAATGCTGTGCAATCTGCAGGCAGCATGTTATAGAGCAGATGGATATGAGCAAATACAGTCAGGTCAATAAATATTGGGACATAGACACAATTCTAAGATTTTTGGCTCCATACACCACCACAATGGATTTGAAATGAAACGAACTAGATGTGTTTTAACTGCAGACTGTCAGCTTTAATTTGTGGGCATTTACATCCATCAGGTGAACGGTGTGGGAATTACAACAGTTTGCATATGTGCCTCCCACTTGTTAAGGGACCAAAAGTAATGGGACAATTGGCTTCTCAGCTGTTCCATGGCCAGGTGTGTGTTATTCCCTCATTATCCCAATTACAATGAGCCGATAAAAGGTCCAGAGTTCATTTCAAGTGTGCTATTTGCATTTGGAATCTGTTGCTGTCAACTCTCAAGATGAGATCCAAAGAGCTGTCACTATCAGTGAAGCAAGCCATCATTAGGCTGAAAAAACAAAACCAACCCATTAGAGAGATGGCAAAAACATTAGACGTTGCCAAAACAACTGTTTGGAACATTCTTAAAAAGAAGGAACGCATCGGTGAGCTCAGCAACCTGAAAGACTACGGGTAACAACTGTGATGGATGACCGAAGAATTATTTTCCTGGTGACGAAAACACCCTTCACAACAGTTGGCCAGATCAAGAACACTCTCCAGGAGGTAGGTGTATGTGTGTCAGTCAACAATCAAGAGAAGACTTCACCAGAGTGAATACAGAGGGTTCACCACAAGATGTAAACCATTGGTGAGCTTCAAAAACAGGAAGGCCAGATTAGAGTTTGCCAAACGACATCTAAAAAAGCCTTCACAGTTCTGGAACAACATCCTATGGACAGATGAGACCAAGATCAACTTGTACCAGAGTGATGGGAAGAGAAGAGTATGGAGAAGGAAAGAAACTGCTCATGATCCTAAGCATACCACCTCATCAGTGAAACATGGTGGTGGTAGTGTCATGGCGTGGGCATGTATGGCTGCCAATGGAACTGGTTCTCTTGTATTTATTGATGATGTGACTGCTGACAAAAGCAGCAGGATGAATTCGGAAGTGTTTCGGGCAATATTATCTGCTCATATTCAGCCAAATGCTTCAGAACTCATTGGACGGCACTTCACAGTGCAGATGGACAATGACCCAAAGCATACTGCAAAAGCAACCAAAGAGTTTTTTAAGGGAAAGAAGTGGAATGTTATGCAATGGTCAAGTCAATCACCTGACCTGAATCCGATTGAGCATGCATTTCACTTGCTGAAGACAAAACTGAAGGGAAAATGCCCCAAGAACAAGCAGGAACTGAAGACAGTTGCAGTAGAGGCCTGGCAGAGCATCACCAGGGATGAAACCCAGAGTCTGGTGATGTCTATGCGTTCCAGACTTCAGGCTGTAATTGACTGCAAAGGATTTGCAACCAAGTATTAAAAAGTGAAAGCTCGATTTATGATGATTATTCTGTCCCATTACTTTTGGCCCCTTAAGTGGGAGGCACATATGCAAACTGTTGTCATTCCTACACCGTTCACCTAATTTCGATGTAAAGACCCTCAGATTAAAGCTGGCAGTCTGCAGTTAAAGCACATCTTGTTTGTTTCATTTCAAATCCATTGTGGTGGTGTATAGAGCCAAAAATTTTAGAATTGTGTCGGTGTCCCAATATTTATGGACCTGACTGTAAATATAGATAGTTTGGTGGGAGAAGATTTAGTAAAACATGTAAGGCTACTTTCACACTAGTGTTTTCAATTCCGCTATTTAGATCCGTCATAGGATCTCAATAGCGGATGGAAACGCTTCAGTTTTGTCCCCATTCATTGTCAATGGGGACAAAACTGAACTGAACAAAACGGAATGCACCAAAATGCATTCCAATAATGCTGCAAGCAGCGTTTTTCAGTCCGCGACGTGGTGCGGAGGGGCCAAGTCATTGTAGGGAGATTTACAGCTTTGAATAACCCACTTAAGTATAGGAAGATCAGAGGATTAAATGTATAACTTAGGCTACTTTCACACTAGCGTTTTTGCGGAGCCTTCTTTTACAATAATACAACCGCATGCGTCCATCATGAACGGAGTCGGTTGTATTAGGCCTTATATAGCCATGACTGATCTGTTATGAACACCATTGAAAGTCAATGGGGGCAGATACGTTTTCTATTGCATCCGAGAAAACGGATCCGTCCCCATTGACTTACATTGTGTGTCAGGACGTATCTGACCCCATTGAATTTTAATACGTAGGCCTAATACAACCGGATCCGTTCATGACGGACGCATGCGGTTATATTATTGTAACAGAAGGCTCCGCAAAAAACGATAGTGTGAAAGTAGCCTAAGTTATACATTTAATCCTCTGATCTTCTTATACTTAAGTGGGTTATTCAAAGCTGTAAACCTCCCTACAATGACAGACAATACTTAACTCGTCCAGACCTCCAGACCCACCACAGGCGTCAGGCAGACCGCAACATCCAGCTATGGGGGGTGCACCCATTAGCAGGCCGCGGCGGTAACCAGCCCCCTTGCGTCACATGTGACGTCACCCGTGACGCAAGGAGAGTGGGTCACTGTTGTGGCCTGCTATTGGCTGCACCCCCCATTGCCGTATTTTGTGATCTGCACCACCATGTCTATATATACACACATATACAGGGAGTGCTATCAGTTACTGATAACCGCTCCCCTGTGTACAACTTAAGTAAAGAAAAAGATATTTGAATGTATAATAAATTACAAGTTATACAGAATCTTTGCTCACATAACTGTATGTATATCTATAATAGCAGTTCCTTTTCTATAACCTGCTGCCTGCAGATTGCATTGCATTTGGTGCTGACAGGTGCCTTCTTCTGCTGGGGTTGGAGATAACTCTGATCCCGGCCCTCCGATGCTGCAGTTAGTAGCCCCTCTCTCTCCTTAATTGACAGGGTCAGGCAATATGACTTTAGGAACCTGGCTATGTCAATCAAAAAGATTGGCTTTTGGGCCTACCCTCATTGCACTTATCTGCTCATTTGTATATGAATTAAAAGTACTTTTTTCAGTTTGAAGCAACGGATCAGTGATCACTGAAAGGTATCCTTAGGCCTCATGCACACGGCCGTTGTTTTTGTCCGCATCCGAACCGCAGTTTTGGCGGTGTCCGTGTTTTGTGGATCCGCAAAACACACTACGGATGTGTAAATGGACCCTAAGAGCAGTAGGGCTAGAATCTTGCTGTGAGGAAGCAGCCCTAATATTCATGAGCTGTAGGGATAGCTCCGCCCTACCCTATAATTGTTATTGCTGTATCTGAAAATGTCCAAACTACTGAAACATTATATTATTTGCCCCGCATGGTGAACAGCATGAAAATCCAAACCTGGAATTGCAATGTTTTAGTCACCTTGCCTCCACCAAAAATGAAATGATCAAAACGTTGTCCAGAATTATAGTAATAAAAACTACAGCTCACTCTGCAGAAAATGAGCCTTTACACACTTTAGTCACCAGAAGGATAAATTGTTGTAGGCATTTTTATTTTAGTAAAACAGAATAAAAAACATGTACATTTGTTATAGATGTAATTGTACTTACCCGCGGAATAAGTTGCTGTAAAAACGAAACATGAAGAACGACAGAGTTTAGTTATTTCTTTTTCAGCCCACAATTATATATATTTCTTTTTTTACAGTTTTGCAGTAGATTTACAAGAAACATTAAATGGTACCATTAAAAAGTACAATTAAGGATCCGTTTGTATTATCTTTAACATAGCCAAGACGGATCCGTCTTGAACTCCATTGAAAGTCAATGGGGGAAGGATCCGTTTTCTATTGTGTCGTAGAAAACAGATCCGTCCCCATTGACTTACATTGTGTGTCAGGATGGATCTGTTTGGCTCAGTTTCGTCAGACGGACACCAAAACGCTGCAAGCAAAGCGGAATGGAGACGGAACAGAGGCAAACTGATGCATTCTGAGCGGATCATTTTCCATTCAAAATGCATTAGGGCAAAACTGATCCATTTTGGACCGCTTGTGAGAGCCCTGAACGGATCTCACAAACTGAAAGCCAAAACGCGAGTGTGAAAGTAGCCTAATCCTGAAAAAAAGTCCCTGTGTCTTTTGTCAATAGAAAACTAAAAAATGTTATGGCTCTGTTAAAGTTATGGCTTGGGAATTCTGGAAACGTTTATTAAACTGCATGTAAAGTGTCCCCTAAGGGTGCTAGCACACAATGCAGTTGTGACACAGTTACTGCATACATTCAGAATGTTGTTTTTAATTGTAGGCAGCTGAAATTAACAAAATCATTTAGATTATTTCTACTACGCAGAACACCAGGGTTTAATGAGGATGCTAAACTGGCTAATTTGAAAACTGAGTTGTGAATGCATGTTTGTTGATGCAGCAGCTGTTTTCAACCGCATCACAACTGCGCTATGTGCCAGCCCAGCACCATAAGCAACCTTCTGAGAATTTCCAGAGTGTCCTTTTTTCTACTGTACATCGGAGAGTGATCACTGTAATGTGTTGAGTCAAGTTTCTTAGCCTGCCTCTCCTCTCTCTGCCACAGCCCTTGCTTCCACAAGTGTCTATAATATATTTTACAAAAAAAAAAAGCAAAGCATTTTATTCAGTTTGCTGCCTGTTTGATCTGCATTGATTGCTAACACACCTCCTCTTTTTCATTTGCCTAGCGTGTCCCTGCTGGGTTCTTAAATGCTGGTCAGATAGCAGACACAATACACTTTCAGTACTGCAGCCCCGCTCTCCTCTACCTGCCCAGCGCTTACTACCTAATCGGTGACTTGTCAGGAAGATTGAAGAGCGCGTGGCTGCAGCAATCAGCTCTGACAGCAAGTGTACCTGTCCGTCACTCTGATCACTGGCAGCCACATTGTCCACTGTCTGCCCAGCTCTTGAACTAAACAGGGGAGCGCTAAACAGCTAGTCAAATAGACAGGGAACTTTATTACAAACAATTGTGAAGGCAGTTACCCTCGAAAAGGGACATGAATGCCTTTCTTAAGTGTTACTATATTGTTGTTACTAACTTTCCAGAGGTAGGTTATTGATCCAATGATCTATGCTTATATCACTGAATTATATATTGGCTTCTGCCTCATGGGGGCATCTCAGAAGTAACGTTGAAAAAAGTTCACCCACTTCATTTGATGCAATGTTTTCTATTATTATTCTTCAGGTAAAGTTACACCAGGCAGCTATGGAGTTGCAGTTGACTCCATTCAATGTATTCCTTCGAACAACTCTGGACTTGTTGCAGGAGAAAGATTCTGCCAAAATCTTTACCGAACCTGTTAATCTCAGTGAGGTAACGGCTTTCTATCTTGAATTACTACTAAAATGTGGTTTACAGAACTAACTAGGTTGACATTATGCAACTACCCTTTTTTCTTCAGGTACCAGATTACATGGATTTTGTTGTGCACCCCATGGACTTTTCAACTATGCGCCACAAACTGGAATGTCACCAGTATCCATCCTTTCTAGCTTTTGAGAATGACTTTAATTTAATGGTTTCTAATTGTTTGCGTTACAATTCTCGGGAAACTGTGTTCCACCAAGCTGCTGTACGTCTTCATCACCTGGGCACAGCTATACTGTGTAATGCGAGGCACCAAGCAGAAAGTATTGGATTTGATCCATGCTCACTAATGCATCTTCCAGAGAAGCCTCATGCTGATGACTACTATCGTTTTTCATGGGAAGAGGGTAAGAGGACTACTTTACATGATCCTTCTATAAGAAAGAGGTAGTCGTAGAACATTTCTTTTTTTTTTTACATTTTTGGCAGGTTTTGTTTTTTTATTTGACAGTTCTATAACACTGCAAATTAAAGGGGTTGTGCAGGCCATTTATATTGATGACCTGTCATCAATATGTGATCAGTGGGGTTCCGACACCCCCATAGATCAGCTTTTTAAATGGGAATCAGCACTGCATGTGAGTGCTGTTTAATGTTCATTACACTATTGAGTTGTCTCCTACGCAGTGGCGTAGTGTAATTACAAGTACTTGCTCCATTCAAGTGAATGGAGCGAGCATCGGCAAGGCTTCCAAGACGATAGGCAGTGTAATGAAAAGGATGCAGCGCATGCATGGAGTGCCGTCTCCTCTTCAAACAGCTTGTCGGACCCCTGCTGATCAGATATTGATGACCTGTCCTGACGATAGTTCATCAATATAAATGGCCTGCACAACCCCTTTAACCCCTTAAGGACCGGGCTCATTTTCACCTTAAGGACCAGGCCATTTTTTGGAAATCTGACCAGTGTCACTTTAAGTGCTAATAACTTTAAAACGCTTTGACTTATCCAGGCCATTCTGAGATTGTTTTTTCGTCACATATTGTACTTCATGACACTGGTAAAATGAAGTCAAAAAAATTATTTTTTTTGCACAAAAAAATACCTAATTTACCAAAAATTTGGAAAAATTTGCAAATTTCAAAGTTTCAGTTTCTCTACTTCTGTAATACATAGTAATACCCCAAAAAATTGTGATGACTTTACATTCCCCATATGTCTACTTCATGCTTGAATTGTTTTGGGAATGATATTTTATTTTTTGGGGATGTTATAAGGCTTAGAAGTTTAGAAGCAAATCTTGAAATTTTTCCGAAATTTACAAAAACTCAATTTTTAGGGACCAGTTCAGGTTTGAAGTCACTTTGCGAGGCTTACATAATAGAAACCACCCAAAAATGACCCCATCTAAGAAACTACACCCCTCAAGGTATTCAAAACTGATTTTGCATACATTGTTAACCCTTTAGGTGTTGCACAAGAGTTATTGGCAAATGGGGAGGAAATTTGAGAATTTGATTTTTTTGTCTAATTTTTCATTTTAACCCATTTTTTCCACTAACAAAGCAAGGGTTAACAGCCAAACAAGACAGTATCTTTATTGCCCTGACTCTGCTGTTTACAGAAACACCCAATATGTGGCCGTAAACTACTGTACGGCCTCACAGCGGGGCGTAGAGTGAAAGGTGCGCTGTTTGGTTTTTGGTAGGCTGATTTTTATGGACTGGTTTATTTACACCATGTCCCATTTGAAGCCCCCTGATGCACCCCTAGAGGAGAAACTCCCTAAAAGTGACCCCATCTAAGAAACTACACCCCTCAAGGTATTCAAAACTGATTTTACATACGTCGTTAACACTTTAGGTGTTGCACAAGAGTTATTGGCAAATGGAGATGAAATTTGAGAATTTCATTTTTTTGCCTAATTTTCAATTTTAACCCATTTTTTTCACTAACAAAGCAAGGGTTAACAGCCAAACATGACTGTATCTTTATTGCCCTGACTCTGCCATTTACAGAAACACCCAATATGTGGCCGTAAACTACTGTACGGTCACACAGCGGGGCGTAGAGTGAAAGGTGCGCCGACTGTTTTTTTGACACCATGTCCCATTTGAAGCCCCCCTGATGCACCCCTAGAGTAGAAACTCCATAAAAGTGACCCCATCTAAGAAACTACACCCCTCAAGGTATTCAAAACTGATTTTACAAACTTTGTTAACCCTTTAGGTGTTGCACAAGATTTAATGGAAAATAGAGACACAATTTCAAAATTTCACATTTTTGGCAGATTTTCCATTTTAATATTTTTTTTCCAGTTACAAAGCAAGGGTTAACAGCCAAACAAAACTCATTATTTATGGCCCTGATTCTGTAGTTTACAGAAACACCCCATATGTGGTCGTAAACCGCTGTACGGGCACACGGCAGGGCGCAGAAGGAAAGGAATGCCATACGGTTTTTGGAAGGCAGGTTTTGCTGGACTGTTTTTTTGACACCATGTCCCATTTGAAGCCCCCCTGATGCACCCCTAGAGTAGAAACTCCAGAAAAGTGACCCCATTTTAGAAACTACGGGATAGGGTGGCAGTATTGTTGGTACTAGTTTAGGGTACATATGATTTTTGGTTGCTCTATATTACACTTTTTGTGCGGCAAGGTAACAAGAATTAGCTTTTTTGGCACCGTTTTTTTTTTTTTGTTATTTACAACATTCATCTGACAGGTTAGATCATGTGGTAATTTCATAGAGCAGGTTGTCACGGACGCGGCGATACCTAATATGTATTACATTTTTTTAATTTATGTAAGTTTTACCCAATGATTTCATTTTTAAAACAAAAAAAAGTTTTAGTGTCTCCATAGTCTAAGAGTCATAGTTTTTCAGTTTTTGGGCGATTATCTTAAGTAGGGTCTCATTTTTTGCGGGATGAGATGACGGTTTGATTGCTACAATTTTGGCGTACATGCGACTTTTTTGATCACTTTTATTACCTTTTTTTGGGAAGTAAGGTGAGCAAAATTTCAATTTCATCATAGTTTTTTATTTTTTATTTTTATGGCGTTCACCGTTCGGGTAAAGTAACATGACCGTTTTATAGATCAGGTCGTTACGGACGCGGCGATACCAAACATGTGTAGGGAATGTTATTTTTTTAATTTTTAATCAGTGATAAATGTGTTTTTGGATTTTTACTTTTTTTTCACTTTTTTTCACTTTTTTTTTTACCCAGATCCACTTGGTTCTTGAAGATCCAGTGGGTCTGATGTCTGTATAATACAGTACAGTACAATATATATTGTTCTGTACTGTATTTTACTTACACTGAACAGATCTATGCTTTCAGCACAGATCTGTTCAGCACCATGGACAGCAGGACGCCTGAGAGGCGTCCTGTTGCCATGGGAACCTTCCCCGTCTGCTCAGAACTTCGCAGACGGGGAAGGGTAAGGATGGGATCTGGCGGGGGGCTGTCTGGGAGCTCTCTCCCTCTCCATCGGGGGGCTGCAAAGGCACAGCAGCCCCCCGATCGGAGAGGGAGGGAGCTCCCTCTTACTGTTAACTTTTTCCATACAGCGGTCCGTACGGACCGCTGTATGGAAAGGGTTAAACGGCTGACATCGCATCACCGATGTCAGCCGTTTATACCAGGGTGTCAGCAATGTGCTGGCACCCTGGTATACCCACTCTACACCAACGATTATTCAATGGGAGGCGGGCGGGGGATCGCGATCCCGCCTGCCGCACCGCCCGCCTCCCGCACCGCCCCCACCGCCCGCAACACCCCCCCTGCACCTCCCACCGGGCTAAAATCATTCAGAGGTGCAGGGGGGGGTGATAAAAATATATTTTCGGCACACTAAAGTTTCTGATCGCCGCGGTCAGGGACCGCAGCGATCAGAAACAGCAGAAAGCGCAACAAACCGCAGGTCTGAATTGACCTGCGGTTTGTTGCGATCGCGGACATGGGGGGGTCACGGGACCCCCCCGCGCATTTAGCCGAGGTGCCTGCTCAATGATTTGAGCAGGCACCTTGTTCCGATCACAGCCGGCCGGGCGGCAGTGATCGGAACAACACATGACGTACCGGTACGTCATGTGTCCTTAAGGACTCGGGAAACATGCCGTACCCATACGTCATGTGTCCTTAAGGGGTTAAATACAAATTACAGATCTTCTATAGTAGTCAGCAAAGAGAGAAAGCTCCTTTTTAGATCATTAACCAATAGTATTTAACTGCTGCTGTACAAGAATAATGTTCTCTTTTAGTAATATAGTAGATTGGTAGAATTAGAATAACAGTATGGCAGCTCTATTGTTGATAGAGCTAATAAAAATGCCTACAGAAGAGCATTGCACTTTTCAATGTACTGTGTGATGCTCTAATTGAGTCACTCATCTCCTCTTCCATCTCTGGTCAGAATTAATGATCTAGTAACATAGTACATAAGCCCGAAAAAAGACATTTGTCCATCCAGTTCGGCCTGTCATCCTGCAAGTTGACATGTAGAGAGGTCAGAAAAAATATGCGGCACTCACCGGAATCTTCACAAGATATGCTCTTTATTAGTCCTTCATACAGGACAAGTAGGTATAGTGCTGGGGCGGACAGGCTCCTGCAGGTCAATGGCGGCTACGGACGTTTCGCGCTATAGATTGCGCTTCTTCTGGCCGCACTAATCGTCAGAGCGCAGCATTGCGCCATATATACGCGACGCTCCACAGCCGGCATCATGTGCAGCAGCTGTGCGCCGCCAGTGAATGACGAAAAACACATGACAAAAGGGAACAAGACAAATCACACAGACAAGTGTAAAAAACAAGTGTAAAAACAAACAGGCACAGGTTGGATAGGTCGCGCTAGCACGGCAGCTACACCATATGCAGCAATCATTAATATAGATAATAATAATGTACGGTGCAGCGTTGGGAGGGAAACTGGGCAAAAGGGAGTTAATCCCTTAAAGGGACCTGGGGTTCATTTTGAGAAAGCTGGCTCACTGGGATCTCCTCAAGGGGGACCCGGCTCTAAGCAACCTCTCCAGTCAGCGACCACTGGTCACATTCAGAAAATGCGCAACTCTCAAAGATAAATTGGTGAATAGCGTATTCCGCACGCCACAGGCGGAGACATGGCTCACCGGCAAAAAACCCGCAGGCAATCATAAATGTGGGCACTGCTCCTTTTGCGCACTAAATAATTGTGGCAAGTGGTTACAAATAGGAGGGGTACAGCATGTGGTACGAGATTTCATAACATGCCGGACGCCCTACGTTGTGTACGTCGTTTTCTGTCCATGCAATAGATACTATATCGGTAAAACGATTCGCCCGCTCTTTGAGCGAATACGGGAGCATGTCAGTTCCATTCGTTCAGGTAGAGGATGTCCCCGCCTGATTGAACATGTCAGGGCCGCACATGGTGGCCGTCCGCGTTGTCTTTCCTTTGCGGGAGTGGAACAGGTCCGATCCATCCCTAGGGGAGGGGATCGTCACCGGCTGCTCCTGCAGAGGGAAGCAAGGTGGATCCTTCTCACTAAAGCCACTGGTGCGGCAGGACTGAACGATAGGAACGACATGTCCGTGTTCCTTTAAGAGAGGGATGTCAAATAGCCTATTTGCAGGCGTGAGCCAGCTTTCTCAAAATGAACCCCAGGTCCCTTTAAGGGATTAACTCCCTTTTGCCCAGTTTCCCTCCCAACGCTGCACCGTACATTATTATTATCTATATTAATGATTGCTGCATATGGTGTAGCTGCCGTGCTAGCGCGACCTATCCAACCTGTGCCTGTTTGTTTTTACACTTGTTTTTTACACTTGTCTGTGTGATTTGTCTTGTTCCCTTTTGTCATGTGTTTTTCGTCATTCACTGGCGGCGCACAGCTGCTGCACATGATGCCGGCTGTGGAGCGTCGCGTATATATGGCGCAATGCTGCGCTCTGACGATTAGTGCGGCCAGAAGAAGCGCAATCTATAGCGCGAAACGGCCGTAGCCGCCATTCACCTGCAGGAGCCTGTCCGCCCCAGCACCCTACCTACTTGTCCTGTATGAAGGACTAATAAAGAGCATATCTTGTGAAGATTCCGGTGAGTGCCGCATATTTTTTCTGACCTCTCTACATGCGTACTATCCATACAACCTTTACCTAATGCTGAGCACCACATACGGAGTGTATGTTTTGCTGCGGTGCCGTTATCTGAGTCAGTACAGAGCACCGGCTTGACTTGCCTGATCCTTGCAGTGCCGCTTCGTTCTTTTTCTTGTTCGTACATCCTGCAAGTTGATCCAGAGGAAGGCAAAAAAAAAAAAAAAACCTGTGACGTAGAAGCCAATTTTCCTCACTTTAGGGGAATAAAAAATGTGTTCCCAACTGCAATCAGGCAATCAGAATAACTCCTTGGATCAACGACCCCTCTCTAGTAGCTATAGCCTGTAATATTATTACACTCCAGAAATACATTCAGGCCCCTCTTGAATTCCTTTATTGTACTCACCATCACCACCTCCTCAGGCAGAGAGTTCCATAGTCTCACTGCTCTTACCGTAAAGAATCCTCTTCTATGTTTGTGTACAAACCTTTTTTCCTCCAGACGCAGAGGATGTCCCCTCGTCACAGTCACAGTCCTGGGGATAAATAGATGATGGGATAGATCTCTGTACTGACCCCTGATATATTTATACATAGTAATTAGATCTCCCCTCAGTCGTCTTTTTTCTAAAGTGAATAACCCTAATTTTGATAATCTTTCAGGGTACTGTAGTTGCCCCATTCCAGTTATTACTTTAGTGGCCCTCCTCTGGACCCTCTCCAGCTCTGCTATGTCTGCCTTGTTCACAGGAGCCCAGAACTGTCTGACTAATGATTTGTAAAGTGGTAGGACTATGTTCTCATCACGGGCATCTATGCCCCTCTTGATGCAACCCATTATCTTATTGGCCTTGGCAGCAGCTGCCTGACACTGGTTTTTGCAGCTTAGTTTGCTGTTTATTAAAATTCCTAAATCCTTTTCCATGTCAGTGTTACCGAGTGTTTTACCATTTAGTATGTATGGGTGACTTGCATTATTCCTTCCCATGTGCTAACTTTACATTTGTCAGTGTTAAACCTCATCTGCCCAAGCCTCCAGTCTATCCCGATCGCTCTGTAGTAGTATACTATCCTCTTCAGTGTTAATTACTTTACACAGTTTAGTGTCATCTGCGAAAATTGATATTTTACTATGCAAGCCTTTTACAAGATCATTAACCACTTCCCATCTGGGCCCTTTGCCCCCTTCCTGACCAGGCCAAATTTTGCAAAACGGACATATCTCACTTTATGTGGTAATAACTTTGGAACGCCTTTATTTATCCAAGTCATTCAGAGATTGTTTTCTCGTGACACATTGTACTTCATGATAGTCATAAATTTGAGTCAAAATATTTCACCTTTATTTATGAAAAAATCCCAAATTTACCCAAAAATTTAAAAAAAATCGCAATTTTCTAAATTTCAATTTCTCTGCTTTTAAAACAGAAAGTGATACCTCATAAAATATTTATTATTTAACATTCCCCATATGTCTACTTTATGTTGGCATCATTTTGGAAATGTCATTTTATTTTTTTAGGACGTTAGAAGGCTTAGAAGTTTAGAAGCAATTCTTCAAATTTTTAAGTAAATTGCCAAAACCCACTTTATAAGGACCAGTTCAGGTCTGAAGTCACTTTGTGGGGCCTACATAGTGGATACCCCCATAAATGACCCCATTGTAGAAACTACACCCCTCAAGGTATTCAAAACCGATTTTACAAACTTTGTTAACCCTTTAGGCGTTCCACAAGAATTAAAGGAAAATGGAGATCAAATTTTTAAATTTCACTTTTTTGGCAGATTTTCCATTTTAATCAATTTTTTTCTCTAACACATCGATGGTTAACAGCCAAACAAAACTCAATATTTATTACCCAGATTCTGCGGTTTACAGAAACACCCCACATGTGGTCGTAAACTGCTGTATGGGCACACGGCAGGGCGCAGAAGGAAAGGAACTCCACATGGTTTTTAGATGCCATGTCCCATTTGAAGCCCCCTGATGCACCCTTACAGTAGAAACTCCCAAGAAGTGACCCCATTTTGGAAACTAGGGGATAAGGTGCCAGTTTTATTAGTACTATTTTTGGGTACATATGATTTTTTGATCATTCAATATAACACTTTATGGGGCAAGGTGACCAAAAAATTGGTTGTTTTAGCACAGTTTCTATTTATTTATTTTTACAGCGTTCACCTGAGGGGTTCAGTCAAGTGACATTTTTATAGAGCAGATTGTTACGGACGTGGCGATACCTAATATGTATACTTTTTCTCATTTATTAAAGTTTTACACAATAATAGCATTTTTGAAACCAAAAAATTATGTTTTAATGTGTCCATGTTCTGAGAGCTATAGTTTTTTTATTTTTTGAGAGATTTTCTTATGTAGGGGCTCATTTTTTGCGGGATGAGGTGACGGTTTTATTGGTACCATTTTGTGGGACATACGCATTTTTGATCACTTGGTGTTGCACCTTTTGTGATGCAAGGTGACAAAAATTGCTTGTTTTGACACAGTTTTTTTTTTTTTTTTTTTTACGGTGTTCACCCGAGGGGTTAGGTCATGTGATATTTTTATAGAGCTGGTTTTTACGGACGCGGCAATACCTAATATGTATACTTTTTTTTATTTGTTTCACTTTAACACAATAATAGCATTTTTGAAACCAAAAAAATTATGTTTTAGTGTCTCCATGTTCTAAGAGCTATAGTTTTTTTATTTTTTGAGAGATTTTCTTATGTAGGGGCTCATTTTTTGCGGGATGAGGTGACGGTTTTATTGGTACCATTTTGTGGGACATACGCGTTTTTGATCACTTGGTGTTGCACCTTTTGTGATGCAAGGTGACAAAAATTGCTTGTTTTGACACAGTTTTTTTTATTTATTTTTTACGGTGTTCATCTGAGGGGTTAGGTCATGTGATATTTTTATAGAGCTGGTTTTTACGGACGCGGCAATACTAAATATGTCTATTTTACTTTATTTATTCTATTTTAATTTTTTTTTTTTTATTCCTAACTTGGGAACTTTTTTTTTTTTTACATGTGAAACTTTATTTTATTTTATTTTTTCAACCCTTTATTTTTTTTATTTTTTTTTACACTTTTCGTCCCCCATAAGGTCATACAAGACCTCTGGGGGACATTTGCTTCACTTTTTCTTTTATTTTTCACAGTTGATTTCTCCTGTAACTGGGGCTGAGATAGTAGCCCCAGTTACAGGACAAATGCACCCCTATAGAGGCTGTACAGCAGCAATCTAGCGCTGTACAGCCTCACAGCAGGGCTGATCGAGGTCTCTGAGAGACCTCACACAGCTCCTGCACACTCCGGTCACGGCGGTCACATGACCGCCGGGCCGGAACAGGAAGCGCACAGCGCTTCCTGCTCTGCAGACACAGCGCTCGGTGAGCGCTGTGTCTGCAGCGATCGTGAAGGCAGGGACACCTGGGCACTGTCCCTGCCTTGTCTTAGGGTTGCCCTGCTGTCACTGACAGCGGGCAACCCGATCAGCAGCTGCACGATTAGCGTGCAGCTGCTATTTCTGACAGGACGTTTTAAAACGTGCTGTCAGAAATAGACGTCCACCCATAGGACGTTTATATCCTATGGGCGGACGTGAGGCGGTTAATAAATATATCTGAATGAGAAAGCCATGCTTTTGTGCTAAGAGTTCAAAAATGGAGAAAGTTAGAGCCAGGGTAGGAAGTAGAATACACTGAGTGACTTTAGAAAATATTTTCAGAAAACCATCCGCCCATTTTTATAAAAATAAAAATTATTCACGTATAGCCTGTTAATATGTCATAAAAATGTTGGTGTTCATGCCTCTTCAAGAATGTTATGGAAGAATAATAAAGGGGTTTTCCGAGACATTATAATATTATATTCTGAGGATAGGTATCTGTATCAGTATCTGATCAGTGAGGGTCCAACACCTGGGACCCCCGCCTATCAGCTGTTTGAGAAGGCAGTGCCGAGACCTTCTCACAGCTTCTCCGTGGCCAGCGATGACACGTTCATTGGTCATGTGGCCTTGGAGCAGCTCAACCCCATAGAAGTGAATGGGGCTGCGCACAATACCAAGCATAGCCACTATACAATGTACGGCACTGTGCTTGATAAGCTATGAGAAGGCAGCGGCACTCACAGGGGTGCGGTTGCCTTCTCAAACAACTGAGTGTTGGGGATCATCAGACACCCACGATCCTAAGGATAGATCATCAGTTAGAAAAGCCTTTTAATAATTATTTTAATGTGTTCTTAGAGACGATTTACAGCTTAATAACCAAGCCATAGAAGAATCTGCTAGTATCTTTCTATAATACTAGTTTTTGGTTCTGATTTATGGTCCGTGGGGGGAATGGTGTATAAATTGCTAATAATTTAAAGGGAAGCTTTCTCCCAAGTCCAAATAAATAAATCACTGGCCAATCTAAAGCAATCTACTACAAAAAAAACAATTCGGCCAGATTTTCTGTATCTTTGTATTGATATATTTGCATATAATAATTAAGTCAGTAGACATTTTTCCCATTTTCCAAGTTTTGATAATCTTTCTGGGTCCTGAAATCCACCCATTTCTTTAAAGGGGTTGTTCGCTTTTTTAATATTGATGACCTATTCACAGTACAACCAGCACCCCTGCCATTCAGCTGTTTGAAGTGAAGGATGCTCTTGTGCGAGTGCTGCCTTCCCATCACTGTTTGCCTGCTCGCCGTTGACATTGCAGAGGTGAACAGGTGTAATTACAAATAAGCCGTGCCATTCACTTCTATTGGACGGCTCCGTCCTATTCAAGCATATAGGAAGTTTATAGGAATATTAAAAAAGCAGACAACCCATTTGAAGGGGTTGTCCAGCTTAGGAACCTAAACAAAACCTAAAAAAAAAAGTCAACTGTCCACGGTCCTGTCCTGCTTCCACAATTACCCTGTTCCCGGCCACTTCCGGTCCCTGCAGGACCAGTGAGTGGCTTGGTCCCGTGACTGCTTTGACGAATCATAGGCCTCAGTGGTCACATCTGCCTGGACGGCACATCACAGAAGTATCTGACAATCCCTTCAATACTTACTAATGCCTAAATTTAGATCAAGGACTTGCTATGTGATTAATTTGGCATATACTGCCTTATGTTGTACTCTTTTGCTTTTATGTACCTCTTGTGTGGTGTGCTTGAGACCATTTTTTGTGTGCATGCTATTAAGAAATCTGGTGCATTTTTAGCTGCTTTTATAGATAGAGTTTTGAAAAGTGTCAAGCGGCTGCCATATCAATTTAGAGGCCGTTTTAGACATAATAATTGGAAAAACTTGACTCTTTTCTGAGATCTTCTCTGGATTTATTCAATTTCCCTTTTCTTCTTCATCTGTCCCACAACTAATGATAGCTTTTTCCAGCTAGTCTATAGAGTTGCTGCCAAGGCCCTTTTTCTTTTCCACCACCTTCCCTATATACTTTTCACCTACCACACAAACTCTAAAACCTACTTCTACCCTCAGTGCTGTGCCTTTTGCTGCCTCATTTACTGTACCTGGTGTGTTGCAAAATGCCTCTAAATACTGTACTTCACAAATAAATAGCCAAAAATAACAGTGCCAGATAGACAGTGGCCCCCGAAATAAGATGCGCTAGGCCTAGACATTAATAGTGCCTCATACAGTAATAGAGTCTAACTGGTGCTTCACACAGTAAAAGTGCCTTCCTTTGTGATCCACACAATAATACTGCACCCGTAGTGCTCCTCTTATTACTCCCATAGCAATAATATTTCCCTTTGTGCCACACATAGTAACAATACCTCACTAAAAGCTCTTTTAGCTACTTTCATACTAGCGTTTTACAGGATCTGGCAGGGTTCAACAAAAACGCTTCCGTTACTGATAATACAACCATCTGTATCTGTTATGAACGGATCCGGTTGTATTATCTTTAACATAGCCAAGGCAGATCCGTCATGAACACCATTGAAAGTCAATAGGGGACGGATCCGTTTCCTATTGTGTGAGAGTTAAACGGATCCGTTCCCATTGACTTGCATTGTTCCGCATTCCATGACGGAAGGAAAATTGCAGCTTGCTGCGGTTTGCTCTCCGGTCTGAGAACGCAACTAAACGGAACGGAATGCTTTTTAGAGCATTTTCATTCTGTTCAGTTATGTTTTGTCCCCATTGACAATGAAAGGGGACAAAACGGAAGCGTTTTTCTCCGGTATTGAGATCCTCTACCGGCTCTCAATACCGGAAAATAGAAGCACTAGTGTGACAGTAGCCTCATAAGGGCTGATAATTGGGTCAATTTTCAGGTATGAGCTTTTGTAGAAACACTTGTTCCTGATAATTTGCCAATGTAAAGGTGCCAGAAATCAACAGATGAATGAGCAAACATTCTTTGTGTGATTGTGTCTTTCAGCTGGTACTAAAAATAATAGTTTCTGTGCAGTAGGTTGTTCCGTGTAAACCAGGATCTGCTGCCTAAAAACAATGATTCTTTAAGGGAATCAGCAGAGTATGGTAGAGTATTGCTACAAGTAAATACAGCTCTTTCCTCCTCTGTTGATCAGGCAATTATTAGGAACAAATGGTTAATTCCTATAATTGCCTTTAACAACAGTCTGTGTAAAAGGACAATTGCAGTTTTGCTGTGCAATGCATTAGGTTTGTGATGTATATTTAGTGTGTAAAAAGGAAAAGCTCCAAAAGTGCATTGTAAACATGTCTTTAGGGTTACATTGGTCCACCAGAAGCCAAAGAGTGTCCTTTGGGAATTAACCATACATCAATAGTCCGTATTGGAAAAATGGTATAGAAGACTATACTCTTGCAGACTAAGGTACTCGGTATCCCTAAATAAATTTAAAGTGTATCTAAACGTACAAATTAACTTTATTGAAACCTACTCTAAATGTGACTAAATGATTTTTTGTAATATGCTTTAGTGGTTATTTTCAAATTTCTTATCAAAATAGGAGTCCAAAATTCAGGTTCCTATTGCGCTCTAGAATCCATGCTCCTGTACACTGCTGTGTATGGGAGTACAGATTCACTGAGGCAGCACTGAGCGCTGTACAGGCAGGAGCTCATTAGCACATCACTGCTCCTGCCTGTACCTGTGCTGCTCTTCTAAAGTCTGACATAGCCCATCTATGCAAGGCTTTAGGATAGCAGCTCTGGTACAAGCTATGGAGCTCCTGTCTGTTAAGCACTAAGTGCGGGCTCAGTGAATCCATACTCCCATACACAGCACAGCAGTGTACGAGAGTACGGATTATAAAGCACCATCTGGACTTCAGGCGCCTATTTCACTAAGAAGAGTAAAAAAAATAAAAAAAATAAAGCATATTGCAAAAATTAATTTAGTCACATTTTAGAGCAGAGTTCAATAAAGTTACCAGTAATTTGTAAATTTAGGTACACTGTAAACTAATATAGGCAAATACAGACTTTGGACACAGAACATCTCACACTCTCCTCTAAAGAAGCAAGGTCCATTCTCTGGCTTCAGGAACTGCACATACCTGGTCATATCACGTAACTGTATCTGTGCGGGTCCCATTGGTAACGGTGACAAAGTTAGAGGTAGGTGGAGGGTCCTTTTAGATTGATTTCAGGGATTTAAGTTGCAAACTTAGGGCAATGACCTCAAATGTAGTATTTTCTGAAACACTACCTGTACCTCAAGCCACGCAAGAAACAAATGGGTCAAGAACTAGTGTAGGAAAAAGGGTTTGGGTTCTTGGAGAATTTTGCCGTGTCTGGGGGAGGTGCAGCTGTTTTGGAGGAAGATAATAGCTAGAATTTTAGAAGAGTCTTTAAACTAGGGACTTTTCGGGGGGGGGGGGGGGGTTAATTACATTATAGAAGGGGGAAAATAAAGCAAATAGTGACCGGGTTAAGTAGTAGAATCGGGGGTTGAATGGAGTGAGGGATTAAAACAGTTAATAAGGAAAGGTGTAGGGTAAAAAGTATCCAAAAACCTCTTAATTGTATGTATATTAATGCAGGAGCCAGACCAATGAGATTGGCGAACTTGAATTAGTAATGTCTCTGGAGGACTATTACATGGTGGGAATCATCAAGGCACGGCTGAATGATAGCTATGACTGGGCAGTGAACATACAAGTTACAGTCTGTTTGTTTATAAAGGATCGTAAAAACCAGAAAGGGGGAAATCCCAGGCTCCTTTAAGATATAAGTAAGGGTAATGAACATGTGCAGTGACTGTGGGTTTCTACATGAAGGGAAAAACAATAATAAAATACTGATAGGGGTTTGTTGTAAGCCGCCTTATATAATAGTCCCAAAAAAATCTACTACTAAGGAAAATGGATTAGGAGGCAAACCATAATGAGGTAGTTTTCATCGGGGACTTCAACTTCCCAGATATAGATTGGAAAACTGAAACCTTCGGATCTTATAAAGGAAACAGATTCTTAGCAATAACTAAAGACAATTACCTTTCCCAACCAGTACAGGATCGGACTTGGGGGAAGGCCATACTGAACAGTATTAACCAATAGACGAGACAGAACAACAGAAGTGCGGTTTGGGGGTCATCTGGGAAATGGTGACCATAATATAATAAACTTCCAATTGTCATTTTTAATAGGGTTTTTTGTCAGCGAAGCACAAAAACTAGACCAATAGCCTCACTAACAGTGTCCTCTAAAAAAAAATACTGACACAAAATGGGAAATTTTCATTGTGAGAGGTAAATATCTTACAGCAGGCATGGCCAACCTGAGGCTCTCCCTCTGTTGCAAAACTAAAACTCCCAGCATGTTCACACTGCCTACAGCTTTCAGCCTAAAGCAGGACATGGTGGGAGTTGTAGTTTTAGAACAGCTGGAAAGCCGCAGTTTGTCCATCCCTGCCTTACAGGAATAAAAGAGTTAGGAACAGGAATATCATATTATTTGCTTTATAAGATGTACTTTGAAATGTCAGTGAATCTTATAAAAGGCATACTAGTGATCGCTTCCATTATGGAAGCGCTCACTAGTATTCAGTAGGTGCAGGGAGCCAGGAGTGAGGCACTGCCGGTACTCCTCCTCCCTGGGGCCAAGCTGCACTGCCCTGACTACGTACAGCGTCAGGATGTAGTGCACGCACTAGGACCTGACGCTGCACGCTGTCAGGTCACAGTGCCGCACATGCCTAGAGAAGATGCAGGGAAGAGCTCCAGACCGGCGGAGCAGGAGAGGTAAGTGAACGTTTATTTTTAGGTCTGACACGGGGGTCTGGCGTGGAGGTCTGAAGGGGGTCTGATCTTGATCTGAGGTCTGATATGGGGGTGTGATCTGATGTCCTGATATTGGGGGTAAGATCTGAGGATCTGGTATGGGGGTCTGATGGTAGGTCCGTTTATGGGGGTGTGATCTGATTTGAGGATCTGCCAATCTAATTTGAAGTCTGATGAAAAATATATATTTTTATTTTTCTCCTCTAAAGCCTGGGGTGTATATTCTCATCACGTGTGTTTTATAAAGCAAATACAGTAAATAGAAATGTGCAGAGGGCAATACATAACAAAAATAAAGTATTTAAATTACTAAACCAGAAAGGTGTTGAAAAAATTGAATATGTAAAAGACAGATAACAGCAGCCAAGCAGGAGACAGAGAGGTTCATTGCCAAAGAGAGTAAAACTATCCTGAAAATGTTCTTCAATTATACAAATGGTAAAAAGGTTAAACCTGAAAGTTTTGTCCCCTAAAAGAGTGTTGAGGGAGGGGTTGTAACTGGCGATGAGGAGAAAGTGGATTTATTATTATTATTTTTCTATCCACTGTATTCACTGAGGAAAATGAAATGTCAGATTAAATGCAGAATGTGAAAGTAAACTCCCCATTAACTGTGGCCTGTCTGACCCAGGAAGAAGTGACACAGCATCATTAAGTAATGAACTACCAGACTGGGCAAAAAATGGTCAAGGTGCTCACTCCACGGCACACCCGCTGCCAAATAAATATAATGTATAAAAAAAAATACAGATTGGTAGTTTGGAGGGCACTCTACTATCTGGTTCAGCATGGAGACAGAAGTATATTACATAGTTACATAGTTAATACGGTTGAAAAAAGACATAAGACTATCAAGTTCAACCAAGGGATAGGTGGGGATGCGAATCCTAGAAGGCATGGAGACTCAGATTTCTACACGTTTTCCATAAGCATTGATGTTTTTTACTTTTAAGAATTCGTCTAAACCCTTTTTTAAAACTGACCACTGTTCCTGCTGTGACCATGTCCTGAGGAAGTCTATTCCACAGATTCACAGTTCTTACATTAAAGAAGCTTTGACGCTTCTGGAGACTGAACTTTTTTCTCTCCAATCGGAGGCAGTGCCCCCTTGTCTTCTGAGGGCATTTTACATGGAACAGTTTTTCACCGTATTTTTTGTATGGCCCATTTTTTATCTTTGTATAGGTTAATCATGTACCCCCTTAGACGTCTCTTCTCAAGACTAAATAAATTCAATTCTTTTAATCTTTCTTAATAACTAAGACCCTCCATGCCCCTCTCCTTTGTACTTTTTCCAGCTGTAGTGCTTCCTTTCTATGACTGGTGCCAAGAACTGAACTGCATATTCCAGATGAGGCTGCACCAACGCTTTGTAAAGTAGTAATATTACATCCCTGCCCCGCGAGTCCATGCTTTGTTTAATGCATGACAATATCCTGGTAGCCTTAGAAGCAGCTGATTGATATTGTATGCTGTAATTTAATTTAACATCCACAAGGACACCCAAATCTTTCTCTATAAGTGACTCTCCCAGTGTTACATCACCTAGGACATATGAAGCACAGAGATTATTAATACCATAGCTTTACATTTGAATGAAGTAATTGGAGGGCACTCAAATATCTGACTACATTCAAGGCAGGATATCAATAATCCTAATTTATTCACATAAAACTAATGTATTGGCATAAAACTCATAAAATATACATACATATAATATAAAACATAAATGTATACATACGTATGTCCATGTAGTAATACTCAGTCAGTCCTATGACCATGTATCCTCTCCAGGTCGGCGTCAATCGTAAATGTCTACGCTAAATATATTCGCCTGATGGCGCTTGAGTCACTTATGATTGTCCGCACTAGATCACCCGTTCAGGCGTCTGCATGCAATAGGAATCACTGGTATAATCTTTTCAAATAAGCCTCATAGGGCAGAGTACTTTACCCCGCTTTTGTTCCTGTGGGCTCATCCAGCAGCAGCCGCTTAAACTCACCCGGCGTCCCGAGCGGTTAGCAGGTCTCAAACGTGGCGTCCCACGTGACCTAGCTGTGTCTCACGTATTACACACTGCTCTGTGAAAGGCTGGTGATGCGCTGGGTCCGTACCGTATGTTGATCTTTATATCAGATGTCGTTTCACAGGGGGTCCGAGGGGTAGGATGCCCGATGCTGTTGGCACCTCAATATTCCATAGTGGAGTCCTGTGCTGTCATGAACCGTACGCGTTTCGGGGATCAAGCCCGTTCCTCAGCAGCAATGACAGCTACTAGAATCACTTATCCTTAAATATCCTCCTTGTAGCAAAGCATTCTGGAACTTTGGTCACATTAGGCACCTGATCTGAATCAACTCCTTTACAATCAAACAAATTATTCAACATACTTTACAAAAAGGGGTCACATATCCTCACTTGGACTTCCTAATCGCTTTGTATGTCAAAAAACGCACCTATGTTTTCTGTGCGTCCCTTGTCACAACTGCATCCCTAGTAGATTCTGTTTGATCACTCATTATTAACTGGACAATGTATCAGACAACACATGAAAATTAACACATGAAATACTTCAGTCACTCATTTAAAAACGTATTAAATTCTACTTAGGCCAATTAAAACACAAAATTATACATTCATTTCGAAAAAACGCATGATATTTACAAAAAACGCATGGTGTATAAAAAGAAAAAAAGAAAAAAAAATGCACTTGAGTTTTCTATGCGTTTTTTATCAAAAAATTCCCCTTGAGTGTTTGCATACTTGGTCACTGCTTATGGTCGATGTACTACATGAAAAATATATAAAAAATGTAAAAATATAAATATAATTTTTTTTTTTTTTTTAAACCATGCATGTATTTCATAAACTTCATAAAAGCGCATCAATCTCTAATTGGGAACATGATACATTCTTCTCAAGCTGTAGTTCAGAAGTATCCGAGGTGCGGTCAGGCGGAGAGAGGGGATCCAAGTGCTGATAGAAAGCCAGACTTGTATCCCATGTCTCCACCCGACAGCACCCAGTCTCCAAATCCCCTGTATATTTATAGGAACCCGAATAGCTCCATTTCAGCATTTAAACCTTTTGGGGCTAACGTATCGAACTCAAAAATCCTCCGGGACTCCTGTCTAGACATACGAGTAATAAGATTTCCACCTCTTTTTGGATGGTATACCTTCTCAATAGCTGTAAAACGAAGGGAGGTTGGATCACAGTTATGGAAAATCTTAAAATGTTTAGAAAGTGAGTGTAACTCATCCCCCTTCAGGATCTTCAACACATGTTCCCTCACTGTCTTTTTCAAGGGCCTTTTTCGTTCTGCCTACATATTGTTTTTGGCATGAGCATTCTAGGAGATAAATCACATTCTGAGAATCACATGTTAAAGTGTCCCTAATCTCAACCTCAAACTCATTATGGGAGGATTTTACTTTTGTTGTTTTTTTAGGAAATGAAGTATTTTTACAGTTTAGGCACCTCCCACACCTAAAAAACCCTTTTGGTGTCATCCACAAGGAGCCAGTTGGAGTCTTATGTTGTTTAGTAGTAGGGGCTATTTTTGATGCTAAATTGTTGGCTTTGGTGTATGTTATACGTGGGGATTCTGTGAGGAAAGGCCCAAGGAGTTTATCCCCAAGTAGAAAGTGCCAATATTTTCTGACTATTCTCTCCACTTGTTTGTGTTGTACGTGGAACGGTAGAATAAGTCTTGATACTTCTTCTTGAGTCTTATCCTCCTTTGGTTTGAAAAAAAGAGTCCCTTTCCATTCCCCTTACTTTATTTATAGCCTCCATAACCACCGTAGACGGATATTCCCTTTCTAGAAATTGGTCCCTTAGTGCTAGGGCCTCCACTTCAAATTGGTCTCCATGAGTACAGTTACGTCTCAACCTCCTAAATTGACTAACGGGTATGTTGGTCAGCCATCTTGGCAGGTGGCAGCTCGAAAACCTGATATAGCTGTTCCTGGCGACCGCTTTGAAGTGGGTGCTACAAATAATCCGGGGCCCCTCTACTTTAAGATTAATATCCAAAAACGTTGCCTCTCTGTATCTTATATCTGGAGTGAACTTTAAGTTCCTGTCATTCTGATTGATGTCTGTTAAAAACTTATTTAAAGAATCATTGTCTCCCTGCCAAATAAAAAACACGTCGTCAATGTAACGACGCCAGAGCACCAGACTCGTCCCCAGCCTGGGACTGATGACGTCATCTTCCCATTGCGCCAAAAATAGATTGGCATAACTGGGGGCGAATCTGGTGCCCATGGCGGTACCTGTGAGCTGTAAAAAGAATTCATCCTCAAACATGAAATAATTATGCGACAGAATGAATTGTACTGCTTTCAATATAAAGCCAATCTGTACTTCTTCCAACCCACTGTTCTTTTTGAGTTGACTATTCAAGGCTTCAAGGCCCTTAGTGTGTTCAATGATGGTATACAATGAACTGACATCTAAGGTGCCCATAATCCAGTTTTCCTCCTATTCTAACAGTTCTATAGTTTTAATTATGTCTGTTGTATCTTTAATATATGATGGGACCTTTTTGACCACTGGTTGAAGCCACTCATCTATATATTTTGATAAATTGTCCGAAAGGGATTCAATCCCTGATACAATCGGCCTGCCGGGACAGGAAATTAAATCCTTGTGAATCTTGGGAATACTGTAAAAGGCCGGAATCCTCTTCTCTGTACCCAAGATAAACCGAGCCTCCCGTTCTAATAGGAGGCCTCCCTCAACTCCCTTACGGCTTAATTTGGTTAGTATCTGGAAAAAGTCATCTGTTGGATCCTTTCTCAGTCTTTTGTATGTGACATCATCATTCAGCTGCCTAAGGCACTCGGCCCTGTACGCCTCTGTGTCCAAAATCACCACTGCTCCACCTTTGTCCGCAGGGCGCACAGTAACATCATGTGCCTTCTGCAGCTGTTGGATCGCTTCAATCTCTTTCTTGCTAAGATTGTTTCTATTTCTCTGCTTTATTTGTCTCAATTCTCTTTCTACATTAGCCCTGAAGGCTATCATCTTGTCACCCACTTCCTGCCTGGGATATCTCTTAGATCTCTCTCTCAAAGTAGTATGTGGGTATTTTTCCAGACTAATATCCACCGTATTCTGTGGGCTAACAGGGTTTTTCCAAAAATATTTTTTCAGGCATAAATTCCTGATAAATTTCTCTATCCCAATATAGGTCGAGAATTTGTCAATTGGTTTGGTAGGTGCAAACTTTAGTCCCTTACCCAAAAGTGAAATTTGTGCTTCAGTGAGTGTAATTTTGCTAATATTAATTATATTCGATGTGTCCTGTGTATCTGAGGGTTGTGTCTTTTTCCGTGAGTGTCTCCCTCTCCGTGTCTTTTTTGTGCATTGTAATACTGAGACGTGTGATTCAATGGTGACCTGTTGTGATACGTGATTGGACTCTGATAATTGTCCTCCATTCTCTGTGGTGAATATCTTTTGTGTGTAATTTGACGGTGTCTCAGATTGTACTCGTGCTGTCGTGTATTGTGATACCTTTGCGTTTGGTTCCGTGTTTGTCGACGTGGAGGGGACGGTGTGCGAGATTTCCTGATTCTGTGGTGTGGGGGGGTCCCATCTAAAAAAAGAGGGGAATCTAAAGCCTCAAACCTGTTGGAGGTTGGGATATTGACATGGTCCCGTGTTCTACTATTCTCCCCAATTTCTCTACTACCAGCGCTGGGATTCACATTTATTGTTCTATTAGTTTCTTGTTTCTTTTTCCCTGTATATTTAAATTTTTTAGATTTTCTATTCATAATCTCTCCTTCTAGATTATCCAAATTATGGCAAATTCTCTCTTTCCACTTCTGTACATCCTCTGTATCTGAAAAAAAAGTTCTATATCTTCCCTCAGGGTGGAAATCTGATCTGAGAACTGTTCTGTCATTTGAGATCTCCTAGTAATGACCATTTGTATCAGAACCTCTGATTGAGTTCTCAAGAAAAGATCCCATTCCTTTTGGAAATTCTCATCTGCTAAATCAGGGGCTGGATTCTTTATGAGACTAAGTCCTTTGGGATTAATGCCCTTGCGCAGGTACTGATTTAATGCCATTAATCTCCCATTTATTGCGCAGTTGTTTCTGCAATACCTTTTCCAACTCTCTTATTGCAGAAACAACTGCGCAATAAATGGGAGATTATGGCATTAAATCAGTACCTGCGCAAGGGGATTATTCCCAAAGGACTTAGTCTCATAAAGAATCCAGCCCCTTATTTAGCAGATGAGAATTTCCAAAAGGAATGGGATCTTTTCTTGAGAACTCAGAGTTTCTGATACAAATGGTCATTACTACGAGATCTCAAATGACAGAACAGTTCTCAGATCAGATTTCCACCCTGAGGAAAGATATAGAACTTTTTCCAGATACTGAGGATGTACAGAAGTGGAAAGAGAGAATTTGCCATAATTTGGATAATCTAGAAGGAGAGATTATGAATAGAAAATCAAAAAAATTAAAATATACAGGGAAAAAGAAACAAGAAACTAATAGAACAATAACTGTTAATCCCAGCGCTGGTAGTAGAGAAATTGGGGAGAATAGTAGAACACGGGATCATGTCAATATCCCAACCTCCAACAGGTTTGAGACTTTAGCTTCCCCTCTTTTTTTAGATGGGACCCCCCCACACCACAGAATCAGGAAATCTCGCACACCGTCCCCTCCACGTCGACAAACACAGAACCAAACGCAAAGATATCACAATACACGACAGCACGAGTACAATCTGAGACACCGTCAAATTACACACAAAAGATATTCACCACAGAGAATGGAGGACAATTATCAGGGTCCAATCACGTATCACAACAGGTCACCATTGAATCACACGTCTCAGTATTACAATGCACAAAAAAGACACGGAGAGGGAGACACTCACGGAAAAAGACACAACCCTCAGACACACAGGCCACATCGAATATAATTAATATTAGCAAAATTACACTCACTGAAGCACAAATTTCACTTTTGGGTAAGGGACTAAAGTTTGCACCTACCAAACCAATTGACAAATTCTCTACCTATATTGGGATAGAGAAATTTATCAGGAATTTATGCCTGAAAAAATATTTTTTGAAAAACCCTGTTAGCCCACAAAATACGGTGGATATTAGTCCGGAAAAATACCCCCATACTACTTTGAGAGAGAGATCTAAGAGATATCCCAGGCAGGAAGTGGGTGACAAGATGTCCTTCAGGACTAATGTAGAAAGAGAATTGAGACAAATAAAGCCGAGAAATAGAAACAATCTTAGCAAGAAAGAGATTGAAGCGATCCAACAGCTGCAGGAGGCACATAATGTTACTGTGCGCCCTGCGGACAAAGGTGGAGCAGTGGTGATTTTGGACACAGAGGCGTACAGGGCCGAGTGCCTTAGGCAGCTGAATGATGATGTCACATACAAAAGACTGAGAAAGGATCCAACAGATGACTTTTTCCAGGTACTAACCAAATTAAGCCGTAAGGGAGTTGAGGGAGGCCTCCTATTAGAACGGGAGGCTCGGTTTATCTTGGGTACAGAGAAGAGGATTCCGGCCTTTTACTGTATTCCTAAGATTCACAAGGATTTAATTTCCCCTCCCGGTAGGCCAATTGTATCAGGGATTGAATCCCTTTCGGCCAAATTATCAAAATATATAGATGAGTGGCTTCAACCAGTGGTCAAAAAGGTCCCATTGTGCCGGCATACATACATAATTCCTCTGGGTAGCCATTTTGTATGCTTCTGGCCTATGTAAAAGAACAGTGAACTCTCATCTTCCTGAAGCCTGGGTCAAGTATGATATAGATGGACACTTTTATTACCACTACTCTGTGAGGCCAGCTATAAAAGGTCATAAAGGCTATACCAGGCCCAGCTCATTCTGTCCTATAAGATAAAGATCAGCTCGCTGTCAAGCCTGGCTGGAGCGTGACGTCATTAATTTCCAGGTCTGGTTTGAGGAGAGCTAATAGCCCTTAATTAGCTCTGGGCATAAAACCAGTCCACTTTCATATTTCAGTTATGAATCAACTTATGCCCTTTCTGACACCAGATCCAGGCTCTACAGAGTATTGTGGTTAATTGGGTATCAAATATGACCAGAGGATGTGATTCTGTAGCTCACCTATGGGTGGTAGAAGAACTACAGGTCCCAGCATTACCGTGTGTGGTCTCATTCTGTATGTAAATAAATAAGGATCGCAAATATGTATTCTGTATAAAAATATGCCGATGTATCAGGGAGATACAGGCTTAAGTATAATCCTCATTGTAGGAACTGAACTTTGATGGGGGTCATAAAACCCTTGGAGGCCAATCCCTAGGCTTCACAGTCACTCTGCTGCCATTGGCTGACAGGAGTAAGTCTCCTGCCCATGGCAGAGTTCATAAAAATCTGTGCACAAGGACAGAGGAGAGAGACCCATGGAACATCACCAGACACTTAATTGGACATTGATGGCATATCCCTGTATCAGAAGAACTTTGAGGGTCTCCCCTGATACATACTGAACGGGGTTTGCAAGGATTCAAAAAGGACATATGAACGACCATCTGAAAGCCTCCAGAGAAACTAAGTATTCTTTCACCTTTTTCCCTTTCATTTGAACTGTCGTGATTATTTATATTGTTATTATTATTCTGTAGATTTATAGTCATTTTCATTAGATTTGTATGCACTGCTTTTTACCTCTTATTAAAGATTATAAAATCTAAGTGGCCAAGTCTTCCATATTCTAAGCTGCTGAACAACGTACCTTGCCTTTGAAGAGACGTTACCAGGTAGTTAGTTAAATTGCATTTAGGAATTGTAGCTGGGGGTGATTGACTGCGGTTGGTCAGTAAGTGATATCCGGTTCATCCACTGATCTGTGTGATAGTTAATGACCCGGATAGTCGGCTCGTGGACCGGGAACCCACGTGGTGGCAGTTACCGAAGTGTAGTGGGGGGGTGTTAGCCGAAGGGTAATACCCCGGTCACGTGAGGTCTCTGTGTGTGCGCAGACTCCGTCACAGACCACTACGTCAGAGCTGTGGGATCCAGAGCGATCGGATCCATAGTTCGTGACATTTTCTGGTGGCAGCTTACGGGATTCTGTATGCTTAGAATATTAGTGCATGAAGTTATGTCCATAACTCTGTACTAAAGGATTGAAAAATTCTGGAAGACGAAGCACAGTGCATTAGTTTTGATAGAATAATAATTCACGACAGTACCCTCCCCTCTCTCTTGTTTTCTGTCCTATCTTTTATTTGGCAATAATGTCCGAATCCGTGAATTATGACGTCCTGAGCGTGTCTGATATCACAGCTCTGTGTGAGCACAAAGGCATCCAAGTATATGGGAAAAATAAGACTGTCCTTATCCAGGAGTTATGTGCACGGAGGAGTCAAGAGTCATCCCTGCAGGATTCAGAGAATGGAGGACACTCAGGGGCCCCTGAGCCAGGTGACCCCTTCCAGAATGAGGATGATGAACTGGGAGGAGGACAGCCTGCTGGGACTTGCAGTCCTCTAGCTGGACATAACTCTGTCTCTATGCCATCCCAAAATGGTCTGGACCAACTAATGCTCAGTAACCCGGACTTATATTTTCGGCTGCTGGAGGCACGTCGGGCAGAGCGCCAGGCTGAGCGCGAGGCTGCAGAACGGGAAGCTGTCCGCAGGCATGAACTGGACATGGCCCGAGTACAGCTTCAGGGGTCCGACCGGCATGCTACATCCACAGGCCCATCCCTGATGGTCAAGCCAAAACTGCCTGTGATGGAGTCTGAGAACTGTGACATTGATCTTTTCCTGCATGCTTTTGAAACCTCATGCCAGCAGTACCAGGTACCAGAGCCACAGTGGGCGGGACATCTAATGTCCGCACTGAAGGGCAAAGCTATGGAGGCCCTGGTCGGACTACCATTAGCAGAGCGTACCAGTTACGCGGTCATCAAAAAGGCTATTCTGGTCAAGTACCAGCTGACTCCAGAGACTTACCGTTTACGGTTCCGGTCCCTGCGGAGAGGGCCCGGAGATACTTTTACGGACCATCTGGGCAAGTTGCAGACCACCTTCCAACAGTGGTCTGATCCCCTCACAGAGGACACCAAGCAGTCCCTGGCGGATCTGATGGTCCGAGAACAGTTTATCTCAAATTGCCCCACGGATGTGCAAAAATATGTATGTGAGCACAAGCCGAAGAGTGCGCGGGAGGCGGCCGAGCTAGCCGATGAATACGTCGCCATGCCCAGCACTCGGGCATTCAAAGACACTCTGTCCCGCCTGGGAGGAACCTCTTCATCTGCTTCTTCCTCCCGGCCAGCTTTGTCGGTTCCGGTCCAGCGACCCTTTCACAGGCCTGCACAAAGACCCGAAGGAGTCAAGCCAGCACCGACAGATGTGCGCAAATGCTATGCGTGCGGCAAGCCAGGACACCTCAGCCACTCGTGCCCGGAGAAGAAGACAGCACCCCCTGGCAAGCTTGCCCGCAACCCATCATCTGTGCTGTTGGTGAATGGAGCTGCAAGACACACCGCAGACAACCTACAGTCGGTTACTGTGGGCAACCGGTGCACCACAGGCGTCCGCGATACAGGAGCCGAAGTCACACTAGTTCGGCCTGAACTAGTGGATGATGCAGACCTTATTCCCGGCAAAAGCCTCACCATCACGGGAGTTGGGGGGGTGAGCCCTAATGTTCCCCTAGCTCGTGTTTTCCTTGATTGGGGGGCTGGGAGTGGAGTAAGGGAGGTGGGAGTCTCTGCGGAGATCCCCACAAATGTTTTATTAGGCACTGACCTAGGACGATTGGTCTCGTGCTACGTGCCCCCTGGAAGCACACAGGACTCACCCGTCCCTATGGAGGTCCCTGGACATACCGAGGTACTGTGCAAGGATGTTTGCGTAACATCAGAAAACCTTGGGGATGGACCGCGGGAGGTGGGAGGTGGGGTGTGTGGGAGCAGTTCTCCTACGTCAGGAGATGTAGAGGGGATGGCGGGTGTATGTACACAGGTAGCGGACATGTGTTTAACTGATTCAAGTTGTGCAAATGTTAAATGTGATGACATTATTGTGCCTGTGTTGCCCGTCACTCGCAGGGCTGCAAAAGCCGCAGCGGAACGCTCCATTGGGGAAGAGCAAGTGGAAGTGTCCCCTTCCACTGGTTCGGACCCCGTGGACTTAACCGCGTCAGAGCCTCAGCCACTGTCCCTGTTCGCCACAGGACAGCTGGCTGGGACTTGTAGTGCCGCCTTTGAGCAGGCCCTGCGAGATGACCCTACCTTGGAGCAGCTAAGAGGGTTAGCTGCTAGCCCTCACACTGAGGGAGACAAATACCGAGTGTGTTGGGACAATGGGAAACTGTATAAGGAGGACATCTCCCACAGTGACAGTAGGGTGGGGCCACTCAAGAGGCAGCTCATTGTACCTGTGCAGTTCAGGGAACAATTACTGCAAGTGGCTCATGAGATCCCCTTAGCTGGTCACCTGGGAATAACCAAAACAAAGTCCCGGGTGATGCAGAATTTTTTCTGGCCTGGCCTCGGGGCAGATGTCGCCAAGTACTGCAGGTCCTGCGACACCTGTCAGCGAGTTGGCAAAGCAGGAGACCGTCACCGAGCTCCATTGAATCCCTTACCGATAATTGATGAACCCTTCAGGAGGGTGGCCGTGGACATCATTGGTCCACTGGCCATCCCCAGCAGTTCAGGTAAACGGTTCATATTAACCCTGGTGGATTACGCGACGCACTACCCAGAAGCAGTGGCGTTATCCTCCATTAGGGCGGACAAGGTTGCGGACGCCCTGCTGGGGATTTTCACGAGAGTGGGGTTCCCAGCTGAGCTTCTCAGCGACCAAGGACCTCAGTTCATGTCTGAACTAATGCAGGGGCTCTGTAGGAAAATACAGGTGAACCATATCGTAGCCAGCCCTTACCACCCACAAACAAACGGCCTCTGTGAGCGCTTCAACGGGACGTTGAAGCAGATGCTAAAGACGTTCGTGGAGGCGCAAGGGACGGACTGGGAACGATATCTACCTCACCTGCTATTTGCCTACAGAGAGGTTCCTCAGGAGTCAACCGGGTTTTCGCCCTTCGAACTCCTGTATGGTCGACGAGTAAGAGGTCCCCTAGACCTAATCAGAGAGTCTTGGGAAGGCAAGGTTGCCAGAACGGAAGTCTCTGTAGTAGACTATGTCCTCAGGTTCCGAGACAAAATGGAGTCGCTTGTAGGTCTGGTACAGGAGAATATGGTGCAGGCCCAAAGCAAACAGAAGCAGTGGTATAACCGCACTGCCCGAGAGAGAATCTACCAGGAGGGGCAGAAGGTCTATGTCCTGCTGCCAATGCGGCAAAACAAACTGCAAGCTGCATGGGAAGGGCCGTACCCCATTGTCAAACGTCTGAGTAAGGTAAATTATGTGGTGGGCCTTGGAGAGGGAGGTAGAAGACAGAAGACGTTTCACGTCAACATGCTCAAGGAGCATCACGAGAGAACGCCACATGTTATGCCGGTTTGCAGCCTGCCCGAAAGGGAGGAGGCCGACCCCCTACTAGATCTGCTAGCTGACACTCGAGAGTTGGAGGTGGACTTAACCCTCAACTCTCGTCCCAGCAGAGATCTCAGCTCTTAGAAGTGTTGACGGCTCACCGTGACACTTTTACAGGGAAACCCGGGAGAACACACCTTGCAGTCCATCATGTGGACACAGGTACACATGCTCCCACAAAGCAGTCCGCCTACCACGTCTCAATGGAGGTCCAGGCAGACCTCAGAAGGGAGATCGAGGAGATGAAGCAGCTCGGGGTCATTCAGAAATCCCACAGCGCTTGGGCCTCACCGATGGTTCTGGTCCCGAAGAAAGATCAGACAACCAGGTTCTGTGTGGATTATCGGAAACTGAATGCCATCACAACCTCGGATGCTTACCCCATGCCCAGGATTAATGAACTGTTAGATAAGTTGGCAGGAGCCAGCTACCTGACAATCATGGACCTGAGCAGGGGGTATTGGCAGATTCCCCTGACCTCGGAGGCTCAGGAGAAGTCGGCCTTCATCACCCCTTTCGGCTTACACGAATTTACTGTAATGCCGTTTGGTATGAAGAATGCGCCAGCCACCTTTCAAAGGCTTGTGAATGACTTGCTGGAAGGACTAGAAGAATGTGCTGTCGCCTATTTAGACGACATTGCCGTGTATAGCCCCACATGGAAGGAGCACCTGGTGCACCTGTCGCAAGTACTGGACAAACTTGCTGCGGCTGGACTAACTGTTAAGCCTAGCAAGTGCCAGCTGGGCATGAATGAGGTCACTTACTTAGGCCACAGAGTAGGAGGAGGCACACTGAGGCCTGAAATAGAGAAGGTGGAAGCCATTACGAGATGGCCAACACCCCTCACCAAGAAACAGGTCATGTCTTTCTTGGGAACGGCCGGGTACTATAGGAAGTTCATCCCGAACTATAGCACCCTGGCCAAGCCTCTGACAGACTTGACCAAGAAGAAGCTGCCCAGGATGGTGTCATGGACGCCGGAATGCGAGCAAGGCTTCCAGGCCCTGAAGGATGCACTAGCCAGTTCTCCTGTGCTTCAGGCCCCAGATTTCACTCGGAAGTTTGTGGTCCACACGGATGCTTCTGCCTTTGGTCTGGGTGCAGTCCTGAGTCAGGTGAACCAGGCCGGGGAGGAGCATCCTGTACTATACCTGAGCCGTAAGTTACTGGCCAGGGAAACCAGCTACTCCACAATAGAGAAGGAGTGTTTAGCTATTGTGTGGTCCCTGCAAAAGCTACAACACTACCTGTATGGACGCAATTTCACAGTGATCACCGATCACAATCCCCTCAGCTGGTTGGCACGTCTCGCAGGAGACAATGCGAAACTGCTGAGATGGAGCCTGATTTTGCAGCAGTACAACTTCACCGTGCAGCACAGAAAAGGTAGTTTACATGGAAATGCCGACGGGTTGTCGCGGCAGGGAGAATCGGCCGGAGACGGCTGGGTTGCTGTAGAATAGGCTTGTGGCCATTTCCCCAGGCAACCTTTTAAAAGAGGGAGGTGTGCCGGCATACATACATAATTCCTCTGGGTAGCCATTTTGTATGCTTCTGGCCTATGTAAAAGAACAGTGAACTCTCATCTTCCTGAAGCCTGGGTCAAGTATGATATAGATGGACACTTTTATTACCACTACTCTGTGAGGCCGGCTATAAAAGGTCATAAAGGCTATACCAGGCCCAGCTCATTCTGTCCTATAAGATAAAGATCAGCTCGCTGTCAAGCCTGGCTGGAGCGTGACGTCATTAATTTCCAGGTCTGGTTTGAGGAGAGCTAATAGCCCTTAATTAGCTCTGGGCATAAAACCAGTCCACTTTCATATTTCAGTTATGAATCAACTTATGCCCTTTCTGACACCAGATCCAGGCTCTACAGAGTATTGTGGTTAATTGGGTATCAAATATGACCAGAGGATGTGATTCTGTAGCTCACCTATGGGTGGTAGAAGAACTACAGGTCCAGCATTACCGTGTGTGGTCTCATTCTGTATGTAAATAAATAAGGATCGCAAATATGTATTCTGTATAAAAATATGCCGATGTATCAGGGAGATACAGGCTTAAGTATAATCCTCATTGTAGGAACTGAACTTTGATGGGGGTCATAAAACCCTTGGAGGCCAATCCCTAGGCTTCACAGTCACTCTGCTGCCATTGGCTGACAGGAGTAAGTCTCCTGCCCATGGCAGAGTTCATAAAAATCTGTGCACAAGGACAGAGGAGAGAGACCCATGGAACATCACCAGACACTTAATTGGACATTGATGGCATATCCCTGTATCAGAAGAACTTTGAGGGTCTCCCCTGATACATACTGAACGGGGTTTGCAAGGATTCAAAAAGGACATATGAACGACCATCTGAAAGCCTCCAGAGAAACTAAGTATTCTTTCACCTTTTTCCTTTTCATTTGAACTGTCGTGATTATTTATATTGTTATTATTATTCTGTAGATTTATAGTCATTTTCATTAGATTTGTATGGACTGCTTTTTACCTCTTATTAAAGATTATAAAATCTAAGTGGCCAAGTCTTCCATATTCTAAGCTGCTGAACAACGTACCTTGCCTTTGAAGAGACGTTACCAGGTAGTTAGTTAAATTGCATTTAGGAATTGTAGCTGGGGGTAATTGACTGCGGTTGGTCAATAAGTGATATCCGGTCCATCCACTGATCTGTGTGATAGTGAATGACCCGGATAGTCGGCTCGTGGACCGGGAACCCACGTGGTGGCAGTTACCGAAGTGTAGTGGGGGGGTGTTAGCCGAAGGGTAATACCCCGGTCACGTGAGGTCTCTGTGTGTGCGCAGACTCCGTCACAGACCACTACGTCAGAGCTGTGGGATCCAGAGCGATCGGATCCATAGTTCGTGACACCCATCATATATTAAAGATACAACAGACATAATTAAAACTATAGAACTGTTAGAATGGGAGGAAAACTGGATTATGGGCACCTTAGATGTCAGTTTATTGTATACCATCATTGAACACACTAAGGGCCTTGAAGCCTTGAATAGTCAACTCGAAAAGAACAGTGGGTTGGAAGAAGTACAGATTGGCTTTATATTGAAAGCAGTACAATTCATTCTGTCGCATAATTATTTCATGTTTGAGGATGAATTCTTTTTACAGCTCACAGGTACCGCCATGGGCACCAGATTCGCCCCCAGTTATGCCAATCTATTTTTGGCGCAATGGGAAGATGACGTCATCAGTCCCAGGCTGGGGACGAGTCTGGTGCTCTGGCGTCGTTACATTGACGACGTGTTTTTATTTGGCAGGGAGACAATGATTCTTTAAATAAGTTTTTAACAGACATCAATCAGAATGACAGGAACTTAAAGTTCACTCCAGATATAAGATACAGAGAGGCAACGTTTTTGGATATTAATCTTAAAGTAGAGGGGCCCCGGATTATTTGTAGCACCCACTTCAAAGCGGTCGCCAGGAACAGCTATATCAGGTTCTCGAGCTGCCACCTGCCAAGATGGCTGACCAACATACCTGTTAGTCAATTTAGGAGGTTGAGACGTAACTGTACTCATGGAGACCAATTTGAAGTGGAGGCCCTAGCACTAAGGGACCAATTTCTAGAAAGGGAATATCCGTCTACGGTGGTTATGGAGGCTATAAATAAAGTAAAGGGAATGGAAAGGGACTCTTTTTTTCAAACCAAAGGAGGATAGGACACAAGAAGAAGTATCAAGACTTATTCTACCGTTCCACGTACAACACAAACAAGTGGAGAAAATAGTCAGAAAATATTGGCACTTTCTACTTGAGGATAAACTCCTTGGGCCTTTCCTCACAGAATCCCCACGTATAACATACACTAAAGCCAACAATTTAGCATCAAAAATAGCCCCTACTACTAAACAACATAAGACTCCAACTGGCTCCTTGTGGATGACACCAAAAGGGTTTTTTAGGTGTGGGAGGTGCCTAAACTGTAAAAATACTTCATTTCCTAAAAAAACAACAAAAGTAAAATCCTCCCATAATGAGTTTGAGGTTGAGATTAGGGACACTTTAACATGTGATTCTCAGAATGTGATTTATCTCCTAGAATGCTCATGCCAAAAACAATATGTAGGCAGAACCAAAAGGCCCTTGAAAAAGACAGTGAGGGAACATGTGTTGAAGATCCTGAAGGGGGATGAGTTACACTCACTTTCTAAACATTTTAAGATTTTCCATAACTGTGATCCAACCTCCCTTCGTTTTACAGCTATTGAGAAGGTATACCGTCCAAAAAGAGGTGGAAATCTTATTACTTGTATGTCTAGACAGGAGTCTCGGAGGATTTTTGAGTTCGATATGTTAGCCCCAAAAGGTTTAAATGCTGAAATAGAGCTATTCAGGTTCCTATAATTATACAGGGGATTTGGAGACTGGGTGCTGTCGGGTGGAGACATGGGATACAAGTCTGGCTGTCTATCAGCACTTGGATCCCCTCTCTCCGCCTGACCGCACCTCGGATACTTCTGAACTCCAGCTTGAGAAGAATGTATCATGTTCCCAATTAGAGATTGATGCGCTTTTATGAAATTTATGAAATACATGCATGGTTTAAAAAAAAAATAATAATTTAATATTTATATTTTTTCATTTTTTATTTATTTTTCATATAGTACATTGACCATAAGCAGTGACCAAGTATGCAAACACTCAAGGGGCATTTTTTGATAAAAAACGCATAGAAAACGCAAGTTCATTTTTTTTTGGTTTTTTTCTTTTTATACACCATGCGTTTTTTTGTAAATATCATGCGTTTTTTCGAAATGAATGTATAATTTTGTGTTTTAATTGGCCTAAGTAGAATTTAATACGTTTTTAAATGAGTGACTGAAGTATTTCATGTGTTATTTTTCATGTGTTGTCTGATTCATTGTCCAGTTAATAATGAGTGATCAAACAGAATCTACTAGGGATGCAGTTGTGACAAGGGACGCACAGAAAACATAGGTGCGTTTTTTGCAAACACTGTGCATTTTTTGACATACAAAGCGATTAGGAAGTCCAAGTGAGGATATGTGACCCCTTTTTGTAAAGTATGTTGAATAATTTGTTTGATTGTAAATGAGTTGATTCAGATCAGGTGCCTAATGTGACCAAAGTTCCAGAATGCTTTGCTACAAGGAGGATATTTAACGATAAGTGATTCTAGTAGCTGTCATTGCCGCTGAGGAAGGGGCTTGATCCCCGAAACGCGTACGGTTCATGACAGCACAGGACTCCACTATGGAATATTGAGGTGCCAACAGCATCGGGCATCCTACCCCTCGGACCCCCTGTGAAACGACATCTGACATAAAGATCAACATACGGTCCGGACTCTAGGACCCAGCGCATCACCAGCCTTTCACAGAGCAGTGTGTAATACGTGAGACACAGCTAGGTCACGTGGGACGCCACGTTTGAGACCTGCTAACCGCTCGGGACGCCGGGTGAGTTTAAGCGGCTGCTGCTGGATGAGCCCACAGGAACAGAAGAGGGGTAAAGTACTCTGCCCTATGGGGCTTATTTGAAAATATTATACAAGTGATTCCTATTGCATGCAGACGCCTGAACGGGTGATCTAGTGCGGACAATCATAAGTGACTCAAGCGCCATCAGGCGAATATATTTAGCGTGGACATTTACGATTGACGCCGACCTGGCGATGATACATGGTCATAGGACTGACTGAGTATTACTACATGGACATATGTATACATTTATGTTTTATATTATATGTATGTATATTTTATGAGTTTTATGCCAATACATTAGTTTTATGTGAATAAATTAGGATTATTTATATCCTGCCTTGAATGTAGTCAGATATTTGAGTGCCCTCCAATTACTTCATTCATTTGTATTTTTCTTAGCGGATTTGGGTGAATCCGCGGAGTGAGCATCGGGTCCTTGGAAGAGGTGGGGTGAGCCGCTGTACACTGGTATCTTTATAGCTTTACATTTGTCCACATTTAACCTCATTCGCCAAGTTGATGCCCAATCTCTCAGTGTTCAAATCAGCTTGTAGTTTATGGACATCTTCCATAGACGGTACAGTTCTACATAGCTTAGTATCATCTGCAAAAATAGAAATGGGGCTATTAATCTCGTCCTCGATATCATTAATAAATAAATTAAATAATAAAGGGCCCAGCACTGAATCTTGGGGTACACCGCTTATAACATGGGACCATTCTGAATAGGAATTATTGACCACAACTCTCTGGACATGGTCCTTTAGCCAGTTTTCAATCCAATTACAGACTATACTTTCCAAGCCTATAGGTCTATAATTACCTGTGAAGGACATTGATCCTTTTTTGAATATGGGCACCACGTTTGCCTTGCGCCAATCACTTGGCACTGTGCCAGTACCTAGAGAATCTTTAATAATTATAAACGGGGGCACAGCAATGACTGAACTGAGCTCTTTAAGTACTCTTTGCTGTAATCCATCTGGACTCGGACCCTTGTTCACATTTACCCTATTTAACTTGTCTTGGACCATATCTACAGTTAGCCAATTGAGTTTATTATTGGATGTACTAACAGCCCCGGCATCACAGGTATCAGCTCCTTTCTCTTCTTTTGTATATACAGAGCTAAAAAAAAACATTTAGTAACTCTGCCTTTTCCTTATCTGCAGTGACTATCCCCCCTTTACCGTTATTTAGTGGACCTACCTGCTCAGACCTAGGTTTTTTAGCATTTATATATGTAAATATTTTGTGGGGATTTGTTTTGCTCTCTTTTGCTGCCTGCTGTTCATTTTTTATTTTTGCTAATCTCCTTTTTACAGATTTTATTAAGCCTTTTGTAATCTTCAAACACTACAGCTGACCCCTCAGATTTGTATTTTTTAAATGCCCTTTTTTGTCTTTTATTGCCCGTTTTACAGTAGCTGTAAGTCATGGGGGGTTTAATTTTAGCTGTTTATTCTTGTTACCGAAAGGAATAAATTTTTTTGTGCAATTACTTAATGCGGATTTAACCACCTCAGCCCCCAGTGCTTAAACACCCTGAAAGACCAGGCCACTTTTTACACTTCTGACCTACACTACTTTCACTGTTTATTGCTCGGTCATGCAACTTACCACCCAAATGAATTTTACCTCCTTTTCTTCTCACTAATAGAGCTTTCATTTAGTGGTATTTCATTGCTGCTGACATTTTTACTTTTTTTGTTATTAATCGAAATTTAACGATTTTTTTGCAAAAAAATGACATTTTTCACTTTCACTTGTAAAATTTTGCAAAAAAAACGAGATCCATATATAAATTTTGCTCAAAATTTATTGTTCTACATGTCTTTGATAAAAAAAAAATGTTTGGGTAAAAAAAAAATGGTTTGGGTAAAAGTTATAGCGTTTACAAACTATGGTACAAAAATGTGAATTTCCGCTTTTTGAAGCAGCTCTGACTTTCTGAGCACCTGTCATGTTTCCTGAGGTTCTACAATGCCCAGACAGTACAAACACCCCACAAATGACCCCATTTCGGAAAGTACACACCCTAAGGTATTCGCTGATGGGCATAGTGAGTTCATAGAACTTTTTATTCTTTGTCACAAGTTAGCGGAAAATGATGATTTTTATTTTTATTTTTTTTTCTTACAAAGTCTCATATTCCACTAACTTGTGACAAAAAATAAAAACTTCTATGAACTCACTATGCCCATCACGAAATACCTTGGGGTCTCTTCTTTCCAAAATGGGGTCACTTGTGGGGTAGTTATACTGCCCTGGCATTCTAGGGGCCCAAATGTGTGGTAAGGAGTTTGAAATCAAATTCTGTAAAAAATGACCTGTGAAATCCGAAAGGTGCTCTTTGGAATATGGGCCCCTTTGCCCACCTAGGCTGCAAAAAAGTGTCACACATCTGGTATCTCTGTATTCAGGAGAAGTTGAGGAATGTGTTTTGGGGTGTCTTTTTACATATACCCATGCTGGGTGAGATAATAATCTTGGTCAAATGCCAACTTTGTATAAAAAAATGGGAAAAGTTGTCTTTTGCCAAGATATTTCTCTCACCCAGCATGGGTATATGTAAAATGACACCCCAAAACACATTCCCCAACTTCTCCTGAGTACGGAGATACCAGATGTGTGACACTTTTTTGCAGCCTAGGTGGGCAAAGGGGCCCATATTCCAAAGAGCACCTTTCGGATTTCACTGGTCATTTTTTACAGAATTTGATTTCAAACTCCTTACCACACATTTGGGCCCCTAGAATGCCAGGGCAGTATAACTACCCCACAAGTGACCCCATTTTGGAAAGAAAAGACCCCAAGGTATTTGCTGATGGGCATAGTGAGTTCATAGAACTTTTTATTTTTTGTCACAAGTTAGTGGAATATGAGACTTTGTATGAAAAAAAAAATAAAAAAAAAAAAAATCATCATTTTCCACTAACTTGTGACAAAAAATAAAAAATTCTAGGAACTCGCCATGCCCCTCACGGAATACCTTGGGGTGTCTTCTTTCCAAAATGGGGTCACTTGTGGGGTAGTTATACTGCCCTGGCATTTTCCAGGGGCCCTAATGTGTGGTAAGTAGGTAAATGACCTGTGAAATCCTAAAGGTGCTCTTTGGAATATGGGCCCCTTTGCCCACCTAGGCTGCAAAAAAGTGTCACACATGTGGTATCGCCGTATTCAGGAGAAGTTGGGGAATGTGTTTTGGGGTGTCATTTTACATATACCCATGCTGGGTGAGAGAAATATCTTGGCAAAAGACAACTTTTCCCATTTTTTTATACAAAGTTGGCATTTGACCAAGATATTTCTCTCACCCAGCATGGGTATATGTAAAATGACACCCCAAAACACATTCCCCAACTTCTCCTGAGTACGGCGATACCAGATGTGTGACACTTTTTTGCAGCCTAGATGCGCAAAGGTGCCCAAATTCCTTTTAGGAGGGCATTTTTAAACATTTGGATACCAGACTTCTTCTCACGCTTTGGGGCCCCTAGAATGCCAGGGCAGTATAAATACCCCACATGTGACCCCATTTTGGAAAGAAGACACCCCAAGGTATTCAATGAGGGCATGGCGAGTTCATAGAATTTTTTTTTTTTTGGCACAAGTTAGCGGAAATTGATATTTTTAATTTTTTTCTCACAAAGTCTCCCGTTCCGCTAACTTGGGACAAAAATTTCAATCTTTCATGGACTCAATATGCCCCTCACGGAATACCTGGGGGTGTCTTCTTTCCGAAATGGGGTCACATGTGGGGTATTTATACTGCCCTGGCATTCTAGGGGCCCTAAAGCGTGAGAAGAAGTCTGGAATATAAATGTCTAAAAAATTTTACGCATTGGATTCCGTGAGGGGTATGGTGAGTTCATGTGAGATTTATTTTTTGACACAAGTTAGTGGAATATGAGACTTTGTAAGAAAAAATAATAATAATTCCGCTAACTTGGGCCAAAAAAATGTCTGAATGGAGCCTTACAGAGGGTGATCAATGACAGGGGGGTGATCAATGACAGGGGGGTGATCAGAGAGTCTATATGGGGTGATCACCCCCCTGTCATTGATCACCCACCTGTAAGGCTCCATTCAGATGTCCGTATGTGTTTTTGCGGATCCGATCCATGTATCCGTGGATCCGTAAAAATCATACGGACATCTGAATGCAGCATGACAGGGGGGGGTGATCAATGACAGGGGGGGGGTGATCAGGGAGTCTATATGGGGTGATCACCACAGTCATTGATCACCCCCCCTGGAAGGCTCCAGGGAGACGCCTGTATGTGTTTTGCGGATCCGATCCATCTATCAGTGGATCCGTAAAAATCATGCGGACATCTGAATGGAGCTTTACAGGGGGTTGATCAATGACAGGGGTGTAATCAATGACAGGGGGGTGATCAGGGAGTCTATATGGGGTGATAACCACAGTCATTGATCATGCCCCTGTAAGGCTTCATTCAGACGTCCGTATGCGTTTTGCGGATCCGATCCATCTATCAGTGGATCCGTAAAAATCATGCAAACATCTGAATGGAGCTTTACAGGGGGTTGATCAATGACAGGGGTGTAATCAATGACAGGGGGGTGATCAGGGAGTCTATATGGGGTGATAACCACAGTCATTGATCATGCCCCTGTAAGGCTTCATTCAGACGTCCGTATGCGTTTTGCGGATCCGATCCATCTATCAGTGGATCCGTAAAAATCATGCGGAAATCTGAATGGAGCTTTACAGGGGGTTGATCAATGACAGGGGTGTAATCAATGACAGGGGGGTGATCAGGGAGTCTATATGGGGTGATAACCACAGTCATTGATCATGCCCCTGTAAGGCTTCATTCAGACGTCCGTATGCGTTTTGCGGATCCGATCCATCTATCAGTGGATCCGTAAAATCATGCGGACATCTGAATGGAGCTTTACAGGGGGTTGATCAATGACAGGGGTGTAATCAATGACAGGGGGATGATCAGGGAGTCTATATGGGGTGATAACCACAGTCATTGATCATGCCCCTGTAAGGCTTCATTCAGACGTCCGTATGCGTTTTGCTGATCCGATCCATCTATCAGTGGATCCGTAAAAATCATGCGGACATCTGAATGGAGCTTTACAGGGGGGTGATCAATGACAGGGGGGTAATCAATGACAGGGGGGTGATCAGGGAGTCTATATGGGGTGATAACCACAGTCATTGATCATGCCCCTGTAAGGCTTCATTCAGACGTCCGTATGCGTTTTGCGGATCCGATCCATCTATCAGTGCATCGTAAAAATCATGCGGACATCTGAATGGAGCTTTACAGGGGGTTGATCAATGACAGGGGTGTAATCAATGACAGGGGGGTGATCAGGGAGTCTATATGGGGTGATAACCACAGTCATTGATCATGCCCCTGTAAGGCTTCATTCAGACGTCCGTATGCGTTTTGCGGATCCGATCCATCTATTAGTGCATCCGTAAAAATCATGCGGACGTCTGAATGGAGCTTTACAGGGGGTTGATCAATGACAGGGGGGTAATCAGGGAGTCTATATGGGGTGATCAGGGGCTAATAAGGGGTTAATAAGTGACGGGGGGGGGGGGGTAGTGTAGTGGTGCTTGGTGCTACTTTACTGAGCTACCTGTGTCCTCTGGTGGTCGATCCAAACAAAGGGGACCACCAGAGGACCAGGTAGCAGGTATATTAGACGCTGTTATCAAAACAGCGTCTAATATACCTGTTAGGGGTTAAAAAAAACACATCTCCAGCCTGCCAGCGAACGATCGCCGCTGGCAGGCTGGAGATCAACTCTCTTACCTTCCGTTCCTGTGTGCGCGCGTTCACAGGAAATCTCGCGTCTCGCGAGATGACGCATATATGCGTGACTGTGCGCAGCGCTGCCACCTCCGGAACGCGATCCTGCGTTAGGCGGTCCGGAGGTGGTTAAAGCTCTCCCATTTATCCTCAGTAGTATTATATGACAGTAGCTGCACCCAGGCTATGCCCTGAAATGCTGCCCTCAACCCAGGGAAATTAGCCTTTTTGAAATTTAGTGTCTCTGCTCTGCCTGAGAGAGTTTGCTTATTATAGTTTAGGGGGAATAGAATTATATTGTGGTCACTATTACCTAGTGTTTCTTGAAGAGTAACATTTCCAACAAGCTCTGAATCATTAGAGATTACCAGATCCAACAGAGCATCGCCCCTAGTGGGAGCTTCTACAAACTGGCCCATAAAGTGGTCCTGCAGCAAGTTGAGGAATCTTCTCCCCTTTGCGCGAGACCTTTAATTAATAAGCAATAAATAAAAATAGCAAAACAGTAATAAAATATTAATAAACCCCTAATAGGCTAAATTAATCCTAAATATACTTCTAACACATCGTGATTATAAATACATTTTGCTTAGTGACATCATTATTATTTCATATATATATAGCATACTAATTTCACATATACACAAAATAAAAAATGAATAAAATATCAATATAATTGTGAATTCATAGTTGGATACTAGTGAAGCATGATTCATATATGCAGTACAGACCAAAAGTTTGGACACACCTTCTCATTCAAAGAGTTTTCTTTATTTTCATGACTATGAAAATTGTAGATTCACACTGAAGGCATCAAAACTATGAATTAACACATGTGGAATTATATACATAACAAACAAGTATGAAACAACTGAAAATATGTCATATTCTAGGTTCTTCAAAGTAGCCATCTTTTGCTTTGATTACTGCTTTGCACACTCTTGGCATTCTCTTGATGAGCTTCAAGAGGTAGTCCCCTGAAATGGTTTTCACTTCACAGGTGTGCCCTGTCAGGTTTAATAAGTGGGATTTCTTGCCTTATAAATGGGGTTGGGACCATCAGTTGCGTTGAGGAGAAGTCAGGTGGATACACAGCTGATAGTCCTACTGAATAGACTGTTAGAATTTGTATTATGGCAAGAAAAAAGCAGCTATGTAAAGAAAAACGAGTGGCCATCATTACTTTAAGAAATGAAGGTCAGTCAGTCAGCCGAAAAATTGGGAAAACTTTGAAAGTGAGGGCTATTTGACCATGAAGGAGAGTGATGGGGTGCTGCGCCAAATGACCTGGCCTCCACAGTCACCGGACCAGAACCCAATCGAGATGGTTTGGGGTGAGTTGGACCGCAGAGTGAAGGCAAAAGGGCCAACAAGTGCTAAGCATCTCTGGGAACTCCTTCAGGACTGTTGGAAGACCATTTCAGGTGACTACCTCTTGAAGCTCATTAAAGGGCTTCTACCACCAGATTTGGTCCTATTTAGCTGACTGACACTAGCGATATGCTAGTCTCAGCAGTCCATAACAGTGTTCTTACTTATCAGCTGCCGTTCACCTTAAAAACGTACTTTTATAGATATGCTAATGAGCCTCTAGGTGCTATGTGGGCGTCATTAGCACCTAGAGGGCTCCGTCCACTAACCATTTCAGCCGCCCATCGCGTCCCTCCAGCCCGCCCCGCTCCTGTTGATTGACGTGAAACTTCTCAGTATCTCGTACCAATTCCCGTGCCTGCGCCGTGCGATTCTGTATTCTCCCGGCGCCGGCTTCCTCACTGCGCCTGCACCAACTACGTTACAGTGAGGTAGCCGGGCACCAGGAGCGTGGCATTCACTCACTGCGCCTGCGCTGAATACAGAAGCGCACGGCGCAGGTGCAGGAATTGGTACGAGATACTGAGAAGTTTCACGACAATCAACAGGAGCGGGGCGGGCTGGAGGGACGCGATGGGCGGCTGAAATGGTTAGTGGACAGAGCTCTCTAGGTGCTAATGACGCCCACATAGCACCTAGAGACTCATTAGCATATCTATAAAAGTACGTTTTTAAGGTGAACGGCAGCAGACAGATGATAAGTAAGAACACTGTTATGGACTGCTGACACTAGCACATCGCTAGTGTCAGTCAGCTAAATAGGACCAAATCTGGTGGTAGAAGCCCTTTAAGAGAATGCCAAGAGTGTTCAACGCAGTAATCAAAGCAAAAGGTGGCTACTTTGAAGAACCTAGAATATGGCATATTTTCAGTTGTTTCACACTTGTTTGTTATGTATATAATTCCACATGTGTTAATTCATAGTTTTGATGCCTTCATAGTCATGAAAATAAAGAAAACTCTTTGAAGGTCTGTCCAAACTTTTGGTCTGTACTGTACCTCCAAAAGGAATATGAATGTGATCTTTATCATCGTAACCTGCCTCTAGATAATAACTTCCTAATTATCAAGGCATACCGAAGCGCTTTCCATAGAGTTGTTCGTGCAGAGAAAAACAGCAGGCAGCAACACGTACTGTTCATCCAATAGAAGCCTGAGACTGATCAAAGAACCAGCCCTCAACCATGTGGGACGCCACGTGGAATGCAGAGAGATCCAAGCCGGCCTTAACACAGTAGCTTCGCAGTGCATCTGAGCCCATTCTGGCGCACGTACAAGAGTGGTAACGTAACAATAAGAATTTATAACATCTAACCTATGAACTATATATATTAATGGAAAGAAAGCCGATACTGAAATGGAGGTACTGACTATATTCAATAAGATTTTGATCAACTAGTGCTTCCATCGAGTAATATGGAATTCAGATATCATTATAACTATATACAAGCACAAACAATCAATTTCAATATATCATTGGAGATGATTCATACTTTTCATTTATAGAGTGATTCATTTATTAAATCATACATATAAAACAGCGCTACTATATGGACATCATGCTTCACTAATTTCCAACTATCTATGAATTCACAATTATATTGATATTTTATTCATTTTTTATTGTATATATATGAAATTAGTATGTTATGTACACTCACCTAAAGAATTATTAGGAACACCTGTTCTATTTCTCATTAATGCAATTATCTAGTCAACCAATCACATGGCAGTTGCTTCAATGCATTTAGGGGTGTGGTCCTGGTCAAGATAATCTCCTGAACTCCAAACTGAATGTCAGAATGGGAAAGAAAGGTGATTTAAGCAATTTTGAGCGTGGCATGGTTGTTGGTACCAGACGGGCCGGTCTGAGTATTTCACAATCTGCTCAGTTACTGGGATTTTCACGCACAACCATTTCTAGGGTTTACAAAGAATGGTGTGAAAAGGGAAAAACATCCAGTATGCGGCAGTCCTGTGGGCAAAAACGCCTTCTGGATGCTAGAGGTCAGAGGAGAATGGGCCGACTGATTCAAGCTGATAGAAGAGCAACGTTGACTGAAATAACCACTCGTTACAACCGAGGTATGCAGCAAAGCATTTGTGAAGCCACAACACGCACAACCTTGAGGCGGATGGGCTACAACAGCAGAAGACCCCACCGGGTACCACTCATCTCCACTACAAATAGGAAAAAGAGTCTACAATTTGCACAAGTTCACCAAAATTGGACTGTTGAAGACTGGAAAAATGTTGCCTGGTCTGATGAGTCTCGATTTCTGTTGAGACATTCAAATGGTAGAGTCCGAATTTGGCGAAAACAGAATGAGAACATGTATCCATCCTCTGATGGCTACTTCCAGCAGGATAATGCACCATGTCACAAAGCTCGAATCATTTCAAATTGGTTTCTTGAACATGACAATGAGTTCACTGTACTAAAATGGCCCCCACAGTCACCAGATCTCAACCCAATAGAGCATCTTTGGGATGTGGTGGAACGGGAGCTTCGTGCCCAGGATGTGCATCCCTCAAATCTCCATCAACTGCAAGATGCTATCCTATCAATATGGGCCAACATTTCTAAAGAATGCTATCAGCACCTTGTTGAATCAATGTCACGTAGAATTAAGGCAGTTCTGAAGGCAAAATGGGGTCCAACACCGTATTAGTATGGTGTTCCTAATAATTCTTTAGGTGAGTGTATATATGAAATAATCATGTTGTATTAGAGGTATATTTAGGATTAATTTAGCCTATTGGTTTTTTATATATATATTTTATTACTGTTTTACTATTTTTATTTATTCCTTATTAATTAAATAAGGAATATTGTTGAATATACGTCTGTCTCCATGCTGAACCAGATAGTAGAGTGCCCTCCAAACTACCTATCTGTATTTTTTTTAAGCAAGTAATGAAATAGACAGACTTTTTTTTTTTTTCTCTCTGATATTTAAGGACACAGTCACTATAATGCCAGGGTCTTTTGCACAAGATTGAAGCTTGGCAAATGTGCTGCAAATATAAAAAAATAGAGCCCGAAAACTATGGACCAGTAAGTTTAACATCTGTTGTAGGTAAACTGTTTGAAGGTTATTTAAGGGTGTACGTGTATAACACTGTATCAGCATAGGTTTATGTGGTATTAGTCCTGTTAAACTAATCAAATCAGTTTTTTATGAGGAGGCAAGTACCCGCTTGGAGCGGCGTGAGTCATAGGATGTCATATACTTATCTTGACTTCTCAAAAGCATCTTATACTGTGCCACATAAAAGGTTAGTATATAAAATGAGAATTCTTGGACTGGGGAATAATGTGGGTAAGTAACTGGCTCAGTGATAGAAAACAGAGGGTGGTTATTATTGGTACACACTCAGATTGGGTCACTGTTACTAGTGGGGTACCACAGGGTTCAGTATTGGACCCTGTTCTCTGCAATATATTTATTAATGATCTTGTGGAAGGCTTGCACAGTAAAATATAATTTTTTGCAGATGACACTAAACTGTAAAGTAATTAATACAGAAGAGGACAGTATTCTATTACAGAGGGATCTGGGTAGATTAGAGGCTTGGGCAGAGAAGTGGCAGATGAGGTTTAAAAAGAACCTTTCATGTATTTTATTTTGTTTAATTAAGTACCTTTACTTGCAGGATACACTCCACAGATGCTGCCATCATTTGTTTATTTTTTTAAATACCCTTTGCTTTCCCCCCCCTGCAATTTTCACGCCCGGTATATTAATACTGAACATCGGTACAGAGAGGAGGAGACTCAAGGGTTTCTCAGTGGTCGTCTTATTCTCCATGGCTGTGAGTCGATCACTTGTACATGCCAGCTGTATTGACTCTGATCCCAGCAGTTTAAGCCCTTAGATGTCCCTGTCCAAGCTGACCATGTCACTTAAAAATGCCCCCCAAGACATGCGATGCAAAGTGCATGTACAAGTGATGTTTTTTTTTTGTTAGAGAACAGTATATACAGCTTATTTTTTATTCCTTTTTGGGGGGAGGAGAGGTGACACAAAAACAGCTATATCATGGCAGAGGTGTTTTTTTTTTTTTTGTTTCGTGGTGGGGTGATCTTGAGTTAGATGTTGTGATTGCTATTGACTATGGCATCAGAGATAATAAACGTTGTATTTTGGAGTTTTCTCCAATCCTAGACATTGCAGGTGGGTGTTATTATAATGCAGCCAATACCTGACATACAGTGGGGCAAAAAAGTATTTAGTCAGCCACCAATTGTGCAAGTTCTCCCACTTAAAAAGATGAGAGAGGCCTGTAATTTTCATCATAGGTATACCTCAACTATAAGACATAATAATAAAAATAAATAATCCAGAAAATCACTGTCAGATTTTTTTAAGAATTAATTTGCAAATTATGGTGGAAAATAAGTATTTGGTCAATAACAAAAGTTCATCTCAATACTTTGTTATATACCCTTTGTTGACAATGACAGAGGTCAAATGTTTTCTGTAAGTCTTCACAAGGTGTGTTTAGGATCATTGTCATGCTGAAATACCCAGCCACGGTTCATCTTCAATGCCCTTGCATTCATCATTCGCCCAATCCTCTTCTGGATCATCCAAATTCTCTCTAGCAAACTTCAGACGGGCTCGGAGATGTACTGGCTTAAGCAGGGGGACACGTCTGGCACTTCTGGATTTGAGTCCCTGGCGGCGTAGTGTGTTACTGATTGTAGCCTTTGTTACTTTGGTCCCAGCTCTCTGCTGGTCATTCACTAGGTCTCGTCGTGTGGTTCTGGGATTTTTGCTCACCGTTCTTGTGATCATTTTGACCCCACGGGCTGAGATCTTGCGTGGAGCCCCAGATCAAGGGAGATTATTAGTGGTCTTGAATGTCTTCCATTTTCTAATAATTGCTCCCACAGTTGATTTCTTCACACCAAGCTTCTTGCCTATTGCAGATTCAGTCTTCCCAGCCTGGTGCAGGTCTACAATTTTTTTTTCTTCAAACATTTCTTTATTGATTTTTTCTTTTAACAAATAAAATAGTCTCATCACAAAATAATGTTTCTAGGTCTGTACAATAAATGATCACATTGTACAATACAAATAAAAGTAAAAAAATTAGACCTATCCCACCCTCTCCCTCCCGCCCCATCCTTACTTAATGGTACAAATAACCAAACTTTATTCCAGAGCATTACATTACCAATCATATCCAGCAATCTCTCCCTGGGTCCTAGCTTGGTGTAGTCGTTTTTTTTACAAAAGTGATACTGCACATACTAGAGAAAGCAAGGTCAACTAGTTTTCAGGTTCCCCAATTTATCTTTAAGGTCCTCTATCAGGTACCAGGATGTTAGTTTGAAAGGTCCCATTATCTTCGGGTACTCCGACTCTGGAATTTGTTCCAAAATAAACCTTTTCCATGTATTATACAGCTTTTTACCCAGGATTTCTTTCTGTTTGAGCGATTCAAGCCATTCTAGGTGAAAAGTAGGGCTAAGCTGATTTATAACCATTGCCAGGGTCGGAGTCTCCCGTTTAAGCCATAACTTCAAAATACACCTTTTGTCCCACAGATGAGTAGTCCCTGATACCTCCTCCCCCCTCATCGGATTTCTCCTGGACTACTTCTGTTTGTAGGATTACTAGAGATGGGGATATATCCCTCTGAGAACCACTAATCTTACCTAGCATCTGTCCCACCTGCTTCCAGAACCTCTCTAATTTGGGACAACACCATAGGCCATGGAACAGAGCAGTTTTTGGCTGTAAGCATTTGGGACAGGCTGTTAATCTCTCCAGATTACCAGGGGTCCCAGGTAGATCAAAACCATAAGTTGCTTGGTGCAATATTTTGATATGAGTCTCCCTCCACTGCTCATTTATAACCGCCTTTCGTAACCCCTTCAATCCATCATAAATGTGTGTGGAGATTTCCTTTATCCCCAGAATCTGTTCCCATTTTCTGAATATTGTCTTGGGATCTCTAGTTCTCCATCTGTCTCTGAGGACATGATAAAGCAATGTTATAGATGGTTTAACTTTGAGGTTAAGGAATGAATCAAAATCATTTTGTAGCCACTCCTTAATAGCCTTGTCAGAGACCTCTCTACTAGAACTCAATGCTTGTAGATAGGGAAGATAAGTAGACCCTTTGAGCCCCCACTTTTACACTAATTCTGATAAGGTCGCCCAACGATTCTCCCTTCCATGAAAGAGGTCCCCTACCTTTTTAATCCCTTTAGATGCCCATTCCGTGGAAATCAAGCTGTGTCTTCCAGGCTCGAAACTAGGATTGTTTATTAAGGGGAGGTGTTTGGAGATCTGGTATGGGAGGAGGACTTTCCAAGTTATTATTGTGTCCCTCATGACTAGTGAACTTTTGATTGCACGTGTAAGGTTGGGGATCCTTGTATGTAATAGTGCTACTAGGTCCCAGGGTTCTGCTAACTGTTGCTCCAGATTTAGGTTAGAGTAATAAGATGTTTTGTTTACCCAGTCTAAAATGTGTCTACTAATACAGGTCAGGTTATAACCCCTTACATCGGAAAAATTGAGGCCTCCTTGTGCTTTGCATAGCTTAAGCTTTTCTAGAGAGATTCTGTCCTTTTTTCCCCTTCCATATAAATTGTATAAATCTGCTTTCCAAAAGTTTAATATCAACATGACTGAGAAGAAGGGGGATAGTTTGGAGTGGGTTTAGGAGTTTAGACATGCTCATCATTCTGACAAGAACACATCTGCCAGCCAAAGAGAGTGGAAGACCTTGCCACCTATCTAATTCTTTGATTATCTTGGAAATCAAAGGGGGGGGATTTAACTTATATAAGGAGTGAGGATCTTTGCCTACCTTGATCCCTAGATAGGTGATATGCGACTTAACCTGAGTGATGCCAAATCGAGAAGTCAGTTGGTGTGTGCCCCTCTTCTCCGGCGCTAAGGTAAGGAGTTCACACTTGGAGGTGTTTATCCTTTAACCGGAGTAGGTCCCAAAACGAGTAAGTGCCTCCATTATCCTCCCACAGTTGGTGGGTTTTGCCAGAAATAAGATGATATCATCAGCGAATAAGGCTGCCTTCACTTTTCTGTTCCCTACTGCCATCCCCTCAAATAAATCTGTTTGACATAAACTTCTGGCTAACGGCTCAAGTGCCAAATTAAACAGGAAGGGGGACAAAGGGCAGCCCTGTCGTGTTCCTTTTTGGAGCTCAAAAGGCCTTGAGAGATGACCCTGTGTGAAGACCCTCGCCCTAGGATTATCGTATAATCCAGACAGGAATACCCTAAATGTTCCCGTAAATCCCATTTTATATAGGACTGCCTCCAACCAAGCCCACTTGACATTATCAAATGCTTTTTCCGCATCAATGGTGAGCATGGCTGGAGACTCCCCTTTTATTGGTAGATGTTTTACCTTATCTAAGACCGCCAGAACGGTTCTCATGTTTGTCACAGCTGAACGACCCTGTACAAACCCCACCTGTTCTGGTGCAATTAGTGAAGGCAAAATTCTAGCTAAACTGTCAGCCAGGAGTTTAGATAAAATCTTGGTATCAACATTGATAAGTGAAATGGGTCTATAAGACCCTGGTTGCAAGGGATCTTTCCCCGGTTTGGGCAACAACTTTATGTATGAGATATTATCTTTGTCTGGGTGTGCTCGACCTTTCAGTACTTCGTTAAACAATTTCAATAAAGCGGGGGACACTTGAGACACCAATCCTTTATAATATTCTCCAGTGAAGCCATCGGGTCCAGGAGCTTTTGCGTTCCCCAGTTGTTTAACAACGGACTGAAGTTCCTCAATAGTGATGTCAGCATTCAGTTGTTGTAATTGTTCTGAGCTAATTCGTGGTAATTTAGAAACATAGAAACATAGAATGTGTCGGCAGATAAGAACCATTTGGCCCATCTAGTCTGCCCAATATACTGAATACTATGGATAGCCCCCGGCCCTATCTTATATGAAGGATGGCCTTATGCCTATCCCATGCATGCTTAAACCCCTTCACTGTATTTGCAGCTACCACTTCTGCAGGAAGGCTATTCCATGCATCCACTACTCTCTCAGTAAAGTAATACTTCCTTATATTACTTTTAAACCTTTGCCCCTCTAATTTAAAACTGTGTCCTCTTGTGGTAGTTTTTCTTCTTTTAAATATGCTCTCTTCCTTTACCGAGTTGATTCCCTTTATGTATTTAAAAGTTTCTATCATATCCCCTCTGTCTCTTCTTTCTTCCAAGCTATACATATTAAGGTCCTTTAACCTTTCCTGGTAAGTTTTATCCTGCAATCCATGTACTAGTTTAGTAGCTCTTCTCTGAACTCTCTCTAGAGTATCTATATCCTTCTGGAGATATGGCCTCCAGTACTGCGCACAATACTCCAAGTGAGGTCTCACCAGTGTTCTGTACAGCGGCATAAGCACTTCACTCTTTCTACTGCTTATACCTCTCCCTATACATCCAAGCATTCTGCTGGCATTTCGTGCTGCTCTATTACATTGTCTTCCCACCTTTAAGTCTTCTGAAATAATTACTCCTAAATCCCTTTCCTCAGATACTGAGGTCAGGACTGTGTCAAATATTCTATATTCTGCCCTTGGGTTTTTACGCCCCAGGTGCATTATCTTGCACTTATCCACATTAAATTTCAGTTTCCAGAGTTCTGACCATTCTTCTAGTTTTCCTAAATCCTTTTCCATTTGGCGTTTCCCTCCAGGAACATCAACCCTGTTACATATCTTTGTGTCATCAGCAAAAAGACAAACCTTACCAGCGAGGCCTTTTGCAATATCACTTATGAAGATATTAAACAAAATCGGTCCCAGTACAGATCCCTGTGGAACCCCACTGGTAACATTACCTTGTTTTGAATGTTCTCCATTGACTACAACCCTCTGTTGTCTGTCACTCAGCCACTGCCTAATCCACTCAACAATATGGGAGTCCATGCTCAATGACTGCAGTTTAAGAAGGGTATCTGCAAGACTAGCCTTCGACTCATCTTTATAAAGCGCCTCATAAAAATCCCCTACTATAGAGTTTATGGCTGCAGGGTCAGTTACCAACCCCCCTTTCGGGTCCTTTAGACTGGAGATGAATTAGGGTTTTCTTTGGCCTCTAGCAAGATTAGCAAGTAAGCGTCCAGCTTTATTGCCATATGTATGCATACCAGCTTTAAAATATGTGTATCTCAAGGATTCCCTATCCTTTTCGTTAGCCTCAAACTCATGACGAGCCTCTACCCACTTCTTCTTGTTCTCACCTGAGGGGTTCTTAATAAATTCCTGATACGTTTGCCTAACCTTAAGACTTGCCTGCTTTAATTTAAGTTGGGCTTTTTTTTTCTTTCCAAAGACATAATTCATTATCCTTCCCCTCATTACCGCTTTGGAAGCATTCCAAAATAACTCTGGTTAGTCTATGTGGGCTAAATAATTTTCCTGATATTCCTTCCACCAACCTATCAGTTTATTTACGAAATCTTCATCTGAAACCAAGTTAGAGGGAAATCTCCATAAATAATCTGGACCCCTGGGGTACATATCTCTTAGATCTAATAGGATCGGGGCATGGTCTGATATAATCATGTCTCCTATGGTCGCTTTCTCCACTTTATCCAACTAGGAATGATGTACCAAGATATAATCAATACGGGACCAGGAATCTTTTGCGTGAGAGTAGAAAGTGAAACTCCTCTCATCTGGATGCAATTGGTGCCATGGATCCAACAACCCAACCCCCTCCATCATTGGGCTTAAAACCCTATCCTGAGGTCAACATTCTCCCGACCAGGTCGAGTTGTGCTTCCTGTCCTCCAGCCCATGGATTACTGAGTTGAAGTCCCCTCCCACCACCTTATTAGAACAGTGATTGGCTAATAATGTACCCTCAAGATCTTTGAAGAATTTGGCGTTATTAGAATTCGGGGCATAGATGTTATATATACTGAATTGTGAATCTTGGATGAGCAGGGAGACTTGCACCCAACGCCCCTGGTCATCTGATGTGGACCCCAGGATTTGACAGTTCAAGTTCTTATTTATCAGAATCAATACTCCCGCTCTGCGCTGGACTGAAGCAGAGCCCCTCACCTGTCCTACCCAAAGCTTATTCATTCTGGAAACATCTACAGGGTGGGCCATTTATATGGATACACCTTAATAAAATGGGAATGATTGGTGATATTAACTTCCTGTTTGTGGCACATTAGTATATGTGAGGGGGGAAACTTTTCAAGATGGGTGGTGACCATGGCGGCCATTTTGAATCCAACTTTTCTTTTTTCAATAGGAAGAGGGTCATGTGACACATCAAACTTATTGGGAATCTCAAAAGAAAAACAATGGTGTGCTTGGTTTTAACGTAACTTTATTCTTTCATGAGTTATTTACAAGTTTCTGACCACTTATAAAATGTGTTCAATGAGCTGCCCATTGTGTTGGATTTTCAATGCAACCCTCTTCTCCCACTCTTCACACACTGATAGCAACACCGCAGGAGAAGTGCTAGCACAGGCTTCCAGTACCCGTAGTTTCAGGTGCTGCACATCTCGTATCTTCACAGCATAGACAATTGCCTTCAGATGACCCCAAAGATAAAAGTCTAAGGGGGTCAGATCGGGAGACCTTGGGGGCCATTCAACTGGCCCACGACGACCAATCCACTTTCCAGGAAACTGTTCATCTAGGAATGCTCGGACCTGACACCCATAATGGGGTGGTGCACCATCTTGCTGGAAAAACTCAGGGAACGTGCCAGCTTCAGTGCATAAAGAGGGAAACACATCATCATGTAGCAATTTCGCATATCCAGTGGCCTTGAGGTTTCCATTAATGAAGAATTGCCCCACTATCTTTGTACCCCATATACCACACCATACCATAAATTTTTTTGTTCCAACAGTCTTGGAGGGATCTATCCAATGTGGGTTAGTGTCAGACCAATAGCGGTGGTTTTGTTTGTTAACTTCACCATTCACATAAAAGTTTGCCTCATCACTGAACAAAATCTTCTGCGTAAACTGAGGGTCCTGTTTCAATTTTTGTTTTGCCCATTCTGCAAATTCAGTGCGCCGATCTGGGTCATCCTCGTTGAGATGCTGCAGTAGCTGGAGTTTGTAAGGGTGCCATTTGTGAGTAGCTAATATCCGCTGAAGGGATGTTCGACTAATGCCACTCTCCAGTGACATGCGGCGAGTGCTACGCTGTGGGCTCTTGCTGAATGAAGCTAGGACAGCCACTGATGTTTCTTCATTAGAGACAGATTTCATGCGTCCACATTTTGGCAAATCCAACACTGAACCAGTTTCACGAAACTTAGCAAGCAGTTTGCTAACTATAGCATGGGAGATGGGTGGTCTCGTAGGGTGTCTTGCATTGAAATCTGCTGAAATGACCCGGTTACTGCGTTCACCAGACATCAACACAATTTCTATCCGCTCCTCACGTGTTAACCTCGGCGACATGTCAATGGCTGTAAACAAAGAGGATACTTGTAAATAACTCATGAAAGAATAAAACATGAAAGAACATGAAAGAATAAAACCAAAGAACATGAAAGAATAAAACCAAGCACACCATTGTTTTTCTTGTGAAATTCCCAATAGGTTTGATGTGTCACATGACCCGCTTCCTATTGAAAAAACAAAAGTTGGATTCAAAAGGGCCGATTTCAAGATGGCCACCATGGTCACCACCCATCTTGAAAAGTTTCCCCCCTCACATATACTAATGTGCCACAAACAGGAAGTTAATATCACCAACCATTCCCATTTTATTAAGGTGTATCCATATAAATGACCCACCCTGTACATCTTTCAAGTGAGTCTCCTGTAAGAGAGCAATATCTGGCTTCAATTTTTTAAGGTGCCGGAGCACCATCCATCTCTTATGTGGGGACTTTAGCCCTTTGACATTCCATGAGATCACTTTCATATTACAGTTGGTAACTACAATCTGCTATCATGTTACGGTACAACATTAATACATCTAGACCCAGGATAGATTGGTAGCTCCGAAATTTGAAATCCCTAACATTGAAAACAAATGGACATTTATAACTTTCAGCTTTCTTATCCTCCCTACTCCTCCTAACTTTTTTCTAATTGTCTTCCTTTTTTCTAGACTGCAGAACATGACCCCCCTCACCCACTTGGTTTCATATAAGGCTACTCAAAACATTGCATTATGCAGGACATAGAATACCAAGACTTGGTGGTGAAGCAAAGGCACCGATTCCATCAAGTGCTAAGAAATAGAATCTGCTAGAGTCATTCCAGACTGAATAAAAGGATATCAAAGTCCCTAGTGTGGTAATATAACGCCTGGGGCTTGTTTCCTTCTGGAATCCACTTTTCTGGTACTCTGCATTTGGCTGCGGCCTGAAGAAGTTTCCTATTCCCTTCTTTCCTGATATTGACTCGCCGACGGCCTCCATTCAGGATTTCCAGCAGGATCTTGTTGAGAGGATCTAGTTTGCGTCGACTCTTTGTGGACCTCCTTTTCTCTCAGATTCATTGCCGATTGGAGAAACTCTTCGGCTGCTGATGGATCATAATAGGATGTTACTGTACCATCTCTGTAGGTGACTTTCGGTATAGCCGGATTCTGCAGTTGAAACTTGATATGCTGCTTATGCAATGTGGAGCAAATATGGCTAAATTCTCTCCTTTTTTTTTGCTACTTGGGCAGAGTAATCCGCAAATAACAGAATTGTATGCCCCCTTATTTTCAGGGGATCTCTCCGGGTTCTAAAGGTTCGGAGAATTGACTCCTTATCGCAGTAGTCCAGATACCGCATGATAACTTGGCGGGGTCTAGATGTCAACCCCCCCGCGTATCATCTGTTTGTTGGCGATGAATATCAGGCATTGGGCCTATACGGTGGGCTCTCTCCACTTTGTGTTTACCCTCTAGGCCGAGGGCCATTGGCAGTTCCCTCTCGCAAATGTCTTTGAGGGCTTGCGGCTTAATGCTTTCTGGTAAGCCCAGGAGTCGCAGGTTGTTCCATCTGGAACGGTTTTCCAGATCCTCCAGACGGTCTTTCAGAATAATATTCTGTTTGTAAAGCTCTTGTACGGCCTGGTTTGATTTAGATGTTTCATCTTCCATCGAGGGCACTCTCTGTTCAAGCTCCTCCAATCTTGAGTCGTGCTGTGCTACATCTTCATGCAGCTGCTGCAATGATTGTGACAAAGTCTTGGAGAGCGTCTCCTTGATATCAGGAGCAAGATGTCTTGCCACTTCAATGGCCAGCGTTTTATAGTCAATCTTATGTAATTCGGAGACTTCCACTGGTTGAATATGTATTGGTGGTTCTGTGTCTGCGGCACTAACCGGAGAAGCAGGGCGGAAGTCCGCCATCTTGTTTGGTGAGATCTCCTCGGTCGGGGCTTTTCTGCTCCGTATCTGCCTTCTGCCGCTCCAGAGTAGGTAACGGTCCATGAACCGGATTGCCTTGCTGTGCAGAAGTCCTCCCTTCGCTCGGTAGGACCATTTTTATCTGATAAACGTGACGGATTTTGAGATTTAGATGAGGGGAGGCCGGAGCTCTCTCACTCCACGCTCTGCATCCCAGCACCCGAACCGGAAACCCATGTCTAAAATTTTGTTTCTGGTGTCCTTCGACAGCTCTTTGGTCTTGGCCATAGTGGAGTTTGGAGTGTGACTGTTTGAGGTTGTGGACAGGTGTCTTTTATACTGATAACAAGTTCAAACAGGTGCCATTACTACAGGTAACAAGTGGAGGACAGAGGAGCCTCTTAAAGAAAAAGTTACAGGTCTGTAAGAGCCAGAAATCTTGCTTGTTTGTAGGTGACCAAATACTTATCTTACAGAGGAATTTACCAATTAATTCATTCGAAATCCTACAATGTGATTTCCTGTATCATTCACCCCATTCTTTCTCTCATAGTTGAAGTGTACCTATGATGAAAATGTATATGCCTCTCTCATCTTTTTAAGTGGGAGAACCTGCACAATTGGTGGCTGACTAAATACTTTTTTGCTCCACTGTATATGGATCCAGACACTCCCTGCACACATGTGATGTACTTGTATGCGTTGTCATTTAGGTTCTAATATTCACAATACCAAATTGTTTCATTTTCCATATACCAGTTACAGTTTTCTATCCCAGTATACCTGTGTCTCTATCCTTTTTTAATTACTTTGACTGCTTTATTTTATCCTGTACTGTCAGGCCATCAGAGTCTTTGGTCTGAATGCAGTGTTGAACTTTTACTACTAGTAAAGTTTGGTCATTTGAATCGCTTCAGTTGAGCAGGTGGGATTTTGTTCAGGTAAATACAAATTACCATTTAAAACAATGTTTTATGTTCTGTATTGTTTGTTAGTGGATGAGCTCTTACGTCCTGAAAACAGAACCCATCTGTCTCCTGAATACCAGCTGAAAGAACTTTTGGAGAAACTGGATATTGTCACCAACATGAGATCTAGTGGTGCTCGCACAAGACGACTGAAATTGTTACGCAGGGAAATAAATATTCTACAACAAAGACTAACACCACGTAACAAAGACTATCTGGAAGTTTGCCCAGGTAAATGTTTTTTTTTTTTAGTTTATAATTTTTTTGCATGACTACAAACAAACATTGATGGGTATTCCAATCAGCCTGCAAAATATGTTATTATGTCATTTGTACCTCGCAGTGAACCACATGAAAACAAAAAATTTGACAGATTTGCTAATTTTTCTCACCTCCCAAAAATTGACAAAAAAAGTGGTTTTAAGCCATGTGTACCCCAAAAAGGTACAAATTAATGACATCTTGTCCTGCAAAACTGAACCCTCATGCAGGGTTCTTTTATGGTTCTTTTCATAAAAAAAAAAAATCTATGTTCCAAACTCCAAATGGCAGAAACACTGCCCTACCTTGTCCCCAGACAGCAGTTCGGGTATAGGGCACATCTATACCTGGTAGAAATTGCATAACAAATCGGGGGTACTCTTTCTCCTTCTACCCCTTGTAAAGAGCATTTTGTTGGTCTTTAATGGGTAAAAATAGCAGTATATCCACAATTTTTTGGCAGAACGTGAAATTTTGGTTCACCTTTCAGAAAGCAGTATAAGAGATATTTTTGCATTTATTAGATTTGTACTGCATAGCTTCTACACACACATATTTTAGGGGTTTGGACTGCACTGAAAAAGCATGAATTAAAGGGGTTGTCTCACTTCAGCAAATAGCATTTTTATGTAGACAAAGTTAATAGAAGGCCCTTACTAATGTATTGTGGTTGTCCATATTGCCTCCTTTCCTGACCTGATTAATTTTTGCATCGCATTATACACTGCTTGTACCCAGGGGTTAAGGCCTCTCTGCAATCCAGCAAACATTGCCAGCCTCTCTAGGGGCCCAGAAGTGTGCTTAGGCCAATACTTTTTCCTATGGTGTGCAAGCATGACCACTGCTGCTGGATTGCAGTGTGGTCGTAACACCTGGGTACGAGCAGTGTATAATCTGATGGAAAAATGAACCAAGCCAGCAAAGGAGGCAATATGGACAATACATTAGTGCCTTGTATTAATAATGTACTTTGTCTACATGATGAATGCCATTGCTAAAGTAAGACAACCCCTTTAATTTAAAGTATGTTTGCCATTGTCATGTAGGCATTACGTTTTTACAGTATGTACCTTATTCATGGTTGTCTAAAAATAAAATCTTACTTTAGATGGAACACCAAAGCATCCTCCTATGCTTGAGCCTGCAAATCCAAGTCATCCAATACAAAATGCAACAGATTTTAACCTTCCACCTTCTTTGCAACGTGTAGCACACAGTCCTGTCTGTAATCAGACAAGGAATCTCTCTCCTGTTCAGACTTTGAGGAGTTCTTTTACATTGGTGAAACCCCAGAATGAAACAAAAACGACATCTGTAAAAAGTAGACAATCTTTAAGTGGAAATGAAAATGATGAAGAGCAAACCACCTTCCATCCACCTACAGGTGCGATTTTATTTTTTAATAGTACACTGCTCAAAAAAATAAAGGGAACACTTAAACAACACAATGTAACTCCAAGTCAATCACACTTCTGTGAAATCAAACTGTCCACTTAGGAAGCAACACTGAGTGACAATCAATTTCACATGCTGTTGTGCAAATGGGATAGACAACAGGTGGAAATTATAGGCAATTAGCAAGACACCCCCAATAAAGGAGTGGTTCTGCAGGTGGTCACCACAGAGCACTTCTCAGTTCCTATGCTTTCTGGCTGATGTTTTGGTCACTTTTGAATGCTGGCGGTGCTTTCACTCTAGTGGTAGCATGAGACGGAGTCTACAACCCACACAAGTGGCTCAGGTAGTGCAGCTTATCCAGGATGGCACATCAATGCGAGCTGTGGCAAGAAGGTTTGCTGTGTCTGTCAGCGTAGTGTCCAGAGCATGGAGGCGCTACCAGGAGACAGGCCAGTACATCAGGAGACGTGGAGGAGGCCGTAAGAGGGCAACAACCCAGTAGCAGGACCGCTACCTCCGCCTTTGTGCAAGGAGGAACAGGAGGAGCACTGCCAGAGCCCTGCAAAATGACCTCCAGCAGGCCACAAATGTGCATGTGTCTGCTCAAATGGTCAGAAACAGACTCCATGAGGGTGATATGAGGGCCCGATGTCCACAGGTGGGGGTTGTGCTTACAGCCCAACACCGTGCAGGACGTTTGGCATTTGCCAGAGAACACCAAGATTGGCAAATTCGCCACTGGCGCCCTGTGCTCTTCACAGATGAAAGCAGGTTCACACTGAGCACATGTGACAGACGTGACAGAGTCTGGAGATGCCGTGGAGAATGTTCTGCTGCCTGCAACATCCTCCAGCATGACCGGTTTGGCATTGGGTCAGTAATGGTGTGGGGTGGCATTTCTTTGGAGGGCCGCACAGCCCTACATGTGCTCGCCAGAGGTAGCCTGACTGCCATTAGGTACCGAGATGAGATCCTCAGACCCCTTGTGAGACCATATGCTGGTGCGGTTGGCCCTGGGTTCCTCCTAATGCAAGACAATGCTAGACCTCATGTGGCTGAAGTGTGTCAGCAGTTCCTGCAAGACGAAGGCATTGATGCTATGGACTGGCCCGCCCATTCCCCAGACCTGAATCCAATTGAGCACATCTGGGACATCATGTCTCGCTCTATCCACCAACATCACGTTGCACCACAGACTGTCCAGGAGTTGGCAGATGCTTTAGTCCAGGTCTGGGAGGAGATCCCTCAGGAGACCGTCCGCCACCTCATCAGGAGCATGCACAGGTGTTGTAGGGAGGTCATGTAGGCACGTGGAGGCCACACACACTACTGAGCCTCATTTTGACTTGTTTTAAGGACATTACATCAAAGTTGGATCAGCCTGTAGTGTGTTTTTCCACTTTAATTTTGAGTGTGACTCCAAATCCAGACCTCCATGGGTTGAAAAATTTGATTTCCATTTTTTTATTTTTGTGTGATTTTGTTGTCAGCACATTCAACTATGTAAAGAACAAAGTATTTCAGAAGAATATTAAATTAACTCAGATCTAGGATGTGTTATTTTTGTGTTCCCTTTATTTTTTTGAGCAGTGTATATTGTCGAATAAGAAAATCTACTGGTAGATTGTGTTATTGAACTTTGGAATTTTAGCTTTGCTCCCAGCATGTAGGTGAATTCTGAGTGATCTAAAATATGAGCGTCAAAGCGTTAGTTTCTGTAATAACGTAACACCCTTCTGTAGGTCCATTTTAAAATATATGAAGACAAGAACAACGCTGTAATTTTTTTTAATATATATATACATGAGGCCATAAGTTTTATATATGACAAGAGAAAAGGAGCCATTGTTATAATTTACAATTGGGTAGCTTTGGATTAATCCGCCTCTTTAAGAAAACTCATATCTTTCGATCATGTTAGTCACATCTGCAAATCATATAGCCACAGTATTACAGAGCAACACATACAGAATTAATTTAATATATATATGTAACTAGAAATCATACTGTATTCACACACCTCTCAGCTTTATCATCCACCAATACTTCTTTTGTGGCCCTTGCATGAAACCATGGATTGCAAATCTTTAAAGGTTCTGAGCACCTTAGGCCCGATTCACATAATTTGTATCCAATCCCCATTTTTTGCTTATAGGATATGGAACCATTAATTTCAATAGGTCTGCACACTATGTGCTGTGTGCATCCAAATGTTCATTCCGTAGCCCCGCAAAAAAGATGGACCTGCAAATGAAATGGACCTACAATGGACCTGCAAAAAAAAAAACGGATGCAACCCGGATGTTACACAGACGTCATCCATATTTTGTTGCTGATCCGCGTTTTGCGGACTGCAAAATACGAACGGCTGTGTTAATGCACCCTTAGACATAGAAAAAATATTTTTTCATACTGTACAGTGTGTTCATTGTTTCATAGAAAATAGGAAAATCCATCTCACCCGCTTAAATTCCAGATGATCCACCCTTGGTGCACGGAAGTGTAGGTAAGACCTCAGCGAATCTAAAGATGAAAGGATTCCAGCACCTGTAATCTTTGAGTGACGATTTCTTTATTCCAGCAGTGGATAATAAAACATTGATGGCATAATCTTCACACATCCAGTTACAGTCAGTGCATTTCGAACAAATAAATGTGCTTACTCATGACTGGCCTCTTGTCTGCAATGCTCCGCTTCTTTATCAACTTTGTGATTCACCATCCCCCATTTGCTGGGCGGGTCGTCAAGTTCAGGTGTAGACAATGGAGTGGGTGATTGCAGGCAGAGAGGCCGTCTGTTTTAACCTCTAATACAAAAAAACCTGTGTGGTACGTATTAAAAAAGACATACAAAATTGTTTTGCCTGGATTAAGTAGATATTTTTACTGACACTGTGTCGACAAATATTACTTTGCTACATTCAGTAAAAAAAAAAAAGCAATGTCTGAACTATCATCTATAGCAAATCAACCTCATGTATGATACAATTAAAAACAAACCTATAAATGCATGGCTATGGGTTTGAGGGGTACTTCCTTCTCAGTAAATGTACATTAAATCTTTCCTTAAACTTAGACCCATGGGGTATCTTGTATTTAATTTCAAGATCCAGTAAGCTTCTCTTTGAAGAATAAATTTTTTCAGGTGTCCTCCCCTTTCATTTCATTACTTCCCACAACAGAAGTCTGCATACTTTTTCTGCATATGCAATCGAACGTATTTTTCTCACACAAAGGGGAGGAGACCTGAAAAAATTAACTCTTCAAAGAGAAGCTTACTGGATCTTGAAATTAAATACAAGATACCCCATGGGCTGAAATTTAAGGAAAGATTTAATGTACATTTACTGAGAGGGAAGTACCCCTCGAACCCATGCTGCTGTGGTGAGCCTGCTCCATACGTGGCGGGAGCTGGCTGTATCACCGCAGCAGCCTGCTCCATACATTTGCATTTAGGGGTTTATTATTTTCATTGGTGGTGCAGTGGCCAGCAGCTACAGGCCCGCCCCCCTACCCCCTCAGTATTTTCATTGGTGGTAGTGGCAGCTTCCGATCGAAGCCCCAGCAGTAAAATCGCAGGGCTCTGAATGGTTACCATGGCAGCCTGGACGCTACTGAAGTCTTCTATGGCTGCCATGGTAAGCTCCCAAAGAACAGGGCAGTAGGGACAACGTAAAATCCTAATAGATCTCTATAAGGCCTCATGCACACAACCGTTTGTTTTTTTGCGGTCCGCAAAAACGGGTTGCGTTTTTTCATCCGTGGGTCTTCCTTGATTTTTGGAGGATCCACGGACATGAAGGAAAAAGTCGTTTTGGTGTCCGCCTGGCCGTGCGGAGCCAAACGGATCCGTCCTGACTTACAATGCAAGTCAATGGGGACGGATCCATTTGACGTTGACACAATATGGTGCAATTGCAAACGGATCCGTTCCCCATTGACTTTCAATGTAAAGTCAGGAGTCCCTATTATACCATCGGATCGGAGTTTTCTCCAATCCGATGGTATATTTTAACTTGCAGCGTCCCCATCACCATGGGAACGCCTCTATGTTAAAATATACCATCGGATTTGACAGTATAGTCTAACACAGAGGCGTTCCCATAGTGATGGGGACGCTTCAAGTTAGAATATACTAAGAACTGTGTACATGACTGCCCCCTGCTGCCTGGCAGCACCCGATCTCTTACAGGGGGCTGTGATCCGCACAATTAACCCCTCAGGTGCCGCACCTGAGGGGTTAATTGTGCGTATCATAGCCCCCTGTAAGAGATCAGGTGCTGCCAGGCAGGAGGGGGCAGACCCCCCCTCCCTTCTTGGGCCGGCCCCCTCCCTCCTCTGTATTACATTCTTTGGTGGCCAGTGCGGCCCCCCTCCCTCCTCTGTATTACATTCATTGGTGGCCAGTGCGGCCTCCCTCCCTCCCCTGTATTACATTCATTGGTGGCCAGTGCGGCCCCCCCTCCCTCCCCTGTATTACATTCATTGGTGGCCAGTGCGTCCTCCCCTCTCCCCCCCTCCTAATTAAAATCCCCCCCCCATCATTGGTGGCAGCGGAGAGTTCCGATCGGAGTCCCAGTTTAATCGCTGGGGCTTCAATCGATAACCATGGCAACCAGGACGCTACTGCAGTCCTGGCTGCCATGGTTACTTAGCAATTTTAGAAGCATTATACTTACCTTCGCTGTCTGTGGCCGGCCGGGCGCTCCTCCTACTGGTAAGTGAAAGGTCTGTGCGGCGCATTGCTCATAGCACAGACCTGTCACTTACCAGTAGGAGGAGCGCCCGGCCAGTCACAGACAGCGTAGGTAAGTATAATGCTTCTAAAATTGCTAAGTAACCATGGCAGCCAGGACTGCAGTAGCGTCCTGGTTGCCATGGTTACCGATTGGAGTCCCAGCGATTTAAACTGGGACTCCGATCGGAACTCTCCGCTGCCACCAATGATGGGGGGGGGATTTTATTTTAATTAGGGGGGGGGAGGGGAGGCCGCACTAGCCACCAATGAATGTAATACAGGGGAGGGAGGGGGGTCTGCCCCCTCCTGCCTGGCAGCACCTGATCTCTCACAGGGGGCTATGATATGCACAATTAACCCTTAAGGTGCGGCACCTGAGGGGTTAATTGTGCAGATCACAGCCCCCTGTAAGAGATCGGGTGCTGCCAGGCAGCAGGGGGCAGTCATGTACACAGTTTGTAGTATATTCTAACTTGAAGCTTCCCCATCACTATGGGAACGCCGCTGTGTTAGAATATACTGTCGGATCTGAGTTTTCACTAAGTGAAAACTCAGATCTGAAAAAGCTTTTATGCAGACGGATCTGCGGATCCGTCTGTGTGAAAGTAGCCTACGGATCATGGACGCAGATGACAATCTTGTGTGCATCCGTGTTTTTTCATGGACCCATTCACTTGAACGGGTCCGTGAACCGTTGTCCGTCCAAAAAATTGGACAGGTCTTTTTTTTTTGACGGACAGGAAACACGGATCACGGACGCGGATGAACAACGGTGCATTTTCCGAGTCCGCAGAAAATCACGAAAAACGGAACAATGGACACGGATGCACACAACGGTC